>NC_141697.1:1023426763-1024764263 GCF_964263255.1 Lissotriton vulgaris
TAGCTGGAAATTTTACTGATATAAAACCATTGAAATTCACACGTTATAGTTAGTCGGACTCACTATAACTTGCGCGTGCAATGCACTGCTGATGACATCACATATTACATCACTCATGACATGGTCAGTGACATCACTCATGACACCATCCTTGTGACATAGTGACAGACCTCCTTTCACTATAATGTAACCCTTGAGACACATATTCAAAAATAGAAACTGAAATTTTTAAAAAAATGGAGATACCTATATCAGTTACAACAAGCAATTCAGTAATTCCACTATCTATATACACATCCACTCATTCACCAATAGTTTTATATAGTCACTCATACATATACTCACTCATCATATGAAGTGATACACCTATACATCCTGTTACACACCGACATTCATCCAAAAGTTACTCACACACATATTCACACGTGCAAATAAACTATTGGACATCCATTTATTTGAATATAGAGTTATACACACACTTCCACCTTACTTCTATTTAAAATTACACATATTTATTCTCTTAAACAATCACTTATAGAAACACATACTTATTTAAACAGGAACTCTTACAATCTCTTACTCTCACATATACTCACTTATATACATCAATATTCATATATACTAGATTAAAACATATGTAGTTACTGATAAAGACACTAGTGAGACAGTCATTCACTCACTAACAAACACATATAGACACTCATCCACCCATACAGTCCTGTACATATGCTGTCTTCAAAACACATAGAAACAGAGAGTCAGTCACTCATGCATCTATGTGCTAAGTAATACCCCCACCAAACCATATAGACACTCATACTGATACTAAGAGAAACATCTAATAACCCATATACATACGCATGTAGCTACTTACCAACACATGTAGCCACTTATACACAAAGTAAAACACTAATATATATATTTAAATATTTAAACATTACTCACTAATATTTACTTTTTCAGAAAGGCACATATTCACTGGATGGTGTCATCAGTGATGTCATGAGTGATGTCACTGACCATGTCATGAGTGATGTAATATGTGATGTCATCAGCAGTGCATTGCACGCGCAAGTTATAGTGAGTCCGACTAACTATAACGTGTGAATTTCAATGGTTTTATATCAGTAAAATTTCCAGCTAACTATAACTGGGGTCAAACCTATGGTTTTTTCAGTGAATTTAATAGGTTTTTTAAATGCTAATTCCTAACTATAACTGGTGTGAAACCTATGGTTTTTTCAGTGAATTTCATAGGTTTTTTAAATGCTAATTCCTTTCTATATCGAGTTTGTATCCTTTTTTTTTTTACAATTTGCTGTTTTTTTGTAAGTATTCTTTTTTTTATATATTTTTTTTTTTTGCGCTCTTGGTGCGCGCTCCGAGAAGCTTTCAGCTAAGCGCTCCCGTAAGCTTTCCGGTGAGCTTAGCAGAAAGCGCACCCGGAGCGCTATTGTCGCTCGTGAAAAAAAATATGAATGAAAAGATAATAATAATGCAAAACTTTTCGTACTATACAAATAAAATCAGTTTTTTTTAATAAGGAAAATGATTATGCATTTCTGTAAAAGTTTGATGACATCACTTCGGCGCGCAACGTAAGTGCCCTCGGAAGCGCCTACGCTCGCGCCTCGTAAACGCACGCAGAAGCGCCTACGGTCGCGTCATATGTGCGCCCCGGAAGCGCCTCAAATCGCGCCGCGTAAACGCACCCGGAAGCGCCTACGATCGCGCCACGTTTGCGCCCCGGAAGCGCCTCCGCTCGCGCCGCGTAAACGCACCGGAAGTGCTCCGAAGCGCGCAGCGTAAGCGCGTCGGGTCATGTGACCCTAAAATAACACTTTTCATTGGTTGCTAACAGTTTTTTTTACAAAGAATGAAATCCCCACCCATTTCCTTCACTATTGCTTTGTACTTGGAGAGAGCAAGAGCTGTTCTGTGTACTATCTTCATCTCCTACTTTCCTGATCTACAGCAATGGCTGCAAGAGAGTCATCCAGCAGTGATTCAGATGCATTTGTAGATGAGGACCCTCCTACGGAGAAGAAAAAAATCCATTTCATCTGGAAATTTTATAACATCCCTGAAGGTGAAAAAAAAGTCAACGCTCCAAAAGTAACCTGCAAAATATGTGGGAGTACTTTATCCAGAGGCAATCCTCTGAAAAAATATAGTTTTGGTAATGCCAATTTAATCAGGCATGTCAAAAGAAGACACCCAAACAACTTTGCGAGGGAGAGTGTCAGAGACCTGGCACGGAAATTACCCACAGATGGCGGCAGCACCTCCACTGGTGGAGCAACACCTTCGGGACCATCCCGTAGAAGAATGGTCCCTAACATACAGCCAGAGTTTGCAGGCATCAAATTTCTGTGCACGGAGTGTAACGAACTGCTCTGCTATGGGGAGCAGAGTGTTGAACTTATTGCCCTAAAGAAACAGCAACACCGCTGCCCTGACAGTCCCTAAATTTTCACATTTTTTTGCTCCTGTTGAGCCGTTTTTGAATTCCTGTTTTTTGTTTTTCCCTTGACAAAAATCCAAAAAAATTATAAAATTGTTTTAAAAAGCCAAAAAAAGTTCAAAAAGTTCAAAAAACACAAAAAAATATAAAACAACAAAAAGAAGAAAAAAAAAAGTTCTTTTCAGAACTACCTCTAATTTATAAAAAAATGCATTTTTTTGTGAAAAAAATCTGTCATTTTTTTTCTCCTTAGTACGCTCCTCAGTAAGCTCCCCGGTACGCGTACCGGGTGCGCCCCCCGCGGAAATCGAAAAAAAATAATTTTTTTTTGAGGCCCCGCGGGGCCCTTTAATGGCCCCCACATCAAAACTAGGGGGTCAGAGGGGGTGTACTCTTCCCCCTTATTGTCATTTCCCCCTTTCTTTTAGCCACCTCTTGTGTCTCGATTTTACCGAGACACAAGATGGCGGCCGCTCCAGACTGTTTAGAATGTTTACAGACAACTGAGATCCAATCAGCTTCCTGCGCGCAAGTCGCGTGTCGCGCCTCGAGCGCTCTCCGGTGCGCGCACCGGAGCGCGGCTATAGATATATATATTTTTTTGAACCTAAATTACTCAAAATCCACTGGAGCACATATCTTGAGACATAGCAAAGGCACATCGGGCTACCAGTCCCTACAATTTTGCCAAGTTTGGTGGAAATCCATTCAGCCGTTCGAGCTAAAAGTGAAATCGACCGCCCTATGGAAATTAACATGGGGAAAACGCGTTTTGGGACCCCCCTTTTATCTCGGCCCCCGCTTGACGAATCCCCCCCAAACTTTCAGGGAAAGACCGGACCGCCATGAGACCATTTTCCTGAAAATTTCAGGCAGATTCGTCAACCGGCGCCAAAGTTATTCAAAATAGAATGTTGAGATTTAACATTGAAAATTATCCTAACTATAACTACCTACTGGCGACCGCCAGTAGGTAATGTGTGTGTGTGTGTGTATATATGTATATTTGTGTGTGTGTGTGTGTGTATGTATATATATATATATATATATATATATATATATATATATATATATATATATATATATATATATATATATATATATATATATATATATATATTGCCTAAGATCCAGACTTTAGGAAGGTGATATGCTAATATGGCCTGATGTAAGCTTGCTGAGAAATGTGTATGAGGTTTCAGGATGCCCTATGAAATACAGAAAAAATTCAGAGCCTAAATATGAAATGCAGGAATGAATGAAACAGCACTTGTAAAGCGCATAGCTACCCGAGGCATCCCAGCGCTGTGCAGGGCAACAGAAGCAACCTCGAGATCCTTTGGGGAAGAGCCATGTTTTCAGAGCTTTACGAAAGGCCAAGTGATTGGGTTCCTTCCGTACCTGAAGAGGGAGGGAATTCCAAAGTTTAGTGACATTATATGAAAAAAGCTGGTCACCACTTCTAGCCCTCTTAATTCTGGGAACGATAGCCAGGTGAAGCTCATCTGAGCACAGCCACCTGTTAGCTTGATAGCGCTGGACCAGAGAGGAGATGATGGCTGGTCCTTTCCCTCCAATCATCTTGTGAATAAACTCAAGTGATGAGGCTGGTGGGTAAAACTGGTTCCTATTGATTACATAATGGGGATCGTTATTAGTGGCGGATTGGCGGGGATTTATGTTCTTCCTTCAGACCACCACTCCCTTCTCCCGTTACTAGGGCTTCTTCATTCTAAGACGGATACAGGCATTAACTGTAGTTCATGGTGTGCCACAAGACCTTTCAGTTTGCTGTGCTCCCCTTTGGCTTCACCAGCGCCCCTCGTGTGCTCACCAAGGTGATAGCGGTGGCTGCAGCTCATCTGCTTAGATCAGGGGTGCCAGTCTTCCCCTATCTCGTTGACTGGCTGTTTTAGGCGGGCTCGCCCTAGGCTGTCTTCTCTCATCTCCAAACTACGGCAGGCCACCTGTATTCTTTGGGGTTCACTATCAAGTCCTGAAGTCACACCTGATTTCCTCTCAGACACTCCTTTTCATCAGAGCTGTTCTGTATACAATGCTGCTTTGGGCCTATCGTAACGAACGGCGAGTCCAGGATATTCCACCTATATTGATGTTTCAGCCTCTATCCCGGATTTCAGTAAGACTGACTCTGAGGTTACTGGGCCTCATGGCCTCCTACATCCTGCTGGTCACACTTGCCCATTGACATAAGCAGGCTCTGTTGTGGGGCCTGTAGTTCCAGTGGGCACAGCATCCGGTAAATCTCCACGACATGGTCCAAATCTCAAGGGAACTGTGAAAATTCTGCAGTGGTGGTTAATGAACCGCAATCGGATCAGCAGCAGACCGCTCCCCCTTGCTCAGCCAGATCTCACAGTAGTGACAGACGCTTCACTCCTGGGCAGCGGCGGCCATCTGGGAGAGGTGGGTATAGAGGACTCTGATCTCCAGCGGACTCTGCACTCCACATCAACCTGTTGGATTTCCGAGTGATCTGAATGCCATTAAAAGCCTTTCTACCCTCCATCCAGGGAAGGCTAGTGCAGGTGTTCACAGCCAACACCAGCGCCACATAGTACTGCAACAAACAAGGCGGTGTAAGGTTGTGGACCCTTTTCAAGAGGCCCTGCGTCTCTGGACATAGCTGGAAAACCAGGGCATATCCCTGGTGGTTCAACATTTGGCGGGTTCTCTGAACGCCAGTACTGACTAATTAAGCTAACAATGCTAACGATGCCTCGGAGCACGAAAGTGGCCTCCATTCCGGGGGTGGTGCAAGGTCTCTTTAAGCAGTGGGGAGAACCTTGGTTAGATCTGTTTGCCACCGATGAGAATGCGCAATGTTAGCAGCTCTGCATGCTGGATTTTCCAAGGCGGCTCGCGCTTGGAGATGCTTTTTGTTTTGAGTGGAGCTGAGGCCTCCTGCAGCCTTTTCAATACCACTCCTGCCCAGAGTTCTCAAGAAGATCAGGAACAACATGCACCAAGTCATTCTTATGGTTTCAGACTGGGCTCAAAGAGTCTGGTATCCTGAGCTGTTGAGCATGGCCATCGGTCCTCCAATCAGGCTGCCCGTTTGGGAAGATCTTCTGTCGCAGTAGGGGAGGCTTCTACACCCGAACATGTCAATGCTCTGCCATCTTGCGTGGAGAGTGAGCGGCAACAGTTGACACCTTTCATCCTTCCTCCTGCAGTCTTTAACGTTATCTTGGCAGCCAGGCGTCCCTTCACCTAGATGGCTTATGCCTGCTGCTGGGCTAAATTTGTGGCATGGTGTGCAGAAAGACAACATCACCCCCTTTCTGCCCCTTTTTTCAGGTTCTCCTGTTCGTCTTTTCCCTTGCACAACAGGGCTCTGCCCTGGGCACTGTTAAGGGATCTAATTCTGTCATCTCTGCTTTTCTTCGATTGTCTAACCAACCTTCCCTTTTTCAATTCCCTATTGTACATAGATTTTTTTTAAAGGTCTGTAACGTATTTTTTCTCCCTCTCCTTTCATTATGCCTCAGTTGGGGGCTTAATCTGGTCTGACGTTCCTGATGTGCGCTCCATTTGAGCCCTTAAATAACTGTCCTCTCAGACTCCTTACTCGTGGCTGCTCTGGGGAGGCTGCTACATGGAGCGCACTTTCAGCGGTGTCAGAGGAGATGAGCCAATACTGTGCGCCAGGCGTTGGTGCCGCAACAGGGGTAGCGACCCACCCTGTTCTTTATAGGCTGACTGGAGGTTCTGCATTGCAGACACTGAGAAGTGGAATGCCCTGGGGAATTGGTGTGAACTGAGACAGCAGGATGCGCGAGCAGCCCATTGCTGCTAGGAGGCGGCCATGGACCTGCATAGTGAGTCTACCCTCTTCACCCCCCTCCGCTATAGCTGCAGCTGTTCTTGAGGCCTACGTTGTCCCTACCGCCTTGTCCTCACTGTGTGTTGGGTGCCTCCTGGTTTGAGAGGCGGGGGCTCCTTTGAGGCCTGAGGAGGACTGACCTGGCGCAGCTGGCACCTGATCCCTAATATTGACCGAGGGACGCCCTGAGCTGCTGCAGTAAAGTGGCTACTCCTTAATCCTGAAGGCCTGTGGCGACTGCCTTCCTTGCCATTTATTCTCAGGATAGACCCCAGACTCGAGGGCTCCTGACTCTCCACCACATTTGCTGTGAGCCACTCCCACTGCTGGGGGCTCCCTACAGATGCCCCTGAATTTGTAAGGGAGAATACAGGGGGCAGGCACTGTGTAGCACCCCTACCAAAACATTGGACAGCCACCTGTTGAGGCATTTTTTGAAGGTGCATGGCAGCAAGCTACTTGGTTGGGGCAGTGACAAGCCCTACGGTGCCATTGGAAGGCAACTATGGACTGCAGCAACGGGTTGCGCTTTCTCTTCCCTACAACTCACAGGTGTTTAGTTGGATCCCTGGTTGGGGGTGAGCGACCACATTGGGGGTGATCCTGCATGAGGTGCTACCTGAAGGGCCCCACGTTTGATTGCAGCCCTATCTGTGGGGGTCCACTGTTACTAGAGGAACGCACACTGGAGAAGTGACCATTTGACCTTCGGGAGCCTTTGAGGTGAAAGTTGCGTGGGTCTTAGCCTCTACCTATAAGTTGTTGCCACTCCTGGGACTTGAGTGTGTACATGTTACGGTGTGTGCTCCACTGCATTTCCAAGGAGAGGCCTATGTGCAGAATTGCCACCAACAGATGCTGTGATAAATATACCCATTATGTAAAATGATGGGAACCAACATTGTTAATTAGATATTTGGACCTATCCCATCAAGACATGCAAGGTTGGTATTATATAAATTACTGAGTATAGAGTGAGCATATAATCGCTATCACACACTGTTCGATACCACTACAAGATGGCGACCGAAACCATCAAATAATAGAAGTGCCAAATAATGGTCCATAATCACTGGCCCATGCTTAAGGACATCAGCGGACTGTCCAAAAAAGTGAGCGAATAACGAATTTAACTGGACGAAGTGGACATGCAGTTAAAAGATCCTCAAGCAGGGAGATTAACACCCATGTAAACCCACTACAAAATGGCGGCCGCTTTTAACCTCAAAATTGGGGCATATAAATTACGGATCCAACGGCGAGGATGCCGCCGTAGTAATGATTGAGAGCAACTGAGGAGCACTGTTAATCGGTAGCTGGCCTCAAAACGTTAAACGATATACCACCCTGTAAACAATAGGGGTTCATTTATTGAAAAAAATCGCGACCGGAATCACGATTTAAGAATGCTCTTAACGGGCGTCAAAATAACATGGCTGCCATAATGGGGTTCACTTTAGACGGGCAAATGAGGCAACAAACTTTTGATTAAAGAAAAACAGTAAGAATGCAATTAAGAAAGAGGAAATAATGCAAACAATAGGGGAAAAACCTATTACAAAATGGCGGATAAATTTGCCCAGAAAAGCTCGAGTCCCGCTGGTAATTGGATGTGATAAAAATCAGGTGAGCCTAGTTATCAATGAAGTTGCCCATATAAAAAGAAGCGATTTCTGCCTAAGCCACAGATGCAGAAAGGAAGCTGACAAGGGAGGACGTTGTGCTGGATTCGTCTGATCACCAGTAAGTACTCTAAGGAAGGATAGGAAATAGTGGCCTGGGAGAATAGCTTACTAAATACTTTAACACTAAAAAACTACTCTTTGACTTTTCCACAGTTTGGAACAATTTCTTAAAAATTCCAACAGAGTGGGCTCTTATTGAATTATACAAAGATCAAGAGAAACCACTAGAGGAGGACCAAGAATCCTTACTAAATATATAATTAAGGTAAGAATCCCCCACTTAGGGACAATACTCTAATAATTAATGTAATCAATAGATTAAGTAGTGATCCTGAATATCCTGACCATATTGCAGGTCCATATGCAGGAAACTTGGACATCTGTAACAAAAAGACGTCCCCCTTACCCCGAAGAAGAGAAACACATTTTTAATGGTAAGAAAATAATGCAACAAAAGAATAAGGAAATAGCCAACATAAACATCCAAAGAACTAAGATAATATCTGTTTTTATTAGATAACTACATCGCCTATTCAAACCTTACAGAAAAGAAGCAAGCAAATCCTTCTTGCAAGGTAAATATTGGCCATGGTGTAAAGGGAGGTCTGGCCCTGAAAAGATGGGGGAGGCAAGACAAGTAAATTCAAGCCATGCTCTTGGGGACAAGATTTAGATTCTTTTTTCATTTTGTTCCCAAAGGCATTGAAAGACGAAAAAAACTTACTCTGATATCCAAATAACTTGCCAGGAAGGAAATAATCCCTAGGTAAGGAACAGCATAAATAAACGGAAGCTGGTCTAGTAAATGAAAGACAAGGATAGAGCAATTATTTTTCTCTCTCCTTAATTGCAGCTTGCTCTATTTTGAATTTGCCGAGCTTTTAATTACATAAACTATTGGAGGTTCCATCTATAGCCAATAGGTATGTGCACAAAATTAATTAATTTTCTTTGGGATAGGGCGCGCCCCTTCAATAGAAAGAACCGATAATGGGCAATTAAGTAGAAAGAGACTGATTGGTTGTGTGGGGTTGCCAAATACTAGGGTGATGAAGTAGAAGGTGGAAACATTAAGAGAATAATGAGATGAGTATTACCAAGAGCAGGGTCTAATGGAGTGTTATTATATATTTTTTAGATGTACTTGTAATGAACGAAGTCCTGAAGAAGGTGCAAGATTGTGTATGTCACCAAAACGCCGCGTCGACAATTTGTTTGTTCTTCATTAACTGTAAAGTGACCAAAAAGGAAAATATTTTTTGTAATAAATGTTGTTTTTGTATGATTTTAATGAAAATGTTTTTATAACCGTGATGACTGAATTAGAAATGATGTACATTATGACCTCAGTAGAATACTGATATTTTAATAACAATTTTTTTTCAATAAATGATTGAAATTTTAAGCTCATGAGTGTTAAGGTGCTCTTACTAAAGAACTGTTTCAAAGAAGTCTGTACATTTGGTAACTCTAGCATTGACTCTACTTATAGTTAATGGGGAGGGCGCATAAAACTCTAAGGACCCACTAGGATCATCATCCTTGATAAATTGTGGAAAAGGGAAACTTGCTGCTGTTTATTGTAACCCATCCCTTTTCCGGTAGAAGGGTAACTCCCTCTTGATTTTGGCAGAATTGCGGGCGATCACAGCCATGTCAACTGACATGCCAGGGACTTTGCTTACCCCTTGGAGAAGCACTACTGCGCAGTGCGGAAGGGACACTGCGCGCTCCCAACAGTGGACCGTCGCAGACGGGCTCTTGAGTTTCTTTTCCTGCAGTATAGCTGCTTCTGTCGGTGTCATGATGATATGTCCAAAAGGTTCCAAATCAGAGGACACCCAACAGAATCCTTCCCTGTGGGACAGTCCTCAACACTGAACCTGCGTTACAGGACATAAACCTCAAATTCACAGAACTTCTTGCTGCTGTACATGGTCTACAGACAACTCTGGAACCAAAACTAGATACTTTGATTATCGACATGGGCCATATTTGCGAAGAGCATAACAAACTGAAAACAAAGGTGTCCACATGAGGTGGCCATAACAGAGATGCAGCCTGTTATATCTGAAACACAGACCAAGGTAGCGGCTCTGCAGCAGGAAGGGGGCCTCCTGAAACGCAAAGATGATGGCACAGAAGGATGATCATTCTGGAATAACATTAGGGTAGTGGGGCTACCCGAGATGATTGAGGGTCCAAGTATGTCTCTGTACCTGTAGCAATGACAGGCGCAAGTAGTTATAGGTACAAAAGCTCCACCTTCTTTTCAGTGGAATGGGCACCCCATGTGCCAGCCCAGCCACCTCCGCTCGGTGCTTCCCTACGCCCAGTGTGTGTCTGTCTATCTTTTGCTTTCTTGCCCTAAGTGCACCAGGTATGCCAAGACGTGGGTACCAGTCTCACTGTGCCACAGTACTCAAGCTAGCCTGGCTGATACCTCGAAACCAGTCCTAGGATGTTTCTGGTCCAGGGAGTACCTGGCTTGGCAGTTCGTGCTGGACTGTTCCCATGAGGGCAGGGTAAAGACTGATTTGCATATGGCTGGGTCTAAACTGGGATGGCATCATAAGCAAAATAATGATGGCTTTAGCCCAGATCTCTTGACTGGGGGTGAATGTTTGTTCCGTATTCCGTCCATCATCTGTATGTTCCACGCCCGGTGGTGGCATGCCTGTTCAACTATTGCAATAGGGATAATATCCTACAGATTGCCGGCACCAAAGGCCCATGGCCAGTGAAAAGTCCTTTGGTTACAATATTTCGAGACTACATGGCTGATGTTCAAAATGAAGGGTTATGTTATGTTATGTTATAGGGGGGGCTTCTATAACGAACAGCTACTCCGAGGAGTGTCCCGGCGCTGTCGGAGCCTCAGCAAGTCCAGAGTGGTAAAAGACAGACGAATGAAGGGGGCATAGCTCAGCAGGGCGATGTTATTGCAGGAAAAGCAAGGTCTTCAGGTCTTTCCTGAAAGCCAACAGATTGGGGCTAGATCTGAGAGAGAGAGAGGAAGGTCGTTCCACAGCTGAGGGGCAAGATGTTTGAAAGAGAGCCCCCCACAGCGGGCACGACGGATCATGGGAGTGACTGCCTTGGCCTGGGTTGAAGAGCGCAAGGATCTGGATGGTGAGTAAAAACTGATCTGAAGATAGCGGGCACCTGTGCCATGAAGAGCTTTAAACGCGATGGTCAGGGCCTTGAAAGTGATCCGCTTCTTCATGGGAAGCCAGTGAAGAGTTCTAAGAAGCTCACTGGCCCTTGCTCTACTGGAGAGGCCGAAGATGGCGCGGGCCGCCGAGTTCTGCACCACCTGAAGACGTGATAGGAGGTAGTCTGGCAGTCCAAGGTAAAGGACGTTAGAGTAGTCCAGCCTTGATCCAATCAGGGCCTGGACAGTAGTCTTTCTGTGTTCCAAGGATAGGAGCGGCAGGAACTTTCTCAGCATCTTCAGGATGGCAAAACATTTGCCGGCTAGGCCCGACACCTGAGCCCTAAAGGAGAGACAGTTGTCGACCTGAATGCCCAGGTTTTTTGCGGCCCCTGAGTCACCAGTGGGAGGGAACATGGCTGCCGGCCACCACTCTTTCCATTTGGGGTCAGCGGGGCAGCCGAAGAAGAGTACCTCGGATTTGTCAGAGTTACACTTGAGGCTGTGCTGACTAAACCAGTTGAACACAGCCCCAAGGCAGCCCCGAATAGATGCCCCGTCGAAGTCATGTCCCCTGTCACAGGTGAACAGGAGTTGAGTGTCGTCGGCGTACGACACGATCTGGGCCCCGAAGTCCTCCGCAAGTGCCGCCAGAGGGGTCATATAAATGTTAAAGAGTGAGGGGCTCAGAATTGAGCCCTGCGGCACTCCGACCTCCAGAGGCGGCATTGCGGCAGAAAAAGGTGGAGCCCACATCGTTTGCTGGCGGCCAGTGAGGAATGACCTGAACCATCTAAACACCGTCCCCCTTAGACCTACCTCCCGTGTCTGGATAGGAGGCCTTCATGGGGGACGGTATCGAAGGCTGCAGAAAGGTCAAGCATCACCAGCATAGCTTTTCCTCCCCTGTCCAGGGTTTCTTTAATCACTTCCGTGACCTCAATCAGAGCTGTTTCGGTGCTCAAATTAGAGCGGAAGCCAGATTGGGATTTGTGTAAAATATCATTAGATTCTAGAAAGTGGGACAAAGTGGAGTGGACATGTTTTTCAACCACTTTCGCCAGAGCTGGCAGAAGGGAAATGGGTCTGTAATTGACATGTGATTCAGGGTTTAGGTTAGCTCTCTTCAGAAGGGGCAAAATGAGGGCCTGCTTCCAAGATTGTGGTACTTCACCTGTGTTGAGCGACAGGTTGAGTATGGGATTAATGAGATGATTAAGGGTAGGGGCCATTTGTGCCAGAATTTTAGCAGGGCACGGGTCGAGAGGAGAGCCTGATTTTAATTTGGAGAGCAGGTCTAGGGAGGGCTGGAGAGACAATGGAGGAAAGTTCCAGAGGGAGGGAGTGGTCAAGGTCTGGGGGGATCGAGAGATCCTGAGAAGAGAGGGGGACTCAAATTGGCGGTCCCGAAAGAGGTCTGGATAGTCCTGATTTTGCTGGTAAAGAAGTCTGCCAGTTCGGAGATCCAGGACTCTGAATGAGTCAGTTTGGGGGTGGACCAGGGGGGAGAGATGAAATCTTTGACTATCCTGAAGAATTCTTTGCAGGAGTTGGAGGCGCCATCAATTCTGCTGGCCAGATAAGATTTTTTGCTAGCCTCGATGTCGTGATGATAGTCCCTGGTCATTGCCCTGTAGGTTTCCTTAGCATTGGCGTCATAAAGTTTGCGCCAAGTCCGTTCGGCTTGTTTGCATTGTCGTCGTTTGGCGGCAAGAGCCAGGGAAAACCAAGGGGCAGAGGACCTGTCCGAACGCGACTTCTGCCGAATGGGGGGGGGGGGGCAAGGACGGCAAGTTGTTGCGTCAGCCAGTCCTGAAAAAGGTCAAGGTCCGTTTCGAGCGAGCCTGTTAGAAGGCAGGGGTGGGTATCTAAGGCCTTTGACAGCATGGCTGGGGAGACATGCTGAAAAGCTCTGGAAGGAAGCGCATCACGCCATTGTCCATTAGCTACTTTCTTTATAGTGAGAGGGATCACAAAATCCGCTAAAAAGTGGTCTGACCATAGAACAGGGGCAAGGGAGGTCAGGACCACAGGAACAGTAGAGAAAATTTGATCTAAAGTATGTCCTTTACAGTGCGTGGGGGAACGAAGGTACGGCAGAAACTGTAAGGAGCCGGCGCCGATCGTCCCATAAGTCCTGCTCTCGCCCTTCCCCGGACCAAGCAGCAAAAGAGAGCGCTCCAGTGTTGGCTGCAATGGTGCGGGTGGGATCCCCTGGTCTGGCACCAGTTCTGGTGCCTTAAATGCCTCAGAGACCCACTCACTGAGTTGCTCCCTGCCAGACACGCTCCCGGACACACACACAGGAACCTGAGGTCACTCCAATGATGACCATTCCTTTTACGGTGTCTCACACTAAACTAGATCCGTAGGGTCACTATGCAGTGGTGGGAGGGGCGCTGCATGGGTTGCCCTTGACTTCAGTGGCAGTATACACCCCAACCGCAGGGAAGACTACATTCTTCATGACTTGACACCCACCCTGTTGGAAGACTCAGCGGCACTAACACTTTGGTTGTGGGGTTGTGAATTTGGCAGTGGAGAGATCCATCCCCCCTCACCGGGGCACAATCCTGTATGTTTCACAACACTTGAACACCTGGGCTAATGTTCTGCAGGTGGGAGAACTCTGGCGACTATTGCATACGGCTGATCAGGAGTACTCCTACTATTCAGCGGTACATGTGGTGCACTCGACTGGATATGGTCTTTGCACCGCCAGCATTGGTTATGCAGGGTACACGAGTAGAATACCTGGAATGTACCATCTCAGATCACAAGCCCTTGCTGATCTCACTTGTGTGGGGCAGGTCCAGACAGAAGAGTCCTATTTGGAGATTACCTTCATTGCCTTAGATGATGTGGGTTTCAGTTCCCAGATTGGTGAAGCCATAGACCACAACTTCCAGGACAATCAAGGGACAGCCTCGGATGCCCCGCTTGAGTGGAATGCATGCAAAGTGGTTTTATGGGGGTTGTGCATGAAGACAGTGTATGGTATACGGAATGGGTTGAATGCAGAAGGGACTGAGAGGACCGCCTTGGGGTGCTAGATGTAGTGACAGGGACGATAACACAGATAGCCCATGGAAAAGTACTGGGCACTGATGGATTTTCCCGTTGAATTCTACACACATTACCATGCCCAGTTGGTCCCTCAGCTGCTGAAGGTGTATGAGAAGGTGGTGGCTAGTGGAACCTTGCTGGCTTCCATGAGAGAATGGGTGATTGTTGACCTTCCCAATCCCGGCCATGACCCCTTAAATGTGAAATCCTTTTGTCCAATGTCCCTCTTAAACCTTGATATCTGATAGAGACTACTAGCTGCAGATTCCTTCACGTAGAATTATCCCCAGGCGTGAGACTGGATCCAGAAAATCTTTTGCACAGCCTCCCTGCGTGCCGGGGGGGGGGGGGGGTGGGGGGGGGGGGCAGAATCACACACCTCCGCCCAGGCATCGTCCGCATACGTGACGTCAGCGAGGTCACATAAGTCCCACCTAGACGCACCTACGTCAGTTTTTTCTCTTTCCGCGTGCTACGCGGAACCGTATGAGCTCTGGCCTGTTTTCAGGCCTTCTATCCCTTTTTTCACGTTTGGTAACAGTGTGCGACTGCCTTCGGAACGTGTCCCTCTTCTGGGCGTCCCATGTCGGTGACGGACACTCACCCAGTTTGTGTGTGGTGCCTGGATGGGCACCGGCACTCTGAGAGCTGTGACGCAGGCCGGCACCTCATGCCTCGGTCGCGGCGGGAGCACCGGATGCAGCTTCTGTCGGCGTGCTTCTCCAAATCGGTGTCCTCTCCACGTCCGTCCCCTGCCTCAGAAGCAAGGAACCGCTGGTTTCGTCTGCGGCATAGTCTTTCACCGTGGCTCCAAGGGCATGGCTCACCGGCTGGTAGGTCCTTCCGTTTATCTCCGAGGCCCTGTCTTCCTTTTGCGGTGGACGCCTGCTCTCTCTGGGGCATGCGCCCCTGCCTGTCGCCTCCCTTTCCGCTGTTTCCCGGCGCAGAGGTGACTAATGCCTAAATGATAGCCTACGCTGCGGCTCTGCAGGCTTCTTTGGCCCTTTCTCCACCTCCTGAGACGTCCGCGAATCCCTTGCACATGCGGGAACTATCGTGGTCGCCAGCAGCTCCGGCGCCTATGATCTCTGCACCAGGTCGTGGGAGAGTGGCGCCGTCGAGGTGTAGTCCTTTGGGGCTTCCCTCTTCGGTGCCTGGTGTCCCTGTCTTGCCTCAAATCCCTACGGGGCTCCCTGTGGTGTCGCAGGTTATCTCGGGACCCTGGACTTGCCCCCGGGTCCCCCCGGGACCAGAGGTCGAGCTGGCACCGGGTTCAGCGCCAGGAGCCGCCTTCCCTGGCTCCGGTGGAGTCACGGGTCGAGGCGGGTCTTGGGGTGCCTTCCCGGGCCCTTCCTCGCTCCTCAGCGCAGATGACTGCTCCGTCTGAGGCCGAGCTGCTGTCGCGTATAAACCCTCCGGCGTCACAGGACGCCGATCAGGCGCCGCTGACTACCTCCACGGAGTCGTGCCGGCGCCGAGCTCTGGATTCGCCCTGTCATCTGTCGATATGCTCCTTCCCGGAGGCAGGGTACCATGTAGTTGCCTCTTCTCCTGCATTTTCTCCTCCTGAGGCCCAGCAGATCCCTCATTCCTCGGTGGCTTCTCCACTAGGTCGGGCCGGCCGTCCCCCTCTGGCGTCAGGGAAGGGCGACTCAGTCTGTGATCCTCTCACATGGAGGAATTGATTTCCCCTCCTTGGCGCCCTTCTGAGGCCAGTGTTGCCTTTGTTTAGGCTATTTCCACGGCTGCTGGTATTCTTGGGATGGGTGAACCTGTCACTCCATTTTCTACAGACCATATCTTGGGGGTTCTCCGCCAGGACTCTGGTGGCTGGGGTGGTTCCTTCCTTTTGAGGCGTCACTCCATGATTCTCTTATGGGGGCCTGGGGACGCCCGGCCACGGGCGATCCAGTGCCTCTGGCGCTTCTGCAACGCCATCTGCCTGCTCCGAATGACCCGTCTGTCTTTCTTTCCACCCTTCTACTCAAGGCACTCTACCTTGTTTGCCTTTGGTGTTGTTCCCTCCGTCTCGGGAGGCGTGGTGGTTGGATTCATGGGGGCGTAATGTCTTCGTTTCTTCCAGTGCTACCTTGAGAGCGCTTAACACTCTGTGTGTTCGCTCGCTGCCTGCCTCGCTGCCGGCTGCCGGCTGACTCCGCTGCCGATTGTTTTTACCTTGTTTTGACCGTAATTTGTGCCTGCTGTTTAATTCTGTGCCCGTGTTAGCATCTTTTCCCCATTTGTTTTGTGATTGTATTTTTTGTTGCCGTGTCAGCGTTCCTTCCTGTTTGCCCGCCTACCGCGCCGCCCTCCGCCTTCCCTCCCCGCTCCCGCTTCCCGCCACCACCGCAGACCCCGCCCCTTTTTTCCTTCTGTTCCCTCCCCGCTCCCGCCTCCCAGCTGCTCCGCCCACCCGCGCACTTCGCCTTAAATGGCGACCGTGCGAACGCGCAGCGGGCGCGCCGATTGTGCGCCGAAGGTGCGCCAAAGGTAAGCCCGTCTGCGCCCGTCCGCGGCCGGACCGCGCCCAGCGCCAGGACCCCTGGCCAACGAAGACCCCGACCGACCCGCTTGACGTACTCCGCCGCCACCCTCCGCGCACTCAACACCGGCCGACTCCCAGAATGCCACCAAGCCACACCACGACGCACCCACGGACCTTTCAGCTGCCACGCCTGCAACTTCACCTGCATCCGGACCTGCCTCGCACCAGCACCCGCAAAGTCGAACACCAGCAGTACCCACCTCAAGTGCATCCTGCTCAACACCCGCTCCGTCCACAGACACGCCATCGAACTCTGGAACCTCCTAGACGCCACAGCCCCTGACGTTGCCTTCCTCACGGAGACCTGGATGAACGCCTCTTCAGCTCCCGACATCGCCATCGCTATCCCAGAGGGCTACAAGATCGTCCGGAGGGACCGCAACGCCAACCAGATGGGAGGTGGCATCGCCATCATCCACAGGAACACCATCCGTCTCACGACCAGCACCGACAACACCCTGACCAGCGCCGAACACCTGCATTTTCAGATCCACACCAACCCGAACACCACCCTCAGAGGCACCCTGATCTACCGACCCCCAGGACCACGCACCCAATTCAGCGAGGACATCACCGACTTCGTCAGCCCGCATGCCCTCCCCTCCGCCGACTACATCCTCCTGGGGGACCTCAACTTCCACCTGGAGAACAACAACGACCGCAACACCAGCACCCTGCTCGACAACCTCGCCAATCTTGGACTCAAGGAACTGGTGTCCACCCCCACCCACCTCGCCGGACACACACTCGACGCAGTCTTCTCTTCCAGCACAGACATCGACTTCAGCCACGCCACAGAGCTCCAATGGACGGACCACAGCTGCGTCCACTTCACCTTCAAGAGAACGACGACCCACCACCACCAGCAACAGGCCGCCCGCAGAAGCTGGAACAAGATCACAGCAGACCAGCTCGCCACCTCCCTGAGCCAGCACCCTCCTGCCAGCTCAGCGAACCCCAGCCAGGCCGCCGACAACCTCACGAAGTGGATCAGCAGCTGCGCGGACGAGCTCGCCCCGCTGAGGACCCCGCCCAGCAGACCCAGCAGCAAGAAAGCCCCGTGGTTCACCGACGAACTCAAGAGCTCCAAGAAGAACTGCCGAGCCCTCGAGAAAGTCTGGAGAAGGGAACCTACACCGGACAACAGGACCTCCTTCAAGCTTGCCACCCGGAAGCACCACCAGCTGATCCGCGCCGCCAAGAAAACAGCTTTCAAGGACAGATTGGACAACAACGCACACAACAGCAAGGAACTCTTCAACATCGTGAAAGAGCTTTCCAACCCCAGCGCAGGAAACAACGACATCACCCCATCACAAGACCTCTGCGACTCCCTCGCCTCATACTTCCACAACAAGATCGCGGACATATACAACAGCTTCAACAACCAACCAACGCACACCATGACCGAACGACCACCCCCCACCACCACCCTCCACGCCTGGGCCCCGATCAGCACCGAAGACACCATCCGCACGATGAACTCCATCCACTCCGGATCACCGACCGACCCCTGCCCTCACCACGTCTTCAACAAGGCCGACACTATCATCGCACCCCACCTGCGAGACATCATCAACACATCCTTCGACACCGCCACCTTCCCTGAGAGCTGGAAGCACGCCGAACTCAGCGCTCTACTCAAGAAACCAACAGCGGACCCCACCGAACTCAAGAACTACCGCCCCATCTCGCTCCTCCCGTTTCCAGCCAAAGTCATCGAGAAGACCGTCAACAAGCAGATGGCCGCCTTCCTTGAGACGAATGGATCCCTCGACCCCTCACAGTCCGGCTTCCGAGCCAACCACAGCACCGAGACCGCCCTCATCGCCGCCACCGATGACATCCGAGCCATGATGGACAACGGAGAAACAGCGGCCCTCATCCTCCTAGACCTCTCCGCGGCATTCAACACTGTCTGCCACCGCACCCTAGTACAGCGCCTCAGCAACATCGGAATCCAGGACAAGGCGCTGGAATGGATCATCTCCTTCCTCGACGGAAGAACACAGAGAGTCCGCCTACCACCGTACAAGTCAGAGGCCTCCGAAGTCATCTGCGGCGTCCCTCAAGGATCATCTCTGAGCCCCACCCTCTTCAACGTCTACATGAGCCCCCTCGCGGCCATCGCACGCAAACACAACCTCAGCACAATCTCCTACGCCGACGACACCCAGCTGATCCTCTCCCTGACCAACGACCCCGCCTCCGCCAGAGCCAACCTGCACGAAGGGATGAAAGAGGTAGCCGAATGGATGACGACCAGCCGCCTGAAACTGAACTCTGACAAGACGGAGGTCCTCATCCTGGGCTCTTCACCCTCCGCCTGGGACGACTCCTGGTGGCCTCCCGCCCTGGGCACCGCACCCAAACCAACAGACCACGCACGCAACCTGGGCTTCATCCTGGACTCCTCCCTCTCCATGTCCAGGCAAGTCAACAGCGTCTCCTCGGCGTGCTTCAACATCCTACGCATGCTACGGAAGATCTTCTGGTGGATCCCCACCGAGACCAGGAAGACCGTCACCCAGGCCCTCGTCACCAGCCGACTGGACTACGGCAACGCCCTCTACGCCGGTACCACCGCCAAGCTCCAGAAGAGACTCCAGCGGATCCAGAACGCCTCAGCCAGACTCATCCTCGACATCCCACGTACCAGCCACATCTCCGGACAGCTGATAGACCTTCACTGGCTCCCCGTCAACAAAAGAATCACCTTCCGCCTCCTCACCCACGCACACAAAGCCCTACACGACCAAGGCCCGAGCTACCTCAACAGCCGGATCAACTTCTACGCTCCCAAACGCCACCTCCGATCAGCCAACCACGCCCTCGCCACCGTCCCCCGCATCCGAAGAGCGACTTCAGGAGGAAGGTCCTTCTCCTACCTGGCCGCCAAGACCTGGAACTCCCTCCCGTCCGACCTGCGCCTGACCCAAGACCACCTCTCCTTCCGGAAGAAGCTGAAGACCTGGCTGTTCGAGCAGTAGTGCCCCCCCAGCGCCTTGAGACCCTACGGGTATGTAGCGCGCTCTATAAGTGTCATTGATTGATTGATTGATTGAGTGTGTGTTAACCAGGGCTACTTCTACCCTGTGGGGTTCGGTGGAGTCCCTTCTTCTTGTGTCTCTCAGGAGGGTGCCCGTGCTGATCACAAGTAGGCCCTCCCATGGAGTATAGAGGATAGTATTTTAGGAATAACTTACATGGGTACTACACCAAACGGGTAGCTTGACTCTTTTAGCCCCCGTCCCGATAGGGGCAGTTCCTTCTTGTATTAGTTGCAAGAAGACGGCGCCCACAGTTTAAAAAAAAAACCTTTGGTCCGGACGAATGCGACGTACCCTACTGGGACACAAATACAGAAATCTGTTGACCACACTCTACAGGGTGAAGGGAGAGTAACGTCCCCGATCACTGTTCACCCATTTTAACACCATACATTTGCTCCTTGAATAAACACAGTTTAGAGACAGATGTAATGGTTTTTAGATCACTTTCACATGGCCACCACTTACCTTTAGTAGTGCATCCCTGTATTTGTATTTGTATTGTATTTATTTATTTATAAAGCACTAACATTCATCCTGAAAGGACATCACGGCACTGTCTCCAGGTGTATGCCCGTCCTCTATCAAGCAAAGTTCTTAGAGGGTGAGGACAGCCTATGATGAAGCATGACACCGGGCGGAGTGAGAGGCCAGTCCGAAACTTTTTATGAGATGCCCCCACTGATGTCGCATTTCAATTTAACTCTGTAGGAACCCTAGCTGGGGGCAGCCCATTTTGTGTTTACATATCAGATTGGAGGCTGGCTAGGCCCTTGGCCCCGTTCCTTTAGTTCCCATCCTCAGCCGAGTCTGAGGTAAGTGTGTGTGGTCTGCTCGGGATTATGACCGTGTTAAACACCTTTGGGTCTATGTCAGGATTACATATTAACTGGGATAAATCTTGCTTATGATCTCTGATGCCCATTCCCGATGATGAAAGAGATGTGCTGCCGCGCACGGACCTCAATTGGCAGTTTGCCTTCATCAAATAATGGGAGTGCAAGTGTATTACGAGGGGTCAGCTCTTATGGAAGGGAACTTCGAGAAGGCAGTAATGACCTCCGTCTGCTTCCTTTTTCGACCAGGCTGCCTCTGTACCCCATGGGTAGGATCAGCTTCGCTAAACTGCTTGTGCTGCTTAAGTTATTATATTTCTTTGTGACCCTCCCATTGATTATGTGGAAGACTTTCTTTAAGGATCTATTAAGGGCATTTTGACTAGCTTGTATGGGGTGACAGTCGGTGAAGGGTGGCCCTTTTGGAGGAAAGGAGGTCTCAGTGCCCTTGGTACCAGCTATATTATGCTGTTGTGCAGTGGCCAATGTGATGGTTAGCCGGGCCGCCACCGATAGACTGTGCGGAAATCCTAGCGGGACGACCCCTCTTGAACAGGCTCTTGGACACCTTCCCTCCTCAGAACACAGTGTATTATTGAGTACGGCTCTATATGTCAGGAGTCGTTATGCCACCTCCCCCCCTGAGGATACCGTTGCTGACCCTGTGCGGGCCCAGTTGTATGGAGCC
This sequence comes from Lissotriton vulgaris, assembly GCF_964263255.1. NCBI lineage: Eukaryota > Metazoa > Chordata > Amphibia > Caudata > Salamandridae > Lissotriton > Lissotriton vulgaris. The sequence continues at coordinate 1,023,448,099 of NC_141697.1, forward strand.
CCAGTCCAATCTCAATGTTACTGATATAATAGGTGTATCAAGGGATTGAGTGGACACGTGCACTGGTTTGACCTGGAGGGATGTATGTGAGATTGCGGACTATGATATAGCCTGGCCACTGATGAGTGTCAGATGGAGCACACAGGAGATGCTGGTTGTTGGGATAGGTTGAGCTGAGTCATATGCACACATATCGTTCCAGGTGGGGGGAATTGAATGCGTTTTTTCATTTTGTATTCACATTACGATGTAAATGCACTTGAAGCCACTGTCTGGTTTTTTTTGTACAGAGCTGTTCTACCTGTCTGCAAGTGCTAAATGTTATCCTGGCCTGGTACTTTGGTCCAGGTGATCTCGGAGGGTGACTGAATCTAGTACACAGTATCTGACCGCACAATTACAATTGAAATGTATCTGACTTCCTATATCTGATGTAGAGTGTCGTTATTGTATGCCAGATGTGGTGCTGTTATATATTCCAATGAAGCACACATTGCAGTTAAGCTATTTACCAAAACATAAGAAGATAGCAATGCGACCAGATATTACCCTAGGTTCAAAATTTGATTTGTGAAGAGATTGGGGTTTGTCCTAAGAAGTATCTAGTAGATTCTGAAAGGAGACTGTTGTGGATGGGAAAATAATTTGAAGGCTCTTATGTCAATATATTAACAACCACTTAGCAATATCGTTGCATTTGGGGTAATACTACAAATCGAGATGTTAATTTTTTTGCCAAGATTTATGAGTATAAATATTAATCACCTACACTTCCTTCCCAGATTTAGAGGCCTATTTATGAGAATGTCAAGCAGTGCAGATCAGCAAGTCACCTTGCTGCACTGCGTGACAGGGAAACTCCAGGAATCTGCCTTATCTGGCAATACGGCACATCCCTGCCTTTTCCCCTGCACTGGCGCCCTTTGGTCCTCGGAAGCTTGTTTCCGGTCCAGGGAAGGCATGGCTTGGCAGTTCGGGCTGGACTGTTCCCATGAGGCACAGGGTCAGACTGATTTGCATATAGCCATGTCTGAACTGGGGTGGCAGAGTGGGCTAAAGAACGGTGATGGATTAAACCCAGATCTTTTGACTAGGTGTGAGTGTTTGATTGGTTCAGATGCTCCGTCCATTACCACCCCCTTTTGGCCACCTTAAGTGTGGCAAGGTATGCTCAGACGTGAGTCCCTTGCTCACTTTGCCACTGGATTCAAGCGGCCGGGATGAAGACGGCTGGAATGCCAGAAACTGGTCCTTGGAAGCTTGTTTCCGGTCCAGGGAAGGCATGTCTTGGCAGTTCGGGATGGACTGTTCCCATGAGGCACAGGGTCAGACTGATTTGCATATAGCCATGTCTGAACTGGGGTGGCAGAGTGGGCTAAAGAACGGTGATGGATTAAACCCAGATCTTTTGACTAGGTGTGAGTGTGTGATTGGTTCAGATGCTCCGTCCATTACCACCCCCTTTTGTACCGCCTTTGGCAGCCTAGCAGCAATTCAGGCAAATTTGGACCATGGTGCACAGGTGTCTGTGTTGCATACAGGATTGTTTTTGTGCAGAAAAACATTCCTGAGAGGCATATTCCTCTATCTACGTGTGCTGCAGAATGCAGCACACATACAAAGAGGAAGTAACAAGAAAAAATAAAGATATTTTTCCTCGTTATGCCTATCCTGGGAAGTCATATCTTTTTGGTACATTCCCAATTTTACAAGTTCTGGTAAATTTAGGAATGCGTCAAAATCCATGGAAGTTGGGTGGGAAAACCCACGCAACACCCATGGAACGCCTCCCTTGCATGGAGTAAGGCAATGCAGCGATTTGCGTTGCTTTACTCCATATTTATCGAGCCACTCAGGGCTACTCAAAGTGGCCCTGCATAGCTTCATAAATCACATTTAAGGTTTGCGTTCGGTTGAACATGTACCACGTTGTTGCTTGGTACAAACGTGACGCAAACCAGCTCATGAGTAGGCAGCTTAGTTTATTTAGTATCTATCCCCATCGATTTGTGTACCAAGGATGAAAATATTGGCTTGTTTAGCTAGAATAGTAATCCCCCATTTTTTTTATTAGATGCAGTCGAGAATATAACATTGTTCACTCAACCTCCATAAAGGAGGACACTTTTTTTTTTTTAGAAGTAACTTTAGTTTCTTAGTGGAAAATAACGTCACCTATTAATTACACTAAGTGATTTGAAAATGTTTCTCTATTAAATTACACTAGGTGATTTGAAAGTTTTCCTCCTGTTTACCGGCTACTTGATACCGTTCACATTTAGGATTGCACAGGGGAGATGATCTGGTCCAATATAAGGGAGAGTCTGGTGGCTAGCATTTTGTTACCAAAATTCAATAGGAACAACAGGCGGTAGGACATTTAACAATATTATTTTCAATGGACTTATTAGCGTGATTTAGCATTTGAGTGGGATAATGATAGCGTGAGTGGCATTTATGAAGTATGCCCTGGATTGAATGCACAAAGGAGTAAAAACTGAGCTTTAGTTAGTAATTTTCCCTAGAGTTGTGACACAAAGTTGGTCTTTTTGGCTCACACAGAGTATAGAGTTAAGCGAAAGATGACAGAGAAAAAGCGAGACAATACAGATAAAGCAAGTAAGAACGCACTATTTTGGAGACCCTCCCTTCCCAGTGCCCACCCCCACTTCTCCCAGTCCTCCCCGATATGAAGGAGGACCAATACGGAGTGTGAAGGGGAAAAGGGGATGCGGACTCACTCCAGTACTCTCCTTAATATAGAATAGTGAAGACTAATTAAACAAAATCGCGGAGAGGAGTTGGCCCAGTGGTTAGGGCGGTCGACCTCGAATCTGGGGGTTCGAGTCTCGGCAAAGACGCTGAAAATCTTGTGATTCTGGGCAAATCACCTAATCTCCCCGTGCCTAACAACAAATAAATACAATGAATGTGGCCTCAAGTAGTGCTATGTAAAGCCTCCGATAACCGATTTAGGATTAAATTCGCACTAGGTAAAATTATAATAACTGCAACACAAATACTCTGCTAAAGAGGCACCAGCTAGAACACAATTATTGCCAACGTTTTGATCAAATTTCGCATAGTATCGAAATAAACACCTAACTCTAAATGTGTAGTTGAAAACTAATAACGTTATACCAGATTGTAATTGTGGGGTTTGAAAATAAACTTTATTACACTCATCCAAGTCTTCAATGTTATTAGGGCGTTTAGAAAGCTAGGACTACATATAAACCTAAATTAGTAATTCTACATGGACAATGAAAGGATGATAGTGAATCAAATAGTGGACGTCGTTGGACCATTTTTACCCTCATTAGAAGTGCCTGGCTGAGAAGGCAATATTTAGAGCACCTTTTAAAATCCGATAGCACACGGATCAGAATATAAAATGGGCGATAATTGTCACCTATTACAATTTGTGCGCTTCAAATGAGGCATAACATGTGAAATATGTATTTAATCACCAAATTCCCCTTGTTTTGCCTTTTTCCCTGATGCCGGTCCTTGCACAGGGATCGGAATGTAGCCCTGCACTTGTAGTCAAGACCTCAGAGTACAATAAGTAATTACTTTTGCCAAAATGCTTAGGTTTGAATATAAAAGCGAGATTTGAGTATATGTGTACAAGTAATTTGAAAGTTATGAATGCTAGAACTTGAGGTTAATACTCTGTTGGTACTCAGTTATTGACTGTGAGCACAACTTACCAAATTAGGACTCAAAGAGTTGCAGAGTACCCCACCCCCACTGAAGAGACCGATTTAGAACTAGTAATGTGCCTTAAAAGCAAATGGGTAGCTTGATAATCTGCCCATGCTCTCACCCAGAATAAAAGCATGCAAAGTACATGCTACAAGAGTTGCTATAGTAGGTTAAAACTAAGCAACATGGATAGCACAGATAGTTCGAATAGTCTAGTTTAGTTAGTATTTACTTAATTGTGTTGGTATAAAGTAATAAGACAAGTGGAATCACTCAGTCCAACTAAGAACGTTGAGCAAATTAATTGTTTGACTTGCGGAAACAATTCCACAGAAATATCAGTCAAACTAGGGTCAACGATATTAACCAAGATCATGGTGGTTTGGGTAACATGTCTGAGTTCAAAATATTGTCTGGGAAGGATGACAAGTCTTTATGGTCAAAGAATATGTGTGGTTTGTCCTTGTAAATGATTCTGAACCTTGCAGGACCTAAGAAGGAGAATGGTATGTTCATGCTGCGTCATTTGGGTCTTAGCGCAGGAAAGCTTTCCTTGTCAGATCTGAGTCTCTGAAGTAGTCTTGGGATATATTGATCTTTTTACATTCCCAGACAATGAACTTAAGCAGAATCAATGCTACATGGGCGTATCTCTTTCGGTTTAAGGTAGAGGAAGCCAATGTTTGCTAAAACATGTGAGGGGACCGGATGAACAAGTTACTTACCTACCCTAACACATTTAGGCTTCAGATTCCTTCCCTTTGAATTTCCCTGGCGTCAGGCTGAATCTGGAAACGTATGCTGAGCAATACCCCTTGCGCGCACCATCGGGTGACTCTATTCGGCTCCGTGTGATGTTGTCGGCAACATCAGTTATGACTTTGCGGTGCCTATATAGGTGCCACCCAGGAACGCGGACGTCGGTACATTTTGTTTTTTTCCATGCCAGAAGCACAGAGCCACAAAGTAACTGACGTAGTTGTGTGCAAAACTAGTGCCCTGAAAGGGGGGAGTAACCTTAGCCCTACAATATTACTCCGCAAAGCGGGGAGGCGTGGGTGGGGCTGTAAGGAATCTGCAGCTGGAGTCTCTAGCAGATAATGCATTACCGAAGGTAAGTAACTTGTTCATCTGATAGAGACTTCTAGCTGCAGATTCCTTACCTTTGAATTAGATACCCAAGCCATACCATCCCGGCAGTGTGCTGCAGACCAATATCTTATACAAGGAAGTCCTGCAAGACCAAGCGGGCAAAATTCCTATACCTGCAGACCTGTCCGATCAGGCAGTAGTGTTTTGCAAACGTGTGCAAGGATGCCCACGTTGCCGAATTACATGTTTTGGATTGGGACATCCCAAGCCAAGGCTGTAGTCGCAGCCTTTCCCCTGTTGGAATGGGCCGTTAATCCCTCAGAGGCTGCTTCTTTGCCAGGGCATAACCGATCTTGATGCAGATAACAACCCAGCGAAAGATGGTCCTTTTCTGCACTGCCCTACCCTTCTTCGCTCCCACATTCCCGACAAAGAGTCGGTCATCCACCCAGAACTCTTTTGTGCAGTCAAGGTAGAATGACAATGCTCTTTTTGGGTCCAGCCAGTGGAGACGTTCATCTTCTTTAGAGGGATGCGGAGGAGCAAAGAAAGTGGGCAATATGATGGACTCACCCAGATGGAATGGGGTCACAACTTTCAGCAAAAAGGAAGCCTGGGTGCCATGCACCCCTTTGTCCAGAAAAGACATTAGATAAGGTGGTAAACCAATTACCGCCTGCAACTCACTTACCGTCCGGGCCGATGTAATCACCACTAAAAAGACATGATGGTCAAGAGCCAGAGGGGAATATTATGTAAAGGCTCAAAAGGAGCACACATCAGGTAGGTGAAAGCCACATTATGGTGCCACTGTTGCATAACAAAGGGCGTGGATGGAAACAAATGAGCCAGCCCTTTCAGACATCTATGTACAATAGGATATTTGAACAGAGAGGGCTGGTATCAGCAGCCGCAGACAGAGCAGAAAGGTAACCCTTGAGAGTTCCCAAAGCAGAGCCCTGTTGGACAAGGGTCAGAATGAACAAAAGGACAGTAGAAATAAGCAGAAAGGGCCGATAGACCTTTCGGTACAGTATAATACAAATGTCTGCCAATGGCAGGCATATACCGTCTTAGTGGAGGGACGCCTGGTCGTCAAAATAACGTTACAAACTTCGGGAGGAAGGTCAAAAGCTATCAACTGCCGCCCCTCAATCTCCACACATGGAGGCGCAGAGTTGACAGGTTCAGGTGGAGGACCCTCCCCTGCTGCTGAGACAGAAGATCCTCCCGGAAGGGGCAGTCTGATCGGAGGATCAATGCTCATTCTTAGAAGCTCTGGATACCGGACTCTCCTTGCCCAGTCCGGAGCCACAATGATGACTTGGGCCCAGTCGCTCCAGATCTTCTTCAGAACCCTGGGCAGGAGTGGTATGGGTAGAAAGACGTACAACAAGCCTGAGCTCCACTCGCGAAGAAAAGCATCACTGAGCGACAGTTGCCTTGGAAACTCCAGCATGCTGTACTGCTGACACTGTGCTTTCTCTTCGGAGGCGACCGAATCAACAAATCTAAGGTTCTCCCACTGCTGGAAGAAACCTTGTGCCACCTCCGACTGGAGACGCCATTTGTGATCTGCTAGGCATCGATGGCTAAGTTCGTAAGCCCTGGCATTCAGAGTACCTGCCAAGTGTTGAACCACCAGGATTATGCCCTGCTGTTTCAGCCATGTCCAGAGATACAGGGCTTCTCAACAAAGGGTCCACGACTCCACACGCTCTGCTTATTGTAGTACCACATGCCGGAGGTGTTGTCCGTGAACACCTGCACTAACTTCCCCTTGACAGAGTGATGAAATGATCTCAGTGCCAATCTAATCCCTCGGAGCTCCAACAGGTTTATGTGGAACCCGACTCCGCTCGAAACCAGTGTTCCCTGATCTCCACCTTTCCCAGATAGCCGCCCCATCCCAGAAGTGAGGCATCTGTCACTACTGTGAGATCTGGTTGGGGAAGGAAGAGGGGTCTGCCGATTACCCAATCGAGGTTAGTCAACCACCACTGCAGATCTCTCACAGTTCCATCTAAGATCTGGACCATGTTGGTGAGATTTCCTTTACGCTGTGCCCACTGGAACTTCAGAAGTCCACTGCAGAGCCCGCATACGCCGGCCGGGACACGCTTTACCAACAGGATCCATGAAGCCCAACAGCCTCAGAGTCAGTCTCACCAAAATCCAGGATAGAGGCTGAAGCATCAGAAACATAACCCGAATATCCTGGACTCCCTGCTCAATAGGATAGTCCCAAAACTGCACTGTGTCCAGAACTGCTCCGATGAAAGGGAGTGTCTGAGAAGGAGTCAGGTGTGACTGCGGCACATTTATACAGAATTCCAGCAAATGCAGGAGGTCCGCTGTAGTTTGAAGGTAGTAGATGACAGCCTGGGCTGAGGACGCCTTCAGCAGCCAGTCATTGAGGTAGGGGAAGACTGACACCCCTAACCAGTGCAGGTAAGCTGCGACCACTGCCATCACCTTGGTGAACACCCAAGGGGCACTGGTTAGGCTGAAGGGGAGCACGGTAAAATGAAAATGCTTGCAGCCTACCTTGAACCACAGTAACGCCTGTGGCCCGGCAGGATGGGATGTGAAAATACGCATTCAGCAGGTCCAAAGCTACCATCCAGCCTTCTTGGTCTAGGGCAGACAAGACCTGAACTAGAGTGAGCATCTTGAACTTCTTCTTGAGAACGAGATTGGCGGCCCGAAGATCTAAGATGGGCCGCAACCCTTTGTTCTTCTTTGGAATCAGAAAGTAGCAGGAATAACAACCACTGCTTACTTCTGAAACAGGGACCCCTTCTATATCTCTCTTAGCCAAGAGAGCTGTAACTTCCTCCTGGAGAAATTTTAAATGATCCTTTGTCAGCAGTTCCTGATTTGGCAGAATGAGAGGATGAAAAGAGAGGAAAGGAAGAGATTAGATGTCCTGAAGAATCTGAAAGACCCACTAGTCAGATGTTATGGATCTCCAGTGGGAGATGACTAATTCTCCTGCCAACTGGGGTAGTGTGGGCTTGCAGACTCAGACTAGGAGTGCTTGGAGGCTGCGGCTGCCGGGGTCAGGGTGGTCAATGACTTCTGGCCTCCAATCCTGGATCGAAATGCACTGCATCCATGCACAGCTTGGGCAGTCTGTGAAGGATGGTAGCTGGGGTAGGGCTGACGGGGCTGTAAACCCTTTCCGTTGTCACAAAAGGGGCGAAAGGAAGACTGCTAAGAGGAGTGGCCCAGGGATATGGCTGTAGCTCTAGAGTCCTTGAGCCTGATCAGGGCTGAATCTGCCTTTTTCGTCAAAGACCGGTTCCATCAAAGGGCATTCATCAGATTGGACTGGACATAGCAAGAGAAGCCAGTTTTTCTGAGCCAGGCGTGGCGTCTCAAGGCCACGGTCGCTGAAATCGATCTGCCCAGCAAATCTTTCGTATCCCGACCACACCATATGGTGAATTGTGCTGCATCTCTCCCATCCTTGACTGCTTGGGAGCGCACAGCCCAGGCCTCCTCCGGGACTTGTGGCAGCACTTGCGCAACCGTCTCCCAAAGGGAGTGGGAGAAACTGCCCAATAAGCATGCAGTATTCACAGACCACAATGCCAGGCTGGAGGAAGAAAACAACTTCTTACCAAATGAATCCTACCTCTTGGATTCCCTATCCAGAGGGGCGGAAAGGAACGTGCCCTGGGAAGTAGAGCCCTGCGGATGTTGGCTGAGGAACTTTGCAGCCGCCATCACTCAGCACCGGGTGATCCAATCATCCTATTCACAGGAGCCCCTGTGAAAGGCTTGGACCATGTGCCAAGAAGGATGTCTGCAAGTGCCCCATTAAAGGGCAAAAGGGGTTCCGAAGTGGAAGCCCCAGGTTGAAGTACTTCGGTCACGAGATTAGTCCTGACCTGCACTGAGAGCAGCTCTAGTCCAAGGACACTCAGCTGCCCTTTTGAACTCCATGCAAAAAGAATAATTGATGGACAGAATGCAGAACAAGGTCATACAATCACCCCAGTACAGAGATCTGGGCCTAAATCCATCGTTTTTTTGCTCACCATGCCAATCCAGTTTGGACCCAGCCATATGCAAATCAGTCTTGACCCTGCGCTCAATGGGAACAGTCCAGCCCGAACTGCCAAGCCAGGTCCTCCCTGGGGTGGCGTAGTGGCAAAAGAACAATGGATTTGACCCAGATCTTTTGACTGAGGAGAATGTTTGCATTCCATCCATCATTTGTTTGCTTTTACCACCATGGCATAGCATGCCCCCTCCTCCGTAGCCACTGTAGGCGTAGAGAGCATGCCTGTATCTGGAGAAATGTCCAGTCAACTAGCTTCCGCTAGTTCCCCAAACCAGTCCAAATGATCCGCAGAGTCATTCTGGTGTTCCAGAGGGGTCATAGACCCATCCCATTCCTCTCTTGAGCCTAGCACATCTTCAAAGTGCCCAGGCAACAACATAGAACCCTTGGGTTCCATCACCGCCCGCATCGGCGTCGAGCAACGTGATTCCGGCTCAGTGACGTCTGGGACGAGGATGGGGCTGGCCGCAGGCACTAACTTCGGATCCGAAGCCGGAGGAGGTCGCGTTGCCACGACCGGCGTTGACCCAGATCCGGGATCAGATTCATGAGGCCGGCCCCCCGGTGAAAGGCCAGAGCTGGCGGCGTCCAACCCAATGGGGCCCCTTTCGACTCTGCCAAGGGCTCACCAGTGGAGGTGCCATGCTCAAATACACTGCGTGTGGCCTCGTAGACTTCTTTTGTTTGAGTGTGGGTTGCTCCAGCTCACAGAAAGGGGGGAGGCGCGAAGTCGGTCCAGGCTCTGGCTCCGCGGAACCGTACTTAGAGCATCAGTGCTCCTTACCTCTCTCGTCGATGAACAGTCGAAGTGAAGACAAAGTCTGCTTGTACTTCTTCTGCCTCTTCCCCAAGTGTACCGAGGACCTTGAGTGGGATGAAGAAGACTTAGGGCTCCAGAAACGGTCCCGCAACAACCTCTTCTTCGATCGGGACCAGGACCTCCACGGAGTCTCGCTTGACAGTGTCGACTGCCAGGCTGCGAGGAGCTTCATCAACCGCTTCCTCAAGGCCTTCGGAGCCATGGCACAGCAGCCCAAGCACTACTTCGAGTCATGGTCGCGCTCGAGACAAAAGAGACAGACCAGGTGGGGGGCGGTGGTAGGGGCACTGCACGAAACGGGTCTTCCTCAAAAACATCCCTCGCACACTAAGATGGATTTTTTTTCGAAATTCAACAAAAGTCAAGAAAAAACCTGTCAAAAAGTGACAGAGGGGTAGCTCTTCCTGGATCGGCGCTTAACTGACACAGAGAGAAAAGAACTTATGTCTGGGTGGCAACTATATAGGCACCGCGATGTCATAACATAATAACAAATGCCGACAACATCATGTGGAGCCAAATGGAACCACCCAACTGCGCGCGCAAGTGGTACTGCGCAGCAAAAGTTTCTGGGTCCAGCCTGACGCCTGGAAAATTCATAGGTAAGGAATCTGCAGCTAGAACTCTCAATCAGATGGTCTCTCCCCAGTTCAAGTCTTTAAGGAATGTGATGCCGGTGACTTTGGAGACAATTTTCCAGGAATAATACACAAGAGCCCAACTGGTCATCTGCTCTTTCAGGAATAGCAAAACTGCTTCTATTACTGTCCTCTAGTTCAATTAGTTTTGTTTGAAGGCTGAGTGATTTGGAGTAGTTGTAGGTTAAGACTTTTGTCATTTTGGTTCCTTCATTTTCCAGGTTACTTATACTTTTAGACGTACTACTCTTTCAACTAGTCATTTGATATCACTGTGTTCCAGAGATGTATATTTGCATACGGTCAGTACTGATCGTAGTGCTTTAGGATAACTCCAGCATGTCTAAAAGTTTTTTAAGGATGGTCTCCATTGTGGTAATTGATGTCTGCTTTGCTTTTGATTGGGGTTTCGGGGTGGGCGGGCAACTTTGGTTCATCTGAGGTTGGAATACTGTTCCTGGTCTCCTATTTTCACTAGCTCTGCATGTTTGAGATATAGGATTGGCTTTGGAACGTGTGAACATGATGTTTCAAATATAAATGCTCTCTTACCTGAACCAATTTCAGACAGTTTGTGCCACCTGTATGTTATTGCTGATGTGTCGCGCAAAAGGAAACAAGGATTTTAGAAGGTGCGTAGCCAGCTCCACGTGGTTCTTTCCTGGAAATGAGACTGTAGCTCACTCTGTGATGAAATTGGTGACAAAAGCAGTTACAGGCATCTCTTAGGCTGTGTTGTTTGCTGATGCTTTGAAACAGAGCCGCTCGCCTGCACATTCGTGTTTCTTGACCTGAACTGCATGCTCAGAACAGCAGTGGGCGTGGTGAACCTTGATGGTAAAATTTACTATGCTAACTCCCATCCTAAAATATTTGGGGAAGAGCAGCTTTCACCCAGATCTTCCAGGAGGCTTATTTACAATTCAAACCCCAGTGCCGGAATATTTTGGGGAAAGCTATACAATCCTCAAATATTCTTAGGAAGAGTAGAAAAGTAGTAATTTTGAATTTCAGGAAGTGCTGCCCGAGGTTAAAACAACTAGGAATACCTCACCTAAATAGATATCTTCCTCCTTGCCAAGCCATGCCCCTCAAACTACTAGTAAGGTTTTAAGAATATGTGAGAAAAACTAAAGCTTATCCTTACAATACATTATTCATCTGTGGATTTCTGTACGTATTCTGATGATAGAGTTGCCATGTAGTGCTATCTACAGTTTCTATATAAACTGAAGATGTATATAAGTTGCAGATATTTAATTCCAGAAGTTCTGTGAAAATTTTGAGATAATGTACATTGTTGAAAACGTATAATGTATGAGTGACTTACAAACTATTTAAGTTGCAGAATGGGTGTAAGTGTTATTTTAATGGTGTGGGCCATTCTGCTCACTTCAGGAATACGTGTAAGGCATTTTAACAAATGATGTAGGGTTATGCATAGGAGCTAGTTGCACATACCTTATTAGTGGCTAATGCATGGGTGTGAAGAGGTTGACTTCTAATTCTGTCAGGTGAGGTATTTAACAGGCACCTCTGTTAATGTTAATGTTATAGGTGTCTTATATAGCGCTCGGCTACTCCAAGGAGTGTCCCGGCGCTTTCTGACCCATAGCTGAAACAGAAGGGAGAAAATGAAAAAGAAACAGACCTATTATTGACTGTAGAGCCAAGTTTTCAAACCTTTTCAAAAGGCCAGCAGGTTCGAAGTACAACGGAGTGCCAGGGGGAGGGTGTTCCACAACTTGGGAGCGAGATGTTTGAAAGAGCGTCCCCCTACCCTAGCTTTCCTAATAGTAGGGACCTTTGCCAGACCAAGGGATTCTGATCTGAGGGATCTTGTAGGCTTGTAAAAGGTAAGACGATCCTGGATGTACTTAGCACCTACAGCATGGAGTGCCTTGAGTGCCAATGTCAGTGCCTTAAAAACAATCCGCTTTCTGACAGGAAGCCAGTGAAGGGAGAGTAACAGATCCGAGGCTCTAGCATGGCAGGGAAGACCAAAGATGTCCCTCGCCGCCAAGTTTTGGACCACCTCTCAGAGTAAATAATGATTAAACCTTCTTTTGAACAGTATTTATGGTTTAATAAACTGGTGTTCACATGTCTATAGTCATTACCTTTCTTACACAACTGAATACCATTTTTAGATTTAATACCGTTAAGAAAATAATAGTGTATCTACCAAATGTGGATGATTTCACAGATATACTTTATGTCCTACATATTGTGAAAGGCTACGCCCATTAACACGACCGAGACAATAGAAAATTGGTTCTTGGTGCAACCAGTTGAATATCTTCTAGTGTATAGATAAATGTCATATTCACTGGATGATGTCAGAGATGTACTATGCGAGTTCATAAGAAGTGATGGTTATCAGTAGCTCACTGAACTATAAATGGTGAATGTGTATTTTTTTGTTTTTTAAACGTTTTTAGCTCATTTCAACACTTAACTATTACGTCACTTTAACCACTGTTATTAAGTGCCTTTCTAGAGTTTTTTTTTACATCAGTATAGATACCACTGGCATAACTAAGTAATGTATATAAATAAATCATCCCCTCATCTAGATAAAAAAGCAGTGTGTCCTGTTGTGGCTTTACACAATTTGTTGTCACTGAGTAACGCTACGGCACAAGACAAAGTGCTTTTCTTTTTTAACTGTGCAAGGGACTACTTACATTCCCCAGTTTCATGATGCAATATAACGTCCCCCTGATAAGACTTCCTAGTCTGAAATGCACTATGGAGGAGGGGATGATTTAATGGATTCTATAAGATACCTTTGTGGCATAACATGAAATCATGCCAAATGAAATATCATAGATTCAAAATAAAAAGAACAATTGAATTGAACTTCTTGGATTACATTTGGTAATTTTGACTATTGATGTTTCAAGCTGATTTCACCTTGCAGCGGATCTAAGGGATTATTTAATCAACTGACGGATTGCTTGTTCCTTGACTTTGCACTGAGGGTGCACCTGGATAGCATGCCAAAAAGTGCAAAACAGATTGTTAACTTATACAAGCACTTTAAACTATATATCAGTGCAGGATAGTTTGAGGGGGGTTGGGTTATGCTGGATTATGGAGGTATGTGGAATTTCATTGCAAGTAACCAGGGTACCTAATAAATCCTTCTGTGCAGAGATTAAAGATCCAAAAGAAGTGAATGGAACCATGGAGAACACCAGAGGTTATGTCTGGGGCAGCACACTTTGACAGGTCCATTTGGACAAACTATTGTCAGATAAACAAGAACAATTAAATTAGTCTAGGCTTTGTCTTGCAGACCCAGGTAGTTGATAAGCATTTTGAGGAGTGAATTGTGATAGTATAAAACGCAACCGAGTGATCAATTAGACCTAGGAGAGTTTGGTCTCTAATACTCCATATCATCCACACAGAACGCTGCTTTAGTGAAGTGAGGGTATTGGTGAGGTCTGTGAGTTTTTTGGGCTAGACAGAGGTCCATGATGATGCTGCTGCATTGCAGAATGAAAAGTGGTATGCATCTATGGCAACTGTGCTCGATTTAACATGTCAAATTCTAAGAATTTGTTCATCACAGTTGATTGCCCTATTGAACATGAAACCTCTGAATTAGAGTTGGGTTGATGCATTGTGGTTACCTTTGGCATGGATGATCGATTTGATTTTGAGAGTGGTTGATTCTTAGGAGAGATGTCTGCTTCAATTGTTTTTTTTAAATATGTCTTTATTAGGGTTTCCTTATGCAGTGTTTGCACTCGGTCGTAGCACTATATATTGCATCAATGAAAGCAAATAAGAACACTCAAACAGAAAACAAACTAAAATTTCCCCAACGTGCCCCCACCACCCTAAGCTGCCATATGGAAAAGGGTCTAAGATTCCCATTACTCTTACCCTCTATATACTTCATCCGCTGTGTTGTGTTGCATTTCCCCAGTCTATATGGGCAAGTGATGGCCCCAGCTATGGGTTGTTTTGTTATCCCATCTATCCGTCTGAAGCAGTTCTCATCTCACTCTCACCACCTCTCACCACCTCGCAGCCTCTCTCACCCAAGTCTTCCAATTGTCCAGATGTAGAACCCTAGGACCCAGCTGTGTCCAGCAAATCTCTCATCATTGCCCCCCATGCAAACAGCACCTCTGGCAGCCTGTTTCCTCTAGTCTTTCGGAAATGTTCCTCTTCTGCCCCAGACGCAGGTCTTTCTCTCACTTCTTCCTAGTCAGGGGCCTATCACTCATCTAATGGATTGCTATACTGCGTTTTGCCACTGTGGGACCAAGCACAGTGTAAAGTATGCACTTTAGGTCATCTGGTAATAGGCCCAACAAGCACTTACAAATCTACAATGGAACGTACCAACCCTTTGCCTGCTGAATCTGTGTTAGCATTCTCCCCAAAAGGTAGCTACTGGCAGGCAACACCAGAGCATGTGCAAGATTTCAGCCTCATTAAACTTGCATATCGGGCATTGAGACGCTCTCGTCGGTTAGATAGCATGTAAGTGCTTGGGGGACAGGTAGGTCATACGGATTATGTTAAATGGAATTTTCTTAAACCTAGCACTCACTGATACCCTTCGGGCGCCTGCGTGTATCCTAGACCAATCCCCGGGCAATAAGGGTTCATTGCTAAGAGATTGTCCTCTCTCTTCCACTCATAGTGGCTTAAGCCGCTTATCCTCATACAGTGCTCAGTACAGATAAGTAACCAGCCGGCGGCTGCAACCATGGACAACATAGTCAGTTGTGTGGGTGGGCTCTGGGACCTCCAGCAAGGTTGGCCACAGTTGGCACGCTATAGCAGCTATTTTTGTGTAGTGTAGAAATTTTCCTGGGCCTACAGCGTCTACTTCAATCGTTTGTCATATAAATACATTTAGCTTTTTTACAATTCAGATGTAATGAATAAGCACAGAAATCTGCTTGCACTGCATAAAAGTACATTTCAAAGTACAGAGAACAAGAGCTCCCTTACTGTAACAGCGAGTCTGCAAACCCAGGTTATATGGGGCCGCTGTTCACCCCTACCAGCCTTGAAGAAACTGACCCAAAGTTCTTGAATAATTAACACTCATTGTTGAAGGCATAGGGGCATATTTATGGGGATTTGGCACAGGGCAGCGCAGCAGGTCACCTTGCTGTGCTGTCCAGCATCAACATGAAAGTGGAATGAATGCGCTGCATCTATGGCATACAGCGCATTCATGTCTTCTCCACCCCCTGCGCTGGCACTGTTTCGGCAGCCTAATGCCAACACCGGCACCCTTGCACCATGGTGCATGGGTGCCTGCATTGCATGTAGGGTTGTTTTTGTGCAGGAAAGGGTGCCTTCCTGCACAAAAACAATTCTGGGAGTTTTTTCCCTCTTTCTATGTGTGCTGCAGAATGCAGCACACTTAGAAAGAGGAAAAACTAGAGAAATAAATACATTTCTCTTCGTTGCGCCTCCTCTGGGGGAGCGTTCCCAGGCTTATATGGTCTTGTAAATTTGGGGATGCATCAAAATCCATTGGTACACCCACCGTAATGCCTATGAAACGCCTCTCTAGTGTAGAGTGAGGCAACGCAGCGATTTGTATTGCCTTACTCCATATCTATGAGACCATTTAAAGCACAGCAAACTCTCTTTTCCACCCTTTTTTGAAAACCAATACAGCATATAGATATTCTGGAACAAAGGATGGAATCATTGTTCACTATGTCGCATGACAACTAGATGATACATTCCAAGGCCTTTCTAATTCTGAACTGATTATTATACAAGACGCTTCTTTAGCGAAGGAATCCGCAAAAATCGACCATATTATGGTGCTTTTTTTCTTCCACCGTGCCCTGAAGAAGTTCATTTTCACATGGATGAAACCCACTGGCTGGTGTCTTTTGCAGTGTGTGTGTATATGTATATGTAAATGTATGTATATATGATGGAACCACTCGTTAACTTACTAACAGGTTATTAAATCATGTTTCATGAATAACTAATACACACCACATTAATACTTGGGTTAGTGAAGCTTGCTTATGTGTTTACTAACGTGAATAATATGAACGACGGGCTAATATCGCTTTAAACGGGGAACTGTTGTGCGCATGCTTAAACTGCATCGACGTAGCATGACTTACTAATGCTAGGAGGGAAATTCTGGCGCATGAGCAGAAGATACTAAAATGGAGTCTTGAGACTCACATGCTTGTCATCTGCTTGCTTGAAACGAAAACACGCTAGTTTACTAATGCCAATGCGGGAAAATTATTAATAAGTAAAGGGGAGTAGAGTAGAGGTGGGTGGTATACAGTGTGACCACTTTATTTGTGAATCCAATATCTCTCTTTCTGACTTTATCACTAGTGCATATTTGAGCCTCTCCCGTATAACTGAATTAAGCGGAGTCACCTGAGGACTGCGCATGACTGCTGAAAGTTAACCCGGAATGAAAACCTAGATATTGAAAGGGAGTCAAGGACACAAGTGATATACTCTGGGAACGGATGGTGAAGAGTTCAGCGATGAGGACTTGTATCCAAAAAGTTAATAAAAATGTTGCAAAGTAAATTTAGAAATGTATGAGGACTAAAATCATGAATAAAATTAAGGGGATGGGTTTGCGAACAATAGTTTAACTGATTTTAATGACATGTAAGCATGGTGTGATGGAGTTTTCCCCCTTGCTCGACCAATCAGATTTAGTATTTTTACGATATTGAAACATTAATGGGTGGAACATGCAGAACGAAAGGTATAACGGAGATATGGCCTTAGTTAGTTAGAGAGCTGAATGCTGCAGAACAAGAGCTGACAGAACTGAATGCTGTGGGAGATGCTGATGCTGGGAGAGATGCTGATGAAGAATCGAATGCAGAACTTTCTATCCTAATTGAGTTACATCTAAGATCGCTGAAGAATCTCGAGGAGGAAGAGTGGGTCAGAGAGGGATGCAGTGCATCCGTCGGTATCTTAGAGAGGGTAACTATCCTGAAGTCTGTCTCCTGTCCTATCCCAGGGGACCCTCACCCGCCCTTTGGCAAGGGGGTTGGTCTTTCACACCATCCTTGGTATTTATAAATTTCTTATTTTTACTGATGTACTTTTCTCTCTATCCTCTCCCTTTCTGAGCAATGATCACTGTATGAGTCCGAAGTATATGCTTGGTGTCTAATGAATTTAATTTTCTCTCCTATGAATGAAGGTGACTGCGCTGTATTTTTTAAGTAGTTCACATGCTTTAATTTAGATAAAGATTTAAAACTTTGAGTCTGTGATTATTTATAATGAATAAAAGTATAGTTAATGTATGTCATTTTCACCATCAACTAGTTCAACTAATGGTCCATTGACCAGAAGAAAGAACTTTTTAATCAGTGAAAGGTTAGTTAGGTTTTTCAAATAACTAATCTTGAACACTGTGGAAGTGAAAAACTTGACCCCAGCGGTTTTACACACTGTGACTTTATGGGCCCAGGTGAGTATATGGTAGTGCAGTATCTGTTGTTGAACTGCTGGATTTTATATATCTCACCACAGGCTCTCTCTCACAGAGGAATTGATATATATATATATATATATATAGTCAAAGAAAATACAATAAAAAGAAGATACACTCTCATATTCATCTCTTGACTTTTTGAAAACACTGATTGATTTACGAATTTAATAATTTGTTGTAAATGTGGTATCCCTACATCTTTCATACTTGTCATGTTTCATGATAGTTGCCTTTTATCTGCAGATGACACATACAGCTCCCATCCTGTTTTTACTAAATTAGATACACAACTCGGTGAGAGGATGAATTATACAATACACTGCATGACCTACATTTAAAATACTTTCCTTAAGTCGGGGTTCTCCAAAGTCGGTCCTGGAGGGTTGGATCCATGCCAGATTTTTAAGATAACTACACTTATCTGAATGTAGCTATGCTAAAAATATGGCATGGATCCGGCCCTCCAGGACAGACTTTGGTGAACCATGCTTTAACCATTAGCATTCCAAAACCATGCCTGTTCTGAATTACATGGAATTATTTTTATGTTAAGGTCTTTGGTTAATACATTTTCAGCATTCAACTATTGTAAGTAAAGATAGTTTATAAGTTTCTCTTCATATGTTTCATGTTTTTGCAAGTGTTTTGTTACAGACTGTGTATGTTTTACCTTTGTTGTGAAAAGTGGTCTAGCACCTGCTGTTTAGGATCTGGGGTACAACAGTTTTAATAAAATACACTGGACACCTATATAGTCTCCAATGTACACTTACAAAATAAACAGCCTAGTTATTTCACCAGGCAAGTTAAACCATGAACTGCGAAGAATACGTCATCATTACAGATTATAGCACTTGGATGAATATTCACCTTTTCCTGTCAACAAACAGGTGGCTAAGCGGTGCTTTAGCCAACAGTCATACTGCTCCAATCAGCCTGCATGGACAAGTGGTTGAGAAGAAGGTGTCTGTTCATGGCATCAGTAGCATCCAATCAAAGAAATTGGATAGGTTTTATTGTTTAAACAAATTAAAACAATACATGTATTACATTTAAAGAAAGACATTCCGAAAAACCATCCTTGTGAAGACTAAATTGGCACATGATTCCTGATCAACTAGATTTTCTTCAAGATAGTTAAAAGTACATGCTGCCACAATTTCTCCAACACAGATGTCAGCAGCAAACGTCTATAAGGAGCACTAAGACTACATTTGTGGGGGTTGGGGAGAGGAACGAGCCAAGTAAGGGCCCGCTAATTTATGTGACCACCCCCACCCCGATCTTTATGTAGTAGATTCGCTCCAGGAAATAAAATATACAAATTTGTTTTAAGACAATACTCTGATTTTCAAAACTACGAAAAGTCCCAGCTAAATCTGAAGGGTAAATGAGAGAGCTGACAAGGCTCTGCGTGCACATGATGAAAAGAAAGAAAGGCTAGCACTTGTGTTTGGTCACGTTTTGGTGACATAAAATCCAACGTTAATTCCACAATTTGTTTTCTTTATCCACGTCAAACGAAGCTGCACGCCACCAACCCAGGTACAGAGGTCCTTTTTCATGGCCCACATGTTCAGAACAAACAAAAGCAGGAAAAGCCCCCGCCAGCATCAAGTTACGATGAAAAAAAGGTACGTTCATTTATTATTTCTTTCCACATTGGTCAGCGTTTTAACACCCAGTCTTTCCAAATCTTCGAAGTTACTTATGTGAGAGTTTCACCTTTGGTCACCTGCACAAGAAACAACAGTTATTATCAATGACGAAAAACCCATGCTTTATACTAAACAGTAAATCAACAGTAAAAGTTTCTAAACCAACCATGAGATTATCTACACAAACATGAATTGATAAGTCCAATAGGTCCGGCTTTCTTTTATTTATTTTTTAAGTCAATGATGACATTTGTTTACTTCTCTTTTGATGAGTCATTGAGAAAAATGTGGGTGATCCGAAATTAGTGTGGGTGGTGGGAAGAAATGATGGGTTGGTGGATTTCAAAGCATAGTGGTTAAACTTCACCACTTTACAAGGGATTGGGGGTGACCACAACTAAGAAATATTTTAAGGCAGTTATTGCTGAATGAATGGTGCATTGTAAAGCACATTGGGTTTATTTAGCACATTACAATGAAAAGCAAAAAAATTGCCCCTATCAAAATATTCAGATTGTGAGAGTTTAAAAACCTAGGAGGTATGAAGCAATAGTGAGATAGACCAGAACAATGAAAAAAGAAACCTCAGATAGTAAAAGAATACAATTGTTGAAAGAGTATTTGACAAGTGATGCAATATCATCGGTGACCTTCTCACAAGCAGCATTTTGTAATATGTTTAGAAGTACTACTAAACGTTTCACAAAATGCTATTCACAAACCTATGAGTGTATATCTCCACCTCACCTATTTTTGCTACAGGGAGATCCTCACATGTCCTAAGTTTACTACTGAGAAGTAAATGTGGGAGGGACCAGGAGAATGGCTGGAGAAAGAAGCATACTTACTTCTAAATATAAGGGGATTAGGAAAGAACATGCACCCACCCGCTAAAGAGTATGTCCACTGCTATTCACAAACCACACTTCTAAATTATACCCCAGCCAAAAAGGGACTCAAGATATTAGTAAATTACTCCATCAAGGAGCTGGAGTAAATCCAGCACCACACATGGTCAACCACTGATACTGCAATACCCTCCCATAAAAATGTATGGAGCTAGTGACTTCAAATACAACCCTATATGAAAGAATACTACATTAAATTATTTAAAATAGTTACAAATATAATGCTATGGTAATACATTCTGAAGATAAAACATTTATTATTTAACTATAAAACATTTGAACAAACTTTAAAAACATGTATAAATTAATGTAACATTTATGTTTATTGAAATAATTAAATTTGTAAGTAGCTCTTTATTGAAATTTTACATAAATGCATAAATGTCAGGATAATGTATCATCATGCAGCATTTTTCTTTATGAACAAAACAGCAGTATGTGGCAGTAAAGAAAATATACAATACAATTCAAGAGTAAGGCAACAATTGGTACACTGCCATTTTAACCTTGAGTTAGAAACTTTGAATTTTAAACCTCGAAATCTGGACTTTTGGGGACACTTCACTAATGTATCTGGTATGAGCTTGCTGCACCTTCACGGAGGGGCAACATGTAGCAAAGGCAAATGAGTGGTGCGAGGCATGCCGGGTCTGGTGGCTCAGTGGACTAATGCGTCCACTGCAGAGGCATGCGTTTGACCTCATGGTCACAGGTTCAAATCCCGGCGGGTCCAATCAGCTTTTCATCCGAGATCGAGAAAATGATTACCATTGAGTTGGGTAACAAACATCTGTTATTCAGCATCAAGATGCCTACGGATGAACGTGCGCTTGACAAATACCCATATTATGTACTACAAGGGAGTTCGCATGCCTTAGTGATGTCAAACTGATATTGGTGATCTATGGTACCCTTCAGTCCGACCCTGAATTTAGGAGCTTAATCTTAGCCAATACTCAGCCCCAGCACTTAATTATGAAAAACTCCACTTAAGCCAGTCTGCCACATAGTGGTGTTGCCAAATTTTGAAATGAGCACAACAGTTATGTTATGTTAATATTTATTTATAGAGCACCCGTACACCCATAGGTTTCATGGCGCTAATGTCAATGATCCAGATATATTCCTTAGACGTATGTCTGCTTGAATAACCACGTTTTCAGGGATTTTCTAAAGACCAAAAATTATCACAATTCCGGAGTGAAATAGGGAGGGAGTTCCATAGAGCAGCCGCCAAGAACGAAAAACAGCAACCTCCTTGCTTCTTCCTTTTAACAGTTCGTTCATACAATAAATTATTGACCAATACTTGCCACCCAAACCCTTGTTATAGCTTTGGGTGGCCTAGAAAAGTTTGAACTTTCCCACTTGTAGGAGTGTGATGGTTAGTGCATGTGCGGATACTGCCAATGGCAGTGCTGGCAGGGGCAATGGGTGCAAATTACAGTGGCCTCCTGTGAAGGGCCCTGGCTCTTACTTTTTCTTTTAAATTAAGCAATGACTGGGTCAGCAACATAGTATCCCGCCTCCTGCCCAGCTCTATACCATAATTGTCTAACCACATCATCTCCATCTGCACCCACCCCAAACTGGATTTTACAAGTGTTCACAAGCAGAGAAGACGTCCAACTCATTGCAATTGTGCTTTAGCGCAAAAGCTAAATCCATGAATCGGTTACCCGCTTTGTCTGTTTTAGGGCAAGACATTAGTCAAAGGGGGGCAGTTAGTTTTAATCAAAGCTTTGTGCTTTGATTAGCGCTTTATTTAATTAGCGCTCTTGCTTTCAAACATCGTAGCGCTGCTCTGCTTAATAATATCTTTGAAAGTTACATTTGTATATCGCCTGCTGTGTACTTTGATTAGCGCTTTGTGTAATTAGCGCTCTAGCTTTCATTTTTTGTATTTCACTTACATTGTTTGCGCATTTACCAACAGCGCTCCGCTCTGCTCCTCCCCCCACCTCCATTTTGTTTGTTTGTTGTCGTCCTCGTGTGCCCGACCCGCCTCCCAGCTGAGACGCCCTCCCACAGACTTATAATAGCGCTCCTCGCCCTGCAGAAGCTGTGACTCGCTCCTCCTCACAGATTGAGTGGTCGCTCCCTGTGTCCCTGGCTGAAGGCTGGTATCGTAGCGCTGCTCTGCCTAACAATCTCTTAGAAAGCTACATTTGTCTATCGCCTGCTTTGTGCTTTGATTAGCGCTTTATTTAATTAGCGCTCTAGCTTTCATTTTTTGTATTTCACTTATATTGTTTGCGCATTTACCAACAGCGCTCCGCTCTGCTCCTCCCCCCACCTCCATTTTATTTGTTTGTTGTCGTCCTCGTGTGCCCGACCCGCCTCCCAGCTGAGACGCCCTCGCCCCTCCCCCATCCACATATGACAGGAGTTCCCGCGCGCAGCGTCCACGCGCAGCGTTCGCGCCCAATTCGCGCCGAAGGTGCGCCAAAGGTAAGCCCGTCTACGCCCGTCCGCGCCTGGACCGCGCCCAGCGCCAGACCCCCTGGCCCCCGTCCCTCCCAGCCCCCCCGCATTACCTACGCTGCCGCCACCCTCCTAGCCCTTAACCCCGGTCGAGCCCCCAACTGCGTCCAAGCAGCCCCTGGACACACCCATGGACCTTTCTCCTGCTACTCCTGCAAATTCAGCGGCAACAACAACATCTCCGCTACGACCACACCACTGATTCCCGACCCCAACCACCTACAATGCATCCTTCTCAACACCCGCTCGGTCCACAGACACGCCATCGACCTATGGAATCTACTAGACACCATCTCTCCAGACGTCGCCTTCCTAACAGAAACTTGGATGAACGCTTCCTCCGCCCCAGATATCACCATTGCCATCCCTGAAGACTATAAGATCACTCGCAAGGACCGTACCAGCCACACAGGAGGAGGAATCGCTATCGTACATAAGAAATCAATCCGCATCTCAACCAGCTCTGACGCCAACCTCACCAACTCCGAACACCTTCACTTCCAGATCCACATCGACCCCAAGACCACACTCAGAGGCACCCTCCTCTACAGACCACCAGGACCCCGCGCAAAATTCAGTGAAGACATCCCAGACTTCATCACTCCCCACGCGCTCCCCTCCAAAGAATACATCCTTCTGGGAGACCTCAACTTTCACCTTGAAAAGATCAACGACCGCAACACCGCCACCCTCTTAGACAACCTCGCCAACCTCGGACTTAAACAACTAGTCACTTCCCCCACCCACATCGCAGGTCACACACTCGACCCCATCTTCACCTCCAGCAACCATGTCTCCTTCAGCCACACTACGGATCTCCTCTGGACTGACCACAGCTGCGTTCACTTCACCTACAACAAACCAAAACCCACCAACCTCCTCCAACCAACTCTGCAAAGAAACTGGAACAAAATCACCTCGGACCAGATCTCCGCATCGCTCCTTCTTAACACCCCAGACCACTCTTCTAACGCAAACGAAGCCGCCGCCAACCTCACCCTATGGTTATCCAACACCGCCGACACCTTAGCACCACTGAAAAAACGTCAAAGCAAACCTGGCAGCAAAAAGGCCTCATGGTTCAACGATGATCTTAAGAAGTCCAAGAAACTCTGCTGCTCCCTTGAAAAGGCCTGGAAAAAAGACCCAACCACTAGCACCAAGGACGCCTTCAAAAACGCCACCCGCACTCACCACCAACTAATCCGAAAGGCCAAGAAAACAGCATTCAAGGATCGACTTGACAACAACGCCCACAACAGCAAGGAACTTTTCAACATCGTCAAGGAATTTTCCAATCCCTCGGCCACCTCCAACGACATCACCCCCTCTCAAGCCCTCTGCGACTCCCTAGCCTCATTCTTCCACAACAAGATTGCAGACATCCACAACAGCTTCGACAACCAACCCGGAAACCAACCCACCCTACCATTTGCTGAACATTCTCCCCCCGTGAACACCCTTAACGACTGGAACCCAATCTCCACTGATGACACAATCCGCCTGATGAATTCTATCCACTCTGGATCCCCCACAGACCCATGTCCTCACCACATCTTCAACAAAGCAGACTCCGTCATAGCACCGCACCTCCGAGACGTCATCAACTGCTCCTTCAACTCCGCCACCTTCCCGGAAGACTGGAAACACGCTGAACTCACCGCCCTTCTGAAAAAACCCACAGCGGACCCCACCGAACTCAAAAATTACCGCCCCATCTCGCTCCTTCCATTCCCGGCCAAAGTCATCGAGAAAGCTGTCAACAACCAGCTCGCCGCCTTCCTCGAAGCCAACAAATCCCTCGACTCCTCACAATCTGGTTTCCGAGCAAAACACAGCACTGAGACCGCCCTCATCGCAGCAACAGACGACATTCGAACTCTACTGGACAATGGAGACACAGTCGCCCTCATCCTCCTCGACCTCTCTGCAGCATTCGACACAGTCTGCCACAGCACCCTTTTACAACGCCTCAATCACATCGGAATCCAAGGAAAAGCACTGGAATGGATCACCTCGTTCCTCACCGGAAGAACCCAGAGAGTCCGCCTCCCACCATTCAAGTCCGAGGCCACTGAAGTCATCTGTGGCGAACCACAAGGATCCTCACTCAGCCCCACCCTCTTCAACGTATACATGAGCCCCCTCGCGGCCATCGCCCGCCAACACAACCTCAACATCATCTCTTACGCGGATGACACTCAACTAATCCTTTCTCTCACCAATGACCCCAGCACCGCCAAAACTAACCTACACGAAGGAATGAAAGAAGTTGCCGAATGGATGAAACAAAGCCGTCTGAAACTGAACTCAGACAAAACAGAAGTCCTCATCTTAGGTACATCCCCCTCTGCATGGGACGACTCCTGGTGGCCGGAAGCCCTTGGAAAAGCACCCATCCCGACAGACCACGCACGGAACCTAGGCGTCATCCTTGATTCTTCACTCTCAATGAACAGACAAGTCAGCGCCGTATCCTCTTCCTGCTTCAACATTCTTCGCATGCTCAGAAAAACATTTCGCTGGATCCCCACCGAAACAAGGAAAACAGTCACCCATGCTCTGGTCACGAGCCGACTGGACTACGGAAACACCCTCTACGCAGGCACTACCGCTAAACTCCAGAAGAAACTCCAACGAATCCAAAACGCCTCAGCCAGGATCATATTAGACATCCCACGCAACGAACACATCTCTGGTCACCTTAAAGACCTCCACTGGCTACCCGTCAATAAGAGGATCACTTTCCGACTGCTAACCCACGCACACAAATCACTCTACGACATCGGACCAGAATGCCTCAACTCTCGACTGTCCTTCTACACCCCCTCCCGCCAACTACGTTCTTCCAGCCTAGCCCTCGCCACTGTACCTCGCATCAACAAGACCACCATGGGAGGCAGATCCTTCTCATACCTGGCTGCTAAAACATGGAACTCACTCCCCGCTCACCTTCGCCTTACCCAGAACCACCTAGCATTCAGAAAGCTACTTAAAACGTGGATATTTGACAAGTAATCCTCTTCCCCTTTCTAAGCGCCTTGAGACCCTCTGGGTATGTAGTGCGCTATATAAATTCTCTGACTTGACTTGACTTGACTAGTTTTCTGTATGTTCATATGTTGCCAGCCTATAGCATGTATAACAAATTCACATACTTTTATCAGGATGGCTAAAACGTTGTGAACTGCTAGGTTACATGAAAGAAGTCTACCTTGTCTTCAGCACATCAAGTGCATTTGTGGGAAGCGGAAACAAATACTAAGTGTAGCTGGGCCAGGGTTAGGTACGTGCAATGGATAATATTGTCAAGCAAACTTTTCTGGAGTTGCAATTATGGACCAGTCCCTGTTTGAAAGTTCAGTCTGGAGATGTTGACTCCATTGGGCCCAAGGGTTGTTAGAGGCGGCAACAGTTCCTTGCCGAAGCACCCAGTGTACTTTCATGATCTTAGGGTGCCTACAGTTCCATTTCAACAACGTGTGTAGCACCTGGTCTGTGCCGGGTTGACATCTTGTTGCCCCAGGTACTACCAAATTACAATGCAGAGTGCTGCATGAACCAAGAATTGTCCTGCTGGGAGCATAGGACTCTCACAATTTGTCGTAGCCCCTTTCTTGAACAACTGTCCTATATTCACATTAGTGGCCTACGTCCAGCATGATTTTTGGCTGTCAACTATACTTTCTTGAAATGAGGCAAGCACCACAGTGGAACATCCAGAAAATACACATTTGTGTGGCGTGGCTGAAGAAGGTATTGCAGCCAACACTAACGAGCCACTCAAAAAAGGAGAGGTGTGCATGCAGCTTGGGAATTACTTACAAGAGTATACTTGTGAATTTGCACTTTAGTTTTGCGGCAGCAGATGTAATCTGTTTTGGTGGGTGCAACCAGGACAACTCAAGTCATAATCCACTGGAGCAGGTAGCATGACTCTTAGTCCAGTGTGCTGAGACTTCAAGCGTTCAAGGGAAAGAACAGTTTGTCTAGATGTGCTCAACATCTGCTCAATGCCCACAGCAGCTCAGTGAGCCGGTTATTCAGGTTGTGGACTACCATTCAATGGTATGGCAGAACACACTTTTTTGTCTATTACAATGCTATATGTCTTAGAGGAGAGAGCAGGAGTCTTTTCCAGAAAAACACAGAGACTTGAGGGATGCCATCGAACTGTCACGGTTCTCTGCTTAGATATATTCTGAATGCCTATAGATGTGAATAACTAAATACTTTAAAGTCAACAAGGTGATTGGGATCGCAAAGGAGCCCATTTCAGCCAGAACACCCGTGCAGGTATTCTTCAATAGGAAAATACAAGATTCAGCCCAAATGAAGAGCAGGCCTGGAATTATTCCGAAGGATCTAGAATGCATAGGTTTAGATCCAGACCTGACCTGTCGTTCATTTATATTAAAACATAGTCAACTTATAACGAGATCAAGTGGGTATAACTGGACACCCACAGTCCATGGAGGACACCTAAATGACACATCCTGTTATACAGAGGCTACATCACAAGTGCGAAAAGCAGGGGCGATAACAGACACCCATCCTTGCATGGCACCTCTATAAATCCACCACAGATCAAATAACTCTTTGCCAGCCCGGACTTGCACAGCTAGGTCTATATATAGGTCGTTGATACAGGCCAGTATATCATGATTAAATTACTTTAAATTAATTGTATACATCCCATTCAATATTTATGAATGCATAGTACAATAAAATGTTTTTCTTTAGGTGGGAATTTTTTTAATTAAAAACGTCAGCAGGTTAATTTTTATTTAATTTAATATATTTAAATTGAAGATTTAATTAAAAATTCAGTTAATTATGTTGAAGAATTATTTTATTAAGTTCTATATTTAGGAGAAATATATTAACAGTTTACAGTAATATTTAACATAAAAATATTGTTTCACTTTTCCCTATACCATAGCACAGGTAGACTCCACAGTCAGGGGGATATATTCCGATGCAAAAATATAAGGAACATTTAAAAAAGGTATAGCACTATGAACTTAATTTTGAATTAAATCTTTAATTTGTATAATAAATTAAATACAAAATATCTCGGTGAAGTTTAAAATAACGATACATTCCAACCTAACAAAAATATATTTATGTAAAAAGCAGTTATACTTATTTAAAGTGATGTGTAGGATTAGACTAATGATGGTACCAAAAAGTACACCCACAAAATGATGCCACTCCGAATTTTGGCTGGAATATATAGATAACTGTATTGGCCTTGCCCCTCTGTTATTATGGGAAAAGATTTGGCTAGCTGAAGAATTAGCCTTTTCAAGAGACATTATCAGAGACTGTCTTGCCATCTCTACTTTTGATAAGATTCCCTTGTTTCATTATTTGAAATGTACGTTGCTCAAGATTGGTTTACGAGACTTCAATGAAAACACCCAGAATATGACCTCAAAAGCCAAAGACAGCATTAAAATGGCCTTTTCTATTGGGGCTAACAATAGTCACCGGCAGTCGCAGGAACATTTTGGAATGCTGTGTCCTGTCGGGGCTAGTCAAATGGCTTATCATTTACAACTTTATCTAGGTTTTAAGCACTAATTTGCAATATAGATTTAACCTTACAAGGTTTCAGTTAGGCACCGTACACTTCTTGGCAGCATTTCCAAGTCCAGGATTTCAGACCAGCTCATGTTATGTCCTTGTGACAATTTGTCTAAACAAAACACCTTATATTATTTTGTGCACTTTATAAAACCACAAGAGCAACACATTTTTGCTCCCACTATTGAGAATACAATGCCGCTGTACATATAAAGAAGGCTTTAGATATCAGTTAGTCTCTATTGACATCTGCACTGTGGTTGTGAACTTCATCGGGGGGCTCTTGTTATCAGAAAGCACTATGGGCAATGATGATCTAATTCACTGTTGTACAACGTTTGAATAAGGGTTACAATTAGGGCTGTTCTATAGAACCTTCTTAGGGTTGCATCTCTCTTTTACATTGCGGTGTACATGAATTGTTTGAATGTTGGGTTGAAATCATTGTTATGAGGACCCGAACTGTTTGAATATTTTATCAAATCATTGTTATGATGAATGGAATTGATGCGAGAAACGCAACCCACTTAGGTTATATAGTGTACAAAAATATGTTATATTATATAATACTGTAAGTGCACAATTTTATCTTAGCCATCCCAGGGAGGTGTTGAGCTACCCTTATTAAAAGACAATACAGAAAGTCCAGGTGACCTAGCGGACCCCTTAGCAGTACCTGAAATGAAATTTGATTTGTAAAGTGCATGGCTGCCCGAGAGCGTCCCCTCTGCAAGGTTCCTCTTATTTCGGTTTTTGTCCTGCTGGTTCTGATCTTAGTTTTAGGGGTAGTATTTTGTTAATTTATGTATTATGACTGGAGTTTTCTTTTAACATTTCATACTGCCATTGGGATGCGTTTTATATTCATGATTTTTCTATGTATTTAACAGGTCTTTGTACTGTGCACGTTTATGGTTCACTGAACCGAAATAAAGTTAATATGACTAATTACTTAAGAATAATTTAATTATATTTTATTAAAATAATATTTAACATTTATTTTGAAAATAAAGGTGATTACATATTCTACAATGTCTTATTTTTTTAATAAATTTTTAACATTAAATTAAATGTATTTATATTGTTACCTATTTTAAAAGATACAATTTAATATTATTTCCTAAAGGGTTTTATTTGAAGTCCGTACCTCCTTTATTTTCAATGGGAGGATGCTGGAGTATCAGTGTTTGGCCTTGTTTGGTGTCAGACTTACGACTGTTTCTTTTTGGAATTGGTAAATCACACTCATAAATTTGGCTCCACTCACTTTTTCAGAGGGTGGAGCTATGTAAGTCTACTACTTTCAGCTATTTACAAAATCAGATTTACTCAAAAGTATAGAGCTACTCAAAAGCGTAAGAGTAAATTACACACAAGTGCAAGCTACCTATGTGCATAGCCCCCATTATATTTCACTACAGACCA
Source organism: Lissotriton vulgaris (assembly GCF_964263255.1). Lineage (NCBI taxonomy): Eukaryota > Metazoa > Chordata > Amphibia > Caudata > Salamandridae > Lissotriton > Lissotriton vulgaris. Next base: position 1,023,477,982 of record NC_141697.1, read on the forward strand.
CAATAATGTATCATCGTAGTTTAAAATACACCTCTTTCACTCATTTTAGCTCACTGTTAGAGACTTTGCATCAATGCTTTGCACTTCACGCATATATGGTATTGGATGACTTGAACAGCCGACATGCAGCTACAGTTTAATGCAGACTGTGTCAACCAAGTCCCTTTCTCAGTGCTAAAAATGTATTTGGTTAACTATAAACCTTACAAGCAAGTGAAAGGCAATTAACAAAAGTAAGACGGAACAAACATGATGAGGATCTTAGAATTATTTTTAAAGCTGTATCTAAACACGTCTGATCATTCTTTTCTGTGTAATCATATCATAGTTCTACACTATTAACATTCAGAAGTGGTGTTACAGAATCTGCTGCTTTTAAGGTTGTCTAGGTTTTGTTGTTTTAAACGCATCTAAAGAGAAGAGATTGGATTGTAGTTTAGAATGTCATAAAAACAATAGACATAATGCTGTGTGTAGGAATGCTAAATTGTGGAAGAACTGCAGAATGCCAATGTACTGTTTATGAAGAATTGCATTGTCACCAACATGGAGGCCAGACAGGAAAAAAAACAATTATTAGAAAACATTAATTCTACAATCAGAAACCTGGGTGGGAGTTCCCCTTTCAGTACGGATTCAAAATTATCTATATACGCACTACACATGAGACAGTAGCCCACAAACATTTTTCCTATAAACTAAAAGTTTCCTAATCTGTTAAGCAATACAACCCAGGGGCGCCTCGTGTTTGGAAAAGACAGACCTCTTAGTTATCAAGTATGATTTTTTGGGGGGGAAATTCATTTATAAGAGTCTATCGTGCAAGCTTCACTAAAGTTGCTAGGGTGGGTGCCATACTATTGCATAGAAGCTTCTTGCTGGTGAATGCCCAGGTATTGCCCGACAAACTTGGTAGAATTATGGCCAATTCTGGGTAATTAGAGGGCCAAATATGTTCCCTGTTAATGTCTACATCCTGCTCCCATCCACCAAGGAGTCCTTAAGGGATCTTAAAAAGGTGCTATTCACATTCATGAGGGATACGATTGTGATGAGAGGGGACTTCAACGCCACAATGAACTACTAAATTAATACTGGTCACCACCCAACTCTACCCCCAAAATACTACATAAGAAATCTAGTATTGCTGTGTGGACATACCAAACTTGGCCTCTTATGTATGGAGAAAGCAGCACCATCCAAAATGATCTAACACCTACTTAGACACACATTGTTAATTTTCTTGTGCAGACTTATAGCCCGATGTGCGCAGTTGTCTTGCAACAGGTCAACTAGATACAGATATTGCCACGCGGTTCAGATCAGACCTTTTGGAATTAAACCTAAGGGGAGAAAATGATGAAGGCGAGAGCTATGGCATATTAAAGCCTAGTTGCTGACGGATGTCGACTTAAGTTTCTTTGTACACAAATGGTGGTAAGTCACTATGACGTAAATAATGGATCATTAGAAATGTATGCTAGCTTATGGAAAGCCAACAAATCAGTGTTAAGATGTAGAGCAAAGGGTTTTCTAAAGTGTTGGGAGTGAGATCGAGAGGTGGTTAAGTCACAATTTAGAAGGGCGAGTCAGGTTGTTTGAACAAGAATACACAGCAACAACAGAGGCAGTCTTACTGTGACAATTAGAGGTAGCGACCCACAAACTTAATCAGTATAGTAGCCTCTGGGAAATGACTGGCCTTTCAAAACAGGGTCATACAGCTGAGTGACAAATCAGGTAGGCTCCTTTACTAGCTAGCCAGCCAAGACATGGACCCTGTAACCATAGCTGTGATAAATTAGGAGTGCAGCTCAGTGGTGTTTTGTATCACTAGTGTTGTGGCCACTTTCGCTTGCTATTGCAGACAACTCTATGAAGCACGTCTCACTGTGCAATCTTTTAAAGATATGTTTTTTATATCTAAATAAAGAATTACTACTACTACGTCTCACTGTCAACAATGGAATTGGAGCTTTTAGACGCACCACTGACTATAGAAAAAGAAGCTAAAGTATTGAAAGATATGCAACCAGGGAAAACATCGCCCCCAATGGGTTCCCAGCTATATTGTTCAAGAAATACGCTTCTCTTGTTACCCCCACACACAGACACACACACCTTGTGCCTTCAGTCAACGAGTTGGCCCATCAAGGCTCCTTTTCCCCAGACCTTATAGGGGCTACGAAATGTGTTATCTTCAAATCAGGACAGCTCTCAGACCTATGCGCCTCATATCGCCATATCTCCCTTATCAATATTGAGATTAAAAACGGATATAAAGGATTCATTAGTGGAGTGCTCTGACTGGGGAGATGAGCTTGATATGGCCCTATTCATTCACAACACGGCATGCACTGGGGACAGTTTGATAAAGATATTGGGTCTATACAGGGAGGCATCTGACCTCATGGTAAACTGGGAGAAAATACCTTTATGTACAATAAGAAAGGAGCGTCTTTCTGAGAATGGGCATAGTTACTAAATAGGCTAACACATAGTTATAAATATCTTTGAATGCACATCTCTTCAGACCCAATGCTAAGTTAGGAGCTTAATCTAGCCGCCTTAACTGACGACATGCTAAAAAATAATCTCTGCGGAACATGGCCGACAGGACGTGAGCTCCTGCAGCTCCCGGCCAGCCTAGCCCAAAAATCCTGTTAAAGAATTGATCCTGTGCCCGATTGCTGACTAAACTTGCGGGACGGGAGGTCGGAAGTCCGGGGGCATGCTTCGGTGTCGAATTTAGGGAGATCCGACTGCAGGATGCGGCGAGAGACGCGTGGACTGCGGGAGCTGGCGCCCTGATCACGGGAGGCCGAGGCTGCGGCCTAATATACGGGCCGCTGCCGGGTGACGTCTGTGACCGCCGCTGCTCCCGGGAACACGGCGGATCCTGTTGTGTGTGCTCCCGGGCCCGGGAGCCTGGAGAATTGGAGACGAATCTTTCTCCCTCTGGGCCTGGATTCTGGAGGAGCTTGAAAGAGGCGCCGGAAAGGTGCTGTGGTGACCCGTAGAGTGTGGGGCAGAGCGGGGGCCCGTGCAGCCATCGAGGGCCACCTGCAGCGCTTGATATTGCCCCCTGAGAGACGTGGGAGGCGGTGGGGCTTGGAGCCGCGGTTGGGGAGATCGCTGCATTTGCCCAGAGGGAGCCGGAAGGAGCGGAGGCACCCACTGCTGTTGAGGGCCGCCCACGGTGCCAAGCACGCGTCGCCGTTTGGGGGCAGTCAGGCCCGGACGGGCCGTAGTGGGCACCGGCCAATCCCCCAGTGCGCCGCAAAGGTTGGGGGTCAGTTTTGGGCCCCTGAGGGCCGATTTTGCAGCTATGCTGCAAAATCGGCCCTGTAACAAAATCGAAGACCTGGCACGACGGAATCTGTGGGTCAGAGACTTGAGCTACGTGGGGGTTCTCTTTGAGCCCGGAGCCTGCTGATACCCTTGCCCCGGACGGGGGTGCGAAGGAGCCTGCCCCGAGGGTAGCTTCCCTGACCTGGAGCGGCTGTTTGAGATCTGGTGTGTGGCGCTGCGGGCGTGGACTCTGGCTTGTGGACTCCCTCCCAGGTGTGTTTGTGGCGGAGCAACTGAACCCCGAGCGGGACGGAGGTAGTAGGTGGCCTGTCTACCGTGGCCCCCGCCCCCGCGTGTTGGAGCCTGTGGCTGGCCAGGCCCGGGCGCTGTTCGCGGCCCGCTCTTGACATTCTGCTGAATATTGGGCGCTGCGGGACCCATCCACGGGGAGCACCTGAGGGAGGAGAGTTGATGATCCCCCTGTGGGGGCACCGCCCAGTGGATCTCCTGTGATCGAGCCCTCGTCTCGAGGGTGCAGAGCCCGGCCTGGGGGTGGACATTGAAATCAACCCCTCAGACTGGTTTGGAACTCATGCGGGGACCTGAGAGCCCGGAGGCAGCGGCAAGATTCCCGCAGTGTCAAGGACGACGCCCGTAAGGGAACGTGGTGAGTCTGGCCTAGTACCCTGTGAGATCCTGTGGTCCTCCACCCTGAACTGCGGGGCTCCCTTGAGACTTACTGGGGGAGCGTTGCTGGGAGGGGCGCTTGGAGGGGCCTCGCTGGGCACCGATGATGCGGAAGGACAGGCTGCCCGAGCCTCGCAGCCTAATACCATTACCCAGTACACTACCCCGCATCTCCCTTCGCAGCGTATCACCCGCGTGTCTGGCGGCTCCTCAGAGCCCTCCAGGGCGGAACTCCTGAAGGCCATACAGGGATCTCACACCGCCCTTGAACGGCAGATTGAGACAGTGTCCATCGATGTTAATCTGCTGAGAGCGGACCTTCGCAAGGTCACCGATAAAGTTACAGAGGCTGATGGGAACATAGTTCAACTACAAGAGGAGGTGGCCTCACTTAAGCAGACGGTGACGCGGCTCTCGGCCGCCACGGGGGAGCTAGAGAGAAGGGCGGAGGATGCTGAAGGACGGGCACGCCGCAGCAACATCAGAGTCCTGGGCATCCCGAAACGGGAGGAGATGGGGAATGCAAATCGATTTCTAGAGCAGTGGATCAGCACCACGCTTTGCCCGGCAGGACTTTCGGAGGTCTTTGTGATCGAACGTGCCCATAGAGCGCTGATTCCGCCGCGAGCACTCATCGCAAAAATTCGGAACTACCGCGACAGGGATTGTATCCTAAGGGCAGCCAGGGAAACGGCGAACCTCACGTTCGAGAACTCTAAGGTCTCCGTCTATCCGGACTATACCCGGCAGGTCCAGGAACATCGCTAATCCTTTTTGGTGGTTAAGCAAAAGCCACGGGAAATGGGTCTCCAGTATATGTTAATGTACCCCGCCAAACTTAAGGTCCTCTCCCAGGGCAAGGCCCGTTTTTTCGAAAGACCAGAGGAAGTGTGGGAGTGGCTTGAAATCAGGGGTGAAGCACTCCCCCCTGACGAGAGGGGTCGCTCTAGGGCAACGTGGACACAATACCGGAGACTATGGCTGATGCGGCCGATGCAGCGGAGGTCCGGCCCTGAGGGACATATCCTTGGATGATAGCTGGACCTTTGAGCTGAATCGCCTTCTTTCCCTCTTACCCCACCCCCCCTCTTTGTTTTTCCTTTTCAGGATTTTCAGTGTTCTGCTTGACGTGAACTGATGGTGTGTGGTGGTGGGTCGGGGGGGGGGGGGAGCAGAGTAAACGGGCTGCAAGCCCTTTGTAATCTGAAAGTAGGGCGCAGAGTATATTCAGGGGGCTAGCTGTGCCGGGGGTCGCTTGGGGGGGGGGGGGGGCGGGGGGGGTTTGTTCCTCAGTACTGTTGGGGTGATTGCTAGGGTTTTCGGGATGGGGTTGCTGTGTACGTCCTGGCACCAGCGGGGGAAGGGCATTTCAGCAAGTTCAGTTGTTGCAGGAATATTGCTCGTGGGAGGGGGGAAGGGGGGTGTTGGGGAGGTTTGTTGGGGGGGGTTTGTTACAGGCATCAGTTGTATTACAGTGCGGGCACGAAATGGGAAACTTACAGGATGTGCTGATGGGGCCCTGGTGGGGGCCGGCAACGGGTCGTGGGTTATATGTTTTTTACGTGGAACGTGAGAGGGCTGGGTACATGCGCTAAGCGACATAGAGTTCTTTCATTCCTCCGTAGACACGGCGTCTCCATTGCATGCCTCCAGGAGACCCACTTAGATGATGAAGGTGCCCGTAAACTGGGGAGGAAATGGTGAGGCCAATTGTTTCACTCTTCCTTCTCCTCCTATGCTAGGGGGGTACTTATCTGGGTAGCTCCCAGGATCCCCTTTGCCATTCAATACATGGAGGCGGATATACAGGGCAGATACTTGCTCTTGAGGGCGAAGCTGGATGGGAGGGACCTCACGCTTTTGAATTCCTATGCTCCTAACGTGGATGACCCTGGATTCTTCCTAACACTTCAGGAGGTTCTGATCCCGGATCTGGAGGCCCCTCTGTTTTGGGTGGGGGATTTTAACTGTGTCCTAGATCCTGTACTGGATCGATACCCTCCCCGCGCAGGTACGAAACCGCGCATGACAAAACAGCTCGGTGAGGTAATGGGGAATCTGGGGGTTGTGGATATATGGCGCCAGCGACACCCGATCTTGCAGCTCTATACATGTTTTTCCCCCACTCCTAACACACATAGCAGGCTGGACAGGATTTTAGTCGCCAACGTTGATGCTTCCATATCACTGGCGATCACACATCAGGCTCGCTTTCTGTCTGACCACTCCCCTCCCCTGTGACGTGCGTGGTGCAGTGGGAGGGGCGACTTGCCCGCCCTTGAACCTGGCGGATGCCGGGGGATCTGTAACAGGACACGATAGCGAGGGACTCGGTCCAGAATGCTCTTAACAGCTACCTAGAGTTGAACTGGCAGGAGGGATCCATTGCTTACACTACCAAGTGGGAAGCCCTGAAGGCGGAAAGAGGTGAGTGTATGGCCTCATTTATGGAGTCAGGAGAAAGCTCCTACGGGAGCTGCGGAACGCTGAGGGGGACTTATTGCAACAGCAAACAGTGCCGGACCCGGACGAGACGCAACAGGAGGCAGAAAGGGCAGCCCGAGCCTGTGTACATGACATTCTGGACAGGCTCGATAAGTACTCTTTAGGACAATTTAGACAGCGGCTTCATAGGGAGGGCGATAAGGCGGGCCGGATGCTGGGCTGGGTTTTGCGCCGAGAATTTGCACCGGAGAGGATAGTGGCGCTGTGAGGCGGGGCGCATGGTGCACTCTGAAGAGGCTATACTCCGGGTCCTCCAGTCCCATTTACGAACAGTGTATGCGGCCGACCCTGCGGTTACTGAAAATACATACCTGCCGTATTTGCAGGAATTACACTTGCAGTCCCTGTCTAGGGATGCAGTGGAGGACTTGGATGCGGCATTGACGTTGGGGGAGATACGGGTAGCTATGGCTGGTCTCCCGAGAGCCAAGGCTCCGGGGAGTGACGGTTTCTCCCCGGAATGTTATCAAGCGTACGCTGATGCGGTTGCCCCTAGCCTGTTGCAGGTGTATGTTGAGGCATTTGAGAGCGGTGGTCTACCGCCTACCATGAACCAGGGCAAGATATGCATGATTTTGAAGCCAGGGGGTGACAAATGTGACCCGGCAGCTTATAGGCCCATTACTATGATCAATACTGATGTTAAGATTTTGACAAAATTGTTGGCGGCCCGACTAGCAACGCACATGACACATTTGATCCACTCGGATCAATGTGGCTTTATTCCGGGACGTAATACGGCCATGAGCTTGCGGCAGTTGAATCATATTCTGCATGAAGTGCGCGATCGGGAGGAGCCATTGGTTGTGGTGTCTATTGACATTGCCAAGGCGTTCGACACGGTTGATTGGGGACACCTCCTGGAGGTCCTTCGAGTGGTGGGCATGGGCCCCAATTTTCGCTGTGGGTCCACCTGTTGTATACAGCTCCCAGTGCCAGAGTACGGCTGGGCGCGGGGCGTTCTGCGGAGTGGCGGCTGGGTCGGGGGACGCGGCAGGGGTGCCCCCTCTCGCCGCTCCTCTTTGCGCTGGCTATCGAGCCCTTTGCGGTCCGGGCGGAGATGGCACAATGGGGTATTCTGGTAGGGGATACGTGTAACGTGGTCTCCCTGTATGCGGACGACGCTCTTTTCTACCCGAGGGCGCCGGAGGAATCATTACCCGTATTGTTGCACCACCTTGACCGCTTTGGAGAGGCCTCGGGTTTGCAAATTAATCGCAGCAAGTCCTTGATATTCCCTCTGGCGGGATACGAGGGGGGACCGGCGGTGGGCTTCCCAGACCTGGGACTGCGATGGGAATGAGAGGCTTTTCGGTATCTGGGGATTCAGGTGGCCCGACAGACACACAGGTACTGGCTCGAAATGTTGGTCGGATACTTGCGTCTTTACAGTCTTCAGTAGTCTTCTGGAATACATTGCCACTCTCTCTTATGGGACGGCTCGCTGTTGCAAAAATGGTGATGCTTCCCAGGTTATTATATGTCCTCCAGAATTCGCTCTGCCCTATCCCACTGCGAATATTTCGTACCCTTAATACTTTGCTAACGTCACTGCTTTGGGCGGGTCGACGTAGCCGAGTTGCGCTACACACCCTGGTTCGGAGCTGGGAGTAAGGTGGCCTGGAGGCTCCGAGGTTTGATCTGTATTATTATGCAGCGCAACTGTTGCCGGCGGCAAGGTGGTTTGTGGAGGCAGACGGGTGGGAGATGCAGCTTTTGGCTGTAAGTGCCACTGAACAGGCACTACAGGTGGCATTAATGAAGGGGAGGGGAGCGGACGCGACCCTACCATATGTAGTGCGCCACACTGCTGCAGTCTGGCAGAGGGGTGTGGAACGAGTCCTGAGACGGGCCCCCTTTCACAGGGAGTTGTCAGTCTGGATTTTAGCGCCCATTGTGGCTATGGAGGAGCATATGTCCTTTAGGGACTGGAGAGATGGGGGCTGCGAAACCTTGGCTGACCTCTATCCGGGCGACTCGTTTGTCTCCTACGAGGAGGCTGCGGAAGCCTTTGGGTTGGGGGGGGACAATTTATACATTATCGCGGCATTCAGGGGGTGGCCAGGGAGATGTGGGCTCAGTTCCCGGAGGCGCCTCAGACTTCCCATACATTGAACATCATTCTCTCATGTGGCAGGGGCCGTAGGCTGATTTCTTTGCTTTACTCTGCACTGCGCCGGGACACAGAGCTGCCGGTCCAGCCTGCGTGGAGTGCTTGGGAAACGGATCTCGGGGAGACCCTGGGGGCCGGGCCGGGCAGCGCAAGCGTATAGGGGGGTCTTACACGTAAATGTCATGTAATTCCCGATTTAAGCTTACACATTTTAATTTTATGCACCGCACTTATATGACACCGGTCTTTTGCAGCGCTTTTCGCCAGATAGGGAGGACACCTGCCCCAGATGCGGAGCTGAGAGGGCTGGGTTCCTACACTTGGCCTGGGAGCGTGCCCTGGTGCGTAGTTTCTGGTCAGTGGTGGTGGGACGTATAGCCGCTGCTACCGGCCTTGCGATAGACTTAACACCGCTCCACTGTTTGCTGGTGCTGGTTCCCCGGCCTAGGAAAATGAAAATCCCTTATAAACTACTGCAACTCATATTGGTACTGGCGTGGCGGAGAGTAGCCATTACCTGGATGGGGCGAAGGGCCCCGGAGATTTCTACATGGCTGAGGGATGTCCGAGAGTGTCTGGCAGAGGAGACTCACATGCGATGTGCGCGCAGGGATGGGAGACTGCAGGAAGACCTGTTGGCATGGAGAGCAATGTGTGCCGCTGGTCTGTCCCCGAGTGATTCTGAGGGGACTAATGCTGAACTGTTTACGCCTGAAGGGTCCGGAACTGACGGGGAGGGAGGGGGTAATGGGGATGAGTAGATCTGGGTTGTCGTTTGCACTCGGCCGCAGCCTCATGTTCACTGTCGCTATGTCCTGATTGTAATGTATGGTTCTTTTTTATAACCCCAATGTCCGATTTTTGTCTAGTGATAATGTTTCCCTACTGTGCCTTAATGAGGTCGTCGTTCTGTATGCAACAGTTCTTATATGATGCCGCAATTGGGGGGGGGGGGGGTTGCGGGGGAAATGTTTCTGTTCTCTTTATTGCATAACAAAAAATAAAGTTTAAAAAAATTATAATAATAATCTCTGCATCTGAGACGCTCTTCCGTTCAACATCATGGGCTCAGAAGTACTTTTAAATATGATTGCATTAATCTAACTTTTCTATGTGGAGAACTATCCCCAGAAAGTATATGATCACTTCTTCCATACCATCAGAGGCTTGTCCCAAAAGTTCATGTAAGAAGGACAATCGACAAGAATCACATCGGTAAAGCGCATTCAATACACTTACAATGGAAAGCTTGGCATTGCAGATATAAGATTATAGTACTGGACCTCTCTACTCCCCATCATAAAAGATTGACTCTTTGGCAATCGAGGTGACCCATCAATCTCGAGAACGAAAGCTTTTGAGGGATTTAGCTTACTGAAATACCTCTATGGCTCTCAACTACAGAAGTCTTCCCCAGAATGCACAAAAGCGGTCTTGAAATGGTGGCGTAAGGCATTTAGATGGATAAATTGGCAGAATACAATTACATGGGATTAGCTGGCAGAATAAAATTATATGGGATTCCCCTTTATGGCATTGCACAATAACAAGACAGGTATCACAAATGAAGGGTATTCCAGAAGTGGAATCTTATTGGTTTCTCAAGAGTGGGGTAGGTTTTGGGTACAGGTCACCTTAAATCATTTCAGGTGCTCTCTGAAGAGTACAAGGTTACTTTAAAAGCAGAGTTAAATTCTATCCCAGACTACAACGCTCTAGAGGCAAAGGTTAAGTTAGAAATACTGAAGGAAACATTGAATATCCTGAACATATTTTTCCCCAATATTAAGTGTCACAATTGGTTCTATGCCCTGCAACCATGTGTGGGGAAAAGATAGTAGGTTGCTTGAGGAGGAGGAATGGGTTGAGGCCAGACTAGTTCCCGGAGAACCATATCTGTACACATGCGCATAATTCAGATTGCACTTCTTCAAAGTGTCTATTAACCTCCAAACAGCTGCTGGAAGGTTGTGGGGAAAAATACGAGGATTGTTTCCATCTTATCTGGACATGACCTGTGACCCTTACTTATTGTTAGAGAGTCAATGCAACGTTATCCATAGCTCTGGGGCAACCTGTGCACATTTCTCCAGAAATGTGTCTGCAAGGAGTGATGCAGCTGGTGCATGTGAGAGGCTTTGCGCTCCATAGGTATCTTAGTTGGGTGCGGTTGCTTCATTGGTAAGAAAGAACTAGTGAGTTTCTGGAAATTAGATAAAAACACGCAAATGCAGAGTGACTTATTATGCGTGCTTACTGAAAAGGGAAGTCTTCCTGACAAGAGGCTGCCTAAATAAACATGATAAGATTTGGAGTCCTTGGTGGAAATATGTTAAACTGAGTACACACTGAAACGGATGTAAACAAACATTTTCCTGCTTTCACTTTATGACCCTTCACCTTTTGAACGAGTTTTCTGCTGTGAATACTTCTACATATAAAACAGTGAAAGAGGTCGTGCTGGATTTGAATGAATAATAATAAACACACTGCTATCTTTGTGCCAAAGCAGGGTGCATATTCTGCTCTCATGTTTAGTCTAGAGTGTCATCTGGCTACCTACAGAAACCAGTGGATGGAGATTTCCCAAAAATAAAAATATAATTGCTTAATGTGTCAACATTTGTATCTGAGTGAACTATTCAGAAACTGGAAGGATTGTGAGTGTTCCATTCTACTAGCATATAATACAACTACGTAAATAAACTATTTCGGCTTACATTAGACTTCTGAATTACAGAATGTTTTTATTGGCAGTACCGAAGTAAAAGTTCATTAGAGGACTGGTTTAAAGTGACTGAAGATAGTGATACATCAAGTCTATGGCGCAATCACATGCTATTAATTTACTGCGGAGTTTTCGATAAGCGCCGCTTGTAGCCTTTTGGGTACTCCAGAGCGTTACTCTATGCGTTAAGACATTATTCTGCTGATACAAACAGGCAAAGTAAGCATATTATTCACCCTGTCAGCAAGCAGTAGAGATTTTAATCGGTGGTAGGAGGGAGCGGAAATGTATTGCAGTATTACTTACCAGCTATGTCACTGACAAACAAATATACGGAAAAGCAACCCAGTCTCAAACACAACTGCATCCTATATCGTGGGCCAAGTCATTTAAATACACTGTTGCTTTCCTACCATCCGGAATGAAAACAACACCTTAAGAGTTAGAATTATTACCGTAATTGTCACCGATGGGTATGAGGGAGGGTTATTAGTATATGTATTTTGTTTCTTTTTCTTAGACTTCACTCTTGACATTATCATGTATTATGTGCTGCTATATTGCCGCACAAAATCCAAAAAACCTTGGACCGCTCAAAGAGAATGTGTATGGATTTTAAGTCAGAATCATTTCCAAATTGAGGTAATGCTCTTCTTTCGGTTCTGAACTGCTCAATCACAGGACACAATACCAACAAATTAGAGAAAACAATTTCTCTAGAGGCACAAGTCAGAATCTAAAGTATGAGGGAGAAGGAGTAAACATATTTTATTCCCACCCTGATCTACCAGTTATTTTGAAGTATGCTGAAATGAACCCTTTTTTAAACAGCGGAGATTTTTTTTAGATCTTTCCTCCGCCTTAAATGCTGTCTCCCACCCTTTTCTGTTAGACCCCTTTCCAGGACTGGAGTGTGAGATGGTGTCTTAGCTTAGCCGACTTATTTTCTTAAACAGACAAAATTAGGATAGATCTAAAAAAAAAAAAAATGTTTCCTCACTTTTTCTGAAATCTCATAGGAAGAAAGAGACAATTACCAGAATCAAGCCTTTCACCAACAAGATTTTTTTTTTTTTTAGTTTGACCCTGGGCAGCACATGCGCTGCTCTGCGAGGCATGTCGTATTCAGGTATGGATTAGAAGCTCTTCCCATTTCCCGAACATCTTTTCTATTTGCTCGTTACTGTCCATTTGAAATCGTTGCTTTTGATTGATAAATAGGTTTAGTAGTCCCTCCTTTGTACCGCCTTGTCTGCATATGTAACCTCCCATAAGGACTGTACTTTTTACTTGTTTTGTTACACAGCAGGCTTTATCTAGTCTGTGAACACTATTTTCTTTAATGATTTCCACTATTCCACCCATGCTGCCCCGTTTTTATATTTTTAAAGAAATGGCTGTGGGTCAGCTTTAACTATAGGGGCCGCACATATTTATTTAATTATTTAATTAATTTGCAATGCGGTCTGCTTTAAATATAGCAGTTGTGCTTATTTATTTATTCAATTTGCAGCGTGGTCCGCTTTAAGTATAGCCGGCGCCCTACAGAACCTTTATTTATTTTTGCGTGAAAGGACCCATACAGCACTTTCTCTTTAATATTCCCCATGCCCCTTTGTTTAGACGCTGCTCACTGTAACCTGAATACGGCGAGCAGCGTCTAAAAAAAAGGGGCGCAGCCACCATTAAAGTGGTCTCACATTTGCAAAAATTGGAGCTATTGACATTATAAATAACAATGCCTTTTATATGTGTGTTGGTTTTAAAAACACATAAATAAAAGGCATTGTTATTTACAATGCCAATAGCATAAACTCTCACAAATACAAGATCTATTGAGTTGCAATTTGTTTATTAGGAAGAGGACACATGTGGACAAGCGGCAAATAGACAGCCTGCTCCTCCTGGAGGGGGGTGTCTTATTTCCTTTCCAACTACCCACAGACAAATTAACCACTGAGGTACACTTGGCTCTTTAATAAGTCTAACAGCTGTGATCAGATGAAAAGTAAACTAAAATGCAAAAGCTGTTTTCATCGTGAAAGGCTTGAATGAATATTTCTACACTAGTGTAAAGACAATGATGCAATATTCCACTGTTGATGCACCAGGATTCTATGTCAGGACCGGAGGCTTCAGATTATGCTTTTCCCTCTTCGCTGTTTATTAACATCACATCGCACAGCAGCCAGAAAAGCATCAAAACTTCAAAAAATGTTGTATTCCCAACACAGGAATATCAGAAAACATTGTAATAACATCGTTTAATAACTACAAATCCCATGAGATGAACATGTAGGCAGTCCTTCTTTAGTGTCCATAAATCCCAATATAAGGCGTCCAACCAACGAACTCCCCCTCTTTCTTCGCTGCTTCGCAGCCAGTTAAGTGCTATTATCCCTCTCTTGCACTTTTGTGTTTGTTGAGGGTTTTTTGTGTTTTCTTCTATTCTATTTGCATTTGTTGTTGCTTTGGGGGGCCTGTGGGGTTTTTCTTCCCTTCCAGAGCCCCTTCCATCGCGGGGACGCCTTCGCCCCTTACGCGATGTCCCCGTGTATTCCGCGGTGTTGAGTCACCGCTAGAGGGCCGTTGCGTATCGCCTGCCCGCGCGCAGTTTTCGTCTCATTGATTGGAGCTGCGCTGGGGAGTCGACATCGCAGGTGCCCTGCTGCCGCCTAACCCCGACGCCCTCTTGGGTTGTACTGTCCCGTGCTTGAACGCCCCGGTGGGGTCTGTATAGTGGTTGTACCCACGTTGAAGCCTGCGGGCGATTTCAGCACCTTTTTTCTGCAACAGCTTCCGCTGGGGTGTTCCCCCGCTCGAGCGCGCTGGGAGGCGGTGCGGCCCGGTCTCTGGAGAGAGGGTCGGCGCGCTGTAAAGGCTGGTGCTGCCTTTTAATTGTCCGGTTCCACCGGCCTACAATCTTTGCCAACCTTCGGTCGGCCCACACGTGGCAGTCTGTGTACGCCATCGGAACCCTCAGTTTCACTTTCTTATCTACTGCGTAGCGCCATGGCTGAGGGGTACTACGTCGAGGTGGAGGAGTCTCACCAATACCTCCAGGACGACGAGTTCTATGCGGCTGTGGACCAGTCGATTTACCGGTGTGTGCAGGAAATCGTTGGGCCTATGGAGGACAGACTTTCAGCCCGCATTGTCTTGGAATGTGCCAAGTTGGCACTGGCCCCAGGGTGTTCCCCCACCAACGACCCTGGCCAGCCTCCGGCGGCCAAAAAGTCACGTGGGGACGCGGGTCCCAGTGGTTCGCAAGGTGTGGACAAGGACGCTTTCGAGCGCCTACGCGACGCTTTCCTGGCTAAAGCGTCTGGGTCGACCCCAGAGGCGCCTCCGTCTCAGACACCTTCTACACCGGCGAACGTTGTCCCGGCCTCCCCGGGGGGGGCTTCCCCCGCGGATATGGGACGACGACGACGACGACGACGAGGACTCCGTGCGGTCATGGCGACCGTCGTCCAATTCGACGGAGTTGCCCAAGGACACTTCGGGCATGCTGGACCCGGACGAGATCATGCACCCGCGGTCGGCCGCCTGGGCGCCTGGTGATAGGGTGGCGCAGTTTGTGGCGGGCCGCCTCCGCAAGCCCTTGGAGAAGGAGGCGCGCAGCTGTTTGAGGGGCGAATGTCCTCGCCCGACTCTGGAGGGGAAGGTGGCCATGACGCCGGAACTTGATGGGAAAATGGCCACCTTCATGGCGAAGTTCGTCAAGGACCCCCGGAATGGGATCGACCGTTCCTGGCGCTCCTGCCAGGACAAGCTCTTGGACACCATTAGCCCCCTCACCAAGATTCTCGATATGGCCGAAGAAGCCAAGGTGTCGGGCAGCGCCATTTGCCCGGAAGTATTGTCCAACTGGGCGCAGCGGGCGGTTATCTTCTTGGGGAATGCCAACTGTGCCCTGTCGACCGAGCGGCGTCGGTCGCTACTGATAAAATTGGATCCCAAGTTGGGCGATTTAGCTTCGTCGGAAGCTGGCGCTGTCGCCCAAGGAGGACTCTTTGGTGAGTCATTCATTAAAGAACTGGGGAAGTTTGTTTCCACCTTCACCTCCCTGGATAAGGCCCAGTCGACCATCAAGCGGGTCTTCCACCAGCGTTTTTCCCGGGGGCTGGTCGTGGTAGGGGCCTCACGACCGGCCGTGGTGGTCAGCAACAGCCCGGAAAAGGGCATGGCTCCGGCAGAGGAGGCTACAACTCCTCCGCGAATTATAACAACTTCTACCCCACCAGAGGTCAGCATTTCAGAGGACGCGGAAACTTCCGGAACGACTCCGGCGGCAACAGTTCACACGGTGAGTGTTATCCCTGCAGATCAGGTGGTTATTGGGGGGAGGTTGGCGTGTTTCCCCCAAGCGTGGGAGGCTATTACAACGGACGCATGGGTCCTTCAAACCGTGCGGGGGTTCCGCATAGAGTTTTACAACCTGAAATAGAAGAAGCATGCTGCCTTTGGGTTTCACAGACGGAGATGGCCGATGGTGCTGCGGACAAGCCTATGAGTAAGGAGCAGGAGGCTCCGAAACCGGTCAGGCAAGAGACAATGAACACACGGGCATGAGAACGCTGTTTCCTCCAATAAAATGTCTTGAACAGACTCGCTGAGTGGAGTGCGTTTCTAAGCAGTTGGACACCTTTGGTGAAATGTTTGTATGCGGCACGTCCAAGCCGCAGGAAATTGCACCGCCATCGAAATTAATGATGGATCTGCCGGGACTAGAACCAAGTCGAGCCAGTTGACAGCACTACAGCGTTTATGAAAATTGACAGCGCTCACATGCCTGGAGCCCACTGGAGGGCTAAACACAGAAAAATTAAAGCTGCAGAGAAATCGGAATCCCACCAATGGAGAAGTCATGCAGTGAAAAGAAACCACAAGTCCCAACATGCTTAGCGACTCACCTGGAAGAAGAAAACGCCCATTGAAGGACCACACCCACTGAGAGTCACTGAAATAGGAGAAGCATGCTGCCTTTGGGTTTCACAGACTGAGATGGCCGATGGTGCTGCGGACAAGCCTATGAGTAAGGAGCAGGAGGCTCCGAAACCGGTCAGGCAAGAGACAATGAACACACGGGCATGAGAACGCCGTTTCCTCCAATAAAATGTCTTGAACAGACTCGCTGAGTGGAGTGCGTTTCTAAGCAGTTGGACACCTTTGGTGATATATATATATATATATATATATTAGAGAACGGAACTCTTGACAGATAACACCCAGCATATGAGGTATTACAATCATAATTATCTGATTAATTGATTTTTAGCTTTTAGTTTGTGACTTTGAGAGCTTTGCCTAATGAGCATAATTTGAGTATTTTGTAATGGCTAAATAGGGCAAGAGTTGTGTTGGGCCTTCTTTTATAATAGAGTTGCTGCAAGAGCACATACCTTGCAGACCTAGATGTAGGGTTCAGGTTGCCCCGATTCTTTTAACATGATTATATGTCCTTTTAGGGTGTTTGATCCTGACCCCTGTATCGAATGTTCTATGGTCAATGTACTATAATTAGACATCTGGTTATTCGACTTGGAGAGAATGCTTCCTCCTTCCACTCACCCATGAAATTGGTGGGTATTTATATGTATTTCTTACTCCTTGAAAGGATTTAGAATGAATGGTTGCTTTGAATGAAAGTGGGTTGAGCCTTTATAGTTACCAATATAGCACCATGGTTGGAACGGAGAATGTAATGTGGAAATTCATGTTTTGTACGGACTATAAAAAAATTGTATGGAGTGTCCTAACTGTATATGTGATGCCGATTGTAACTATGTACCTTTTTTTTTTAGTGATGGGTCTGTAACCAATTTGTTTTTATATTATTGTTTTTAGATCAATCTTGGGAAGATCTATACAAATCATTTGTTAGCCTGAAGAAGGTGGGACGCTATCATATACCACCGAAACGCGTCGCTTCTGTGTCTATGAATAAATCTGAAAAACTACCTTCTGGTCCCAATATAGATGGACTTGCTAGAAAACTTGCAATAACATCTTGTGCAGAATATAAACATCAACGTGTGCAATATATATTATGCAAAAAATACCTATATGATATTGTTTTCTAAGCGTGTATCCACGTGGGCCGGGTATTTTCTCAGAGTTCTAGTGATTAGTTTGTATATATATGTATATATATACACATGTATATATATATATACACACATACACACATATACGCACACATTTTTTCTCCCTTTTTTATGCAATTTGTTGCTCTTTTATAAAAAGCCTTTGTATGTTTATTTAGGTTTGTGCAATGAGATCTCTTAAGAGACATATTTTTAACTAATAGATCATAGTTTTTTAACAGTGTCAAATAAAGATTTATGACTTTTTCTACATTGTATTCTTAGGTTCTAATTGATGCTATTAGAGTATGGTAAGATTGAGAAAGGCATATGTGTGATGTGTGCATAAAAAGAGAGCCCAAAGGGACCTTCTGTTTCTAGTGTTTACTTTTGGTGTCCTATCCCTTTGGTGTTTTTGGACCCCTCTCTCACAATTTCTGACTATTTAAGATTAGACGATGCACTTCATATTGTACTTTGACAGTGCTGCATATAACTGACACAGTGATTTACATCCACTCTTAACTAGGAGAGGAAAAATCTATTTTTTAAATTGCATCTACATCTCATATTGTAGTTGGTCTAAAAGCATGCATTTATTGACAAATGACTCCTATGAAGAATCTTTTTTAAAAAGCTGGACATCAACAGTTTTACTTACCCTTGCCTCGATGTACTCTATTCGTCTTTCCAGAGCGGTCAATTTTTCATTTAGAGTAGCCAGTCGAGACCGACACGACATATCTAAACAAAGAGAAAATAACAGATGGTACTTAATCACTGGTAATGATGAAATTATTCTAATGAACCTTCAGAATATTACTCTAAACTGACCTAAAAACGCGTATTCAGACTGGTCAAAATACCAAAGTAACCTAAAATAAAGCATTCTTTCTGTAAAACGATATTTAAAATATTTCCTAAAGGAAATCTATTTTCTATTGCACATTTTATTTTAAGCAAAGTAGCAGATGCCCAAGACAACAGTTTCTATCCAAGATGCACTTATACCCATACCTTGTCAGTAGGAAAATACCTCTTCCAGTTTTTTGCGATGCATAAAAAAAAATAACGGGTTCTTTCTAAGGTAGATTTTGTGTTTATACATCTACTTTCAGCTTTCAAGTGTATTCTCACATACGCGCAACTTTTTTAAAATAAGACCATAGTGTTTTTAAGGTAACAGGCTGGCTCAGGAGGAATGGAAATTTAGGGGTCGATTATGTTGGCGGACGGACCTGTGTCAATGTGTCACTGATTGTTAGCAAGTACACTAAATCCTGAGGTGCTCAGTACACTTGCCTTCATGGACGTACCTTGCACGTTTGATTCTGTCAATTGTGACAAATTGTGGACCATGTTGGGGGACATGGGAGTAGATCCACCCCTTGTTCTTTTATTACGTAGACTCCATTCAAATACTATAGATAAGATTCGATATGGTATTAACAGGGAGAACACTAGGCTCATATTATCCACCTAAGGAGTCCATCAAGGATGCGTCCTTGCCCTATTTTTATTTCTTATTTATATAACTAGGCTGGAGGCTTATCTGTTGGGGAAAAATCTTGACTTTCCCCAAGATTGTGAAAAATATTATTTCATCCTTATTATATGCAGACGACACTGTCCTTATTGTAAGGACAACAAACAGTCTTCAGAAATAGTTGGACGCTTTTGTATGTTTCCTGGCCTCATTGGATCTTAAAGTAATTTATAAAGTCATATATAATGTTGTGTGGACCCAAAAGAACAAATACCGAAGTATTTGTGGTCCAGGAGAAGGAGTTTGAGAAGGTCAATGGGTTTTTCTATTTGGGAATTTTTTTAATGCTCGGCTTCCTTGAGGCTCTCTACTTACTTTAAGAGCATTGCAAACATCAAGAGTAGTGGAGGCACTCTCTAAATTTGCAGCCCAACTGGGTCAGAAGCCAGTGAAAGAGTTGCTGACTCTTTGTAGGGCAAAGTGTCTATCAATCGCCACTTATGGGGCTAGAGTTTTGCGCTATACTAATTGCTTTAAGTTCCAATGAATTGAGAATAATGTTACAAGGAAATTTACGATGGTAACAAAAAGTGCTTCAACTCTTGTCATCTTGAACTGGGTCTTGAGTTAGTGGAGGACCGAGTGGGTGTTGCTCCCTATTGTTATGGACCAAGATCTGGAATACACCTGAACTGAAATTTACTAGATCCATTATATTGTATTGCCTCTGTTATGCAAATATTCCAAGTAGCCCTTATTTAATTATCTCAAGAGTAAGTTTTGGAAGTTGGGTTTGATAAGCGCAATCATCATTTTTATCTTGTTTATTTGATGAGTTCTCAACACAGATTCTATTTGACTAGATTTAGTCTTTCCCTGGTTCACTTTTTGATGGCTTTCCCACAACAGTGTAGATAGTCCAATGCTCTATGCCCTTTCCCATGTGATAATCTCACAATACAGAGCACTTTACTCTCTTTTGTCCTTTGTAGAAGTCAGTAAGAGTCCAATATGTATTTCCAATGCTAAAGCCTTTGAGTCCCTGTTCTTTTATAGAAGGATATAGGTTTTTACTTTCTTAAGATTCAATGGCCATTTGCTGTGCAGTTTTAAATTGTAGAAAAGGAGCAATTCCAATAAGCAAGAAATGTGGCTAAGGGGGACTTGTGTATTTTGTATTGATTAAAACAGTATTGAATTAATCGGGTGTTATTTTAATATTCATTATGAAGACCTTCACTTATTTAGGATGAATTTTTGTATCCTGTGCTTTCATGATTTATTTTAATCGAATAAAGCTTGTAGGACTGACTGAAAGCAACCACTATTGCTTATGCTTTAGCACCCTGAAAACAGGACACTTGTATAGACTACACACTGACGGCAAAAGGGAATGCTTATCTAGAGAACTATCCTTGCAAGATACCATTCAAACTCCTGAACTGTACAATTTCACATTATAACTTTGCGGTCTTGTGAGTTTTTTTCTTCTCTTAGCACAATTCATTGAGGCTAGTAGCCATCAGGGACCTAAAAACAGCTGCTCACTGTAAGGCAAATTGCCACATGCGACACAATCCTGTTTGAGCAAAACAGGCCTTAGGTGTGCACGAGGCTCCCATCAAATGTCGCTGTAAATTACAGTCATCCCAGACACAAAATGATATGGTCTGTGTGTCCATAAGCCATGTTTTGTCTCACTCTAATTAATAAAATCTGCATATCTTAATATGTTCAATGCGCTGCACTTGCAGTTTTATTGCTTTTTCTGAAATCTCACACTTACAAACACCACGCTAACACACCTGAACGTTTCAAGTAAGGCACAGGGATTTCATGAAAGTAAGGACTCTATTTTCCATATTTCAAGTTTTACTTGATGAAATGACAGAGCAGGATAGTAAATGTACATTTTACATACACAGCAGCCCTACTTTCCATGGCACCCAAATAAACTAAAGCCCAACTATTCAGCCTCTGACTGTTCTACTGGGAAAACTAGAACAGCTGTGGGGGCAGAGGGACTAGGCAGACCCACTGGAAAAAAAACTGAAGTATCGGCTCCTGTGCTGTTTCTTATGCTACAACTTCTGTAGCAGTGGGAGGACACCTTCTGTGATACTTTATAGGAAAGTGAATTTATCTGTGCACTCCCCTTTAATCCAAGTAGCTAGCAAATGAGAACTATTTCAGGTGCTGATGGGATATTACCCACTGATACCGGGTGTCCTAAAAAATTCCCGAATTCACTATACCATTTCTGGTGTAGCGTCTCCTCTCGCCCTCTTTGTGGGTTCAGTATGGGTTCCTCTCTTGTTTAACAATCCTTTAATCAGATTGAAGATTAATATCAAAAAATGAAAACTTCTATTGATCTCCTGATGAAGGACCAGGAGTCCGAAATGCATTGAGGATTTTTATGTTATGCACAACCTAAAATTGAATATACGTGGGGTGAGACCACAAGAATCCAACACCTTTTTAAAGCAATGAAAAAGATTAAATAAAGCTCAAATAAATGTAATTTTTTCATGAACTTTCATTTTTCTATATTATTCTACAACTCGGTTACAGAATTGTTAAACAAAAGAGGAACCCATACTGGGACCACAAAGAGGGCGAGGGGAGACTCTACAACAGATCTGGACCTAGTATAGTACATTTGGGTACTTTATAGGACACTATACACCAAAAACTATAAATACCACTCAAAATGCAAAAAAACACACTGCCGGGGCTGCTGCACCCACAAAGCAAAAAAAAAAACAAATAGAAATATTGTATACGAAAAATGGGAAAGAAGAAAACGTGCCCAAGTATGTTAAATGTGTTTTAACAATGGCACTTACCAGTGGTCAGTCAGAGAGGAGAAAGGCAGTTAGCCGTTAGGTTCAGCTAGGACATGCAGGACTGGAGCAAGTCATGTCTTTTCTTTATGTCACTTGTCGTGAAAAGTGCATTCAGTGCTCATATTGGAAACACTCAAGTAGGTGCAGTGCATAGAGACAGTGCAGACATGAAAAACCATGCATAGCCTCTGGTGCAGCCGGCTCCTAGACACATTTGGTATTCTAGCGCGGGAAACACCTGTAACGCCCAAAGTCATTTTGTTGGGGCTATGCACTCATATCAGATGGCAACAGACAGAGTCAGCATCAAGGTGCTTTGTGCAGCCATCTTAGTTGCAATATTAGGACAATCCCCTCATCTAAGTTTGACACAAATGGAAAAGCAGAGCTTGCACATGTGCAATCATTCAGGCACTTCAGATAGCAGTCGTAATAGTCCTGAAATTCATACTGAAGAAAAGTAGGCCTCGATAATATGCTATGAGCCGGGCCCCAATCCTGAAGGACAACCCAGTGAGACAATAACTAAATGACACTTAACTGAACAAGGCAACAGCTTAAGGAGGCTGATCCAAAGACCCTCTCTGAATGTATCCGATATGTCATGGTTTTCTTTTTTCCACTCTCAAACAAGAGGTCTTGTCAGACAGCTAAAGATGTCAGTAGCTAGCATTTTAAACAAGTACTGGCAAAGCCAACAAGTCCGGTCTTTGAAATCTATTGTCTTTGCCAATGCTGCACAGAATCAGCAAAACGCTTTTTTTAGCGATGCCCTGCAGCAATTGCCAAAAGAAAAAGAAAAATAAGGCACATTGACGGGTCATTTGGTAGGCATGAGAAAGTGCGATCAACAAGTGTGTTTTGACAAACATAAGAGGACGAAGGCAAGACAATGAAAGTGACAATGAAGCCAACCAATGTCAAGCTATGGGCTGGCTCTCATCCCACAGCACGTTTCTGGGTAGCCATCAAAAGGCGTTTTGAAAACAGAAAGCTTGCACTGTCTGATAGGCAAGACCTAAGAAGAGGTGTGTGGATTCAGCACCTATATAGAAAATATAAGTCCACCTAAGGCCATTTATTCATTTATTGCAGGAGGGTGAGGGAGGCTTCGTATAGAAGGTTAGCTTTGACTGGTTACATACCAACACCATTCCCTTTGAATCAAAAGCTACATGAACAGTAATCCCAATTCTAACTCATTATGCCTCCTCCTAAGGGCATCCCTTTCTGTCCCATGGAGTTCGAAAGTTCTGTCCAGAAAGCCTGTATCGCAGGGCAAGTCCATAGGATGTGCAAGAAGCACCATATTTGTCCACAACCCAGCTTGGAAGCAGGTCTACCCATTTTCAATAAGGTTGTTCCTAAGGCGTATAAAAGATGATGTATGAGGCGCTGCAGCAACCGAAACACTGATCTTATGGCAACCTCCATGGAGGCACTTAGGGCCTCCTCCCACTTTACGTCCTCTAAGCTCTCCACTTCCTACTTCCATCGTTCCTTTAACTGTTGCAACACACATCTGGGGTGTGATTTAGGATCTTTTTATTTATTAGGGATATGGCTTTTGTAAGCATGGAGTTACACTAGTCTAGGTTCCAGAGGTGAGGATTCCTCCAGTTTTGTAACCTTCATTATTATGTATGACCTGTAGGCATCAGTAGGTCTCGTAGGTCGCCAGAGTGACCTAATCTTATCATTAGAAACAAAAAAATTACCCAACGCTGACAAAATCCTCTAAAAAGCCAACCTGCTCACAGATTCTAAAATACTAATCCAGTTCTATTACCACCAATTTAGAAAGAGTTTTCTCTAGTAAATAAACTGACGGACACAGTAGCCTGCTCTAAGACCAATGCGAATACGGTGCAGTTTACAGATCGGCCACTAATGCAAGGAAAAAAATCACAAAGATTCAATAAACCAGCCTAGAACCAAAAGGAATGTTGCATTTAATAGCACAAATGCCAAAACTCTAACAAAACCTCGGATATAGCTCGAGGCGAGTTGAAAAACATTGTTACAAATATACCTGAAACTATAAAGAGAAGCAATGGAAAAGAAGTACTTAATAAATACATAGCAAAACTAAAAGTCGATTGGGTGGGATGCAGACGAAATACATAAAAAAAAAATTAAAAAAAAAAAAAAATCAGGAAAGTGCACACTTTTGGATTACAGACGTTACTCACTGCTTAAATATGTTAGATAGCCAGGAGATTGATGGTTGGGGGAACCCAGACTACTATTCTCCAAAGGAAATTGTGTGGATTGGCAACTTTGGAAGTGAGGCGGTTTCTGGTATCTACAGAAGCATTATACATAAAACTGCTGTATACACTTGTGACGTATGGGCGCCATATCGGTGGCTCAAATGAAGGAGTTTGGAGGTGAGGACTAGGACAAAGCTTTCAGTAACCTTGGACAGTAGGGAGTCAATCTAATTTTAAGCTGGTCTAAAATAAGATTCTGCAGAGTACTTATTATAATAAGGCTTCCTGTTTTCAATTTGACTATTACTGATAGATAAGATAATAATACTTTATTTAATTTGTGAAAATCATAAAAGGGTGGATCTTACCACCATGAAATAGACATTAACATATTTGAATCGGCATAAAAACAGAATAAAATCTCATAGAAAAATAATATAGTAAAATAACACAAAACTTAGCAAATTGCACAGATATGCAATCACTGTGCAAAATTAAAAGACGAGTGCTGGCTGAGCAAAGGGGTGACTGTCTCGTTCAAGCTTCAAGACAACAAATGGGTGTTCTAAAGGGGGATACAAAATGCTTGGGGGGTTAAATGTAACTTGGTGGCAATAACACATTCGACTCAGAATGAAGTGCTTATGCTGGAAGAGTGAGGATAAATACAGACAGAAAAACATGCATTTTCGTGTCTGTATTTATTTTTTAAATGTGGATTAAAATGGAAATTAGGTTGTTTTTGAGTGATTCTAAATGCTGCCAGCCATGAGGGTCAGGCCCAAACTGTGTGGATTGACACGGAAGGAGCATTATAAAAATAAATCCATTTTAGTAATGAGGGTTAAACAGCAGTACAAGCAAGGTTGATACCAACATTTACGTGTTTTTATATAAGAATTATCATTTGTATGTGTTCATATCATTGAAACTTGTCAGGCGTTCCATTTATGGCAATAATTAAATATACGAGTTTCAGCTTCAAAATAAATATGGACAAAGCCAGGTAAAGTTAGCAAAAACATAAATGTGAATAAATAGAAACGGAATTTCAAATAAATAAATACCATACAATAATCGGAAGTCCTAATTATGACAGAACATAGCGCACTCTATGGGTCTAGAGATGCACCAGACACGTCTCAATACCGAATGGAACAAACCACGTTCACTCAATCAATATGGTAATGCCATGGAATAAGTGAATTTTGGTCAAAAGTCCATACTGAACTAATAGGTGTACAATTCGACCTATGCTCCTTTACAGCGTTACTAGATATAAAAGGAGATTTGGTAATACCCAAATATGAAATTATATTATAGAACATGGGTTTGATGATTGCTCTTGGAGACGATAACCAGACATTTGCAGAGAGTCGCTCCACTATTAAGCCTTCCCTATTATTGATGTTGCAGGTAACCCGAAAGCCAGTCTCAGCCGAGGGATATGTAAATTCAGGGTCGGTGGGGAAGAAGAGTTATCGCTTGTGGTCGGACCCCACAACATCTGCTTGGGAGCGCTGTGAACGATCAGGCCTACACCCAAGATGCTACATTGGCAATGAGGATGCGGCGCTACGTTGCACAGAGAAAGAGGAGAGCCAGCAGCAGGAAGAGCTGTGAATCCAATCAAGCAATGCTATTGGCAGATTTATGAGAATGTAACAAAAATAAAATATCCGATCCTGGACTAGCACGTAAATTCTAGTTGAATAGCCTACGTTCTCACTAGATGTCTAGCAACATCACAGATGACAGAACATTCCAAACTGGGGTCAGCAGTTGAAGAAGAAAGCAACAAAATAGGTGGGCTGATGCGCCCTGGAGAAAGTAAGGCACATGGGCCGAATCTATCTGAAAAATGGCAAGTCTGGAGTTGTAGGGCCCCAAGCATATGTAAATGTGCTCTGGACCCTCCCTAGCAGCAGACTTCTACCACTGCAGCCAGGTAAGCGTGTTTAGGGTACCTCAGGCCACCTCACCTACTAACGTAGGAAACACAAATAGTGAAAAGTAACAACAGACTGATAAACAGAGACATTAACAGAGGGTGAAATTTTGAGAGTTCTACTGACGTATCCCCATATAGAAGGGTATGACTGATGATCAGCAGCCCTTTGGTGGGAATGCATTACAGAGACTTCCCTTCTAGAGTCAGACACAAAAATCAGTACATGCTTCCTGGCCCACGCCCCCACCATTCAGTGAATTGATTTGCCCTGATGGAAAAGTGGCTGGGAGACTAAACAACTATTTCAGAGCCTCTAAAGAGATGGATGGCACCGTGAATTAGTCATGCCTGCTTCACTTTGGTGAGAAAGAGACATACAAGCTATTTGAGAATCCCCCACCAGTTGTGCATATAATGACTACGTGTTTGCAGTGGTTGCTCTGAATAACATTTTGGCCCCAATTGAATCTGGACCATAAGAGCATCAAATTGAGACAAGAAAAAAAATTGAAGGGGGAAATAAATAGAGTGCTGCTATGAGAAGCAGAGGGAGCTTGCCAGCTCCTACACGAGTGAAAATCCAGTGAAAGAAGTTTGCGCCCAAATCATACAAGGCTGACTCATATTGGTGCTATGGCAGCGAACCCCAAGAGAGCTAGGGATGACAGTGGACGTAGTGCTGGTCTGGTCACACAAACTGTCAAAGAGTAAAGCAGAAGAGCTGGTATCCACCATGAGTCATGTGAACAGAAAGACTTCCTCAGACAATAGCTCCAGGTCAACAATTGAGAGTGACCCTGGGAAAGAAAAGGAAGATATCCTTCTCACTTCCTAAACCAGTCTTGGGTTGCTTTTGTTCTGGTTCAGGGAGGACCTGGCTTGGTGGTTCGGGCTGGACTTCTACTGAAGCAGGACAAAGAATGATTTGCATATTACTGGGTCTAATCTGAGATGGCATGGTGGGCAAAAGAACAATGGGATTGATTGTTAGACAAATTGCAAGTGTTTCTTCTGTCACCATTTGAGGGCTTGACTTGATAATGAAGGTGTCAGATCCAACGGTGGTTGCTACCATGCACAAAATAGCAGGGATGGTTCGAATTTGTATTGGTATGAAACTGCTTAATCAGTACATCAAGCTCGTCACACAACGCCAACCTTACACAATATCGAGGACCTCAAAGGTTCTTAAAACTAAATTTAAATAACACATCAACCAATCTCATACAAGAGGCTGCCCAGCCCCCTCTCAGGGTATTTGGAATACACTTGACCTTTGTATTCGTGACCCTACAGTCGAAACGGAAATCCTGCAACCACCTACTGACCACTAATTCTTACTCTTATTATCATATTAGAACCCCAGATCCCTGTCGTACACAGTAACACATGACTCCCCCCCTCTTCCTTTCCCTCCTACCCCACTCCTCTTTTTTTATTTGGTATCACGCAGGGACATTTGCAAAAGGTGTACATATGACAGTTCCACTTCATCCAGTCGCATTTGATGCCCATAGCTAGGTGCCATTTGCTTCTCTCACTTCTTTAGTACTGGACATATACCTGCTGTTATCCCTCAAAATCTGAATGTATCAAATTAATGTACACATTATGCAACTGTCGGATGTTGAACCTTTTCTTCTCCCTCCTCATTTCCTCTGTATTGCTTTTTATTATAAAAACTAAGAGTTTCTTGAAAAAAACTAGATTTAAATGTGGGGTATCACCAACTATTACTTGATCTCACCATCGGGTACATACCACATTGTCTACGCATGTAGAGCTCTGGAGAAACAAAATATTGTTCTGGAATCTCCTCACCCAATGAAGTCTTCCAAAACTCCATGAAGACATTATGTGGGTTTGATGAAGTTATTAATATGTGACAACATTTTGATATTTCTGAGAAATAAGCAAGAGCACAACCAGAGACTGAAAGATACACTCAGTAGTCTGTGAGTATGGTCTAACGTTCCATAGAGACAAATGTGATTTTTTTTCCAAAGGCAGTGTACAACTTTTTAGGTATCTGTTCTTTAGAGGTGGTATCAGTGTAGACTGCAAGAAGCAATGTCCCACTCCTAGAATCCGGCAGTGAAGAGAGAGGCTTTCTAGGCTTGATGAACTTCTCTGGATGTTTCCTTCCAATGTTGACAACTTTGACAAAACCTCTGAGGGCTTTGAAGATAGCCCAGGTAAGATAGGAATGGACAGAAACACATGAAGAAGCATTTACGAATGTGTAGAAAGACCTCCTGCATGATGCGACGATGACCTGTAACTTGCCACTAAGCGGATTGTAGATGCCAGCCTGGTTGGGTAAGGGACCATGTTGGAGCAGGAGTAAAGGAGTGGAATAAGAGCACACATTGCGTTCGCTGACAACAGAATCCAGTTACTTGCACGTTGAGCATGGCGCTCTAAGCATCAGATGTGGGTGCACCCATATTCACCTACCCGTATATGAGAGGAGATTCAAGGTGATCACGGACCACAAGCCATTAGTGAACTTATCTGAGGGAACATCTCAACATTCACCCCCATAATAGAGAGGTGGATCATGCAACTGCAGAAACATGACTTTTCAGTACAATAACAACAACTGGGCCCAAAAAAACTCAGCTAATTACTTGTTGCAGCACCCCACAAGAGCCCACGCTGCAAGCAAGGGACACAGTGAAGTAACAGAGGAGTATGTTCAACACGTTATATAGGCTGCATGCCCAAGAGCCATAAGAGTGAAAGAAATCACTCAAGAGACTGCCAGATATGAATGTCTGCAAACGTTCTAGGCAACCATTCAGGGATAGTGGTGGAAGATGTTCCTGGCAAACATTAGAGTGCACGACCTTCAGTTTCAACAAACACTGTCAATGTTGTGGAGTTAAGTACTACACTGGACAGTGTTGCACTCACAGAAGCCCGCATTGCAATAACAGAAGCCAATGCAGAAAAAAAGAATTATTCCGGTGCACTAAGGACATAAGGGTGCACCCAAGACGAAAAGCAGACAGTGAGAAATGATGGTTTTCATGCATAGACTAGAAGTGATATATAGAACTCTCAGTAATGTCAGGTAACCAGTAGAGCAGAAAATCAGCAATGGTAATCACTGAGAAACCTTGTGAAAGGCCATGGACCAAACTAAGTGCAGACTTCAGTATCTTTCCAGATGAAAGGCAGGTCCTGGTGGTCACTGATGCATATACCAAGTTTCTGGTTGTGGACTGGTGATATGCAGTGCATTTGACCATGTGAAGCTCAAGAAGGAGAAGGCACTGGCGCCACAAGAACCATCCCAATAAATAAATACAGACAATGGGCCAACAATCAGAACTATGTGCACCATTTAGAGGTGCATCATTGAAAGATAACACTGTGGTGACTCCAGGCTAAAAGAGGGGTGAAGCACTTCTTACGAACTCTGATTCGAGCACCATACATAGTTGTGAAAACTGAGTAACACTCGTTTGAGGAATAGACTTTCCGGATGGAAGTTCTTGACACCATATGAAGTTGAACTGTGGACGAAGGTAGGGATAAATGGAACAATGGTCACTGTTGAAAAGGGACTGGAAATTTTTTATAAAGAATGTATCCATGTTCAAGAGGATACCATCAGCTGGTGAGATTTGAATTGAAGCTACACTGATACCGGAAGCGAGTGGCAAGGGTTGTGAAGACAGGAAGCGAGATTGGCCTGAGTGCTCAATATGATCTAGAGAGCTGTAAGACTACCAGCCAGAGGATAGTGGAGCAGGAAGGGGAACAATCAACAAGGCCTCATTTGCATTCAGAGGACCCGATGCCTCAAAGTCAACGATACTTGGGCCAAACCCAAAACCATGTCATAGACTTTTAATTACTTGTGTTAGTAGCCCAATTCAGAATTGGTTATGAATCTGTATACATTAGTAGAATTTGATACCCTCTAAAGTCAGGAGGCATGTTGTGAGCCATTCCGCTATTATGGCATATCTAATAATATGAGGGAGGGTCTGCCCTAAGACTACTGTACAAGATAGGGACGGTATGGGATGAGAACTACCAATGCTGGGCGGGAGGTGATGAAGATTTTGGAAGGTTGAACTAAGTGTGAAGCAATATTTTAAAGAGACCAAATTCCACCCTTCTAATACTTAATATTCCATATAGGATACAATTATAAATGTTAACGTCTGAACACCTGAGGATAAATACGTACATAATGTATCTTCTATCCGAGGAAATGACAATCAAAGCTAGGTTTACATTTTGTTTTTCGCATCTAAAGCAAAATAAAACAAGCCTTTGCAAAGCCAATAGGTCGGCCCAAGGCAAGAGCTATCTGTTCTGACAACATGTTCTAACCATGTTGTATATCAGCGTGGCTGCTGTTCAGCATGATTAAAAGTAAGTGGGGTAGAGGAGGGTGGCGTAAAGTGGAGTTTGCATGGTGTGGTAGTGCACGGCCATTACAGACAACATGTTTTGAACTGAAATTACCATTATATTTGAACAGAAGTACAGTTTTACTGATAAAACTATAATGGACAAAAAGGATAATATTTGGAAATTGCCTCAACTAGTGCATGGATTTTTTTATTGTATTCAAATATTTGTTTCCTGCACACTTGAGAATGGCAAAAAATGTGCATCATTTGTGCTTTCCTAATTCGGATATATTCTGAAATATTTGCAGTTCATACATTTGTAGAGCGCACAGTACCCAAAAGTGTCAGAGCAGTAGCAAAGCTCAGAAGCTAGGATAGAAGCAGGGAAACAAATGAAAAAATATGAGGAAACCCCTACACAGAATCAAAAAGAAAAAACACCCCCTTTCCCACCCTCAGATTGTCTGATAAGGCCTCTCACTTTGAAGTCAATGAAAGAAAAGTAAACATCAAGCTTCTTTGGAAGCCATAGTCTAGATGTGACAACAAGTATGACAAAAACATAGATAAAGGCCTGATTACAGGAGCCAGCACTGAGGAAAAATACAGAAAACAGGCTATGCTCCTTGTGATGGCCTAACTCAAGCAAACATCTTAAAACAATTAAAGAAAGCAAATGGAAAGCAAGCAAGTGTAGGTTACAAGCCACAATGTCAATAGTAAGCAATGGCAAAGATAATGGTAAGCAATGTGCGGAATGCATTCCTAGGCCAGCTTTCTGTATATCCCCATGATGGCTTTGGCAAACCAGACAGCTGTGCTATAGATAGGATTCGACCTAAAAGACTTAACAGAGTAATTTATAAATGGTCAGAAGGAGTTGCTCCAGCAAAGGTGCTGGGCCTTGTTGCAGTTAGCTTCAGAGACAAGTGAAGTTGTACATTTGAAGTTTATTCTCTGATAGATCGAAACATGGTGCTCCCCTCAACAGCCAGCGGCAATTGACAAAGCTGCTGAGCTGCAAGGACAGCACCCTGACAACAGAACCCTGACGAGTGAAAGTTCTAAACATGAATAGTACATAGCCATTCAAGCAAGATCACAACATCTCCCTTCCTTCAAAACAGGAGGAATAATAAACATGTAAGGGATTCAAGACAAAAGAAAAAAAATTAACGCAGAAAATACAATTAAAGCCAAATAGGTCTTATGCAAAGGAAAATGAACAGTAAACATAAAAATAACATTTTAAAAGGTAAAAACAGAAAATAAGATTCACACATTTCACAGCATATTTATAATAAAGTTTCCACAACCAAATTTAAACGCAGTGAAAACAAGATACGAATAAAACAACTTTAAACATTGTTTAAAATATCTTCACCTTTTGTACAAGATGGCAATAAGGCAAACAGTGAATGGACTACTCCAGCTCACAATCTAGAAGGTAACTAGGTGTCCTCCTGACTCGCAGGGGTCTCTGACAACCAGGTATAACCTGTCAATCAATGAGAACTAGCTCTGATTTACAGTGTTTGTGTGTCTGTGTGTGTGTGTGTGTGGGGAGGGGGGGGGGGGGGGGGGAACCATTAGGTTTTTTATGAAGGTCCTCACCCACCAACCTGGTTGGTGGCATGGTTCATCATCGGGCCCCACCCGAGGCACCGAGTGTACCTCAGGTGTGCTACGATGCCAGATTACTGAGGAACGTGTTCTTTGGTTCGTGAGGGTGCTGCGATTGTACTCTGAGTGAGGTTCAAAATACTGTCCTTGGGGTCGCAAAGACTGCTTTAATGTTGGGCCCCAGGCAGTAAATAAAAACAAAGGCTTGCGGACGTGCACGGCAGGCTTATGGCCACCGTCGTCCTGTGCGGTCAACTAGTTTCAACCAGGCCTTTTCTTCTACTGGCTTTCGTCAGGACCTTATATGTGTAGGGTGTTACAGGGGTTTCTAAAGGTTTGTCAGTGCCCTGTGTGTGAAGCGAACGCTAAGGTGCTTATATTTATCAGCAATCTTACATTAGGCCACTCCTTCTGAAACAAATTATTGAGTAGTATGGTATATAATGACCCTGAATCCACCATCAAGTCAACCTTTCTGTCCATGATGAAGAATTCTGGCCTATTCCTTCACCGCTCCTCTACACTCGACCATCTTACAAACAAAATCTCTTCTTTGACCACCTCATCCTCCGGAGATGAACCAAAACATAGAACCCCGTCAGGCCTGACAGCATAGGCTACTTTGCCTTTATTGATTTCTCTAAACATCCTAGGGTAATTACCTTAATGGCCACGCCTCCTGCAATCCTTACATTATTCACCCAATTCTTTGAATCAACTATATGATAGCTACTCCCACATTTGCTACATATCTTGTTTCCTGTTTTGCTTGCAAAATTCTTATTTCCTGAAAAATACTTTCCTTTCTTTGTTTGACTTGGTGAACACAGCTACTTCTCCATCCACCCTGTCCACCATCGATGTGTCCCTCATTCGTGGTATTCTACTTGGAGTTCCTGTGGTCTATCTCCTTCATACAATACTCAGATTCTTACATTATTTTTGCAATTCAATTGCATCCTTCAGTGTAGGACCTTTAGCTGCCCATAGCAGCTCCTGTGTTTTTCTGCTTCTACACTGGACTATCAATTGATTTTGTATCATCTCTTCTGCTGTCGCTCCAAGCCTATACTTGAGTGATAGTTCTCGTAGTCTGGTGATGAATTTGTCTATGCATTCACCTACTCTCTAAGAGTGTAAAACCTAAACCTTCTCATAACATTTGACTCCTTTACAAATCTCCTCTCCAATATCTTCTGTGACTCCTCAAATACATCCTCAATTGGTTGTCCACGATGATACACTGCCATCAGAAGGTACTTATGTTGTCGCTCTTTTCCAAGGCTTGTAAGAAGAATTGCCATTTTCCGACCGGAGCTAAAATCTTGGGCATCCAAGGCTTCTAAATAATTATCAAAAATGTTTCGCCATTCAATGGATGGAGAGCAAGGTTGTGACAAAAAATGTGGTGGCATATAAACTGCACTAACATCCAACGCTGTGACATCAATGTTAATTGATGTATATCCAACAGAGATTCAGATGCAACAACTCACAGCAAATGTATAGCATAGATCAGTGAAAAAAAAAAACACTACACTGCCCTGGATGTTTATTTACCTACAGCTCACAGGACAAAAGAAACAACAATAAAATAACACTGTAGATGCGAAATGTACTTTCCTTTTAAATGTTGCCCTTTAACCGTGCAAGCTTGCGTGCAGTCCTGGATACTCATTTACTGCGTATCCCCTTTAATGTTGGCAGCTTCTCCCACCGTGGGCGCGTTAAGGCACAGCTATACTCGTTCAGACAATTAGACAAACTTCACGGCGTCTTCACTAGGCATAGAGGTAAGCCACAAATCTTTTTCCGCCCTTAGTCGTGCCAATCGGCTGCGTTATCTCCTGTAAACGCTGAGTTCTAACTGACGTTGCAGCGCTAACGCATCTGGTAATAGGCTTTACTTCAGCAGTAGGCCCTATTAGAACGCTCACAAGAGACCGTACCACTCGGCACAGCTACAAGTTGAGGCCTTGGTCTTTGCACGAGTTACTCCGAGCCGACCATAGTGCTCATCACGCGTCTCTCTTAACTCTGGGGTCAAAACACAGCAAGTCATTCCCCATTAAGTGCCACACACATAAGCAGTTATCTACTGAGACGCGAAGACCCTCTACCAAGTTCAGTAAACATAAATAACACCTGCTTGACTGAAAATCGTCGCCTAAAATATGTTGTAAATAACTTTAGAGAATGGTTAAATTGTACATTTGAAGTTTATTCTCCGATAGCTCATCAAAAATGTGAAGTGTTAGATCGTTCAATTAAGTATATGTTCCCTCTTCTCTTTTCTTGCCACTAGAATGTATTTGGGTAGGTTGGAATTCTGTGGGGTGGAATGTGGAACACTTCAACGGTGGACTTTGCAGTGGAGAGACTTGCCTCTCTCGCTTACTGCCAGTGTGAGTGTCTCAGGAATTCAAATAAACCTGCACATGAACTTAATCAGTCTCAGTGTTTCAATGAACTTAAGAATTTTGGCAACTATTTCCTGACATAGTGGAGGAACCATTATTTGACGGAGATTTTAATTGAATAGCTCAGCACTGTACTCACGTGTGCAAGGAGGATTCCAACCGCCATCTGAGAGACGCGCGCCAGGGAATAGCGCGAGGTAAGGACAGCGCGAGTTTGAGACAACAGCATCTTTGTCATGCACTTAGGAGATCGCGCATGACAAACCTGAGAACGTACGCGCACGTTGTGGCGGCCACCTTGGGAAGGTTGCGGCCAATGCAAGTTGCCGCATTGATTTAATATGGCGATTGGCACTCCATGCCAACCACGATTGGGACACCAGCTTTCAACAGACATCAAAAAGCACACAGTGATTGGCACACCTTACCGATTGCATATGAGAGACATTATCGGTCTCTCCTACATACTTACTACGTTGCCACACTTAAAGGCACAGTGATTGGCACACCTTGCCGATTCAAATGAGAGACAAGGTCAGTTTCTCCTACGTATTCATTGAAGTTGCTGGCACACAGTGAGTAGAACACCTTTCACATTTGTGACTAGAAAGCAAGGGGTACTTTTTTGAAAGCCTGCATTCGTTGACCAGCACACCTACCTATTTAATGTTTTTCAGTATTTTATTTTGCGCACTCATCTTTATTTGAGCTGTACAAGGGAAATTCATTGCAATATTTGTTTTTCTCTCTGTATTTCTAGGATACATTTGTATTTCATAAGCAAGTTGGTGTTACCTTGGGATTTTAAGTGCGAAGCATGGCAACTATGAATTTGTCAACTCCACAACCTTTCATGATGATAGAAGATGAGGTCAACAGTCTAAAATGGGAAGAGTGGCTTATTTTATTAATTTTATTGACACGTTTGGAGACTTAACACCGGAATGGAAGAAAAGCACGTTGTTACATTGCTTGGGTCCGGACGGTTCAAAGTGTATAATCGCATGGAAAAGAAACCACGCGTAGGTGATGAAGGTGACTTTTTAAACATGCTTTAGATGATTTGGATACACATTTTGCTCCCACAGTGTGCAAAGCTATAGATCGTTACAACTTCTACGACAGGAAGCAAGGTCCAAGCGATAAAATTGAGGACTATGTTGCTGCCCTAAGGAAACTGGCCATCTCCTCTAAGTTCGATAGGCTAGAAGAGGAACTGGTAAGGGGCCAAGTCATTATGCATTGCAATAATCCAGGCTTACAGAATAGGTTATGGGTACATGGTGAGTCAAGTTTACAGGGAGTTACTGGTATCATTCGGAAATCAGAACTTACTTCAAGATGTGCAAAAGCAGTTCTGTCCTCATCTAGAAGAGAAAGTTCTGATGACACTGTGAAATTAGTAAAGAAAAGCTACCGAAAAAGGACGTTCCAGATAAAACAAAGAAATGATGAAAAAGTTGTGGGAAAGAATAGGAATAGAATGGATGGTTTGAAAGGGAAGTGCTATCGCTGTGGGAGTTGAGGATATTTTGCACATGACAGAAGGTGTCCGGCTCTAGGGCAAAAATGTGGTATTAGGGGTCATTTTACGCGTGTATGTCGTAAGTCCAGAGCAGTCAAGTGCGTAGTGGATGGGCTGTATGAAGAGTGTAACTCGGACTCTGATATGGAGAGTCCCCAAATCTTCTGTGTACTGGAAGATGACATGATATGTGTGGATGGAACAAAAAGAAAGAAACCTGTTTGTGAAGTGACTGTGGAGGGCGTTTTGTGTGTCATTGGTAGCGGATTCAGGATCTCCATTTACTATCATCAATAAGGAAACTTGGATTAAACTATTTTGTGATAAGATTGGTTCTAATCTTATAAAGGCTGACATCTCTCCTAAGAGTTTTACGAGAGGACCCATTGACCTGCTGGATTTCCGAAAACTTCTTTTTGAATTTAAGGTTAGAGAAGCGGAATGTAAATTGTATGTGGCTGTTACTGGTCCATGTTTTTAAAGGGGGGGGGGGAAATCTAGGAGATTTGGGCATAATATTTGACCCCAACAGTTCAGAACCTGTTCTAATAGTGAAGAAAGAGAACGGTGAAAAAGCAGATGTTGTGTTGTAAGTTTCCAAAAGTATTTTCAGAAAGGTGGGTGAGCTAGAAGGGTTTGCACACAAAATTGTACTTAAAGCAAATGCTAAGCCATGCATACACAAGAAGAGGAACATTCCTATGAACGTCAAAGGAGAAGTAATCAAAGAACTCAATAAGCTAGTTGAAAGAGGAATAATAGAACAAGTAGAATCTTCGGATTGGGTTGCTCCCTTGGTAGTAGCACGGAAGGCCAATAGGAATATTCACTTCTGTGTTGACTTGAGGGAACTGAACAAGATCATTTTCGTGAACAGGTTTCCTCTGCCCAGAACTGAAGAACTGTTAGCGGCAACAAAAGGTATGCGGTGGTTCTCGACTATTGATTTAAAGTCAGAGTACCATCAGGTTCCCTTATATGACAGTAGTAAACATCTCACAGCGTTCATTACCCCTTAAGATTGTTTCCAGTTTGAGAGAGTTCCATTTGGATTGGCCTCGGCTGCAGCCATGTTTCAGCACTTGATGTATAAATTTTTTAAGGGAATGGGAAAAATTACCTTTTTTGCAGGAGCACACCCTGGTCATGGGAAAAGGTAAGAAGGAGCATGATTCTGAACTACAAGCAGTACTTGGTACACTGGAGAAGTTTGGTCTTACGGCTGAAGAGTCTAAGTGCACGTTTGCAGTGGATAGTCACTTACCTTGGTCACGAAATTAATTCAAAGGGTATTAGCCCAAAAACTTCTCATGTCAGTGCAACAAAAGAAGTCCCTGTTCCACAAAACAAAGATGAGGTAAGTTCCTTCTTAGGATTGGCTGAGTTTTACGCCAAATTTGTGCGGAATTTCTCGGAGAAAATGTCTGACATAAGGCAGATGTTAAAAAAAGGTAACAATTTCAAGTGGAC
Source organism: Lissotriton vulgaris (assembly GCF_964263255.1). Lineage (NCBI taxonomy): Eukaryota > Metazoa > Chordata > Amphibia > Caudata > Salamandridae > Lissotriton > Lissotriton vulgaris. The sequence goes on from NC_141697.1 coordinate 1,023,515,305, forward strand.
AAAAGAATGTCAGGCAAGCTTTGAAAGTATTAAGGAGGATTTTTAAGGCTCCTGCTCTCCAAGGTTTTAACCCCAAGTGTAAAGCTTTTGTTACAACCGATGCTAGCAGAAAGGGTTTGGGGGCATTCTTGTCTCAACAGCAAGATAATGGTAGTCAATGCGTAGTCGTGTTTGCTTCTAGAGCTCTCAATTCAACAGAGAAGAAGTATTCAGTTATTGAACGGGAAACGTTGGCGTGTGTTTGGGACCTTAAACATTTTAGGCAGTTAATTTGGGGAGATAGTGTTGTGTTAAGGAGTGGTCACAAGCCTTTAACAAAAGTGCTCACCTCGCAAGGTTTGAGCACCGTTTCACCCAGGATTAGAAGATTATCCATGCAGGTACTAGATTTTGTTTATGTGGTTGAATACGTTCCTGGGGTACGCAATAGAATTGGTGATTTCTTGAGTCATTTACCTTTGGATAACAAAGATGGTATGAAGAAGAATGGGACGAGTATTGTGTAGCTTTGTTATTTGGAGAGAGTTTACAAAGTGTTGATCAGAAGGACTGGATCGATTCACTTTTGCAAGATCATTGTTTATGCAAAGTCAAAGACTGTTATTAACGGTTGGCCTGATAAACCGTCTTTAGATAAGGATTTGGTACCTTTCTGGGAAGTGAGGTTTGAACTATCATAGAGGATGTTTTGATGTATAGGAAAACGAGTTCCTCCCACGAAGTTAAGAGAACAGGTTATCAGTTTATGTCACGAGGGAAACCTTGGAATAGTTCAGACCAAAAGTAGAATTAAGTAGTCATATTGGTAACCTGGACGTGACAAAGAAATTGAGAGAGTAGTTAGGGAATGCGTAAGTTGTTCCAACTCTGACAAAACTTTGGTCACGTTTAGACCACCACTAGATCCCAAAGAACTTCCAGGTATGCCATCGGAGAGAGTAGGAGTGGACATTTTGGGTCCTGTTCAAGTTAGTGATTGCAATCCAAAATGTGTTCTTCTGGTTGTTGACCATTTCTCTAAATGGCCAGAGTTCAAAATTGTATCTAGAACGAGTTCAGAAATTGGAGTGGATTTTTTTAAGGACATTTTCATTCGGGAAGGGTTGCCACAGTCCATTGTTTCTGACAATAGAGTAAAGTTAACTTCTGACTTGTTTAAAGCGTTTGTGAAATAAACTGGCATGTTACACAGAACGACATCCATATATCATCCAGAAGGAAATGCAAATGTGGAGCGCTTCAATAGGGTAATCAAGGGGACTTTTGAATTATCTAATAGTAATGGCATGTCATGGGAAGTGGAAGTAAGGAAAATGGTGGCAGCATACAGGATTTTAAAAAAATGCTAGCACAGGACACAGCCCGTTTGAATTAAAGAAAGGAAGATCAGTTCGCACAATTGACAACATGGAGTGGTTGCGAAACACTAAAATGGTTGAGTGGTCCGATGAGGAAGCGTATGGTTCAAGGAAAAAAGTTGTACAAATTTAAATATGATGCATCCAAAGGGGTGAAAAGAGTTGTTCTTAAGGAAGGCGATGTTGTTAAAGTAAAATATTTTTATTTGCATAACATTTATGGCCACAGCTGGAAATGTTGTCCCGTCCTCCCCCACAGGGGCGCTTTACTTGCCACCTCTGCGTAAAGAGATCCGGGTGGGTGGGCGTGAGGGAGGGAAAGGGGTGTTTAGCCATGTGGTAATGCACAGTGAGATCGAGAGAAGATGAGAGGGGCTATGCAAAATGCATTCATGCAGCTTTCTGATGAGATACGGATTCAGTAAAAACAAGGACGGTTAACAGTTCAAACATTTTTTCATTACTCAAGATTGCATGTTTTCAGACTGCTTCAATGTTCATGGCCTTAATTTAACTGCAGGTATTTTTTAAATCTTAAAATGCTGGTAGAGATTATATTGATTTCAATACCTCAGATTTATTACTGGCTTGATTTTTTTTTCTGCATCAGAAAAAAATCACACAGCTCTTCTGCCCTGGCAGCGAGGCTCGGGTACCCGTGCCCTAGTGGTACACCGGCCGGGGATGGGTCCTCTCAGAGGGCACTGCGGCTGGCACGGTCGGGTGAGAGTCATCTCGGAGGGCACCCCAAACTCACCTGTCCAACAACCCCCTAAAGGGCAGCGTCAGGAGCCGGCTCTGTTCTCTTCTCTGGGCGGCTGGAGCTCCACCGTAGCTGCGGAGAGGGGCCGGGTCTCTTCGGAGGCCACTGCCGCCGTCCTTGGCACCGCCCTGTGCTCTACTAGCGCTCCTGCCAGGGGCAGAGTCTCTTTCGAAGGCTCTGCCGGCGTCCTTGGCCCGTGTCATACTCCTGCAGCTGCCGGGGGCTGGTCTCCTTGTTGTAATCGAATCTAGGCCCCTAGTGTAATTTTCCTGATTCATGCCCTTATATAGATATACTTTATCATATCCTTACATAGGCATAGAAATCACTACCCTATTTGGTCTAAGCCACACAGCCCAAATACGGCATGACTACTTCCACTAGGTTCCGAGAATTAACAACGATTTCTTGGAAAAACCCGCCTTCAGCAGCTAGGAACTTCCCCCTGCTTGAATATTAAGTTCTCCAAGAACTCCTGGCGTTTTCCAAGAATTTAGCCTTTGAGTGACGATATTAAGTCCAAACATGCGTCAAACTCGGCACCTTCAAAGTATAAATATGCTCAGGTTTGCCCAGTCAAACAAACAGTGGTTTGGAGCAGATCGACTAACTACTTGCCCGATGCCCTGCAGCAGCAAGTGCCGAAGGAAGCCGACCCTCCAGCTGATGCACTGAGAGAGATGCTGTCTTTTCTCTTGCCGAGAAATCCAGCTCCAGTGTTTCCGGCTTACCCTTGCGGGTACATGGAAAATCGAGTTCTGAGAGAGAGATACAAGACCTCCGTCATTCTAAAACCAAGGTACAGAGCTGATTAGCCCTCTTAGAGAATTCTTGAAATAGATTCCTGGCAGAGAACTACTAAACTTAGACTACTCCTCACTTACTTCTTCCCTAGTACTAGACTTAGGTTAGGTACACCGGGGTATGCGTATTTTAGAAGCACCAGTTGAGTACTTTTTTAGTCATTATTTATTACTGTATGTATTTTATAGATTTTATGCACTTTATGGCTAGAAACCATATCATGCTTTTACAGTACTACTTTGTAATACTGTTCGTATTATATGCAGTGTACTTTATAACCAGTATTACGATTGTAGCAGTTCATTTCCAATGCTTGAGAAAGAATGTTCAATACATATTTATTTAAAACACCTGTCTCTCTATTTTTCTCTGCATCTCTGGTGAAACGAAGCATGCACGATTGACTGAGTAAAATAGTTATCTATTGGTTCCGCGACTCTAAACATTTGATTTCTTATTCTTAAGAAACAAAGTTGTCATGTTTATGCGGTTGTCAGAAACTAATCCCTTCTTGTGAATTCAAGAAAGTTTCTAGTGACCTCTGAGTTAGCTGGCACTCACTATTAAGTTTAATATATTCGGTAGAGACCTAGTTGACTTCAGTCCTACGTCTTAACTACAGTATATATTATTCCAATGCGCAGAGCCTATTGGAAATATAGGAACTACACTACATCCTGGGAGGGCACCTCCGCCGTGTTTTCTGGTACCCGTGCCCAAATAGTGCTCCTGTCCGGAGCCGGGTCACTTCTAAGGGCTCTTCCATCGCTTCGGACACACTTCTGCCACTAGCACGCAATTGGATTTTCCGTGTGAGTCCACCGAGTCGCTAGGTTTTGTTTCAAGCCAGTTCCGGGTCTCGCATTTTAAAGGACAGGGCCGCACCCCTCTCGCAGGCCCCGCCCCCCAATATTAAGTCCACGCTGTACAGCTTTAGGACGTCCCAGTGTGAACTGCGTGCACTTAGCCTACGCCTCTCTCATCTGTCGTGACTGGACTCTCCACCTCTACAGCTACATGTGCCAAGGAGCAGAGCAGACGCCGCCGGAAGCGCCGGCACAGCCCTCACCGATTCCCTCGGAGGCGACGGCTCCCAGGACAGCGCACCAGCTCTCTGGGACACTCATCTGCACTGAGGCGAAGCCGCCAATTTCTTCATAGAGCTTTAACAAAACTACACAAGTTTAGAACAGCGCTAAAATAAAACAAGAGAAGTCCCAGGTCCCAGGAGGGGGCCCGGGTGAAAGTAGAGAGGCAGGGTGTTTTTCGGCGGCGGCGCATTGCCCAGCAGCCCGGTGAGTGGGGCGCACCAGTGCATGGAAAGTGAAAGTGCTTTCAAGGGCTTAAAGGGAGACAGGAGATGCGCACTGCGCGCGCGTCCACATATCCAGTCCGATCTGGTCTGCAGCCTGCGTGTGCCCCAGTCCGGCCTGCAGCAGGCGCGTGCCCATCTCCTGTCCCCCTTTAAGCCCTTGAAACCATAGCCGCCGACTATAGGTCTCGCTGCGACAGGGCTTCGCCCTGCGTCGCAGGTGCGAGACCTAAAAAGGACGAATGATACGCAAAGGCGAAAGCAGATTTTCAGAACCTTTAAGAGTGGTTAAGGTTTAGTGCAATGCGGCTTTATTAAGTGACAGCAAGCTGTGGCCTGCTAAGAGGAAGTGAGAGAAAATAAGTTACTGTACATAAATCTTACGATTGAGTAGATGATTTTCCCTCTGATGATACAATGTGTGGAAATAATTACAGTGATCACAATTTTTGTGAAGGACATGCTGGAGGGGAGGTTCTTGAGTGACAAGTGAACGGGGATACGGAGGCCTCTCCCATGGAGCACAGGGTGGTCAAGCAACAGGGTGGAAGTGACTTTTGGTAGCACAAACTACCGTCTCAAGATTGGGAGGATTTGCATGAAGCCAAAACTCTTGGAAGATTTTTTGCTCCTGGCGCACCGTCTGATTTGTTTTCTTGCTCAACACTATTATAGATGCCCTGTTCAGTATTACTGTTTTGTTTAAGTAGAATATTACTGCGAGTTAATTTTTGCTTGCCTATGCACTTTCTTTAGGTCTCGCCTGAACCTGGGCACATGCGCTGCTCTGCGAGCCTTCTAGTAAGGGGCATTAATCTCTAAACACACGCTTGTGCTTTTATCTCCCGCTATTGGCCTTTGCGTGGTTCTTTCTAAGAAAGACAGCACGCAATTGGCCCATGGCAAGTGTATGTCCCGCCTTCTCTGTCTCCTGGCCTAGGGTGCTCAGGAGCGTAGCCGAGTGCCAGCTTCATACCTCGCATTCCTGGCAGTGCACGCGCAGCACGCTTGTTATCAAGTGACATCTGTAACTGGAGTCTCTTTACTTGTGGCTGGTTTCTCGAAGCCTGCTTGCTCCTGTCGCCCTCCTCCTTGTGTAGGCGCTATGCCTCGGTCACCTAGGATTGAGTAAAAAGCCGCTGCTCCCAGCGGTATATAGAAACACTCTGGCACAAAACCCCATGAGCTGTCACTCCAGCAGAATATGCATGCTGTTCCACGGGCTGCAATGTTCTCAGTAAACAGTCCTGGGAAAAGTCTTTAAAAAGCTCACTGCAGATATAGGCGAAATGTTTGGCATTTAGCAAAAGTAAAAATGTTAAATCGATATGTTACCCTTTTTTGAAAGCCCAGTAAAATAATTTTTTTCTTGTTATCTTTATAGGTCAAGCCTGCCCCACAGTGCAGCTGTCTGCTTGCAAAATACCTATTGTGGTCTTCTCAAGAAAATAGCTTCCCTCCCATTGGGTATCATTGGTTGCCTTTACTGATGTGGCTGCCTTCTATTCGATGGCTTGCCTTGTCCATCTTATGGCTGCTCCTCACCACGAACATTACCAATTTACTTGTGCCTTACTACTGCGCAATCTTAAAGAACAACTTTTTTACATGCATGTAAATCACTTCACAAGAGTGCATGTGTTTTCCAGCTGACTCCCTAGTGTGCTTGTCTTCTCGTCTCCACCTGGCTCCATGTTGCTGTATATTTCTCCCCGCCCCCTTCCGTGAAGCACTCTCCCTAATTTTTGTTCCCCCTTTGCATTCTCACCTGTGTGCTTTGCACCACCACTCCACTCGTTGGCTTTCCCACCCACGTTCCCTTTTCTCTCACAAATTTCCTTTCTCCACCACTCAGTGTTGTTCCCCACCCATCTGTATTGCTTCCCCACCCGCACTCTTCTTTTGCTTCACACCACTGCCCCCCGTGTTGCTTTGCCCTCCCTACTTCCCATGTAGTTTCTACCCCCTCTTTGTTGCTTCCATCCCCCATGTTGCTTTTACCATACGCTTGTGTGTATTTGTGTTATTTGCCAATACAACTGAGAACAGTAAACAAAAAGGAAAAATAGCACCGGTTCCATTTTGAAGGCGGATGGATGGGTGGTGCATGTGCCTACAAAATTACGTGGACGGTGGCATCATAGGCCTTCTTTTGAGGTTTCGCTGGGGGGCGGAGCCGTTAGGCTCCTCCTCCAGAGAAATCTATTGAGTACAGTAAGCACTATGGAACACGCCCCCCCGTCCCATTGGCTAGCTCCATAAATGGAGCCTAGCCATTGGACGAGGGGCCTGTCCATCAATGCCGGACCAGACACGGGGGCGTTCCCGAGATTCTTTGGCTTTTGCCGACGTCACGCGACGCCGGGAACGCCCCCGAGTCTGGTCCGGCCGGGCCGTGCTTGCTGCTGTCCCTCTCCACCCTTTTTGCATCGTATTCAAGGCCGTGGGCGGGGTTTATTTATTTTTTTTTGTCCGTTTTGTTTGGTCATTGTGTGGCCGATCTCCGCCAGAGGAAGTCCATGCTGGCCGTTCCCGCCCCCCCTCCCGCTGTCCGTGTGCCTCCCCGCCCCCCCCTCCCGCTGTGCTGTCCGTGTGCTCGTTGGTTGCTTGTGCTTGTTTATTTTGCCTGAAATAGTGAATGCTCTGTCACTTGCTGAGATCTGTTTATTTGAAACATGTTTCCCGCCTCCCGAGCCGCAGCCGGTCCCGATGCGATGTAGCACGGCCTCCGCTCTCCCCGCCTCCCTCTACCCTCCCACAGCAGATCCCCGCCTCCCCTCCCACAGCAGATCCCCGCCTCCCTCGTCTCTGGTCGGGCTCCCGGCAGCTGTTCTTTGCTAAAGCATCTCCCCGCCTCCCTCTCCCCTCCCACAGCAGATCCCCGCCTCCCCTCCCACAGCAGATCTCCGCCTCCCCAGCCGCAGCCGGTCCCGATGCCGATGTAGCACGGCCTCCGCTCTCCCCGCCTCCCTCTCCCCTCCCACAGCAGATCCCCGCCTCCCCTCCCACAGCAGATCCCCCGCCTCCCCTCCCACAGCAGACCCCCGCCTCCCTCGTCTCTGGTCGGGCTCCCGGCAGCTGTTCTTTGCTAAAGCATCTCCCCGCCTCCCTCTCCCCTCCCACAGCAGATCCCCGCCTCCCCTCCTCCCCTCCCACAGCAGATCTCCGCCTCCCCAGCCGCAGCCGGTCCCGATGCCGATGTAGCACGGCCTCCGCTCTCCCCGCCTCCCTCTCCCCTCCCACAGCAGATCCCCGCCTCCCCTCCCACAGCAGATCCCCCGCCTCCCCTCCCACAGCAGATCCCCGCCTCCCTCGTCTCTGGTCGGGCTCCCGGCAGCTGTTCTTTGCTAAAGCATCTCCCCGCCTCCCTCTCCCCTCCCACAGCAGATCCCCGCCTCCCCTCCTCCCCTCCCACAGCAGATCTCCGCCTCCCCAGCCGCAGCCGGTCCCGATGCCGATGTAGCACGGCCTCCGCTCTCCCCGCCTCCCTCTCCCCTCCCACAGCAGATCCCCGCCTCCCCTCCCACAGCAGATCCCCCGCCTCCCCTCCCACAGCAGATCCCCCGCCTCCCCTCCCACAGCAGATCCCCGCCTCCCTCGTCTCTGGTCGGGCTCCCGGCAGCTGTTCTTTGCTAAAGCATCTCCCCGCCTCCCTCTCCCCTCCCACAGCAGATCCCCGCCTCCCCTCCCACAGCAGATCCCCGCCTCCCTCGTCTCTGGCCGGGCTCCCGGCTGTTCTTTGCTGAAGCACTAACAGTTGAACTACTTATGCTTCACTGAAGACAGATGCAGTCCCGTGATAAGTTGATGTGCCAGAATAAATCTTTATTGGAACTTACTTGAAGACGTCTCTTCTTTTGTTGAATATTGTACCTTGGCACACCTTGCAAAGTCATATTTCGATCATGTCTCTTCCAATGTGCTTTTGATTTTGCAACCTAAACTGTTTGGTGTCTTTAGACAACACCAGTCCCAAAGGAACAGGCGGCTTGACAAGCTTACTCTTCGACCCCAGTGGCCCCCTCTCTCCCATCCGCCCAGCCTCTGCCTCCTCTCCGTGTGCCACGTTTCGTTGCCCGCGTGTTCATATTAAGGAGCTCACCCATATGAATTTGCCTGTATTCGTTTGTCCGCTCTATTTATTTTAAGACTTTTTCTGTGGTGCTGCCAAGGCACTTTCTAGCGCTTAGCAATGGGACTCAATGAGCTTGTCAAAGAGAAACTCGCTGAATCGAAGTAGCCAGGACTGATCCAGGGCGTTGGAACCGGCCGCGATGTCAGGATGTCTGGGGGCGTAGCTGGCAGAAGAGGTGGCTTTTCGCCCTCGTGGAATTTTGTGTGGTTCTCCTCACGTCTGAGGTATCTTTGGAGCGGGCTCCAGAGTGTAGCGCCTTGAAGCTAAAAGGAGCGCCTGTCAGATGTTCGGCACCTCGCAGGACGAATTGCCAGCGAGTTCAGTGAGGCATTGCCGGCCTCGGGTGCCCATATGGCTGCTAGGGGCTAACACCTTGGATATTGACCCACGTGTGATGCTGTGTAGTGCTCTGGGGCAAGCACTCGAGCCATCGCAGAAACTTCAAAGTGCGCGAGATGTGGTCGTAACACTGATTGACAAGCAGTGACTTGGGCCCCATGTCTCTCTCCCCTCATAAAGGGTTGGTGAAATAAAAGGGTATCAGCCGGGGGGGAGAGGGGACGGGCACGATTGGCACTTTTTTTCTGCCCCCGGCCGTGAATGCAAACTTCTCACTGGAAGACATTACAGTGATTTAGTGTAGAAAACAATCGGCCGCGAGCTGCTCTGTAATGGAGCATCAGTAACTCGCGTTTGCAGTGTCCAACATGTTAATGTATTCGGAGCTGCTAAGTAGCCTAATGTGTCCTGCAACAGCTCAGCATGGCTTGTTAATTCAGCCAGCAGTGCATTGTATTTTGGGACCTATAGTCCGGGTCATTGGAATTATGCAATTTTGTGACCATGGCCTTTTCTGCATAATTATGGCTTTGTGGCATTTTCACACCTAATCCACAATCTGCTGTATAATCTTCACATTTCAATAAAAAAAGGATTGTACCCAACAGGATCAAAAGAGACTGCATGTGCAGCAGCACCTGTTACCGCGCACTGAAGGGTCCCCCACAAAAGTTACTGGTCACCTTTTTGTTGCCTATTTCTGCATTCGGGAGTCAAAGTGGCTCTGATAGCGTTACCATATCAACAAAATTCAAAATTATGAGGTAATACTAACATCAAATGTGTCACACCATTCTTAAAATGTCTTTTCTTGCTGCATAAGTTAGGCACTGTGCCACATAATTTGATCCTAATTTACCACAAAATTTCAGTGGCCCAGCCCAGAGTTGGCTCTAAAACATTTTTAAACATATGCTCAAAATATCCCAGAATGCCAAATGCTTTTGACTACAATGCCGAAGGAGCATTCAGGTATAGTACATGATATGGGAACATTTGATACCTAGGTACGATGTGAAAAAAGAAACATTAATTTTTTATCAAAACTTCTTGGCCTTCTAATTTGACCTGATTTTCTACCTCTTTTTGTGCACTGCAGAAAAAAACAGTGAACCACTTTTTCCTGCATTCCCTTTCTTTTTTTCTGATTCACGTGTTTCTTGGTGACTTGCTTGTTCGCGTTGGGCTAGGAAGGGTAGAGAGCCTTTTCAACCATGCAAAATTGAGTAACATCTGCACTGGGCAGACCATTTGCACAAAAAAAGGTGATTTCTTCCGTAGGCTGATATTTTTTTTCCATCCCACATTTTTAACAGTTTTGTATGCCCACTACTGCAGCTCACGTCCCTCATTCGTTTTTGCTCATTTGCTACAATATACTTTTCCTGTCCAATATGGGATACATTCTGAGAAAAAAATGAAGCACAACATGGCTATTGGGCTATTCTTTTAAAATGCCCCACTATCCCGCAATCACATATGTGAAATGTTCGGCTAAATTGCTAAACATACTTTTATTTAATGTCATAAATTGTAGAACATTGTGGCTCAGTTTCTTTTAATTGTTAAAGGCTGTACCCCCAAGACCTACCAACCAAACGCCATAGCTTAATTGCAATATTTAACATTTTATATATTAATTGTTTTATTCATGATGCCATTTTATTTGGATTTGAGACTAATGTAGTTATTTTACACGGGGTGGGGGTCTTCAGAATTAAAAGTTTGAGTACCATTGGTCTATGCCATGGGTACTCGCAAACATTTGCCCAGGGGCCACAAAGTACGGTCTGTGGTGTGACCGAGGGCCGCCCTGATGCCAGCAGGGTGGCAGTAGGGGATCTGGGTGGGTCAGGGATTGTGTGTAAGGTCTAAAAAAATAAATACATGAGAAAGCATTTATTTGCAGGTTAACTAAAGGTAAGTGGACACCCCGTAGTTACTTCATGACTTAATTTAACCTGTAAATAAATGCGCGCATCATTAAAAAAAATCTGAATATTAATGCTGAGCAAGGAAACAGCAGCTCCTGCTGCTGTTCACCAGGGCAAAGGTTTTTGAAACAGTGGTCACTTCTACTGCAGACCGGGAATCCAACACAGTCCTCTTGATTTGCAGTCCTTTTCAGGCTTGTCAGGTAGCCAAGATGAACTTAAAGAACCACTGGAAGGAGCTGCTAACTACAAGACCACCTCAGGAGCGGCTGCAAATGTAAAAACATCTTCCCATGCCATTATCTCACCTGTGTCTGTTGTGAAATATTATATAGCGTGCAGTTGTCTATTTTGTGCTATTCAAATATATACTTCTCTTTTCAGATTGAGGATCATTATTGTAAAGTTGGCAGTAAGAGCAATGAGGAAGGGAGAGACTGGCAAATCGATGGTTACAATGGGGTTCATTTACAAAGCTTTTATCTTGTTTAAGTTGCTTTTACGCCTGGATCAAAGCAGAGCAAGTGATTGTGATTCATTAAGGTGTCATGTACTTGCACAAGTTCGTTTTATGTATTGTTTTGTAACTGTATTTATATAGTGCTTACTACCCCTGACAAGCTGTGGTTGGGTGGATGGAGTCAGTTGATGAATGGAGTTAAGTGGTGGCTAGGTGGATGGACTTAGTGGGTGGATGAAGTGTGTGTGGGTGGGTGTGTGTGTGTGTGTGTGTGTAGCTGTGTCTGTGTATGTGGCTCTGTGTGTGTGGCTCTGTGTGTGTGTGTGTGCGGCTCTGTGTGTGTGTGTGCGGCTCTGTAGGTATGTATGTGTGTGGGACTCTGTGTGGGTCTGTGTGTTTGTGTGTGGCATTTGCGAGAGATTAAGCTATTGGCATTGTAAATGACAGTGCCATTTATTTATCTATTTTCAAAACCAACACATAAATAAAAATGTTGTCATTTACAATGCCAATAGTTCAAACTTTTTCAAAGGCGAAACCGTTGCATTGAAAATGCTTGTTACTCTTATTTATCCATGCTGTACAGTATCGCTAAAACCACTGGCAAAGCTGCTAGGTCCCAAAGGCGAGACCTGTTGGCTTTTCCAATGCTTGTTTTTTGTTTGTTTTTATTAATTGGAAAGGGGGATGAGTCCTTGCCTTGACACTAGAATGTATTTGCGTAGGTTGGAATTCTGTGGGGTGAAATGTGGGGAACTTTAACGGGGGACTTCGCAGTGAAGAGACGGTTGTATCTTGCCTTTCTCGCTTACTTCCGGTGTGAGTACCTCAGGAAATAGTGGCTACGTTGCATTACTATCGGCTCATCAAATCCCCTCTCCTCCTTTCAGGCCACAGACTACTACAGTCGTTCCCATCTGTTGTGGGAATTGGCACCGGACATCCTCGCCACACCCACTTAAGGAACACCCTCTTAGTTGCAGTGGATGGCGACCTTCACCTCCCGGTTGTCTCGGAAAGCAGCAGCAAGACAGGTACTTGTCGATATGCTACTACCTCCACCTCTTAACAGGCAAAGCCTCACCCTTGCAGATCCCGACTCCCGAGACCCATCTGAAGGCCCAGATCCCTAAAAATCATCTCCAGGAAGCCCTTCCTTCCCCGGCTTACCAAAAGAGTTGAGGAAATCCGCGATCTTTTTGATGCTGCTGGTTATCACCTCGATGTACTCGCGGTTCGCCCAGTCCTGGTGGATCTCGCGCTGCACCGGGTCCTCTTGATTTGACATCTTCTCTCTCCGGCTGCTGCTGTTTTGCGACTGGGCGACCCCGACAAGAGGAAGTACTAGCAACGGCACAGAACTCGACACACTGCCATCTGCTGTCCAATACCCGGAAGCGCTAACAGTGAGCAGTGCTCGAGCAACGGTGGCAGCAGCTGGCGAGATAGCAAAATCTATACAGAGCTCTCAAAACAGCGCTCTCTGCTGTTACTGGTGGAACAACGTAGAACATTTCGGCGTTTGTTTACTCGGGTCTGCCCAGTTGACATAAAAGATGGACAACACATTCCGTAATGCCACAGAGTGCAGGAAAGACTGGCAAAACAAACGTCATCAACACGGAGAAAGGACCGAATCTTGCAGGAATAAGACAGAACTCTGGCAGACATTTTTACACGGCTCACCGACCATTTGGCACCTTACTGTAGTGACAGTGGTAACAAACACCAGAAGGTATATTTATATTATTAATAAAGATTTATTGTAATACAAAGAGCTTGTGGCAACGGAGGGGTGACTGCACAGAGTCACAGGAAAAGCAGCAGTTCTTTGTTGATGTCACTTATATACATACTAGACATTCCAAGGATGGAGCGTGCACAATGACCAATGGGAAGGGGTGGGGGAAAATAACAACTAGACCTACAACATCTCCCTTTGAAGTGAAAACAAATTACATTAATTCATATTCTTTAAGTGCATTGGGTAAAATTCTGCCATGTTTGGTGAAGGTGCCCTCCCAACCACCATGCAAATTAGTAGAACTTCTGGGTTCAGGGGTGACCGTGAAGGATGCTCGACTACAGGAAGCATTACTACTTAACTGTGTATCAACGACATCATCAGCCTGAAGTTTGTTGGTGTAGTTATTGGTATCATTGTAATCACTTTTAACAATATTATCATTCCTGCCTACACAGTCACCTGAAATGTATTATTATCATCATGAGTAGACGAGTCACATTCATTCTCAGAAGTATAAGTATGAAGCCAAGAAAACTCGTTGTCAAATTCAGCATTGCATCTCTTCCCCTTGAACCATAACTCAACCTGGTCTTTGTTGAGCCTTACAGCATCACTTTTGTTACGCCACCCAGAATATTTGAGGTGTACAGCACTATCTGAGACTTCCATAACCTCTTCAGGATCAAATAATTTAGACTCTCCCTTGAGATGATGACCTGGTTTAGTGACTAAGGCCCAATCTCCCTTGAAGAATACTTTGTTTACCGCCCCTTGTACCATGTCATGATACTGTTTGGATTTTAACTGATTATCTACAATTTTCTTATTGACCTGCAATTGATCATCATCTATAGTGATGGTGGAAGGTAAAGTGCTATCAGACACTTTAAATTTAGAAGCAATATCATTGTCCCATCTTCTCCCTCTCATTAAAAAGAAAGGAGTGAAACCTGTAGTGCTGTTGGGTGTGGTATTGTAAGCAAAAACCCTCTCTTGAATAAAATCTTTTACTGGAATTCTTGATGCCAACGCCAGTTGAATACCATCTTTAAGTAAGCGATTGACTCTCTCAATCTGACCGTTCGACTTCGGAGAATATAACGGAGTCTTCTCTTGGCGAACTCCATGCAATTTAAAGAAGGCAGTAATCTTGCTTGAAGTAAGTTGTTTCCCGTTTTAGACACTATGATGCGAGGATTACCTTCGATGGAGAAGCAAGTACGTAAAAAGTCTATGACTGCGTTGGAGTCAATGGTACCTACAAATTTGTGATATATCCATTTTGAGTAATAGTCACTAACTGTGATAAAAAATCTGGCATTTGTTCAAGAAGATGAAACGGTCCTGCCATATCTATGGCAATTTTGAACCATGCAGAACTAGGAATGGAAACCAGTTGCATTTCTTGTGTTCTGAGTTTCCGATGTTTGTCCGATTTGATACAGGCATCACATTTTTCAACACATAGATTAACATTAAGGTCCATGCCGGGCCACCAATAGTGTTCCTTTAGTATTCTTTTAGTCATGGTGGCTCCTAAATGTGATTTATGTGCGGCGGAAATTAATTTGCTTCTGACCATGGTAGGTGTGGTATTCCTTATGTCATCTTATGTCATCTAGAACCTTCCCATGTCATTCCATGACCCTCTGTCATCTGGAATCTCTTCATGTCATTTAGAATGGTCTGTGGGGCTTAGAGTCTTTTCCCTTGGATTGTAACTGTTACTGCCTGGCTGAGGGTATGAAGACATGTCCTGCTACCTGTGGTTGTCAAGCTGTTCTTCTTGTGAATAAATCTACTTGAACCTACTTCCAGTGTAGTCTGCTTTACTACACAATTATTGGTGACGTTGGGAGCAGTGGATTTATGAAGACAGCGTTCACTTATTTTATGCAAAATTTACTTTTGCCAACTCAAAAGAACTTTATTTGCGGTGAGAAACCTCATCTATACTCCTGTGAACTTTCTAGAGAAACTTCGGGACATTGACATTTCTACTAAAACGTAAGTCAGTCTATTTAAGTTTCTTTTGGATTCTCATTTCTATTTCAAGCATCTGCTTCTTCATCATCTAATCGCTACTCGACCGCATGCATCGAGCGTTTTTCACATTTATCAATTAAAAATACTTTGGCTTGCTTGAACTATCACTTGTTTTGGAAATAAACCGCTCGTTTTGGAAATAAACATTTCAGAGAACTCACCTCGAGCTTCTTTCTCGAGCACTCCGAGTTCGTTTTCACTGCCGATTATTCGCAGTGCATCCTGGGACAAGAGCGTCATCGCGCACGTCATCGCGCATGACTACACGCTCACGGCGGCCATCTTGATGTAGTTTGAAGCAATAGCTTCGCGTTTCCAAGCAACCACGTTGTTTTCTTCGTGGATTTAACGCGAACATTGGAATTTAAATACTTTCAACTCTATATCAACTTTAACGCTTTCCTGTACTCTTCAACAGTGATTTGCACACTTCTTTTGAATATTACTGCAAATTTCTACGGTGATTTGCACACCTCTCTATAAAAAATTTTTTAAAAAAAATTAATTTCAGCAAATCCATTACTACGGTGATTTGCACACCAATTACATTAATATTCTTACTTTTAGGTTTTCAGTTTTCACTTAATTGCATTTAATTGTTTATATTGTTGCTCTGATTTTTTTTATGTACAAATGTCTAACATTGCAGCACCACCTCACTTTCTTCAAGTTGCGGGCGATCCTCCTATAGAATGGGATCTTTGGTTTCCCATGTTTATTGCTTACGTGGATGTCTTAGAAAAAGAGGATTGTTCAGCAAAAAGAAAACTTGCTCTTCTAAGACATTGTCTTGGTGGTGCAGGAATAACAGAGTTCGATAATTTACCACCTTTGGAAGATGCTGGCGATATGGATGTGTTTAACAAAGCTTCAAAGCAAATGAAAATCCGTTTTGGTAGACGGATAAATACAGTGATGGAAAGATTTAAATTCTACTCTCGTGAACAGAAACCGGATGAAACAATTGAGGATTACGTGGCAGCTTTACGTTCACTTGCCTGCACTTGTTCTTTCGAAACTATATCATATGAGCAAGTCCTCAGAGACCAAATCATGATGAAAACAAAAAGCAAAAAGATCCAAGAAAGGCTTTGGTTAGGTACTGAGACTACTCTTGCTGCAGTGGTGAACATAGCTAAGGGTATAGAACATTCTGAAATATTTGTATCTGAAATAAGAGGGAAAAATCTGAAAACTAATGTTCCTGAAGTTGAAGTGGCCATTGTTAAAACCACTTCGAACACTTTTAATCCTAGGCCTGCCTTTAAGAAGGAATATGTAAGGAATGCTAGCGATAATAAGAGTTTTACTAAGAAAAGTACAATAGTTTGCTACAGATGTGGTAGTACCAACCATGTTGGTAACTACAAAGGTTGTCCTGCATGGGATAAAATCTGCATCAAATGTAAAAAGAAAGGACATTTTGGCAATGTGTGCAGATCTGGTCAAAGAATTAATTATAATTCTCCTGAAGAAGAAGAAGTCCTAAATAGTCTAAATTGCATACTTTCTGTTGACGAATGTATTCAAAATAATTTTCATTCTTGTACAATTTGTATGGACGACAAACCTATTGAAATTTTTGTCGATTCATGCGCATGGTACACTATTATTGGTAAGGATATTTTTTAACAACTTTGGCACAACAGGGAACTCTTGAGTCCAGATATATATCCTGGTGGGTACACAGGACGTAGGATTGCATTAGAGGGTTTCTTTTGGGCTAAATTGTTTTTTAAAAACTGGGATGTCAGAGCAAAGGTTTATGTTGCTACCAAGGGTGTTTCTATTCTTGGTTGGCCTCATCAACGTGCTTTAGGGATCAAGTTGGATCCAAATTCTGTTCCACCAGTTTACGTTGAAGAGCCCCGGTTTGAAAAACACATTACTGACTCGCTAGTCAATTTAACTTTGAATACATCTAATAATTCTGATTTCACTAAGAGTGTACTCAAGAATTTTCCCGAAATTTTTAACGACAAGCTGGGAAAATACATTGATTTCAAGCATAAAATTGTCCTAAATGATAATGCTATTCCTGTCAGGCATAAGGTAAGAAATGTCCCTTTAGCTTACAGACCCAAATTAAAAGAAATTCTAGATGATTTAGTAAAAAGGAGCATAATAGAACCAATTGAATCTTCCCCCTGGGTTTCGCCTATTGTGATTTCTCTTAAGAGTTCAGGCGAACTTCGCTTATGTGCGGATTTACGCAGCCTCAATAAAGAAATATGGATTGATAAACATCCTTTGCCAAATATTCACGAGTTAATTTCCGCATTGTCAGGCGCTACTGTATTTTCTTCAATTGATTTGGCTAGTGCCTATCACCAAGTAGAATTAGATGAAGACTCAAGGAAATTGACTGCTTTTGTTACCCCAGAGGGCATGTTTCAGTATTTACGCATGCCTTTCGGGTTGGCAAGTGCAGCCTCCGTCTTCCAGCGTCTTATGAAAGAACTTTTCACAGACTGTAAAGGGGCCATAGCTTTCCAAGACGATATTTTGATTTTTGGGAAAGACCATACTGAACATGATGAGAATTTATCTTGTGTCTTGGGGAAAGTTCGTTCTAAGGGTCTCACTCTGAAATATAACAAGTGCAAATTCAGACAAGACAAAGTTGAGTACCTGGGACATGAAATAACGAGTCATGGAATCAAACCTAAACTCAATCATGTCCAAAATATTGTCAATGCTCCCTCTCCCAATTCAAAGGAACAGTTACTTTCTTTTCTAGGACTGACTGAATTCTATTCCAAATTTGTTAAAAATTATTCTGATATTGTGCATCCCTTGAGAATTCTTCTAAAAAAAAATGCAAAATTTGTCTGGGGGAAAGAGCAAGAAAATTCCTTTGAAATTTTAAAACGCAAAATTGTTGAAGCCCCATTTTTGAAACCTTACTCAGTGGGTAAAGAATGTATTGTTTATGTTGATGCAAGCAATGTCGGTTTAGGGGCTGTTCTAATGCAAAAAGATAAATCTGGTGAGTTTGTTGTCTCTTATGCTTCTCGAGCTCTACGTGATGCTGAGAAGAATTACTCAACTATAGAGAGAGAATTACTTGCTTGTACTTGGGCTTCTCAGCATTTCAGACAGTTTTTGTGGGGGACAAAATTTTCTTTAAGAACTGATCATAAGCCCCTGATCACCATGTTAGCTGCTGGTGGTGGAAGAGTCCTTACTGCTCGCTTAGCGAGACTAGCGGCAAAATTACAGGAATACCGTTGTGAGGTTGTATATATTCCAGGTCGTCTAAATGTTCATGCGGATTGCATGTCGCGTTTTCCAGCCTGTGTAGAAGTTGGCGACAGTATAGATTGTGATGTTGCGTACTCGTTTGCAGATGTCAATATAATTTCAGATCAGGAAAATTCTTTGATTCTTTCAGAAAAGAATTAGTCAGAAGCTATAGAGAATGACGTTGTCTTGAATCTAGTTAAGCAGTATTTGATTAAAGGTTGGCCTGAAGAAAGGAAGCTTTCTGGTGAGCTGGGGTTGTTTTACAAAGTTAAGGATGATTTAATGTTATGTCGAGACATCATTGTCAGATCAGATAAAATCATACCTCCTTCAAGTTTGAGAGAAAGAATTTGCAAATTGGCACATGAAGGGCACATGGGGATGTCCACCACCAAAAGAAGGATCAGAGAACACTACTGGTGGCCTGGTATTGATGCCATGGTAGATAGTTGGGTCAGGAATTGCTCTCCTTGCTCTTTGAGTGACAAATCTGTGAAGAGTATGTCTGTTGATGTCACTCCCATTGAATACGCTGTTGGCCCTTGGCGGAGGTTAGCAATTGACATTATTGGACCTTTCAGTTATCAGTCCGGTAAGGAAATGTTTGCATTAGTTCTAATTGACTACTTCTCTAAGTGGCCTGAATTAAAAATTGTTGAGAAAATTTCCTCAGAGCACGTAATCGATTTTCTTGATGAGATATTTGCTAGGGAGGGCTTACCGGAAGAACTTATCTCAGACAATGGCCCACAGTTCATTAGCAATGAGTTTGAGTGTTTTCTCAGAAATTGTGGTATTATTCACAAAAGGACCTCTAATTATTTTCTGCAAGCCAACGGCCAAGTTGAAAGGTTCAACAGAGTCATCAAAGAATCTTGTCAACTGGCTATTAAAAGTGGTTTGAAGTGGAAAAAAGCACTTCAAGCAACTTTATTAACCTATCGGTTGTCTCCCAATTCAGTCACTGGTCTATCCCCTTTTGAATTATTGCGAGGGAGGAAACCAGGCTCTCGGCTTTTACCCTGGTGGCTAAAAGGTGATTCTCCCTACGAGGTAGACTTTAAGGAGTTGAGGGATAAGATTGGGAAATACCAGGAAAGAATGATCCAGCATTCTGCTAAAAAGAAGTATAATACTTGCAGGATAAAGGTTGGTGACCAAGTTCGTGTAAAAATGGGTGGTTGGTTTCACAAGAATGTCTCTAGATGGTCTGATCCTGTCAACGTTATTGAAATTTTTAGCAAGGCTGTCAGAGTCGAAGGCGGGAAGATATGGAATCTTAGAAGGATTTCTTTATGCAAACCCTTTGTTTCCCCTTCTCAAAAAACTACTCTTCCAGAGAAATTTGTCTCAGACCCTAATCCAGATGGTTTTTCTGGCAAGCATGAGGTTTATGACAATTTAGAAAAGGTCATTGTAAATAATTCTGATGTTGTGATCAGTCCTGATGTTCGACCTGTTCCATGTGTCGCTATAGACAACCAATCAAATGTAGAGTGTGAAGATATTTTGTTAAGACGTAGCGAGCGCGTGAAATGTGTTCCTTCAAAGTTTAAAGATTATATTAGAACTTAAATGCTTACTGTATTTTCTAGTTTCTGTTAAGGCTTTAGTTTTTTTTTGTTTTTGTTTTTTTTTTGGGGGTTTTTTTAAGGGGGGAGGTGTGTGGTATTCCTTATGTCATCTTATGTCATCTAGAACCTTCCCATGTCATTCCATGACCCTCTGTCATCTGGAATCTCTTCATGTCATTTAGAATGGTCTGTGGGGCTTAGAGTGTTTTCCCTTGGATTGTAACTGTTACTGCCTGGCTGAGGGTATGAAGACATGTTCTGCTACCTGTGGTTGTCAAGCTGTTCTTCTTGTGAATAAATCTACTTGAACCTACTTCCAGTGTAGTCTGCTTTACTGCAGTAGGAGGAACAAGCAAATCCCCTCTCATGAGTAAACCCTTGCAGAAATGTAACTCATTAGCTACTTGTAACAAGGTACTCAAATCGGGTGATAAATTACGGGCAGGGGGCCATGAGGTAGACATGTACTTTTTAACTTTTAACTTTACTGCATCCTTATTCGTTGCATCCATCCATTCTTTATCTGAATCTACTATGTTGGATTCTTGGAAAATATCAACATTGGAAACAACACATTCATTATCATTTTCTTTTTGAATCTCTGAATTTTCAGTAGGTAAGCGAGATAGAAAATTTGCTCTAACATTGCTTTTACCTGAAATGTGTTTTATAGTGAAATTGAATTCCTGCAACTTGGACAATAGTCTTACCAATCTAGATGATGCCCTTCCGTTACCTCTGCCATAACCATGAAACTTGAAGGTGAGGGGTTTTGGCCTGTAATCAATTCAAACTCCTTGCCCCATACATACATTTTTAATTTTTCCATGGCCCATACACAGGCAAGGGCCTCCCTCTCGATGGTGCTATAATTTTTTTTCTCTGTCATTTAATCTGCGAGAAATGAAAGCTACAGTGTGTGTATGCTTGCCTACTTTTTGTGTGAATATAGCACCAATTCCCACCGAGCTGGCATCAACTGTTATTACATTCGACCCATTAGAGTCAAACGGTTTAAGTGTTGGAGCTCTCAAAATTGCTTCTTTGATCTTTTGAAATGCAATATCGTGTTGCTCATCCCAAATAAAGCTTTGCCCCTTGCGTAAAAGGACTCTTAATGGTTCAACCATTCTAGAATAGTTCTCAATGAACCGTGAGTAATACTCACTGAGACCTAAGAATGATCTCAGTGAGTCTTTACCTTCAGGTTTAGGTGCATCATTAGTAGCCTTTAACAAGTTTATCTTTGGTTTAATCCCTTCAGCACTTAGGATGTGGCCTAAATATTCTATTTCTGATTTCATGAATTTACACTTATCTCTAGACACGGTCATACCTTTCTCTTGCAATTTTCTCAACACCATATCTAGAATTTCATTATGCTTACTTTCAGAATCCGCATGAATTAAGATATCATCTTGGAATTTCTGTACCCCTTTGATTTCACTGAACATGTTTTCCATTCGTTTCTGAGATACACTGGCAGACGATGCCAACCCAAATGGCAATCGAATATACCTGTAAGCTCCTAATGGGGTTGATATATAGATATATATATAGCCTGTATGCTGTGTTAAGTTAGCATGAGCTTTTTAGGAGTTTAAACGCCATTTTACCTTTCTGCTGCTTTTGCACATGACACATAGTTGTTGCTTTAGCTTTGAGCCTAGTAGAATGTTTTCGATTCATACGAGAATAATATGTTGTTACACTGATATCAGCATTGCTTGGCGAGCTGTGTCTGTGCAGTGAGTGCTGAAACCTTCAAGGATATCTCAACACAGTAGTTGTTGTGAGCACTGATCTTCGCACGTTCCTAGACATAACATACATGCAGCTGCAGCCAAGTTCTGGCTTTAGGCGCGTTTTATATTGCTTTGCATAAGAGCATACAAACACACTTGATGGTGCTTCGCATGCAGAAGAGCTGGTTGCTGATGATGTGATCCCTTACCACTAGGATCTTGAGGTATGAGGCCGCTCTGCTAAAAAGAGACCTTCTTAGATATAATATGATATACTAGCTAGGGAGGGTGAGAATTAGGTTTTGTTAAACCCTATTCATTTTAGCATAATACCATGCTTTCACCGTTTGTATTCTATGGACTAGTGACTATGCTGATTACTTTGTTTCTTATAATATGTTTGCTTGTATAAGCTAAGATACTGCGTTTGAGAACACTGCATTAGTGAATAAACACTTCAAATAAGCACATGTCCTCTTTTACTCCTTGTTCTGGATTGAAAGGATTGTATAACGAAAGAGTGTTCATGTGTTCCACGTTACCTGAGGTGTACTAAGTCCATGTTCTGGTTTGTATAAGCATTGGGAGTTTATGATGACCAATGAGACACTGATTGCTAGTCTGGTAGGGGATTTTTTGGTACTAAGGTGGGTTTTGGCACACCCTAATTCACTGAGGTTCCAAGCCTCTATGCACAGTTCTGTCTGAGCAGGGAATCCCTGCGACATGGCGCCCGATCGTTGGTGGTCTTATTGCCTGATACTTGAGTAGTACATCATTCAGTCCTTAACACCTTCACTATTGTTTCCGGTTAACAGTGTTGTCGGATAAACCTACCATATAGGTTCTTTCAGTGTACAAAAGGGGTCCCCGTGGAGAGAACGTTTAGATACACAAGAACACTTGTATAAATTAAATGAAAATGGGAAGGTAGTTACTGAAAAAACGGTTGTAGTTTATTCAACAACACTACATTTGGAATAAATAACGCATTTTGACAATCACTTTAAAAAGAGTGAGAAATCTGAAAATTGAAAAAGGCCCCAAGTGGGGAAGGGAATGGAAGAGGGAAATGGTGCTCAAGGGCTGTGAAAAAGTAAAGGAAAGTACATAGGATCTGAACAGGATGTAAACAATTACAAAGGTCAAAACAGGAATTGGAAATTACTCCAAAAACCAAATAGCCTATATAAATTGAGGCAATTATTGAAAAAACAGTTCATCTAGGGACATTATCCAGTCACATATACAATTCGGTGTGATTCAGGGCATGTGACGGACGTCCAAGGTGAAAAAGTCGTCGACCAATCTCATCAGCTATGAGCGGCCAGTTCTTATTGATAACTTGTTGAACCTCGTTGCTCCTTGTGGTAAAGGTTGTGACACAGATCATCCTGTTCATCTCCGGGGCATTGCGGGTTTCAGGATTCAGCAAGGTCCCTCGCGGGTTGTACCAAGCTCGTTTCCTGGCACGTCTGACCATGCGAGCTGGGTAACCACGTGATGTAAGGCGTTCGCTGAGGATCTCAGACTCTTTGATGTAATTGTTCCGTGTTGATATGATAACTGTGTTCCCTTTGATAATTGATTCACACAATTGAGCTAGAGTATGACACTTTGCGCATTCTGCTCCCAGTTCCCCTTGTCCTGAGGTCTCACTGACCCGGACGCCATGATATATGTTCGTCTTGATTAATCAACCCATAGGGTTTACAGGACAATGACTGTATTGTCAAGTTTATTTTTGTAGTCTCTGATTTTGGTTTTTAATTTTACAGATAGGACGGCCCCCTTACGTCCCTTCCCTCACTATAATGGTCCTGATGAAGACCCCGGCAAAGGACTCAATCTAGCCTACTAATAGGGGTCGAAACGTCGACGACTTTTTCACCTTGGACGTCCGTCACATGCCCTGAATCACACCGAATTGTATATGTGACTGGATAATGTCCCTAGATGAACTGTTTTTTCAATAATTGCCTCAATTTATATAGGCTATTTGGTTTTTGGAGTAATTTCCAATTCCTGTTTTGACCTTTGTAATTGTTTACATCCTGATCAAACCTATGTACTTTCCTTTACTTTTTCACAGCCCTTGAGCACCATTTCCCTCTTCCATTCCCTTCCCCACTTGGGGCCTTTTTCAATTTTCAGATTTCTCACTCTTTTTAAAGTGATTGTCAAAATGCGTTATTTATTCCAAATGTAGTGTTGTTGAATAAACTACAACCGTTTTTTCAGTAACTACCTTCCCATTTTCATTTAATTTATACAAGTGTTCTTGTGTATCTAAACGTTCTCTCCACGGGGACCCCTTTTGTACACTTACTACACGACGCCCAGGTCCCTGTGACTGCGTGGGTTCAAACCCCCCTCCTTGTAATATAGGTTCTTTCAAGCTTGAATCTTTCTAAAACGGTTTACTTGAGTTACTACCCAGTTGTGCTACAAAGTTTCCTTTGTGCCTTTTTTCTTTCTGTGTCACTATGGCTGCGGTGGACATTGCGCAACATAGCCGCATTGAGGTGCGCAATCATTTGCAAAGTTATAATGTCCCCGAAGATGGCTTGGCTGTGATAATGGTGGTGAGTGCAGAGGTGGCTTACTGGTATGGGATTTTTTACTCATGGGTGACCTTCCCAGCTATGAACGCAGATACACGTGTGTTCGACACGTACACTCCCACAGCTGTGCCACAGGAATATGCTCCGTATAGGGCACAGGAGATTCCTATAGATACTTGGCAGCATCGAGTTTGGTTTAATGGCACCCTACCCCATACTTTAGCAGCTCCGAGGTTAGGTCCTTTGTCCATACCAGGCGCAACTTGGCCTGTTTTGGCTGGTTTTACACCTCATCCTCTGCGATGACCAGCCCAAGTCCAGAAAACAAAATTGGCCTAAAAAAACAAACAGGGAAAGCAACAGCAACAACAGAAACCGGAGTCACGTCCTGCGTCTCCATTGCCTGCGCCCACAGAACGTGTTTATGACTTGCGCGATCGCTCGATGATAAAATCACCTGATCGTTTTCAGGTTTCTGATCAACGCTCTCCTCGTTCTTTTCGGGAGTCATCGGCTTTTTCATCCGGTGGTGGAGGAGGCGGCAGGGGTCGGGGCGGCCAGCAAAGACGTGACCAGCCCCGCCCGAAAGACGGCAAAGGCAAGCAGGACGATTCTACACCAAAGAGACCCCAGTTTCAGAAAAAGAAAGTCGCTGCTTTAACAGCACATAGATATGCCACAGATAGTGAGGACCCAGCTTCGGAATCAGACATGGGCTCTGACCTTGCTGGACAGCGCAGCGGAGATTACCATAGTGCGAGAGGCCCTGCGTCCACTACTGAAGGTGACAGCGACTGACCGTTATGTTGTTGTGGAGACAGCTGACACTAGAGTAGCTCCCCCTGACTGGATCTATGAAATAGACTTATTCATTGAGGGTGACATTCAACGCACCATAGAAGGGGTAAATTGGGAGAATCTTACGACTACCTATGACATTTTGTTAGCGGAGGCTGACTGGCCCCCACCTTTTGTGCTCGCAGCTTCGAGAGGGGAGGAGGTAATCCTCCCTAGTTTCGTGCACACAGTCTCGAAGGAGCATGCGCTGAATTTTGCAGAAGAGTGGACTAAGGCCCTTGCGCCGGCTCTGTACCGTACTCACTGTGGATGGGATAAATTTTCCCCTCACCACGAGATTCCTTTGCGGTCTATGCCTCAGCCTCAACCTCAATATCCCTTGAAGCGAGAAGCGAAGGCTTCCGTTGCGGAAATCCTTGAACAATTACAATATCAGGGTGTTATTGAAACTTGCGTGTCACCAATAAATAACCCTCTTTTTACTGTGACCAAGCGTGACGGTTCATATTGTTTGGTATTGGATTACCGTCATTTAAACTCGCATTGCCGTACCTGTGCAGTACAGAATACTCACGGCTCTGCTTTAGTGGATAGTCTCGTGCGTAAGCGGTTTAAAACCACGCTTGACATTTCCAACGGTTTTTATGCCCACCATTTGGATGGTCTTAGTTCCCAATGGACCTTCTTTACTTGAGGCGGTGTCAAAAAACATTTCAAACGTTTACCGATGGGCTGCAAGAATAGTCCTGGAGTGTTTGCTGCCCGCATAGTCTCTCTCTTAGAGTTGACCCGGATGCTTGTTCATATGTGGATGACATTTATCTCACGGATGACGAACTGTGGGAGCATCTGTGTCGAGTTGATCGCTTAATTTGTAGCTTTGCGGACTTCGGTTACAAATTCAACTTTGCAAAATCGCACATGGCAGAGTACACAGTGTTGTTCCTGGGCTACGAGCTCAACAATGAAGGTCAAGGATTAGCTCCTCACTTCTTGGAGAAATGCGCACAATTGCGCTCTCCGACAACTTTGAAAAAATGACAGTCTTTGCTGGGATTTTTAAATTTTGGGAGGACATACATTACTAAATATGCCCAGCGTATCAAGCCCTTGTATGCTTTGATACAACGAAATTTGACAAAATCGAACTGGCTGCCTGAGCACTCGGCTATACTGCAATCTTTGCAGGCTAGTCTGCTCGCTTCTAAATACTTATTGACTCGTGATAATCACACCAACCTGGTGATAAGAATCATCCCTGGGACAGTGGGTTTCACATACCTTACTTTTAATGAAGGAGATACAGTACCTATTGCTTACAAGTCACACTTGTACACTTCGGCTGAAATGCGATTTTCCACCATGGAGAAAGTTTTTACGGCTGTGCAGATGGAGATTCTAAAAGGAACGTGCTCTATCACAGGGAAAATGCATATTGGTTGTTACCCCGTGTCCTGCTTTGGAAGCAGTTACGAAAGCCAGTGTACCAAATTCTAAAGCTTTGCACCCTCGGTGGATACAATGGGCTGCATCATTGACGTCTCCTGATGTCACGTTCATTTTTGCTACCTCCTTACGGTCGCAGGAGTTTTTGCAATATGAGTTTGTTCATCCTGCTCCTTTGGCTATGCGGCCTTTGGAGGATTTCCATTGCATCATATACACTGATGGTTCGGCGCAGGTTGCGCATGGTTCTAAACACGCCTACGTTTCCGCTTGCGCCATTGTGGTAGGTGCCATGGTGAACGATGAGTTCAAGTCCAGGGTCGTGCATACACAGACTCTAGGAGACTGCACCGCGCAATTGGCAGAGCTTCGTGCTCTGATGCTTGCATTGGAGTACGCTGATCCTAGTGTGACAACACTTATCGTAAGTGATTCTTACTACTGTGTCCAGTCTTACAATGAGAACTTGTTCTTTTGGATTCAGAATGACTTTCGTGATTCCAAGGGTAGCACAATAGAACATAAAATGATCTGGGTCCGGGTGGCTGAGCTTAAAGAGCTGTTGCCACTCGTGTTTGTAATTCATACTCTCGGTCACCAGCGCGTTGGAGTCCATGCTGTCGGCAACTCGCTTGCAGATGAAGCAGCTAAATCAGCGGTATCGACATATTTAGTTGCAGCAGTCACACGGTCCAAAAGTAAGATTGATAATGATATCTTGGCGGCTGTTGCTGCCACTGAGAAGCGAGATAAATATCCTATGGGGTTCCCTTCGAAGTACACATACCACTTAAGTCCTGATAAGGTTCCTTATGTGAAAATGCCTAAAGTTGGGGAGAGGTTGATTCTAACCATGGGCGAATTTTGCGGATCTCGCGTTTGCGAATTTTGCGGATTTGCGAACTCTCAATCCGCAAAATCCGCGAATTCCCGCGAATTTGCGGATTTTTTTTTGTGTGTTCGCAATTGTTTCTGCCAGTTCGCGAGGATTTGGTACTAGTTCGCAATTGCGAACTTACTTGTCGGCTCGCAACGGTCGCGACTATGTTGTTTCTACGTCTGGTTCATCATCACAGCCTCCCAGCACCCTCTGTTTTACCACTGGCACCCTCTCTTTGACCCATGCCACCCTCTGTTACATCAATGCCACCCTCTGGTTCATCATCACTGTAGAAGATGGGGGGGAAAAGCAAGCCCACCTGCCCTGCTTGAACTGACATGAATTAATTTGGGGTTAGTTTATTAACAACACCTGCCCTGCCCCAACTGACAATAATGAATTAGGGGCTAATTAATGTGTCACTGAAAGAATTTCAAGTTCCAGCCTGGCACCTGCTTGTCTGCTCCTTTAGCTGTAAATCAGGACCTTTGTGGCATACAGTTAAGGTCAGAGCAGGGTCACACAATAGTTGCAAGCAGGCAACCGAATTCTGGAGGGCCCCCTCAGGAAGCACTACAAAGAATCGTTACAAATCATGAGGTTGACCTTTTGCACCTGCTCATTGCTTTTGCTTTTGCTGAAATCGTTTTTCGTTTTTTTTCGCGCTATTCGCGGGGCGCGGCGTCGTGCGAAACCGACCGCGGAAGCCGCCAATTCGTGCGAATGAGCATTTTATTTTTTTGCGGCTTGTTGTTTCGCGAGTTTTTTTGCAGTGTTCGCGAGCCGCTTGCAGCGCAACACGCGAATTTACCCCAAGGTCGAGTACGGGCGCGGCCATTTTGTTTGCGTGACGTATTTCCGTTTCCGCCCGCTATGTATAATCTCGCGCAGTAAGCGCATTGCGAGTAGAGGTTCGCACGAGATCGCGCGGGAAATCTAGAAGTTCGCACGAGATCGCGAGGAAAATCTCGCGCGAACTTACTTTCGCGCTCGTGAACGGGCGCCGGCCATCTTGTTTTTCATTCATTTCCTGTGTCTGGGCATGGTGTTTAATCCTCTTGGTATCTTTGCCATCCTTTGCTTGTTTTCAGTTTTTTTTTAACGATTTTGCTTCTTATCTATCCCTCTCTTTTCCTAGCTGTATATTTTTGTCTTTTCTGCTATTTTTCTTTACTTTTAAACTACTTTTTTAAACTCTTTTCTTTTCTTCTTCCCTATCCTATTCTTTCTTAATTTTCTACTTCTTCCTACCTTACCTGCCCAGACCATGGTCAAGCCAGGCGCCGTGAAGCTGCCCAGGCACTTGAGGGCCGCAGCGGCGGCGGGGAGTAGTGCTGGACCCAGTGCCAGGACAGCATGCGGGAGATTGAGGGGGGAGCAGGTGACGCGACGGGAGATATTCAGCCCGGAGGAAGTGGGCGCGCTGGTCTACTTCGTCCAGCGCCGCCTGCCCAGGACCATCGCGGGAGGCGGCAGGATCGCGGCCGGCGGCTACAACATGCGGGAGCGCCGGAAGCGGTGGGAGAAGGTGTGCTGGGCCATATCCCACCTCTACGGGGTCCAGCGCACCTACAGCCAGGTCACCCATCGCTGGACGGACCTCCTGGACCGCGAGCGCGACCTGCTGGACCAGCTCGGCTTGGAGATCCCCAGGCTTGGTGAGTAGTAGTAGCCATTTAATCACTCACTACTATGATGTTTTCTCCTGCTCTGTGTTGTTGTATTGCAAATATTTGTTTTTTACATGGAGCAAGCCAATAATGCCGCTGATGACGATTACATTGTAGTTAAATTATATTTCAAAATCTTCTGTGCATTTCAGGTGCACTGCTCTCCTTCTCAGTGGCGTTGCTACTATGCTTATTTGTTTTCTATTTCGTGGTCTCATTGGCCTGAGTAACTATTATGTATGAGTGTACTTTACTTTACAGAACTGCGTAATGCTAGACACTAGGGGGCAGATTACATTTACAAGCCCCTTGCGCCACGTTTACGTTGCCTTGCGTGACGCAACAGCGGCGTAAACGTGCCGCATCCCTGCGAGTCATTTACAGCATGACGCATCTAGGGAGATGCGTCACGTTATAAAGCCATGGGCCTGCACCACAATGGGTGCGTTCCTAGTACGCAGGGTGGGCGGTCCAGCGGCTGTGCGCCTCGCAAAATTGCCTGCGTGAAATCTACAAGATTTAACGCAGGCACTTCTGCGACGCTGCTACGTCAATTCAATTCCTTATGTCTGCTCGAAGCAGGCGAAAGGACTGACACAGCATGTTAAGTATTGGGTGGCCCTGAGCATTACTGGAGTTGCATTGCGTTGGAGACGTGACTCCAGCGATGCGCCGCTCTTACGTGACGAGATGCGTCACGCAAGTGCCTACCCTTGCGCCAGGGCGCGCCGCATTGTAAATGAGGCACATCTGCCGTGTCGCAAGGGTAGTTTTGCGTGACGCATTTGATCTGGCGCATCTCTGGAGATGCGCCAGAACGCGTAAGTAAGTATGCCCCTAAGGGGCAGAATTGCAATTACCGTCGCATCCCTGCAAAGTAGCAGGGATGCGCCATTAATTGTGCGGCCCGCTACCACCACCAAACATGGTGCGCCGTATTTGCAATGCGGCGCACCATGGGCCCAAAACGTCACCGAAGCTTTACTGCTGGAGTTGCGTCGCAACGATGGCGCAGCTCCATCAATGCTCTGGGGTACCCTATCTCCCCAATGCTGGGTCAAGCCGTACGTCTGCTTCAAGCAGGTGCAGGGTTTGTGTGACGCATCATTGTCCTAAAGGTGACTGATTGAAATTTTGTAGATTTCCCTCAGCCACTATTAGGATGTGTTCCAGCGCAGGAATGCCCTCCCTTGTGCCGGAACGCCCCCTGATGGCGCAGGGCTTTATAACGGGATGCATCTCCCAAATGCGTCACGTTGTTATAATATTGTACGCCGCACCATGGCGCCCTTTTTTGTTTAGCTGCTGCGTCACAAAAGTCACACAAGAACGGCGCAAAAGAGCCGCAAGGGCTTAAATCTGCCCCTTCCTTTGTACCCCTGACAATAAGAAAAATAGTGGCGGTGGATTGATAGTTTGACTATTTAAATGACTGGTAATGTAGCAGGCAACTGTTAGTGTTGTCACTGATCTGACTGAAATCACAATGGAGTTTGTCTGTCACTTTGCGTCTTGCCTGCGGACTGCTGCCTGCCAGTCCTAGGTGAACGTTTCAGTACTTTGTTTAGTGAGTTACGTGACTTTCGAAGTCACAGGTCCGCAAATAAATGAAAACTAACCATAATCAATATAATTTCGCGGAAATATTTTGTTATTGTTCTTTTGAAATGTTTGATTTGGTTGACATTGACAAGCAACAATCATCCATGTTTTCTGTTCTTTCTTTCATGTTGTACGTCAGCTCCCCCCAGGGGCGAGAGGAGGACACAGGAGCAGCAGGCGGCGGATGCTGTTCAACAGGGCCAGGATCGGGCAGGCGAGGGCTCCTCTGCTGGCCCCAGTAAGTTTTCATTTTAGACTAGTACCTATTTTTCCTAGCGTTCCTCATTTGACTTTTTTCAAAATTGTCTTTGCTCTTCTTGTAGACTGTATCTAAATTCTTATCCTGCCTCTACTATGACTCCCTGTGGTATTACTAGATTATTCTTATTAGTCTGTCTGTGTAGCTAACTAAGATTGCACGGTTGGCGAAACTCCCATGATTCTAGTCAGCAATAGCTCTATCAACTTAGTGCAGTCCTCTGGGATTGTCCATAATGTCTTTTGAAGTGTTCTATCTGGACTCATGCTTGCAAAAATTGCAAAACCTTTCGCTCAGTCACTCTAGTCTGGACCAAAAAACACAGATTGTATTTAAGTTTAAAAGCTTTATTAAAAGTAAACACATTTATTAAAATGAAGTCATAATAAAACTAAACGTTTAACTGATAATGGAAAAGTGGTTAGTGCTGACGATTAATTGAAGACATTTCTTGTGGTCGAGCCGAGCTCTCACCTGGTTTCAACTTGATCTTGTTGTTAGAAGTCCATCTTCTGTCTGTGTGGAGAAAAATGGTGCGTGTTAAAAAAACAGCCTTCATCAGTTGTGCCAAAAAGTGCAGCAAGACAACCTTCCCTTGAAAAAGGGTACATTTTTTTTAACTTTAACGTAGACAGTCACAAATTACATTGTTTTCACATGTCTTCATTCCTAGACCAAAGACTAGTGAGTGCTTTATTCTAACATTCTTAAATGTACTTTGTAGGTGGAACATCTGGTGGTGGGGCCAGTGTGGAGGTGGTGGTGCTCGACACGGAGGCGGAGGGCGATTCTTCAGGGGAGGAGGCGGCGGCTGTGAGAGTTGAGACGGTGGTGGTGGCGGCCAGAGGTAAGCTCTTATATATTCCTTACTTATTGAGATTGAAGACTAGCTGGGAAGGCAAGAATATGAGATGCATGGCTGGGTGAATGATGAAGCAATGATGGGTGGAAGGACAACAGCCTGGGTGGGTGACACAGAAACTGTATGTGTCCATATACCTGGATCATGCTACTATCTGACTCTTAGATAGCATATGTGTATCTAGAGCAGGGGTACTCATAGTACGGCCCGCGGGCCGGTGGTGGCCCGGCAAGCCTTCCTTGGCGGTGCGCAGACCTTGCAGACAATCACTGCTCCCCCGGCCCCCACAGAGCAGAGGCTTTTTTGTATTTCACCTGTTAGCGCCCCTGCATCTCCACTCTGACAATCACTGCTCCCCCGGCCCCCACAGAGCAGAGTGGAGATGCAAGGCCACAAAGAGGTGAAATAGAACAAAGCCTCTGCTCTGTGGGGCCGGGCAAGCAGTGATTGTCAGGGTGGAGAAGCAGGGGCGCTACAACAAACAAAGCCTCAATAATATGTTAATGGTCTTTTAAAGACCTGTTAAGTACTTTGGTGTTGTTGTCTGTGTGTGCGCGTTGAGGAAGCGGTCTCAACCCGGGCTGAAGGCTGACACAGATAGACACACACACAGTGAGATGACAGAGGGGGAGGGAGAGGGAGGGCAGGAGGGAGAGAGAGATGGAGGGAGGGCAGGAGGGAGAGCAGGAGGGAGAGAGATGTATATAAATGCTGGGTCTGGTGGCTCAGTGGATGAGGGCATCTGCTGCAGGGACCTGTGTGCAACCTCATGGTCACAAGTTATCGTTTTGCTTTAGCCCCGCCCCCTCTGACTCCGCCCCCACCAGTGCGGCCCTCGGCCCCAAACTACACTGTAAATGTAGCCCCTGAGAGAAAGTTTGTGAGTACCCATGATCTAGAGAGAGTAGACGGTCAGTGGATGAACTAAGTGTAACTTTGAAGAGCATGTAACACTGCACCCGCACGTCCGTTCCAGTGTAGGAAAGGCAAGGAAAAGAACTTTTAATTTTGTCCAAATACTACCATAAATAGTAGCAGTAGTTTGTATTGCAAGCACTGCATAGATCCGGTTATTACGGTGGCCACTCCCTACCTCTCTTAATAAGTTTAGTAGTACTCAGTCATTCATGTGTGGATGTATCACTGGTCACTCAATAAAAAGCAAAGCACCTAAAGTCATCCCATATATAAGCAAAAACATCCCATGTGAAGTGATAGATAATCAGATTATTTATCTTCTTCAATTTTCCATTTCTAGTACTCATTTCCACTGTAGGGTGAAAGTTAAATTAATTAAGCAGTAGCCCTTGAGTTGTAACAGAGTATTCTCAGTGCCACCCGTAATAGAAAAGTAAGAGCTTCACCACCTGCATGTACTGGACGGGTACAGTAACGCAACGCAAGTCTAGGTCACTCCTCATGGCGTGCGTCTCTTTTTCTCGGGTGCAAGTTTACTGCGCTGGCATTATGCCGGCTTGCAGAAAATAACGTACCAATTTTCCAAAACAAGAGATAAGAAGAAGAATAAGACTGGTGTACTTTCATAGTCGACTCCAATGGAAGTCCACAGTGCTCGTAGAATTTGTTCCTTAAACTCCCACTAATGTTAGAGCAAGGATGAAGAAGTGTGAGGTTAGATAGATACTGGCCTCAATAGTTATGTAATGCGCTTGCAAGTTGCTAGTTGTACTGCAACACAAATTTCTGCTGAATGATTGAGTTAATCTTAAAGAGCATTGGTTACAGACTATGTCTTTCTTTCTTCATATAGATGCTCCTTCCAAACGAACAAGGAGGAAGGAGCTGGCTAGAGCGGCCCGGCAACGGAGGATCGAGGCCACTGTTGCGGAATATCGGCGGCTGGTGGCCCTGGAGGACGAGGAAAGTGTGCAGTCGACAACAACAACAACGTCGTCTGCATCGGCCTCCGTGGCCCCACGGGCTGCCACCCAGCACAGTGGTCCACCCAGACTGAGCCGGGCTGCCAAAGGCAAACGCCACCGCCGAGCAGCAAGGCCAACAGCTGCCTCTCACAGGCATTGCACCTGCAAGGCAGTGAAGGCACGCCTGCGCCGCACTACCCTGATGGTGTCCCGCCTTCAGCAGGAGCTCGCCTTGCTCCGCGAGGAGCATGATGCCCTGGCCCAAAAAGTTAACAGCATCCACCCATAGTGTCCCTTGCCCCTTTTTTAGAGACTTTTGGGGGGTGGGAATTGGGAGTTGGGTTTTTGGGGACTTTTGAAGGACAATCGTTGGGGTTAGGGAGGGTCTTGCGGGAGATTATTTTGTTAGGGATATAAATATACTTTTTCAAACTTTATCTGAGCATACCTGTTTTTTACTGCTTGCCTGGTGGGTGGGGGTTTAACGTTGACTGTTTTCCTGAAAGTTTAGTTCCATTTTCTTCCTTTAAGTGTAAATGCCCAAATGTTTTCAACACTAAGTGCCTCTCACAGACTAAGTGAAGTGAATCCAAGAGTCCTAGGACTTTAGTAGTACTACCTTCAGTCTCTCGTCTCTCGTACTAATACTCCATTATACCCCCAAACCACCAAACGCTTATCTTACCTGTAATTTGTGTTTGAAAGTAGGGCTAGACCCAGGGCTGGCTCCACGGGAAACACCGAATAAGGTTGGCAATCTTGGTCGGATAAAATTTCCTCATAGCGGTGGTACTAGTGGTGTGACACAGTGGCAGTTGCATGCCTATGAAAAAAAAGAAAATGAAATCTGGTTTGTCCTCCTGAGCAATTCAACGGTACAACTGAGAATATAGCAGGTGACAGAAGTACAGTAGAACAGTGCCACATTGTAGCCTAACAAATGGTAAAGTATAACTACTAATTCGGTTGAAGTTCTTTCACATTAGCAATGGTTCTTTGTCAAGCAGAGTAAGAATATATCCTCGGATTTCTTCACCAGCCTGTTGCTATCACCTTATCCTCCCCAGCAAGTGTGTGGATTTATTGCTGTAATAATAATTTAGTCACACATCAATCAAAACCACACAGCCCGGGGGAAGAGGGTTAGGGTTTGAAAAATGGATGGGTACGGGGGTTTTTGGGAAAGGTTTTGGGAGACAAGAAAAAATAGCACAGCATAGACAAACAATTGTGAACATAAACAAATCTTTGGGTACAAACCTATCCATCAATCTTTGAAAGTGCATGCACTACTGCATGCATGTCAGTGAAAAGTAAGTAGTACATTCGACAACTGTGGAAAGAAAGAATGCGACAGTACAGGGCCTGTGTGGAATTATTGATAACGATATTCAACATAAGGTCTCTGTAGCCAGATACCCGAGAGCCTTGCTGGTCACTATAAATCCATTCACAACAACACTCAATGGGGTTGGTCTGGAAGGTGTCAGGTTTACTCCCCGTGATCCAGTCGATGCAAATATGGTTCCACCTCCAAATGTCACCAACACCCAGAAGTGTAAACACAGGGTGTTCGAGCCATTAGGCGGGGGAGAAAAATAACAAACTAAAATAAAAAATGTGGGATGGGTAAAGGTAGGGTCAGCAGGGAAAGGATACCTGTAACAGAAGACAAGACAGGCATCAGTGAAGTGCTGTCCTAACATACAAGGCTACTCTCATATAGTCTCACTAAATAACCAAGGAAGTAGACAAGTACCTGAGCACCAAGAAAACATGACCTTGGATAGGAAATACTATAGCCCTTCTGCCACAATCTGTGAGGAAGGCCTAAGAAACACATAAACATATAGTTAACGAACACACTCCTGTCGCACCAAACACACTCGCGTTATACTAAGACATCAAACCCACTACTCACAACATACCACAAACATGGTAGAGGACTCAATGTACAAAGGGGGTTCCAAATAGTCAAAGCAAAGATGTATGGTCCAACAAAAAGGAAGAGGGAAACGGTAGTGTGTAGGAAGCAAGAACTACAACACTGCGCTCTCTAAGTAATGACCCAGTAGAGAATCTTTGGTGAAGGTCAAACAGAAAAACGTAGTTGCGACCACCACTGAATTCTGCCAACAACACACCCCACGGTGCACTACACAAAGAGAACTGGGGTAGCCTGTAGTTACCTCACTACATGCCCAGTTATGGAGGTCCTTTGAAATACACAGTTATACAACGGAGACGCGTAGTTGTCCTTACTACCGCGCTCCGTTTTAATAGCACAAAAACGATCCCCGATGTGAACGGTAACACGTGGTATAGACCGCCACTGTGCTCCGCCACACACAATTCAACCAAACAGGAATTCAGCAAAGGTAGAATTCTGTTAGAAAACAGTCACAGAACCTCCCTTAACAATCCGTTCAGGCAGTAATCAGCTGACCGCATGGGCGGCCGAAGAGTTTAGAGCGGCTTTACCTGAAGACGCGTGAAGTCCGTCTACCGCCAAGGACAGAACACGGAAGCGCTCCCCACTGAGCCTCAGGGGGGGGGGGGAAGGTGATAGTCCACAGGAGACACGATAGAAAAGCATGCAGAGCGTCCGCTCTCATGCCGGTGCAGAACAGAAACCAGAATAACGCGCAACAGGAAGCGCGTCTGTTCCCCAGATAAACTTCCTGCAAGTCTCCCGCCTACTCATGGGAAATGTAGTTTCATAGTACGGTAGGCGCTTAGGGGCTGCGTAACCTGACAGAAGGTATAGTAGATAGAAAAGGAGAAATTGCTTTTTTTCTAGGTGTCCCCTCACTCACCAGGGTTGCCCCTTGGTGACATGCTTCATCATTGGGGCCATCCCAGTCCTCTACGGCCTGGGGCGTGCTGCGACTTGCGAATTACGTAGGAGCACTTACAAATGACTATGTGTGGTGCAGATGTGATAGTGGAGTGGACTAAGTGATGTGTTAAGGGATCAATTTAGAAGCCGAGAGAGAGCCAAGAAATGCAGTCACAGTCAGAGAAAAAGGCAAGGGATACTGTATCTATGTGGTTGTAGTGGTCCTGTTGGAAGTGGTAAGTAAGTTGCCTGCAGAAAAAAAATCCTCCTATTAGCGGCACTCCTCCATTGCAGCCGACGCTTCGTCCATCGATGTTGGTCACCAGAAGACACCCTGTAAAAGAAAACACAGCATAGACAAACAATTGAACATAAACAATTCTTTGGGTACAAACCTATCCATCAATCTTTGAAAGTGCATGCACTACTGCATGCATGTCAGTGAAAAGTAAGTAGTACATTCGACAACTGTGGAAGAAAGAATGCAACAGTAAAGGGCCTATGTGTAAATTATTGATAACGATATTCAACATAAGGTCTCTGTAGCCAGATACCCGAGAGCCTTGCTGGTCACTATAAATCCATTCACAACAACACTCAGTGGGGTTGGTCTGGAAGGTATAGTAGATAGAAAAGGAGAAATTGCTTTTTTTCTAGGTGTCCCCTCACTCACCAGGGTTGCCCCTTGGTGACATGCTTCATCATTGGGGCCATCCCAGTCCTCTACGGCCTGGGGCGTGCTGCGACTTGCGAATTACGTAGGAGCACTTACAAATGACTATGTGTGGTGCAGATGTGATAGTGGAGTGGACTAAGTGATGTGTTAAGGGATCAATTTAGAAGCCGAGAGAGAGCCAAGAAATGCAGTCACAGTCAGAGAAAAAGGCAAGGGATACTGTATCTATGTGGTTGTAGTGGTCCTGTTGGAAGTGGTAAGTAAGTTGCCTGCAGAAAAAAAATCCTCCTATTAGCGGCACTCCTCCATTGCAGCCGACGCTTCGTCCATCGATGTTGGTCACCAGAAGACACCCTGTCCACTGCCTGCCTGATGCTGAATTGTGGCTCGCTACTGTGAAGCCTGACTCCATCCTTTTTTCCCCATTGCAGAGACTGAAACCCGGCCTGTAATTATTCAACGAAAAACAGGAAGTGATATAATATTACAACACCACTGATAAATAAATATAAGGTATGTAGGCTGTGGAGTGCAAAAAGTCACAATTTGATTTTCCTAGTAGACAGTACAATATTTTTGAAAGTGCGTACTCTGAGTCACCTTTTGAAGGCTAAATAAGTATGGGCAAATTAATGTAGCGGATCTTGCCCCTCAAGCTAGGTGTACTGTAAACTGTGTTTTAGAACAAAATTAGATCTTCCTAGCAGTGCTCCCACCCAGACCCTTACTAAAGCCAGTCGCAAAAATGTAGAAGACCCCCAATCAAATCTCAAAAAACGAGGCCTAGCAGAAAACTGGTGACAAAACTTACTTTGAAAGTAAAAGTAGGCCGAAGTACCCCCTTCCTAATTACCCATTACCCACCGTGGATTGCATTCAAACTACTTGCAAGCAACCAAGCAAAAGTAGCCATAGCCAGCATCGCTCCAAGACTCGAAATCCCCCCCACTCAAACACATGCAATAGAAATACTGCTAACCCTAACGAACCCTAAGTTAAGAATAGTGGCAAAGGCTTTCTTTAACTATGCCAAATCCCCCCTTTCCCACCATGGATTTTCTTCAAATGACTTGCAACCAAAATTACACATTCTCATGAGTGCTCTAAGACCCCAGAACTCAGTTGGAAAAATCTAGAACACCCCGAAACACATGCAATCCTGCTGCTAGGGCTAACCCTAACGAACCCTAAGTTACAAAAAGTGCCAAAACTAAAGGCTTTTCCGCGCGGATTTTGTCCCAACCACTTCTACCCGGTATTAGACCTTCCCAGGAATGCCCCAAGACCCGGCAACCCACCCGCCAAGAAGCATAACACCCCCAAACAGGCCAAAAGCAAAATCTCATACTTGCAATATTTCTGGGCCTTCGGTCCAAACGCGCTGCGTAGCTAGGCCATAAGTCGGGGTTGGCACGACGGATTTCCTGAAAAGCAAATGCAATCAAGATTAGAGTGTCCCAGCAGTGCTCCCAGACCACGAAACTCACCCACAAACACCAGGAAGCCCCCCAAACAGGCCCCCGAAAACGCTACATAGAGCAAAATGTCAGAAATAGCCAAAAAAAAAATCGGCCTGGATTTTGTCCCAACCACTTCTACCCGGTATTAGACCTTCCCAGGAATGCCCCAAGACCCGGCAACCCACCCGCCAAGAAGCATAACACCCCCAAACAGTCCAAAAGCAAAATCTCATACTTGCAATATTTCTGGGCCTTCCGTCCAAACGCGCTGCGTAGCTAGGCCATAAGTCGGGGTTGGCACGACGGATTTCCTGAAAAGCAAATGCAATCAAGATTAGAGTGTCCCAGCAATGCTCCCAGACCACGAAACTCACCCACAAACAGACGGAACCCCCCCTAAGAGCACCTCAAAGGCAAGCAAGTCATCAAAAACACAAAAAATTTTCCGCCTCGGATTTGGTCCAAACCACTTTTAGTGCTTCCCAGCAATGGCCATAGACCCGTCAACTCACCTGCAAAGAGGTAGAACAACACCCCCACAAGTGCTGAGTCTTTCTTCATTGGGCGTAAACCAGCCCTCTGCTTTGATGGAAATAGGAGTCTGGAGGAGGAGGATAGAGGAGCATGTTCTTCTGAACTTGTGAACCTGAGGAATGCAGACTGCGGCACCTTCAAATCAATTAGCAAACAAGTGAAGACAGTTCTGCTGATGGGCTTGTTTTTGTGATTATCTGATTAAAGTTTGAATTATATTAACTGTGCACAACAAAGAAAGACAGACACAAAGGAATAAAAGTGAATAAGGATGAAAAAGAAAGTTATTGATTCGTTGTCTCATTTTCAGGGCTCGGTATCACGGTCCAGGAATAAGAATAAGGCTTCGTCATCATACTCTGCGAATTCAGGCAGGGTGAGCTCAGTGTCACCTGACAGAGTAGAAATTCCCTCATCTATGTTGCTGCCCACCTCCTCTTCATCCGGCACGCTCTCTCGTACTCTGAAATCTGGTGGTATGAGGTGCTGATTCATCTTGATCATTGTTAACCTCTCCACATTTTTGGGCGAGAGGCGGCTCCGTTTGGGAGTTACAATCCCACCAGCCGCACTGAAAACCCGTTCAGAAGACACGCTTGCGAGTGGGCAAGACAAGTAGTTTAAAGCCAGGTTGGTGAGCTGTGGCCACAATTCTTTTTTCCCATGCCAATACGCCAATGGGTCAGAATTAACATAGACCTCTGTTGAGTCATTCAGATAGTCCTTCACCATCGACTCAAGGTCCTCATCCAAGGTTCCTCCACTTTGCTTAGCTCTTGCTGTGCCTCTGACCTTTTGAGAACCAAACCCACGCAGAGCTAGCCAATCCTCTTCAGCCTCCAATGTTTCTGTTGTCTTTCGTGCAGATGATCCGGTTGCCGGTGTCTTTAACGGCTGAGAGGTCACTTGTGCCACAGCCACAGGTGCAGAAGTGGATTGTTTTGACTGGGGATGGCCTGCTGATGTACTGCCATTTCCTTCAATTTCCAGCCGTTCTGTTTCAAACTTCTTGGCTGACAAGGCTAGCCAACGTTTGTACTTTGGAACATGTTCATCATCAAAAGGAAAGAATGCTTTGCCTGCCAGCGCCTTTTTGTAGCGTGGATCCAGAATAGTAGCACAAATGTAATGCTGTTCTGAGTGGATCTTTTTAAGACGTTCATCACCTTGTAGGAGCTCTAATAATTGCTCAGCCAGAAGCAAAGAGTCTTGGTTTTTATCTTTTCCAAACACAGAACACACCTCCTTCAGTTGGTCCTCCAGCATGTACAACAATGGGATAGCTTTTCCCAAATTAGAGTCCTCCTTGCTGACTGCACGCGTGAAGAACTCAAAAGGACGAAGCATGCGTGTCAGGCTTTCAACTATGTTCCATTGCGGCCCACCCATCCTCAGCTCCTCTGCACCCTCTTTAAGGAAATATTGATCGAGTTCCGTATACTGCTCATACAGACGCTCAAGCATGTAGAAGGTTGAGTTCCAACGTGTTACCACCTCCTGGATGAGTGCTTTCACTGGCATTTGATGTTGATATAGCAGGCTCCTCAGCTGCTTCCGGGCCTTAAAAGAATGGCTGAAATGCTTGCACATTTTTCGGCAGGTGTCCAATACACTGTACGCTGCACTGCCTTTATTACCCAAGAATTTTTGGACAACCAGGTTTATACAGTGCGCCAAACACGGCACTCTGAAATAGTAACCGTCCCTCATGGCCTTAACTATATTGGCGCCATTGTCCGTGGAAACATAACCAACCTTGCGTTTTAGTGGGGACAGCCAGTTAAGGACCTTTGTGTTAAAGACATCCAAAATGTTTTCTGCTGTGTGACGTTTCTCCAAACCAAACATGGCTAGTGTTGCATGTTTTCGAGCACCTTTAAAAACAATGTTCGTGTCAACACCTGCGTTTAGCTTTGCTTTAGCCCCTGAAAAAGAGACCCAGTGTGCAGTGATGCACATGTAATCAGCGCCTGCGCCACTGGTCCACATGTCTGTTGTCAGATGTATAGTGTGAACAGCACTCTTCTGCAAAGCTGCCCCAATCACCTTCAGAACATCTTCATGTAGTGCTGGAACCGCAACTCGGGCAAAATAGAACCGGCTAGGAACCTTCCATTTAGGGCAGAGCGCTGTCACTAATTCTAGAAAACCAACCCCTTCTACAAAAGAAAAAGGGAGAAGGTCCAGAGCTAGCATTTTAGCCAGCTTAGTGTTATACAGACGGGTCATTGGGTGGTTGCGTTCATATTGCGCTTCTGTAAACAACATCTTTTTAATGTTGCCCTGGACCAAGGATTTACGGGATGATGATGATCTCTTCGACCCAGTTACGCTCGCTGATGAACTTTTCCGCATTGATGTCTCACTCTCTCCCACACTCTTAGTGTGGCTCCCATGGGGTGTGCTGCTGACATGGGAACTGGGTGTAAGTGAAGTGTTTGAATCGTCTTCTACCTCCTCGTCATCAGCAGATGAAAAATCAACGTTTTCATTACGTGCAATTCCGGCTTTCTTGACCGCCTCTAGGTACAGAAACCATTGGACAGGGTGCGCTCTCTCAAGATGACCTCTCTGGCCTCCGGTACCATAGTTAGAACCAAGCTTACCACGACTAAATCGAAGCTTACAAAGGCTACAAATGGCTACGTTTTCCTTTTTTGGGCAAACACTAAAGAAGTCCCAAACTGGAGACTTGAAATGTCTTCGGGGGCCGGAGGAGGCGGCGATACTGGTGGTGGTGGTCCTGCTGCTAATGCCAGATGAAGTGGAGGATGTGGATTGCCGAACTTCAGTACGTTTTGCACTTTCACCACCACGAATTGAGGTCGAGGACGAGGTGGGTACCTTCTTGCGAGGAAGAAATATGGAAGCGGTAGGTTTTTGTGTACTACTTAACTCCAAATCTAATGATTCCATTTCCATTGCCTCCTCGCCAACATCATCATCACGCTCAGCAGCTTCTCGGGATAGGGTCAAAATGTCTCTTTGCTGCATGCCCGGTGGGGCTGCAGTGACCTTTGTGATGACTGGCTCGTCGTCATCGTGAGAGGCTTCATCACCAGCAGTATCTGTCACTTCTTGTTGAGCCTCATCACACTCCATAGGTTTGAGTTTTTGGACGACCTTCCTTTTACGCTTAGGTACCGGTGTCAGATCATGGTGTGCCTCACTGTCAGACCGCAGTTTTGGTTCCCAAGACAGATCACTTGCATCAGAACGAGGTGGGCTTGAAGAAGATGTAGACACCCCCCTTGATCTTTTCCTTGCTAGGGATGTGGAAGACAATGAATGATCATCAGGAGGAGTGGCTTCCAATGATACCTCGGCTTCATTGTCGATTTCCTGATGTGCCCCTACTTCGGGAGGAACAACTATTGTGGGCACTTGTGAACCTCCATGCACCTTTGCTTGCGCATCTCCTTTTGCTGCCTCTCCTTCCACATGTACTTGGGCGTGTACTTGCACATGGTGTTGTTGTTGCGGCTGTGGTTGTTCAACACTTGTCAGATGAGTTACAACAACCTGTGTTGATTCAGGGACATTGCTGCTACTTTCTTGCGATGAGCCAACATCACTGGTCGATGGTGATTGGAGAAGTACACTGACTGCCTCTGAAGCCCTCAAGGGCTTTGACTTAAGTTGGCGTGGTGGTGGAGGCACTGAACCCAATGGAGCAGGGGTGCTGCTCCCAGCTTGGTCCCCAGCAGATCCTGCTGCTGCAGGCGTACTTTTTTTTTTGCTCCCAAAAAACGTGGCGGGTGGCACACCAGCCTCCTTGGTAACTTGCTTCTTCTGCTCCTTACTAGCAACTTTCTTGCTAGAGGAGCTACGGAGAACTTTCTTTGGGGGCGGGGCCATCTTCTTCAGAGCAGGTCAGACAGCAGGCCGCAGTTGCACGAATTGTAGAGTTGTCTGAGGCCAGACGTGACGTCGCGTGACGTTATGCTGCACACACACACCGCTGCAGGACTTCTTCCTGGCACTGGTGGTTCTCTTGAGTCTTGTGCACCTAAAAAAAATGGAAGACAGAGGAACATCAGTTCAGTTATAGAGCACAAAAAAATCGAAAAACACTGCAAAATCAGCACAATCCCAATCCATCCATGCCCTCCATAATGTTTAAATTCAAGACAACCCACAGAAAGACTAGGCCCATGCAAGACTCACTACCCCTGGGCATAAATAAAGGTTGAAAAGTAGGCAAAATGGTTGGAGGCCTAACAACAAAGCCTGCATTCAAAATGGCCACTTGCCTCCTAGCACATGGCCAGGGCCTGCCTGTACCAGCACTCAAAATGGCCCCCACCCACATGGCCTGTCCCCATGAACACCCCCAAAAATCGAAAAACACTGCAAAATCAGCACAATCCCATTCCATCCATGCCCTCCATGATGTTTAAATTCAAGACACCCCACAGAAAGACTAGGCCCATGCACCACTCACTACCCCTGGTCAAGGCCCCAACAACAGGTCAAAAATCGAAAAACACAGAAAAATCAGCACAATCCCATTCAATCCATGCCCTCCATGATGTTTAAGTTCAAGACAGCCCACAGAAAGACTAGGCCCATGCTAGACTCAAATACCCCTGGTGAAAAGGCCACAAGTACAGGCCCAAAAAACGAAAATCACTGAAAAATCTGCACAATCCCATTCCATCCATGGCCTCCATGATGTTTAAATTCAAGACAACCCACAGAAAGACTAGGCCCATGCAAGACTCACTACCCCTGGGCATAAATAAAGGTTGAAAAGTAGGCAAAATGGTTGGAGGCCTAACAACAAAGCCTGCATTCAAAATGGCCACTTGCCTGCCAGTGCCAGCACATGGCCAGTGCCTGTAGCTGCACTCAAAATGGCCACCAGCCACATGGCATGTCCCTCCCCATGAACACCCCCAAAAATCGAAAAACACTGAAAAATCTGCACAATCCCATTCCATCCATGCCCTCCATGATGTTTAAATTCAAGACAACCCACAGAAAGACTAGGCCCATGCAAGACTCACTACCCCTGGGCATAAATAAAGGTTGAAAAGTAGGCAAAATGGTTGGAGGCCTAACAACAAAGCCTGCATTCAAAATGGCCACTTGCCTCCTAGCACATGGCCAGGGCCTGCCTGTACCAGCACTCAAAATGGCCCCCACCCACATGGCCTGTCCCCATGAACACCCCCAAAAATCGAAAAACACTGCAAAATCAGCACAATCCCATTCCATCCATGCCCTCCATGATGTTTAAATTCAAGACACCCCACAGAAAGACTAGGCCCATGCACCACTCACTACCCCTAGTCAAGGCCCCAACAACAGGTCAAAAATCGAAAAACACAGAAAAATCAGCACAATCCCATTCCATCCATGCCCTCCATGATGTTTAAGTTCAAGACAGCCCACAGAAAGACTAGGCCCATGCTAGACTCAAATACCCCTGGTGAAAAGGCCACAAGTACAGGCCCAAAAAACGAAAATCACTGAAAAATCTGCACAATCCCATTCCATCCATGGCCTCCATGATGTTTAAATTCAAGGCAACCCACAGAAAGACTAGGCCCATGCAAGACACCCCTGGGCATAAATAAAGGTTGAAAAGTAGGCAAAATGGTTGGAGGCCTAACAACAAAGCCTGCATTCAAAATGGCCACTTGCCTGCCAGCACATGGCCAGTGCCTGTAGCTGCACTCAAAATGGCCACCAGCCACATGGCATGTCCCTCCCCATGAACACCCCCAA
Source organism: Lissotriton vulgaris (assembly GCF_964263255.1). NCBI lineage: Eukaryota > Metazoa > Chordata > Amphibia > Caudata > Salamandridae > Lissotriton > Lissotriton vulgaris. Next base: position 1,023,559,974 of record NC_141697.1, read on the forward strand.
AAATCGAAAAACACTGCAAAATCAGCACAATCCCATTCCATCCATGGCCTCCATGATGTTTAAATTCAAGACAACCCACAGAAAGACTAGGCCCATGCAAGACTCACTACCCCTGGGCATAAATAAAGGTTGAAAAGTAGGCAAAATGGTTGGAGGCCTAACAACAAAGCCTGCATTCAAAATGGCCACTTGCCTGCCAGCACATGGCCAGTGCCTGTAGCTGCACTCAAAATGGCCACCAGCCACACGGCATGTCCCTCCCCATGAACACCCCCAAAAATCGAAAAACACTGCAAAATCAGCACAATCCCATTCCATCCATGCCCTCCATGATGTTAAAGTTCAAGACAGCCCACAGAAAGACTAGGCCCATGCACCACTCACTACCCCTGGTCAAGGCCCCAACAACAGGTCAAAAATCGAAAAACACAGAAAAATCAGCACAATCCCATTCCATCCATGCCCTCCATGATGTTTAAATTCAAGACACCCCACAGAAAGACTAGGCCCATGCAACACTCACTACCCCTGGTGAAAAGGCCACAAGTACAGCCCAAAAAAACAAAAATCACTGAAAAATAAGCACAATCCCAAGCCATCCAGCCCCTCCATGATGTTTAAATTCAAGACACCCCACAGAAAGACTCAGTCCACCCACCACTGAGTACCCCTGGGCAAAAGGCCCCAAAACAGCCCAAAAATCGAAAATGCCAACATTTTAATTGCAGCAACTGTAATGCCCCAAACAAACTTACTTGTAAAATTTCTAATCCAACAGTGATCCAAAGAAAGTCAAAAAGGCCTCAAATCCAAATATCCAGCAGCATCTACAAAAAGTAATCCTTCCAGCTCCAGACCCAAATGAAAAGTGACCAGGAGATGGACAAAGCACTGGGAGGAGCCTGCTGAACAGGAACAGGAAGTTGAAGACTGTGGGGCACTTCCTTCCTCCCACCCCCCTGCCCCCCTCCCCAAAATGGACTCCTCGCTAAAAAAGTGCAGGCAAATGTCAAACTAAGGAGTTATTCAGATAAAAATCATCATTTCTAGAAGGTTTATGCTGCTTGCTGGTGGATTTCTTGTGCAGAATTGCAAATTTATATTTTCGCTCGCCGCATCTCAAATCTCGCAATTGCGAAGTACCGCGAGACGTGATCTCGCCGTACTCGCGTTGACAAACTATCGCTGGCAAGCCGCGATGACGTAATCGCGCTCGCCAATTCCCGCGGGATCACACAGCAAGATCCAAAATGGCGCAGCACTCGCAAACTATCGAAAAAAACAACTCGCCAAACGATGATAAACGCCGCGCGCCGCAAAAATTGTATCACCAACGCCGCGCGCCGCCAAAAAAATCCGCTGCGTGCGAATTTGCGGATTTTGCGGGAAATTCGCAAATCTCGCGGATTGCGGATTTCCCGAAAATCCGCAAAATCCGCGAGCGTAACGGATTTTCCGCCCATGCTTAGTTGATTCCCAACTCAGATCGCAGACATTCACTGATCACAGCGGCCCATGAAGGGGTTGCGTCTGCGCATGCGGGCGTTTCAGCTACTGTGTCTCAGTTGCAACGTTTTTGGTGGCGGGGACTGTACAAACAGACGCGTGACTATGTCCTTCAATGTGACATTTGCCAGCAGATTAAGCCTTCAACTTCTACACGTCCGCCCCAAACACAGTTGTTCATTTCTAATAAACGATTCGGTTGTGTTTATTTAGATCACTGCGGTCCTTTTTCTTCTGATACTGCGTATAAATACATCTTAGTAGCAGTTGATTCATGCACACGCTTTTTTTGGGTCTGGCCTCATCGCAGCGCTGATTCACGGACTGTCATCAGGGATTTGCGTGTCTTTGTAGGGATTTTTGCCTGTGGTACCTTCCATTCGGATCAGGGTCCTGCTTTCGCCTCTAAGGCGTATATGGATGCCATGACTTCGATGGGGGTCCAAGTCAAGTTTTCGTCTCCATACCTACCTGAGGCTAATAGTGTTGTGGAACAAATGAACTGTGACTTAAAGCAATCACTGACAGATCGAGTTATAGGCACTGGCAGAAATTGGCTGGCCCATCTCAATGGCGTGCAGGGTGCTCTTAATAATCTCCCTAGAAGGTCTCTGGGTGGGCGGACCCCATACCAAATGCTCTTTTGTATCAAGATGTATGTCCCGGACCTTGGCCGTCTAGACCCGGTCGGTTCGGCTGCTTCCTTTGACGTAGATGAACATTGCAATGTTTTACCGACTCTACAAGAGACGAGAGGCAGTCTTGCAAAGGAACATTTGCCCTCCACCTCAGATGATGCGTTGCAGATCCCGGTAGTTGGCTGGCTACCCCAAGTTGGAGAACTGGTTCGGGAGAAGATCGATAACAAAAGGAATTGGGTCCCTCATACCGTGCTCCGGTTCCCGTGCTTGGAGTGAAGGGCACAAGAACAGTCATTTTACCACCACTTCCAGGTCGTAAAGAGAACCGGTATATCTCCATTGACAATGTCAAAATACACAGAGTGGCCGATTCTTCTTAGCATGACACCAGCAGTCTCATGTCCTTCGATAATGAGAAATTCTGTTTTGGCCACTGCTTCGGATCATGCACCGGAGGTGGCCCTCGAGATGCCTACAGTTTCAAGTCCTTTATTGAGTGTTTTGCCTGGTACTCGCCTTAATGATACAGACTACACCTACCCAACTGACTTATCGATGCCTGATTTGCAAACTCGTTTAGCCACAGAATCCAGATTTTCATTTGACACTGTTTCACATACGTCGGGGAAGCCCACAAGGCTGAGAGCCTACGCGACATTGTTTAAAAAATATTTTTTAATTCCCCCTTGGACTTACATTTGGCTGGGGCTTTTTGGTCTCTATCTTTTTATGTCAATTGGTTTTGTGTTTTATTTTTTTCGATTTATAAATGGACATTATGTCGAGGAGAGAACATGCATTAGACATCTGAATGGAACATTGGCTCCCCACTCCTCATCACATTCAGCCCACAGATTGAAAAGAGACTTGGCCTTTGTTAACATCACTGCGTAGCCTGTCCTGGATGGAATAGTCTGGGATGCAGTTAAATTTCAAATCCATGGTCCGACTGAAGTTATTAATGTTCCTAATGTGCTTAGAGTTAACATGGGGGATGTGGTTCAACAAAACATACGTTCTGATGATTGGGATGTTCAGGCCGTAGAGGCTTTGTTTGCTGATTTAAAGTATTATGCTGCCTTTGATGCTGAAGATTTATATTTAGAATCTGCTAATTATGGTGATTTGTTTTGCTTCCAACATTTTGGCAATCATTAGTTACACAAAACTAATTCTAGGAGAAGTACTGTGAATTATACCCAGTGGGAACATTGCCTAGCTACTTTGAGAGGCAGCTCAAACACGTTTTTGAAAAAGTACACTTATTTTACTGACTTTAATCAGTCCAATCCCGCCTCTTTTTATTTTAAAATGACAGATAAATCCATGTCCAAAGTTAGACTTACCGATACTAAGTTACTGTATTCGAAGTCCTTTCTAGACCAGCTAGCTGTTGGTGGCTATGAGTTGTGGAACGAAACTATTGACCTTAAATCGGTTTGGGGTTCTAAAAGTTGGCAGGTACAAGGCACTGAGGCTTTGCACCGTGCATGTCTCATCCCAAATCATATGTTGTTTTTGAATTCTACTTTCTCACAGACAACATGCTTTGGTTTGGCTAAAATTAAATTCTCCTTCCTTCCCGGATTTGGAAGAATATTAGGGTTGGGAAAACTCAACTAAATTTTCAATTAGAGAGTTGCAGACCTTTTTGCTAAATTCATCCTTTAACATATCCAGTTTGGATCCCAAGGGTTGGTTGATGTGGCACAGAAGTGCAGATTTGTGCCAGCATCGTTTTTGGGCCTGGCTGAGGGTTTTACACAGGTCAGAGTAGATCCCCGTTTTGAGAGTGACCATTCTGTGACCACTTATTCAGTAGGCAAATTGTGCCAGAATTGGCTCAAACACTCTACATTAGCGTCAGTTAAAATGCATTTGTCTAAAGTAACTGACAAGGTTGACTTGAATGATTTCATAAAGGACCCGGCTAAGGGTAGATCTAAAAGATGGATCTATGCCGTTATAATGAACACAGGAAAACGTCACAGATTGAAGCGGCTACCCGCCTTAGGGCTATTGATCAAGCTAATTTGGAAAACGTGCTTGCGGTTGTGGATAACAGCATTAATACCCTTTCCTCCCGAATTTACACATTGGATAATATTGTGTCATCTGTTGTTGAAATTGTACAGGATAAAGTGTTCTATTTTGCAGTTTGCGTGGACCCTGCAGTCGCTAAAAAATGGAAAAGTGCCTTGGAATTACATTAATGTCACATCTCTGTTTTGCACCTTTTAATTTAACTGAAAAACAACGTTTGCTTTCAATGAGAGATGCTTCTTTTTCCATGTTACATATTGAACGCTTAGAGTCTTTACCCTTTTCAGTGGCAGAGGCCACGGCTGCAAGTGGCTTATCCACGGGTTAATAACTTTACCTTTTGCGCTTTTCCAGTTTACAAATTGCATGAAGTATTTTGCCATTTGCAGGTACGAGCTGTTCAGTACCTCCTACTTACATGAAGCCTGGTCTCTCCCTTTTACTTATAGATGCCTTAGGGACGGGAAAGAGGTTTATCTGAAAGGAGAAGAGTGTACAGAAACACCAGATCACTCATGGATGTGTAGACACATCCAATTGCATGGTTCCTGTAACCAAGACCGCCCTAATTTGGCATGTGTTTTGAAAGGTACAACTGTGCCCGCTATTATCCCGATTTTTACTTTCTTAGCAAACGGGAGTTATTTACTTTTAAATAATGAAGATTGCTGTGGGTTATTAAAAGGCATAGCTTATGTTATAACAGTCAGTGAGCGTGTGGTGTGCTGTAAAAATGTGCTGTATCCACCCCCGCATGGGAACCTGGATGTTTCCATCTGGCCGAGAATTCCGACCTTGAAGTCAGAGTTCAATAAGATGAGCAGATTAAGAGCCTTATTGTCACAAAAAGAAGTTGCCCTGACATCTGCTCGCGAAACATTTGTCCTTCACGTAGCTAACACCCGCACAGAAGTGCATGCCTTATTAAATACTGACCTTCCTTTAAATTTTGGTGAGCTGATTCATACAATCTTTACCGCGTCCTCCACTTCGGGGCTGACTCATTTTTTAAAGTAGTGAGCAGTGGTATAGTGACTTCTTTCCAAAATATATTTGGAGTCATTCCTGCTTTCTTCCATTCGATCTTTTCCAGCCTATTTGGTGGATTTCCCGTTTTACTGGCGCTGGCTGCTGGCTTTTTGTTGCTATTTTGTTTAATTCAAAATGGATGCCTGTCCTGTGTTCGCAAACGAGCGGGAGCAGTTAGCACTGTTTCGCAACAGGATGCATGAATACTATGGTGTGCTGCAACTTGCCACCTTAAGTGCATCGTATGGATTATCGTTTCGATTTTCCTATTTCACCTGTGTCCAGCCTGTATTTCATTGCCTGAGCTGTGATTTCGATTGGGCCCTGGATTTGTGTCTCTGCAGTTTGGTGTCTCCTGAAGTGGATTATGATCATCTCATGAGTCCCTTAGTTACTCATGAATTGCTTTGTTCTGACTGAGGGATTATGGCCTTTGCAGCGATGCATGGAGTTCTGGGTCGTTGGAATATATTCACAGTGGCGCAATATTTCTTGGCACACAGCTTCATTGAGAACCCACCGAGTTGTCCTCTGATAGTACTAGAGGCTCCGGTAATTGAAGAGCATGTATGTTCTTTCTCACTATTAAATTGGATGGGTGAGTTATTTTCGGATGATAACAGTGACTTCCTTTTGGAAGCGGTTGCTGCTTATTTCGCATACTCAATTTTTGGCTGACTCCTATTGAGGCCTTTGATGTCATGATTTTTTTCTCTCCAAAATTTTTTTTTGAATTATGATTGATATTATTTTTTTTGATCAGACCTATTGGCTTTACTAACAGTGGACATTACAATGTCATGCTGGTGAGATTTTGGATTTTTGGGCGGACAACATTTTTTTTTTTCCTCACCTACTCGATTTTGAACTGAACGTTTTATTGAACTCTGCTTTCAACAATTGAGTCCCTTATCTTATCTTATCTTTTCTGATACGTGCTCGGATCAAGGGAGGGTGATATATAGATTATATATAGCCTGTATGCTGTGTTAAGTTAGCATGAGCTTTTTAGGAGTTTAAACGCCATTTTACCTTTCTGCTGCTTTTGCACACGACACATAGTTGTTGCTTTAGCTTTGAGCCTAGTAGAATGTTTTCGATTCATACGAGAATAATATGTTGTTACACTGATATCAGCCTTGCTTGGCTAGCTGTGTCTGTACAGTGAGTGTTGAAACCTTCAAGGATATCTCAACACAGTAGTTGTTGTGAGCACTGATCTTCGCGCGTTCCTAGACATAACATACATGCAGCTGCAGTCAAGTTCTGGCTTTAGGCGTCTTTTATATTGCTTTGCATAAGAGCATACAAACACACTTGATGGTGCTTCGCATGCACAAGAGCTGGTTGCTGATGATGTGATCCCTTACCACTAGGATCTTGAGGTATGGGGCCGCTCTGCTAAAAACCCAAAAGAGACCTTCTTAGATATAATATAATATACTAGCTAGGGAGGGTGAGAATTAGGTTTTGTTAAACCCTATTCATTTTAGAATAATACCATGCTTTCACCGTTTGTATTCTATGGACTATTGACTATGCTGATTACTTTGTTTCTTATAATATGTTTGCTTGGATTAGCTAAGATACTGCGTTTGAGAACACTGCATTAGTGAATAAACATTTCAAATATGCACGTGTCCTCTTTTACTCCTTGTTCTGGATTGAAAGGATTGTATAACGAAAGAGTGTTCATGTGTTCCACGTTACCTGAGGTGTACTAAGTCCATGTTCTGGTTTGTCTAAGCATTGGGAGTTTATGATGACCAATGAGACACTGATTGCTAGTCTGGTAGGGGATTTGTGGGTACTAAGGTGGGTTTTGGCACAAACTAATTCACTGAGGTTCCAAGCCTCTATGCACAGTTCTGTCTGAGCACGGAATCCCTGCGACGGAGTGATGAAAGTAGTCAACGTCTTAGACTCCTCATCGAGCTTAACCTGGTGATACGCTAACTTAAGATCAATGAGAGAAAAGTATTTAGATCCAGAGGTGTTAGCTAATATCTCCTGAATCTTGGGAAGGGGAAAACAATCAACCAAAATATTTTTATTCAATGATCTTAAGTCTGTGCATAAACGGTACTCTCCGTTTTTTTTTTTATCAAAACAATCCCAGAAATCCATATTGCTGAATCAGCTGGTTCTATTACCTCCTCCTTGACGAGTTTTTCAAGCACATCCCACAACTCATCTCGGACTGATAAGGGTAAAGGTCTAACTTTGTGTCTGATAGAAGTGGCGTCTCTTTTAAGTATGATTTTATGTACAAACCCTTTTACACATCCTATACGATTTTCAAAAAGAGAATTATACTTACTCAAAATTGTAGCTAAATCATTACAGGACTCTGAGGGAATAGAAACAAGAGAAATGAAACCTTCATCTAAAACAATGGGATCTTCTGCCCCTGGCTTTAAAATAATCTTTAATTTGGCCAGATCTCTCAATCCTACAATATCTCGACCACGTTCTGCAACATATATTTTAGTGTTTATGCATCTTCCCTTAATATTCAAAACTTCTTCAAAATATCCAAACATATTTATATCAAATTCCCCGAATGCTTTGGGGTTAACATCCAGAGGCAATAAATCAACATACGGCCAATATCTCACATATTTTTTGTCAGAAAATATTGTGATGGGTGACCCTGAATCCGCCATAATGTTGAGTTCAACTTCTCCTACATAGGCCACTCCTAACGGACCCTTAATTTCACTGTTAGAATCTCCTAGGGCTAAGACAATGTTTGAACACATATCTTCATTGAAATCATCAATAACATTAACTTTTGTTCTTACCATACGTTTTTGACCAAAATTACCGCATACACTTGCAAAATGACCAAACTTCTGGCATCTTGTGCATGTCTTTCTAATAGCTGGACAATTCACTGAATCTGCTTTGTGGTTACATGAGCCACATCTAAAACATATCAATTGGGAAGAATTAGTACTATGATTAGACTTGTATGTACTAGTACTGTACTCTTTCTTTCTTTTTTCATTAATGTATGACACACTAGAATTTGAAAAATTATTAACTCTAGCAAGTTCCTTTCTGCCCTCGAGTGAACGTTCAATCCCCTTAGCAATATCAATTACTTCTGATAATGTGGGATTTTTTACAGGCCAGCAAACGCTCCTGAATTTTGTGTTCAAAACAGTGAAATACAAATTGGTCACGTATGTATACATCTACAATGTGGCCAAAATCGGATTTGGTGGCTAAAACCCTCAAACTGCCAATGTACTCTTATATATTTTCTGACTCTGACTGTTTCCTCATCGCAAAACGATGTCTACCGACCATAACATTCTCTTCCTCATCAAACTGTTTTTCTAATCTTTTCACAGCCTCCTGAAATTCGTCAAGGGGAATAAACTGTCCAGGTTCATATTCTGGCAGGCTGTCGAACATTTCCTGGCCAGCAACACCTAGAAGTCCAAAAAGAATTGCTTTTTTTCGTTCAGGCTCGTATTTCTTGCCATTAATTGCGACAAGATAGTTCTCAAATGCTCTGTACCAGTTCCTCCATTTCATCACCGGTTTACCTGGTTCATTAAGAAAATGAGCTGGAGCATTTTAATGACTTTCATTAGCCATGACAGCTTGAATTTCGTCTCTATCAGAAGTCTCTTTCTTGAATAGAAATTCAATTTTGTTACCAGAATTATCCACACTGAAGGAAATATGTAAGTATTTTCAAGACTTAAAACACGACTAACTGAGATTGAAATAATAAGTACTTGAGATGTTAGAGTTAGAACTCCACAAGTCCAACGATAAGTTTCTAAAAGATCCTTGTGTTAATATTACTTGAAAAACATTTAACCGTCTTGTTCACAAATACGCTATTTCACTCATCATATGATATAGTTGTTTACCTCGTTAACTTCCTTTGTACCGGAAAATCAATGTCACTGTTCGCGATAAAATTTAACAAACTGTGCGTGTGAGGAACTCCGTGAAAATAGAATGAAACTGAACTAAGATAGCGTTGCGTACTTACGTCAGTGACGCGATGACGTACTCACACAGTTTGCATCAAGTAATGAGCTGTGGATGACGTACTGGCGTCATATGATATGACAGTTGACAGTTGAGGAACTGCCAACGAACAATATGCAACGGCATTTAACCGGATTACCTCAGCAACTCTGCAAAACAGATAGGTTGAACGGTTTACACAAATAGACAGCGTTTCTTTTTAAAAGGTGAATATCCAAACTTGCCTGAAAAATTACACGAATCGGCTTCCTTTGAAAACGAAATCTTCTTCACGGAACTGATTTAATGTGGCTTCCCAGATTACTGCCAGCTCCATTTACGTTTGGCTCGAAATATAGCGAAGAAGTGAAATTAATAATATGAATGCTCCTTTTCTTAGAAAGAAATATAGACACTTGCCTTGAATTGAAGTGTCGGCATCCTGAAGAAAACTCCTCCACAAGCTCTCAAGAAAACATTGTCCCGACCTCGTCGCCAAATTGTAGTGACAGTGGTAACACCAGAAGGTATATTTATATTATTAATAAAGATTTATTGTAATACAAAGAGCTTGTGGCAATGGAGGGGTGACTGCACAGAGTCACAGGAAAAGCCGCAGTTCGTTGTTGACGTCCCTTATATACATACTAGACATTCCAACGATGGAGCGTGCACAATGACCAATGGGAAGGGGTGGGGGAAAATAACAACTAGAAATGAAAGGAGAGGCATTAAAATAGAGTCGATGTTTCGAATATGTGAGAAAAGTCTATTTTCGAGAAGTTGCATTTCTTTTGGCGCTGTGTGCGTTTGCTTTGTCCGATGCGAACGTTTACTGTTTTTCCACGGGATGACTAGACCGAACTTGTCAAATTGGTTTTATTTTCACATCCAAAATGGCCGCCAAAGTCGATCACGTGTAAACGCGATGACGTAGTGACCGGCTGTCTCCACCTCAGCTGTTGCGGTTGCCAGTAGCCTGTCAGTTGGGAATTACATTTTTTTCCGTTGGTGTGACTGTTGACAGCTTTCTCCTCAGGTGTCTTAAATTATTAGCATACAGTCTGTTCCTTGGCGATACAGTGCATGTTATTTCTATGTTTTATGATTCAATGGTTTATATGGCAGTTACGTTTTGACCGTTGCACGCTTTCTTCACATGCATACACTGGCACTTCCCTTATCAATTCGTAATAATGCTTTAAGTCACACTTTTATACTTTTTTTCCTTCACTGTTATTAGTTGCTTGCAATCAGCACTTCTTTTCATACATATGTGGAAGTTACTCACATAGTATTCTTCTTTTATTTATTTATTTTTAAAAAAAATTCCTTGCTGATCATTTAATATTTTCCTTATGTTCCGCCTCATCCGTGCTCGTTTTTTTTAATATATACATATATATACCGCTTGCAGCACAGGCTTCGATTCTTGACTGACAGTCCGTTTTATTTCTTTCTATTTTTCATCCACTTTCTTCGTGGGTTCTGTGCTGGCTCGTCATCGCCAATATTGTTAAGAACAGCTACATAGGTTAAAGTAGAAAGTTCCTTTATTATACAAGCCAACACGTTAGCTCCTACAAACGTCGGAGCGGAACTGCCCGTCAGCTCGGCGATCAGCTGGAAACTGTCAGTGGCACAGTTCTCAGCTGATGACCTCACTACCGGACGGTGCCCTCGCAGGGACAATGGCAAACACTTACGTACGGTGTCCTGTAGTGGACACCAGTATACTAAACACAACAGAAGAGAATGAAAAAATGCAGACGTGTTTAGTGCGCATGTGTAGAAAGAGGTTGTATGTGCGCGGCTCGCCAGATGTTGTGAGCGGCATTTACAGGTGAGAAAATAGCAGATGGGCATGGCTTTAAATTAATCGATATACCTCGAGCGTTATTCGCTACTTTACCCTCGTACCTCGTCTTTGTTTCCGTCCCAGACTCCCAGTCATTACAAATGAGGTGATGCATACATTTGAACAAATACATTTGGTGTCCCGTGGGGAAATACTGGACGAAAACAAGTTGTCCTTGATATGGAAAAAAGACAGCTTGAACAATACATCATCCTTACACAAAATTGGATACAAATCAACAAAGGAATATACACAGAAGAAAAAGGTTAGAGTATCACATCAAATAATAATCTTTGAATTTTAAAGGAAATGAAACATTTCGAACATCTCTAAAGACAGCCCTTTCATTGAAGGCCTTACTCTCTATTAGCAGTATTTAGACTTCTAAAACTAGAACTACAAAGAACACTTTCATCATTGAGAGACGTATGATAATAGCTATCATCTGACCCAAAAGGTACTTCAGTGGAAGAACTAGCTCCTCCAACATCAGAGGAGGCACCAAGAGCAGAGTGAGGAGCACTTTCCATCTGAGGACCATCCCACCAGGAACTTCCCTCACCACTCACAGTAAAAATGATACCTTTGCTTTTGGCAGCTGTAATTATTAGGTCTCGCCTGAGCTAGCGTGCATGCGCTAATCTGCTAGGCTTTTAGTAAGGGCTTTAAACTCTGAACATACGCTCGTGCGTGCTTGTGTTTTGTTTTTTTGTTGCTCCCAGGCTATTGGCCTTTGCGTGTGTCTTTCTAAGACAGACAGCACACAATTGGCCAAAGGCGGGTGCATGTCCTGCCTTCTCTCCAAATGTTAATCCCCTGGCCTAGGGAGCTAGCAGCAGCGCGGTCAGATGCCAGCTGCATTTCTGACATTCCTTCGCGGCCGCGCTTGTTGTTTGTAGCCTGGAGGCAGACGCTAAAAGGCTTGCTTTGTGTTAAGCCACCACGTCCTTCACACAAGAACTCTATTTCCAGATTAGCATCAGGAGAAAAGATTGCTCTAATCCACCGTTGGTAACTTTCTTTGAGCCAACCTCACAGTCCTGTACATTTTCTCTGAATTAAATCCAAATGTCTTCCTGTGCTGTTTCAATAAGAAAAGAACCTTCTTCTATCACTGTCTGAATATGCATCGCGTGCATCCTCCTGCAAACTCTTTCCTTTACCAAAGCTGCTGCTTGCCAAGTGACGACACAAAGCACAATCAGCCTGGCTTAATGTAAACTATATACATTTAGGCAACCAGTCCCTGTGGATGAGGCCAGGGGCACCCTGCATCTCTTCACTGTGGGCCCTGCTTGCTTTAACCCACATCTAGTTGGCTTTTTTTTCAAATACACACTGTTCAATAGAGGGAACGTTCGTTAGATTGTTGTGCTTTCTAGAAGTCATTTAAAAGTCATTAATTGTTTTAAAAGGCTTCTTTCACATCCAGGGACTGAGGGTCCTTGCAGTATGTGCTGGAAAATAAGGAGAGAGCAATCAAGTGAATCAGACATTAGATTTAATCTCGTTATCTACCTTCGGTTAAACTGGGTTTGCTTGCACTTGCATACAATGTGCTGTAGACTATGTTTTCCTTTGTAAGCTACGTCATTGCTAACGGATACCACTGGAAGTGTGCTTTGTGGAGAAGCTTCTATCGGTTGTGTGTCTCTCGTCTCAGTTTAGGAGTTTAGTCCACGTACAAGACACTCTCTCATTGTGACGGCCCGGTGCTGTTGAAAAGTTTTAAATTTGGTGAGTCTCCAAAATGAATGATTTGGTGAACAGCGCGCCAATACATGACGTCCCTTGGCCAGTGAAAACTTCAGAGGATTGGACTGATGTAGTAACATTATAAGGATGAAGGTGTTAACTGTGTTTTGGAATCCTTGAAGGGGTAGATGGCTGTTTGTATGTCTTGCTCTATGAAGTTACCACGACCTATTCAGGCTGAAACACATCAATGTACAGGTCACAAGAAGTCATTGATTGGGAAATTGTGAATTATAGTAGCAGGAACACACATACCTTCACTACTGTGTGAATGTTCACATGTACATCTTTTGAGAAAATGCTACATAATTACACTGCACTAAATGCAACATGCACTCCAAATAATACCACTCAGTGCCACATAATTACACACCACATAATTACACTCTAATTTTCAAAGAGCAGTACACGTGAACAGAAAACCTTTCAGTCTCTTTATAGTTTCTTTTAATCCTTTAATATCATTTCAGGTTATGCATTTCTCTAAAAAGAAGCAGCCAATGTGTTTCGTTCCACTTGGCAAACTGCCAGGAGAACTTCTTCAGGCAGACAAAGTAACACAAAACATGTATAAGGCACACAGAACCATAACAATTTGACAGACAATATAAATACAACCTATTATAATTTGGTACACACAAACAAACACCTAGTTACAAAAGTTTATACATAAAAATTTGTCACAAACAAGAAATAATAACACATATTTGGACACTTAGTATAAGATTCTTTGTACATATGTTATTGCACATTAGGATATGGGAGACACTAAAACAGACATTGTTTCACCATCTATTCATATTCACTATCTCCAATGTCCCACTTAGGGGATATTAGACCAGACATTGTTTCACCACCTATTCATATTTACTATCTCTAATGTCACACTTATAGTTATTACCTCATTGTCTGATTTAAATCTTTAAAGTGTGCTGTTAAATTCCTGTGCATCAACAATTATGTGTCGTACACATACAGAGACTACATTTTTCTACCAAAACGGAGCATAAATGGTAGATTTAAAGTGAATATTACTTAGAAAGTATAAAGTGCAAAGGAGCAGCAGGAGGAGGATGAAAAAGAAAGACAAGCAGATTATAATCCTCACATTTAAGAACTGGCCTAATTTATAACTGCAATGGTCGCTTACAATCCTGTCTTTGTAATACCAGTGTCGATCGAGAGAAGCAAAGTCTAAAAATGAATAATATAATACCATAATATAATGTACATCTCATAAATTTCATAAGCCAACACTGCTTTAAAAATAGGTGAAGGGGACTTCATTGAACATCTCACGTTAAATTTCATAAGCAAACAGTGCTCTAAAAATAGGTGAAGGGGACTTGATTGAACTTCTCATGTATAACTCATAGTGAGCCTGAAAATGAGCTTACCAGATAAAGTCTGTTCAGCACATCAATAGGATGGAACAAACCAAAATTATGTCAGCGAGATGGTACCACTAGTCGGTATTAAATCGCGTCCAATGTATGCCGCCTGCAGTAACAAACATAAAAAAAATTGGTGATTGTTCTGTATACACTAAATTCATCACAAAAAATCTCCTAACTCAGGTACTAATATCTCCAAATAAATTATTTGTTGCTACTCCTATTTGATTCAAACTATAAACATAGATAATAAAGTTATAGACAGTTTTAGTGACGAGCCTGTGGATCGTCCGATTATAGAGCCATAGGCAAAACCCACAATTCAATTCCCCATTCATGCGGCTCATATCCCATGGGATTATGGGTTACTTAGTTTATACAAAAACTGCCAGCTCATGTTCACAAGAAAGGGGAGGACACATGCACATGTATTCCCAACCAAAAACGAACTTAACACAAACAAGAGCAGTAAATAGCATTTAAGTTATACAATCTTGGCGACATAAACAAAAATCCTTCAGTCAGAAATGGCCACTCCAGATTAACGACAAACAAACTTATTTATAACAAAGTTCCAAATGAACTAGCAACGAACCAGCATAGCCCCTCCACATCTCCGAGCTATTTTAAACATACCTTGATAAGCGAGCCGTAGAGCTTCACCGTGCGACGTCCGACATCAAGTGTGCGTCTGGTGTGAAAAGTTTGGGGGTCTTTACATACCCTTCAAATTAAGACTGAATAGCAACACCTGTCGATTCTATCAACTGGTGAGTCTGGATGCTCAAAAGGAATCGCACCAATGTCAGCGCCATATTGAAAGTAGGAGTTGTAATTACAAGTATTCAAATGCAGCTCAGTACGCTGCATTCGGGAGACCACATAAACGTCAACGCCATATTGGAAATAGAAAGTAGAGCCTTAGAAACAGCCAATATTCACTATATGAATCTAAAAAAATGAAAAACTATACAATATGGCGCTTGACATGCCGCATTTAAAGAGCTACAAGTCAGCCCTCGACCTCTATCATTTTTTTTTTTAAAAAGTAATCAATAAGACAGATCTGTGTTAAAAATGTACAAAAATCGCTTAACCCACACTTCGCTCCAAGTTCTTTCGAACTACAATACCCGCCAGCCGTTCGTTGCAGAACATCAGCGCTACTTGGTTTGCCCGTATTAGTCTTACACGCCATATTAAAGAGGCTGGAATCGCATATTCATGATGTATATTGCCAAGCAAATTACCATGATTCAGAAAGGATTCATATCATATATCAATAAATACTTATTTATTTTACATAAACGTGCAATCGATGCCCTGTGACAGACACTTGATATTAATCACCTAGTCGCAAATAATCACCGCAACTCTGCCCCGTTACCCACAAAGGTAAAAAATCATCATCCTTATGAATTTCAGAATCAATTATGGTCAATGCTCCTTAGTACTATTCACAAAAATCACATCCTGACTCCCAGTTCTCTGCATACTGGCTTTAACCACCTTCTCCTGGGTCCACTATATGCTCTACAGGCAAATAAAAAGTGTGCTAGGGACTCATTAGGATTTGGACATCCAGGGCAGCTAGAATGGTTGGGCATAGATGACTTCCAGCGCCTGGTAAAAGTGTTCAGGGGAAGTGTTCCATATCTGAACTTTAAAAACAAGGTTCTGTCTCTAGGTACTTTAATAACATCGAGAAAGGGTTCAAACTTCTTCACCGGCTTGTGCTCTAGGAAATGATCGGTTAAAACCCCCCAGTTTGATTTTTCGAGCTCCTTGGCTTGGACCCATTCCCAGTATATTTTTTTAATTGTTTCTTTCGGGGGTGGTGATTGGGACAGACATGTATCGCTTAGCCCCAATTTGGCGATCAAGCCCCTTAAGTTGTCCAACCATGCAATCTTAGTCATCTTATTCAGGGTAATAAGTTCGTCCACAGCTGCGGCATAGTGTACCAATTCCGGTGTCCTTCTTAGTCGCACCCAATGTAATAACGGTCGAAGGGTAACAATGTCTTTAATTGCACGGCGGCCCAAGTCTTGAAGCAGTGGTTTCAAGGGGGTAGAGATTGGGAGGCCCACCAGGTCTCTCAAGAACTTATTTTCAGTTTTCGTTAGTTCTGTGATGTTGTCGAAGCCCCATAGTTCTGACCCATATATTCTTGCGGCCAATGCTTTCCCCTCATAGATGGCAAGAACAGGGGCAATGGGCCTGCTTGCAGAGGCTCAGTGTTCTCTGGCAATGGCCCCCGTAGCCCTTTTCAGATTCAGGTACATTTTTGCTATTCCATTTATACAAAACACGAAACATTTGCAAGCCAAAAGAAATGCAAACTCTTCCCCTTTAGCTCGGAGGCCTTGCATCAGTCATCGTCCTGCCTGCATTTCGCTGGTGAGCCAGCCTGTAATTGTCTGCATTTGGCAGGTTTAACACTTCCTGACAAGGGGGCTATTAAGGGGAAGTATTTGCGCATAACTGTCAGAGGCAGGAACAAAAGCGCGCCCCTTTCGATGTGTGGCACCGCTAACCTACCCGACTCCTCCTCCCTTTCATGCACTCCCACCCCTTTAGGCTAACCTGCAGCAGTGCTGGGGGTCACTAAGAGCACCGAGGTGTCATAAAGCAGACCCAGAATATGTTTTTGTGAGGGCAAATTTGTCTCCGACCTGAAAACCATTGTATTTCGAAAGAAAATGCTTACTAATAGATGTGGCCGCTTTGAGGAGACTTGAGTCTGATGTCGCGTTGAGGACTGCTTTGAACTGAACAAGCACTGATTTGTGGAGCAGACTAGTTAATGAAAAGAAACTACATTTTCTACCAACATCCCCTCCTCCTTCCCGTCTTGGGACTGTGGGGCAGAGGACTTACAAATAAAGAGGGGTTGCTTTATGATTGAACAGAAATGGTCACATTTGGAATCAAACAAACAGTGCTCCTGCACTCTAAGTGTGAGTGTTTAAATGTAATTAACTTTTTAAGGGATTATAATTGTTATTGATAGGAATGCAAACTGCCACACAGGCAAAAAAGAAAGCTCAGTTAAACGCTCCCACGCGGGTTCCAGAGGTAGCCTACATGCCACAGCAGCAACCACCACAAGGCAGATTCCACCCTTCATCCTTCTGAAGTCGATAAAATGAGCACTGTTGAGCTGGGCCGATGTGATTCCATTCGCTACTTTCCGCTTTAAAAAATAGCTAATTACACAAACAAGCACCACGTAAATGGTAATGTGTTGTTGTTTTTTTAACATTCAATTAGTTTTATTTGTGTAGTTATAAATTATTTTGTTTTTTCTTTCTGAGATTCACAAATTAATGTGTTATTGATATATTAGTGTTGGGAGCAAATGAGGTAGGCAGCGGGGTTTTACACGTATGTTGTGTTACATCACATTTGACTTTGGCTCAAAAGTAGCATCTCCATGTATAACACTCACCGTATATCGGCAGCCAGAAAACGCCTGGGCAAGCATGAGTTTAAAAACAAGCATTGGCATAGGCAATATGTCTTGCCTTTTGCACCTTATAGGTCTTTAGCCATGCAAAAGTAATGTTGTTGCACCAAGCATATTGTGCTGCATAACTAAATACTTATAAGGTCCCAAAGGTGAGACCTATTGGCTATGCCATTGCTTGTTTAAATGTGATGTATATTTTCTATTATCTCCAAATTATGAGCTTCCAATGCATACTCTGCCTATAAATAATGGAGACCGGAGAAGGTGTGTAGTAGTTGTAAAATATCACACTTTGAGTTATGTACAGTAGCCTAATTACCATGGAGTTAAAATACTACTTGAAGAGACACCGAATGTACAATGCTCGGATTCGGATCCCCGCCTCCCCCCCCCCACAACTCTCACACAGGGGTTGCAGGTTTCACTCTTCTAGTTTGGCGGGGTGCGCCATTTTGGGCCTAACACAACAGGATCGGCTGTTTCATCTCCGGCTTCACCAATAGCTTAAACTCGCATAAATGCGAGACCTATTGCATTGCAAATGCTTGTTAAATCTGAGCTGCAGAATCAAAGGACAATGGAAAGTTTTTCATGACTGTATTAATTTCTGAAATGTACAGCAGTATACAATTTCTGAACAAAATGGAAAAAGCAGTAATAAAAGAGAAGCGTTCCATAAACACCGGTAAAACACTGTTTCAGTTGTTTTTTATGGCACGCAAATGAGTAATCACTGAAAAGCACTGTTTTTTTGAGGAATGGAAATCACTGGAAAACACTGAAGAAAAAAACCACCAGAATTTACCAAAAATAGAAACTGAAAACAGGAAAGCCTAAGTATATAGTACCTAAATGCACATAGTAAGTGCCATCAGTTATATTTAACAGCAAAATTCAAGTCTCCTGCCAGTTTCTCATTATAAACCGGAAGACAGAATCAGAGAATAAACATAGTTTGCATTACACAGAGGGTAAAGGGACTGGATCAGTATAAATTAAGCTTCCTGACAGTTTTTCGTTACAAACAAGAAGACAGTAAATACGGTGTATCACACAGACAATGAAAAAACAGATTCAGTTTAAAAAATAGTGAAATTAATTGTCTGTGTTGTGACCCAGGCTGATGGCGCGAAGTCTACATACCCATTTAGCCTCTTTTTGTCTCAGAATTAGTTCCCTACTCCCACGTCTTCTGTTTATTGAGTTATGTTTTATACCATGGAATCAAAGTCTACAATCACATGTATGGTGTTGCTTGTAATGCTCCGCCATCGGGTATTTTGTATCCCCTTTTTGGATGGCTTGGTGGTATTTTTGAATTCTGAGCTTGAGGCTACGAACGTGCTTCCTACATATATCATCTGACACGTACAGCCCAGCACGTAAATCACATGAGTCGTATTACAGTTTATAAACTCCCTGATCTCATACTTCCTGGGTCAGTTTTAAGAAAATTGCTGCGTCTTATTGCCTCCCAATTTACAGATGCTGCACGAAGTGGATGTATAAAACCCTAAAGGTTTGGTAGGCAGCCATGTATTACTGGATTTTGGGACAGTAACATAGCTAGGACATAGTTTTTTCTTTCAAAGTTTGTCCCCTTCTATATGTTACCGAGGGACTCAGAGTCAGGTAATTCCTTAAATTAGGTATATATAATAGGAGAGGCCAGTTGTTTCTTAAAATACAAAATATTTTGTCATTCTGTGAGGAATACTTGGTTACAAACCGTAATCTTTTGGTGCCTACGTATTATCCTTCTTCTTAGGGGCCAAGGTCTTATCCCTATTGAGTTGATATACTCGTGTTTCAACGCCACATAATTATATGCTACATAATTACACTGAACGCAATGCAACATATACTCCAAATAATACCACTCAGTGCCACATAATTACACACCACATAATTACACTCTACTGAATGCAACATACACTCCACACAATACCACTCAGTGCAGGAAGAAGTTGCCAGCAGAACAAGTACAAAAAAAGTAGAAAACATTTTTTATGTTAAAATCTTTTTTTAATCAGGTTTTCCAGTTATATACAATGTCGTTGTCGCTTGTATTAAGGTAACGAAAATCCTTCACACTTTTTATTATAGTGCTCTACAATACAGCCAAAAGTTCTGGCTAAACACATAAGGTCCCAAAGGCGAGACCTATTGGCTATGCCAATGCTTGTTTAAGCTTGGTCCGGAGTGACTTACTAGACTCCTCCTACTCCACCACCCTCTCCCTTCCAAAAGAATAGCACCTTTGGATACTTTGACCACCTTGATGGGTAGTGTACATTTTAACTCTCCTTTCCTTACCTTATTAGGTTTTTTAATGAGAACCCAGTCTCCAACTAAGTACTCAACCACCTTGGAATGATATATATCATCAAAATATTTGGCAACTGCTTCCTGTCCCCAGAATCAGCTTTTACTATAGTGCCTGAAAAAACTCTTCGACCCATATGGGATACAATTTGCACCTGGGTTGTTACGTAACAATTTGAATGGATACACACGAGGTGTACTTTGTGGTGCAGTGTGATCACTCTGAACTTTCTAAGAAATAGCTCAAACTGCAGACCAAAAGATAAAGCAGTCTGTACACCTTCCTTCAAGAATGTATTGACACATTCTACAAAGTCATTAGAGGTTGGAGAGTACAGAGCCATCTGCAAATGTTTAATGCCCAAATTCTTACCAAATTGGGTCATTTGATGAGACTTGAACTGTGTACCATTATCAGTCACAAGTTAATTTGGTGGTCCCTCAACCTCAAACATGTTGTTAAGGAAAGCAATAACAGATGTGGTGTCAGGTGTAGAAACAAAACTGAAATAAATACATTTAGAAAAATAGTCCACAAGGACTGTCAAACATTTTTTATTGCTTGGAAGTAGTTCAACGGGGCCAGCAAATCAAGTGCAACTTCATCCCGAGGTGCATTAGGTATAGCAACCATGTGTAAATTAGATTCAGAAGTCTTCCAATGTTTATCGGAAACCATGTATGTGCTACAACCTGACACCCATCTATTCACTTGTCCGAGCCACCACTAATATTGCTTCAATTTTCGAATAGTAACTGTAATTCCCAAGTGACCCTCATGAGCATCATGAAACAACTCCCTCAATTTTGTGGGCGGTACCAACAACTCATGACAAAGCAAAAATCCCTGAACTAGAGATAATTCATCTGAAACTTGTGCATACATTTTGAGCCCAGTGTCTAGATTCCTTTCCTGAGGCCACCCGTACTTGACATGTTCAATAACTTGTTTGAGAGTAAGATCATCATTGAGAGTGTCTAACCACACCAATCTAGAAAGGGAATCTTGCTTTTCTGCAGATTTTCCAGTGAGGGCGACAACACACTTCACCTCCTCTTCAGACCCATTCAAATTATCATCACAAATAGGCATCCTGGAAAGGTAGTCAGCTCTGGCATTTTTACCACCAGGTAAATAGTGTATTGCAAAGTTGTATTCTTGTAACTTGGATAATATGCAAACTAACCTGGCAGAGGCCTTACCAGTACCTTAACCATTAAGTAGGCAAATAAGGGGTTTGTGGTCTGTGAAAACTTGAGATTAAGCACCCCATAAAAAATCTTAAACTTTTCAATCGCCCATGCACACACCAGAGCTTCCTTTTCAATTGTGCTGTGATTAAGTTCCGCTGAATATAATGACCGTGATGCAAATGCAATTGTGTGTTATTTCTTGTCCACGCATTGTGACAGAATAGGACCTAATTCTGACTGACTGGCGTCAACTGTCAGAAAACACGGTTGCCCAGCTGAGAATGCCGATAAAATGGGTGCTGAAGTAATGAGATCCTTGATCTTACAGAAGTCTGCATTGTCTGCATTAGACCATTCAAAAGCTTGACCTTTTCTCAGAAGATCCCGTAAAGGTTGTACCACCAGAGCATATCCATGTATAAATCGTGAGAAGTATTCTCACAAACCTAAACACGAGCGAAGTCTCTCTTTGTTGCATGGTGCTATTAATTCTTGAATGACACAAACAGGAGACAGTTTCGGTTTTATGCCCTGATCAGAGATGCAGTGACCAAGATAATCCAGTTGATTAACCATAAATTTACACTTTTCCTTTCTGAGGTTGATGCCTATGTTCTCAAAAACAATAAGTACCCTTTCTAAAATTAAATTGTGTTCTCTTGCACTCTCAGAAAAAACAAGTACATCAACTTGTACATCAACTTGAAATGCCTGCACACCCTGGATGCCTTCTAACACAGTATCCATAAACTTTTGATTTACACTTGCTGCTGAGGCCAGACCGAATGGCATACGCAAGAACTTTAATGCTCCAAAAGGTGTAATAAACACAGTAAGGTCCTGGCTCTCAACAGCAAGTGGTATTTGATTATATGCTGATCTGAGCTCAAGCAACGACCCCCCCCCCCCCCCCAGATTGGATAAAAGATCCTGTACTTTGGGTGGTAGTCAATGATAATATTTTTGTTGAGAGTGCATACGTCCGTACAGAGACAAATCTCACCTGTCTTTCTCTTCACAATAACAACCGGACTGGCCCATTCTGATGAGTCAGTTGGTTGAATGACTCCTTCACTGCATAGTGTATCGACCTGACCTTGTGTACCACAGGTATGGCACCTTATCTGTGCTTGATTAGATGCTCTAATTTAGAAATGTATCCTATTTTAGCAGAACAGATATTTTGACATTTGTTAAGTACATTATCCACATTCACATCATCAAAACTTTCAATAAATGAGATAGAATGGTCAGCTAACACAATAGTTTTTTTTGCACTAGGAATTAATTTGATCCCAAGTCTGGCCAAATACTGCCACCTTATGATGTTCCTGCCTTTTTTTGTAACATAAATCTTTGTGGTGATTTGTCCCCCTAAACAAGACAAGGTATCTATGAAGAATCCCAGCATGTTAATGTCTTGTTCACCAAAGGCTTTAGGGAGAATATCAGTTTTCTCCAGGGATTTTTTTATCCCATTTCTTCTTCAAAAGAACGTCCGAAATAAAAGTAATTGGAGCACCAGAGTCTGCCATAATATCTTTAGGCACTTGTGCTACTATGGCCTTACACCAGGGTCCTTTCCCTTCAGCTTGAGAAATGTTTTCCAAAGAAATAGTTAAAACCACTTTTGAAAATTCCTGTGAACATGAAAAGAGTATCAACATCAGCAGAACTTATTTTCATGGTATTTCTGGAACTCTGCACACGGACACAAAGTGACTGATTTTCTGCACTTGTTACAACGCTTTGCATTAGCTGGACAAATAGAATTATTTACGATGTGTGGTGTTCTTGAACCACATCTAAAACATATGTTCAACACTTTTCTGAATGTGCCTCTAGCACCTTTGAGTTTTGTATCAATTACTCCAATGACGACCACTTTCCCCTGACGCACAAGCTACAGACGTTCCAAACATGGATGACTCTGCAGACATCAACTTGGAGGAGATGATCGACCTCTCTATACCTTTAGCAATATCAATTGTTTCAGCAAGACTGGGTTCTCTGCAACAATAGTCTTAACTAAATTTTCTTGGAAAAACAACTATATACGAATTGATCGCGTATGCAAATGTCCAGAGCATTCCCAAAATTACATGTAGAGGCCAACAACCTAAGTGCACTAAATATATTCTTCTACTGACTCCTCTATGTTCTGTTTTCTTCTAAAGAAATTAAAACGTTCATGTAGAACACTTGGTTCTTCAGAGAATTTCTTTGCGAGCTTAGATACATCTTCTATGTAGACATTCCATCCTTCTTGTGCTCCTGCTGGTGCATTTACCCGTGGAAGGTTATTAAAAAGATGCTGTCCTTCATAACCAAGATAACCATAATGGAGAGCAAGTTTTCTATTAGCATCAAATTTCATGGCATCGTTAGCAACTAAATAATTGTTTAAAGACATAAACCAGTGTTTCCATTGCATTACTGACTTGCCGGAGCAGTGAGAAACTGTGATATTTGGAGCAGTTGATTGCTGGATGCCATAAAGTACAAAGCTAAAAGGGTAACACTCTAAAATATTTTTTTTTAAAGTAAGAAAATGTGTGATGCATAAACACAACTATTCAATTCAATTCAAATGATCTTTATTCGGAATTGGTACATCCATAAAAGTACATACAGAATGAAACACATTAAAACACATAAAAACATGTATAAAAGTTAAAAACAAGATTTCCAATTGGGTTTGAGCAGCATATATAACATAAGGTGCATAATACATAATAAGGAGAAACATTAATCTATTAGTATATATAGTCGTGGATTTCAATTTGACCACTCCCAATAAACATACAGATCCAGACATACACATAGTTGATTCTCTGTACAGTTTATATCAGAATGATAAAGTGCAATGTGCATTCAATGGCCGTTATATATGTTCCATACTTGCCCTTGATCTCACGCAGACTTTTATAAAACAACTTACAGTGTATATAACCTCATCTGTTGACAGCATTTGTAGGAATCTCAATGCCAGATTAAAGTCCCTTAGGTTATATTTGCGGAGAATCGGCATTAAATATTGACGGGTGTACAATTTATAATGGCCACAGAAAAGAAAATAATGCAACAGACTTTGTTTCCCTCCTTCAGAGCAGGGGCAATCTAGCTCTTCTAAATTTTTGTTATAGCCGAGGGGGAAACTTAGTAGATTGACGATACTTCCATCCCGGAACCTGAACAAAAGGCTCCGGTTCCATCTTCCTGTTGGGATTGACAAGTATCTACAGGGCTTGTTTAGATTATCATTGCCTGAATCAGTAAGTGGAAGATATTTAATGACACCGGGTTTCACCAATTCAGATTTCCTTCGTTCCTCCTGGTATAGGTCAAGCAATGCCCGTTTTACACTATTCTTATGAGCGGGGACAATGGTGTTGGGAGAGCTAAACAAAGAGCCATGTCCCACGCTCATCAGGCTATTCTTGACAGCATTTAACCATGGTATATGATGGAATCTTTCGTGTAATAAACAGTCTGAAATTATGCTGCGCGTTAAGGTTGCCGCTGGATTTGACCATATTTTTATCCAAAAAAGCGCGGGCCTTGACCTAATAAAATCCACAATATATGACAACCTAAGTTCATGGTGACAAATAAATGTGGGCGCACATGGAACTCCCCCCAGCACCCTTCTACAAAATCTATTTTCCTCCAACTGGAGAGACGTGCTGTTACAATAACCCCACACTTCTGCTCCGTGTGTCCCAGTTGGTTGACATTGGGTACGATAAATATTAAGCAGGGGGGTAATGACATCGGCCAGTTTCGGTTGTCGGAGAGATAAAATTGAGTTGATTGACTTACCAATTTTATTTCTCGCGTAGGCAGCATGAGGCTGCCATGAGCCTGTGTTAGAGAATAGTAACCCTAGATAAGGGAAAGTGCTAGTGCATTTTAATACATTGTCACCTGATTTAATTGAGGTAATGTTATACTTTTTAGGTCCACAGTTTATAATGAAAGATTTTTTTAAATTGGTATTTAAGCCCAGATCGGACATAAAAGCAACAAACCCTGTGATTAGAGTACGTAAAGCATTCGGGATACGCATCATTAATACTGCGTCATCCGCATAGAGTAGGGTAGTAATGGGGGAACCATTTATGATTGGTACATCCTTAGTGTTCTTACTCAAAGTGCAGCTCAACCCGTTAATATATAGGATAAAAAGCAGTGGGGCGAGTACGCAGCCCTGTCTAACTCCTCTGCTAATAAAAATATCATCGGATAATTCGCCATCATTATTAATACGTACTCTCGCCTTTAGATCCCTATGTAAATAAGAAAGAAAATATACCAGTGAGTCATCCAAACCATAATCAAGCAAA
Source organism: Lissotriton vulgaris (assembly GCF_964263255.1). Classification (NCBI taxonomy): domain Eukaryota; kingdom Metazoa; phylum Chordata; class Amphibia; order Caudata; family Salamandridae; genus Lissotriton; species Lissotriton vulgaris. Next base: position 1,023,585,530 of record NC_141697.1, read on the forward strand.
AGTGACCATAACCTAGAACGATTAACAAAATCAAATGCGGAACTCAGATCCATGAAACCTAAATAAAGTGGGGACTTTTTAACAATAGTGTATTTGGCCATAATCAAATTCAAATTAAGACATTGTTCGACAGTGCCCACATGGCTTCTAAATCCCAATTGACTGCAGTGTAGAACATTATTATCCTCAGCCCAATCCCTTATCCTTTTGAAAATTACCCTTCCAAGGACTTTTAGCGTATTATCGATCAGTGAAATCGGGCGGTAGCAGGCAGGATCCGACCTATCACCTTTTTTGAATATCGGTTCGATGACACTGTTCGACCAGGATTCGGGAATTGAGCTGTCAGTCAAATTGTTAAATAAGTTGCATAATAAAGGGGCCCAAAAATGTATTTCAGATTTAATCTGGTCAATGGAAAGACAGTCCGGGCCAGGAGCTTTATTACTAGCGCTCTCAAATATAGCATCCTCTACCTCGGGTAATGTAAAGTTCAGTTGTTTAGCGTTGTTAGATAGGGGGGCAATATCTAGAAAAGTGGCTGATATAGCATAGATTTTAGAAAAATGCTCTACCCACACCTCGCCAGTTATATTACAATTGATTGGTTTGATGTTAGAACCAAAGGATCTGAGGGACTTGACTTCTCTCCAAAAACCTGTCGTGTCTTTTAATGAGGCAGTACGCGTGAGAGATTCCCAATGGTTAATCACTAGGGCCTCAGATCTAGTGTGTAACACAGATTTGTATTTTGATCTTAATTCTCTCACAAGGTGAGCGTCCCTAGGATTGATTTTTAAGGCCGCCCTCAGGTCCCTATTGGCCTTAGAGCAGGAAGAGTCAAACCAGCGAGGGCCATGATCTATGTTAGGCCTAGCTGGTTTAGAGGATTCTCTTTTAATAGCCCCGCAAAGATTACCAAAGGCAACAACCACTTAATCGCCTGGGCTAATGTCCGACAGACAAGTCTCTACTATCTTAGGGTGTTTTTTAATTACTCTAGCTAAAATATCTTTATTGTCCACCCCTTTCCATATTAATCTTAGTCTATCAGTGGATAGTGCCAGATTTTGTGCCCCAGTCTCTACTCTCGGTGCAACCTTCGTGGTCTGTGGATTATCTAAGTATATTCTAAGCGGATAGTGGTCACTATATGCAGAACAGATGACTTCCGCTTTTAAAATTATATCACTCAATATCGGACAGATAAATATATAATCTATCGTGGAGGCGCAGCCTTGGCCTATATATGTAGGTGTTGATATATTGTTTGCATTAGAACCAGCAATTTCCATTGCATTTACTAGGTCACGGGAGGCTAGATGATTTTTCAACTCTTCACCGTTTCTACATAAAGGACTATTCCGGTACATATGAGCATTAAAATCCCCTCCAATGCAAATGCCATCGAAGGGCCCATACTTCTGCCCCTCCATAATTTCATCAATAAAATTAAACAATAACAAAAAATTATCATTGGGGCGAGTAACAAAATCATTATTGTAAAAGTTAATTATACATAATTTCATCCTGTTGGTGTACTTCACAGCCATAAAACATTTACCTGGTGTGGGAATCAGTTTGGTTTGTACCCCGGATTTTATTTTGGTCCAGATGGATAGACCCCCACTGGGGCGACCCATGGGTGCGGGAGAAGCCTTTAAATTATAGCAACAAAAACCCTCCATTGTAGGAGTGGTTGTGCACCAAGTCTCTTGTAGCAACAATATGTCACAGTTATTATTGACCCAGTCTGACCATTCTTTAATTTTCAGTTTCGAGTTAAGACCCGCTATGTTCCAACTTACAAGAGATAGTTCAAAATCCTGAAGCAGTAGTCTTTGGTTCGTGGATTTTCCTCTCACTACAGTCCGTGGCAAGGGTTTTGGAACTTCCTGAATTTCAGTGATTAATGCCAATGATGATTCAACTGGATTAGTCGATGAGGGTCAGTCTAGCATATCCAAATCTGACAAAGGTGCAAATCTATTGAACATGTTGAATGGAAAGGAAGCTGGCTGAAATTGTATAGGGGGTGGCTGAAAATGCATTGGTGGTGGTTGAAATTGCATTAAGGGTGGCCGAGATTGCATTGGAGGTTGTCTGTAAAAGTAACTCAAAGGTAACATGGTTGCAACCGTAGAAATAGCAGAGCAGTTACTATTTCTGTTGAGTAGATGTCTTACAGTACCAGGGTTTTTAAAGTTGAGAACTATACAGTCACCTTCCTTGTCTTTGAGTAAGGGCCCAACCCAAGACACCCTGCGAGCCGATATGATCTCTCTAGAGATGTTGTATCCGACACCTTTGTGCTTAGTTAGCCAGTCTATACATTTGTTTCGCAGTTGCACCCATGATTCCCCCTGATCCTCCCTCAACGGTGGTACTCCTGCAAGGACCAGGACAGGCATCCGGTGGCAAATGTAAGGCAGGCCCTTGATGTTTAAAAGGCCTGCTTGTCCCTGCTTGCCCAGTACCTTTATTGTTAGCAGCAGTTGGTCTTATTGCTGTTGCAGGTTGGGTAGAGCCGCCATTATGGTTGGTGGCATTTTTGTTGATAATAACGGTAGGGGCAGTTTTTCTAGTTGCAGGCGTTGGGGTAGATTTGGGAGGTAAATTGGGTTTTGCCAAGTTCTTCCCTCCATTGGCGGATCGGGGTTGAATTGTAGGTGGTACAATAGGCGGTAGTGATGTTCCAGGGTTACTTATGCCCCCACCCGGTAAGGTGGGAACTTCCTGTTTCTTTAGTGACAGAGTGTTGCTTACAGATTCAAGTTCTTTTAAGAGACGGTCGGCTCTAATTTGATCCAAGATGACAGACCCCTTTCTTTTTACTTCTTCGTTTTTAACCAGGTTATCTAGTCTATCAAGTCTTTTAAAAACATTATTAAACTGGTTGATCATTTGCTTCTCTAGTCGATTAAAAATAGTGTCAACTATGGTTTCTATAAGGTTCCCATTTTGTTTTGAGAGATGATAATTATCTCCCATTAGTGTTGTTTGGGTCCATATCGTATTAGAAATCCCGCTTGAGTCAGTAGTGGTTGCGGTAGAAATATCATCCGCGACCACAGGGTCTTTATCCACAACATGAACAGTTAGTGCCCCGGTTGGTTTTTGTTTATTCCACAAGCTCTGAGGCGTAGGCTGATTCTTGCTAGTTAGAGGTTGTTTCCTTTTATTGGCACTAGGCTTAGCAATGCCTCTTTTGCGTTTTTCCCCTCCCTGTTTATTACTAGTTTCCATAGATCCCGGGATAGTAGCATCATCCTGGGAGGCTATTGTAATAGTAGGAACAGTTTCAGACAACAAGGATACGGGGGGTGTTAATACCAGTGCCGGTTTTGTAATAACAACAACTGGTGATAGTGGAATACCAGGGCTAGTTGACAGTGGTATCGGCTGTGTGATGTTGTTAGTGCAGCTCATGGACATCCTTCTTTCAGTGTCGGCTATTTCGTTTGATACCAAGTTCAGTGCATTTTCAAGTAGGGATTCAAATGTAGCAGGGGGAAAAGGAAAGTCATCCTGTGTAACACCAGCATTGGCTGACTCCATAATAGGAGAGGAAAGTAAACTCACCGCGGGCGAGTAGGCAATGTTAGAGGGGTGGCCCGCCCGACCACTGCAGACCACTGACGGCCACAGACGGCCCGCCCTATGCCCGGGCTCCGCCCGGCGTCGCCCGCGCGCGTCCCGCGACGCGGAGGGATCCACTGGGCTTTGTAGCGCCTCCGGGCGCGAAGACAGCGGGACACAGGAAGTGCACGCAAAGCCCGCTGGGAGCTGTAGTCTCCAGCCGCGTTGGAAGGATGGCGGCGAGACCTACAGCGTTCCCCACCCAGGGGCTGAAGGTGCGTGCTGGCGTGCTGTCTGGATGGCGAGTGAACTCGCTGCAGGTAGACCCCCGCTCCACCGAGGGATCCACTGGGCTTTGTAGCACCTCCGGGCGCGAAGACAGCGGGACACAGGAAGTGCACGCAAAGCCCGCTGGGAGCTGTAGTCTCCAGCTGCGTTGGAAGGATGGCGGTGAGACCTACAGCGTTCCCCACCCAGGGGCTGAAGGTGCGTGCTGGCGTGCTGTCCGGATGGCGAGTGAACTCGCTGCAGGTAGACCCCCGCTCCACCGAGGGATCCACTGGGCTTTGTAGCGCCTCCGGGCGCGAAGACAGCGGGACACAGGAAGTGCACGCAAAGCCCGCTGGGAGCTGTAGTCTCCAGCCGCGTTGGAAGGATGGCGGCGAGACCTACAGCGTTCCCCACCCAGGGGCTGAAGGTGCGTGCTGGCGTGCTGTCCGGATGGCGAGTGAACTCGCTGCAGGTAGACCCCCGCTCCACCGAGGGATCCACTGGGCTTTGTAGCGCCTCCGGGCGCGAAGACAGCGGGACACAGGAAGTGCACGCAAAGCCCGGTGGGAGCTGTAGTCTCCAGCCGCGTTGGAAGGATGGCGGCGAGACCTACAGCGTTCCCCACCCAGGGGCTGAAGGTGCGTGCTGGCGTGCTGTCCGGATGGCGAGTGAACTCGCTGCAGGTAGACCAGGTAAAACACAACTAATTAACGTTAATAAAATAAAAAATTAACCTTGAACATGACCTTACATGCAAATGTTAATTGGCAATTGAAAACGGTATGCCTATCACCGAGTGTGCAGGCTCCCAGTTTGAAATTATTTAAGAAAGGTGTGCCTGTCACCGAGTGTGCCTGTACCCAATTTAAAAATTATATTAAGAAAGGTGTGCCTGTCACAGTGTGTGCATGCAATATTAGCAGAAATATAAAAATAAGGTGTGCCTGTCACCGAATGTGCAGGCAAAACTGTCAGTATTACTTTTATGAAGCTACTTCCTGGTCCAAGAAGGCCTCCGTGGAGGGTGAGCTGTGTGATGAGGCTCTAATATTTGCCTGGCAACAAGGCACAAGAGGGGTGCAGGAGTTGCCAGATGACCACGTGATCTGATGTTGGAGGCCGGGCAGAGGAAATGCCGCCTAGGATTGCTCCTCAGTCCTCTCGGTCCACCAAGAAGAAATGAGTAAAGGTGGCAGCAAGGTGGCAGGCGTCCCTGAAGAAAATGCGCTGGTCTGTGGGCTCAGTCATGAATAATTTTTGGTCATCCTCGTCGCCAAATATTAAGATGAGGAAAATGACTGCCACAGATGCAGGTAGGTAGAATAACAAGTGCATTTATTGTAGAATATAGGTACTTAGTGAAGAGCCCACTACCGATCCTCAGGTGTCCTCAGTACTACTGCTCAAAAGGTAAATGATCTGAGCAGAACACCCAGGACAGGCAAAGCGGAGCGTATGCATACATTTGAAAAAATAAATTTGGTGTCCCGTGCGGAAAAACACAGGACGAAAACAAGTTGTCCTTGATATGGAAATAGGACAACTTGTCCAATACAACTCATGCCAACATTTGGAAGAGGGAAAGAGGGAGGTTTTCAAAGATTAATCGGGGAATTAATTTTCACGTTTGACTTGTAATCTAGTGGATATTCTGGACCCTAAACTTTATTATTTTACAATGTACTGTGATTTGTTACCACCCATCCAACTTGATCCTCTGATGGGCTTTGCTTGTCTCATTGAGGGGTGAGGACAACTAAGGTGTCAGCTGTTGGCTACCCAACGACGACCATACATTAGTAGCCAACTTACAGATTTGTTATCAGGTTCAAATACACCACCCTCAGAACCATGCTATAGAGATAAAGGATAACTACTGGAAGTCCAAGCCTCCTGAAGAAGTTCATCAGACTAAAATCATGCAAGCGAGTAACTCCACTACCTCTGTACAGAACACCAACAGTAAGACTTGCTGTTCTGAAAATAATCTAGGACTATCTTTACTATACATTAGAAATTTAGCTTGATTATGCATAGTTTCTGTGGAGAGAACATTAGTAAACTCAAAAAGAATCAGACAAATCAGAGTTTCAGTTAAATATTGTATTAGCAAATTAGGTTGTAATGCAAATAATTCAATAAGCTCAAGCATGAATCTCATAAATAGTCTCAGCCTATACATCAATGGCAATGCCGACTGGTACAGGCCTACTGGATTTAGGTGGTTGCAGGCCTAAAATGGGCCACACATCTGAGCATAGTCCTAACCCCACAGTGTTGTCTTTTAGGCAACAATAAGCGCCCGAAGAACAGGAAGATACCATACAAATTTCTACAATTGGTGTTAGTCTTAGCCAGACTTAGGGTTGCCTTCACCTGGATGGGGCAAAGGGTGCCCGAGGCTGCACACTGGCATAAAGACGTGATGGAATAGTCTCTCCTGGAGGAGACCCACATGAAGCTCAACAGGTGAGACAACAGGGTGGTCGATGATCTCTCTGAATTGCAAGACCTGTGTGACACACTCCTAGACCCGGAATCTGACACAGTCTTATTGGATAGTGATATCACTGACGAAAAAAGGGGGCGTGATGTGCAGGGACGGGAGGGGTCTCAACCCTCTTGCGCTGAAGTTGAAGAGTGTGGTGTGCATGCACGGTGAGTATTGTTGTTTCTGGCGGGGCACTGATGACCCATTGAACTTGGAATTGAATATCGAAATGTCATATTGAGTTATGTGCGCAAAATCTTTTCTTTTGCTTACCACTGATTGGTTTTTTCTTTTGTAGTGTTTTACAAAACTGAAAAATTAAGGTTAAAAAAAAGACTATACATCAATCCAATTTCAAAGCAAACAATTTAAGAAGGTATCCTAGCAAGACATTGGGATGATTTAATTCAGCAAAAGAGTTTAGCTGGTCTATTTAAGCAAAGAGTTCCTGGCAACAACAAGGTTGACGAAAGTTCTCAAAAGTTCTTTTTGCATCGGCACAGAGTTCAGTAAAATGGCAGGGGAAACAAGTAAGGAGTTAGCTAGCAAACCTGCCAGCTTGATTCCATGGACAGAAAGGAGAAGTCAATACTAAAGCAGCAGTTTCAGCAGCTGGTCTCAATGATGGCTCCACAATTGACTGCTCTTAAAGGATATAAGCCCACAAAAGAACTTTCCTCCTTGAAGCAAAATGTCCATATAGTTCCACAAGTCTGGAGGTGACATCAACAACCACTCCACTAACCTTGAATACTGTGAAGTTATTTTCCGCTTACATATTGCAAAAGTGGCAACAGCGACATACTTTCCCAAACAAATCATGGGAACGGTTCTTCAACCTGGGCACGCATATTAGTCCATATAGAGCCATTCATTCAGCAAAGCTTCTCGTGTGCTGGGATAAGAGTTTGAATCACACAGTAGTGTCTATTTAGGGATTGTAAATTGTATCAACTCCCTCCTTGTAGGAATCCATGGGAAAGTACAACAAAGTTACATGAAGAGTGCTGAACCATGAAGAAGAATAGGCTAATCGGATAACTCAAGTTAGGCATTACAGTCGAACATTTTAGGTGCACATATATATTTTATATATGTTTTCAGAGTTAAACAAGAGTCATTCACCTAATATATGAGTCAAGCAATTAGTCGTCACAGATCATTGCATGAAATAGTTTAATAAGAGAAATAGCAGTTTGCTGCATTTGAAAGTTCATGCTTGTAAATTATCCTGTAAGTTCACACCATTAAGTCTTAAAGCTTATTGAAATATCAATAGTTTGTCACATATGTTAATTTCTCATTAATTGCAGAAAGTACATTTTGCAAGTCATTTCTTTTGACATGTTTACATTTATACAAACATAAGTCTGTTAAGCATGTTAAAGAGACATTATATTTTTCTCTTCTATTTCTACACATCAAAGCATGCTTTTACGGTGCTTGTCCTGCACTTATTCTCAATACTTCATTTGTGTTTCTTTAACGCGTGCAAGATGCACGTGCATTTCAAGTGTGAAATTTCGCTCTCATGCTAAGTTTATATGTTGTGCAAAGAAAGATTACCTTTCAAGCTGGATCACTTGCATTGAAATGGTAGTGATTTCAGGCAGTGGAAAACTATAACAGAGCTATTTTTGTCTTACAAATTCGGTAGCTCCCTTTTTGGGGCTTGGTCACCTTCCTTGCTCGGCATGGGGGATGCTAGCCTCCATTGCAGGGAGCATAATAGGAGAGATGGTTCTCTGGCACTTCCTTGTTTTCTTACTCCTGGTGGTGCCATCTTCTCCCATCTCACTTGAGGCCAACCCGGAACATTGTCATATTTAGACTCCCTTTTGTGGTCCTTGGAAACCAACAGCCCTGCCAATTGTACCACGCAACAGTGGTTAGACTAACGCATTTTAATGCTGATGTGGGCATTATTGTAAGCAGGTAGACTCGTAGGCAGATAGGGTTCTTCAAATCTTCTTTAATAACATATAAGTAGAAGGCAATACAGCGACACGATCATAGTACATCCTCCGCCTTCCCCTCCAGTAACCGACTCCCTCCCACAGCATTCTCCCTGGCATACATTCCACGCACTCCACACGAGCACATACACACACGCGCGCACACACATACACGCGCCACACACACGAGACACACACGCGCACAACACAACACATAAACCAATACCACACACCCTCCTCCTCAAAAAGCTTAAGTACCCGCAAACGGAATCATCCTAATCTGAAATCAGAAAACCGGACAGGCAACTTTCTTACTCTGTCACTACGGCGAAGACATTCACCACCAACACCAACATTAGAGGGAGATGGTCCAACATCACCAACATCCCCAACACCATTTCCAGGCTCACTGTCGGTACTACAGCTACCTGCATTGCTAGGCGATGCCAACTCTTTTACTAGGCCAAAATCATCACCTAACAAGTAACCGCTACAAGACCCACCATCATAATGTGCACCTACCACACCACTCCTCTCATTACAAAAACTCAATTGGCGAAAATTCCACCTTTTACCGTCTTCCAATTCAACAGGACTACCAAAAACCTTTATTACCCTTAAAGGTTTAGACCATACACTTTCGCCTTTCAATACCTTCCTAGGGTTCTTCACCCTAACCATCTGACCGATCCTAACTAAAGGCCAAGCATGTCTATTACCATGATACTGCTGATTACGGTCTTGATACTTCTTAACCTCAGATCTGACTTCTTTATCAATATTCTTAATATTGCATTGCATTTTATCATTTCTCTTCCTCAACCACCAAGGAACCAACCCAGTAAATGGTTTCCTACCTCTCAAGATCTTGAAAGGTGTTTTCCCTGTAGCCGAATGGGTAGTCACACGATAAGCAGTCAACCTCTCTTGCAAAGCTTTCCTCCAAGGCAAACCTGCACTCAATGCCAATTCAATCGCTTCCTTAACCACTCTGTTGAAGCGTTCAACTTGGCCGTTTCCTTCTGGGTGATATAATGATGATTTAATGTGTTTGATACCCATCACCAGTAAAAACTCTTCCATCTTCTGTGATACAAATTGGGGACCATTATCCGAAACCAATATTTCGGGAACGCCCTCTCTTGAAAATACATCCTCTAAAAATTCAATAACCACATCTGTTGACATCCCACTTACCATTCTTACCTCGGGCCATTTTGAATAATAATCAACTAGTACAATGGCATAACAGTCCATAGATGACAAAGCTGAGAATGGCCCCATAAAGTCGATAGCTACTTTCTGCCAAGGGTATTCAGGTAACTCCACCATAGTTAATGGTACATTTAATGGTTTAGCCACTTTATCACTAGTACCACAAATCCTGCAATCCCTTACCAATCGGTCCACCATGGAATCTACACCTGGCCACCAAAACCACTCTTTGACCCTCCTTTTAGAGCTGGACATACCACCATGACCTAAGTGGCATTTCTCAGCAATATCTTTCCTTAAACCAACGGGGGGAACAATCCTGTCACCTCTTAAAATAATATCATTGACAATACACAATTCATCCCTAATCTTAGAAAACGCAACACATTCACCACGTAAGTTGGATTCTCTTGGCCAACCCTCAACTACAAAACGTTTAACCTCCTTCAAAACTACATCCTTCTCCATCTCATTCATCCAAGATGTTTCAGAAATACTACTAATAGCATCCTGAGTACCTACAAGAAATACGTCCTTAGCAGTAAATGCTATTTCACAATCAGTATTGGTTTTAACCTCCTTAGAGTCCACATTGGGTAGTCTGGATAAACCATCCGCAACTACATTATCTTTACCCGGAATGTATTCTATGTCAAAACTAAACATCTGCAGCTTTGAAGCTAAGCGAGCTAACCTTGGAGTTAAATTCTTTCCTCCCTCAGGTCTTAAAATATTCACCAACGGTTTGTGATCAGTGCAAATTTTAAACTTCCTCCCCCACACATACATTCGAAATCTCTCAGCTGCCCATGAAGCGGCCAACAATTCTTTCTCTATCACAGAATAATTCCGCTCCGCTTGGGTCAAGGTGCGTGAAGCATACGCTACCACCCATTTTTCAGACTTAACTCGTTGGGAAAACACAGCACCAATTCCATAAACAGACGCATCCACAGATAACACACAATCAGCCGTTGGCAAAAAGGGTTTCAGACAAGGAGTAGTAACTATCTCCTTCTTCACTTTCTCGAAACATGTCTTTTGTTGCTCACCCCATGTAAACATTACACCTCTTTTTAGTAATGATCTCAAAGGTTCAACTTTTGAAGCATAGTTCTCAATAAAACGTGAATAAAACTCTGTCAGTCCAAGGAATGACATCAATTGCTCTCTACTAGTAGGCTCCGGAACAGCTAAGATAGCATCTACATGACTAATTTTAGGTCGAATGCCATCCTTAGATATAACATGTCCTAAGTATTCAACCTCGGATTTCCCAAATACACATTTCTCATTTTTAATAGTCAGCCCACTTCTTCTCAATGCATCTAGAACCTCGAATAAACTTTTATCATGACATTCTTTGTCCTTCCCATATATTAAAATGTCGTCTTGAAACACCTTAGCATTTTCAATACCTTGTAAAACCCTGCACATCTCCCTTTGGAACACAGCAGATGCACTGGCAAGGCCAAATGGCATACGTTTATACCTAAACATTCCTTCTGTGGTAATGAAGGCAGTGCAGTGTTTAGAATCGTCCTCTAACACAATTTGATGGTATGCACTGGTTAAGTCTATCTTGGAAAACCAAGACGAACCACCAACAGAAGATGTGAGTTCCTGCAGATTAGGAAGATGAAATGTGTCCACCCAGATGGCTTCATTTAAACACCTTAGGTCCACGCACAGTCGTAAATCGCCATTAGATTTAAGCGAAATCACGACTGGCGAAACCCAATCTGAACTTACAACAGGTTCAACAATACCATCACTACACAGTTTCTTAAGTATTTCACCTAATTTTTCTCTATAGCTAATGGGAACATTCCTAAGTTTTTGTCGAATAGGACATGCACCTTCTCTTAATATTATTTTGTGCTTGAACCCAACCATTTTACCGATCCCATTCGAAAATACATCAGGAAACTTTTCTTGTAGGTTTGAGTAAGAATTATTCTCAACACATTCGTCCTAAATAGAGTACACAGGACACTCCAGTCTGGGGTCAATTTTCATGCCCAAATCAAAAATGTGTGGCCACCCCAAAATAGTCGCACCTTTGTTGGCCACATAGATTTTACCCTGGCACGAATTACACCCAAAACTTATTTTAGCAATTATGAACCCTTCTAAAGGTATCTTGTGCCCAGTATAACTACCAGGATGTACATCAGGACCTAATAATGGCCTGTTAGGCCAAAGAGATTTAAACAAGTCCATGCCCATAATGGTATACCACGCACAAGAATCTACCATGACCTTTACTTCTAAACCATCAATATTGACGAGGCATGATGGTAGCTTTTTAACCTTATTTGTCCCTTTAACCAATTCATCCTGTATACTGCATACATCACCTACAACGTGGAAAACATTGTCTTGATTGTTTGCGTGGACGCAATTAATGTCATCTTGCTCATCATCTTGTAAATAATTAACTTTAGCTTTAAAATTCCGACACACTCTAGTAAAGTGTCCCTTTTTTTTACAATTAGTACATATTTTATCGAGAGCAGGACACCACTTATAGTTTGCTAGATGAGTAGAAGACCCACATCTAAAACATGCAAACTTTTTTAACTCATTACCTTTCTCATAAATTTTTTCATTTCCCTTTTTATTAGAATAAGATGAATAGTTAGTCATCTTACTATCAATCTTGGGTTTATATTTATCAGCCTTATTTACTGCATTAATTGAGGTAGAATCAATATCATTTTTTTCATTTCTAACCTCACGAATGCATTGGTCTGAAATTTCTACACCTCTGGCTACTTCAATAGCATTTTTCAATGAGGTACTCCCAGATGACCATAATTTCTCCTGAATTTTTTTAGATTTGGTCTTCATAAGAATCTGGTCCCGCAAAACCTGATCGTACGTGATGGTTTCAAATTCGCACGTGACTGCTAAACCCCTCAAAGCTGAAACAAATTGATCAATTGACTCATCACTTTTTTGAGCTCTTGAATAAAACTTAAACCTTTCCATCACTACGTTAATTTTCCTTCCAAACCTTTCTTGCATCTGTTTGACGGCACATTGATAAGCACCCATATCACCAGCATTTTCAATTTTCGGTAAATTTTTGAACTCCCTTAAACCTACAGCACCTAATCTATGTTTAAGCAAAGATACTTTCCTATCTTAAGAAGATTCCTCTTCAGCTAACACTTCAACATAAGCTTCAAACATATCAAGCCATAAATCCCATGCAATAGGAGGTTCACCAGACTCCGCCAAAAAAAATGGCTGTGGATGAATTGAAGACATTACAATTACTATGTAAGTTAATACAATTTAACACTTGGAAAAATGAAAATAAAAAAAATTTCCTTTGTAAATACTTGCGCAAAAAGTTCACCAAAGTCCAAGTTAATATGTAATTTTCCTTGTAATACCTTGTACAAAAAGTCCACCAAAGTTTTAATAGTGTTGAAATTGAAATTGTACATCAAGGTTGTACTTGTAGTTTAAAAATTTTAATGATGTCAAAATTGTTCATCAAAATTGTATTTGCAATTTAAAAATATGAATGTTACCATTAACGTAGAATCAACTGGTATGGCTAGCGTTGAAATTGCTTATGAACGCAGTAATTTATACTCATTTGAAGTTGGCATCGGCATCTGAACGCGTTACTCGGTGCAGCGTTACTTCGTTGCTATGTTGCTCGGTTGCCGCGTTGCTACGATGCAAAAATATATCCAAAATGGCCGCACGCTATGCGTGATACGTGATGACAGTATCACGTGATGGTTTTAAGGGGTGATGATAACAATCGGCTACGTGATGACAACAACCGGCTACGGAGAGTCAGAGAGTTCACAATGACGATCCGCACGCGCAGAATGTTCACTCATGAGTCCAGTTTAAAAGATGCACCATGCGTTGCCGAAGGTCGTTGCACAAAGGTAAAATTTCCAAAACATACCAGTTTACTGCTCACAGTTGTACAGTTTGCTACTCACAGTTGTTTGGACCATTTCTTCTTAGTAAAGCGAAATTTAGTTGCAAGCAAGAGTTGAATGGTTTAACAATCCAAACGAAGAGAAGAAAAAAAAAAAAATTCCAATAAAATCAATGTCGCTGCTGCCGAATCCCGCTCGTCGCCATATATTGTAAGCAGGTAGACTCGTAGGCAGATAGGGTTCTTCAAATCTTCTTTAATAACATATAAGTAGAAGGCAATACAGCGACACGATCATAGTACATCCTCCGCCTTCCCCTCCAGTAACCGACTCCCTCCCACAGCATTCTCCCTGGCATACATTCCACGCACTCCACACGAGCACATACACACACACGCGCACACACACATACACGCGCCACACACACGCGCACAACACAACACATAAACCAATACCACAGGCATCACCTAATTAAAATGCTTTGAGCTGAGTTTGCAACAAGAAGCTGCAAGAATAATTAAACACAATAAGCAGCCCAGGGCAGTGTGTGCTTCAGGTTACTGTGCCTCAATCTTCCCCAGGCAAGTTACACACCTCCTGCCGGCCTGGACTCGTTGCTATGGAGATCACACCCTGATGTGTGGCTGATGATGCATTGTTTCCTCACCAGTGGGAGACAGAATAAAATAAATCTTCTGTCATCATTCTCCGCCTCTCTGGGACACGTGGATTGGAAGGTTGCATCAATCTCTCACAGTGAGACAAAAGCATTTGCTCTCCAAACCATAAACAACAGAGGTGCCAGTCCCCAAATGGATCCTGTTGTGTTTTCTGTTATTTTCAGACCAGTGTGCACTTGGTGCATGCATAGTTGGTCAATTGGCAGCTCCAGACTCTGGTTTCAGCTGAATTTTTAGGTCTGGTCAACACGGCACGTGTGCATGGGGGAAGGGGGATTGGGCAGCCTTCCTATCCCCGGGCAGTTCTGGCAATACAGGACTCCATTCGATGAGATGGACACAACACTAGCAGTCCCATCGTGGCTGGTCCTACACAGCACAATACAGTACTGTAGAGAAAGCACACTGTAGCTGACAGCCCAATGGAGGATAGAGCCTCTCCCTTTCCTTGGCAAGCTCTCTGCTCTGAGAGAAAGAGCGCTTCTGGCACAGCAGCCTAGTCACCACCTAGGGAGAGAACTTTGTCTTTTTATATTTATTTGTATTTTCATTCATCCAAAATGCAGCAGATAAGATGCTTCGCAATTCAAAAATAAAATTTCAAAATAGCAGTTCATCAATTTACAAAATTTGAATGTAATAATCATAGTAATTATTAGTAAACTTATTAACAATAATTGTGAATGGCGTTTCTTATATCACACATTTGGCTGGAGAAGCCCGCTACCTTTTAGACTCACCAATCTCGACTCTCTCCCTGTTGCCCCAAATGTTGTTAAAGTGCTTATTTGCACACATATTCTCATGGTTGTTAACTCATACTTAAATAGGCCATTAAGCCATTGAGGGTATAATTGTTGACTTCCAATTTGCTAGTATTAATGACTTTGCTACTAGAGTGACTATGAAACAGAGCTGATTCAGTTCGGTAGGGAGATTATTTTAACTCGACAGGGTGCCAAAAAGGGCCCCCAGCAGATCAAAAACAATCACTCTTCCCGTCTGGACTACTTCATAAAAAATATTGGTCCAAAATACAGTCAATCTAGGGCAACAAAAAAATCATATGGAGCCAATCCCCTGATTCAGACCCACATCTAAAGCATCTGGCGTCAGCTCCACTGTACATCCTTTTGATTTTTTTCTGGAGTATAGTATGACATCCATTTACAATAAAAAGGATGCTCTTAAAATTAGCTGCACGGATGGCTTTCCCACTGATCTGGTTATAATAATTCCATTGTTCTATAGTTATATCACATCCAGTGGTAGACGCTATTTTAGTTATATGGTCGGATACTAATTTTGGTTCTAGATGCTGAAGTAGAACTCTATACCGATTTCCTGTCCCCAATAGGCGGGAAATGAAGAAGGCCCAACATATTTTTCTCTGCTATTTCATTTATCTCTATCGGGTTGCTGAAGCATAAATGCTGCATTTGAGTGAAGCAAAAAAAATTATTGGACTAACTGATGGATTTTCATGGCTGAGTGTACGCCATAAAATTAATTGATTATTACAGAAAAAATTCCTAAGCCTCCGAAAACCCAAAGCTGCCCAACGACTAAGGGTGGGCAGGCCAAGACTTAGGCCAAACCCAGAACAGAGGTTGAGTTTTAATTATGGATGAAAATATAGGACTTTATATTCTTGCCAGATGAGATTAAAGCGATCGACTATGACTTGAGGATTCTTATGATTGGTTCTCTTTGGTAGTCTAGGAATCTATAAGAAAGAGACAAGATCAATTCCAGACACGTTTAACATACTATCCAACTAATAATTATCTTCACATGATGCCTTTTTTGAGGTGAAGGTTAGCTAATTTAGCAGAGCTGATTGGTAATAGGTTTTAAAACGTGAAAGAGGACCTCCTTTCTCTTGTGGAAGTGGAGAACAGAGAGCTTAACCCTTGGTCGTTTACTTTGCCAAAACTATTTGCATCAATGGCCACAAATAATTATTTGGGAATTTTAATCAGTACATTAGAAAAGGCAAACAGAAACCGAGGTAACAGATTTATTTTTATAAGTAAAATGCACCCTATGAACATGAGGGGAAGTCTGTCCCATTGTTTAATTACCGTACAACCTTTGTGTGCAATGCACAAGGCTTTATAGGTAACTTGCTTATTATGGGCTACCAGTGGTGCTCAACAAGTTCAGCATCCGCCGACTGATGCCTGGGGAGGGATGACGCTGCTTCCAGCCAGGAAAAGGCAGAAGCGACGTGGATATTCAGATAGTGCTGATGTAGCCCATATTTCCTCTCATTTAAATGGAAATTACATTGCAAAAGACATTTGTTTGTTAAATTAAATTTACTGACATTTTGTAAAACATATACAGAAACATCGATCAATAGGACATGTGCAACCAAAACTGCAGTCTGTGATAGTACAAGCATATGGGACCACAATGATGAATGAACGTCTCTTCATTGGTAATTCATAGTGTTTGCAAAAGACATGTAAAAGACTTGTTGGTTCATATCAGAGACAATATGAACTTTCCTCCTGTGGAAAAGTCAGGAACATCAGATGAATCTCTATGAAGACAATTCCAGAAGCCATCTAATGTGGGATTACCAATACATA
This sequence comes from Lissotriton vulgaris, assembly GCF_964263255.1. NCBI lineage: Eukaryota > Metazoa > Chordata > Amphibia > Caudata > Salamandridae > Lissotriton > Lissotriton vulgaris. The sequence continues at coordinate 1,023,602,231 of NC_141697.1, forward strand.
AATTTGTCTTTGGTGTCGGTTAACAGGAATGGGAGGATCCTGATAGGATCATGTTACCAAGTTTCATGGCCAAGCTCCATATCCTTGAAAATATGGACACTATGTTGCCAGACAATGTGAATGTAAATTCTTTGGTGGCAAATCTGTTGGGCAGTTCTTCCATGGTGGAAGAAAACATATTGAAAGACCCATTGGATAAGAAGATAGACACTACATTTAAAAGTCTTTTTAGGGTCTAATGTGGCTATTAAAGCTGGAATTCATGGTGCTTATGCAACCCAATCTCTCATCTCAGATTTTGAGAAACTGTTCATAGCAATCCAAGATGTGTTGGATTGCCTTCCTTTATAGGAGTACATTGAGCATCAGATAGAATTCAAAAATTGAATTTGACGTGGTCAGATCAGCAGCACATGTGAGAAAGACTTCCATATCTGCCATAAGAAATCAGTACTTCAAAGACTGGAACACTGATGCGGCTCAGAGGGCGATGGCCCTTAAAATGGCATTTGAGAGTTGCAAATTATTTGGCGCTGAGTTCTACAAGAAACGAAACAGGATGCAGGTGCCAAGAATCAGCGCTCCTGACCATGACAAGATGAAGAACTCTCCATTAAATGTTGGAGGACGAATTTAACGATTCATTTAACAATGGGAAGAAATTACAATGGATCATTGAGTTCAGCAGTTTATCAGTAAGAGGTACTAGAATTTTTGTCTGACCCGATTTCTGCTGGGACCAATCGTACTCTGCTCATTGGGGATCCACCCAAAGGGAGGCTTTACTAAAGAGAGTATCAGCTCTTCAGATGAAGGAAGCGATTGTCCTGTACCCAAGGAAGAATCAGGGCATTGTCTTTCTAGTCCCCAAATCAGCGGGAGCTATCGTCTAAAGATCGACTTGAAGAACCTCAACAATTCAGTAAAAACATCAAATTCAAGATGGAAGCCCTGTAGAAAATGATACATGTAATTCCTGCCAATCACGTCCTAACAACCTTGGATGCAATGGATGCAATGGATTCATATCTGCATATTCTGATTGCAAAATGTCATCACAAGTACTTGAGCTTTGCGTTGTGATGAAAATGTCCTCTGCGCGTTAATAGACCTGCACCTCTGTCCTGATTGCCCAACTGTACTGATGTCTAGATCCCTAATGCTGGTTTTTGTTGTCATAGGCAAACACAGATCATGCGTGTGTGTCATGACATAGGCCTGTCTCACAGATTGCGCGGCCTTGGATGACTGGGAGAGGCGCCCAAAGCGCCACCCTCATAGTGGTGGAATGCTACTGCCTTCACCAGGAGTTAAGCAGCACAAGCGCAGTGGTGGCAGCATACCATGTAGTGATCAGTAGAAGTCAACAGGTCCTATTTATTAAGTCAAGCCTAGACAGCACTTGCACAGTCTGGAAGGCCTGTTGTATCTCTCAATGTGCTTTTAGCACACCTCTCAATATCTATCGGTTGTTACGTGTGGCATTTAAAAATGCAATACAAAAGAGGATGATGTACGGAGCGTTTGAGCAAATCAAACACTCAACCCAAGTCAACAGATCTGGCTTTAATCCATCACCATTCTTTAGCTCACTCCGCCACCCCAGTTCAGACATGGCCATATGCAAATCAGTCTGACCCTGTGCCTCATGGGAACAGTCCAGCCTGAACTGCCAAGCCATATCTTCCCTGGACCGGAAACGAGCATCCTGGGACCGGTTTCGGGTTCATAACCCTCATCAGCCAGGCTATCTTGAATCCAGTGGCAAAGTGAGCAAGGGACTCACGCTGAGCATACCCTGCCAATTTAGGGCGAACAAAGCGATACAAAAGGGGATGATGGACGGATAGTTTGAGCAAATCAAACACTCACCCCCAGTCAACAGATCTGAGTTTAATCCATCACCATTCTTTAGCTCACTCCGCCACCCCAGTTCAGACATGGCCATATGCAAATCAGTCTGACCCTGTGCCTCAGGAAAGACATGGCTTGGCTGTTCGGGCTGGACTGTTCCCATGAGTCACAGAGTCAAGGCTGATTTGCATATGGCCATGTCTGAACTGGGGTGGTGTGGAGTGTAAAAAACTATGGATTTAGGCACAGATCTCTGTACTAGGGTGGATGTATGACATTGTTCTGCATTCTGTCCATCAACTGTTATTTTTGCATTTGTCACCCCGAGTGGGATGGGTATGCTCAGACGTGAGTCCCATGCTCTCCACACCACTGGAGTCAAGCTATCCTAGCTGAAGACGGCTGATAGCCAGAAACCGGTCCTAGGATGCTTGATTCCGATCCAGGAAAGACATGGCTTGGCAGTTCGGGCTGGACTGTTCCCATGAGTCACACAGTCAAGGCTGATTTGCATATGGCCATGTCTGAACTGGGGTGGTGTGGAGTGTAAAAAACGATGGATTTAGGCACAGATCTCTGTACTGGGGTGAATGTATGACATTGTTCTGCATTCTGTCCATCAACTGTTGCTTTTGCATTTGTCACCCCGAGTGGGATGGATATGCTCAGACGTGAGTCCCATGCTCTCCACACCACTGGAGTCAAGCTATCCTGGCTGAAGACGGCTGATAGGCAGAAACCGGTCCTAGGATGCTTGATTCCGGTCCAGGAAAGACATGGCTTGGCAGTTCGGGCTGGACTGTTCCCATGAGGCACAGGGTCAAGGCCTATTTGCATATGGCCATGTCTGAACCGGGGTGGTGTGGAGTGAAAAAAAACGATGGATTTAGGCCCAGATCCCTGTACTGGGGTGAATGTATGACATTGTTCTGCATTCTGTCCATCAACTGTTGTTTTTGCATTTAAAAATGCAGGCAGATTATTGGTGCACTTGTGGAAATGCTCCGCCTTTAATTATTTATTTATTTATAGAGCGCCAGAATCGAACCCCGAAGGGGTATCTCTGCGCTATGGACGGTCACAGTGGGAGAGAGCCAAGCATCTAAAAGTTGAGGGGGAACAGATAGGTCTTGAGCTGTTTCCTGAAAGGAAGGTATTCCGTGCATTGTTTTAATTGAGCAGGAAGCTTATTCCAGTGGCAAGGACCTTTGTGTGCTGGGTTCCCTCCCTGGCGATTTCACTCAGACAATGTTTTTGTTGCCCATCATACTGTACAGCGCGTGATGGCCTCTCCTCCCTCCTCCCATCTGGTTTATTTATAGTTGGTTCTTGTCTGCACTCACCGCGGCCATCTGCATACCTGAAATGACAGCAGCAACTGATTACAAATGTGTAGCATGAGTTCTCTCACACTGTTTTTCTTCGCATACGGGGACTTTTACTTAGCCTGTTATGAATCCAGGACTACAAGTACCGAGACGCAGTGGAAAACAGTACTGGTTAATATGTATAGCTGGCACATGTTAACAGCTGCTCACTGCCAGTTACACTGGATCAAACGAAGCAGGGTTCCAGCCTCAGAGGGCCCGCCCCCTCTAATCTACAATAAGAAATGCAGCCTGATCAGTGGTAGAAGTAGATGGGATCGGAAGGGCACGGTGTGCCCCTACTTAAAAAAAAATATTTCAGTCCGTTCCCCTTCTTCTTTGTTTTGAAAAAACGTCCCAGGACGGCAGGAATAGTCCTACTTAAAAAGTATACCGTTTTTATTCAGCATGTGTGGTACACATCGAGGAAGGCATCTGCAGGGCCCACAACCCCCCCCCCCTTCCCCTGTGTATCTAGGGGCCTGCAAAGCAACACAGAAAGGGCCATCAGTCTTACATTGGCGTTAGGTTGGCGCAAAAAATGATACCCCCGATGGCCCTGCTGCTGCCATGATTCACGCCTCATTTAGTGAGGACGCTACCTGCCTGCCACCACTGTGACCAATACAATGGTTACATCAGGATGCTTTGGTGGCCCCGCCCTTGACCTCCTCTGCGCTTTATTTTCGTGCTCACACAGACTGATGGACGCCACCTGGAAAAGAAGAAAACGGCTTCAGTGTGGAATTCGTACCTTGCTGTATGTAAATCTGCTCCTCACCCAGCCAGAAATGGAAAATAGGGGGATGGCGGCTGCTGTAGAAGAGGCCCTCCACTGATGTACCCACAGCTGTCCCAGTCCTACCAGCCTCTCCTGGAAATTGTTCTGAGTGCCTGCCCAGAGGTCCCCAGCCACTCCTTTACATCTCTGTACTGGAGCCCGCAAGAGGAGCCTGGACTGCCTCTGAACTCCAAGCTTTTAAATAAACATCAAGTAAGTTGGGAAAATGAAAGAATAACCAGTACATTTTTTTTAAGTAACTGGAAAATGTGGAATGTCTTATCAGCTGTTTTTCTTATGTTATTTTTTTTAATGTGTTCCACTGCTTTGTCTGTGTTCAGTGATGTGATCTTTTAAAATAAGCATTTACAATGCAATAGGTCTTGCATTACTGAAAGTTTGACCTATGAGCCTTGCAAATCATAATGAAACGCCAACAGCTGACATTTTCAGTAATGTGAGGCCTATTGCATTGCAAATACTTGCTTTTTTGGGCACGAGGAGACTAAGTGATTTGCCCAGAATCAAAGGATGCTTGAGCCTCCTGCCAGACCCGAACCTGGTTCCCCAGCTTCAGTCTTGTAGGGCACCGAAATATGTTGATTATGGCTACTTCTAGAGTTGCCCCTCAGTAACAGCCTCGTTCACTCTGAAGCAAGGTAGAGGTCAGACAGACAAGGTCTGACAAAATACTGCAAATAAGAAGAATAATCAGTTTCCAAGCACGTGAGCTTGCTATTGCAAAGCCAGCGTTGCAACACCAGCCTGTGGTTTGTGGTAAATTTCAACATCAGTTCAACTTGACTCGTTTACACGTCAATATTAGTTGCAAAGAGCTTCATACCACTTCTGCTGTTTGTACGCATAATGTATCCAATCTAGTGATACTCAAAGTAACCGACCTGGGAAGGATTCATTGATTTTGCCAGCCTGATCCATAACATGCAATGTCAATGACAAGTATTAATTCACTGAGGTATGTTGGCACCTTAGAAATACTGTCCATAGTGCCTGCTAGCTATTTCAGTGCGCATTATGTTGGTTGCAAGGTGGAAGCCATGCATGGCACACCCTACCACAAGGGTTGCACAAATACGGAAGAGCGCATTTACTCAGGTAGAGAGGGGCACAGGGGTGGAGCTTTATTGAGAACCAGATCAAGTGCCAAATCATGTGTAATTAACCTTCTGGACAATTGTGTACAGGTTTTGACAACATTTTACAGTGATAGTTGCACTGACAATCAGTTAGAAATCCAAATTTGCACTGATAAATCTGCTAAACATTACATTTTATTTTTCTACCAGTCGGAGGGTCCAAATATTGGTACAAAAATTCCCAGCATCCAGGCAAAACTACATGCCACTTGTGCAGATCACGAGGCCTGGTCCATAGTGTTTTGCACCTGAGCCTGTGCGCTCAAGATAGCCGGTGAAGGGACTGCACTGTCCCTGCTCAATTCATGATTAAGCCTGCAGCTGGTGCTTAATTTGAGCCGGTGGTTGCAGGTGCGGATATTCAGCAGGGTGATTCCATAAGTCAAACACTCACCGCTGAGATCTGCGGACCATTAGTCCGAACCACAGAAAGGCTAACTGAGACCTCGATCCTTCCGAGGATGGTAAATTAAATATCATTTCACAGGGTAACAGTAACATATATTGTTTCCAATGCTTGGAAGCGCGGGTTGAAACTCGGCATGAAACGGGTTATTACCCTTTAAATATGGACAATTATAGGACGGGATGTGAAGATGGCTGATGAGAGACGAAAACACCTGCCTAATGTTAGCTTCATTTTAAGAGCCACTCGTGGCTGAGCACGCTGAGGGGGCCCATTGATACCCACCCTCGAAAGGAACAGTCTTGCCTGTTATATTGACCCCCTCCCCCATCCCCTGCTACCCACTCAATTTTCAGCGGCCTGGATGCCCTCACAGTCCCAATAAAGAGTCCTTCCTATGTGTCAATGGAGCCCTAAATAGTGAAGGGTGGCACGCATAGAATCAGTGTTCCCTTCTGCTTCCCCGTCAGCCCTCTTCACTTATGTTCTCTCTCTCGCATACCTACACTTAATTCTCTTCCTCTCCATCAGTGCTTCAAAGTGGTGTAGTGAGCCATAAGGCTCATTCCTGCCACCAACTCCATGCAGCCCTCTCCTATCCCCTTGCAGTTCTCCGAAGCGGCAAGCATATGACTTGTACTTCTATGAGCTAGTGCATACGATGGCTCGTGAACGCCTTGATGCCCCGCCTGTCCACGCCAAAGATCCATTCAATGTTTTATAAAACGCAAACTCTGCACAAGCAGGTCTCAGAGTGCTGTGCACAAGAGACTGTTAGAACACAAGACAGCTGTGAATGAACTGGTGACACAACAGAGGAGAACAGATTGTTGACAATGCAATATCGGCCCTTGATTAGCAGTGGATTCCAGAACAAGGAGTGTAAAATCCTCTGTGTAGAGGATGTTGTGGTGCAGGGAGGGCACACAAACTAGTTTATTTTAACAAACTGACTACACTGAACAGGGTACCTGTGCACCCTAGACTGGAAACACTGTGAATACCACAAGAGACATGGGATAAGACAGTGCCGCCGAATCTGGGACTAATAGAAAGGCCATGAAGAGGCAGGACACACAGCTTCTACCCTGAAGAGCTGGGTGATCCTCTGTCTTGACAAAGCACCCGCTGGGTCACACAGCTTCCAATCCACTTATGGCAAGCGTGTTTCTGAACCAGCGAGAGAAGAGCTTAGCCTCTGGGACAACACAGGAACCTCTGCCTCTGCAAGAGTTCAGCTGAGAGTTACCCCGGCATGGACCCAAACCCACCTCTGCACAATACAGCTTCTCTTCAACTCAAAGTCACAGGAATGGAGAACAGATGATTGCATTCTGCCTTTACTTCTATTCTGTTCGGCATGGCCCTACAAATTTTACAAAATTGTCTAGAAGTAAAAAGAAAATTATTACATTGCTTGTTAGAAAGTTTATGTTAAAGGTGCCAACTTTAAAACATCTGCCAAAAATATTACGCATAGTAAAGCACAGGCAGGAATTGTACAGGAAGGTCAAAAAGGTAAGTGGTCATGTGTAAGGGTCTTTAGGAATTACATTAATGTGCTTACCTCAGAGGTCTACACAGAGGCCTTCTTTTGTGTACCAAACTGTTCATGTGTATCATTCAGGTAGGCACCCAATTCAAAGGATATTCAGGAAGAATCAATGTCTTACACTAACAGTGATCCGTGACGTTTATATCAAATAAGCATAAATATCTGCAGTATTGCACTGAAAAAGGCTTTACAGTAACTAAGCCAGACTGGCCGTTCCAGGCGTCAGGCATTTCCAAGGGCGACTGGAAGGGTATGGGCCCGGTTTAGTTTGTGGGGGCCGGTTTTGTAGCAGTGCAGGTGTTTTAAAACCACTGTAAAGTTCTTTGTATATTCAGCAGGTTTTGGGTAACACTAAAAGTGCCAAGATAACTCTGCTGACGAATTTTAAATTTGTTTTTTCTCATCCATTTATAAAATTGTTATTTACACTGTTTGGAGCTTACCTGAGATGGGGTGGGGTTCTGAGGCAAGATGTGAAATACCGAACCTTATGTCGATTTGAATGTAATGTATACTTATGACATACGAAATTGAAGAAATTATGCAAAAGCCACAGACCCCAATGTAAATTGTTAATATTTTGAACACAGGACTTGTAAATCTATAAGCCAGAAATTAGATTGTGTAATCTTAACGAATTCTCTTTCTACAACAGATTTGTCACGGGTGTATCATTTATGAGCTGTGTCTTCCCCCCTTCCTCGACGAGCAAGCCCTGATGCAGGTGCGCCCGTAGATCTGGGCCTGGCACCGAAACGCGCGTTGACGTTACCTGGTTGTGGGATCCTGTTTAATCGACCTGGACTCTTTAGCAGTGCTCTATTTAGGCTCTGCTGGATCCCTCTCTTGTGTCATTGTGGGAACTACGTTGAGGAATTTTCTATGCATATGGAACTTGTGTGAATGTATGTGTGTGTCTGAAGTACCAGTGAATGAATGGTTGTGGAGAGCTTGATGTGGGGAAACTATGCTACATTATGTATATTTATTTCGGCAATAATTTTCTATTTATATGTTGAGTTGTTATGATGTCATATGCTTTGAATAACGAATATATGAATTAAGTATGAAAAAAGAAAAATAAAGATTTTTGTACACTTATATCTTGAATTCCTCTATCCCCGTGATTCTTCCGTTGTCCCCCATTGTGAGCTCCTGCGCTATATATGTAAACTTGTGGATTCCTTGTGAGCCATTGTTCGATTTATGTGGGTGGACTTTACCCTTGAAAGTTGTGTTCTGCCGACGAATGCACCTGCTGGAGAGAGCTGGGAGGGGAGTTTTGTCTAATGGCTGTTTTGACTCATCTAAGGTAGCGCAGAGGCTTAATATACCTGCTGCAAAGAACGTGTACCATGCATATCAAAGAGCAATATTTTATGTGCATAGCTCAGTGGGTTACTGCTTTTTGTTCGCTACCCGAATGAAAATATAATTTTGCCTTTTATTGTCATTTTATGTTCAGAAATAGTTAAAAAAAGGGGAGAAGCGCTGATGAAAGAAACTGCATGGCTCGGAGACAAATGGCTTATGATTCCACTTATATGCATAATTGGGACATTCTGTGATTGGAAACATATCCCACATTGTAAATGTATTTTAATGTGAACAACTTATATATCAAACCTCAAATAAACATGTTTATCAATTGTTTGAATTAAATAACGTTATAGGCTGTAACTGGTCAGTGAAAAAACAAATGTACCACAAATTGGTATGTTTTGCTATTTCTAGCCACTCCTCTGACTCCGACCACTGATCCAATCCTCTGTTATTCCTGCTCCTGATTCTCCGCCCACAGTTCCTCTACTTTTTTTCCCCCACTTCGACCACTGGGCCTGATATACCCCGGCACGCCACAGCTGTCGGTGACCGTGACAGACAGGCCTTGATGACAAACGAAAGAGCAAAAGGTGGGCTGAAAAGATTGGATCTCGGTCAACAAGCCCGAGAAGAGCTTTCTGCACCACAGGGGCTTGTGCGCTCACACAGCATGCATCGGCGAGACATGGCTTCCGATAAGGGAATATCAAAGGGAGAACAGCCATGACGTTGTACCTATGGCGTCTGGTGGTAAAATAACATTTCCACTCTCTGCTGCACCCCTCCTCACAAGCTGTTGAAACCAAACAAGGTTATTTAAACAACTCAGAGGTAAAGCGTGCAAAGCCAACAAGCATTTCCAATGCAATAGGTCTCGCATTAGGAAAGTTTGAGCTATTGGTATTGTAAATGACAATTTTTTTATTTATGTGTTGGTTTTGAAAATAGCGAAATTAATAGCTTTGTCATTTACAATCCCAATACTTTTAACTTTTGCAAATGTGACACCTATAGCATTTGTAATGCAACATGTTTTGTATTTACGTGACTTAGATGTATTGATATTACAAATGGCTTTTAATTTTTTTAAATAATTAATACTTTAATAAAAGTTTTGTAATTTATAATGGAAATAGCTTAAACTTTTGTAAATAACGTTTGTGAAGATTATGTTCAGTGTATTTTACTGTGACGAAAATCCAAGAACAGAAGTGAAATATTAACATATTTTTGTGACATTTGTAATAAAGCTTGAAACATTGAGAGAACATATTTGAACCAGTTGTTGTTGAATGGTTGCACAGATTGATGCTGTGGTGGCGCTGAGTGATGTTGTGGTGGCGACGAGTGATGCTGTGGTAGCGCATAGTGATGTTGTGGTGCCCCTGAGTGATGCTGTGGTGCCCCTGAGTGATGCTGTGGTGGTGCGATAGATAGAGGGAGGGTGATAGATAGATAGATAGAGTGAGGGCGATAGATAGACAGATAGATAGAGTGAGGGCGATAGATAGACAGATAGATAGAGTGAGGGTGATAGATAGATAGAGTGAGGGCGATAGATAGAGTGAGGGCGTTAGATAGATAGATAGATAGATAGATAGATAGATAGATAGATAGATAGATAGATAGATAGAGTGAGAGCGATAGATAGATAGCCAGAGGGCGATAGCTAGAGGGCGATAGATAGAGTGAGGGCGATAGATAGATAGATAGATAGATAGATAGATAGATAGATAGATAGATAGATAGATAGATAGATAGATAGAGTGAGGGTGATAGATAGATAGAGTGAGGGCGATAGATAGATAGATGGCGATAGATAGATAGAGTGAGGGAGATAGATGGATAGATAGATAGATAGATAGATAGATAGATAGATAGATAGATAGATAGATAGATAGATAGATAGATAGATAGATAGATAGATAGATAGATTGATAGATAGGTAGAGAGTGAGGGCGATAGATAGATAGAGTGAGGGTAATAGATAGATAGATAGAGTGAGGGCGATAGATAGATAGAGTGAGGGCGACAGAAAGATAGATAGAGTGAGGGCGACAGATAGATAGATAGAGTGAGGGCAATAGATAGATAGAGTGAGGGCAATAGATAGAGTGAGGGCGATAGATAGATAGAGTGAAGGCAATAGATAGATAGAGTGAGGGCGATATATAGACAGATAGAGTGAGGGCGATAGATAGATAGAGTGAGAGCCATAGATAGATAGAGTGAGGGGCATAGATAGATAGATAGATAGATGGTTGTGTGTGTGGGGGGTTGTGTGTGTTGGGTTGTGTGTGTGTGTGGGATTGTGTGTTTGGGGGGTTGTGTGTGTGTGGGGGGGGTTGTGTGTGTGGATGCGTGGGGTGTGTGAGGTGGGTGTGTGGGTGTGTGTGTGTGGGGTGTGTGTGTGTAGGTGTGTGTGGGGGGGTTGTGTGTGTGGGTTTGTGTGTGTGGCGTTGTGTCTGTGGGGGTTGTGTGTGTGGGGTTGTGTCTGTGGGGTTGTGTGTGGGGTTGTGTGTGTATGGGGTTGTGTGTGTGGGATTGTGTGTGGGGTTGTGTGTGTGGTGGGTTTATGTATTTGGAACACCTTCCTTGACATCTCCATTTAGCAGAGCTCGCTGGCACTGAAACGCAAACACGTGCATCGAAGCAGTGGCACTTCAGAGACACGCGTGCCATGTCCCGGTGGGAGCTAGCCACCTGTTAGACGTCCTGAGAAAAAGCTGCCAGCGACCAACAGCGACAGTCTGCAGCAAAATGTACGGGTGCCGCCCACCTCTCTCTAAGATGCCAGTAGCCCAGGGGCCCCTGCAGAACGCACACAGATGGAAAGCAGAGGTTAACCAAATCCGACGGCTGCCTCTGCAATCAATGCCTCAAATTTGACCTGGAAGCAGGTTCGATTAAGCATTGAAGGGGACGGACGCTGGCTGCCTCTCCCCTGCCCCCACACAGAGGTAAGGTACACACACTGCAAGTCCCGAGGGATCACATACAAGCAAGTGGTACCTGCAGGAAGCATGGTTTCCCATTGGAAAAAACACAGCTGTAGATACAGCTCAGCCCTGGAGAGAGCCATTAATGATGATCTGGCAGTGTGCAGGAAGCCAAGGTGTGCACACACTGCAGGCATTGCTCACTTCCTGGACCAAAACAGGACTGGTTGTTACAGGAGGGGGAGAGGGAGGGAGACCGACAGGAAATGAGAGGGGGAGGAAGCAGAGAAAGGAAGGAGGAGGACACGATGGGAAGATTGAGAAGACATGAGCAAGGGATGTATTAGGTAATGAGTGGTGTGAAATAAACATTTCAGTGACCAAGCAATCTAGTGTATTTGTTCACCTGGATCTGTGCGCTGTTAAACATGTCAAATCTGACTTCCCATCTTTACATTGATTAGCGCGGTACATAGACCGGTGTCCATCTTTTCCGGATGAACAGTGACCTGGTTAATACTTAATAGCAGACTTGGATTGGGTGGTGGTAGGGGGGAAGGGGTAACAATTCTCTATGCAGATGAATATTAGTTTTGTGGATCGAAGCCATTTCCCCAATATAAGAGCCCATCGTATATCTGTACATTTTCATTGCATCATCTGCCCTCTATACGCAGGCAGGGGAGGCACTTGCAACACGATAACATGTTTTTTTTTTTAAAAGGTCTGGGTTCCCTAATACAGTTGGCATTGAGGGGCCGTAAGTGCTTGTCACTTGTATTACTGCGGAGACAGCCTGGTCTCTTGTCTGTGAGGACATGAAAGGTGACGCTGTTGGGATTTTGTCTGATCAACAGACTAGTTACTGTCTCTGATGAAGAGTCCGCGAGTAAGAGTGCTTGAGCTAGCACTGTCTAGTGAACCGTCCATTGGCAGAGTGGTATAAATAGTATAGGGAGTAAAAAGTTTGATTGTAGTATGAGAGCAATAAAGCAACAAGCTCTCGTCATTGCTCTGGCGGGGGAGCGCATTCCTTTGAAGTCTGAAGCGGGGGGCGGGGGAGGGCATTCTTTTGAAGTCTGATGCCGAGGCCAATGGTGTTTGATGTGCACACGCCTGGCTCACATGAACTGTACCGAATCCGCAGTTTGGGTAGACTTTTCTGAAGCCTTATACAGTGTAAATGTGTGTGTTCTAAGTGATCTTCTGAAAGAGATGAGTCTTGGGTGTGAGTTACACCAAGGCCGAAGACCTGGCAGATGTTTTAATATCTGCAGGCTTGAAGCATGACTGAGATCTCCTCATGCTTGTGCCTTTATTAGCATGTTACTGTAAACTGAAGTAGATTTAAAAAAAAATCGTATTTCTTATTAAATAATGGACCAATATCTTATATTCAAAATGAATGGAACAGAATACTCCATTATGAAACATATTTAAAGCACTAAACCAAAGTCTTATTATGCAATTAACTCACTATAAAGTAGGCAAAAATGTGGCCGGGGCATAATTGTTCATAGCTGTGGTTGAATAAACAAAATTGCAACAATTCGCATTATGAAATGTTGCATGATTTTCACCCTGCAGCAGATTGGTTCACTCAGAAAACGTGACCACGACCGGTAAACCGCGCAAAGACATTTTCTGCTTAAATCAGTCGCATGCCTATAGATTCTGTGTCTTTTGTATTTAAGGTACGCCCTCATAAGCAGTTTTCATTCAAGATACTGGCAAACCATACTTTGAGTAATTTTTGAGGGAGAGAAAAAAAACACTTTTGCACCTCTGCAAACAATTAGGATTTTTTAAAAGTCCCATATCTTCCCCATCAATAGAACTAACATACAGTATAGAATGCATCATTTTATGCAAATTTTGAAACCTTTAGTGCAATTTCAAAGGAAGAAACCAGTTTGTTAAAGTTAGACATCGAGTATATTGCTTACCTAAAGAATACATTTATCGAACACAATCTTACAGCATTGCTAAATACGACTACCAACCAAACAACAATCACCCGCTACTAACGTTGCTCGTCAAGAACCCCGGAAACGTAAAAGACGCCTAGGTTCTAAAGTGCTTTGGGACCGTACAAATTGTGACAATGCGCTACACACTTAGCATAACATAACAGACCAGGGCACAATCCTAAATGGAAAAGACTGCAGATGAGTGACAGCATAATCAGCTTCAACGTGCACCCACCCATCTCCGAGCTTGCTTAATATTCTAATGAAGATTTAGTGGACTCTGGAAAATGAAAACGGAGCCAAAGTTCCTGGAAGGGTAACTCGTTTTATTAGTGTTTCAAGTTTATAGCTGTGCAGCCTGGAAGCCTTTGGCAGTTTCCAGCGGTAGATAAAACACGTGCAGAATGGCAGCAGACTACGGCAATTGTGACAGTCATGTGTGTGCACGAGGGGTCACAGGTCTCAATCCAGGGCGTAGTGAAGACTTTCATCCGGCCAGGCTCGCTAAAACGGGTACCACTGATCAGGATGGCGACAATAAATATTTACTGTATAAAGGGCAGGACTGTTAGGAATCCTTTAAATTGTTATAATTACCATGACTTTGGAACACCTCGGCATGAAAGGCAAATCATACAGTGGTAATAAGTAAAAACAAAGGGCATTGAAACCCGATGGCACAATCCTGCGTACGGTAACCACAGCAACGTTAGGTTGAATCTTTCCATGTATTTTCGTTTCAACTCCTTGCACTTTTCTTGCTTTTATCATTTTAAATGTACTTTAAGGGAAGGGATTCACTTGTGTGCCAGATATCGGGGTTTGAGGAGGACTTGTGGGAACTCCCTTTATATTGTACCCTGCTAAATGTTTCATGTAGGGGGATCTCATTCTTTGGAAAAGTTCCGTACCAATAAACCAACGTGATCAAAGTTAACAGTATTCACTTTTTTTATATTAATCTGCGAATGAAAGTTCTAACATCCTTGCAGTGTGCCTCCCAATAAGGTTTATGGTGACAGGCTATTATTCATTGAATACCCGTGAGCTCAAGCCTTACTACTTTTTAAGTGGTCAACTTTTGAGAATACCAAAAAGTTCGGGCCAAAGGACTAACGTTCTCAATATAATCATAATCAATTGTGCAGTGCAAAAGAAACGTGTTAAGCACAATGTTTCCATCCATCCCTGATTAATAAGTAGTTAAGTGATGAGAGGGTTGGTACTTGCACAGAGGCAGGTATTTGATGTTGATTTGAGACATATTATGCTTGCCCAAATCACCTCAAACCTCAGTAATTGGAAACTCTAGAGTGGAAATGCATCATCAGAGTTAAGCGTCTATCAAGTGAGGAAGCAATTAAGTGAAGGTGAGAGGGAGGAAGGGGAGGGGAGGGAGAGAGAGAAAGGATGCGAGAACAAATGAGAGAGCATAAAGAGAGGAAGGAGTGACTAAGATGTTACATTACCTCACTAAGGCGGCCCAGTGAGGGTGAAATCAGCCTTCCATGTGTGTTTTCTAACTCAGGGTGGACATGACCTGACAATTCATGTTATGCTGTGCATACTGAAGCAGGACCAATACAGATTTGCATATGGCTGCGGAGAACGTTTAATTAGAAAAATAAAGTTGTGTGTTTAACATGGATGGGACGCAAATGGAGTAAATGTACTGTATTTTCTTAATGACGTTTTAAACTTGCCAGAACAAGGCCTCATGTGAGAGCAATAAAACAACAAGCTCTCAGCATTGCTGTGGCGGGGGAGCGCATTCATTTGAAGTCTGAAGCGGGGGGCGGGGGAGCACATTCCTTTGAAGTCTGATGCCGAGGACGATGGTGTTTGTTGTGCACGCGCCTAACTCACATGAACTGTATCGAATCAGCAGCTTAGGGAGACTTTTCGGAAGCCTACTAAAATCTCGCCGAACAATGCTTATGCATTGATTCAGCGAGACCAAAAAATGGCTAATTCCGCACTGTGCCCTTGTGTTGACACGTAGGACGTCTTTATCCTACAGAATCTCACATTAACCAAGCAAGAAGAACGCTGCGTAGGAAGCAGGGTCCCCATTTCTAGGAGTCCATTTATTCAGCATGAAATAAAAGGTGCAATGGGGAGTGGTGCGCTCCATTAACAGTGTTTTTATCGCACAATTATGTAGGGTATGGGAAATGTTTCCTCAACTCAAACTCAGATAAGCACACAATTGAGAGAGAGTGTGCTTACTGCCACCAGTTTCACATTGTGTTTTATACCTGTGGTTGTTTAGGTGACAATGCCACAGCAGGAAAGTGTAACTCACATACATTGTCATTGAAATTATGTAGTGCTTTGTTGTCATTAATATTTCGGCGAAGCACTGTTACCTAGTATTTTGAAAGCATTCCTAGGCGTAGGAGGAAGGAACCCTGTAGTCAACATTTGCAATACAATCTCAGTGAAAACATAAGAGTAACCATAAACTGAATAATGAACATAACTGCAACCATGTGGTCATCATACGCAGCACAATTGCCGTGAAAACATGCAAGCAATCCACTGGTTATCACACGCAAAACAATTGCAGTGAAAAGGTAAGAGCATTGATCCATCTAGTGATCTTTCACACCACAATCGCAGTAAAAGCATAAAACACATAAGATCAACCCACAGGACATCATACGCAATACAATCGCAGTGCAAACATAAGTGACAGCATAGGAGCCAATCCCTGGTCGTAATACGCGACACAGTTGGAGTTAAAGCAAAGGAGTAACCATCTAGTCACCATAATAAACACAATCACAGTGAAAACATAAGAGCAACCTTCTGGTCATGGTATGTATAGCATCTAAACACTTGCACACTGGCCTCACGTAGAACCCTTTCAATGATGACAATGCTGAGGAAGCATAAAAAACCTCTACAATGCTATATAAGCTTAATCAACTCCTGCTCTCACTCTGCTTTGCTCTAGTCCATTCTCAGCACAACTACATGTATCACAATTGGATGGCCTCTCCTATCATCATGCACAGCACCAAAATACTTCCTAAACAGGCTAACTTAATGAAGCAATCTCCTCCTTCCTAGCTACTTGTCCACCAAAAGCACTTCAGAGCCTTTGCATGAGCTGAAAGCCATTTTGTATTTCTGGCAGCCATTTTGTTTGCCATGTGCTGCCACGTGCTAGCCATGTGCTCTGTCCTCCCTCAGTATTGACTGCTCTTGTAATCTGCCCAGAAACTAACTATATTTAGCATCTTCCACCTTAGCACATGCTCAGAAGAGCCTAGCTAGTAGAATGCACCTGCTCATCTCGTAGAACTGTCAGGCTATTTTTGCTGCTGTATTGAGAAGTAACTCTCCTCCCACTTTGTTGAGCAAGCAGATCTTGCATGTCCATATTAGTCATTTTGCATGCTTATATGAGCCAGGACTGCCCCTTGGTCTTATGCTGACTATGTAACCCTAAGCTTATATGAGGCATATATAAGGCCTCTGTTTTCTGTACTCCTCAGACTGCCTCATTCATTTGCTAATGCTTCTGTGTGACGTAGTCTCCCTCATTTGAGGTTAATAAAGATGTTCTTTTTATATTTCAGCTTCTGTGCCAATTTCTTCTTTGTTGGTTTAAAAGGACCAAGTTTCAATTGGCCCCCTGAAAAGGTTTCTATTTTCTACAAATGGTGCTCCAACGTGGACCTCATCAGAGAAGTGGCTATCTAAGGAGTGATCTTGTAAGGAGACAGAAATCTACTGAGGAGGACAGGACAGGACTCTACTAAGGAAGTACTCTGTGCACGGAGATTCTGGGGATTCTCTGTCTCTGCAGCCCAGTATATTTCTGGTCTTCCTGATTTTGATCCTCCATATGATGTCACTCCTGATTGAGAACCTTTTTGGCGTGAGTATTCTAAAAAGACCGTTAGGTCATTCAGAACTTGGCAGTTAGAGTTTGGACAACCATTTGTTTGGTAAGAGTCATTCTGCAGCACTTGCTGTTAGTTTTGATGCCTTTGATTGGTAAGGTAGTTTAGTAACACTTACTGTGGCTTAGATTTGCGTTGGCCAACTTTTGATTAGTATGTATGTAATATGTAAATTGCAATTTATGTAGGCAGGTAATGAGGAGATTTTTCTCTGTTTGAATTTGTATAAACGGTGCAATGTACGAAGAGTACCTTAAGCGCTTCTTTGGTTATAATATTTGCATATTCTGCAATATTTTTGGCATGCCTGTTTCAAGCACATATCGAAGAATGTGTTGCTTTTTGGAGGTACCATAGTGAGATGTGAAGTGAATTATCCGGCTCCCTTGAGGGAATACCTAAATAGGTTTAGGTATAAAAGCATATTTCTTCCTTGGTGATTCTGTATCCCCAGGAAATTCAAATATGGACATAATACAAACAAGGATCCTTTTTCTACGCACGTTTATAAATGGAGATATGCAATGCAGAGTGATTTTTTGGTGTTCTGCTAGCCAAAGCTAGTGAATTGAGTGTATTTTGGATTCTTGGAAATAAAACAGTTTGTTGGGCTGTTTTTGTTTTGCAGTCTTTTGGAATACTATTAAGAAGCTCTTCTTGTAAATATGACTTACAACTAGTATTTACAAATGGTTTGCTTTAAGAACAGTCTGTGGGCTGTCCTTTGTTTCTGTCCTAAGTGTTGATCTGTGGGTTAATTGTGTGTTTAAATGTCTATGTGGTTTGTGGTTTTCACATTAGTGATACTTCTGTAAGTAAATAGCGATTGCGCTCTTTGTGTAAGGATTGCTAGCCTTAAGCGCGCTGTATTATGTGATTCTGAGTGTATAACCCCTTCTGTATATGTCTGGAATGAGCTCAATGTATGTGTTTGTGTTTTCTTGCTGTCATCAGTCTGTTATGCAAAATGTCCTTTAATTAATATTAAATAAAAATTAAATAAAAATCCAGAAATGAACCATATGATATGCTAAATAACTGCATGTTACTTTTGAACTGATAAGAGTAAGCAACTATGCACATGTACAAACTGCTAATGCTTAAAAGATAAAATTAGAATTCACATTGAATAGGAATAAAATAGGCCTCAAAAACGAAATTGTGTGTTTTGTAATAAATAAATAATTATAAAACATTTTCCTTAGATACATTGTATTAGATATAAACAAGCAAACACATCATCTGAGTAAATTGGATGTTGCTGAACTACTCATATTTTAGAACTAGAAATGCCTCAGTTTTAAATAGACTGTCACAACAACTGTGTTTTAACTGCTGAGCAGCAGCTGTTGCTTTGATTGTAGGCCACGGAGAGACAGGAATGTTGACTCAGCCAGGATTTTGTCACTACAGAACATGGTGTAAAATCCTGCATTTCAGACTGCTGTTTCAAAAAGTTACAAAAATCAGGTTCATTATTTTGGATAACAGGAAAACATTTAACGTAAGGATTTCCTTTTCTAAAGCCTTTTTATAAGCATATTCGTGGTTCTGTTGTTAAATAATTGTCCTTTTAAAAAGTGGGCGCAAAATTTGTTATGTTTCAAGTTAGGCTTCTGTGCTTAGGCTTGTGAATGAATGCGTCTAAATATGATAGGCAAGGGATGCAGCTTGCTTTTCATGTGGAATTATCAAAAATGATTGGTTTTATTAAAAAATATTTGTTTTTATTAATTATGAAAAAAATAAGTGCTTTAAACTTCGTTTTTTAATATTTATAAAGCTTAATACTCATACTGTGACCTCCTAGCATTAACATTTAATTTAAGTTGTGTTGTACCGCATAATGAGGATATTTGCATATGGAATTTCACTCTGCGCAGGCGTAAAAAAATCATTTTTATAACGGTATATATGATTATTTCTGATTTCTCACTCCTGGGCTATCTAGAGAACATTTTGAGGATGACTATTATGCAAAGAAATTATAGGATATTCATTTTAAGTGCCCCAAATCTCAAAGTCGAAATTGGGCAAAATTCACTATTTAAACAGCATTTTTTCTATTCAGAGCAGCTTTTAAAGTGCCTTAGGCTTAAGTAAATGCATACATTTAGGTATAATACAAATAGCTGACTTCTATATTGTTAGACAAGTCTACTGCACACTGCTTATAATTGAAAATATGTATAAAAAAACAGCAGAAGTTATTAAACTGACAAACAGGGGAATGGGTCTGTTTTCTGTTTGCAGGGTGACTTTGAATAGGGAAAGTTGCATGGAAAATTTGCACACAGAATAGGACAGCTGTGAAGAGTTAAAAGTCAGTTCTATATTTAGAAGCCTGGCAGGGCTATCAGAGCAAGTTCTGCTTTGACATTTTGACATCTGAAACTTTTTGAAAGACAAGATGGCAGCGCAGGGAAAGAAGGAGGAGTTGTGCTTTCTGTTGGCAAAAGCAAGTTTTATGCACTCATATGAATATACCACAATACAATTGCATATGTGAGCTTGGCCATATATACAGCACTAATGCTTTTAGTTTTGTGCTTACTAGGGCTGAGCTAATGGGATTTAATATGAATTCATTCACCCTCATGTTACATTTGTACATTTGCTAAAAGGATTGGGGTTTGGGTATTCATATTCTTTACCTCAAAAGTGCTATGTACCTCCTATAACTTTGTTTATGCCCAGTTGCTACAAATAGGGGTTGATAGTGTTGACAGAAGTGAAACCTGTTTCAGGTTTCCTACTGTCAAAATGGGTGAAGGAGGCTAGCTCCTCTACAAATTAAGGCTAGGTAATATGTATGTTGCTCTCTCCTTTTCTCAATTTTTTTTTTGCCTGTCTAAATTGTCTGTGAAATAGCAATGAGACACTTAATTTGCTATTCAGTAATACTGTTTTAAACATTGCTAGCATTAATAAAATGAATAAAAACATATGTTATGTTACTGCCCATCCTGTTTGATGAAATTATGACAGAATCAGTAGTCTAGATTGTTGTTCCCTTATTTGACCTTCAAGGGGAGCTAGATGTGGGTAGTGTTTGTTCAAAAATTCTTGGGTGATAACACCATTATTGTATGTTTTTCCATGCTACATAGTTTTGCAAGGGCATTGCTGGTTTTTATTAGCTAGTCTGTGTAAATAAACTGACAGTCCTTATCAGAGCTGATGTTGCATAGTTTGGATCATGAAAAGTAGAACATAGGGAAGATGCCCATGTGATCCTTAGCAAAAAAATGTTTTGAAGAAAACGTTGTTTTATAGATAAGAAACCCTGTTAAATTAGCAGTTTTACATTTTCCTGCTGCTCCTATAACATGAGAGTGTGGTCCTAAAGCGTACAATGTAGGTGCTTTCATTAAGAAGAATCATTTTAGAAGTGACTGCAGTCCTGTGCAAGTAATGTAAAGTTTATGAGCAAAAGTGTAGAACATTTCCTTTTTTTGAGGGTTTTCGGATTAGCACACAGGAATACACTAATGTAAGGGTTTAGGGTATGTCTGTGTTGTTTTTCTCTTTTCCTCACAATTTAGTAAATGAATACAGACTTCCTTGGCTGCTTGGGATTGGGTGATGTATTACTCTTGTTCACCTTTTATACTTGCCAATAGGTCCAGGCTGTTGTTTTTTTTCTCTCTCATAGATAGATGAAAGCTCTCTGTTGATAGACTGTTTCTGTGCCTTGTCTAAAGACCTTTTGTTCTGTCCACCAATAGATATTTGCTGCTTTACAACCATTGTCAGAGGGGCCCGGACATCAGATTCAGCCTGGGGAGTCAGCGTAAGCACCAGTCCAGCTTGAGACCAAAGTGAAGGTAACCAGCACAGGCATTGCTGGCAACTAGGACCTCAGTGAAGGCAGAAGCCCTGGGATGTTAAGTGTGTACCCCTGCCTCGAGCGAAAGACGGGGGTCACAAATCAGAAAGGAGAAATTGTGGTTGATGCCCAGCTGAGAGTCACAGACCAACCAGAATGGCAAGGAAGCTTTGCTTGAGGTGACCCCTTTTGAAACAAGGGTTGCTTCAGAGATCCTAGAATCAGGCCTCTGAATCCTGGCCCGAAAGTTAATGCAAGTTTGCTCCTTTGTTTGTTGGTCAAGAGATACCTGGGTACACTGGATGCAATGTGTGGCCCCAACGAATGAGCAGTGCACCAGCAGAACAATACAGGAGTTAGGGAAGGACTTGAGTTTAGGGTACAGGTGCTGTGTCTCTGGTGCCTGTTAGATTGAAGTGAAGAAAACTGGTGCACTGCCTGACACACTGGACAGAATAGCTAAGAGCATTTGCCTGGTGGGTGACTGCCCTATCCTGAAAGAAAAGACTTTTTCCTTGAAACTGGGCTGTGATTCTTGAGTTGCGAGTTGTGCAGCTCCACCGTGGAAACAACAAGGGCCTGCATGTGAGGCTCAAACGGACACAGGGAGAAGACTCCCCTCTG
Source organism: Lissotriton vulgaris (assembly GCF_964263255.1). Lineage (NCBI taxonomy): Eukaryota > Metazoa > Chordata > Amphibia > Caudata > Salamandridae > Lissotriton > Lissotriton vulgaris. Next base: position 1,023,623,950 of record NC_141697.1, read on the forward strand.
GTTGGTTGTACAGCGGGTTCAATTTCCCCAAGGACTTCTTCTTTTTCTTGTCAATAATGTACCCCTTTGGATGTCACGTTTTTGAGGAGGAGTAGCCCTTTGCAGCTCTTTGTCCTAATTCCTATAGCCCTGTGTGGTCCTCCTGGTCCCAGATATGATTGATGTTCTAGCCCTCATAAATGGAAAATGTAAAAGTCAATTGGAAAATGTTTTTATTAGATATGTGTTGTTGGCTATTCTGAAATTAAAATGAATAGTCACTAAAATGCATAGGAGCCCTGAAAATGTTTACTAGATGATTTTAGTATTTGCTTTTGCTTAGGACTAGGAAAAATGATAATTCTGTTTGTGATAGTGGTCATTACTCTCTCCTACTGTCTGTATGTTAATTATGACCCAATGCTTCATTCTCTTTGTATTCCTGCTTATACCTTACATGTTACTTTATTAGATTACAACAACAAAAGAGTGCCTGATGCTGTGAATTTGCAGTGACAGTGTCCCTACCTAAAAGAAAACACAGTATAGAAAAACTAAACTAACATGTGCGGTCAACAGACTGAAAAAAAGAGAGAAAAAACTATTTTCTTAAAAGAACCCTCACTCACCCTAGTGGTGACATGCTTCATCATGGCGTTCCCACAAGAGGGACCGAATGTCCCCCCTGTGTGCTTCAACGCCTGCAATTGCAGCGGAGCGGGGTTTTGTTGTTGTTCAGAATGTGTATAGTGAAGTGAGTGATCAGTGATGCAGGTGATTGTTAAAAGATCACAGCTGGATCCAAACAACTTTAATAATGGACCAGCTGATCACATTAAAAACAGTGAGGCCATATAGTGGTTTGTATTAGAACCCCAGTGTCAACATGTTTCTGCTGTCTAATGCGTGTTATGCTCAGCTTTCTTCAGGACCAGTGAAATAAAAGAAATAGTCCTCCGGGGGTCTACGCTCGCTAAGGTGTGTCCAATCCGTGGGGACACCAATGTAAAAACAAGGATATAATTCTTTCCTTAATTAACTCACGTTTTTACCCACAACCAGTACTCCTGCAATTAGCCCGGAGACAATCTGTGAAACAATACAAAAGTTCTTTACCATGGTGCGGTTGACGGTCTAGCCTTCTTGGAACAGTCACCGGAAGTGCACGCCTACCGGAAGTAGTCACGTGCACGGGATACGATTCCTAGGGACGGACATGAGCAAGTTGCAATCATGGCTCAAGGACATACTATTCCATCAGACCGTTAAAATACAACGAGGTCCATTTGTAGAGAGTGGCTGAAATTTAGTCAACTTTAGCATATGCACTAAGTAAGAAGGTGACCCAGAAAGGATCCGGTAAACCTTAGATTTAAAATGGTTTGTACATGTCAGGTCATTGAGACTGGTTATCATACACACGATAATCATGTGTTCTTTTGTATTGTTTCACAGATTGTCTCCGGGCTAATTGCAGCAGTACTGGTTGTGGGTAAAACCGTGAGTTAATTAAGGAAAGAATTATATCCTTGTTTTTACATTGGTGTCCCCACGGATTGGACAAGCCTTAGCGAGCGTGGACCCCCGGAGGACTATTTGTTTTATTTCACTGGTCCTGAAGAAAGCTGAGCATAACACGCATTAGACAGCACAAACATGTTGACCACCTACACTAGGACACTGGGGTTCTAATACAAACCACGATGTGGCCTCACTGTTTTTAATGTGATCAGCTGGTCCATTAATAAAGTTGTTTGGGACCAGCTGTGATCTTTTAACAATCACCTGCATCACTGATCACTCACTTCACTATACACATTCTGAACAACAACAAAAACCCGCTCCGCTGCAATTGCAGGCGTTGAAGCACACAGGGGGGACATTCGGTCCCTCTTGTGAGAACCCCATGATGAAGTATGTCACCACTAGGGTGAGTGAGGGTTCTTTTAAGAAAATAGTTTTTTCTCCCTTTTTTCAGTCTGTTGACCGCACATGTTAGTTTAGTTTTTCTATACTGTGTTTTCTTTTAGGTAGGGACACTGTCACTGCGAATTCACAGCATAAGGCACTCTTTTGTTGTTGTAATCTGATAATTAGGGGTTGAAGAGTAGCCTCATATACCCTTTCTCTCCGGTTGATTATATATATATACCTTACATGTACCCGCTTAATGAAATGTTTAGAATGGAAAATGCCCACCTAGCAATGAATTAGGATATTGATAAATTTATGAAAATGAATGTGCAAATATTTTCTATGTTCCTACTGAATCATGGGAATGTCTTTAGCTCATGCTAAAAGGACTATCTGTTAAAGATTGGACAGATTTTTTAGCTTAGCATGAGCTGAAAGCCATTTTGTATTTCTGGCAGCCATTTTGTTTGCCATGTGCTGCCATGTGCTCTGTCCTCCCTCAGTGTTGACTGCTCTTGTAATCTGCCTAGAAACAAACTGTATTCAGCATCTTCCACCTTAGCACATGCTCAGAAGAGCCTAGCTAGTAAAATGCACCTGCTCATCTTGTAGAACTGTGAGGCTATTTTTGCTGCTGTATGGAGAAGTAACTCTCCTCCCACTTTGTTGAGCAAGCAGATCTTGCATGTCCATATTAGTCATTTTGCATGCTTACATGAGCCAGGGCTGCCCCTTGGTCTTATGCTGACTATGTAACCCTAAGCATATATAAGGCCTCTGTTTTCTGTACTCCTGAGACTGCCTCATTCATTTGCTAAGGCTTCTGTGTGACGTAGTCTCCCTCATTTGAGGTTAATAAAGATGTTCTTTTTATATTTCAGCTTCTGTGCCAATTTCTTCTTTGTTGGTTTAAAAGGACCAAGTATCAGTGGGACCCCTGAGAAGATTACTATTTTCTACACAGTGGTGTTGTTTGTTGGAGCGTATATGTGAGAATTTGTGTTATTTTGAGGCTCTGGACAGGTTCCAGACGTTATGATGTAGGATCATATGTATGAACTGTTATAGTATTTGCAAACCTTCTAAATCAGTTAAATCAGAGGGTTTGCGAACTCTAGATCCCTTATTTTTATGTACTAAACTCAAATGGAAATTCCGGTTACTTTTTCTGACTCACTTAATGTATTTCAAAACGGACACCAAATAGTTATTTGGGGCAGGCATGTTTTGTGGGACCCTTCTAAATACCTTTTTGGTACTTTATGTATCAATGTTTTTACAAACTCCCAAGTTCAAGTTAACTCATTTGCAAAGGGATCACTTCTACTGTTTGAAGGTTTTGTAAACACATAAATAAAAGGCATTTTCATTTACAGTGCCAATAGCTCAAACTCTTGCAAATGCGAGACCTATTGCATTACAAATGCTTGTTAACCTGTGTCACTGGAGTGAGGCCTATAGGTTCCCTTACTTTTAAAGTTCAGCTGCTGTGTGCTTAACTCACCCTTAACCTACATCAGATTGGTGTGAAGTGCTGCGCAGAGCTGTTGTATCTGTGGTGAAGGTATGTGTGCAGGGCGGGACTGGGAACCGAAACTGGCCCTGGCAAATTGCTCGGTGTCCTTCGAGGGGGATATGCGGCCGAGCTGTTTGCTAGGGCCGGTTTCAGACAATTTTGTTACAGGGGGCTGATATTGCCAGCCCCAGTAACAAAAACAGCACCCCCCAGGGGCCCAAAACCGCCCCAATCCTGGTGGCCCACCGGGGAAATGCCTGGGGCCCGCTGCGGCCAGTCCGGCCTTGTATGTGTGCCTGGGAAGGGTACAATACAGGAATAATGTAGTACGTGCATGGTGCATGCATGTGAATGCATGTGCTGGATGTATATGGGCCTATGAGTGGTACAGTACCTGAAGCATGTAGTGCTATGCAGTGTGTGCAGAAGAAATGCATGTGCTTAGTGCACCTGGGAGTGGCATGATACATGAAGGGTGCAGTGCGTGAATGTTAAATGCATATGATGGATGTATGTGTGCTTATGAGTAGTACAGTACATACAAGCATTTACAATGCAATGGTTTCGCCTTTTGAAAAGTTTGAGCTATTGGCATTGTAAATGACAACATTTTTATTTATGTGTTGGTTTTGAAAATAAATAAATAAATGGCATTGTCATTTACAATGCCAATAGCTTAATCTCTTGCAAATGGGGCAGGGCCATGACGAAGTTGTTGCTTTTGAGTAACTACATCGATTTTCAAGAAAATGATATAATGTTACACTTAATTACATAAAATAGGGACCCACCATTTAACGCTTTATTTTTAGCCCAAAATGATTCCAGTGCAGTACACAATTGTCAAAATAGCTGCTGACGCTCTGGTTGTTCTCATTGTTTTCACGCACTCTTGCTATAATGGTGTTGCGAACTGCAGCGTAATAATTATGTGATCTGGCGTAATTTTGGGAATTTCATACCAATTCCTGAAATGACAATGCTGTTGTTAAAATGTCGGCCGGGCCTAGTTGTTACCAATGGTCAAAATTAAGTCCAGCCTTCCCATTACTCGCTCTTTGGGTGTGCCCGGAGATTTCACCAGTCGCCATCTTGTAAATGCAGGTTGACGTGGGGCAGGAGCGCAGAGTGCCGACCCATGTGTCAAGAGTCACAGTGGCCGCACACATGCAGCCTGCAAACGTCGCTGTCTGGAAAAATGGTTGTCATTGAAATGGGTATCCCGCTAACTACGACCTGGCTAGCGCCTAGAGGCATTCAGCTGAACAGGCGCTCGATAAGTAAGTTGCCAGAAGTGCTCCGTGGCGTGCACCCGCAAGCACAATTTACGAGACTGTTGTTCCAAATGTTTTGTGGCAGGCCGGTTGTGCGGTTTGAGTTACACCCGCATTAGCGTCCCGGGGTTTCCAGGCTCCAGTGTCCGCAGGAGAGGCGGGTACCGTACCTCATAGTTACCTGTTGCTCTTGTCTAACTTTAAATTACTTGAGGGATTCCCCCTGCAAAATAAGAACTTTCTAAATAGTGCTCCAAACCGCTCTCCTGCCGCTTCTAAGCACTGTAAATAGCAGGTGTTCGGGTCACCCCATGTAACAGGCTCAGTTTGCCGACCTCAGAAGGATGAGAGGCAGAGAGGCGTACCTGGGAAGTGATCCTGTGTCTAGCATGCTATGTAGAAGTTTCTGCGGCGCGGGCATTAACCCATTGAGCTCTCTGCATCTTGAAGAGCTTGAGGCCTGCACAGGACCAGGGCACACGTCCCCTCAGGCCGCACCAAGGGCTGCTCTGACAACAACTCGGCACTAATCCGATTAGTATCAGCACTTTAAAACCACAGCCACTCCGGGGAGAGGAGGGGGCGGCGGAGGAGGGGAGAGAGAGGGAAAATAAAGAGCGGGAAGGGGAGTGATAGAGAAGAGAAGGAAGAGAGGAGGGGAGAGAGGGTAATAGAACTATGGAATGAAAGGTGCAACGAGGCTAGAAAAAACTCAGAAACATCCTTATTGCTTATATGTCACACTGCCGCCCAGATTCCCATTTCCTCTTAGCCTCGCCACAAAAGACAGGCACTCAATAGTTCCTCAATCGGAAGAGCTAAAAATATCGCACGCCGTCTGCGACCAAAGCACATGTCCCGATGAATGCAGGACAAGTGATAGTAGGCACTTGCTGGTGTGTTAGCAGGGAGGTGGAGGCACATGAGCGGTTATAGTAGAGGGTCCTGATTAACCCTTATCCTCGGCCACATTGACGTTCTGGCGCGGTCCCGGTAAAACATCCGTCCCTAAAGGCTCCCACGTGTTTCACATTAGGGCCACCTGGGGCCCTGGCCGCAGACATTACGGCTCCTGATACGGTTACACAATTATATTTTCAGGATGGCACATTGTGCTAGGACTAGGCTAATCTTTACATTTTTGCTGCCAGAAATAGAATTATAGATGGGTGACGGTGAATGACTGAAAGGTTCTGAGTGACAGGATTTCTTAGTGACGTGAAACAGACAAGAGAAGCTTTGAGCTGTCCATTGTCACTCAGAACTCAGAGGTGAAAAACATTCCCGTAATTCACTTTTTACCCTTCTATAATGGTATGTACGGCCCCCAAAATGACCTGCCTTCAAATACTGCGCAGGGGCAGAAGATAATGGGAGAGCTATAAATAACATGCCCCCTCCTCCTGGACGCAAATGTGAAATATCTTACCTGCTATCCTTCACCAAAGCCCACTACCTTCCCTGTCCTCCCCCCCCCCCCCCCCTCCCATGCTGCTGTGCTTTCTGCTCTCAGTCAAAGCAGCTGCATGCTCTCAGAGCCCAGTCACCTGACACGGAAGGCCTTTATGACGTCACATAATAGTTGATAACCAGTTGTATCAACTGTTGTGATGTCATAGAAAAGAGTTATGACTTTCAGAAACTTAAAAACAATAGAGTCTGCGCAGATCAGCCACATTAAAGTGAACAGTATATGTGATGTGAATAGTTCTTTACCCACTCAGCAAGCACTGTAAAGGCAGTGACCTTTCAAATCACAAACTCATTAAAGATAAACAGGCCAACAAAATCGGAATATGGTCAAGAAAGGCTGACTGGCCTGGGGCACAGTCATACTTGTGCCTTTTGTGGGAATCCCAGGGCATAGTAGGATCTAGGCATGCCTTTTTAAAGAGGTCATCCGCTGAATGAGGTCACAATAGGTCTCAAAACTTCAGTTGACCTCAAACATGAACATTCTAGAATGTCTGCTGATGATTGCTACAGATGTAAGATACGACTAAGAACTTTCTCTACACTGGTTGGCCCCTTAAAAGAAAGCAAACACTGGACGTAATGGGCCGTGAGGATCATTGTTCAGGATATAGAGACCCCCGGTGCTTCTTCAACATAAGGATGTGCGACACAGAAATCCTCCAATTGGTGCAATAACTGCAAGTGTCTACAGAGGCCTCTCCCAGCACCATGGCATGGAGATGGCTCTCGTACTGATCTTTAAGTGCTGAGAACATTCTGGAATGAATTTCAAACAGAAGTTACAAGGATGGAGCAACAATGTGAAGTATGCAAAGTAATGCAGTGCAAGACAGCAGAGCACCGAGTTTTGGGGTGTTTAGTGGCCCCAATCTGTGCACTACATGGTTTTTCCAATTACAGGGCAATGAAGGGACCACGGTGGGTGGTGGGGGCGGGGTGGGGGAGAGTGCGCTGACGTTCTCTGGAAACCAAGTGTAATGAAGTTTTTTTTCTGGTCCTTGGGCAGAGGACTCCGTAATTGCTTACATTATGTTTGATAATGGGCTGGACAGAGGGGGGCAGGGAATCCCATTAAAGAGAAAACCGAGAACCAGAAAGAAGTTGGTTGCAACAATGCAGCACGCACTAGTGGGTTCCATTGCACAAAGTTGGCGCCGCTCATTGTAAAAAACTGACCGACACTTCACTGGAACGCTTGCCTAGTGGCTGCAGCATCCACTGGAATCCCGGCAAAATCATGGCACCTCACGGTACACCTGGAACAGACATTGTATCCGACGGCGATCGTGATGTTCACAGTAACGAAGGGAAAAATATTGCACTTGCACAATGATAGTACGATTCGCTGAAACCCTTGCAGGATGAACGCTTCACGGTAGCCCTTGCACCACTCACTGTAAGCCAGACATGACGACTGGGCCATGCACTGGTGCTTGACGCGGCTACTGGAAGTCTCACTAACACTGGCGATTGCGGCCTTCATCACAGCCCCGGGACATAGATTGCACCATTCACTAAACCTGGAGCAAATCATGCACCTGGCACAACGGCCTTGGTATTTTCTATAAATAAACCTATCACGGCGATCACATTCCCTGCGATCCCGACGCAGCCACTGCACCACTCGCTGCAATGACTGCACCGTTCACCAACTCGAACACAACATGGCACTCCGCTGTGTCCCAGCACGGCGATCGCATCATTCACTCATCCTGGCACAAATAGATCACCACTCACTAAAACACTGCACCACACTGCATCGTCCAACCCTGGCACAACAATGGCATCGTTCATTCAAACCATTTAATCCTGACACCCCAAATGCATTGCTGAATATTACCCAGGCGATTATTGTAGCCATGGCATAAGGGCTCCTTTTTGTAACCCTGGCACAACAAACCAAGCACTGTGTGACTGGCGCCAAAAACGGCTCGTTGGTAACCATGCACGAGTACACCTCTTTATTCCTGGCACAACGTGTGTACCTTACTGTAACAAGGTCACAAGTAAATCACGTAGTGTAAACCGGACCACTATTGCACATGAGAACCATCTTGTGACTCACGTGTAACAACTACTAACACGGACAGCGGGAGGGGGGGCGGGGTAACGGGCTCATGGACAGCGGGAGGGGGCGGGCAGGCACACGGAACACTGGACAGAATCGTTTTTTTTCTAGGTCTCTTTAAACTGGTCACACGGACGGCGAGAGGGGGGGCGGGCGTGCACACAGACAGCGGGAGGGGGGGCGGGCGGGCACACAGACAGCGGGAGGGGGGCGGGCGGGTACACGGACAGCGGGAGGGTGCGCACTCACCTGGACATTGATCCGGCAAATGATCAAAACATGGCGTCGAAAAAAAAAAAATAACATCCGCCCACAGCCACATGACGTGCTAATTAACTGCAGCGGGACTCCCACATTCTGCGGGACACAAACCCCGCCCACGGCCGCATGACGTTGCGGAGGGAAGAAATCGCGGGAACGCCCACGAATCTGGTCCGGCCATGACGGACAGATCTCTGTTCCAATGGCTAGCCTCCATTTATGGAGCTAGCCAATGGCACAGAGGGGCGGATTCAAGCCACACCTTTCTAACATTAGATTTTGCCTGCGCCGAAAAGCTGCGCAGAGCGCAGCCTTCGGCGAGGCGAAACCTAAAAAGATACAGTGCTAGGCTGTGCATGCATGTTAAATCCATATGCTCAATGTATGTGTGCCTATGAGTGGTACAGTACATAAAAGATGCAGTGCTGGGCAATGCATGCATGCTAAATGCATATACTGGATGCAATTCTGCCTATGAGTGGTACAGTACAGGGAGGATACAGTACTGTGCATTGCATGTATACTGTATACATGCACTGGGTGTATGTGTGCCTGTAGATAGTACAATACATGGAGGGCCCTGGGTTCTATTTTGGGAGGGCCAAGCCTGCATGGAGAAACATAGAGAGGAGATAGAGAGATCCCTCAGACAAAATTGTTTATTGCTGAATATCTGTAAGCTGGGTGGAATCCGCAATAGGAGGGGAGAGTGAGGCTTCCCATGCACACTACAAATGCTGCTCCTTGATTCAGCGAGACGTCACAAGGAAGCGGCCTGGGAACATTTCAGGAAGGAGAAGGAGCTGATAAGTTAATCATAAGGAGTAGGGCTGGGGGGCCTAGACTAACCTTTTGATGCACATATCACTGTGGTTGACTTCAAGGGGTGACCTCTAGCCACTTCCATGGCTTGTGTTGTGGGACTTTCAGCTTGGGAGACACTCCTGCTATGACTGACTGCCTTTCAAGACGGAGGAGAGGAGTGGACACTTCAAAAGAAGCAGAACTCCAACATAAAACTTCAAAGACTCTGACCCCAAATCACATTTGGGGTCTGGAAACGTACTATAAGAAGGGTAGTTTGAGAACCCAAACATGGTCATCTGCTAAGCATCCAAATGGGCTGTGTGATGAGGGGAAGCTCTGCAAGACTTATGCCTGTAACCAGGATTTAGGACAAAGGCCTGCTAGTCTTCATGCTGGGTGATAGCACATCACCCAAGGAATCCAAGACCACCTTCCCTGGAGTACCAGCGCCTGCCTGTTTGCCAAGACTAGCGTGTCCTGTGGGAAAGAGGAAAGTGTTGGAGGGAACAGGGTCCACTGGGGAACCCTGTTGAGTGGACTCCCAGTGTGAGATGTGGGGAAACTGCTGCTGCACCGATCAGGTGGTTGCCTGTGTGCAGGAGAGAGTCAGCCACCCCTACATGCCAGGAGAGGGCTGCCATGAATTTAGCCATGTGTTGTGCTGCACTGATCCGGCCGGAGCCCTGCATAGTAGCAAGAGGGTGTCCTCGTAGGCCAGGGTGGGCTGCCATGAGAAAGACTGCAGGAAAGACCATAGCCTTGTGTGGAAGTGAGGCGAGGAGCGTGTATGCCAGGAGGGACCATGTGGAAACGTAGCCTTGTGCTGTAGCGATGTGGTGATCCCATAAGCCAGGAGGGGCCAACATGAACATTTTTATTTAAATTGTTTTTATTAATTTAGTCAAGTAAACAATACAGTATTAATAAAAACATGTAATAACAGACATAGTATGTTGGAATGTGAGTCATGGTCCTGTCTTACAGTAAAAAGATGTGGTATTGGGAAGTGGCAGCATAGTCCAACACACCTTGTCATGCCCCTTCCATCAGCATTACAGTAGGATAGTTCTTACAGCAAAAGCAACATGAATCTGGCTACCTGTGTCGGCTTCTTGTTTCTGCTTGACATCATCCTTCCAGAGAGGAAGATTCAAATACATTTTCAACCTTAAAAAAATCACTGAAGCGTGTCTACCTTGTCTCATTGAATACGATTTGTTCTTTACCTTTTTTTAAATGTATTTATTTTTATTCTTTTTTATTATAGTCAGCATTAAGAAGGTACATGTCGTCTAGATAATAATCATATAACATCAAAGATTCCAGCACTACACATTCCCAGTACATTATCAAAACAGTATATAATAGACCACAGTAACTTCCAGCACATCGTCCATCCCACGCCCCCTCCCTCCTAAAAATATTCATCTGAGCTCTCATCCACCAGAGCTCTCGGAGCTTCACATACATTTCCTCTGAACTCATTCCAAGCCCCCCAAATCTTATTCCATTTCCCGGGGCATCCACGGTTAACAAATACCGTCCGTTCTGCAATCATTGCCAGATCCATGTCCATGGGCCATGCGGTCAATTGTGGCACCTCCGCAGGCCCCCACTTCTGGGCAATATTACGCTTTGCTATCATAAAACCAAGAACGGCCCAATCCTGCATAGGGTGGTTAAGGTCATTTGACTCCCAGATATTCAACAAACATCTTTTGGGCTCTGGTAAAAGTGACACCTCCCCAACCTGTGATATTGTTCTCATTATTTGGACCCAGTAATCCATTATCTTAGGGCATTGCCACATGGTATGGTAGAAAGTTCCCTCCTCCCCACATCTCCGTAGACAATATGAATGTGATGTTCTACCAATTTTATATAGGGTGAGTCTAGTGAAATAAACTTGATGCAATATCTTAAGTTGCACCAGCCTAAGTCGCGAGGGTATGCCTACCTCCTTAGGGGATGCGAGTGCCTCCTGCCAGTCCGAGTCATCAAAGTCCCCTACATCGCTGGACCACTTCCCTCTGAGTCCTATTGTAGGGTCCGGGAGGTTATTGACTAACTTTCGGTATGTGAATGAAGTAGCCCGCTTTTGCATATAGTCTGTTAATAGTCTGTCCTCCAAGGGCGAGGCTTCCTGGACCTCAGTACCCGAAGGTAGGGCCGCCAGTAGAGCGTGTTTTATTTGGGTGTATCGAAAGAGTTCAGTGGGTGCCAACTCATACTGCTGCTGAAGGTACTCAAATGTCACAACCTTGCCCTTGCGCCAAACATCCCCCACCGTGGAGATTCCTATTGCATCCCAGCGGACAAAACCTTTACTGTTCCTGAGCTGACCCAGCTGTGGGGTATCCCAAAGAGGGGTGAGTTGGGTCACAGTCCCGCCAACCCAGCATCTTCTGTGCCTCATGCCATAAGGTGACTGCTGTCTGGGTCCTATGAGGGATTTGGTTTGCTTTTTGTCATAAAGGGGGGACAGTAACCCACCTACACCCAGAGCCACCCTGTCCGCTCTAAACTCCGGGTCCTCCTGGGGAGCATGAATCCACTGGTTGATTATCTTCAATTGCGCCGCCCAATAATAAAACTGTATATTCGGGCGTGCCACCCCCCATCGTACCAACTATGCACCAGCTTAGTCTATGCTATGCGGGCTGGCCTGTGTCCCCAGAGCAAGCCAGAGACGAGGGCTTCTATGGCCTTAAAGTAGCTTAGGGGCACCGGGAATGGTGTGTTTTCCAGCACGTATAAGAAACGAGGAAGCGCCATCATTGTTCTTTACCTTTTGACTACACTTGTATGTACCTACCTCACGGTGTGCACAGGACTTTTGCTATATTAACTAGTAGGCCCTTGCCTCTACCTGCGGAGGTTTTGGGGTCTCCTCTGACCGTGTGGCACCGTACATTATTATTGCTTTCTGCTCATAATACTCTTACCGCTAACAGCTGGGTGCCAATCTTCCTGCACACTTGAAAACCCTACACAGAACCAATGAATCTGGACAATCATTACACATTGATCGAGGAGATAATCAATACAGTAGTGCATAACGGCTATGTCCCAGGGTTTAAGTGCGGGGAAAGGCATCATTATACTAGGGGTGTTATGCAGGGGGGGGAAATAAAGAAGGCCATCCAGCAATAATCCCATAAGTACCCCATTTACCCCTTGTAGGAGAACCTCTATGGTGCTGTTGGTTCTGGAGTGTCAGTTGGGTATCTTGTGGGTGCAAGAGGAGGTAGTTGTAAGGGGCCCCCATATGTCTTGAGGCTGTGAAGTCTGGGGAAGTAAGTCTGCATAGTTAGACAATTGCTCCTGGCAGTATAGTAAGTAATTGTTCCATTCGTTAAACTTGTGTTCCCTTCCTCTACCCCATTGGCAGGCTACCCAGCGCTCAGCCATCAAGAGTACAATAGTGAAATATTAGCGATATGGTTTAGGGATAAGTTTGGTATAGTCTAACAAGGCTATCCGTGGAGAGCGCTCAAGAGTGGCATGGAAGACCTGTCCCCAATATTCCTGCACCCCCGGGCAGTCCCAGGCCAAATGGAGGAAGTCAGCTCCAAGGACTCCACACCTTTCGCAGCGATCCGAATCCTTTAGCTTGTATTTAACTGGAGTGTTATATAAGCGATGAAGAAATTTTAAATGCGTAATGCGCAATCTGCTGCTGGAAGAGATTTGTTCTGTTTGCGAGCAGCAGTATGTCCAATGGTCATCTAACAGCTTGTAACCAAGTTCTGAGCCCCAGTGCGCACGTGAGGGGCAGGTGGGTTCCTCACGTTGAGTATGTATGGTATGATAGATCGTCGAGACCAGATGCCCTGGAGTGGTGGCTCGCAACATCAGCTGTAGAGGGGTGAGAACAGGGGTGTTCCTGAGGGAACACCGGGGTAACGGAGCATAAGCCTTGGCAAAGTTGTACGTAAAGGAAGACACGTGAAATAAAGTGTTCCCTTGAACGTAAATAAATGGGAGAAGCCAGAGGGTCAAGGAGAAATATAATTACAAAATACAAGTATATATAAAGAATTCTTACAATTTATTTGAAAATACAAATGTTAAAAGGAGAGTGGTCCAAAGTGGAGCCCACTCAACACAGATAAAACAATAAAAAGTTTTTTTTTAACATTCAATTTTGACCAGCAAGATTGAATCACAAGGACAGAAAAAACTGAAAGACATGGAACTTGTGCAATACTGATTGTATATTCGGACTCTATTGTTAACACCAAAGCTATGTGCTCTATAATACAGTATATCAGCAAAGATGTCGAGATCCTGAATTATACTGGGTGAAGCGTCGACGCGTTTCGGTGGTTTTCCAAATTTTTGTCCACCTTTATCAAGACCAGAGAAGCAGGCAGTCCGTCGTGAAACAACAGGAAAAGATTCTTATAACACGAGGACATGACGGTAATGCCTCTGGTTCTACAATTTAAAGATTAACGGTTACCAGAGAAGTGAGCAGTCCTTTGCGGATTATTAGAGAAACGGAATCTATCTCTGCAAGGAAAAGACTTAGGCGCCTCTGGATTTTAACACTGTAGAGAAGAGAACCAATACACATTGGGCACAACAATTCTGAACTGACTGTATGCTCATGTACCTATAGTAACAGGAACACCATATCGGTTGCACGACCCAGACACACAGTTTTACAATTTGTGTCCAACAATGGATTAACATAAAAATTCAAATCAACCCTCGCATACGGACTCCAAGGGTAACTATATTGACCCCAATACCTCGACAGAAATTAAAAGGTGTCTTGATAAAGGTGGACAAAAATTTGGAAAACCACCGAAACGCGTCGACGCGTCACCCAGTATAATTCAGGATCTCGACATCTTTGCTGATATACTGTATTTTAGTGCACATAGCTTAGGAGTTAACAATAGAGTCCGAATATACAATCAGTATTGCAGAAGTTCCATGCCTTACAGTTTTTTCTGTCCTTGTGATTCAATCTTGCTGGTCAAAATTGAATGTTAAAAAAAACTTTTTATTGTATTATCTGTGTTGAGTGGGCTCCACTTTGGACCACTCTCCTTTTAACATTTGTATTTTCAAATAAATTGTAAGAATTCTTTATATATACTTGTATTTTGTAATTATTCTTCTCCTTGACCCTCTGGCTTCTCCCATTTATTTACGTTCAAGGGAACACTTTATTTTACCGGTTAGTTAACCTTATTTCCCTTGACTCTTGTTAAGGGGTACCTCTCATATTTACCCTCACCCCCGTAAAGGAAGACATCCAGAGGAGAGGGCTGGAGCTCATGGAATATTTGTTCGTACGATCGGAACGTCCCATTATAATAAAGGTCCCCCCATGTTGAGATTTTGGTCCGCTCTAGAAGTTTGCGGAATACCGTCTCTTGAAGGAGCTGCATTTTGGGATGATATGAAAGCGGGAGTGATGGCGAATACAGCATATGGCATTGCAGCAGGGCTCGAATACGGTTCCAGGCAGTTATTGTGCATGTAATCGTGGTTGATGCTTTGTCCCTTGGGTTAGCAGTGGCGCAAAGCACACCCTCAAGAGGTATAGGGTCAGCTAGCCATTGCTCCGCCGCAACCTGCGGCATGTACCGGAGGGATGGAACCAATTATAGGCGTAGTGAGCCTGTGCGCATGTATAATAAAGCTTGAAGTTAGGGACTTCGAATCCTCCCTGTGAATAGGGCCTAGGGAGTATGTTCCATTGCAGTCGTGGTTGTTTACCCCCCCCACACTAACCAGATCATTTACGACCTGAGCATTTAAAGAAACTATCTTCCAGGATGGTATGGGAAATTAAGAAAGAGATACAATAACTGTGGGAGTACTACCATTTTAATTAGAGAGGCCCGCCCTGCCAGAGAATTCGGCAATGAGATCCAACGGGGGACACATCCAGTAATGCGGTCGAGAGCGGTGCCATAGTTGAGGCACATCAGCTCCTCCCTGTCTCCAGAGATGCGAATCCCTACATAGCACAAATCTGTATTGCACCGTTCCAATGGAAAATCTGGGGGAAAGCGAGTGGCCGCAGGAGTATGAGGAAAGATATGGGACTTCCCCCAATTGATGTCGATTCCGGACAATTTCCCAAAGACTATGAATTCCCGTAAGATCGGATTCAAGTTGTGCTGTGGATCGCTGATATATAAGGTGATGTCATCTGCATAAAGAGATATGAGGATCTGACGCAGATTGCAGCTGAGTGCCTTGTCCTGATGGTGCTGTCTTAATTTAGCAGCCAGTGGTTCGACCAGTAGGGCGTAAAGCAAGGGGGACAGTGGGCACTCCTGCCGGGTGCCTCTAGTACTACGAAAAGCAGGGGATACATGACCATTTATGATGACTTTGGCTGTCTGGAGTTGATATAGCAGTCTTATACATGGGAGTAATAGAGGAGGAAAGCCCATTCGTTGCATCACCCTGAAAATGTAATCCCATTCAACGGAATCAAACGCCTTGGTGGCGTCTAAAAAAACAGCTGTCAATGGCAACTCAGGAGCGACATTATGTAGGATTGCAAAGAGGGTTCTCAAATTATGTGTGGTAGCTCGCCCAGGCACGAAGCCCGTCTGATCGGGGAGAACTAACTTTTCCATTAACAGGCTGAGTCTATTGGCTATGATCTTGGCCAAAATGTTGCCATTGTAATTAATGAAGGACAGTGGCCAGTAAGAGTCGCAGTGGAGTGGTGACTTTCCAGGTTTAAGAAGAAAAGTGATGAGTGCCTCCCTCATGGATGGGGAAAGTGTGCTAGACTCCAATGAGTCTTCATATACCTCTTTGAGTATAGGGGCCAGTTGATGCGTGCGCATTATGGCTTCCCGTATCTCATCTAATTCAAAAGGAGCGCAAAGGAATTCTCTATGCGAGTCTCCCAGCCACCCCAGTGCCACGTCCCCAAATAGTTGTCAAGGTAATCAAGCCTGTTGGATGTGTATAGCGAGGAGTAGTGCATGGTGAATGCATTGAGTATGTCAGCGGTGTCACGATATAGTACCTCTCCAGGCCCAGCTAATTCCAAAACATAGTTAGAGAAGCATGGCTTCCGTATAGTTTCTGCCAAGGCTTTTCCCGGTCGTTCCCCTTCCCTATAGCATCGGGACACACAATATTTACCCTTGAATCTTGTCTCCCGATTAGCGGTGTCAGTGTACTCTGAGAGTTTCTCACGGAATTCTCGTTGGGCGTGACTGTCAGGTCCTGCAGAGAGCAGTGTCTCTAGTGCTTTAAGCTCAATCTATAATTTCCGCAGTGTGCCCTGTATATCCCAAAGCACCCCTGAACTTTTCGAAATACAGAATCCTCGGATTGTGACCTTGAAGGCCTCCCAAATGGTTTCCACACTACCCACAGAACACTTTTTTCTATGAAAGAAATCCTTGATTTCCTCCCCCAATTCACCATGAAAGACTGTATCAAGTAATGCTAAAGGCTGCAGTCTCCAGTTGCAGCGAAGGGTGCAATATCACGGAGAAACTAGAGTAAGCTTAACCGGAGAATGATAGGAGTATGCCGTAGCAGCATGCCAAAGTGACTGAGTCCGTTCCCAACCAACCCCATGCAAGACAATACCGCCCACGTTGATCTAAAGAGATTTCAGCGAAGGCGAAGTGTGTTCGCTTTTTGATAAGTATAGCCGTCCCCCTGGCATTCGAGGAGTAGGATGAGAATATCCTATGGTTAGCCCATTTATGAGCAAAAGTATTGTTCTGTCTGGGATTAATGTGGGTTTCTTGTAGCATAGCTAAGTGGATTTGATGTCGATCTAAGTATGCCAGTATCTGGCGGCGCTTCCGTGGGTAGTCTAACCCCCTGACAGTCCAAGTAATGATCTGCAATTTCTCGGGAGATGTCAAGTCAACCATAAGCCCAGGTGATACGTGACAAATGGCTCTGTGGCCTCAGAGCATGTGCAAAAAGAAGGATGACAACCACATTCCTGTCTATCATGCTGTGTCATGATTATATCAGGTACCTGAAAGAACAAACCCCATCCCACCCCCTCCCACTGAAGCATCCCAAACATGCCAGAAGTACAGTCCCCTCTACCCACCCAAAAACATCAAAGATAGGATGCTTGTGACTGTGCAGCGAAGTCCAATGGGGGAGCACCCTTGGGGGGGGGTATCTCCTAGGTGCATGCACAGTGACTCCTCGCCCTCAGAGAGCCAAATTGGTGGTACAAGCGACCTCTAAAAGGGCAGAGGATGCTCGGTGCAAGTGTCTTACAAACCCAGTGTGGCCGTGAGCTGGTCTATGGTGACTGGTGTCGTATGCGCGAAAAAGTGCGTTGTGTAATGTTCTCAGGGTGATATTTTCATTTTCCAATCTTTATTTTGGCCATTTGGCCATAAAAGATACACAATACACATATACAATCACAGATAATCAATTCATAAAGGGATAAAAACCATTGGAAAGCATGTGCTAAAAAATGCTATTCAAACTATGCAGCTAAAACATTTTTTTAAGAGGAACCCAACACCTTTAAAATACGGTTACGCGTATGCCAAACATTGATAAGAAATTTTGTTAAAGCAAAAACAATTGGGCCAGAGACATCAGATTTTAAAATACTGTACATTGGTGCGTATTCCCTGCAACCCATATTCCTTATCAACGGGAGGAGCCAGTATTTTCTTGCTACCTTGTAGGCTGGGCAGAAGAAAGCCACATGCAAGTCGGTTTCCTCCGTTGCATCACAAACCGGACACTGCTTTGTGGTGGGAGCCGATGACCAGGTGCTTGTAAAGGACCTGAAGGGCAGTGTGCCGTATCTCCATTGGAGAAACAGCTTTCTGGCAAGTACAGGGGAAATAGGATCCAGTACCTTCTCAAACCTATAAAGATCCTTGCTTTGCAAAAACACGGAGGATAAGGACCCTTCTTCCTGGGTAGCTTGGGCCCCGGCAAATTTGTGTTTGTGATATACATTAGCCAGGGACCTTTTGGAGATGTTTAGTGCGGCATTTGCCGGCTCAGTCCATAAATCAGGGAGCCCTAATTCCATGCAAGTGACTTGGATGTTTTTGACCCAGGAGATATTGAGCGCTTTTGGGTGATTCAGAAGTTCGACCAGTTCCGCCCTGTATTCTGCAAGATCATTGCTGCTCCACAGCCTACGCCAGAAGGCTATGGGTCTCAGGCTTATTTCATCAGCTAACGGTCGTAAACCTAAGTCAAGCCTCAAGGGGAGGAGCGGGGTGCTGGGCGGGAGTGCGGTTATCTGTCTTATAAACTTGTTTTCCGTTAATGACAGACTCCGGCAAGGTGTGTGACCCCACAGTTCCGCCCCATACATAATCGCTCCCCTAGCCTGGGCCTTGTATATCTGGATTAGTGCCCCCAATGGACGGTATGATGAGCCGGTCATCATCCGGGCGATGCCTCCAGTGGTTTGGATGAGTTTGAGGTTAGCCCTACTCTGATGAGATCCCCAAGTCATGGTTTCGTTAAGAGTCACACCAAGGTATTCAAAGGTGGCTACTCTCTCGAGCCGTACAGCTCCCAATTGTGGATTTGGCCGCAATTTTTGGCTTGGATTCAAAACCATGAATTTGGTTTTTGCCGCATTAATTTCTAGCCCCCTGTCAGTACAGAAGGCCACAAAGGAATCCAGAATCCTCTGTATACCCATAGGGGTTTTGGATAGCAGCAGGGTGTCGTCCGCAAACATAATTGCGGGCACCCTGCTTCCATTTAATTTGGGGGCGTCAGTATAGTCAGTGGCGTTCAGGTGGGCGATTACCCCGTTGACGAAGAGGCAAAACAGGGTCGGTGCCAGGGTGATATGACCTGGTGGCACTTCGAGTGCTGTAGGGAATAGCTGTCGCATGGTTCAGTGCAGACCTCACTCTGTGGTCGGAGATGTAGATCTCGATGAAGTGCCTGGTGAGGTGGAGACTGTGTTAGTGTATTTGAGGCGCTTCAAGAATTCGTCCACTTGTTGCGGCTTGGTCAAGAAAGTTTGTTTTCCTGGATAAGTGACTGAGGCGGGCTGGATATAGGAGCGCATAGTCTATTTGGGCCTGACGCAGCTCTTTTTTGGCAGGTAGGAACTTGCGTCTCTCCTCCTGCACCGTCACTGTGAAATCTGGAAATATGGTGAACGTGGTGCCTTCAAAATTCAGTTGTCTTTTGTTCCGGGCTATCCGAAGAGCCACATCTCAGTCCCGATAATTTAGGAGACGAGCGATGATGGGTCTTGGCGTGCTCCCCTGTGGCGGACGAGGCCCCAGCGATTGGTGCGCTCGTTCAACAATGAAGTGGGAAGAGAATGATTCAGCACCAATGGTTGCCAGCAATAGTCTCTCAACATACTCTTCCATTTTCCCAGTGTTGGTGCTTTCCAGGATACCAAGGACGCAAATGTTGTTGCGTCTACTTCTCGCTTCAAGGTCCTCGTTTTTTGCTGCTATAAGCTTCAAGAGTTTATCCATTGCGCCACATTTGTTTGACTATGGGAGGTATCATCCTCCTCATCGGAGATACGGCGCTCTGTTTCTTTGATGCGCTCCTCGTGACCATCCAGTTTGTGGACTATGGCATCCATCCGTGTAGTCATTGAATCCATTTTATCAGCTATGCTGGTTAAGCCTTTCCTGACCTTCAGGAGGATAGCTTTCATATCATCATTAGGCATAGTGGAGGATTCTTGTGCGGGTTCGTCACCGCCCGCGCCCGGCTCTTGCAAACAGGCGCTTTTCTTGGTTTCGAAGTTTAGCCGTGGCTGTTTTGTGTCAGGCTTCCCCATGGTCAGTGCAGTGTTGAGGTGATGCCTGTGGGATCCAGTGAATGTGCAACACTCGTCCTCTTCACTCAAGACTTGTGGGGTGCCCGCAGCCCCTTGCCACCATCAGCAGCAAGGGCCAACGCCGACATCAAATGTCACTCCAGTCTCTATGTTAGCCAGTCATGCACGTACCTATTGTTCATAGAGCGTCCCCTGTATACCAGTCTACCACTATGCGCTCCGTGGGGGATTACAACCCAGAGGAAACAGCTGTTTGCAGGGAAGATGGTACAGCCCTTGAGAAGCCAAGAACTGTTTTAACAGTGCAGGTCCTCAAGAAGCAGAAGGAAACCAAAGCTGCTCAGAATGCTGTAGTGGTGGCAGGGTCCACCGGTAGTACCGCAGTTGTCACGTCGCTTACACTTCTAGGGGTCCATGTGAGGATGGCTGCATTCCCATTAAGAACAAGGTCCCCTTGGCCGAAGCAGTAAACGGAAGGCAATCACTGACATCTCAGCCTAAAGTCCAAGGGGCCTGGGAGGAGTATGGCGGCGTAATTAGTTCAAATTTATGGCACTGCGCGTCCGCGGCTCTCCTGTTCAGTAGGTGCGGGCAATGGTAGCTGTGGCTTTGCACACCATGATCAGACGCTTTCCTGAAGTTCAAGTGGCTGCTAGTATGTCGGGGCAGCCACCGCGCCATACCCGTTACCGATGCTGTAGCGGCGTCACGGCAGCACAGTATGCAGGAGATGGTCAGTAGGTGAATAGTGCTGCGTAACACCACTTGGAGTAGGCCCCAGGTCGGGATCAGATGCGGTGCGCCGTACCCTCCAGAGATCAGGAGTAATGCAGGCAGTGGCGGTTTAATTAACAATTATAGCTCCACTCGCAAAAGGGATGCAAAGTTATGCGCTTGTCAGATGGCACTGGGGATAGCGCGATACAGGCTCACCCCGTTCTGGTCGGTTGCCGAGTTCTCGGTTCTTCTCTGTTGGGGCCCAGCCGCCACGTGGGCGCCACTGCGCTCTCGTAGCACCTCTCGCCCAGCAGCAGCTCCAGGCCAGGGAGGCACACCCAGTGGCGGCAGTAGGATGCAGGTACAGCAGCAATATGGAGCGCTCCACTCACTCCAAACTCACAGCAGGATCACAGGAGGCAGCAGTCACCCTATTGTGGCAGATACTATATCATTAGGACCATCTGGTCAGGATTAATGACCAGATAACTGCGCCGAGCTGCAGGAGCATCACACCAGTTCGGCCATCTTGCTTGTGCGCCACCTAGCGCCCTTCGCCACCATGAAGAGTTTCATCATGCAGATCGAGCCAGAGCCCGCAGACTTTGAGTTGCGGTGGCCCCGTATGTTTGAGGGGGTCATCAGGAGTACCAAGAACTGGACTTGTTCGGTCCCTCCCCACCAGAGGTGAGGATGTTGTGGAAGTACCTGCGCACCATCACCCAGGGGAGAGATCCAAGACAGTATCATTGTAGCACCCCTCATAGGGAGACAAACTGAACACTTACTGATCAGGAGGAGCAGCAGAGAGAATCTGTTTATTTCAGACCACAAGTGAGAGGACTCTGCACCAGCTGAGTGTAGCCTCCTGAGCCGTGTGCGACTCACTCAACTCACCTCGGGTGCAGCCACTTCAAGCTTCCACGGACAGGGGCATCAGTAACTCCAAATGCTTCAAACCTACTGGTGCGGGCAAGACTGGTAACTGGCTGTCTGCCCCAGGGCAACTTGCTGCTAATTTAGCACAATAGTGCTGGGGCACTACTGACTTTAAGTTAGTCGTAGTGGGCTCTTGAGGCTCAAACAATCTATGAGGCATACCCTGGATGTTTATAGTCAAAAATATCCAGCGGTCTGAAACTACAACTCTGAACGCTGTACTTTCCTGAACAACCCAAACCATATGTGTGGGGCAACTTCCTTAATGGAAACTGCTGTACTAGAAAATAGTATTCAAATAGACAGATTCCCATCACTCACCCGTAGGTAACATCCTTCATCATCTGGGTCTCCTCATTGATGTTATGTTAGTGTACCTGGCTGCACCTCAGTCAATTGACGGACAGCGTAGTATAGGACCCTAACGCTGCACAAGTTTCCGGTGAGGGCAGCAGCGAGGGGGGGCAGAGGAGATCACTAGTGGGCCCAACCCCCCACCAGAACCCTCAACAGGGCCGGAAATCCCCCCATGCACCCACACAGCAGGAGAGGTCTGCCTGATAGCGCAGCGCTGTGGAAGGCAAGGAAGCTCTTGGTGAGGAGGGAGCCTCACAAGCTGTCCCCAGTGCGTACTGGGCACTGAGGGGAAA
This sequence comes from Lissotriton vulgaris, assembly GCF_964263255.1. NCBI lineage: Eukaryota > Metazoa > Chordata > Amphibia > Caudata > Salamandridae > Lissotriton > Lissotriton vulgaris. Next base: position 1,023,646,319 of record NC_141697.1, read on the forward strand.
CCGAGGCTGGACCAAGCAGAGCGACACAGGAGTGCTGTGGCCGACCTAGGTTGAGGGGTCTGAGATCTGCGGCAGGAGCGGAAGAACAGGCTACCAGTGTCGGAAGGGCGGACGGCCACCGGGGGCTGCCTGGATAGTGCACACTGCTCATCGAGGACCACAAGCACGGCCTAGTAGGCAGTGAGGTGTTGGACTGCAGTGGCCAGAGCTGAAAAGGCGACTACACGTCGTAACCCACAAACTGCAGGATGGTAGCGGCGGAGCAAAAGCGGCGGCGCCCTGCGACGCCCCCCTGGTGCGAAGGTGGAATGCAGACACCATGGGCAAGACGGACACCAAACAGCCCAAACTCTCTTTTGAACAGCGCAAAACTCCCCGTAGAGGGATCCCACCTGAAGAAGACCAGTTAGCGGCAGCCATGTCCTCCATGCAGCTGCCGGAACCCAACATACGCAAAATTGTTCACTGAACTGAAGCAGTCACTCTCGAATACAGATCTAAAAATCGACTCATTGTCAGATCGACTGGACCGGATCAGGGACAAGGTCTCGAACCACGATGAGCACCTCACGGAGGCCGAATAGCGCACGTTTGCGCTGGAGAACGAGAGCACCGCCACCCGAGAGAAGCTGCTCCGCATGGAGAAAGTGCTGGAGGTGATTCGCAATAAAATGAGGATCTCGAAGCGAGATCGCGCCGTAACAATCTGTGCATAATGGTGATGCCGGAGACCACGGCCATGACCAGAGTTGAGGACTACGTCGAGGAAATGCTCAGGGCGATGTTTGGGGACTCTCTTTCACAGGTCTGCATAGTAGAGCACGTGCACAGATCCCTAGCCCCAAGACCACCGCTGGGAGCCCCGGCCAGGCCAATAATTGCACGCCTGCTGAACTATAGGAACCGCAATACCGTGCTGCGCTGAGTCAGAGACTAACAGGACACAAAGTACCAAGGCAACGCAGTCTCCTTTTCTCCTGACTTTACCTTAACAGTGCAGGCCATAAGGAGGGAGTTTGTGCCGGTGAAGAGAGTGCTGCAGCAGCAGGATATCAAGTATTCACTACTCTAACCAGCAAAGCTCCGCATCTTCCATCAGGGCAAGACTGTGTTCTTCACTGACCCAAGGCAGCCTCCAAGTTTGCTCGCTCCATCAAACAACCTGTATCGTCTGCGTGGGCGAGAAGTGAGTCTGCGGGGCGAGACCCTTGGGATGAGAACGACTGAGGCCCCGAGTGGTCGGCAATGGGCTGGTAAGCAATGGTACACCTGACTGTACAGGGATGATCCCCCAGGACATCCCCTATCCTGTCTGTGGTGACTGCCTACCCCACGCAACTGTGACCTGGAAGCTTGCCCAATTTGCCTGGGAGAAGAGGGGATCTTTTACCTCCCGAATGTATCTTGTCCAGCCACCCAGCATACAACCGCTGGGTATTCCCTAGCAACTAGTGCCTCCCGCAGGGATAAGTCCCATGGACGTTCCTATTGTTGGTCGATGTGGGCCTATTTTGTTTAAAGGGTTCGGCTGTCAGCCATGTTGGGTGGCTGAAGTGGGTGGCGGTGGGCTTTTTGGGTGAGGAGCAAACCCGGTGTGCTGTTACATTTTCTGTGCTCTTTTATTTCTCTTCCCCTTCCTTTCTCCTCTCTGGCCCTTCCTCAACGACAAATAGGTGCGTTGAGGTATCCAGAGCACCAGGACCCATATGAACCAGGGGATGGATGAGATCACTAAAGAAGTGGGTGTGAACAAAGCAGTGACATGGAATGTGCAAGGCATGAATGATTGTCGTAAGGTGAGACTGGTAGTGACATATCTCCAAAGACATGGGGCGGACATCTGCTTTTTGCAGGAACTACACCTAACTAGAAATAATTGTGCGCAATTGTGGGCGGGATGGATGGGAGAGAAATTTGTGTCAGGTTACTCCAATTGCGCCAGAGGCACGGCTATAATCCTTAGAAAGGGGCTTCCCTGGGGAACGCGTGCTGCTTTTTGCGACCAGCAGAGGAAGTACGTGATTGTAGCAGGGGAATTGAGGAGGCAAACGGTCAGGCTTGTGTCGGTCTACGGGTCGAATGTAGATGACCTGCAATTCTTCAGCTGAGGTCTGGAGGCTGATGGAGTCCCTTGAATCTGGGACCGTCTTATGGGGGGGGATTTTTTGGTGTAGTCCTGGACGCGAACATCGATAGGTCTGGCGACTCCCAGCAGCAACATCCGAGGGCAGCAGAGCAGCTACGTACTAATATGGAAGACCACGAGCTGGTGGACTTTTGGCGACGTTACACCTGTCCAGACAGGCGGGCCCCTGCGTCTCCACAGCGAGCCCATCATGGTCCAGAATTGACTATTGGCTTGCGTCGCGTGATATGGATGCATGGTTGTTTACGGTCACTCACTTGGCCCGATCTCTCTCTGATCACGCCCCGTGCTGTTAAAATTCACGTTGCCGACCTTGGGGCGTGGCCAAGTAAGATGGGGGAGCAACCGTGATTCTGCTCAGCTCCGGATCCCCCCGTTCGACGAATGGCCTTACCTGCTGACTAGGGAAGTCATCTCTGGCTGCCTTGGTGTCCGATATCTCCCGAGCGCTGGCTGGCCGGCGGGCACTGCTTGAAGAGCCGGGAATCTGCGGTGACCAGTGACTGTCCGCCGAGCCAGGGAGGACCGCAAGCCCCAGGCGCCATTTTGTGATTGCCGGTGCTGGGAGTCCCGCCGGCGCTTTGGAGCGCCAGACAACATTGAGGGCCCCCGGTCTGACATCGCGGGGCCCGTAGCCGCGAGATAGACGTGGAGCTTCGCAACCGGGGCTCCTGGCCCGGTAATGGCGCCACGTTTTTGAGTGATGAAGTATGGCGGCTCTGGCGGGGCGGGACAGTGCAGTGGCAGGGGGCATCTCATAGGCCTTGGGACTGAGGTGGTTGCGGTCCCACCCCCCCTTCTTCGAGTGATGCGGAGTGGTGCCTTTCCCCGCGCTCTGGCGAGGTCCCGCTGCCATGCCTGCCCTTAAGATGGCGGCATTCCTGGTCCCGATATTGACGGCGGCAGTAGGGGTAGAGAGGCGGAATTAAGGCCACGATTGCCCCATGGGGGTGAGGAGCCAGGATAGCAAGGAGTGCCACAGAGTCTACACCCTTTTGTTTTGGCTGCAGTGTTGTCCAGGCGTCGGAGATGGCTTTAGTAAGGCTCAGCCTCTCTGGGGGGCCCCCCTTACAGTACTTGCCTGGGGGCTACTTGGGCAGTGTTCCACTCCTCGGATATTGAGAGTACTCCCCACGGGACGGGCTGAGGATAGGTTTGGTCTCTGTTCAGACTGGGCGTTCACCGGGCGCTGTGCAGATCAAGGCAGGGGGCCCTATGCCTCCTAAGAAGCACTCCAACAAAGTCTCTCAATACTTCAGGGCCGCTGAGAAGTCAGCCTTTGGGGGGGACGCCACACCCTCGCCCGAAATGTCGCTTACGCGCGAAGACCTGGTGGCCACCCTCTGGGACTTTAAAGTAAAGCTTTGCCGAGAATTCAAGCAGGACTTGCGCACCTCTGTTGATCAACTGAAGGCTGATCTCACTGAAAAGCTCACTACCCTCCAGCAAGATGTGGATGCAGTGGGATCTCGAGTGCTGGAGGTGGAGAGGCAAGCACAGAGTATGGCGGCGGCTCAGGCCACGATGCAGGATCAGCAACAGACCCTTCACGCACAGCTCCAACATGCTTTACTGAAGGCAGAGGATTTGGAGAACAGGACCCGGAGGGAAAATATCCGGATCTGTAATCTGGAGGAGGGGGCGGAGGGGCCGGACCGGCCAGACCGGCCGGACCTGAAGGCCTTTGTGTCTGGTCTCTTTGCTGAGATTATCGCTCCTCAGCAGTTCAAAATCAAAATAGACGGGGCGTGGCCAAGACGCCGACCGGGAAGGACGTTCCTGAGTGAGGGTCCCGGCCTGAATCCCCTACCCTGACCACCTAATAGCCTCTACCCCCTGCAGGCTCCCTACAAATCGTGGGCGCTTGTTGCCTGGGGCACAGACAGACGACTCCCGCTGTTTCTCGGACCGGTGGTGTCCCGCTACTGCCCTGAACGGGACTTCCCCTGCAGCGAGGTCCAGCCCGCCATTTTGCCGGGCAGAAGAAGCGGCGGTTGCTGGTGGCGGCTGTGGTCCCCCCCGAGCAGGGACGAACGGACCCTGGTGTGGCGACCGATCGGAGGACGTCAGCGGGGCTGTGAACAAGTGCCCGACTCCACGTGACTCCCCGGCCATTGAGGAAGCGCCCGCGAGTGGGTCGCGTTGACGCCGGCTCACGGGACTAATCAAGCCCCCGGCTGCTGGGCCTATACCCGGGGCCCTGCCACTCCTTGTATCGCCCTGCTGGGCAAGCGAAGTGATGGCTGCTGGGAGCGGCGGAGTGTCCCAGGCGCGGAGGTGAGTGGACACCGCGGCTGGCCAGGAGCTGAGAGGGGAGACCCGACACCTTGTGACTCTTCAGCCGCCAGGGGAAGTGATTGCGGGCGGGTCGCGCCCGCGCCGGCTCGTGGCTAATCGAACCCCCGGCTTTTGAGCCTGGGCCCGGATCCGGCCCCGGAGCGGCAGCAGTCTCCAGGACAGAGGCGCCCTGTCTATGGGTGCGGCGCGGAGACCTGAGCGGCGAGGCGGAGCGAGCGGCGACGCCCGGTGAGTGGGGACTGGTCTGAACCGGGGCGCTGCCTGTTGCGTATCACCCAAGCCCCAGGCCTGCAGGCCCTGCGCTGATGCTGCAAAGGGACACATTGGAGCCCCCCAAACGATCGCATTGTGACACTGCTATACTGATGGCATGACATCCTGGTGCCCACTCCGGATTGCGACTACGACCTAGAGTTTACCTACTTGCGCCGCGTGGCCCAGCGTGGACACCTGGCGCCGGCGGCGACCGCGGTGTGGCACCTGGGTATAGTGGAGACGCAAGATTGGGAGAAAACGGCTGAACGCCCAGGGAAGCAGGCTAGGGCCCCACTTGACACTGCGCTGTGGGCACCGACACTGTGCACTGGCACGGAACGACAAGCAAAGAAGCCTACACTGACCCCAACATCTGGACTCACTGGTTGGCCTGCGGCGCGACATTGTGGCACTACCTCCCCCCCGCAGGAGGAAGGATTCTGAGACCCCCACAGACGCCCTTCTTGGGCGAGATGGCTACGGGGCAGCGCAGAACGGGGCGTACAATCCCAGACATGCAAGGGAAAAGTGCCCCCAAAGGAGACAAAAGCCCATTGCCCTCGGTGGCCCCGAAGGTCGCAACGGGCCAGGACGATGAAGGCGCCCCCATCACTAAATCCTTCCTGGAGACTCTTTCCAACACCCTGAGGGAGGACTTCCAAGCTTTGAAGCAAGATGTGGCTGGGGAGGTCAGAAAAATGTGCAGAGATGTGGATGGCCTAGGAGAGCGAGTGGCCGCGGTGGAAGAGGCCGACCTGTCCAAGGGTGAGGAAATAGTGCAACTGCAACAAGAAGTGGTACGCCTCAAAGAGCAGCAGGTGGATCTCAAAGCTCACGCAGAAGACCTGTAAAACAGGGCTCGAAGAAAAACATATGGGTCCGGGGCGTGCCACTCAAAACGGAGGGAACGAATGTCACTCTCTTCCTGCAAGGCCTCTTCAGGGACGTTCTGGACGAGGGAGAGGACCTCGAGGTGCGCATTGACAGGGCACATAGGGTAGGCCTGGCGCGGTGTGCGTCTGCCCCCCCCACCAGACATTTTAGCATACCTCCCAGACTTCCAGCTGAAGGAGCGCATCTTACTTGCGGCTCGCAGGAAACAGCCTCTTCAATACCAGGGCCAATCGGTGTCACTGTTTCAAGACCTCTCGGCCATAACCCTGCAGAAAAGGAAGACTTTCAAGCCAGTTACTGCCTTCCTGCGGGACAAAGGGGTCCCATACTCATGGTGTCACCCATTCCGGATAATCTTTAAATGGAACGGGACCTTGCAGCAGCTCAGATCCCTACAGGACACATGTGCGATTTTGGGGATCACCATGGACGATGATGCTGAGGAAGGGGTTGCCGGGAGAAGGTCCTCACCCAGGTCTCCATCACGGAACTCGGAGGATGGTTGGCACCGAGTAAAACACCGGAAAGGGCCCAAGGGGTCCATGAAGCCGGATCTTCAGCAGGTGGCACAGGAACAGGCGGCGGCTATCCAGGAGGTATCCAAAGACACAGCAACGGCTGAATGATACAGCAGGACACAAAAGGCGCTCTGTGACATTGGCCTTTGCTATACTTATGCATGGGGGTTCATTCGCTTCAGGATGAGCAAGTCAGGGGGGGAGGGAGGGGGCTGATGGGATCGCCATCACCACACACTCCGCACGGAGAAGACTCTGTGGGCCTGAACTGCACTTGGATAGGCCCAGGACTATGGTAAACTTGAAGTTCCAGTTGTTGTTGGGATTGGGGGAGGGGGGCAGAAGGGGGGGACAGGAGGGAGTCCACAGTTGGGTTGAGGGGCTGGTCCTGCGGGAGGGGGGGGGTAGAGTGGGGGACACAGGGATGTTTGCTGGGGGGTTGTTGGGGTAGGGGTAAGGGGGTGGGACAGGGGGGGAACTCAGTGTGCCAGGGGGTTCTGTGGGACTGTACCGCTTCTTGATACAAGGTCAGAAACACCAGGGGTATGTGCTTCTGTTGCTGAAGCCAGGTTTGCCTTGCTACGCTTCTCTAAGGCTTGTGGCTCGCTTGACCCCTGGGGATGGAGTCTAGTTTAAAGGTGCTAACCCTTAATGTGAAGGGTCTAAACAACCCGATTAAACGTAGGGCTGTGCTTTCATACTTGGAGAACTCTGAGGTGGACATATGCCTCTTACAAGAGACACACCTTCTACCCAAAGACTGGCACAGGATGCGCTCATGCGCTTTTCCCCCCAACAGTTTTTCTCCGCACTCCCCACAAAGAAAGCAGGGGTGGCCAGTCTAGTTTCCAGGCGCTTCCGCGGCAGCATAGGCGACAAGGTGGGGGAGATCAAGGGTAGATTAATAGCATACACCTTCCTTTTGGGGAACCAGAACTTCACGATTGTCTCCCTTTACGCTCCGAACTCAGGGCAGGAAGCTTTCTTGAAAAACGCTATCTCGGAATCGCTCCAATCTCCCGCCTCTCTCCTGCTCATTGGGGGCGACCTTAACATTGTAATGGACACAAATGCGGACAGATCAGGTCATCGATACGGGACACCGGTGCCATAACTGCTGCCGGGGTAGACTGGCTAAAGGAAAGGGGACTAGTGGACCTGTGGAGAGTCACCCATCCCAACACATCACACTTCACATTTTATTCACATGTCCATCGCACATACGCCAGACTGGACCATTACTTAGGCCCTAACGAGCTCCTAGCCATTCTTAAAGATGTCAGCATTGTCCCAGCGGCGCTATCTGATCATGATGCAGTGGAACTGACACTGCAGGTTCCTGCGTCCGCCCGGACCCCCGGGGCATGGCGGTTGAGGGAAACCCTCCTGCAGCGGCCGGAGGTTACCGAGCAAATCCGCACCTGCCTCACCAATTATTTAACTGTTAATGATGTTCCCGGAACATCGCTGCCCGCACTATGGGGGGCCTTGAAGGCTGTGGTCCGCGGCGAACTTATTGCCATTGCATCTGCTGAGGCCAAAGACCGCAAAGCAAAAAGGGACGATCTCACTGCTCAGGTCTCTGAATTGGAAAGAGTCCATAGCCGCACGGGTGCCCCACGGATTTGGAGGCAACTCAAGGCCGCCAGGGCCCAGCTAGCCAGCTTAGACACAGATCACGCTGAATTTGCCGCATTGCGCCTACGTCACTCATACTACACAGGTGGCAACAAAAAGGGCCGCTTACTTGCCAGCGCCCTGAAAGCGAAGATTCAGCGCTCCAAAATCATTAGCCTCATGGACGATGACGGCCTGGACATCACAGGCGACCCCCAAATCGCAGACGCATTTAGGACATTTTATGCCACCCTGTATAAGGCCGATTCGGTTTCACCGGAGGATGCTCGCACTTACCTAGACTCAGCAAACGTCACGGAGTTGTCTCAGGACAACGCGGACGCCCTAGACGCCCCCATTCGCGTGGACGAGGTACTCGCCGCTATTTCTCGCCTTCGCCCTCTTAAATCCCCGGGACCGGACGGCTTTTCAGCCGGTTTCTATAGGATCTTCGGTCAGACGCTTGCCCCAATCCTCACCCAGCTTTTCAACTCCTTTGAGGGTCCGAGCTCCATCCCCCTGGACATGCTTGCAGCTGAGATAGTCGTGCTGCCCAAACCGGGTAAAAAACCCACATGCTGCTCAGCGTTCCGGCCTATATCCCTACTCAACCTGGATCTGAAAATCTTCACAGGAGTCCTGGCGGCGCGCCTAGGCCCGTGCCTGCCCGGGATTCTGGAACCTGACCAGTCAGGCTTTGTTCCAAACCACCAATGTAGCGACAATACTAAGCGAATACTTCATTTGATCGACAAAGCTCACTTCCAAGGCTCGGACTCTGCATTACTTGCGATCGACGCGGAGAAAGCGTTCGATCGGGTAGATTGGACCTACCTCCAACAGGTCCTGCAACGCTTTCGGGTTGGGGAATCGATTCCAGGCCTGGATAGCGAGCTGCTATCACTGTCCTCAAGCTAAGGTCCGCTTAGGGGGTCTACGCTCGGGCCCCTTTGAGATTCAACGGGGCACTAGGCAGGGGTGTCCTTTATCCCCCCTCCTGTTTGCCCTGTATATAGAACCTGTGGCGCAAAGAATCCGCGATAACCCTGCCATTCAGGGCATGTCCTTCGGCCGGGAATCTCATGTGATAGGCTTATATGCCGACGATATCATAGCGGCTCTAGATCATCCGGATCGCTCAATCGCTGCCCTCTTGACGGAGCTAGAATCCTTTGGGGTGGTCTCCGGGTTCAAGATTAACAAGGGGAAATCCCTCATCCTGCCTCTGGGCAGCAACGCCCAACAACACCTACCCCTACCTACCTATAGTGGGGGATTGTCATCGACAGAGTGCCTCCCATACCTAGAAGTTACCCTTACTGCGACTACGGAGTCTACGTTGACTCACAATAATGCGACCCTATCCTCCCGGATTCAAGCAGACCTCACGCGCTGGTCCAAGCAACCTCTCTCACTGCTGGGACGCATCGCGGCAGTGAAGATGTCGGCCCTGCCTAAAATACTGTACATGTTTCAGACTCCCCCGGTGCTCCCGCCGGCTGGTACCATCGCGGATCTACAGGCTGCCTTCCACCATTTCATCTGGGGGGGCCTGGGGGTCTGTAACGACCGGATTTTTGGACCAGATAGAATTAGCTCACCAAGACACCACTAACCCAGCCGAAACGCACCCACCTCCCTCCTTAGGACCTATTTACAACAGGTATCTGTGTTCCTACCCAAGGATGGGGAATTAGCAATATACAAGCTTGGATCTTCTAAAATACCACACTCATACAATATAGTCTTGCGGCCACATGGGCCCAGACTAGTCTACCCTGGGGCAGTTCTGATTACTTACCGTTACACACTGACTACAAACAGTGCTCGCTCAAGCCACAATCCGGTGGGTATAGGCACTGTATCCTCCCAGTGCACTCACTATTACACGAGCCACAATCCTGTGGGTATACATATCGACCTCAGTCAATGCTCTCATTAACGCCGCTTTCCCTAGAGGCGATCTCACTAAACACTGTTTCCCTCCGGTGCTCTCATTAACGCCGCCTTACAACGACGATCACTTTCCTATACATACCTTTAGTTCTCTATGTTGGGGAATCTCTCACTATCCACTAAAGGTACAATACTACAATATTATGGATCACCCAAGAACGGCCAAATTACACGGTGTACAACTTATTCCCTATTTCAAGGGCTCCTCTCTCCCTCATTATTCAGTTACCATTTACCTGGATGGGAATCGCATCCGTTCACATAACAGCATCTGACTAGAAGAAAGGCTAACTTTACCATAAGATAATAAGACATACACACTGGTTCACTAAGAACTGGGGTATCTTTATTAATTAACAATATCAACAATATAATACTATACTATAACATATAGCCTGAAAAGGAAAAGGAAAGGTTAGAATGTGTGTGCACACTAATAAGAAAGGGTCGACGTCACCTTATTAATATGAAGTCTGGACTCAGCAGTCATCTGGGTTCCCTTCTCGTCTGTGCCTTGGCTCATCTTAGGATCGCACTTCTGCAGTCACGGATACACGTCTGCACCGCTATGCTCTGTCTCCTCCATTTCCCTCCAAGTCACTGGAACCTTCCTCTTATTCTCTATCTCATCAGCTGCTTTCTCTCTGGCTGTTCTGCACTACTCCTCTCTCCTCTCAATCACGGACTGTCTTCACTTTTCAGCTTCGATCTTATAACTCAGTTTCTATCACTCTGGTATTCGTTCTCTCAACTAACTGCTTCACTCTGTATGCTCTGATCTTAATGTCAAAGCTCGCCAGCTGGGCTGAGGGAGGGGGGAGATCGTCGGGAAGACCTTGATGGGAATGGACATTGCGCATCAACCCCGCTATGCATGCCTAATGTTTTCTCCGGCCATAGGCTTCAGGAAAAAAGGGGAGGAGGGAGGAGACGGGGATGGTGAGATCTGTAGGTGCCCCTACTGTGCTTGTGCTGTTCGACCTTGACTGAGCAGTTGTTATGCTAACGTTGCACTCACATCTGAACTTGTTGGGGAGGGAGGAGGGGGGGGGGAGTTTCACTAAAATAAAACAAAAAAGTGGATGCCCAGATAGTTAATGCGCCCTCTGCTTATACTGAGGCGGGGATGCGCTGAGTGTGACCCGAAGTTTTAGTCGGACTGATTTATGGAATATATATTGTTGTAACGCTGGGGCTGTAAGAAATATATCCTGAATGTATTCGACATGCCTGAAGTATGCTACCGCTGTCACCCCTTTTTATGTCTGAGCATCTGCAATAAAAACTGTTTTAAAAAAAAAAAAAAGCTCGCCAGCTGCTCCAACTGAAATAACTTCAATCTTTCTAAGAGAATATCAGCTTCTCGGTCTTTCTCGGACTTCAAAATGGCGACTGTCTGCCTGGAAATAATTAATTGCATTGATGCTAAAGACTAGCTGCCGCCTACGGACTGACTGATTCACTACCTCATGCTTTCACTAATATGGAAGCTTGTCCCTTCATGGAAAGTTACGGTAAGCATGGGCGAATTTTGCGGATCTCGCGTTCGCGAATTTTGCGGATTTGCGAACTCGCAATCCGCAAAATCCGGGAATTCCCGCGAATTTGCGGATTTTTTTTTTTTGTGTTCGCCCGTGTTTCTGCCAGTTCGCGAGGGTTTTTACAATTTCGCAATTTGCGAACTTACCTGTCGGGTCGCAAGTTTTGCGAACTTGTTGTTTCTACGTGTCCAGCCTGTTTGGGACACTCTTCTTCATCACTGCCACTCTCTGTCACCACTGCCACTCTCTGACTACTCATGCCACCCTCTGGCCCACCCATGCCACCCTCTGTTTCATCACCACACCCTCTGGTTGTCCAGTGTACATTATTTTCGGCAAAGCAAAGCACACCTTCCCTGCCTCAAGTGACCTGAATTAATTTGGGGCTGATTAATGTGTCACAGAATATTTTTTTAGCTGGCACCTGCTTCCTTAGTGCGCCCTGATTAGTGATCTTTTGCACTTGCTAAGTGCTTTCATTGTTGCAAAATTAGTTACAACACCTGCCCTGCCCCAACCGACAATAATGAATTAGGGGCTGATTAATGGATTTTAACTTCCAGCCTGGCTCCTGCTTGTCTCCCTTAGCTGTAATTCAGGACCTTTGTGGCATATGTGTAACTATTCTGAGGTTCAGAGCAGGGTCACATAATAGTTGCAACTGGCAACTGAACTCTGGAGGGGCCCCTCAGGAAGCACTACAGGAAATGGCTACTAATGATGAGCCTGAACTTTTGAACCTGGCAAGTAGTTTCAGTTTTGCTAAGATCGTATTTCTGCAATTTAGCACTTATTCGCGGGGCGCGAAGTTGTACTGGGAAGCCGCGAACTCACGCGAACAGTGCGAGCAGTGCGAGCAAAATCCGCTGCTCGCGGATTTGCGGATTTTGCGGGAGATTCGCGAATCTCGCGGATTGCGGATTTCCCGAAAATCCGCAAAATCCGCGAGTGGAACGGATTTTCCGCCCATACCTAAGTTACGGCCAGTAACCTGCCGCCCACCAAATTCTTGTACCTCCCCGTACCAAGGACACGTTCTCAGCCGGCCAGCCTGATGTTATGTCTTCGACACAGAGAAAAATACAGTCTTTCGATAAGGGCCAGCCTGAGCCGGTTCTCTCCAAGCGAACAACACCTCGTAACTAAAACATTACATTTGACCTAGAAGCATCTCAAGCTGCCGGAGCAGAAAGAAAGATGGAGTCTCTCTCGTTTGAGGCCTACAAGGCCCGAAATAAGCATAACTCCATCGGAAATATACTAGCACTCTTATAAAAGGACGGATTACTACTAACACTAAGGAATCTATCCCTTAACATAGATTTATAAGCCCTAAACTAAGGAGAAGGGTAGGGGATTGTATCAAACGCCTTGTAAATAGGCCCTATATAAGGTTCTAATCCTCCTATTAGAATGATAGCAGACTAAAGTCACCTCCAATCACCTTCACTCAAGAAAGGGCAGAAAAAGTCGGTCAGAACACTTCACCCTTGACTTTAGGCTACTAATCATTCACTAAATGGAACTAACATCCGTAGAGGAATAATATGAAACAAAATTAACTGATCTATTTCTAATACCACATCTACAGGTCTGGAGTAAAGAAGGGATGCACTGAATAAAACAGCAAATAGCTACTAAAATGCAAATAGTAATCAGGATACCACCTAATATCTGTCGTAAAAAATGTAAGTCAGGTAACCAATTGAAGAGCCAGTCAAACCAGCCCTGGTCAATGTGTTTTCTAACTTCTTTGGTCAAGTCATGAAGTTTGTCAATATGAGCCTGAATGGATCTAGTATGATCTGATAGATTGAAACAGCAAAGGCCCTCAAAGTCAGAACAGTCATGTCCATGTTTGAGCAAAAGATAGTCAATGGCAGCCCGGTTCTGCAAAATAGCTCTGCGTTCACCCTGGGCGTCCAGTAACATGTCAGATAAAATTGTAGAAGTATGATTGATAGATTTAACCATCCAACAGGCCATCTTCCCAATGGACTTTGCATTATAGACTGCTAAGGCAGGGACACCTACAATTTAAAAAGCTAAACTAAGATATTCAGATTCAGAAAATAAATGTAGTGTAGAGTCACAATTGTCATGTAACATCACAGCGTCACGAACAACACGGGAATGTGTATTAGGATGTGAAGAAAACATCAATAAGCTCAATCTAGTGATGGCACAAGGTCCTCCAGAAATGTTTGCGGGAATGTAAGGCCAGGATGTATTACCACAAGAGAAAAGCCATCCAGAAGGTAACAGCATTGTGCGATAGTGACTAGGGGTAACTACTAAGCTCTTGCAGGTCATATTATTGTTAACAGAAGTACATAATTTCCGGGATCTTCGGGAACACAAAGTTCGTTCATAAGCTGTAAAGGAAGTAGCACCTTTCAATTTTAAACGCACACATTCAGTGATAGCATTGAGATCACAGGTAAGGAAAAAACATAAATCACCCTGTGTGATATTATACGTAATTATTTGGGAATGAATCGGGGGTGTTGGATCTGAAAGCACAGTACATAAAGGACAATATTCGTGTGTTGCAAAATCTCCAAGAATAATATTAGGACGGGCATTTGATATATTAAAAATATGGGCTAAAGTCTCCAACGAAGCAGGGACAGCAACCAAACAGGTCGCTAGTATATCAGTCACCGAACGCATCGGTGTTAAACAGAAATGTGGAGAATTAGTAACTCTTCTAGCTAAGGTAGTCCAAAAGTTAGATGATGAATCCCACGCAGCAAAGGAACGCAGTACTCGGGTTATCGAATCAACCAAAGTCTGTGGGTTCCCCCCTTTCCCGACGTAGCAGGCCAAAAGGAGTCCAACGCCGGCACATCCTGCAACAGCAGTCCAGAGAGTGATCTGAAAGAAAGTCAAATACAGGCATTATTCATTCTTGTAAATAACATTTGTCAGCCGGGACAGCTTCCCAGCTATCTTTCCCTGGTCTCATGACGAGTACTGTGTTATCATGACCGGTTGCAATAACTTCAGCTTGTTCAGAGGGATTTTTAGGCGATTGCACCCACACTCTCGCTCCTGGATTATCTGTGGAGCCAAAACCTTTTTGTCCTCGTACAGTTAGCAAAGTTGGGGCAATGCCTTTTATAATCTCACCACTGAAAACAGGCATGATTAGCAACTGAGCAATTCGGTCGGTTTTATGAATTGGTAAATCAACTTCACTGCTATTCAGCAGGAGTACCTTACTCTCTCCCTGATAATCACTGTCAATGACTCCTCCGAGTACTTGAATACCTTTTAAGGCCAGGCCCGATCTAGGGGCAATCAGTCCAAAATTTCCAGTTGGTATACAGACACCAACACCAGTTTCAATGATAACTCGATCTCTGCTTTTTATGGTAATATCATTCATGGCATGCAGGTCTAAGCCTGCGGAACCTGGGGTTGCTCTGCATGGAGCTAATGCTCCAGGGGAAATTTCCCAATACATTACAGTATTGTCAATTGTGTTTGGTTTTGCGTCAACAACTGGGGGAAATAAACGCATTAATGGAGATTCAGCCTTCAAAAAGGGACGATTATTCAAAATCAACAGTACCTGAAATAAATAATCTCTCCAATTCTTATATTTATTGTCAGTTAATTTACGCAATTGATCTTTTAGCAAACCATTCATTCTTTCAATAAGGCCTGCTGCCTGTGGATAATATGGTATATGAAACACCCATTCAATGTTATTTTCCACACAAAATTCCTGCACCAATCTTCCCTTGAAATGGGATGCATTATCAGATTGAATTGAAATGGAACACCATAATAGAGCATAATCAATTCCAATGTTTTAATGGTATTCACTTGGGTAGCTCGTTAACAGGGAAAGGCCACCAAAAGGCCACTGTATGTATCAACAATGGTGCAAATATATTGGCAATTTTTACTCATAGGGAGTGGACCAATATAATCAATCTGCAAAATTTGAGCGGGCAATTTTCCTCGGTGTAAATGTCCTTTAACAATTTGGGGTACTTTTCGTTGTCTGTAATGTTGACAGATAGGACAATGCAATATTGTGTCTTTAATCAAATTTAAAGGAATATAAATTCCTCGATCAGCAGCCCACCTGCTACTGGCTCTCTCTCCAAAATGTCCTGCTTTCTGGTGGGCCCATTTCGCCAATCCCGCCAAATCAGAATATTGCATGTCCACCACTGCCTCAGCAATTTTAGATTTCTCATCTGCAATGTTATGAAAGAATTTGTCAAGGGAGTCTATTGGTGTATGAGCATCCACATGAAAGATTGTAACAGTACTTTGTGGGAGCATCTCCCAAATTTCTTGCCATAATTCTTTACCCCAAAGTTCTTTAGAATGCAGTTCCCAATTATGAGAATGCCAAGTTGGTAACCAAACCGCCAGTCCATTAGCAGTGGACCAGGAATCAGTAAAAAGATGACATGTACCAGGTAACTCTTGGTTTAAAACGTGGAAAACAGTATATAATTCAGCAAATTGACTACTCTTTCCTTCACCAGTTGTACTCAGCAATTTTTGTGTGATGGGATTATAAGACACTGCCTTCCAATGCCTTTTCTTTTCTATGTACCTCGCTGAACCATCCGTAAACCACACATGGTTTCTGTCCTCCACGGACAGATCATCAAATGGCTTACCCCACTTAACAGGGGATTCCTGTACTACAGGTACGGAGCAATCACTCCCAGTCACAAGCGATGGCGCCTCCGCCACTTGCTCATGTAATGATGCCACACCTTTCGGTCCCACGCGTGCCCTGTCTTGTATGTACCATTTCCACTTAATCACACTCGCCTCTTGAGCATGTCCAATTCGATGAGTTTTCGGCGAACTCAAAACCCACTGCATTACAGGAATCTCAGGTCTCAAAACCACATCATGCCCCAAAGTCAATTGCTCGGTATCCACCAGAGCCCAATAACATGCAAGTAATTGTTTCTCAAAAGGTGTATAACGCTCACCAGCATCAGGTAACTTTTTAGTACAAAAACCTAATGGTACTTTATTTCTGCCTTGTTTTTGCCACAAACTCCAATTTGCATAAAGACCTTGGACGGACACATTCAGATCCACATCACCGTCACGCACGGGCCACAAATCCAAAGCATACTGAATTGCTTCTTTTGCCAAATCAAATGCATCTTGCTGCAGTTTACCCCATTCAAACACATTCTTTTTACGAGTAACTCTGTACAGAGGGGCTAATATCTGACTCAAATGTGGGATATGTTGACGCCAAAAGCCAAATAAGCCAATAAACCTTTGAGCTTCTTTTCGGTTTCTTGGAACTGCAAAATCACGAATTTTCTGTTTTACTTGTGGAATCACTTCTCTATTACCTTTATGCCAATTGATGCCTAAAAATTTCACACTTTGTGATGGACCTTGCAATTTGTCGGGATTGATTTCCCAACCTTTTTCACATAAATGATCAATAAGTTGTTCTAACTGAGTTTGAACTTGATCTTGTGTCTCACCTTGAATCAAAATATCATCAATATAATGACACATCTGAATTTGTGGATTTACAGGTATTTCAGACAAACGTTCCGCCACCAGCCGGTGACAGATCGTGGGACTATGTACATAGCCTTGGGGAAGACTTCTAAACGTCATTTGACGTCCATTCCACGTAAAACTGAACTGTTCCTGACACTCAGAGGCAATTGGGATTTAAAAGAAAGCATTAGCAATATCAATAGACGCATACCATGTTCCTGGATGCTTCTGAATTCTCTCAATTAAAGTAATTATGTCTGGTACGGCAACAGTTAAAGGGGGTGTATGTTTATTCAATTTGCGGTAATCAACAGTCATACGCCAAGAATTATCACTCTTACGTACGGGCCAAACGGGATTATTCCAAGCAGAAGTAACCGGAGTTATAACTCCTGCATCCACCAAGTCTTGCATTGTAGCACTAATTTCTTCATGGCCACCTGGGATACGATATTGCTTTTGGGAAACAACCTGTGTAGCCTGGGGAATTTTTATAGGGGGCATTCTTAAACGACCAACTCGTACAGGTCTGGATGATATATAACTTTTACTTCCAAATTGATAACAGCCGTCATCTAAATGCAATGTCATTCCTTTCAAAATATCAATTCCGATTATGTATTCCAAAAGTGGCACAACTAAAACAGAAATATTCTTTTCGGGGAATTCTACCTATTTTCATTTCAAGTGTAGTCTGCACTGCGGGGGTTTCCTTTCCACCTAAACCAGTAATTGTGAAAAACTGACCTTTAAATTTCTTTGATTTTCCATGATTAAGAGTGGCCTCCACTCCTGTATCTACCAATGCTCGGGCCCTTTGGATATTACGATGTTTCCCAAAAATGTCAATATCTACATAGGGTCTATTGTCTCTGTGAGCCCAC
The DNA here is from genome assembly GCF_964263255.1 of Lissotriton vulgaris. NCBI lineage: Eukaryota > Metazoa > Chordata > Amphibia > Caudata > Salamandridae > Lissotriton > Lissotriton vulgaris. The sequence continues at coordinate 1,023,663,939 of NC_141697.1, forward strand.
CTGCGTACTGGAGCTTGACCTGTTTCCTAGTCATTTTTATTGCGTTCTGATAACCAAGACAAATCAGGGTAAATGCTCTCATATTTCTTGGACAATATAATGTCATGTTCATATCCATCCCCATTAAGAAATTGATTCTTGTCATCTGCATGGTACTGTGAATTTCGATCGGAAAATCTGTGTTGATCCTCCCTTCTCCTCATCTCGGGGAACTGATCCCTTTCATCCCTATATCTGCTATTAACACGGTCATCTCTCCCCCTTTCTCTTTCCCCCTCTCGCCCTCTTTCTTTTTCACTCCGAGGGGACACATCACGTTCATGCCGTCGTCCATCACGACGATCAGAATCCTCCCGACGTTTATCATCTTCACTGTCATCAGAATATTCACGATCACAATCATTCTTTCGCACACGTCGGGCACCCTCCTTCCGATCCAAACCACGCTTGCAAAACATGTCCCACAAGCGATTATTAGGTTCACCATCAATGTCCTCACTCTTCACACCATCAGCCAGTAAAGCAAGAAACATATCACTTCTAGAGAACTTATAATTTCCAGCAGTACGCCCTTCAGGTCTGGACTGCCTTTCAGGTTTAAGCCATTCGCCCAACTCACCAAGCTGACGTACAGATTCAAGCACCAAAGACAACGCATTGCCAGTCTGATTGATCAACAAAGTCATCATAACCTGTTTATAAGCAACTGGGGAAGAACGGATGATACGATTACGCACAGAAGATGTCAACAAACCATCCAACAACCTGTCAGACGTACTCAGAAAAATCGCAGTTTTCATCACCTCCTCCTTGAGCCTTTGTGCTGCATCGCGCAACGTGTACCATGGTTTGTCATTCAGGGGCCAATCAGATTCAGTAGGGTATTTGTGATTACAACCATCAGTCGCTAACTGAAGCAGAGTAATTTGACCAGTAGCATTATAATTACGGAAATGATCCTGTATAGTAGAATCAGAACTCAAAGAACAAAATTTCAAAGCATCTACCACATCCAACATGATGCCAGCAGCACCCAATTCATAGAGACGCACCATCCACGTAAGCAAGGCCTCACCAGGCCGTTGCCGAAAACGTTGCAAAATATCACTAACTTCTTGTTGTGTAAAATCCTCCAAACTATCCATAGGAATACCATTTGGATTACCAGGAGCTTGCTGTAACTTTCGACGAAAAACCGGATGCGCAGAAATCTCAAGACGAGCGTCAGAAGAAGCCCGATCAGCAGATTTAGAGGGACAGTCAAAACGAGAAATGTCATCAAAATGGAAAGAGCGACCGCGGTCGCTGGAACCATCATATTTGTCACAGGAAGTAGATTTACAATCACGTCCGGTGCGAGAAGACTCGCGCCTGTCAGACTCCTCAGCCGAGGAGCCAGAATCATTCGAGTCCCAGATATTACCATCCCATTCATCAGGATTCCAGTCCAGTCCGGCTTTCGCCACGACCAGACGCACCTTCGTTTACAAACACGACCACGACGATTCTTATATTTGTATTTTGCAATACGGACAGCAGCCCTTTCGGCTATTGTCTGATAAGTCTCAAGTTTGTCGGCAAGCAATTTATTTTGACATCGCAAAAGAGTATGAGTATTCTGCACTTCAACAAACTTTTCTTCCATATCAACATATTGTCTCTGCAATGTTAAAAATTTCTCATGTACAATCCTGTACGCAGTTAAAACAATCCAACCTCTGCGTCCCAAGATAGGAAGCTCTTCACCCTTCACTACTGGCGCTTTTTGCAAACAAGCAATGACATTAGCCGGCTCTGCCAGCTCCAAACAAGAATTCCAATTTTCACTCAAACCAGTAGAATCGGCCCACTCACGGGCCAAAGCCTCGTAAGGCGTTGATTTCCAGCCGGGAATTTCAATAGGCAATTTGAAAGTAGATTTCGACCTTCTCAAAAACATTGTAACAAACCAAAAAGATATATACAACTATAAACAAAAATATACAAAATGAACTTCGTACGTGCCGAGCGCAAACCAACAAGATAAAAACAATACAGCGCACACAGGCTTCGTAAACAGTTCATGACGCCAGATGTAACGACCGGATTTTCGGACCAGATAGAATTAGCTCACCAAGACACCACTAACCCAGCCGAAACGCAACCACCTCCCTCCTTAGGACCTATTTACAACAGGTATCTGTGTTCCTACCCAAGGATGGGGAATTAGCAATATACAAGCTTGGATCTTCTAAAATACCACACTCATACAATATAGTCTCGCGGCCACATGGGCCCAGACTAGTCTACCCTGGGGCAGTTCTGATTACTTACCATTACACACTGACTACAACCAGTGCTCGCTCAAGCCACAATCCGGTGGGTATAGGCACTGTATCCTCCCAGTGCTCTCACTATTACACGAGCCACAATCCTGTGGGTATACACATCGACCTCAGTCAATGCTCTCATTAACGCCGCTTTCCCTAGAGGCGATCTCACTAAACACTGTTTCCCTCCGGTGCTCTCATTAACGCCGCCTTACAATGACGATCACTTTCCTATACATACCTTTAGTTCTCTATGTTGGGGAATCTCTCACTATCCACTAAAGGTACAATACTACAATAGTATGGATCACCCAAGAATGGCCAAATTACACGGTGTACGACTTATTCCCTATTTCAAGGGCTCCTCTCTCCCTCATTATTCAGTTACCATTTACCTGGACGGGAATCAAATCCGTTCACATAACAGCATCTGACTAGAAGAAAGGCTAACTTTACCATAAGATAATAAGACATACACACTGGTTCACTAAGAACTGGGGTATCTTTATTAATTAACAATATCAACAATATAATACTATACTATAACATATAGCCTGAAAAGGAAAAGGAAAGGTCAGAATGTGTGTGCACACTAATAAGAAAGGGTCGACGTCACCTTATTAATATGAAGTCTGGACTCAGCAGTCATCTGGGTTCCCTTCTCGTCTGTGCCTTGGCTCGTCTTAGGATCGCACCTCTGCAGTCACAGATGCACGTCTGCACCGCTATGCTCTGTCTCCTCCGTTTCCCTCCAAGTCACTGGAACCTTCCTCTTATTCTCTATCTCATCAGCTGCTTTCTCTCTGGCTGTTCTGCACTACTCCTCTCTCCTCTCAATCACGGACTGTCTTCACTTTTCAGCTTCGATCTTATAACTCAGTTTCTACCACTCTGGTATTCGTTCTCTCAACTAACTGCTTCACTCTGTATGCTCTGATCTTAATGTCAAAGCTCGCCAGCTGCTCCAACTGAAATAACTTCAATCTTTCTAAGAGAATATCAGCTTCTCGGTCTTTCTCGGACTTTAAAATGGCGACTGTCTGCCTGGAAATAATTAATTGCATTGATGCTAACGACTAGCTGCCGCCTACGGACTGACTGATTCACTACCTCATGCTTTCACTAATATGGAAGCTTGTCCCTTCATGGAAAGTTACGGCCAGTAACCTGCCGCTCACCAAATTCTTGTACCTCCCCGTACCAAGGACACGTTCTCAGCCGGCCGGCCTAATGTTATGTCTTCGACACGGAGAAAAATACAGTCTTTCGATAAGGGCCAGCCTGAGCCGGTTCTCTCCAAGCGAACAACACCTCGTAACTAAAACATTACATTTGACCTAGAAGCATCTCAAGCTGCCGGAGCAGAAAGAAAGATGGAGTCTCTCCCGTTTGAGGCCTACAAGGCCCGAAATAAGCATAACTCCATCGGAAATATACTAGCACTCTTATAAAAGGATGGATTACTACTAATACTAAGGAATCTATCCCTTAACATAGATTTATAAGCCCTAAACTAAGGAGAAGGGTACAGGATAGTATCAAAAGCCTTGCAAATAGGCCCTATCTAAAGTTCTAATCCTCCTATTAGAATGATAGCAGACTAAAGTCACCTCCAATCACCTTCACTCAAGAAAGGGCAGAAAAAGTTGGTCAGAACAGGGTCCCAAATCTGTTTCAATACTTTCAGGCTGCACAACTTCGATACCTGGTGGAATGGTTCAGACCAGAGTCTGAGAAGCGCTGGCTTTTTCAGGATAGGGCAATGGCCCGCACATCCCTCTGGAAAATCCCATTCATGCCCCGACAGCACAGACCACGCTGTCTCTTACGCTCCCCCATCACTCGCACGGTCATGCGGATCTGGGACGCGGTGGCGATCCAGAAAGGGTTTACCACATTCCCTTCTCCACTCACCCCTGTTTTAGACAATCCTGACTTCCCACCTGGTAATGACACCCGGGCGTTTCTGCAATGGCGCGGCGTCAGCTGCCTCTCGGCTGGCCATTTCTTTGATCTGAAAGGCTTCCTTACCCTGCCGGACATAATTCAGGGCTACGACGTTGTCTCCCCACACTTATTTCAATATTTCCAAATTAGGCACTGGCTCACACACCCAGACGTCGCTCCCCTAGTCGGCAGGCCCATGACGGTCTTTGAAAAGTGGTTAGTGACAAAGGAATCGGACAAACACCTTATTACAGAACTTTACAAAATGCTCACACCTCCAGCCCCTTCAGGCAAGACAGCAGGTCAAAAAAGATGGGAGGCAGAACTAGGGCGGACCCTATCACCCAAGGAATGGAGCTCTGTGTACTACAGAGCCTCTCACACCACCCGCAACACTGCAAGCAGGGAAGCAGCGACAAAACTGGCTATATACTGGCATCTCACTCCAGCCCGGCTCCATAAAGGCAACCCCACACGTAGTGCGTTGTGCTGGAGAGGTTGCGGGGAAACAGGAACTTTAACTCACCTCCTCTGGGAATGCCGGGAGGTCCAGGAATATTGGAAGACAGTCCTGGACGACATAGACTCCACATTTGACACTGAAATCCCTAGATTCCCGGCTTACACCATCCTGGGTCTACCCAACGCGTTCACCTTTCCCCTCAAATCCCCTAGAGGCCGCCAAATAGGGATTGCTATGCAGGCTGCCACACAGCATGTTCTATCCCTCTGGGGCTCCACCACCAAGCCCACCCACACGGGGTGGCTACATAAAATATGGTTCCCTTTGGGGATGGAGCGCATCCAAGCCACGCTCACACACTCCACAGCTGCCTTTCGGAAGGTATGGCTTCCACTACTGTCTCTATTATCCAAAGAATTCAATGAGGTCACGTGTCCTAGATACCTCCGCATACTGTGACTCACAGAACGCACACATGATTCACCAAGCTCATCTGGGTGATAACGCCCTTTGTTATCTGATCACAGCCATGTTAGTTTCATGGGTCTGGCACACTGGGTGGGGTGGGATAAGGGAGGGGGTATGGGAGTTGGGGCGGGAGTTTTGGTTGGGTGTTTTTTCACTTATGCAATTTCATTACCTCAAAACGAGAGACATTCGCAAACCTGGCACCACGCTATTAAGTCGAGCATCGCCTGTCAACTGTTTGATATACAGAATCTATGTGCATACCTGTTTTGATGACTTCTCTTGTCTGACCTGCCTTTTAAACGCTGTCAATAAAACAAATTTAAAACTAAAATCAAAATAGACAGAGTTCATCATGTGGAGGCCCTTCAGGCGGGGAGCCGCAGGCGCCCTCGAGATGTTCTGGTCAAGCTACATTCCTTCAAGGTGAAGGAGGCCATCCTTTCGGCCTTCAGGAAACTGAAGGAGATGTCCTTCCAGGGCCATGGGTGTTCTCTCTATCAAGACTTGGCTTTGGCGACCCTGGCCCACCGTCAGGCGTTGCGTCCTATCACCGCGAAACTGCAGGAAGACAAGATTCGCTATAGGTGGTCCTTCCACGTTGGGATCATCTTTGAACATGGCAACAAAACTCACCACATCTCTGAGCTGGTAGAGGGGCTGCGGGTGCTGGGTCTTCCGCTTCCAGAGGAGTCTCCCGACACGGGGTCCAAGGTGCCTGCGGGATCATCACGGAGTGACCCCAATCCTTGGCGCACCGTCACAAGGAACCGTTGAAGCTCCTTGGTCTGTTCCTGATTTGCTGTGTGTTTAATGAACCTTTCAGATGGACTCTGATGTTGATGGCCTGTTGGCTGTCTGGGTCGTTGGAGGGAACCCCAGCAGGGTCGGGCCACACTAGTCTTGCCCATCAGGGCCTTCTTCTTTCTGCATCCGGATATGCCTGGCCACTGGAGCTCTCGAGGGGTTGTCATTGCCGGAGACCTAGGAGGTCTTCTGACCTCTGATACTTGTCCTCGGGCCGCTTGGACTCCTCTCATCCTCAGGGGAGCTTCCCTTCTGCTGCTTGTTCACCTTGTGGCTCTAGGAGATACTTCAAGGCGCAATGGACGATGGTGCTGCCATGCCTGGGCCCGGCAGTGGGCGAGGCGACGGGAGAGCTTCTGAGTGCAGTATCGTCATACTAAGGACACTGAAGTTTTTATGTTTATTGGTTGCTTGCCATTCTATTGTTCCCTAGTTTTTCTTGACATTTTGATCGGGGGTGTGGGCCTTGTCCGTGACACCCATTATTCCTCTCTATGTGTTTGGTGGGGGTCTAGGCCGGGGGCCCCAGGCCCTACGGTGAGGTTGGGGGGGTGGACGGGAGGGTTTCGGAGGGGGGGGTATCCGGTGGTGACTGGGGGGGTGGTTTTGTACATCTTGTGTTCTCTTTTTTGCGAGATTGGCTTATAACCCTTTAGTGATACGAGGGGTGGCGGAACACTGGAGGGGTGGTGTTAGTCAAGTGCCCAATGTGGGGAGGTTTTGGCGGCAGGATGGAGATCTCTACAGCAACCCGGGGAGGGGGAGGGGGCTCTCTTTTCTTGATTGTTAACATTGCTTCTTGGAATGTAAAGGGGCTGAATTCCCCACAGAAAAGGCAACAAATTTGGAAGTATTTGAATGATCACAAATTTGAGGTGGTAGCCTTGCAAGAAACTCATCTTAAGAGGGCTGAGGTTTCTAGGTTGCGTCACAGAAATTACCCGATGATTTATACGTCCGCCGCCGCAACAAAACACAATGGGGTGGCCCTGCTTTTCCATGTTTCTGCAAATTTCCAACTCGAGTCTTACAAATCAGATAGGGAGGGGAGGCTGTTGTTAGTCAAGGGCCACTAGAGGGGCAAGCTCAGCATCTTTGTCTCATTATACGTGCCCAACTCGGGGCAATCTGCATTCCTTTCACATGCTCTTGACCAAATAGGAGGTTTTGTGGAGGGTCCTATTGAGCTTTTGGGGGATTTTAACCTCACGTGGCAGGGGTCTTTGGATAGCTCAGGCTCCACCAGGGCGGCCACTAACACCTTCTCGAGTAGACTATGTCAGAAAGTCTTTGAGCTGGGGTTACTTGATGCCTGGCGTTCCCTCCATCCCACCACCAAAGACTACACTCATTTTTCCCATGTCCATAGGACATATTCCAGAATTGATTATATTTTCATTAGTCAATCCCTGCTGGGGGCCCTCCAGGCTGCCCAGATTCTTCCGATATCAGTGTCCAACCATAGTTTGATCACTCTGGGCCTTCAATGGATTGGGACCTCTCCTAGAATGCCTCAGTGGTATTTCCCCAAGGCTCTGAACAGGGATCCTGCGGCCAGAGAAGCCCTCAGAGCGGCTATTTCTGATTTTTTCCTTCATAAGGATCCACAGGATACAACCCCCCAAAACACCTGGGATGCCTTCAAAGCCGTGATTCGGGGGAAGTGCATCCAACTTAATTTGAACTTAAACAAACAACGTACGAGGGAAAGGGAGGCTCTGGAGAGAGAATTGGGTATAGCGGAGCAGGCCTATGAAGCCAACCCAACCCGTGTACTCCAGAGGCAACTTACTGCTCTCAGGGGAAAACTGAGAGACATATACTCTAATCGGGCAAAGTTCAGCCTGTTAAAACTTTGTCAGGCTTCTTTCACACAGGGCAACAAGGTGGGCCCACACCTAGCACGCCGGCTTAGGGTACAAAGGGAAAGAGACTTCATCGGGGGGATTTTGGACCGACAGGGTCCGCTCACGCATTCTGACACCGCTAAAGCTAACATATTCGGGGAGTTCTATAGTGAGCTCTATCAGGGCAACACACCGGACACGGAGCAGCAACAACGATTCTTAGATAACCTTGCCCTTCCGCAATTGTCGAAGACGTCGGCTGCAGAGTTAGATTCCCCCATCACTCCAGAGGAGGTCGGGGAGGCCATCTCGAAACTCAAATTGCATAAAGCTCCGGGTCCTGATGGCCTTATGCAGGGCCGGACTGGGATCTGAAAGCAGCCCTGGCAAATTTCAGAAGACCAGCCCCCGTCAAGCGCGTAGCGAGCGAGCGCAGCGAGCGAGCGGGACTACTTCTAGGGGGGTTTGGGGGGGTTCTCTCCCCAACGAAAATTTTGGAAAACGACAGACCAAAATGGTGAAATTTACAGCACATTTTTCATTACATATTCAATTGTATCAACTTTCAAAGCACAGTAAATAGTAGATGACCTTAAAGAGCACCAGGTTACCCACTCAGTCATATGTACCCATAGACATTCTTTCAGAGAGCGCCAAAAATAGACACAAGTAGTAAATCAGAGAGAACACAGTAAAAGTGTGACCAGTCCCCCACATGGTGTGTAGAGAGCAAGCGCAGTGAGCAACCACTACTAGGAGGAGTTTGGGGGGGCTGAACTTGTCCCCCCAAGAAAATTTGAGACAGAATGGCCAAAACAGAGCATTTTTCAACACATTTTTCATTACATATTAGATTGTATTAACTTTTAAAGCATAGTAAAAATGTCCCTCATTTTATCACACATTAAGCACTGACATGCGAGGTCACACATGAGCACACATGCCACTGACTGAGGCCAGAATACTGTGGAAATGTCACACATAAGCACCTAGGCACTGACCCAGGCCTGGTCCCACCACCAGGCCAGTAAGCATGCAAACGTCACACATAAGCCTCCAACTCCAGGTCACGGAGGACAGAAACTATGGAAATAGCACACATAATTAAGCACCCAGGCCAGAAAGCATGGAAACGTCACACATAAGCACCCGGGCTAATATTAGTAATGGAAATGTCTCAAATGGCACCCTGGCCAGAAAGCATGAAAAATTAACACAAAGGCCCTCGCCTTGACATGACACATCTTTAAATAGCCTACTTTAGTGGGTGGCACAATAAGTGCTGCAGGCCCACTAGCAGCATTTAATGTACAATCCCTGGGTACATGTAGAACCACATTTCTAGGGACTTACAAGTAAATTAAAATTGCCAATTTGGTGTAAGCCAATTTTACCATGCTTGAAAGGAAAGAGCGCAAGCACTTTAGCACTGGTTAGTGGTGATGAAGTGCACTGAGCCCTAAGAGCCAACAAAAATGGCCTTTTTTGATGTAATAAAGCAGATGAAACCGGATTTTAATTTGGAGGAATCTGAGGCCAACAGGGACTTGTCTAAACTTGTCTCAGCAGTCACCACCTCCTAAAATGGCCCTGAAACTGCTGCTGCATCATTTATCTAGCACTGAGATTTTTTTTCCCCACGGAGCGAGGAGATAGTGAGATGGAGCAGATGCAGCAGTACAGCTCACTAGTGAGTAAGTCATAGCTGCCAAGGTTTCGGATTGCTATGTGTGACATTTTCATAATTTCTGTGGAATTATGAGCGACATTTCAACGACAATGAGAGACACTCTCTCGCGAGCAAAATCAAACAATGGAGACCAAGCAAACTATGAGAAATTACACTTGTTTGAGCAACAAGAAACTCTAAGAAGATCTTGAAACTGCTGTAAACCACCAGAAATGAAAAGGCACTAACAATTGACAAATAGTCTGTCCAGGCTCTGTCGGATGTAAGATCTGACCAAGCAGGCTGAGAGGCACCAGCGAGAATCCCAGCTGCTAATTATAAATACATTACTCAGTCAGTGTGCTACGGGGTTAGTCAGGCTGTAATAATATTTTAGACCTTTAGTGCTAATAAATAATAATGTATGGACTGCACTCACTGTGTCAGCCGAGTGGAAGTCTGGGGCACTAGCGCGTCCTGAGAGCAGTGTACAGACTCAGGCAGAGCAGTTGCGCTGTAATGAAATATAATGTACTATTGGTTCGAAAGTTGGACATCACCTGACCAGAATTAAACAGAAAGCAGGATGTGTCTGACCCCAAGGTATAGTTCAATCACATGAGACAACAGTAAATAACATGGCTCATGCTCAGAGCTGAGTGGCGCTGCTCTGTGCAGCCTGAGAGAAGAATGAGCAGAGGGGAGCTGTAACCTGGTGTCAGTCAGGCAGTATGTGACGCTCTAAACAGATTCAGCCAGGTCCTGTATTAGTTATGTTTACCACGCGCCAGGCTGTGAAACTACGTGTTACAGTCAGTGGAGGCTGGAGCAAAAACAGATGCAGGGCTCGGCTGAACCGCACGGCCCAGACCCAAAACAAAAATAATGTTGTTGCCGCCTATTTGAGATATTGGCATTTGTAACAGATGGAGCACGCACACTGGCTACTTAAATGCACAACTCCTTGGTGTGAGGCACCTTGCAGAAGTCACAATCAATTAATCCATGCATCACTGCCTCTGACCAGGCAACCCCTGTCCACGTGTGACCGACTAAGAAGGCTGAGAGGCACCAGCGCAGATCTCCGCTGCTGCCTTTTAACCAATATTACAGAATCAGACTGACTGTAAAAGGAAGCATTTACAACAATACAATCAGAATTCACACACATCTGTTAGCTCGGCCGGACTGTGCTTACATGACTTCAGCATCGCGATGGGAAGCATTAGAATCTGTAGGGACTACTGATATTTCATGAAGAAAAACACATAGAAGTTGTAAATGTTGATTATCTTAACCTCTGCAGAAGAGGGCTGTGCCTATCAACCCTTCAAATTTCAGATCACCTAAAAACCTTCAGCAAAGCCACCTGTTTAAAAAGTAAATGCTTACTGTAAAAAACAAAATAATAATGACTTCACTATTGTTGAATGGTGCACAACAGCAGCATAAACTTTGCACTCTTTTTACTCTATGCCCGTGCTATAATGATAAATGAGTTGTATGCTCAGTCTGATTTGTTTACAGTGAGACATGTAATATGTAGATTCCTATTGTGATACTAAATATATCGACTTTGAAACAACAGCAAGATTAGTTGGAACTGCCAGGATTTGAGACTGGGACCTACAGGTTAAACACAGATCTCTGTTGCAAGCACCTAACCTGCTGTGCTACCTCACTAGCTTCCAGGACTGCTCATCCAAAAGAGAGCCAAGGCTCATATCAGCATCCAACCAATCCCAGCAATCAGGGGAGCTATAAAACAGAACCAAAAGAAAACAGAGATCATGCCTGTGCTTATAGTTGAACATGTTTCTATCACTATAAATTTCCTCAAGAAATGTTAGCCAAAGCCTGGACATTTGAAGTACCCAGGCAGTGTATCAATTCTGAACCAGGTTTTTATAATCTGAGCGGCAAGAAATTCAACCACCTAACAGTAAAGCATTAAACTGTATTTTCACCTCTGTGAGTATTGCTTTTATGCACTTCTCTTGCCTTTTTCTGATGTATATAATAGTGTTTCATAATAACGAGCCCATTAGTCTGTGCAGAGAAAATCTAGATTTAATTTATTACAAGCAGTTGGCAGCTGTAACAGACAGAACGTTAAAAGGTAATTCGACAAATGAAAATTATTTTAAAAAGGAATCCTGGCTACACCCTTGTAATGTGTGCACTTAAATTGTTGCACTAGAGGACGCTGTAAAGCCGGTGAAGATAATGGGGTTAGAAGAACTTCATTGGCGACGACGCATAAGCACTCAATTTCATTGTATAAATCGCGCCCTGGGTATGTTTACCAACAGACCAACAAGCATCTGCCTGCAGGACCCAACCGACTCCTGCGGAGTTAGAAATTTACTAAACAGAGCTGTGATAGCCGGTCTGAGCACAGATCATTTCTACAACTATGAAACTGGTGTTATTCTCACAGAGGCAGCAGCCCCAAAACACAGAACAAAGATCTAATCTAGGGGACAGCAGAATCTGGCTCAGGCGAAATACTTTCCTTTTATCTTTCAAGCACCATAAACACGGGTTAGTGTTGGATAAGGATTAAGGGTTTCGGTGTTTTTCTGATGGCAGTAGTTCAAATTGTAGCTGGCATTTTAGGACACAGTAATCTTCTGTGTGTTTGTAAATTTGGTACCTGTTTCTTTAACATAACATTTATGATTTTAACAAAATGGAGCGTTATTTCCTGTGAGTGTTAACGATGAATCTAACATAGAGGGCTGCAATCGCTTTCTTCAAAAGCTCGTTAAAACATTGCTTTTTAAGCGCTTAAGAAGGATGAGTCCATGTCACTGGAATTCCATTTAACCCTGGATTTTCATTTTACACACTGGTGCAGCTATGAGTCCTGCAGCACGCACCTGAGGCAGTCAGATCCAGGTGTGCCAAGTATCACGCATCAGACGTGACAATAACGCATTTCAGTGTGGTGTTCCGCATCACCGCACTGAAATGCATTGTCACGCTGCTAGCGTGCCGGCTCTGCTCCACGCAGACTTGCCTGCCCCGGCACTGCCGCCAGCAGGCTCAGGAAACAGTTAAGGATCTCGCTCACTGTTGCCTACTACAATGTATCCTGCTGTGCTGCATTAAAATTCCCGCCTACGGCACGGCTGTCACAGTCATTACTTACAACCAGACCTGAAGTCACCCCCGGCCAAGGCAGTCCTGTGCCCAATACTGCATAGCTGCCAAGGTTTCAAATTGCTATACGTGACATTTTCATAATTTCAGTGTAATTATGAGTGACATTTTAATGACTATGAGTGACACTTTCTCACAAGCAAAATGAAGCAATGATAACCGGGGAAACAAATAAATATCTGAAATTATACCCATTTGAGCAACAAGAAACACCGAAAAAAATCTGAAAAATGCAGCAAAGCACCAGAAATCATTGCCAGCCTATGGCCCCCTACCTGTCAGCAATCAATCAGAAGAACATCAGAACTCCAGGGCCATGTGATGTGGGAACCCCAGCCCAACAGGAAGGATGTGTGAGGCTCCAACATGAACAAGACAAGTTACACAGGCATCCAGGTATCTCAGCTGCCTGTCACAGAGTCAGCGAGCGGACTCACAGGCGGACAGGCTGAGCACCATTTTCCATTATCCTCATAGGCTAAGGCCAGTGCAATAATCTCCCATACAACATAGCCAAAACTGTTAGAACCTGTTAAAATTTTCCCCATGTAGTTTTGAGAAATAAACGCCTACTTAAGGTGGCCAGAATGTAAACACACACTCTTGTAACAGCCTGGGCCTCTACAAGCAGCTACGCCTGCAGCCATGCCAATGCAGAACTTCTGAGTGAATTTAACACGTTATGACCGGACTGGAACCCCACTGGCTGCAGGCAGCAGCCAATCACGGGGCTGCCATATGGAGAGTAAATGAACATATAATGTGCCTTGGCAAAGAAAAAATGGCAGAAATGCAAACTGGTGATGCTTTAGCAGGCAAGGAAGCCTGTTTGTTATCATAGTAACAAAGTACAGTGGCTTAGTCTAATCCTATGTTTCATATTCAAATGTTGGCACCCATTTGTAAGAATTATTCTGTGAAACATCTCCTCAGAGGTCTCCTCCACGTCCAGCAAACTGAACGATCTCACCCATCCACCAAGAAATCTCTCACCCTCCACTCAGATAATGTAATCAACTGTGAGACCTCCCTTGCTACACAACCTCTGTATTTGACGTCAGCTTTTTCCATAATTCGATGACACCTTCATAACCCCATAGCGTTCCCCTCTCCTCAGAGGCCACTAGTGTTAACAGACTTTCTATGTGTGCCCCTGCTGTATTCTAACCCCTTATCACACAGATCTCACCTTAGAACTCCCTTGTTACCGCCACACATTAAATATGTTGTCACGATTCGGAGTCATCCTCAAATCTAGCTCTTTTATAACGATGTCACACAGATCCCCTCAGTAAACTCCGCTGATGCCCGCTGTCTTTGCATGTCATTGTGTAGCTGCTTCCTAATACACATACCGTGCACACTGCCTAAGCCCTCTCGTGCTGCCCCACAGCTTGTATGTGCCCCTGTTACCTGCTTCGTGACCAAACGTCATGCAGATCTCCTAAGAAGCATCCTTTATTATCACACATTCTTTACACGGTCTCCTAAAATATTATAGCAAATCTTTCAAGTGTTATCCTATTTAATTCAACTTCCCTTTGTAGTGTGCACATATTCAAAAGGGCTCCACAGCGCTGTGGGGAACAATACATAACAGATGTAAAGCAAAGAGACTGAAGTCTCAGGAAGTGTGGGCAAGGCAAAAACATAACACACTTTTCACAGTTCTCTAAAGGAGGGTAGCTTTGTCTTACTCGTACCGGAAACCAGAACGGAATTCTGCAAAGTAAGATCCTAGCTTAAAAATTCTGCAGCTGAAGATTGCGTTATTAAAACAGCTGAGAATCAGATGAGCGCAATGGCTCAAATACCAGACTGGGTATTTCTATAGATACCCCATATAAGGACCTTAAATGAGACTGGCTCTAATATCGAGACAGAGATTTTTTCCAGAAAGGGAAATAAACAAATAACTCTGGGATAGCCCATTATCAGTCGAATTGTATGGTGTGAATGCCTTGGAAGTGCTCAAGTATTCTTTTGACTGGGCAAAAATACAGTGCAATCCTATATATCAATTTAGACCCGGTGAGAGTAGCTAGTGCGATGTGACAACCGTCTTCGACCAAGCAGGGGGCAATGACTGGTAATCTGTACGAGACTGTAGTGTTTTGGGCTTCATAAGAGATGATCAGGTCAGATATTACACTCAACCAACTCTCTGACCTTGACTTACCAACTGTTGCCGCGCAACTCACTCACTCCCTCCCTCGGCAATTGAATTGGTGGGGTCGAAGGTCATATTTACTGCAGCTGAGACATGCTGTAATCCTCGTGTTTCCTGATCTCAAGCCACTGGAGAGGCACGTTCGTGAACCCAGCCTACCGAAGCAGGCTGCATGCCTCTGCAGGCTCGGCTCTTTAGCAGACACAGGGCCTGCACTGGACGGCTAACTGCTGTTCGGGAAGTGGCGCGCACACTGTAGTTGCATTCACGTGACTCTACCACGTCACGTGAATGCCGTGCCGGCTGGCCCGCAGGCTTTGTACTGCGCTCAGTACATACGAGTCACTGCTCATTGCTGCTGCAGCAATGAGCAGTGACTCGTATGTACTGAGCACAGTACAAAAAACGCCCCACCCTGTTATGTATTGCCTTGTGTCCAAAACCGGCCCCCAGACCAAAAACCGGCCCCCGGACCAAAAACCGGCCCCCACTCCTGGCAGCCTACCGGGGATTTGCCCGGTTCCCGGCCTTGCCAGTCCGGGCCTGGCCTTACGGCTCATTTCTACAGATGTTTCTCGACAGAGCTCATTCCTCATCTTATGGCTCTTTTTCAGGCCATTGCCTCTGACGGGCGGGTTTCTAGTTCGATGGTGGAAGCTGTGATTACGTTGATCCCCAAAGCAGGTAAGGATCCACAACTCTGCGGCTCCTATAGAGCCATCGCACTTCTCAATTTGGACGCCAAGCTGTATTCTGCGATTCTGGCAGCGCGTCTGGAATCTTTGATGCCGGCGCTAATTAATCCCGACCAGTCGGGATTTATAAAGGGCAGTATATACAGCAAACACATGATAACATCAGGCATACGGTTCACCTGATTGAGAAGGCTACGAGGTTTCGGATCCCTGCGGTGTTGGTGGGCCTCGACGCGGAGAAGGCCTTTGATCGGGTGGACTGGTCTTTCCTCCCACTTTGCTCTGAGTAGATGCACCCGTCAGGGGTGCCCACTCTCACCTCTTTTGTTTGCCCTAAGTATCGAACCTTTGGCGTTTAGGTTTTGATCTGACGAGGAGATCCGGGCCATCCCCTTTGGCGGAGACGCGCATAAGGCCTCGTTGTTTGCCGATGACATACTCATCACGCTTGTATATCCGGCCCGTTCGTTGCCAGTGGTGCAAAGAGAACCACAAAGCTTTGAGCAAATAGCTGGCTTCAAGATAAATTACACAAAATCACTCATACTTAATCTTACTCTCTCCTCTGCTGAGGTGTCCCGTTTGAAACTTTTGACCCCTTTCCAATGGGCTAGCACTCTTTGCTGTACCTGGGATTTGTTTTTTTAATTATGTATAATCATGGATTTATAAAAAACGTGTGTTTTTAAAAAAAATGTATAAATGTATTATTGATCAATCACTTTGCACAACATTTTTTGGGGGGGGGATGCCTGTTTGACTACGGTAATCACATCTCACTTGGGTCAAGGGAATTATTTTCAACATAGGTCTGTACCTCATTTCCCTTGACATCACTAAGGGGTCTCTCTCATATTTTTTGAGTAACAATGAAAGAACACCATAGACCCCAAATGGTTGGTGTCCTCAATACGACACCCCTGACGTGTAATCCAGGCTTAATGGACCAGATAATAGAATCCAGGCTTAAATGGAAGGGAATGTGTTAAACATACAGTCACACACTTGGCCTGGCCTACATTATTTATGTATTAAGCTTTATAATACTATATATGATACTTGATAAATATATAAATGTTTCAAAGAGATCAGTATTGAAAATCAAAATGCAATTTAGGAATACATATTGATCCCAATTTTGGTCATGGGGCCAAGAAAACAAAATGTCATCATGTTTTTTTATCAGAAAATGATTTTTCCATTTCTAAAACCCTATCTCGAGATTCTAGTTGTTAATGTATTATCCAATCAAGAATATAGTATGGTTTGCCACAAACAGTTATCTGCATATTGGGATCTAATGCCCACACAGTCCAGACCGAAAGATGTATGGTGCCCGCTGCTGCAATACCTGAGATTGCACGCAACAGAGGAGGAGCCGCCACTCCCTCAGATCCTACAAGATTAGGGATACCGCAGCACATACCTGACTCGCACAATAACATGACTGATGCGCGATCCCCCCGGCCTTACGACCTTGAGCGACTTCCCCTTTCTGCACTCTTCCTCTCTGACTTCCCAATCCTCCTCCTGTTTGATTGTAATGGCATGCATCGTTGTGTTTGTTTTCTGCAATTGTTTCTTTTTCCGTGACCACAAAAAGGGTTTGGAAGTTGATTATTACCACCTGTAGTGGAATGCCAGCAGAGCTGGCCCGATTGCGACCTTGAAACGTGTACATGTGTAATGACTGCTTTAAGACCACTTTCCTGGGCTATGAGAGGAGGCAGCACGTTGATAATACATGTGCCGGTGTGTGTGTGGGTAGCTGGCATACATAAATGACTATACATCAGAGCCACTGATTGTGCGAGGGGCTGTATTGATCATTGTGTACTTGTATCAGTAATTGTATATTCTAAGTAAGTATGTGTTTGTATATGTTTGAATAAGTAAGGTGTTGTAGTAACTGGTATTGGTGTGTCAATGGTTTCAAGAATGGAAGTCTGTGTTTAACACTGGGTGTATCAAAGATTATATTAGAGTGTGAGGAGATGCATCATATTATCAAATGAATGATATCATCAGTGATGTGATCAGTGATGTCAATTGAGATGTCATCAGTGATGTCATCAATGATGTCATTTGAGATGTCATCAGTGATATCATCAGTGATGTCATTTGAGATGTCATCAGTGATGTCACTGACCATGTCATGAATGATGTAATATGTGACATCATCAGCAGTTGATTGCGGGTGCGCGAAATATAGTTAGTACAACTAACTATATAGGAGCAATTTCAATGGTTTTTTAAATGCTAATTCCAAACTATATATGACCTGAAACCTATGTTTTTTTCAGTGAATTTGCAAGGTTTTTTAAATGCTAATTCCTAACTATATATGATCTGAAACCTATGGTTTTTTCAGTGAATATGGCGGTCTAGTAGCTCTTCGGAGTACATTTTGAACTGAATTTATAATTGATAAGTGGTCAAATTTGAGTTAAAACATGAGAGATTTTTGTTTGCTTTTTGCACTGCCCGTTATTTAACAATGTCAATCTCCTATACCAACATACAAGCCACATAACTCATTAAAGTGAATAGCACTCAGCTATTACTCCAGTATATGTATGCAGTCATACATATATACGCGAGCATATGTAAGTATTCTTACATTACGCAAAATAGAAGAACTTAACCCAATTCTTCTGTCCTATAGGGCACTCAGCCGCTCAACATCTAATTAAAGCCCAAACTAAGCTTATAAATTGTCATACAGTATGTGGCTTGTTAATTTGCAAAAGGAAATTGACAAAGGTTAAATTAGAACCAAGCACGAACTACCCCTCCCACAATGCATCCTAATTGTCAAGTGGGCAGCAGGGTATAAATACCAAAAAGTAAAGACGGACTTGTTACTACCGTGATCAAGAACATTTCATTGTTCGAAACGTGTAGGTGAGGAAGTTTTACTGAGATGGATTAAACAGCTTTAAAACATCCGAGAAGAGTGCGGTGTTCTTTTTGAATTGCTCGGAAATATATATATATATATATATATATATATATATATATATATATATATATATATATATATATATATATATATATATATATATATATAGTATGGAAAGATCTAGTTCAGCATCTTATTTTTTTATTGGATTTAGGAACGATGTACTGTATAATTCACATAGTTATATTATGTAAAATGTACAATCATTGAGATAATAATGATTAAACAGTTGGTTGAATGCCTTAATTCTTAGTTGTTATTGGTGATCAGTGATTCAACAGTATATAGGTCAAGAGTCTACAGCAAACATGTTTTGCCCCTTAGTGGGGTGCAGGCCTGGGGCATTTGTAAGGCTGCAAGATAGTTCATAATAGTCCACAAATTAAGTTAGAAAAGTAATACTTACTAAAGGAGTCAAAAGTCTGTTACCAACAGCTGTTGTTTGTTCCGACCCCACTCACCTGAACAAACAGGTACTACAAGAGCGAGGATAGCCCGATCCACCCCTTGCCCAATTTCTTAGCCCCTCGAGCGAAGAACCACAATGTTCACACGAGAGACCAACACATCAGGGCGAAAACCGGAAAAGATGATGGGAAGGTGAAACGGAGAAGAACCCAAGCAATGAAGGAAGGGAAGGAGGCCCTTATATACCGCTATAGCCCCACCCCTTGCCGTGGCTATAATATCAGCAAACAAATCAAAGAAAAGAAAAAACAATCCTGCCTGCGAAACCCCGCCTACAAGTCCCGCCCGCTTCTCCCGCCCAATCAGTCCACCCGCAATTCCCACCAACGGACTCCCACCCGCAAGGACCTACCCACACCTCCCGCCCAAAGGATACCGCCCGAGAATCCCGCCCGCTTCCTGCCTGTGTGTTTCCCGCCCGCAAATGACCGCCCCTGTGCGTCCCGCCCCTGAAGAAAAGGTAAATAAACATTCAGACCACAACATTGTTATTATGAATGGGTACTTAATTTTATCTCTCAATGGAAAAATCATTTGTAATACAGTAGATGGCTGCCGACTAGAGATATTGTAGTAAAATTCAATAATAGTAATAATAATGTAGTTAAATTGAATAACAAAAGCAGTGGTGTTAGTGATTGATATAAAAAAGCTTCAGGTTGTCAGTATTAGATAGTCTAGGAGGAAGTTTTCTTATACGTTCATGGTAATATCCCAGTGTTCACTTCCAATTCTGTTGCAAGGTTTATTATTGATAGGGTATATAAAGTGATAAGTTAAACCAGCTTTGTGGGAGGAAGATGTCGTAATCTAATATTATTGGGTACTAGTTGCAAGGTGAGTGACAAGTGATAATGACAATACTTATTTATTGTTTGGTGTTAAGATCATCCCATGGGGGTATTCTACCTTCGCAAAGGACACATGTTAGCTTGGTAAAGCTGAACTAATGCTTGAAGTTTTCATTATCATTGTTGGACAGTACAATGTAGTTCTTCATTCCTATGGGAAAGGAGGAAATGGAGATCAGTCAGTACTTAGTTCTAACAGGTGTCAGAAGCGTTTATCTTATTTGTGGTCCAAAACAAATCTGATCTGCTGACTCCATTTCTCCACACCATGTTTGTAGAGAGTAAAGAGAAGGGTCAGCTTCCATATGATCAGGGAGTAGCGAATATTGTCATCATTCATAAAGTCCGGAAAGCCCAAGACTTTGTGCTCCTCTTACCGGTCCATTTCGCTGCTTAATGCTGAGCCTAAGGTACTAGCAAAGTTACTGGCGACTAGACTAGCAAAGGTCGTTACCACCCTGATCAATCGGGCTTTATGCCATGTCGGAATACGGCCCTTAATTTACGACGGCTGCACGGGATACTGGGCAGCGCCTCGAAGATACACGAGCCGGCAGTGTTGGTGTCCTTGGATGCAACTATGGCCTTTGACAGGGTTGAGTGGCCCTACTTCTTTGCAGTCCTGCGGAACATGGGCATTGGCCATGAGTTTATAGACTGGGTCCGTCTTTTGTACACGGGTCCCCTTGCCAGGGTCGTGGTGAACAACCGCAGGTCCGCCGACATATCTCTGAGTAGAGGCACGTGCCAGGGGTGTCCCCTGTCCCCGCTTCTTTTCGCCCTGGTGCTTGAGCCGTTGGCGGCATAGGTCTGTTGGGACTGATCGATTAGAGGGCTGCGTTGGACGTCAGAATGGGAAGATAAGATCTCGCTTTACGCGGACAATATTTTGCTCTATCTCACCACTCCTAGGGACTCTCCGAATTGTTTTCTTGATGTCCTGGCTATATTTGGGAGGTACTCTGGCTTCGCCATTAATTGGTTGAAGTCAGTGCTTTTTGTCCTCAACTGAGATCTACCGATCACCCGAGTTCTTGCCCACTACAAATTGAATGAGTGGGATTCCGATACCTCTGTATCTATCTGACATTGGATCCAAAGCTGGGATACGATTATAACTTGGGGCCCCCGCTGGCCAGACTCAGGAAAGATGTGACGAGGTGGAGGGCGTTGCCGCTCTCCCTTTTGGGTCGGGCGATGTTATTTAAGATGATGGCCCTCCCTCGATTTTTATACGTGCTTCAAAACGCAATGGATCCGGTGCAGTCATCCTATTTTAAAGAAATCGAGTCACCCTGTGGCAGCTTCTCTGGGAGGGCAAACCTTGCATCGCCTTCTCTAAACTTACACTCCCTTGGTACGATGGAGGGGTCGGCTTGCCGGACCTGCGGAAGTACTACTGGGCCTCCCAGCTAGCGGCGGTGAATCACGCTGTCTACGGGTCCCCCGCAGACCCTGGATATGCGATGGACCGCGGACAGGTGCCGGGGGGACTTCACGAGGGCTCTGTACGCCAGGGCTGGCTGGTTTCCCCTTGCCAGACCACCGGCTCACGCAGTACAGGTTTGGCATGCGGCTACTCGACATCTTAAGTGGGATGGAGTGCTCACCCTTGCGACCCCATTGTGGAATTCAGAGAGGTTGGGCAGTCTGTGAAAAACTAAAGGCTTTGACAAATGGGATCTCAGTGGGATCTAGCAGATCAAGGATATTTGGGGAGGGGACGGGGTCCTTGCACTTGAGGCCCTCCAGGAAAAGTATAATCTACAGGAGAGCGAGTGTTATAGGTACCTCCAGGTCCGACATGCGCTGCTTGCACATATCCCCAGAGGCACTGCGCCCCCAGATGCCTCCCCCCTGGAAGATCGAGTGCTGGACGGTCATCTTCCTGAAAAGACGATTTCGTTAATATATAAAAAACTTATCAACAATATGGAGATCCGCTGGCAACCGTTAGGGAACAGTGAGGCGCTGACGGCTTGGAATTAGACGATGAGGACTGGAGGGAGACAGTCTCGTCCCCGAAAGTAGTGGCCATCCAGATGAGACTCAGGCTTGTGCAACTGAAGATTCTTCACCGGTCATACATCACGGGGCCTCGGCTGGTACACATGGGTCTGGCGGAGAGTGGGGAATGCCGGAGGTGATGCGGAGAGACCGAAATTTTATGCATATTTTGTGGCATTGTGTGAACATACAGGAGTATTGGATCAATATTCATGACATGATGCGGGAGGTGTTGGGGGTAGAGATAGGCCTGGAGGCCCGACGATGTGTCTTGAATGTTTGGGAACCTACGGACCTTGGTGCGAATGGAAAGCAGTGGGTGTCCCTGGCATGTATGATTGCTAAGCGTAACATTGCTCAGCTATGGGGCGCCTGACTGGCGCCCCGGATGGAGAGGTGGATGGAGGACCTGGACTGGTGCATGTACAGAGAGAGGTCGGTATATGTTGCTAGGGGCTGCCCCGCGAAGTGGGGGAAGGTTTGGGGAGCCTGGAATGATTACCGGGGGATATCTGTGTCCCTCCAGTTGTTCGAAATATAACTGTAGCGTTGGAATCCCCATGATCCCTAAATGTTATTCTGTATTTATCATCTTGTAGTATGAAATGTATATATGGCAAATGTGGAAGCTCTGTATGACACCTGATGTTTTTTCCTTTGATTTTGTTAATAAAAAGATATTTTAAAAAAAAATCTGATCTAGCCTGGAAAGCCTTGCACTGGCTTCCAGATCATCCCAGAATTGTATTTGAAGCCAGTACCATAGTACAGAAAGCATTTTATTCTCAATCACCCGATCTCATGTCTAAAGGTTTTGTTGGCATAAGTCTTTAAGCAGATTGAGATCCAACGAGCAGTGTGTTAAAAATTTCCGAATTTTAAGAGCAGCCAGCTATGGAGATAGAGCCTTTTCTGTGGCTAAAACATGGAATTGATTGGCCCAGAAAGTCAGCTCCTTCAACAGTTTATGCTCCAAGAGCTTTAATACATATGTTACCTGAATGATCTGACCCGATAAATGGTTGAGATTCAAACGTCTTCTGTACAAAACAAGTAGAATAATACGGTGTTTGTACAACTACTGCGTCTTCTGTTTTGTGCTGCTGAAGGGAAACATTTCCATGTCTTCACTGCTCTATTTCAAGCTTTGTGGAGCCTGGCTTGAAACAATCTCCACCAACTATTCGGGCCCCTACAATGAGAATGCGATGGAACTGGGACTGGACTGAACCTTACTATGAGCCACTAGTGAGCTCAGACTCGAATTTCTTTATACCCTGGCATGTGACACAAAATGACAACAAATTAATTGATGCCTGATTCAAGGACATGGTCAGAAAGCACTAGTGTTGTAGTCTGAATACCGTGGGAGCAATCTATGCTTCCACACTTCACAATATCAACTGCCAATTGAACACAGCTGTAATATGCTATTTGGTAGTAGACATGGGAAAAGGGGAATGGGATAAGAGAGCGGTCTGGGCTAGGCAAAAAAACTACCCTGGCAAAAATGAAGACCGCTCCATTGGTGCTCTCTTTTTATCCAACTATTCTTTCCACTCTCTCTTCTCCCACTCTGATTGCTTTCTCTCTACCACCCATCTACCTCCCTCTCAACCTCCCCATGCCTGATGCAGTTCACCTCGGAGAACTGTGGAAAGTAACAGAGATACCAGGAGCAGCCATCAGCTTTGAAAATCGGTCTTCAAGGGCCCCAGACAACCAGGATAATGCACGGTCAAATAAAAGGCCTGCCCAGTCCGGATAAGACTGAGCAAACAGAAAATACTGAAGATCGCCGATCTGAGTTTGATGTACATGGACTTTAATTTGTCTTTGCAGTTATTTAAAATACAACTGAAATTGCCCATGAATTATATTGCATCTAATTATAGACACATATATGTATTGGACAAAGGCAAATGTAGAATCAATATTCTGGGATGGTGTTCATACATATAAAAGCAGGGTAATATTCTAACAACTGAATGTTTTGTATTGTTAAACATTATTTCTGCTAACCACATCTTAGGTTGTGACTCATGAAAGACTACAATCCCAGAATGATAACTAATTATTGCCATTTATACCACTATCTTTGTTTTATGATTTTTGATACTTGAAGGAATTTATGTATGAAGATGAAACAGTCACGTTTGGAAAGAGAATTAATATTTGTGTTTTCGTATCTTTATGAGAATAGGTGTTGATATGGGTTTTAATGGAAATAATGATATATTTCAATACAAATAAAATAAGAGCAAAAAATATCAATAATTTTTACCCCAGTGGAGTCCTACTGGTAGCAGGAGATCCCTGTAGGAATGTTTTGTGATTTGAACCTCAAAACAATATACCAAAATACAAAATCAAGTATCCATAAAAAATAGACAAATAATGAATGTATTTATTTAATTCACACAAAATGTAAAATCTCAATTTTAATGGGAAATTTGAACTTTTCAAAATTTAGTTTTTAAAAAAAAGCTGAAATGATATGGTAGATTCTAGCATGTTGCTTGGTCTTTTTAATTTCAATGCATGCTCTCTTTTGTCAGAACATGCCAGTGCTGATTCAATTGAGGGCACATAGTGTCCATACTAGACCCCAGTTGCTATATTTGTGCTGCTCCCACAAATCAAGATTCATATGTTGATTGTGATGGCTTACATTGCTATCAGAGGGGGCATAGAAATGCAGTTATATATTCATAACTGAGATTATATTCAATGTGTGCCTTAACTTCATTAATGTGTGTGATGCATTTAAATGCATTAATAGACTGAAATCATCGTAGGATTGGAGATTTATACATGAGTGCACTAATGTTCAGTTTATACATGTAAGCATGTATTCTTTATTCATGTTTTTACACTTATACTTCAAGTTACATGTGCATATGTAAACATGTACTCCTTTACTAATGTTTTAAATGTATTATTCAAGCTACACATTTGCATGTATAATCAGGTATTTCAAGTGCGTATTAAATGCTTAGCTAAATTAGCCTGACTACAGGCCTCACATGAACTGCATTTTGCTTTGCCAGCATATTCTGCAGGTGAATTATCAATGATTCTCATAAGCTAGAGAAATGCTTATTGTTTGTATTAGACTGCTGATAGAGAGGCCTAGAGGGAAGAACTTGGCAGTGAACTTGGAGAAAGAGGCCTTCTGTTCATCATGTACCAGGATGGAAAAGATGTTCAATGTTGAGAGCTACAATCCCAGTTCGATGCAATGGGAAACAGAACGGATGTTGCGGATGCATTCAAGAAACAATTTGGTTGGTTCCTGGTGGTATGAGAGGATATAAGGAAGTTTCTGAGTTTCCTGTTACTTTTAAATCGGTGCTCTCACAGCTGTAAAGCGGTACAAAAGGGGGTGGTGGTAGACACATAGATTTCCTTTAGACTTTGAGAGGTACAAACCTCTCTGCTTGCCTTATTCTTTCAAGTGTGCAACTTTATGCCAAACACATATTTCCTTTTTCCAAGACTTCTACTGAAGTCTGATCATGCTGACACCTTCTATGCTCCCTAATAGAGACCTTTTATGGATGACCCTATATTCGACCTATGTTTAAAAGAGAGCAAGAAATTTTATTTCTGAAACGCCTGTTTGCATTAATCTGTTTCTGTACAATTGTGTCTATTACAATTCAGTATCTCCTTCTGTTGCACCTAAACCTACTGAGATATTTCAGCTTACCTGCTGTATTGCTGTACTTACTGAACGTAATATAGGATTGCATATATACTGGATTGATTGTTATTTCCAAATTAAAACCCATTAACTATATTTGGAGATTTTTGCTCCTTATTGTGGAGTCACATTGGCTTTACAAGTTGGAAATGTACTGTTGATTGACCTATGGGACTGCCCGGAGAGCAGTAGCAAAAAAGTTGCCCTAACGGCTAGGGCGATCGACCTCGAATCTGGGGAGCTGGGTTCGAGTCTCGGCAAGGACGCTGAACATCCTGTGATTCTGGACAAATCACTTAATCTCGCCATGCCTAGCAAAAAAAAAGTAAAACAATGAATGTGTCCTCAAGTAATGCAACTTGTGCTATGTAAAGCTCTCCGATACCCGATTCGGGTCAAGTTTGCGCTATATAAAACTCTGTAAATAAAAAATATATATATATTTTTAAATAAACATAGCTTCTGTGAAAGCCAAGTACTCGGCTCTTGTGGCTGAACGGTATGAACGGGCAACCCAAAGTTCGAGCTCTTTCTTGTTTTGATTACACCACAATTGGCAAAAAATCTCTACGTGAGATTCCACCTAGGCTGCCATCCTCTAGGGGTTTTTAACACCTTGGCCTCTGAATCAGACCCCATTACTTGCCCTGCTTGTGTCTTCGATCCGACCTGTCCATTGCAATCTGGTAATCAGACATTATTGGCTTGCTCTGAGGATGCTTAGGACTGATACATCAAATCCTATTGCCTTTGCTGTAAGCAGGTGTTTATTGAATGTTTGGTTTAAGTGACAGTTGTTTATAACCAGGCCTGGGCGTAGTTTGCGTAGTTTTGCTACACGAAATTCCATGGAGTTACAAAAAAACTCTGCGAAGTTCTGCGAGTGGCGGAGTGCAGTGCGAACTGTAATTTGTGCTGGTATACCTGCCACTAGGGTACAAATTCTACCCTAGTGGCAGCTTGCGCTCGCAAACTTACCTGCACATCGCCAAGCGGAGTTTTCGGCACTCCGCAAACTCGGCGGAGTGCGAAGTGCAGAAAACTCCACAAACTCCGTGAACGGAGTGAAGTTCACCGCCCAGGCCTATTTATAACGTAGAATGTTTGGGTGGTTTTCCCTATCAGAGATGTAATTATGTATGAGGCAGCTTGGATTCTGTTTTTAAGAATTTTACTATGATTGTTTGATCACAAGTGGCACCTAGCTCTTTAATTACATAATAGTATGTTATCAACTGTGGTTTCAATTGTTCTTATGGAAGTTTAAAAAAAAAATTGTAATAAGATGTGCAAATTGGGTAAAGAATGTTTTAGTTATTTACTGCCACTTATCGATTGGGTATACCCAGATGGTCTGATAAACTGAAGAAGCATATGATGTTGATGAAACAGCCATGAGCCATAAATGACCATGATATCTCCAGATTGGTATGGATTAGGCACACAACATGGCGAGCCCCTTTAGTCTATGTTTTAGGACGTTATTGTTGCTTAGGGCTTACTGCTCCATCAGAGGCTATTGTACAAGATTAATTAGTTATTTGTTGTATATACGACTGTGCATGTATTTTGGCTGCTATAACAATGTATTGTTTGTATTTTATTGCTTTCGTACTTTTATGGTTACCTGACTGAAATAAAGTATTATTATTATTATTATTACTGTTGATGTCTTCTCCATTTCAATGCTTCATGGTAACCAACAAAGGTCTTTATGAGGAATGGGGGAAAATCTTTAACAACTTGACTAGGATTACCTTGTAAGGCCCAGCACTTTTTCAGATGGCAGCATTGTCGGATGGTTGGTTACAGAAGCAACAGGAATTATAGTATCCCCTGTATATATTTTAGACTCGCCCAAACCCAGTCCTAGCCCTTAACACCTTAGCTGCTATGGAACGTCCAGCTCCAGTGCTGAACGTTCCATTGCGCAGGTGCAGCTGAAACGTCCAACGGCCGACGGCAGCACTCCCGAGGTAGTGGTGCCGTCGGCCGCTGGTATAGGCGCAGCGCTTATGAGGTTAAAGCCATGTCTTAATTCGGAGGATCAGCGGAGTTCCAGTGGTTCAGAAGAGAATTATAACATCAAGGAGTGAGTATTAATAGGGTTGTGCATTGTAATTGTGTATGTCAAGCTTTCACAAGCCAGAACTCGTGCCAAATGGTTCTCTTCAGAGCTAAAGAAACTCAAAAAGGATTGTAAGATATATGAGAGGATCTGGAGATGTCAATATGACAACAATAGCAAAACAATTCACAGGAAAGCTTTACAGAATTACCAGCATGCAATTACAAGACTTTGCAGATTGAATCAATCACTCCTCCCAGCCCACTAGAGAAATGTATTCAATTGTAAATTCATTCTTAAAACCCAAGGTCATCGGAATGGGCCCTCCGCCTTCTCAAGTACGATGTGAAATGCTGGCCAGTTACTTCTGGAGAAAAGTTAGGCATATATATAAGTCACTATTAGAGGCCGCTGATTCCCATGTCAATCCCACGCCTGGAGCCATTATAGGGTTGGGTGGAGCGGAACTTTTTACCTTTCTTTTACTAAGAACAGATACTAGTTTTGACAACTGCTAGTTCTGTAAAGTCCTGCTCCCAGCTGAATCCTGCCCCCATAGAAATTTTGATGAAAGTGGGAGATGTTATTGTCTCTGCTTTAATGACTATTTATAATCAGTCAATAGAAAGCGGTCATGTTCGAGCTTCTTGGGAGCATCATCCGTCCACTGCTGGAGAAACCCTCCCTAGAATCTGATTGGGAAGAAAACTACAGACAAATATCATTGCTCCAAGGTGTGAGTAAAATATTAGAAAAGTTGATAAACAGGTATCTCACAACCTATTGGGAAACTAATAACTATATGCACCAGGCACAGACTGGGTTTTGTCCTGAATGCAGTACATAGACAGCCCTATTACTAGCCACAGAGGACCTCATAATGATATTGGATCAGTGAGGTGGCCAATCTAATTATATGCAGGAGGATGGAAGAGGTCGGTATCACTGGCAAGGCACTTAGCAGGTTGAACTAATTTCTAGAAAGCAGGAGCTTTCAGGTCAAAGAAGGGCTTTTCTCATCTGAGACACATCATTTAAAGTGTGGCATGCCACAGGAATCTTCCCTAAGCCCAACACTTTTTAACGTGTATGTCCACCTGTTAGCTGACTTCATCTGCGCCTCAGGTTCACTATTGTATCATATGCGGATGACACCCAGATTGTGGTCTCCTTGTCGCCTGACATTGAATTAACATCTGGAAAGCTTTCTACGCGCTTCTAGCTGGATGGCGGCCAGTTGCCTCAAATATTAAAAGGGGACAAGGCAGAGGTTATGGTCCTGGGAAACAATCCTTCCCTATGGGATCAGCTTTTGTCGCCATCACGTCTAGGGGAGCGTCTCCTCCCTAAACGTGAAGTCAAAAGCCTAGTGTGATTTTTGACAAAGATTTGTCTATGGCGTTCTAGGCCAGGAAAGTGGCAGACAAATGCTTTGGTCTTTTAAGAGCTCTTAGAAAAACGATTAATTGGCTCCCGTTGGAAACTGGAAGATTAATCACTCAAGCGCTCATTTTATCACGCCTGGACTATGGGAATTCTCTTTTTCTGGGAAGTCTCTTATTACATCATAAAAAGCAGCAACTTATTCAGAACGTCGCGGCCTGTGTTTTGTTAGGTCTGTCAAACAGGAATCAGTTCGTCCTGCCCTTGCTAAACTTCACTAGCTGCCAATAGCCAAAGGAATACAATCCAAAGGTTTATGTATTGCTCACAAGCTCAAGCATAAAACCTGTGCCAGTATCCTTCAGCATCTTATTATTCCTTGCGAAAGTGGCAGAGAGTGGAGATCTAACAACCTCTCCCTGTTGACAGTCCCCAGAATCAGGGGAGCAAGAGGTGGAGGTTGTTCCTTTGCATATCAGGTTGCCAAATCATGGGACTCCCTCCCCTTGGTCTCAAAGCACATAAACATCTGTTGAGCTTTAGAAACCAGCTGAAAACACATCTGTTTAACTAAAATTGTGTATGTCTCACTGGGCCCTATTAGCGCTGGGAAGCCTAGTCTTGGGTAGCTATGCGCTCTACGAAATCATAGACATAGACATAGTATTTTGTTAAGATTGAGTGGTGTAATGGGATGATGTTTTAGTTGTGGTACAGATGTGAATGCGCCTAATGCTGAGCAGTTGAAGTGTTATCAGGCTGGACGTAGCTTAAGATCCTGGGATAGAGATATATCTAAGTGTGGAATACACTGTGTTGTAATTTGTCTGCGAAGTATTGTGGTGTTAGTCATGACATGCGGTACCATAGGCTGCGCAATTGAGATAGGGACATATATATTTGTGTGAGAGTAAGGTTTGATTGGTGTGGTGGATTCTGTTGCGCAAAAGAGAAGCTGCGCTGATGCGGATGATTCCCCGCTGGTTAAGGTTCCACTCAAGTGTGTGTCTGAGTAAGCCAGAAATTGTTGCTCTGGACCATTTCTTGTGTGATTGAATTCTTTGATTACTTTAGTGGAGCAGACAAAAGTTATTTGTTGAAATCGCATGGTGTTTTGTTTTATGCTTATATAGTGCTAAGAAAGGGTATGTGTCGCAATTCACTCCTTGTGCTCTTGTCCCCACTACCAGGGGGCCGAATTGTGGGGCTTTCCAGTGTTCTACTATTCTTCCAGACACTCCCCTGCATGCATATCCTGACTTCCAGGCATTTGGACACCATTTAGGATTTGACATCCATTCTCAATCCATTCCGGGTTTTGTGGAAGCCAATCTGCGCATGCTGGAAACTCTATAACCTATAATCCCCTGCTCACTGCTTCGTCTCCACCCCTGCAGGCCAAGAATGGATGGATGAATTCAGCTCACCTGTGGCTGGCTGCTGATAGCCTGCTCATATCTGATGCATATGATTACTGTGAGCTCTTTTAAGCCCCGGCTCCCTTCAGGCCAGGGTTGGTCATTGTAGCTGTTTTCCGGTGAGATTGATCCTTGTTTCCTGAGCTTTTGATATTCCATGATTCCTGAGCTATAGTTAATCCTTGATTCCTGAGCTATAGCTATTCCTTGTGCCTGAATTAGCACTGCTTGCAGTGCTACCTTTTTTCCTGAGTTCTTGAGCTATAGCCACTCCTTGTATCCGAATTAGCACTACTTGCAGTACTACCTTGTTTCCTGAGCTGTAGCTATTTCCTGTTTCCTTGAACCAGTACTACATGCAGTGCTCTCTTGACTCCTTGTTTCCTGAGCTGTAGCTATTTCCTGTTTCCTTGAACCAGTACTACATGCAGTGCTCTCTTGACTCCTTGTTTCCTGAGCTGTAGCTATTTACTGTTTCCTTGAACCAGTACTACATGCAGTGCTCTCTTGACTCCTTGTTTCCTGAGCTGTAGCTATTTCCTGTTTCCTTGAACTAGCGCTGCCTGCAGTGCTACCTTGACTCCTGAAGCTTTAGTAATTATCTGTTGAGCCAGCACTGCCTGCAGTGCTACCTTGACTCATCAAGCTTAAGTAATTATCGGTTGAGCCAGCACTGCCTGCAGTGCTACCTTGACTCCTGAAGCTTTAGTAATTATCTGTTCCCGAACTAGCACTGCCTGCAGTGCTACTTTGTTTTCTTGATTTCCGAACCAACACTATTCTTGTATACCCTTCTAGCCTCCCCTTCTGTATATTCTTTTCCAGTTCCTGCCTTTCTTACCATTTCCTTGGTTCCAGTTCCTAGTTTGCTGTCTTTCTATTCTGCTGTCTTGCTTCGGTTACCTTGTATGTTTGTTACCTGCTTTCTGCCAAGTGTGCCCTGTGATTTCCTTCCTTTCCTATTAAGCACTCCTCCTTGCTAGCTCCTTGTCTATTGTGCTTGTGTTTAGTTCTACCTCTTTGCTGTTACTGCCTTGCGTGTTCCTGTTTGATTGCCAGGATCAGTGGGCATAGCTGACTACCCAGGTGGTGTTTCTTGTTCACTGTGAGTATTGTCTGAGTTACAGTTATAACATCACCATAGGTATAAGCTCCACAGACCCGGCCTTTGCATACAAATCCTATATGTGGGTATTTTCAGTCAATATCTGTAACAGCAATTGTGGGTGAGGAACTTACTGAGCTTCAGTCTTACCGTGTAGAGCTCTTGAGTGCTTTACCCCACATTCCCTTTATTGTTAATGTTGTATTAAATATATGTCCTGCACGTCCGTCTTGGGTGTAGTTAGTCTGAATGCTAAATTGCCTTGTGAGTGCCCTTCCTTTCTGAGTCTTTGGCCATCTTGTACAGGCTTCCTCATTGGATCTCTTTTTCTCCTCTGACTCTTTGTGTGATCCTGGACAGTGCTGTACTACTCTTTCTGTGCACAGTACATTTTCTACACAATCCCCTGTCCTTGCTCAAGTCCCTGGCTGTGTTCCCGACATAGTCCCAGACAGTCCCTGACAGAACGCTCATAAAGATTGTAAAGTAGAGTGAACCACTGCAAGGAGTAAGAAGTACGTCATAGTGTGCCTCGCTGAGAATGGACAGTTGGTGTTAGTCTCACACTGTTATTGGTTGACTATGTCACAAAGTGCCATGCTGAGATTGGTTGTTGGTGCCCGAATGAGAACTGTGGTTAAAGAATTTATTTCCAGGTTTTAAACAAAAATAATATTTGTGATTGTTGATATTATTGTTTATAAATGAAATACTTCAAGGCTATTCAAGATTTGATAATGGGAGATGTGAGAGTCCTTTTTAGAGGAGGAGAAGAGGCGCTGCCAGAAGGCACAGCAGGTCATTATATGGCCATAAATGTGGGGCTCCACACATGCATTTGGCATAGGAACATTGATAAAGAAGGTTCTTTAATGTTTCCACACAATGCACATTTAATTTGAGAATTATTGAAAATCTGAGCAGGGTATTGTATGAGATAAAGCTACCTCCTAGACCAGCTCATGTTAAAGAAAAAGAGTACTATGGTAGAGTCAGAAAGGCAGTAAGCAGCTGTGCTAAAGCTAGGTGGGATGTAGAACAAAAAAAATTAAGAGCTGACATAATTTAGGGAGCTAGGTTATACACTGCATTGATAAGTGATGAACATCAGAAAGAGAAAAAGAAAAAGGAGGATAAAGTAGATAGGGCTCAGACGAAGATAGAGATAGTGATTTTAGTGATGACTTTCTGGATGTGTTATTGTCAATCCATCCACATTCTCATAATGTAAACCAATCCGAATGGAGGATAAGTTTTCTTACAGGTGGAGACTCTGAAGGAGCCACTGTCCCTTGAATATATGTCAGAACCCTATGGGAGAGAGTTTAGGGGATTTAACTCTACTGTTTGTAATGCCCCAGATTCTTTAACTGTTCCGGTTACAATTGATCCCGCAGTTCCCTTGTACAAATCAGAGTCGTCATGAACCCCGACACATGCTTTAACAGTTCCTACTGGAGTGGGTATGTCAACTACTATCCCTGTTGCCCCCAGATGGTGAGGCACGGGAAGAACTTCTTTGGTCCTGAATATGGAGACTCCACCATTTGTCGCTCCCGTTTCATCAGCAATGAATCATACAGGACTCATCCCTGTAAAGGAACCCTCTCAGAGGTCGTAAAATTCTTACTTGTCCGTTTGGAATTCACCTCGGTGTATTTCGTGCAGTTGTCCCTGGGAAGGGATAGTGTCCAATACTTCTAGAGTCCAAAATGGTAATTTATGGGAACTGGATGATTTGATTAGGTTTTTCAATGGGTCCCCATAAGAAGGTGAGGGTTCAGGAGTGAGCAGAGAACTCCAGTCCACAGGAAGGGAGAATGCAGTGGATGTGGTCAAATAGAAATTAGAATTGGATGAAATGATCTCAGGAAATCTTGATCTTTCCCGAATAGGTACCTACCAAGAAAATAATCTTATCTACATGTGCAAGGATGTCACTAAGCGAGCAGGACAAGCTCATGATCGGGTGTCTGAATTAGGCTGAATATATGATGTAGATTTAAGTAAGACTAAATCCTTACAGAAAAGTTACAGCATATGTTTTGATGAAAATTACATAACCAGTATGAGGACGTCAGGAATAAAAATGCAAATTAGGGAGTTAATTGGTAGCATCTAGAAATTGAGTGAGTAGGACCAGTGGAAAGGCAGATGGGCCAAGAAGAAAGCAAAGGGAGAGCCGCCTCCATCTTTAATAGATGGAGAAGGTGCTTCAAATTGAGAGAATTGCCTGGTGAAGGGTAAGTTCATGTACCGTGGCGAAGGTGTGATCTTGTGTAATTTATGAATGATTTCTTTGAATTGAGAGATAAGTCATTGGAGTGTACATACACTCAGGTTGATTGATTTGCGAAGATTTCACAGGTATGGTGGATAGATTTGAATGCCCTTTTCAACACTGTGGTACCGTGTGACTTGTGGGCAGAATGGAAAGTGGCTATACAGTGGCCGGACAAAGAGCTATCGAGAAATGCGATATCTTATGCCCCATCGCCACTGGTGACGAAAAAGTATCAACATGTGGTAACATTTTTGAAAGGGAATATACCGGTGAAGGAGATTGATTGGGTTAAGATTGATAGATCAACTCAGGAGCCTAAACAGACTGTGCATTCCTTTTATGAGAGATTGTTGCAAGTGTTTAAACCAGCAGTGGCTCCTCGATTAGGGCGGAGGAGGGTTGCAAGTGTTTAAAACAGCAGTGGCTCCTCTGCTAAGGCGGAGGAGCGCAGCCCCACTGCAAATTCAAGCATGAAAGTAAAACTTAAAATGATAATAAAACAATGGTATTATCATTTTATTTTTCGTCCTGCAGGCTGCCGAGCGTCTGAGCCAGTAGGGTGGGGCAATCCTGATGGACAACAGCTGCAGCATAGGGAGTAGGAGTGGTGGGCACTGCAAGTGCGCATGTGGGTTTGGCTGGCTGGCTTAGGATGGCCAAACCGATATGCGCACTTAACAGCCTCCAACCCGAGCTGTATTGCACAGCCGGGTTGAGAACAGGCACAAGCTCTCAGTCCCTCTATGAGCATAAAACCAGCCTGCTCAGACCAATACCAGCGCTGGTCTCATGCTTGGTAATAGTATTACCAGCATGAGAGTAGCATCTGGATTGGCCTAGGGTAGTCTTGAAGCCTGTGCAGTGCATCCCAATGGACTGCCAGGAGTCGGAGTGGAACCACAGGTCTGTACGGAAGACTCCTGGATTGTCGGACCCCGGAGTCCTCCTATCTCACAGGGGTACCGGACCCCTGGGCACCTGGATTGTAGGACCCCTGGAGCCACGAAGCACAGAGATCTGACCCCCCCTAGTCTGGCAGTGAGGACACGCGGATTGTAGCTTCAAAGACGAAACCGCCCGGAGGGCGCGACCCGCAGTGCTTTATTCGTACGGTAAGACTCATCAGGTCACATCCTAGACCAGAGCACACACACGCTGTGAAATTAGTGATTGTACCTGAGGGCAGGTCTTATTGTGGGTGCTTCCATGCTGACCCATGCCCATGGACCACACCCTCAAGCAGTGGTGATGGTTTCCCTGAACCAACCGCCCCCCACCGAATAAAACTCTCTCCGTGCAATATAATCTCTACCCACACATCATTCGTGTGTGTATTGCGCCTCTGCCACAGCCACCCTCAACCCCATTCAGTGGTTGCCATGTTGTACCCTCTGCCCCTCCCATATTTGTAAAGCGCTGTGTGCTTTGCTTACAGCCAGTTAGCACTCTGCATTAAATAATAAGGTGGTGGGAAAGAGGGCTAACTTCACAATGCTATCCAGACAGACTTCCTGTCCATGCAAAATTTGTCTCGTGTAGAACGCTTGCACAAAAGGCGCATCTCATCAGAACACAGAGCATACATGTTATGAGGGAATGATGCAGTGAATTTGTGGAATGACCGCACGAGCGAAGAGTTCTTGTGGGGTATGGGAGTGTTGCTTGCAATAGATAGGGTTCCTCCACATCTATGTATCATTCTAACCCTACAGCACCATCTGACGTTGGTTCTATGGACATCTCATGGAGCACCAGAAGGTGCGGAGTAGAGACAGCGGGTGAGTCGGTCACCACTCAAAGCTCCTTAATTTGTTTTCTATATCTCGAGGCATGGAAACATTTCTCTATTTGGCCGCTTACAGTTAGCGGGTACTTGTTACTCTGCGGCACGCAGGTGTGAGTCACAGAATCCAAAATAAATAATTCATGGGATAATGAAGCAGTCAGAGCAACTGAAGCGCTATATCAATGAACTAAACCTACCATTAAAAGTAGAAAACATAGTCCAAGCTATCACAAAGAAGCAGATGTTATCATTTCAGAAAAGTACTGATTGCGCAAGTCTCCTATTTTCAGCAGATTTGCAATACATGGCAACTCCTACTTTTCAGCATGAATTTAAAAATAGGGATATTAGAGATAGTGGATGATGTGATAATGGAAACAGGGGAGAGATGATGCAGGGCAAGAAAGTGGATAAGGAGGCTGCAGATCAGGGATGAGAGTATAGATATTACCAAGGCTGTAGATAGGGGGAGACAGATTTTGAAAGTGATTTGGGCAAACAGTAAAAATGCGAAACAATTTTAATTATTGGGATTCTTTTGAATGTGTCCTCATCAGAAATTAGAGGTTTCTAAATCTATAGATTTTCAACTAGAATAATGCCTCGGAGGTCACCCGCTCCTAGTCAGAGTGGTTGTGACAGTGCAGCCTCAGCTCTGGGTGTGGAACCATAAATGTGATGACAGAGTGGTTTCCGAAGGAAAGAAATATTTTTAGTCCCCTGTGAGATGTGTTCATAAAGGAGCCAAGATGAAGACATAGAGGAAGGTTTTACTTTCCGTTGGAGATGTAGCAATCAAACAGTTTATGACCAGAGCTCGCAGTAATTTGCACTAATCAGAAATATAGCGGTAGAGCAGTCTACGATCTAGGCCTGTAAAAAGCTTTCTCTCCAGTTGGACTAGATCTAGGATCTAGTTTGAGGTGGGAGAGGCTGGTCCCCCAAGGGAGGTACATTCATATAGTGACCTAGGATCTAGTTCTGTAGTTATACTGAATAATTATCATATTAAATCTCTTTATTGATGTCATAACTACAATGTCACAATTACTTTATCAACCTTCTTGCTTTCTCTAATCTGCTTGAAAATGTACCATTTGCTCCCTTTTTTTTCAAACTTTTCTCAAGGAGAGAACTGGCTCTGCTCTCCTGCTACAGATCACTCATTGAGAACTTTTGCATCTCACCACTTTCAATTGCCACCAGCAACCACTGGTTTAAACAGCACAGTGGAATGGAAAATCTCAACTCCAAGTATATGGGAAGTTTTGTGTCTCAGTTTGTGACAGAATTGAGACCGTACGTTAGCATGATGATTCAACAGCATTTAATTTGTTGGCTGAATAGTTCAATTGATGAGATCTTGAGCTTTGTAAAATATTGTAGTGATCAATTGGAAACAAAATAGAAGCTGTTGAAGGATGAGCCCCTGGCGTGCGCACTCAGGGAATATCACAGCCACAGGGGCGTCTCCTTCCCCTCTTATGAATTTCGTGGTCTCCATGTACGCAGATGACACCCTGTTGTACGTGAGGGACCCTG
Source organism: Lissotriton vulgaris (assembly GCF_964263255.1). Lineage (NCBI taxonomy): Eukaryota > Metazoa > Chordata > Amphibia > Caudata > Salamandridae > Lissotriton > Lissotriton vulgaris. Next base: position 1,023,701,059 of record NC_141697.1, read on the forward strand.
AAAACAACCACTCTGCAGTTCTTCGAGATGTGGTACACTTTGGGGCACTCTCCGGGTTGAAGGTTAACTGGTCTAAATCCATTGCCTTCCTGCTTACACCCTCCACGATGCCGTTCGAGATGGAATTCCCGCTACTGTGGTCCGACGAGTCGGTTCGGTATCTTGGCATTAAATAGCACACAGACTCGAAAATAGTTTTCCAAGAAAATTATGGGACGGCCGTAGCAAAGTTAGAGGACGATGTCGAAACTTGGATTGGACTGCCGCTGTTGCTACTCGGGAGGGTCTCAATCATGAAGATGGTAGTATTGCCCAGATTCCTCTTCCTGTTCGCAAATATACTGTGTTATGATTAAAAGGCATCAAACAGGTTCAGATATCTTCAAGTAGGTTTATTCATAAGAGAAAGATCCCAAACAGCTTCTTGGCAGACACAGCTGGACCAACTGCCAATGATGCTACATAGATGACATCACGGCAGAATCTCAAGAGCATCATAGAGATGTGCCATACCAGGCAGCATCTCAATGAAATATAACACATCTCCCCCCATTGCAATAAATTAAAACAAATCAAATAAATAAACAAATATAAGAAACAGCAGAAAGTAAACAGTAAACAAAGTAAAATGAATATGAAGTTACGAAACATAATCACTCAGATAAGCTGGAAGTCTTCTTTCATCAGCTCCCCTCAAGGCACGTAAAACTTCACCTAACCCATCTCCCTCCCCTGAACCCACATCGTGTGCATCAGGCCCATTTACCTGTTCACAGGAGACAGAATCCGCTGGCTGTTCTCTAAAAAATTCACCATCATTCATCAACATCCATGGTGAACATTGTTCACAATCAGAATTATCCTCCAAATTTTCCACCATTTTACAATCTCTCCTTTGATATAATGCCACCTTCCTCAAATTCCATACTTGTCCATTAGTTAACCTGACCCAATTTCCTCCAACAACTTTAACTTTGAATGGCCCTTTAAACTTGTTCAAAAAATTGTTATGTTCACCAGGTTTCACTTTTACCCAATCCCCTACCTCAATGAAACTTTTATTCCCAGCACTCAACTTGTCAATTTTCGACTCTTTGACCATTGGTTTTTTCCGCATCCACGAGGGAAACAACTTAGTGCCAGCCCCCCTTCCCCTCATGATTTCAAATGGACTTTTGCCTAAAACAGTGTTTACAGTAGTGCGATATGCCCACAACATTTCACTCACAGAATCAAGCACAGGTAGACCAGCCCCAAATGCTAATTGCATGGCACCTTTAACCATACGGTTAATCCGCTCAACGAGACCATTTCCCTGCGGATTGTACAAGGAACAACAAGAGTGCTTTATACCAACAGAATCCAAAAAAAACTTCATTTCGGTTTACATCAGTTGTGTTCCATTGTCAGTAAGCAATAGAAGGAAATCCTTCCCTCTTACAAATGTCAGATAAAACAGCAATCGTGGACCTGGTTGTGATATTACTCATAAATGCAACCTCAACCCATTTAGATTTTGCATCCACCAAAACAACAGCATATCACTCGCTTTCTCTTAGAAAGGAAAAAGGGCCAATGAAGTCTAAACATACTTTTTCCCAAACCTCATCTGCTGAAGAAACATGCTGGGGCTCATCAGACGATCCAATGCCAACTCTCAACCTTTTCTCAGATTCTTTGCACGCCAAACATTTTTCCACCCAATCTTTCACTTGCTGATCCATAGAAGGCCACCAATAAACCTCCCTCAATCTTTTTATCGTCATAGTTTGCCCCAAATGACCCTCATGTTCCAAGCCAATCAGTCTAGCACGCAAACCTGACGGTGGTACAAATTTATCTTGACGCATAATCACACCATCATCTGTAACAGATAATTGATCCACAATCTTTAAAAAAGGTCTTACACCGAATGGAAGACTACTTTCTCTTCTGATATTACCCTTCATCAACTTAACAACGCCCAACAATGTTGCATCCTCCTCCATCTCCATAATCCAAGTCTTCCTTTGAATGGCATTAGCAAAACATTCCAACGCTTGCCACAACTTCCTCTGTAGGCAAATCAGCTACAACTGCTTCTTTATCTGGGAGCCTAGACAAACAATCAGCAACCCTGTTTTTCCAGCCAGGAACGTACTCTACCTTGCAATCGAAATCTTGTAATTTCACAGCAAGCCTTGCCAACCGACCCGAACAATTGCTTATGCCACCAGGACCCAAAACTTTCAACAATGGTTTATGATCCGTACACAAGCGAAAATGACTGCCCCACAAGAATACTCTAAAATGATTGGTAGCCCAAGCTGCAGCCAAAGCCTCCCTTTCTAAGACTGCGTAATTACGCTCAGACTCAGACAATGAACGTGAAGCGAACGCCACTGTCCTTTCAACTCCACCACGTACTTGTGCAAGCACTGCCAGATGCCCACAGCACTGGCATCAACAGTAACAAAATTCTCCAGCCCATTTTGATAAGGAGTCAACACCCCTGCATGAGCTGTTTCCTATCATCCTCCTCCATTTCCACCATTTTACAATCTCTCTTTTGATATAATGCCACCCTCCTAAAATCCCACCCTTGTCGCCAAATTTGTTATGATTAAAAGGCATCAAACAGGTTCAGATATCTTCAAGTAGGTTTATTCATAAGAGAAAGATCCCAAACAGCTTATTGCCAGACACAGCTGGACCAACTGCCAATGTTGCTACATAGATGACATTACGGCAGAATCTCAAGAGCATCATAGAGATGTGCCATTCCAGGCAGCATCTCAATGAAATATAACATACTGACATTGTTACCTCGTTCCTTCTTCTCCAGACTTAACAAATCAATGGTTAGGCTGGCTTGGGCGGGTAAGCAGGCTCGCGTTCAGTGGCGGGTTCTCACACTGCCATACCACCTGGGGGCTTGGGTGCTCCAGAACTAGAACTCTACTGCAGGGCGGCGCAGAGTGCGCAGGCTCACAGCTGGATCCACGGTGCAGATGACATTCCATATCTCAGGCTTGAGAGGTTGTTTGCTGACCCTCTTCCCCTCCTGGCCGTCATCTTCGAGACGGCGGATCGCAGAACGGGGATTCTGGATTCCCTGAACTCGACGCGGCATGCCGGCACTGCTTATTACAACAGCAGGCAGGAGCACTGGTGTATTCTCCGGAAATGCCAGTGGATTGGGCGGTCTGGCTGACCCCCTGCAGTGATAAGGGAGTCGTACGTGCACTCCAAGCGCAGGGCATTCATAAAGTGGGGAACCTGTTTTCGGACGGCGCCGTTAAAACATAGAACGAAGTTACGACCGATATAGAAGCACCCTCCCTCCTGCAGCGCTTCCAGTTTCACAGAGTACATGGAGCATTGCGCCAACAACTTGGGGATGGCATGGACGAGCCCCCTGAGGTGCGAGAAGTAACGTATCGCATTAAAACTAAATCTCGCCGCAAACTCGTAAACAATATATAAAAATTGGCAATGTCACAGAGGGCCAACCAGAACACTAAAGCCAGACTGGCCTGGCAACACGACTTGGACATAACAATTGAGGACGGTATGTGGTTGTACTGTTGCACTAACACGAAGCACATCTCACTGCACGGCAAGCACAGACTGATCCATTTTAAATTCATTAATAGGGTGTACTATATACTAGAGAGAATGCACATGTACGGACTGAGAGATGACGCAACATGTGACAGATGTCGCTTCCCGACGGCGGACTTTACACACTTAGCATGGGGCTGCCCAGGGGTTTTCCAATACTGGGAAAAAATGTTCAGTGAAATAAGCACAATTGTAGAGTTGGAGATCCCCCGCGGACCCGGCGTTGGCACTGCTGGGCTACTCTAAAAGATTGCCGAAGGCGGCTCGCAGGTTGATAGATATGGGCCTGCTAATGGCAAAGCGCAGAGTGGCAATGTGCTGGCTAAGGGGTCCTCTGCCCACAGTGTCGCAATGGGCGTGTGATGTGCTTTATTGCTGCACCCAATCTGAGAACTTCAGCAAGACTACTCCCCCCGCAAAGCAGACCAAAAAAAAGGGTAGCGGTGGGGGTACATTTGCTGAGTCGGCGGCGGAGGAGAGAACTAGTGACCCAGCAACATAGAAGGTATTGCTAATTTGTGGACAAAGGTGGACCCTGTAGACAGGGGGCATTGCTGTCTTAGAATAATAGATGGGGTGCGATTAGAAAGGGAGAACTAGCGGAGGGTTACGATAAGAGCGGGGGGGGAGATGGGGTGGGTGAGCGATGGTCCAGGGCCTAATTGTAGTGTTTGTGCACAGTTGCTAAGAGTCCTGACGGAGACTGACTGAGCTGACTCCTTTTTTGTTTGTTTGTTAGGCAGATAAATGTAATGTTGTGCTTTACTTAACAATATGAGGGCCCAGAGGACAAGCTTCATATATTGACAGGTATAAGTTCCCTCAATGACAGTGCTGCCCGGCCTCCGGGATGTGGGTGGCGTTGCTGTAATGCATGCTTTAAGTATATATGCGGCCAGCCCCAGGGTTGTAGTTGATCCGCTGTGTTTGTCATTAGGAACTTTCATAATTAAAAACAACAAAAAAGAAGCTGTTGAAGGAGAAGCTGATGTTGGCATAAATGAAATCAGCCGAGAGTGGAAGTCAATCAATCATATGTAGGAAATTTTAGGGGCAAGGATGTAGCCTTACGGCTAGAGTGGTCGACCTCGGAACCGTGTTCGAGTCTCGGCAGGGACGCTCAACATCCTGTGATTCTGGGCAAATCACTTAATCTCCCCGTGCCTAACAAAAATTAATGTCTCTGTCTGTAACACAACTGGCAATCATGAAAAGTGCTCTGATTCCTTCGGGTCCAGTTTGTGCTATGTAAAACTCCCCCCCAAAAAAGAAATGTTGGTGCTTTGCAAGGTGTGTATCAGCAGGGAGTTCCTGTGATGCAGGGTGGAAATAGTTACCCCCAACAGGGTAGAGGTTGTGGTGTCTTGATTGACCAGAGTACTGGAATTGATGTGGCCACACTAAAAAAAATTAATCCATGTCATTATTGTACAAGTTAGGGCATTGGATGCAAAAATGTTTTTTTTTGTTTAAAAAAAAAATATGAGAAAAAAGGCATGTTACATGGTCAAGGTGGATCACTGAAACAATATTGATGACACAAACATAGAACTACCTAAATATCGAGTAAAAAATATAGAATACAAAAATATCGACTTCCTATCTCCAAACAGGTAAGTACAAAAATATCGAATCAAAAATATTGTTGTAAAAAATATAGATAGTCAAAATATCGAATTTTTTTAAATGCTTTGAAGTAATTAAAAATGTATGAAATAATAAATATAATTAACTTAAACATACTTAAAATACTTAAATAACCTGAAAATTATTAAATAATTAATGTAAGTAAAAAAAAACACACAAATTGATTTGTTAATACATATATATATATGAACGTAACATTAATAAATATATAAAATATTTTTACCAGAGGATAGCGGACAGGGTAACATTTACTTTTCCCACTCCAGTGAGTGCAACAGTAGAGAAAGCGTTGGATAGCGTAGGGGTAAAAATTACTATTCCCACTCCAGAGAGCGCAACAGTAGGGGAAGCGTTGGCTAGCGTAGGGGCAAAAATTACTATTCCCACTCCAGAGAGTGCAACAATAGGGAAAGCGTTGGATAGCGGGAGGGTAAAAATTACTATTCCAACTCCAGAGAGTGCAACAGCAGGGAAAGCGTTGGATAGCGTAGGGGAAAAAATTACTATTCCCACTCCAGAGAGTGCAATGGTAGAGAAAGCGTTGGATAGCGTATGGGTAAAAATTACTATTCCCACTCCAGTGAGTGCAACAGTAGGGAAAGCGTTGGATAGCGTAGGGGTAAAAATTACTAATCCCACTCCAGAGAGTGCAACAGTAGGGAAGGTGTTGGATAGTGGGAGGGTAAAAATTACTAATCCCACTCCAGTGAGTGCAACAGTAGGGAAAGCGTTGGATAGCGTAGGGGTAAAAATTACTATTCCAACTCCAGAGAGTGCAACAGCAGGGAAAGCGTTGGATAGCGTAGGGGAAAAAATTACTATATTCACTCCAGAGAGTGAAACAGTAGAGAAAGCGTAGGATAGCGTAGGGGTAAAAATTACTATTCCCACTCCAGTGAGTGCAACAGTAGGGAAAGTAAATACTTCATATATTAATGATAAATATATATATATATTAATACCAATTAAAAATGTATTGAAAATAATTACAAATTTAATATAATATAATAATTAAAGAAAAATAAAAGTTCTTTATTAATAATCATTACCTATTAATACAAATGAATTACCAATTTACAATTAATTAATTAGCAAATGAAAAATATTTAACAATTGATTAAAAATAAATACCAATAAAAATATGTAACATTTAATTAATAACAATTAAATTACTTCCCACTCTATTCCCCTGTAAACCCACAACCTGCTACAGTAAATAAATTAATACAAGTATCATAATCATCAATTAATCAATTAATAAAAATTAATTACCAATTATAATTTAATTAATTACCAATTAAAAATGAATGAACAATTAATTCAAGATAAATACCAATAAATAAATTAAAACATTTAATCAATTATAATTAAATTACTTTCCACCCTATTCCCCTATAAACCCAGAACCCGCTACAGAAAAAAATTAATAAAATAAACATAATTATCAATTAATCAATTAATAAAAAATCATTACCAATTATAATTTATTTAATTACCAAATAAAAATTATTTAACAATTAATTCAAGATAAATACCAATAAATAAATTAAAACATTTAATCAATTATAATTAAATTACTTCCCACCCTATTCCCCAATAAACCCACAACCCACTAGAGAAAATAAATTAATACATTTAACATAATTATCAATTAATCAATTAATAAAAAATAATTACCAATTATAATTTAATTAATTACCAATTAAAAATTAATTAACAAATATTTCAAGATAAATACCAATAAATAAATTAAAACATTTAATCAATTATAATTAAATTACTTCCCACCCTATTCCCCTATAAACCCTCAACCTGCTACAGAATTAAATCACGCAAAAATTAAATACCATAACATTCATTACTTAAAATAAATTCTAAAATAAATATACACTTTTCACACATATACTAACATAAAAAACACTTTAAAAAATTCGATATTATTAAAAAATCTATATTATAAACTTCGATATTTTGACTTTTCTATATTTATGTAAATTGATATTAACTTACTTACCTCAAATTCGATATTTTTGTTGTCTAAAGTCGATATTATAAAAAAATCGATATATTTAACATCTATATTATAAACTTCGATATTTTGACTTTCTATATTTATCCCGGGGGCTGCTTCGAAGGTGCACTATAAGCACGCTCTTTGCGGCCTGTCCGGACTGGCCTGACCTGGCACGCAGTTACCACATGGAAGGTGGCCAATAGGAGTCTGGGCTGGGAGGGTAGACTCACACAAGCCACGCCACTCAAGCACTGTGAACAACTGGGTAGGCTGATCCGTTCGAAGGGCTTTGACAAATGGGACCTCATATGCATCTCCAGGGTTGGCGATTTATGGAAATCAGGCAATGTGATGCCCTTTTCCCGACTGCAGCAGGAGTACGAACTCGCCCAGTCTGAATACTTTAGATATCTTCAAATCAGACATGCCCTGATCGCGGTTCTTCCAAGAGGTAGCGATCTCTCTGACTCCTCCCCACTTGAAGACAGGATACTCGACAGAGACCTACCGGACAAAGCCATATCCCTCATCTATAAAAAGCTCATTAACAACATGGCAGATCCTCTGACCCGCTTGCGTGCCAAATGGGACCATGATGTCGCGGGTCTAGAGGACGAGGAGTGGCGGGCGGCGGTGGCTTCCCCTCGCGATGTGGCCATTTCCTTCCGGCTCCGGCTGATCCAACTAAAACTACGTCATAGATCCTACCTATCAGGGGCTTTGCTGGTTCGCATGGGTTATGTCCCTGAGGGTGGCTGTGTACGGCAATGTGGGCAAGAGGGCCCATTTATTCACACTCTCTGGGAATGTGCTGTGATCCAGGGGATAATGCCTGCTTGGTTGTCTTCCTAAAGCTAAGAGAAACTCTCTCTGGTGCCCTGGCACTGGGAATGTTTAATTATAACGAAGGCTCCCGGTTTGATGGTATTTATATTTTTGTCATTTCCATCTGTATTTATCCATATTTATTTATTTTTGCTAATTTTACCTGTATTTATCCATATTTATTTTAGGTTTTGTGAAAAAATGTTGCTGAAATGTGTATATTTCTGCATTTATTAACCAGTTAATGTGCACTTGTGCCTGAACGCCTAACAGGTTTCAATGATATATAGACACGGTTAGATGGTAAAATATGCATTTGTAAGAAAATATGCAAATTTTAGTATCAAGGTTGTGCAAATCTACTGCTTTTTAAGGCTCTTTACTAAAATCCCTATATTTTGTTAATCCCCTTGCCTGTCATTATGCACAGCTATTGGCCTGGCAGTCATGATTGCTAGCATTTAGAATCACTCAAAAACAACCCAATTTCCGTTTTTATCCACATTTAAAAACAAGCATTGGCAAAGCCAATAGGTCTCGCGTTTGGGACCTTATATGTGTTTAGCCATGCAACAGTTGATGTTGTTGCACCAAGGATATTGTACTGCATAAATAAATACTTATAAGGTCCCAAAGGTGAGACCAATTGGCTATGTCAATGCTTGTTTTTCATTGTTTCTATCCTAGTTCAACTGCCTTCATGCCTTCATCCCTTGTCCAGATGTGCAGGGCAGACATAATAGTCAATGTTTTATCTGAGGAAATCTGAGTTTTCATGTAATAAACTACTGGTATGTTCAGTATAGGTTAGCATTCCTCCTAGAAGGCCTCCTGTTCAATATTCAGATTGACTCCGCGTGCAGATGATGGGAACCAACTGAGACAGGGATGACCGAAAGGAACTCTAAATGTATGAAATGAGTTTGGCCATCTATGATTTTTTTTTTAAGACATACTTTATTGGGTATTTCTGATGCACATTAAATATTTTAGCAATTCTTCATACATGTTAGTTTTGTAAAGAAATGATTTGCAAATTATATACGTATCATTTCACAACCTCATGTCGCAAGCTGTTCATACGTTCCTGTGCATAACCGTTTTATTCAGACCAAGGGGTAATTTTGGCCATCTCTGATGGTATGGAGAGACGTATAGAGACGCTTTTGGCGCCAAGTGACGATTTCACAGAGCTTGGCGGATGAGTGGAGTAACACATCCAGTTCATGCTTTTGAAAAGCAGATAAGGCAGTGACGTAGAAACCTTATGTTGACTGAGAACTATAGTGCCAAGTAAGCATAGTCCTATTAATACTCTATGAAGAGCATGCAGATGTGGAAATTGCTTCACATGGATATTTCAGGTGATACAATGGGGGGTACTCAATCATAGAAAAAGAAGGTTAGTCATAGAAAACCAGCTGTGCTCGCCATGGTAATGCAAATTGTTGTACAGATGTTGTGCTTAGCTCCCTATGCTATTGATTCAATTTAAGAAAACAAGAAAATGTTGAAAAATTAAACTTCATAGAGTGACAACGAAAATCACTGAACAACCCGGAGAAAAAACGGTTTGGACAGAAAAAATAACAACAGCACCAAGAGGAGCCAACGGCTTAAAATAGAGAAAAAACACAATACTAGCAATGTAAAGAAATAATTAAACTAGATAGCGAAGCGTAAAGCAAATAGATAAATACCCTGATTTGGAGTCGGTAGGAGTTTCCCGACGCCACTGCATACTCCTGTCATTATGCGGTTTCGGCATGTTTTGGCTTTGTGTCATCTGGTCTGTTTAGACACGCTGTTGTGCTTGCTCGTCGGCGCCGGCGGTATTGCCTGCTGTTAGCCAGAGGCAGCACTGGTTGCTTCGGCTGTGAGACGGAAGGAGCGATGCGCTGGTGCCGCCTGCTGAGAGCTGTGCCTGGAGGTGTGAAGCATAGGGGGAGGCTGGGCATGGGCTGGAGGGACCCCCAAGGCCCCCAAAGGACCTGGTTGGAGGATGCTGAGCGAGCAGCACCAGAGAGAGTAAGGAGCGCGCGTGCCACTTGCTGTGGTCCACAAGAATGGCTAATAGGAGGTGTAATCCCCTCTAACAACCCCACGGTTCACACAGTAAGCAGCCAGGTGCGCGAGAAGCTCGTCGGCAAAAGCAAAATAGAAAAAGCTTCGCAAGATGGCACGGTCTGTCCACAACAAGCTGCATACGCGAAGCGGCATTTTCATTGCTATGACAACGAAAGCTTTGCAAGATGGCGGCAGACTGTCAACAGTCCATACGGACACGCGCATGCTGTTTGCTTTGGATAAATGTCGAGAGGAGCCATCTTTGTCCATGCAAACGTATGCATATAAGCCCTCTGGAGACTTGATTGCAAACAACCCTCGCATGGCGAGAGTAGCGCATGCGCTGCTTTCGCCAGGCGAGACCTAATAAATACAGACTGGAAAATAAACGATTTTCTGTCTGTATTTATCTGTAAAAATCAGTAAAAACAAAAAACAGGAAACCTTAATTATAACAAAGCTTTTGTGTGTATTCTGCAGTGAGAGGGAAGGGCTGCGCTCTCTTAGCACGTACACAGATGCATTGAAATGCACAAGGGCCTGTGGCTTATTTTTCTGCTACATGATCTTGTAGCTTCAGAACTGCCTGGATGCCTTAAAGCTGTAGCAACTGTAGGTTTCAGCACAGAACATTATGAAAGTATTGTCATGGGACATCCCTTTACTGTATTCCTTCTCCACTCTGTGGAGATCTTTTTGACGCGTACATGCACTCAGCATTAGATCAACAGTTGATTGACTAAATATGAACAGATTATACTTAATATAACCCTCAAACGATGTGCTTCTTTTAATACTGCTACACTGTTACCTTTACCTGAAAATGCAGATTATGTTTTAGAAGTAGAGCTTGACTGTCTCAGTGTCACTGAACTATGCACCAAGTCAAGACCAGATATACAAGATGAGCTACTGGCAGAGCCTGATCTTATACTTTATTGATGGGACCTACCTGAGATAAGACAGAGCAACCCTAAGAGCTGCATACGCAGTCTGTACAGTCACACGGGTGGTAGAAGCTGTGGTATCCTGTCTAGTAGCTTATAGAATGTTAAGATATAGATTGTTGGGAAGTACTAGGTTCTTGGTTTTGTGACCATGATTCTATTATGGTCGGTTGAGGCTGGAATCTGGATTCGGTAAGACCCGTGGATGAGGTGCTTTAATAAATGAACCTGTCTTATCACAACTTGGAGTTTTCTCATCATTACAGAAGCCTCCTGGCTTTGAGGGGTGTCTCTGAACAGCGGCTGAATTGGTCACTCTTACTAGAACTTACTGTGTTTCTGAACAGCTGAAAGTGATGATTTTTAGAGACAGGCAGTATGGCTTTGGTGTTATTCATGACTACGGTCAGTTATGGTCACAGAGGGGATTCATGACATCATCAGTATCCTCCATTTGAAATGGAGGACATGTCATGAGATTATTGGAGGCATTGCATGCCTATCAAAATTGCATATGGGTGAAGATGACTATGTGACAGTTGGTAAACGATATGCTGAGGAGGATGCCCACTATTGTGGTCAAGGGGCCCGAACATTTAATGATGAATATGTAAATAAGTCTGAAGATGAGACCAATTACAACCTGTTGTTGACAACAACTAATACTTGGGAGGATTTGAAGAAAATGTTGCAGGAGGAAGTGCCAGAGGTACAACAACAGGGTTTGGTCAAAGCAGGTTGTGTTAAAAGAGAAAATGACATTTGGGTTTCAGAAGATGAAAGACCTGTATTGCCAGATAGCTTGCTGTCCCCAGTGGCTAGACATGTTCACGGTCCCACACATGTTGGAAGGAATGGCATTGGTAGATTGTTTCAACAGAACTGGTTTAACCCCCAATTCAGATTGATGGCTAAAGGATTGTGTCATAAATGTGTTGTGTCCCAGCAAATGAATGGAGGGGAAATAACTACAGTGACATTAAGCCATAGAGGAAGATGAGGCGAGCCATTCAATATAATGTAGTTGAACTTCATCAAGATGCCTGTGTGCATTGGTCTGCCATATGTCCTGGTGATTGTGTATCTTCTCGTATTGGGTTGAAGCACACCCAACAAGGAGACATGATAGCCTCACAGTAACTAAGTTGTTGAGGGAACTGATCCCCGGGTTCAGTTTCCCTACTTTGCTGGAGTCAGACGAGGTACTTATTTCAATAATGAGGTGCTGAAAATGTGTATTGCATTATAAGTGGGGCAAAGGCTACATTGCAGTTATTTGGCCTGATGCTTCAGGCATAGTTGAGCAGGTGAATGGAACATTGAAATCCAGGTTGGCCAAAGTATGTGTGTCCACGTCCCTGAAGTGGCCTGATGCTTTGCACTTTGTATTACTGAGTCTCTGCAGCATTCCTGATTGGAGGACAGGACTATCCCCACATGAAATCATCATGGGGTGAGCAATGAGACTACCAGTAGTGCCTACAAATGAGCTTGTGAACAATAGAGATGATTTGATTCAAGATAAATGCAAAGAACAGGCTTATGTGGTGCATTCTGTGTCTCACCAGGTTGGAGCTGCTACTTCCCCACTGCATCCAGAGCAGTGCCATAACATCAGTCCCAGTGACTGGGTCTTGGTGAAGAAACACGTTCGGAAAACGTGTCTGGAACCTTGATGGAGAGGAACTTTTTAGGTCATCATCGTGACAAACACTGCTGTTAAATGTGTAGGTCTCCCCAACTGGATCCATGCTGCCCAAACTTGCAGAGTGGTGTGTCCCTTGATGATGTGACGGTACCTCTCCTAGAAGTGCTGAATGTACCTGAAAGGAGGCAGGAAGAGGTTGAACAACTTACAGAAAATCAGGAAGAACCTGAAATAAGCACATCCTCAGCCTGAGGGCGGTCTTGGTGAGTCGACATCGGAGGTTGAGATCAGAGAGTCTCGTCCTGTGGTGCTGATTGAGCCAGATTCAGTCCCTGGCGAAGGGCCTAGTGCTGTGGCAAGCTGAGTTGGAGCTGAAAGCAGTTAGCCAAGAAGGAAGGGGACAGAGACTAAGTCTGCCTGCAGTCATGTGTCCCACACTGTCCAAGAGGACAGTGTGGATTCTGGTCTGATTGACAGTGAAGAGAAACAATCTGTACTCAGGAGATCAAAAAGAGCGGGAGTACCCTTTTTAGAGATACTCATCCCCTGAAGAGACACACTTTGTGGCAAATGACAGCAAGAGGGGATTTTGGAATTTGTAGGATAACAGTGAGATTCCAACTGAACCTCCATGAACTAAAACTTGTGTCTGAACTGCATATTTAATTTGCTTTGACATTAACTAGATTGACTCGATTTGTCTGATCTCTAAACTGAACTTTGAGCTGTGCTTTCATTACAGACAATTAAATGAACTTTGTTAAAAAAGAATTAATAATATTCCCTGGGGCTGAGGCTGCAGCAGGAGTGTAAGGGTGTAATTCAGAAGAAGACTGAGCAGGGTTAGGGAAGATTCACGAAGATTTGTAAATAATATCATCATGCGATTTATGGACTTTGTTATGCCATCTACATAATTTGAAACATATGAAAGAAATCAGTTTGCTGCTATTTTCTACTCAACTGTCCGATTTTGGTGAACTAAATAACTAGTAACCCCAACAGACGTAGGCTTATACTAGCTGGTGTATTAATAGTTGTAATTGTAGGACTAATTGTCTTGCTTTTAGGATTATATTCATCTGCACTTCTCAATTCAGTTGAATATAAATCTAGGACTACCCCATGAACCCCGATTACTACTGACAGTAGTTTGCATACATTTGATTTTAAAACATTGCATGTAGATTCTTCAAGAGGAGACTTCTCAAACGCTTATTTTACAGTGCTTTATGAATATATTGACACAATGGATACTAAGTATCCATGCGTCTGTACGCAGTTGCCTGCATCAGATACAGAAGGGATTGCCTATCATCATATTCCTTCTACATATGGTATTACATATACATTTTTAATGAGTCTTTTGTATGGAAAGGGTAATTTCCCATATTATTTCTCAAATTATGATTTAGTGCTTTCTCAAGTTCCCATGTTTAAGCAGTTGCCAAGGAGATGGATGCAGCTGACTGTTTCTTTATACCTGTAGCAACATTAGACACTCTTTGTGCTATTTTTTTTAACGTGTTTTCTTGAGTTTTCTCAGACATAGTCGACAGTGCAACAGTACATATTATGAGCTTGTTATGGTAACAGCAGTGATATACCAATGTACTGGATGCACATGTGTCATTACCAGGGGAAACATAAGCAGCACAGCACAGGCAAGTGTTTGCACATAGTTAAGGAAGGGAAGAGTAAGGTAGGTCGGGTGAACAACAAAAGAGCACAAGACTAATGCACAAGGGCGGCTGGTCCCTCGCAGCGCATACATGGGCATCTGTTGTTGTGGTAGAAGAAGAGACCGCTCTAGTAGAACACCTTTCATGCAGGTAAGCAACAGAATCAGGGGAGTGAGGAGAAGGAGGGGGACAAAGGGGGACAAAGGAGGCAGTGGGTTGGGCTTATAGCAGTGGAATGATGGGGGATGTAATAGGCGAGGCATCTGCAGCAGTCAACAGGTCAAGTGTGCTGGTCAGGGAAACAGGTTCTGCGCTAATGGGGGGGCGAGTGATTGGCCAGGTGGGTGGTAGTCAGAGGAAGTTCCCCTAGATGTGCAAGCCTCAAGCACAGCATCCCACTGATGTGACACTGGGTACTTTCTGAGACCCCTCTGTTCTTCTGACTACCGGGCCGTGCCCTCCACTGTCACCCAAATCTTCAACGAACATGCCCCGGCTAGTTGCCAAAGGGGTGCCCTTGAATTCCAGGCATGAGTGATCCCTATCTTAGTTAGAAGTGTCAGGTCAAGAAACCAGGCGACTGCCCTGTTTTTTTTTTAAGTGTGTTAGGACAGACCAAGGGCCACACGCCCCGGGTGTACAGTGAGGGAATCCCAATGCTGCGAGAGAGGCAGGCAGTTATACACCGCCAGTAGTCAGTCAGCCGGGGGCAGGACGAAAACATGGGTATAAAATGTGCATCCTCTCACAGGCAGTGGGGACAGGAGGCATCTGCATGGTGGGAGAACTGGTTGATCTGTGCAGGAGTGAGATATGCTCTGAGTAGGATATAGAACTGTATTCATTGGAGTTGCGCATTCCGGGAGACAGTGGGGGGGTAAGCCAAGATCGTGGCCCACTCCCGCATTGCTGCATGCCCTACCCAAGTCCTCGCCCCACCGGTTGTGAAGCATTGGGAGGGGTAGGCAGGTATGTAGGTATAATGCCTTGGTGAACCATGTGACCAAGTTACTCCCTGTGCCCCATAGGTGTAGGTTTTTAGAGTACCAGATGTGCCCTTGGTTCAGACTGCAGGGATCAACTGCATGCCTGCAGAGTATCTGTAATTGAGTTATATATGAGGAATTGTCCGGGGAGGCCAGTGCGGTCACTCAGATCAGCAAAAGGGTTGAGCGTAGTGTTGGAGAAAAGGTCTCTAAAGGTTTGGGGCCTCCTTTATGCTAGAGGTGATAGCCGCCATCATGATTTCTGTTTCCCACCTGGGCATACAGAGTGTCTGGAGTAGGGGGCATATGGCACCAAGGCGTGAGTGAGGCACAGGCAACGGTGAAAGCAGAGAAGCGCCACAGACACAAGATGCATAGGTGGGATGGGAGCGTGTGCTAGAGGATGAAGTAGTGTAGTAAACACTTCAGTGTTCATGAGGGTTGCTTCAGTTTTGCCGTATCATCAAAGTCACTTTTGGCAAACCACGGGGCAACCCCCTGCAGCTGAGCAGCAAGGTAATAGTGCTCAAAGTTAGGAGCCCCCAGCCTACCCGTCAATTGGCAGGCACAGTTTCGATAGCGCTACACTGCGGTGAGTGCTGTGCCAGGTGAAATTACCAAGCAGGCACTCAAGTGTAGCAAAGACGCATTTCTGCAAATATATGGGGATGTTAACAAAAATAAAAAGTGTGGCAGCACCAGTTTTAGATAGAGCAATGCATCCCTCCACCAATAGCAGCAAAGGTGTTCGAAAGGAGATTTGCCCATGGAAGGAGGAAAACACCTGGCACATGTTTTCATTCTCTAGCGCCGCTGCGTCGTGATAAATCTGAATACCAAGGTAGAGGAGTGTGTCCAGCTGCCATTGCACTGGTGCCTCTCCCAGCCAGAGAGTAGGGTCTTCTGTCCAGGCCAACAATGGAAAGAGGTAATATTTGTCCCAGTTTACTCAGAGGCCCAAGACAGTGGCAAAGGCATTGAGGAGGCATTTGATTGCAGGCAAAGGCTCAAAGATATCACGCACATATTGGTGCAGGCCATCAGCACAGCGAGAGACAGCATGCATTCCATCTCCCAGCATGATCCCTCAATTTCGCCCCTGAGCTCTCAGTCCGTGCGCCATGGGTTCAATAGCCAAAGAGAAGAGCAGAGGGGAGCGGAGAGTGGACAGCCCTGGCAAGTTCGGAGATATACCTGCCAGTCTTGGAACAGGCCAGTGGTGCAGTATGTAGGAGCTTCATAAGCCAGAGCATTCGAGGACCTATGCTAATGTTAGACAGTACGGCAAAAAGGTACTTCCATTCCAGGGAGCACAGGTCTTCTCCGGGTCCAGTACCAGGCAGCCTGATTATGACCATTGGCCCGGTGCCTGCTCCAGAACTTGAAAGAGGCGGTGAAGATTCAGAGATGTGCTGCGGCCCAGCACAAAGCCATTCTGGTCTTTGTGGACCAGCTGCGGTATCACTGGTGCCAATCGGTTCACCAGGATTTTACCAAGAATGTTGTTGTACACATTACGCATTGCCAAGAGTCAGTAGGAGCAGAGATTGGATGGGTTGCGCCCTGGCTTAAGTATGAAAATAATCTGTAAGGATGATGTCCAGTAGCAGAGAAGTAGTTTAAGTAGGTTTATTTAGTCTTAGTTGCAGTTAGTTAGTGTAGAGAAGCCCCACCTGGAGCAGCCTGCCTGCTGCTCAGCCCACACTCCAACTGTCACACTTCACCTCACAGGCAATTAAACATTCCATTCATCAGCACCACACCAACATTCCACGCAGCACATACACACTGGCTGAGCAGCTAGGGAAAATGCAACAGGATAAATACATATAAGGGATACAACCTATCCTCCCCCTTTATATAACACAAACATTTAACTGGAAACCTGAATAAGAAGAAACATAAAAAGAGAAATTATACTGAAGTACACAAATGCAAGCAGTAATAAAGCATAAACCTGAAAGAGTCATAATACATATAAGATAAAAAAGCACAGTAAGCATTAAAGAAAGCATTAAAGAATAATACAAAGAAGGTGCACAGAAAAATATACAAGAGAGAATGAAATAGATGTAATAGATAAAAGTCCAAGATAAGATGAAGAAGATGCATTGATAAATATACAGCATAATATATCACACATCCTCCCCCTCTATGGCAGAAGAAACAACATGTTAGATAAACGACACAACTGCATCTGGGACTACCACCAACCACACCCACTGGCCAGAGAGGCAAGAGAGGAGGCATAACATAGCATGGATTGAACTAGCCGTATAAACGACTGACACACACATGTAAAACATAAAAGTAATGGGTGAAGTACACCTGACCAACTGTCCCCAAACAACAGCAAAAAGAGTAACATGTAACGACAGGTGACGTTCACCAGCAACACACATCCTTAAAGTAAGGACAACCCGTCAACAATGTAGAAATGGGCGACACCCGCCCTTACAGCCATCCCTTATGTAAGAACATCAAACAAAATGTGCAGCACAGGGTGACTTACACACCTTTCAGCCATCCCTCATGTAAGAGTGTAAGACGCAAACTGTAGAAATGGGACTTGCACCCATACAGCCACTCCCCATGTAAGAGCAGAAAATGAAACGTGTAGCACAAGGTGACTAACACACCGTCCAATCATCCATCATGTAAGGGTCTAAAACGCAAACTGTAGAAATGGGTCTTGCACCCATTTAGACATCATGATCCCTCATGTAAGGGCATGTAACGAAAAATGTTGAAATGGGTGACTTCCACCCATACAATCATCCCTCATATAAAGGCACAAAACTAAACAAAGGAAATGGGCAAAACCCACCCATTAATCAATCCCACGAGTAAGGGATATGTAAAGTTAAATGTAACAACGAAGTGGAAGATGTAATGTAAAATGTTAGCATAACTGAATAGCATAAAATGCGAACATATAGCTATAAATGTGTGGCAAAATGTAAACAAATGTAGCATTCCAAGGGAGAAAAAAAGATAGGCATTACACATTCCAATGGGTTGTCAATCTGGACTACGCACACCAGAAATAAATATCCATAAAATGCCAAAGTACACAGTTTGTAAGAACCTGGAAATCCAATCAAACATAAGCTGGTAAAGTACCCCAAAAGACATTGGAAATAGCGTTCTTGTCATTACAGGATTGGTGCAAGCTGTCACCCGATCCTGGTACAGTGAATCCATGCATGAAAAGGTTTCATCAGGGGTAAATTGTCTCGTCACTTCCCACTCAAGTGGAGGGAATATCCGACACTCAACGAGTTCACGGATTTCAAGGGGACTTGTACTGAAGGTATTTTTATTGGAGGCCTACCTTGTTTTAGGCAGCGCTGGACTCTTGAGGCATAGGGCGAGACTCCTGAATGAATCATCCCTTGACACAGCTCCCGCCACATGTGGGCACCCCACCGACTCATCATTGTTTGTCTAAGAGAATTGCATGCGCAGTTGCCAAACCTACCGCGGACTGTGCCTCATCGCCATGCCAAAGCAAGCGTTACGACGTCGGCTACGCTGGAAAAAAGAGCAGACCGCCCTAATAAAGGTACATGAGATGACGTAGGCCATCCTTTGGGGAAATTTAGATTTGATATCACAGAGGAGATCGTGTTTTTTTTCTTGAACGTCTTCAGCAACAGGCATGCATTGAATCAGCAATTCAGCCTGCACTATTTGAATCAGCAAACCAGTTGCAGATGTGCACTGTGCTAAAAGTGCATGGAAGATCATTCTTTATAGCACAGCGACTGGCACGCTTGTGTTAGTGCCACTTTGGAATTGGTCATCAAGCTCACATGAGGTATTTTTTTTTTCTTCTTTCCTCTTTACCGTTATCATCTCATGCAATAACCACCAACCATATGCGTACAAGTTAGATTGGTGTACTAGCTGTAATAGGTATGGCTTCTGGGAACGTATGGTACCCATCACCTCCTCAACCATTTTTAACGGCGAAAGAAAAGCCAATATTGAAATTGAAAGAATGGAAAGAGCATTTTGAAAACTATGTGTCAACCTTTGAGGACAATGAGGATTTAACTTTGGACAAAGGGAAAAAAATATTACTATACTGCTTAGGGGATGTCAATCTAAAAATCTACAACCAAACATAAAAGAAAGCCAGGGCTGCTGAACAAAATGATGTATAAAATATGTGTTGGAGGATTTAGATACATATTTCAACCCCACAGTCTGGATATTGTGGACAGATATACATTTCATAGGAAGCAGGGCAAGAATAAGCTGTGTAGAGGATTAAGTAGCAGCCTTAAAGAATCTGGCGTTAACTTGTAGGTTTGCTAATTTACAGGATGAGTTTATTCGTGACCAGATAATCATGCATGCTGCAAATTCTAATATACAAAACAAGTTATGGACTATGGGTAAATCCACACTACAAAAAGTAGTTGAAGTGGTAAAAAACCAGAAGACATACAAAGGCTGAAAGCGGCGCAGGTCCTACTAATCAATCTTCGTTTAAGGATAGGAATGCCTTGCTTTAGATTTGGTCACAAGGGACATTTTGCCAATGATAAAAGATGTCCTGCAAGGAAACAAGGGTGTTCGGGCTGTGGTATGGTAGGACGTTACCAGAAGGTGTGCAGGAAACAGAAAGGTAGAGGGGTAAACCTCCTAACGCAAGATTTAAATACAGATTCGGAAGACTCTGATGATGACAACTTAAACGCGTGTTCTATGTGTGGATGATGGAGTCTTAGAAAAGAAGAGCACCACAAGAATAAACCTAAATGTGACAATAACATGGGGTGTAGTTATAACGGAAACAGCCAAGACAATGGCCATGAAACAAGTCCCTGCTCTTATCCAGATTATTACCACCCCTAGCGTAAGAGGGATAGTCCGCTGTAAAGACCTGGCCTCTTCAGAGTCGAAGAAGGCGCACAAACTCTGTCTGGGTGATGTGCATTTCCTAGAGAAATGCTATGTGAGCATTACGATGGCACAGATGAGTATATCGAATATCGCCAGGAGGCGGGTGTGCATCTCCCTGATATTCCACATGATCACATTTAGGTCAGGTATACGGCGCTTCATGTTGGGGCAATGGGTTGGTGCTGGCTGCCGCGAGGGCGGCTGAGTCTAAATGAAGGGTGGTAAATGCCGGGGCATGGAGACCAGTGTGCAGACTAGAACAGTAGAAATAGGGTAAGAATACTATGGGCAGGGTGTAAAATGTGCATTGTCCAAACTTAGCATAATTATACCCTATGTAAATAGTGTGATGTGTGGATTCGGCTGGAGTGGTAGTGAAGGATGTCCCCGGGCAGGACCTAATGTGAGGATAGTAGTCATTCAGGTGTCAAGCAGCACAGGGGCATGACTGCTGGAGGCTCAGAGGATAAGTGGCAGGGGCCGTGCAGCTCACGTGGAGGCCACGGCTGAAGTAGGTAGAGACTGGGTTGCTCCCTGCACATGTGCTACGCAAACAAATGATGGACGGAATGCTGAAAGAATCATACATTCACCCCCAGGCAAGAGTTCTGGGTTAAATCCATCGTTCGGGCTGGACTGTTCCCATGAGGCACAGGGTCAGACTGATTTGCATATGGCCATGTCTGAACTGGGGTGGCGAGTGAGCTAAAGAATTATGATGGATTGAACCCAGAGCAGTTGACTGGGGGTGAGTGCTTGCAATGTTATACACTCTGTCCATCATCCCCTTTGGTTTTGCTTTGTTCGCCCTAAGTTGGCAGGTTATGCCCAGACGTGGGCCCTTTCTCACTTTGCCACTGGATTCAAGCTAGCCTGGCTGATGACGTCTGATTAGCCAGAAACCGGTCCCAGGATGCTTGTTTCCGGTTCAGCGAAGACACGGCTTGGTAGTTCGGGCTGGACTGTTCCCATGAGGCACAGGGTCAGACTGATTTGCATATGGCCATGTCTGAACTGGGTGGCGGAGTGAGCTAAAGAATGATGATAGATTAAACCGGGATCAGTTGACTGGGGGCGAGTGCTTGCAATGTTCAACACTCCGTCCATCATCCCCTTTGGTTTTGCCCTGCACATGTGCAGCATGGGTCACACAGCAAGAGAGGGAAGGAGGGAAACCATGGTCCCTTATTAGGGCTTGCAGTATCCAGAGATGGGCATGTAAGAGCTAAGTGCCACACAGACAGGTCTGGCTATGAACTAAAGCAGGATGCCACAGCGCATATATCAAGGTATTCCCTTAAGGCCTCATTTATAAATATCTGGAATACACGTGGGGCGTTGCAGAGGCCGAAGGGCAGGACCAAGTATTCGTATGGCCGTTTTCCACTCGTCTCCCTCTCTAACACTTACCAAATGTTATGCACCCCTTAAATCCAGTTTGGTGAAAATCTTTGCACCTTTCACTTGATCTCGTAGTGTCTGTATCAATGGAAAGAGGTAACTTTTTTTGATGGTCACATTGTTAAGGACTCAGTAGTCAAAGCATGTATGAAGCTCTCCCATCTTCTTTGGCACAAAAGACAAAGGGGAAAAGCTAGGAGAGCGAGAAGGCCTGATGGAGCCCATCCGAAGCATTTTATCAAGGTAGTCACGAAGATGGTGATTCTTTTTCTCCGTCAAGGCGTATATCATACTGCATGGTATTTGATCCCTAGGCAGGAGGTCAATTTGGCAATCGTTTGGCCGGTGAGGGGGAAGAACTGTGGCCATTTTTTCAATCAAACACACCTGAGAGCTCTTGAAAATATGGAGGCATAATCGGATTGGCATCCTCTATAGTTGCCAATACCTTGTTCTGTGAATTAAACACAGAAGCACCAAACAATGTTTAACATAAAAGGCAGATCGAAATGTCAAGGTATGCTTAGCCCAATCAATGTCAGGGTTGTGCTTTTCTAACCAAGGTATTGCAAGTATTGCTTGGAATTGTGGGGCATGAATTAAATCAAAACGTACTACTTTGTGTGTTTCCTGTATATGCAACAGCAGATCAGCTGTGGAATGGGTAATGGTCCCCGGTAGCTTGTTTCCTTCCCTGTATAAGAATTGGCTTGGTAGTTTGGTCTGCCCTGTTCCCATGATGCACTGGGCCAGGGTCAGACTAATTTGCATATAGCCAAGTTCTGAGCTGGGATGGTGCAGTGAGCTGAAAAACGGTGATGGATCAAGCCCTGATCTTTGGACTGGGTAAGAGTGGTCTGCTTAATTCAGACACTCTGTTCATCACCACCCCCTTTTCTGAATAATTTTTGTCCACCATAAGCGTGGAAGGGTATACTCAGATGTGAGTCCCTAGCTCATTGCACCATCAGGATTCAAGCAAGCCGGGCCGAAGACGGCTGAAATGCCAGAAACCGGTCCCCGGTAGCTTGTTTCCTTCCCAGTATAAGAATTGGCTTGGTAGTTTGGTCTGCCCTGTTCCCATGATGCACTGGGCCAGGGTCAGACTAATTTGCATATAGCCAAGTTCTGAGCTGGGATGGTGCAGCGAGCTGAAAAACGGTGATGGATCAAGCCCTGATCTTTGGACTGGGTAAGAGTGGTCTGCTTAATTCAGACACTCTGTTCATCACCACCCCCTTTTCTGAATAATTTTTGTCCACCATAAGCGTGGAAGGGTATACTCAGATGTGAGTCCCTAGCTCATTGCACCATCAGGATTCAAGCAAGCCGGGCCGAAGACGGCTGAAATGCCAGAAACCGGTCCCCGGTAGCTTGTTTCCTTCCCAGTATAAGAATTGGCTTGGTAGTTTGGTCTGCCCTGTTCCCATGATACACTGGGCCAGGGTCAGACTAATTTGCATATAGCCAAGTTCTGAGCTGGGATGGTGCAGTGAGCTGAAAAACGGTGATGGATCAAGCCCTGATCTTTGGACTGGGTAAGAGTGGTCTGCTTAATTCAGACACTCTGTTCATCACCACCCCCTTTTCTGAATAAGTGGAATGGGTAATGGGCACTGACTTCAAATCATCCATAGTCTTTACATCATCCACCATATCCTTAACCAAGGCAAGCATACTATAATGATTGGCTAATGCTAGGTCTATGAAATTTCCAGTAGCAGCAAAATCTACTAATATATACAGCTGTGTGGAGTGTTCCCCCAAGACACCAGAACATGAATAAAAAAGTGATGATAGGTATGCATAGAAGTGACTTCTGCCAAGGACTTTAAAACTGTAGAACTAGAACAACCCAAAACTCTTGTCCCAGCAGGTTTCGGGATCACTAGTTTCCTGACTCGTCTCTTCTTTTAGGCTTCAAAGTACAGTCACGCAAGAAGTGGCCTTACTTACCACAATCTAAACAGAACTTCATATCTGTTTTTCCTCCTCTCTTAGGGACCTCTTAGACTACCTGTTTGCACTCGTTCTGAGTCTTTTGTGTTTTTCTCTGGCTCTGGTTTTCTTTCTCGATACACAAGTACCTTGGTTTCGGTACATCCCCTATCCCTATGTCTTTCCGTAAGGCAGTGGTCCAGCTTTACTACTAAGTCTATTAAATCACTACAGGATTCGGGGGTAATTTACCACTTGGGCTAACAGATCCTTCAGCTTATCTTTCAATCCCCTGTAAAATAAGGAACTTTCTTTACCTCCTGGCCAATTTACTTCCTGCTACGAACATACTAAAATTGGAAATATACGACACAAGGTCTTTAGTACCCTATCATAAATTCAGTAACTCTGTGCCTACTTACTGCATAAAGGAGTGGTGATCAAACAGCCTTTTAAGTGCAGTTTTAAATTCATCATATTTGTACAACAGAGGGTCACTTTGTTCCACCAATGGAATGGACCACGTAGCTGCTGTACCCCCTAGGCATGATGACATAAAGGCGACCTTTGACTGTTCATTAGGGAAACAAGACTATTTGCTAATACAATGCAAATCCCATTGGTTGATGAATGAAGCAAACTTTGCAGGGTCACCTGTGAATTTTCAATGGAGCTAACGGAATTGTGGGAGGGATATCGATTAGAATAACTGGTACACCTGCACCTGGGCTAAACCCTGTTGTGGTGGTTGTGGGAAAGGTACCACCCATAGCCCTTGCTCCTTGTCCAGTCATTTTCCCACTTGTTCCAGCAACTCCCAACCCCTGTAATATGTCTACTATTTGAGTCCAGGTCTGTGCCTCTTTTTGCAGATTGCCTATCAACTTTTTTCGTGTGGACACAAGCGGTGTTGCAGAGACCTATACGTTGTGGATATTGAACAAAACAATGACTTTGGGAAAGCCGAAATTATTCTTGCGAGATGATGTTACAACGCATAACACCACAGAACTGAGAGTATTGGCACTTATATATTGGGAACAATTATATTTAAGGTCTATTCACATCCAAATCAAATCTGGTAGCAACCCGTGTCCACCATTGGCAGGATCAATAAATGGCCAACCTTAGGAAGTAGGCTCCCCCGAACAAATGAATACCTATCTGGAACATCGTCCCAGATCCTTGTTGTCTCAGTTTTCCTATTGAAGATCGAATAACAGAAATAGGCTCTGCTGGACAAATGAGGACAGATTTGGCATACCGTCCAAGATTCTTGATGCCTTAGATTTCTTGCTGAGGTTTAGAAAACAGAGATCCCTGGGTGTAGAGAACAAGGTGCATTGTATCTGACTGGTCCTGAAGAAGGTGGCTCCGAATCTTGTTGTATGCCACCGAAACGCGTTGACCATGTCCCTTGTAAAATCCTACTGAATGCAGTAACCCTGTATCGGGCAATAGATGATGACCAACTAAACATGTTAACTTGTTCAGATAGATTGTTTTGTGATTTGAATGTGTATGAAGTATGAGTGAGTGGTTTGGTTGTGTTGGTTCTCTACCCAGGAATTAATGGATTTTAGTGTGTATAAAAATTTGTGTATTATAGATCTCTGATAAAAAGTGTGTAATTGTTTATAACATTTTATGCTGAAAATAATATGAAAACAAGTACTAATAAGGAAAACAAGCATTTACAATGTAACGGTTTCGCCTTTGAAAAAGTTAGAGCTATTGGCATTGTAAATGACAACATTTTTATGTATGTGTTGGTTTTGAAAACAGATAAATAAATGGCACTGTCATTTACAATGCTAATAGCTTAATCTCTCGCAAATGCCACACACAAACACACAGACCCACACAGAGTCCCACACACATACACACCTACAGAGCCACACACAGAGCAACACACACACATACACAGAGCCACATACACAGACACAGACACACACACAGCCCCCCCCCCCCGTCAGGACGCACCCTCCAGGGCCATCATGATGGACGGGAAATCCTTGCAGTTTGAAATGCCAGTGGAGTCGGTGATGCAGGTCTTCCACAAGTTGGAACAGAAGGTGGCCGTGGTGATGACTGTGCCGTCGATGCTCGACACCTTCTAGTAGTCGGTGGGCAGCGTGGAGCAGACCAGCACCCAGCCCGACAGGGCCAGCAGGACGGCCACGATCTCCCCCGCCTTGCAGTCACCTCAAGGCCATGAGAATCAATGGCAGAAGTGGGCTGACCCATTGTCACATTCTATATGCTAACACGTCACAAACAGAATGTGAGTGATATTAGAACAGACCAACGAAAAGGAATGCTCCATGGCCCCTCTCGAAATGTATATGGATGCATGTTTTTAATAAATTTTTCTGACTACAAGAGCCTGGAAAATAGCTAAATATGACAAGCCGGACCAAAAAAATTGGATTAATATACACACAAAGCTAAATCACATGCATAAAATTGGATTATCACAATGAAAATCTACTAGGGGGGGCTTGTCAGACGGGGCTAAACACCAAAACTCTTGCTGACTATTGGAATGTGTGAGATTCCATGTTCCAAAATACTTCTGCAGACTTTACCACAGTGTAACAAAAAGCCACCCTTAAAGACCTGTTAGCTTAACCTTATGCTTTTCATAAGAAATGTTAGACTACTGCATTTGTCAAACCATTTCATAATAAACAGATTTAATCTATGGCATCAGACATCATTTTTCGATAGGAAATTGGAAACACTCATCTACAGGCTTGAAAACAGTGGAATAACAAGCCACCCGTAAAAGCCTTTGAACTCCATTGCCTTTGTTTTAAGGTTCCAAGATTACCAGATCCTGGGCATCTAACATGGCATAAATTGTTTATCCCCATAACGAACTTGAGGCCTAGGCTTTCCAATATGGCATAACGTGCAATTTAAGCACTCTTTTGTAGTGAAAGAACACATCTCCTGCCCAGTCATATCCTGTATTGAAGATAACCAACATTTAGGCAGGGCCAAAGCTCCTCTCTCAGTAGTGTTTCTTGTAACTCTTTTATGTTAATTACATGAGGTAATGAGACAGCTGTGCTGTCAAGCCTGCTCTAAAAAGAGACTCCTTATAAAGTTACATCGGTTTAGCGAAGTTTGGGGGATGGACACACATGGGATTTAATTGCTCCACAATGTATATTTGTACATACTTGTGTAGTATAAACCTAGTCGAAAGTGAGTAGAGTGCGGTACTGAGTCAAAGGCAGAGACACAACCAGAAATGTAATCTAGACAACGTTCCGGGTTCTGACAGGACAGGAGTACTAATTATAGTTTGTTGAGGCAAGAATCTACTTACGTGACTCAAACACACAATAATGGTCACCATGTGCTTTTTATCTGGCTGCTGGGCACACCACAAGGGGGTAATGCACATCATGCTGAATACCAAAAACTAGAAACAGCTGCCAATTAGGCCACCTGAATGAAGTCAGCTTGGTGAGAGTACTCAGCTCGGAAATGGGATACTCGGAACGAGGCATGAATGTTTAGCCCTCCGGGAAAATGAAGGTTTGACTCTGGAGTGCTCCCTGTCCTCTAACAATAAGCTTACCTCGCTTTATTAAAGTACTGGTCATAGGGCCAGTATCAGTACCCTCAGCCAGCAGAAACCAGGTGCTCCTGTGTCACACCTTCTAGGTCGGAGAGGAGCAGAGTTGACAAGGCGTGGTGCAAAAATAGATGACCCAAGCCGGGGACATACTACTACATGGGGGCTTTCATCTACTGCCATCTCGACCTTATGTTTATGACAATGAAGAGTCGAGGGAGAGAAAAGGGTCAAGTTAAAGGGAATTAGGGAGAGTGGAGACAGTTGGACGGTTAGGCACATGATGTAGTGGTGGTGAAGAGAACATAAAGGAAAACTATATAGAAAGGAGGGTAAGTGAGAGAGAGAAAAACTGTAGAGAAGAGGGGCGACGGAGGAAACGAGACAAGGGGTAAGGGAAGATACATACAGATAAGGATAGAGGGATGAAGTGGAAGCAGAGGAGGGGAGAGGAAAGGAGAAAGCGGATGAGATTGCTGTAGGGAAAGAGACAAAGCATACATGGGAGGCGGAGTTTGTGAAACAGACATAAGATGGCAAGAGGTAAGGAAAGGGGGATGGGTGAAAGAGAAGCCGTGATATAAAGACAAGGAGAAATAAAAAAAAGCCACGTCCCAGCAGCAAGAAACAAATGAGATATCCGAAGACGGAACGAATGAACAGGCACTCACCGGCGGGAGAGCAGGCAGCATCCAGTCTGGCAATCCGCTCCCTGGCTCGCTCTCCTCTCTTCGGACGGGGCAGTCCTGTGGGGGGGTGGGGGGGGGGGGGGGGGGGGGTTGGGGGGGGCTATGGACGGAGCCTGAACTCACCGGTACCTGTGCGAGGAGGTGATGGGGAGGCCGAGGGAGCCCCTCGGCCGCTGTAGCCCTGGCTTCCGCTCTCCTCTCTTCGGACGGGGCAGTCCTGTGGGGGCGGGGGGGGGACGGACGGGAAAAACAGCACGGGCACACGGACAGCGGGGAGGGGTGGGGAGGTCCTGGGGGGGGGCTATGGACGGAGCCTGAACTCACCGGTACCTGTGCGATTTATTTATCTTTGTTCACGGCGGCAATCGTAAGGGTGCACTGAAAAAGTTATTTGATCTGCTCGGTGTTTAGTTTAATCCAGTATTTAATGCATCTTATCTTTAGGATGCGATATGTAGATGGACGAAATGTATGCACTTGTATAGTGCTTCGTCCACAGGCAGAGGAGTACTGTATTAGGATAACAGGCGAAGGCGAATGAGTGATTGGAGGAGCTTTGCTGCTGCAGTCACTCACTGTGGGGGTGTGATGCAGTAAGGGCTGCCATACCCCACGACAAACTGGATATCCTGACGTTGTCTGGCCCTTACCTTCGTGTTAGTGTAGATAAGAGGTTGTATCATAGGAATACGTCGTGAGTTCACCCAAGCACGCCTTGATCCAGCACTAACCAGTCAGACGCTTTATTTACTTTTAGACTTTCAGTGCCTTTGTCCAATAGCAGCAAGGTTGGGATATGGCTAATGAACCAATGAGTGGACTGAAGTCATCCTGGAAGCTGACGCTAAGACATTTGAATGGGTGGCGGCAGTTGTTTGCTTGTTTCTGAGCTGGGGTTGGTAAAACCGATGGACTCGTCTGTCCCGTAGAGCATAAGATGAAGACGACTGTAGCGTGGGAGAGTGCGGCGGGTGAGTGAATACTATGGGTAGATTGAGGGTGAGGGGGGATAGTTGATGGAACGTGGTGAAGAGCATGCCAGAGAGCGGGTATACAAGCAAACAGCCGAAGGGTGGATTGGGAGGGGTTACAAATAGCAATACTTGATTTTGCAGTGATCTCTTCAGTCCCACTCGCCCGCAATGTGTTCGTGTGCGACTCGTGGGGTTACAAACTTTCTCAGACAAAAAATACCGGCTGTTTGGCATGTTATGTGTTTCTGGACGGTCCACAAGCTCGCATTTGAACATCAAGGTGTGGGAAATAATTTTTTTATTCTTTTTGGA
The DNA here is from genome assembly GCF_964263255.1 of Lissotriton vulgaris. Lineage (NCBI taxonomy): Eukaryota > Metazoa > Chordata > Amphibia > Caudata > Salamandridae > Lissotriton > Lissotriton vulgaris. Next base: position 1,023,730,295 of record NC_141697.1, read on the forward strand.
GCCTAGAAATTAGTCCCTGTTTGTTGCAATAGTGAGGCGAGCCCCCGATGACGTCAGAGCTCCTTGACCAATCGGAGCGCGGCTCCCTCATGCCAGCAGCCTATCAGAGCACGGCTCCTGCGTGCCAGCCACCAATCAGCTAGCTGCCCCTTCGGGTTGGTCTCCGTGGCTCTGGAGATGCGGGCGGCGATTTCTAGGGCAGTCTCAGGCCCCGGATAAATCTTAACAAGCACCTACGAGGACACGGACAGCGGGAGGGGGGGGGGCAGAAAAGCACACGGACAGCGGGAGGGGGGCGGGGAGGCACACGGAGGGGGTGGGAATAGCTCCAGAAACAAATGACTTTAAGTGAAAGGGGAGGGAACGGGAAAAAACGAAACTCCGCCCATGGAAAAAATCTCGGGAACGCCCCCGAATCTGGTCCGGCCTTGACGGACAGATCTCTGTTCCAATGGCTAGCCTCCATTTATGGAGCTAGCCAATGGAACAGAGGGGCGTATTCAAGAGTCCCTTACTGAAGACTAGAGATTTCTCCTGGGGGCGGAGCTAACGCTCCGTGCCCCAGGCGAAACCTAAAAAGGAGTAAAAGAAAAAAGAAAATGAAAAAGTAAAAATCGCCTTTGGTATTTGATGTTGCCCATGTTGGAATTCAGTGGTTGAATCCTTTGATAAAATAGAGAGGTCACGAGGGAGTTTTTTCAAAGTATTGATTGCCTATCAAGTGCCAAGTCTGCTAGGGTGATATCTTGTGCCTCCATCTCAATCAGATCAACCACCACTGGGTCTGGGCTCCCAACAGCACAGCTTGCCACAAGCTATAATGAACAAAAGGGGTGCACGTGCCGCTACTCACTTGACCTAGACTATTTTTTCAAAACATCCGAAATAGAACATCATGTTTTGTGTTTTTATTTTCAATTATTTTATTTACTTTTGTGTTATATTCAATACTCATCAATTTGGTATATCAATTTTCCAAATTTACATTTGTTAAGACCTTATGTACACAAAAAAAGAAAAACAACATTCATATTTACAATAACAAAAAATACATTTCCAATAAACAAGTCAGAAGATTGTCATTCACACCATCATTCATTCCTCTATCATACCATTACAAACAATACAAAAAATTATTTTTAAATGAGTGCTGGAATCAAATTATTCACAGCAAAGCCATCAACACGTTATTATTCTCAGAAGAAACCTGTTTGTTGTAATTTATAAAACCTTTTTCTATTTTTGGCTTTTTAGAAAGTCTACGCGTTTCGAACTAGTGTTATTTATTTATTTATTTATATTCTTGTATCGCGCCTGAATCAGCCCCGAAGGGGTATCTCCGCGCGTAGCTTCTTTAGGGGTTAGAAAACATACTAGGGCATGACAGTGTAGAGGAGCTGAAGAGAATTAGTCTTGGGTGAAAAGGTGTGTTTTTAATTTCTTTCTGACAGAGAGGAGATTAGGGATTAGTCTCAGCTGTGGAGGCAAAGAGTTCCATAGCATGGGGCCTTTGAGTGAAGGGGCCCGTCCTCCCTGTCTTGCTCTCGTCACTCTGGGCACCTGCATCAACATGGTGTTGCTGGAGCGCAGGGCACGTCCAGGGGAGTAAGGGACAAATATGTCTCTTAGGTATTTGGGGCCAGACCCATAAATACACTTATGCATTATACAGCATAATTTAAAGTTGACGCTTTGTCTCACCGGGAGCCAATGAAGATGAGAGAGGAGTGGGCGTGAGGGAGTTCGGGGGAGGGCATTCAAGATGAGTCTTGCTGCAGTGTTCTGCACCACCTGCAATCTGCACAGTTGTTCTTGATTGGCAGAGATGAGTAGTCCATTACAGTAATCTATCCGTCCGATGACCAGTGCTTGTACCAGCGTCTTCCTGTGGATGTCGGGCAGGAAGGGGAAAATGCGTCGTAGAAGTCCGATTACTCGGAAACAAGTTCCCGTAACTTGATTGACATGATCTTTTAGTATCAATGCTTGGTCTAGGCGCACTCCCAAATTTTTGATGGTCTGTTTTGGCACGGGGACAGGTCCTAGCTCTAGTGGCCACCAGTCAGGGGACCAAAGCAGGGTGGCCCCTCCAAACAACATGACTTTGGTTTTGGTCACATTGCATTGGAGGAAGTTCTGGGCCATCCAACCTGCCACAGCTCTCATACCATTTTGAAAGGATTGCATGACTGCAGGTGTGATGGTTTGGAAGGGAAACAACAACTGGGTGTCATCAGCGTAGGAGATTGGGGAGAACCCGTAAGATCTTATGATGTTTGCCAAGGGGGCCACGTACACGTTGAATAACATGGGGCTTAGACATGAGCCCTGTGGCACTCCCTTGGTGAGCTTCCTACAGATAGATTTGTGGGAGCCTAATTTGACACCTTGTTGCCTGTCCGCAAGAAAGCTTTCAAGCCACGCCAGGGCGGTCCCTTTTACTCCCACCTCCCTCAAGCGGCCGAGAAGAATTTCATGCGACACCGTGTCGAAGGCAGCGGACAAATCCAATAGCACCAGAATCACTGAGCTCCCCCCGTCAAGTGACATCCTGATGTTATCAGTCACTGACAGGAGGGCTGACTCTGTGCTATGGTTAGGCCTAAAACCAGATTGGGAGTGGTCTAGGCCGCCCGCTGCCTCGATGTAGTTGGACAGGTGCGCGTTGACATGTTTCTTGGCCAGCTTGCTAAGATATGGTAAGAGGGAGATGGGCCGGAGGTTAGAGAGCTCCGTCCAGGGGAGAGCAGCATTCTTACGGATGGGGTTCACCACCGCTCTTTTCCATTCAGTTGGTACGTAACCCTTCTTCAAAGACTGGTTGATTACATCTTGAATGTGAGGGCCTAACAAAGTACTCAGGGGGGCTAATGTTTTGGCAGGAATAAGGTCCTCCGGAGACCCGGATTTTACATGGGTCATTAATGTTTGAAGCTCTCTGTTATTGATAGGGGGAAAAGTGGTCAGCATGAAGTTTGTATTTTCGGTGGGGAGGGGGGCAGTCAGGGTGCCTTTATCTGTTTGGGATGCTAGGATTTTGACGTAGATGGATTCTATTTTGTCTTCGAAATATAGGGAGACTTCCTCGCACAGATTTTGCGAGAAGTCATCCGGGCTTACACATGCCATTGGCTTGACACATGTCTCAAGGATCCTATAGAGTTCTTTCGGTGAATTGCCAGCTTCCATGAGTTGTTGGGCTATGCTATTTTTGCGGGCAGCTTTAACATGTTTATAATAATTTGTTTGGGCTGCACGGTGGGCCTTCTTGTTTTCCTCCAAATGGAATTTTCTCCACCTCTTCTCTATCCTCCTACATTCTTGCTTCTCCATTCTGAGAGCCTCGGTGTACCATTTTTCCTGTTTAGCCACAGGAAATTGCCTAAATGCTTTCAAGGGGGCAATTTTATCAATGGCTACAGTAAGTGAGTCCTGAAATATTGTTAAGCTATGTTCCACTTCATCTGTGTCCTTAATATCGGGTTTTTCCCAAACCTTTTGTAGTGCCTCCAATGTGAGTTTATGCCACTGTCTGCGCATAGTAGGGGGTAGGGATTTCTTGCAGGAGCCTTTGTTAATTTTAAGAATAGTAAACTCTAATAGAAAGTGGTCAGACCAGTCTAATTGGGTCGGTTTATTGCAGGATATATTATCAAAATTAGTATATATCAAATCAATGCAATGTCCACCTTCATGTGTGGGACCCTGATTTTTTTGTGTCAGGCCAATAGTCGCCAGATCAACAGACAGGCTCTTAGTCTCAGATGAATCAGGTTGATCAGTATGTATGTTGAAATCCCCTAGAAGTAGGAAATCCTCTTTAGCCCGTATATGTCGGCCAAGTATTTCTGGGAGGGAGATAGAGAAACTTGGACAGGTTATTGGAGGTCTATAAATGAGTGCTCCCTTGCTGGTCTTTCTGTTTAGGAGTTCTCATCAGGACCATAGTCTGTAACAAAAGAAAGAAAAACTTTCTTTAGGACATATAATACTACTGAAAGAGAGCTGCCTTAACCATTACTGGAAGCCTCTCTATCTTACCTCTCTCATATCAGAGTATGGAGGAAGATGAATTGTCCCCGACGTTTACACAAATCTAATGCGGGAAGAAGATCACAAAATCACGTATCCCATCATACTTTTGAATGGTCCAAGCTAAACTTAATTGTTGGGACTCTGTTGTTAATCCAATCATGGAATTTCTTTAGATCTTCCTCTGAGCCTGTCCAGACGAAGAAAATATCGTCTAAATATTGATACCAATGTTTAATCCACTGGAAAAAAGGATTGTTCTGATAAACAAAGGTCTCATCGTATTTCGACATAAATAACACTGCCAACTCTGGGGCAAATGGATATCCCATGGCCACATTGCCTGTTTGGTAGAAAAACTCTCCGTTGAAATTGAACTAGTTCTTTTTTAGTGCAAACTCTGCAAGTTTTAGGATAAAGACTGTTGGTATTTTGTGAGGTCTCTCTCTTTCTTTCAAGTATGTTTCCAACACGTAAATCGCCTCGTCCTGTGGGATTTGTGTATATAGGGACGTGATGTCCATTGTCACCATCAGATGCTTGTTTTGATCAAAATCAATTGTGGTCAATTTATTAATAAAATCAGTTGTGTCTTGTACAAATGATTCCACATGTGGTATAAAAGGTTTTAGGAAAAACTCTACGAACTTGGAGATTGGTTCTAGTAAGGATTCGCAACCGGACACTATTGGTCGCCCTGGTGGCATGTAAGATTGCAAACAAATGCCCAATAGATATTTTGGTATTCATGAGTCTCTCTCCCTTCCTCCAGTGGGTTGAGAGTCAGGCAGTGAAAAAACGAGCACAATACTGCCTTAAAGGACGAAGTAAGTGATGAAAGCATGTGTTTTTTCCCACCGAGTTGGTATCAGTTTAAAGTATGATGGGATACGTGATTTTGTGATCTTCTTTCCGCATTAGATTTGTGTACACGTCAGGGACAATTCATCTTCCTCCATACTCTGATATGAGAGAGGTAAGATAAAGAGGCTTGCAGTAATGGTTAAGGCAGCTCTCTTTCAGTAGTATTATATGTCCTAAAGAAAGTTTTTCTTTCTTTTGTTACAGACTATGGTCCTGATGAGAACTCCTAAATAACGAGAGTTCGAAACGTGTAGACTTTCTAAAAAGCCAAAAATAGAAAAAGGTTTTATAAATTACAACAAACAGGTTTCTTCTGAGAATAATAACTGTTGATGGCTTTGCTGTTAATAATTTGATTCCAGCACTCATTTAAAAACCATTTTTTGTATTGTTTGTAATGGTATGATAGAGGAATGAATGATGGCTTGAATGACAATCTTCTGACTTGTATATTGGAAATGAATTTTTTGTTATTGTAAATATGAATGTTGTTTTTCTTTTTTTGTGTACATAAGGTCTTAACAAATGTAAATTTGGAAAATTGATATACCAAATTGATGAGTATCGAATATAACACAAAAGTAAATAAAATAATCGAAAATAAAAACACAGAACATGTTCTATTTCGGATGTTTTGAAAAAATAGTCTAGGTTAAGTGAGTAGCGGCACGTAGGAAACATCCTTTACAACGCAACTTTTACCACGCAGTGCTTTTACATTGCAACTTTTACAACGCAAACCATTACAACGCATTGCGCTGGGGTGGCGCTCTAGGATAGGGAATAGATTTAATTTACTATCCAACACCTTCCCTACTATCCACGGGGACTGGAGTTGGAATAGTAAATTAAACTATTCAGCACCCCTCAACACTATGCGTTGTAAAGGCATGCGTTGTAAAAGTTGCGATGTAAAAGCATGCGTGGTAAAAGCATGCGTTGTAATGTCATACATCCGCGGCACGTGCACCTCTTTTGTTCATTCCATCTCACTCAGGGAAAAACTCTGCGTGGGCTTGCTGTTCTGTCAGAATCTCACCTGGATTTTCCACTGGAGTAAGAGGAGGCCACAATGTGAGGGCCCGACCTCCCTATCAACTGAGAACGCCCATCAAAGTCAATGCCGGCTGATGGGGAAGAGGGAAAGGGAAGGCAAACAAAGCGTCCACTGATGACTGTGCTGCGGAGGCGTATCCAGTGGGATCAGTTTATGGCTCTCCCTGTTATAAAAGAGAGGAGAGAATGCATCAGACATAAATTCCTATGAATTTGTTTCAAATGTTTCCTAAACGTATATACCAATTAGTGTCTTAATAACTTTATAAATCCCCTCTTCAGGCTTATGGTAGAAACAACAACGGTTAACTGGCAGTACCACATATCTAAGGGGTAAGAGAAAAAAGACTGCAGTGTAGGAATCAATGTAACAATTGAACCTTCGGAGTTATTAAGTATACATCACAATGGCATATCTCTTGCATTTGTTATGCCTTCCCAACTCAGGCTTACATTGCATGGCTAAAATGTAGATCATTTAGAGAAAACAACATATAGAACAAATTCAGTGCATTACTTCATGCGCCAAATTTACAGGCATCAGTAAAGTAAAAAATAAAACCCAAAAATAATAAAAGGTTATGCCTTAACCACTTGGATGCTAATGACAAGGGTAACTCGTCATGATGCACTGGTTGACCTGTGCTGATGACAAGGATAACTCGTCATGATTAGTGGGAATGATCAAAGTTCAGCACAGGACGGGAAAACCCCTTAGCAGCCAAGGTGTTAAAAAGCAAGGGGACATGTTTAGAGTTCATTGTGGAAACATGCACACATCCAGTCCTTAATGATCAGAAATAATGTTTGTATCTTTGTGTTTCCTTTAGATATGAAAACCATAAGTTTCCTACCAAAGCCACAACAGTTATACAATAGCAGATAAAGTCAGATAAGTATGGTTTCTTAAGCAGTCTTTATCATGAATACAAAGCAGACTAGCAGACAAGTCAGAGGCGCCTTTGATTGTTCTCTCTTTACAGGAGCATTTGAGAGGTACTTCCAGGAACGAAGAACGGAGAATCCAATCCAAGGAAGCAGCCACTGAAGCACAAAGATGGATTTCAGCCTGACGAGAGGAGCCGATGGAGGACGCCACGATCCACAAGGGGAAACCGGAAGACAATGTAAGTGATGGGACAGCAAGAAGGGGCACACCGTAACGACTAGAACAGCAAGCAGCTTCCTGCCAGATAGCACCCGCTTCATCCACTGCGCACTCCGCCGCAAACAGAAAACAGTGCAGAAAACAGGCAGGCCTGACAATAATCTTTAATGACTTGACTAAGAGATTACTTTGTAAGGCCCAGCAATCTATCAATACAAACTTGAGTAAACTAGGTAGGAGAGCTGCTCAGACAGTGTCCTTGGGATGTCTCACGGCAGGGACAAGGGGGCCGGTGACAGCACACAATGACAGCCAGAATAGAAGAACTGCTCAGAGAGTGTCCTTGAAATGCCACACGCCAGAGGCACAGGGAGCAGGCAAGTAGTCATCAAAGGTCCAGGGAAGCGGAACAGCACTTGCAGCCCGGGCAGTGGGGATCAGTTTATGGCTCTCTCTGTTATAAAAGAGAGGAGAGAATGCATCAGACATAAATTCCTATGAATTTGTTTCAAATGTTTCCTATACGTATATACCAATTAGTGTCTTAATAACTTTTATAAATCCCCTCTTCAGGCTTACGGTAGAAACAACAACGGTTAACTGGCAGTACCACATATCTAAGGGGTAAGAGAAAAAAGACTGCAGTGTAGGAATCAATGTAACAATTAAAAATTTGCAAACATACGTGACAAGAATTTTCAATTCTATTAAGGACAAGGAGGCGAGGATTATGCTTTTCTCATTTCTTTATAATGAAATGCTCAGCAGCCAATATGAAAACAAAACACTACATTTCCCATGAACACTAGGGAATAACCATAGAGTATACAGTATAAAAGGTCACAACACTAGTCCTTCTTCCTCTTTCTTTGTTGAGGAAACAGTTCAAGTCCAAAAGGCAATCCAACGTAGACCAAAAGGAACAGGACCAAGCACGCCGCAGAAATCCAAAGGAACTGGACGCAGGCAGTAGAAGAACACGGAGACGGATGATCCCGGCAAACTCTACTTATGGTCAGAACCTGAAAAGAGACATATAGCCGTAATACCCAAATAGTGCAAGTAAGAATGCAAAATCGGAGGGGGGGAAACAAGAGAGGAGAGAGCTGTGCAACATCATCAACACAGATTACAGCAAATAACAATGCAAATCAATAACAATGGGTGGGATAATCCTCGCCTCCTTGTCCTTAATAGAATTGAAAATTCTTGTCACGTATGTTTGCAAATTTTGAATTCTATGTCAGGACAGGAGGCTCCGATTATGCTTGTTCAAAGCTGATCCACCACCACAGAAGCAATATGATCAATTGGTTTATAATAAAATGTTTTGAAAACTGAATCAGAGGACCAATCCACTGCTTTCATAATGTCAAAAAGAGTGACACCCAAGGAGAAAGCTTTAGAAGCCATCGCCCCACGTGCAGAATGTGCACCAAACACAGACACATCAATGCCAGCTTCTGACATGAGCCATCGTACCCAGCGTGCTAAAGTAGCTGGGGTCACAGGGCGAAAAAGTTTCTGTAAAGTAATCAACAATTGACCCTGCATATCTGAACGTAAGGAATCAGTACTTATTCGTAATCCTTGAGACACTGCACAACGCAAAGGTTGGGATGAGCGGGAAAAGAGGGATAAGTAATCACCGCAGTATTAGATTTAGTACGCCTGGAAAGACGAAATGTAACGCCTTCCGGCGTAAAACAGCGACCCGCAAGATCCAACGCACAGACATCCAACACACGTTTACAAGAGACAAGACACAACAACATGGTCAACTTTGCAGACAACTGCTTACGGGATAACAACGGATTAGAAGGCCAAGCCTCCAAGAGCCGCAAAACGATGGAAACGTCCCATAAAGAGACATACTTAGGACTGGGCGGTTTCGAGAGACGAATACCCTTAAGTAATTTGGAAATGAAAGGGAGTTCACCAGCCGGTTTGCCATCAATCTGGATATGGCCAGCCGAGGCAGCGGAACGAAAATTGTTGACTGTCCTATAAGCTAGACCTGAAGAGGCTAGGGACGCCAGAAAGTTAATTATCAAAGAGACATCTGCTGAAACGGGATCAACTTCCCGTTGAACACACCAATCACACCAGCGCTTCCAAGTACCCTTGTATCGTTTGTGAGTATTGGGAGACCAGGCCTCACTAATGAATTTGGAAGCGTCGCTAGAAATGCCTGGGATCGACCAGCGGTCCCCGAGATCTGCCACGCCAGCAACTGGAGGGATCCGGACAGAATCAGGGGATGCGGATCTTCTAGAGGATCCAGCAAGAGATTCCACTTCTGGGGAAGAAGGAGAGGAGCCTTGCAACACATTTCCAGGAGAACCGGGAACCACGCTTGAGCCCTCCAGAGCGGAGTAATCAGAATCAGATCCGCTCAATACCGTGTGGCGTAAGCCAGAACCCTGGGGATCATCATGAATGGGGGAAACGCATAGCACAGAGTCGAGGGCCAAGCCTGAAGAAAGGCATCCGTGGCTAGGGCCAGCGGATCCGGTCTCCAACTGTAAAATAGCGGAAGCTGTGTGTTGAGGCGAGAAGCAAACAGATCTATGTGACATTGTATGTGTGTATGTAAATGTATTGGCATTTATATAGCGCACTACTTACCCGTAGGGTCCCAAGGCGCTTCGACCGCTGCGAAACCCTTCCTGGCTTCCCTGAAAGATGGTCCCTTAATGGGTATCTCCAGGGTGAGACCAGGCATCCCCGGCGGTCTGGTGGGGCCGTTAGTGAAGATGAGGCAAGCTAATGCCCAGAGTTGCCGAGTGTGATCGCTGATCAGAGTGGGCACCGAGGCGAGAGAATTATCGAGTCCGCTGACCATGGTCCAGAAACCTGCCGCGCCGGGAATCGAACCCTGGTCCCGGGCCGTCCTCTGCTCTCGGGTCTGCCGCCTCTAACCAGTGAGCCACACTACTTCACCTTCACTACATTGGCCCCAACGCCGAAGAAGAGAGCGGAACACGCGAGGGTGAAGCCTCCAGTCGCTGAAGTCCCGAAGATGCCTCGAGTGCCAATCCGCAATTTGATTGTGGCGACCTGAAAGATACTCTGCAATAACCGTGATCTTCCGCTGCAGGCAAGAATGCCAAAAGTCCTTGGCTATCTCCGCAAGCACTTTGGACTGAGTCCCGCCCAGCTTGTTGACATAGCGGACTGCTGACACGTTGTCCATCCGGAGAAGAATGCAGCAGTTGGACTGATGGGGTGTAAAGCACTTGATCGCAAAGGAACCCGCCAAGAGTTCCTGACAGTTTATGTGGAGAGATAACTCCTGAGGAGACCAACAACCCCCCGTCGAGACAGGACCGCATCGGGCTCCCCAACCCCAGCGACTGGCATCGGATTCTATCACTAGTTCCGGCGACGCACCGAAGAGAGCTCGACCATTCCAGGCCTCCATGTGGTCTAGCCACCATTGCATCTCCCACCTCACCTCCTCCGACAGAAGAATCTGATCCGAGTACCTGAGGCCTTGGCGGAGATGTTGGATTTTCAGACGCTGCATTGCTCGGTAATGCAGAGGTCCCGGGAAGATCGCCTGAATGGAAGACGCTAGTAGACCTACTACACGTGCCAACGATCTCAATGACACAGTCTGTCTGGAAATAACAGATGTCAACTCCCTCTTGATGTAACAAATTTTCTGACCGGGCAAGAGAAATTGACAGGCAACTAAATCTATTTTGAAAACCCAGAAATTCTATTGATTGCGTCGGCGCCAAAACCGATTTCAGAATGTTGATCAGAAAACCGAGAGATTGCAAAAGATCGATGGACCACACCAGATGAGTCAGGAGCCTGAGAGGGCAATCTGCCATTAGGAGAATATCGTCCAAGTAAATAATCAGACGTACACCCCGAGCTCGGAGATGCTCCACAACCGGCCTCAGAAGCTTCGTGAAGCACCACGGTGCTGACGAAAGGCCGAACGGGAGAACCTGATATTTGTACCAAACACCCTTCCATTGAAACTGGAGGAACCGGCGATGAGGCTTGAAGATTGGAATCGACAGATACGCGTCTTTGAGATCCAGACGGACCATCCAGTCTTCTTCGCAAAGGACATCCCGCAAGAGATGGATACCCTCCATCTTAAAGTGCCGGTACACGACCCCTCCGTTGAAGTCTTTCAGGTTGAGAACCAGGCGAGACCCGCCTCCTTTCTTCTCGACCAGAAAGACTGAGCTGGCAAATCCCTTCGGATGACGGGCGGTTGGAAGAATCGCCCCCTTCCTGAGAAGAATGTTGATTTCCTCGGAGAGGCAAGCTCGATCTTGAAGGGAAAAACTTAAAGGAGGGGGAGGACGGGTCTGATGCAGAGGGTGATAGAACTCTATCTTGAACCCTTGAACGGTTTCTAGCACCCATGCATCGCTGGAGATCATGCGCCAGTTGTCGAGGAAAAACTGTACTCAGGGCCGGACTGGGAACCAGAACCGGCCCTGACAAAGTGCTCGGCCGGCCCCCCTCCCCCCTCCGGGAGGAGAGGGGAGGGGGGAGAGGTGCGACCGTGCTCTGTGACAGGGCGGTTTTCGGCCGTTTTTGTTACAGGGCCGTTTTTGCAGCATAACGGCCCTGTAACAAAAACAGCCCCCAGGGGCCCAAAACTGGCCCCCAACCATGCGGCCCACCGGGGGATTGCCCGGTGCCCTCAACGGCCAGTCCGGGCCTGACTGTACTCTGCCCCCCAAAATCACATCGCAAGCATGAATCAGGCTCACCTGCAGAGTTGGAGTCCTGGTAATGGCCCTGTTGTCCTCCGGAACGGCCTTTTCCATAGTGTCCTTTCCCCTTGCGGGAGGGATAGAAGTTCGCTCTGGTGAAGTATCCTGAGTCGTGTCCTCCTCCACGTTGAGAGGTGTTACCTCATTGGGACTGTTGATTTGACCCTCGGCCGAACGAGCGTCAACGATGTCGTCCGACCTTGGCAAAAACCGGAGGCATAGCCGGGCCCAAGGAAGCATGCGCCTTATCAATGTCACTGAAAGTGGAGACCAATTCAAAAGGCTGACGAATGTGAGCCTGAACATAAGCTGCAACTGCAGGCGAAGGCAACCAAGAGGAGGAATTAGGATGGAGGACATCTGCGGGCTCAAAGTTCAACACCGGTGGACGCTCAGGAGCGTCAACAAAATGTTCCTTGCAGACACGCTTTCTGGGCGGGGGAGAATCATGTTCTGAAGCTGAAGTATGAACATTATCAGATTCGTCGGTATCCTGAGGCGCAGAAGACTTGGAAGCCTCAACCGCCAAAGTTTTAGCCAGTTTCTGGAAATCAGACCTGTGGGGATTGACAGGAGACTTGGTGGACTTTTAGTCGTAGGCAACCAACCCTGTTGTTGCGCATATTTGTTTAAATGACGCTTGAGAGGATTAATGGCACGTACGAGCGCCTTATTGACAGACTGCTGGACACCTTTGTCCAGTTCCTCCACCAAATTATGTTCCAGAGAATCGTCATCCTCGTCCCCATAATAATAGTCATCTTCAGCGTCATAATATTTCGCCATGATACACAAGTGTATCAATTCAGAGCCCACAAGATGACTTGAAGAAATATGGAGTATCAAAGACACAAATTCAGGGGGAGTGTGAGAACCCCACAGCAGGCCAAAAGAGCAGGCACAAACCTGACTCCAAATGTAGTAAAGCGTGGAGGGAGATAAGCCTGCCGAGACTAAAAGCACACTCTAGGCAGAGCCTTTGCCACAAAGTACCTACCGAAGCTCTCACTGAACTCCAGCGTCAAACGGGGTCAAATTCCACAGGCTGTGGGCGTGGATGTTGAATAAACGACCTTTCTCTCAACCGGCGCTGTGAGGAATCACAAAAGCCGGAAATATGGCAATGCGCATGCGCAACACCGCCGCCCGTGAAAACACGGCTCGAGAGCGCTCGCGCTCTCCGCACGAGCCGGCAACCCCTTCTCCCGCTCCACAATAGCAACAGGGCAACACACCGGAGCCCAGGCACAGGGAGGTGAACCCACGCTCCCAAACGAACACGCCGCCCGAACGGGCGAGACAAGAACGAAAGCGTCAGCAAAGGCAACCGGAGCCGGAGCGCTTCGACGAAGCGCAAACACAGCGCGCTGCAAACGCTAAAGCTATATCACAAAGTAAGCAAAAATACTCAATATCTAAGCATTCAAACAGCAATAAGCATGTAAATACAGATAAAGTCACTTAACTGGCTGCGGAGCAGCAAAGAAAGAGGAAGAAGGACTAGTATTGTGACCTTTTATACTGTATACTCTATGGTTATTCCCTAGTGTTCATGGGAAATGTCGTTTTTTGTTTTCATATTGGCTGCTGAGCATTTCATTATAAAGAAATGAGAAAAGCATAATCGGAGCCTCCTGTCCTGACATAGAATTGAACCTTCTGAGTTATTAAGTATACATCACAATGGCATATCTCTTGCATTTGTTATACCTTCCCAACGCAGGCTTACATTGCATGGCTAAAATGTAGATCATTTAGAGAAAACAACATATAGACCAAATTCAGTGCATTACTTCATGCGCCAAATTTACAGGCATCAGTAAAGTAAAAAATAAAACTCAAAAATAATAAAAGGTTATGCCTTAAAAAGCAAGGGGACATGTTTAGAGTTCATTGTGGAAACATGCACACATCCAGTCCTTAATGATCAGAAATAATGTTTGTATCTTTGTGTTTCCTTTAGATATGAAAACCATAAGTTTCCTACCAAAGCCACAACAGTTATACAATAGCAGATAAAGGCAGATAAGTATGGTTTCTTAAGCAGTCTTTATCATGAATACAAAGCAGACTAGCAGACAAGTCAGAGGCGCCTTTGATTGTTCTCTCTTTACAGGAGCATTTGAGAGGTACTTCCAGGAACGAAGAACGGAGAATCCAATCCAAGGAAGCAGCCACTGAAGCACAAAGATGGATTTCAGCCTGACGAGAGGAGCCGATGGAGGACGCCACGATCCACAAGGGGAAACCGGAAGACAAGGTAAGTGATGGGACAGCAAGAAGGGGCACACCGTAACGACTAGAACAGCAAGCAGCTTCCTGCCAGATAGCACACGCTTCATCCACTGCGCACTCCGCCGCAAACAGAAAACAGTGCAGAAAACAGGCAGAGATTACTTTGTAAGGCTAGTACACAGTAGATGGCGGAACCTTCATAACAATGCACCTGATACATAAATTGCCTTTACTATATTTAGCCCCTCATCAGGAAAATGGGGATTATGTGCACACCGATTGAACACCCGCCATCACAATGACAGTTCTAACTAGAACTTACGAACATGTAATGAAAAAAGCACAGGTGCACCATAAATTGAGAATGTGCTAATATAATACAATTAACACAAAAACACAAATAGTGATGTCCAGAAGTCTGATTGAGTTGAATAATTTATTTGTCAAGTAGTAGGAAAACGAACAGCCGACGCGTTTCGTCCCGGGTGGGACTTCTTCAGGGCAAGAAGCAAGGTAGAAACTCCTTGGCGGTGAGAGTAGTCTTGTAGTATGATGTAATGGAAGGAAGCCAGAAATTTACGGTCCGTTTCGCAGTTTCAATGCACAAAATGTGCGAATCTTATCCTATATTCTGGAGGTAGTTAATGATGAAAGTTGACTCTAAAGGTATCTGCGTAAAACCTTATCCCAGAAATTCATATCTTTTAAGGAGATTAATTCGCCACACTAGGAATGAAGCTAAAATCCACTAGTAAGCAAAATTATAGCTATTTATATTGATCCAAAAGCATGTAGACTGAAGTGAGATGCACCAACACTGTGATGTGCACCTGAAAAGAACCTCCTTCCAATGTTATGTAAGGATTATATTAGGAGTATCTTCTTTGTTCTTCACCAAAATTCGCAAGAAAAGAAGACACCGGCAGTAATAGCCCCGACGTGACGATCCCTCAGTACGTATAGCGCCTGATGAGGCTCACTTCAGTCTACATGCTTTTGGATCAATATAAATAGCTATAATTTTGCTTACTAGTGGATTTTAGCTTCATTCCTAGTGTGGCGAATTAATCTCCTTAAAAGATATGAATTTCTGGGATAAGGTTTTACGCAGATACCTTTAGAGTCAACTTTCATCATTAACTACCTCCAGAATATAGGATAAGATTCGCACATTTTGTGCATTGAAACTGCGAAACGGACCGTAAATTTCTGGCTTCCTTCCATTACATCATACTACAAGACTACTCTCACCGCCAAGGAGTTTCTACCTTGCTTCTTGCCCTGAAGAAGTCCCACCCGGGACGAAACGCGTCGGCTGTTCGTTTTCCTACTACTTGACAAATAAATTATTCAACTCAATCCGACTTCTGGACATCACTATTTGTGTTAATTGTATTATATTAGCACATTCTCAATTTATGGTGCACCTGAGCTTTTTTCATTACTTTGTAAGGCCCAGCAATCTATCAATACAAACTTGAGTAACCTAGGTAGGAGAGCTGCTCAGACAGTGTCCTCGGGATGTCTCACGGCAGGGACATGGGGGCCGGTGACAGCACACAATGACAGCCAGAATAGAAGAACTGCTCAGAGAGTGTCCTTGGAATGCCACACGCCAGGGGCACAGGGAGCAGGCAAGTGGTCATCAAAGGTCCAGGGAAGCGGAACAGCACTTGCAGCCCGGGCTGGGTAAGATGGCCGCCCACGAGGTAGGTAGCAAGGGAAGCCTACAACCTGCAGAACCTGAGACACTTGCAAAAGGGTCATCACGCAGGAGCAGCTGTCAGACAGCAATAGAAGGAAAACCAGTGGACAATATTCAGAGGGATTTGTAATAAACAAACTTGGGTCACGAATGACCTACCAGTAAGTTGCAAGATGTATGATCCATGTTTTTGTAATAAACTGCGGCCTTGATGCACCACAAACTGAATGCTTGGCGGGAAGGGGTCGATGCAGGGTATGGCCGAGATGGATGGGGGGGCGGGGAGGAGAACTCACACGCCGGAAAGGGGTGACCCATTTTTAAAATTTCACACATACAGAGTTTGAAATCATTCAATATTGCTTTTTTATGTATATGGTAATTTAATATTACATTTTCGAAGCAATCGGGGATCCCCTGAGAAAGCATTGTGGAATGCAAACCATAGGTTAAGAGCCGCTGTTCCAAGTGATAAAATTATGTACGCAGTACTCACCAAGTAGATTGCGTAGCAGTGGTAGATTTGTTCTTGGGACACTACAAATGAGGACAATATTTTATGTTAACTTTGGCATGGCCGGAAATATTAATTCCCACAAGATGATGGAAACTAACAGTGCTACAAGCACAAACTATATCACATTTTAATAAGAGTTTAAGTTGTTGATGGAATATGTTTTTTATTTTCCTTTTGTCAATATATTTCAAATATGTAAAGCAATTCTGCAAATAAGATTCTATTTTGGAACTATGAATTTGTTCAATAAAATTGTGTATTTGAAGCCATACTCGTTGGATGAGCTGTACGTTTTGGGTGCTATATTTCACGCTTTTGCTGTCTATGCTACATGGGTCTGCGCAAAGTAAACGAATGTTACTGAATATTCTATAACTTCTGTATAAGTAACTGAAACCTACCTGCACAAATGCTGCTGCGTTATTTTTCCGCTAGTTATGCATTGAGTAGAGCTTGATAAACGTTGTTGAGTAATCATAAGACAACTTAGAGACAAAAGCGTTGCCGTTGTTAACGCTCGATAAACATGAAGTGTACTCTCTACCATTCCTATGGGACTTAGAGTTTATCCATTTGTATATCTCTTCCTTGAGTGACTTTACAGCTTGTACATTTGCACATTTTTTTAGGTCTCGCCTTTTCCATTCCGAAGGAATGGGAAATGGCGATAATTCAAGTGCTCAAAATACTCGTGAAACCACGGGTTTTTTCGTGCGTTTTTTTTTCGAGTTCACGTGGCCCAGGCAAGCGCTTTTGGGCCATAAACTTGCACGGCCATCTGTTCCCCAGCTCCAGCACCTCCCCTCTCTCTCCCTGCGCACACCCTTTACTTGCATTTCTCCTCCCCCTCCCCAGCCAGCTTCCCCAGGCTGTGTTCCCTCCCACCTTTCCTCCTCTCTGTCCCTTCTTACAATCACAACTTGTTGACTAAGAAGTCCACGAGAATGCATGTGCTTGCCTGATGTCTCCCTTGTGTGCTTCTCTCCTGTTCCTCCGTATTGGGCTCTCTCCTATGTCTGCGTCTCTGCCCCCACTCTCTCCTTCACATCCAAATGCTTCTCTCCCCTACGCTGTGATGTTCTCTTGACTGTTGCTGTCTGCCATGTCTGAATTTTGCCCACTCCCTGGGTTGCTGTCTCCTTCGTGTACTTCTTCCTGTGTTGCTGTCTCCCTCGTGCTTTTCCCCCACCACTCGTGTTGCTCTCTCCCTTGTGAACCCAATCCACCCCCCGCTGCTTGCATTTCCCGTACTTGTTTTTATTTTTGACTAAGAAGTCCACGAGAGTGCATGTGCTTGCCTGATGTCTCCCTTGTGTGCATCTCTCCTGTTCCTCCGTATTGCGCTCTCTCTCGTATTTCTGCGTCTCTGCCCCCACTCTCTCCTTCACATCCATATGCTTCTCTCCCCTACGCTCTGATGTTCTCTTGACTGTTGCTGTTTGCCATGTCTGAATTTTGCCCACTCCCTGTGTTGCTGCCTCCTTCGTGTAGTTCTTCCTGTGTTGCTGTCTCCCTCGTGGTTTTCCCCCACCACTCGTGTTGTTCTCTCCCTTGTGAACCCAACCCACCCCCCGCCGCTTGCATTTCCCGTACTTGTCTTTATTTTTGACTAAGAAGTCCACAAGAGTGCATGTGCTTGCCTGATGTCTCCCTTGTGTGCTTCTCTCCTGTTCCTCCGTATTGCGCTCTCTCGTATGTCTGCGTCTCTGCCCCCACTCTCTCCTTCACATCCATATGCTTCTCTCCCCTACGCTGTGATGTTCTCTTGACTGTTGCTGTCTGCCATGTCTGAATTTTACCCACTCCCTGTGTTACAACTCCTTAGTGTACTTCTCCCTGTGTTGCTGTCTCACTCGTGCTTTTCCCCCACCACTCGTGCTGCTCTCTCCCTTGTTTTTAACTTGCTTTTCTTGCTCTGTCTCTTATTTCATTCCAGCCTGATGGCAAAAATGTTCTAGACAGCCAGTTGCTTGTTCTGGATGGTGCTTGTGCACCGATCAGCACGTATATTATTCTTTCTTCATTACATACATTGAAGAATCTCCCCTATGTGAACTCCGTTTAAATTTAAGGAACATCGCCATTCCGACTCACTTTAAAAAAATGCTGTTTGTTCTACTGTTATTGAAATTGGATCAATAAAGTTGTGATTCAAATTCGAACCACGCATTACATGCCTCATAAAATATTTTTGGGAATCATTTAGTGGTCAGGATTTTATTTATTTTGAGCATTCCAAAGTGGACTCCACACACACACACTCACTCACTCTTCCTGCACTACACCCATGTCTTCATGTGCTCTTTGCAGGCAGTCTTGCTCCGTGTTCAGCCTTCATCTTTCCTAGGTCTACGTAGTTTGGTTTCAACCACAGCCCACTGTTTGTGTACTGCTTACATCCCTCATGCGCTCTATGTAAACAGTCTTGCTCCGGATCAGACACAGTGCATGTGACAGGCACGCGCTCTCCATTTGGCAGCCTGCGGCACTGACACCAGGAAAGCGCTTTGATCTATATCTCTTCCCCTCTCCCACTCCCTCCTCCCACTTGCTCCTTCTGAGCCTCACAAGTGGTTGCATCTCAGCTACAGACTTCCTGGCTCGCACGCGTTATGTTAAAAGACCAACAGTGTATTTAATGCTGCCAGCTCCCTCAGTTTCCTACCAGGGCACCCATCATGGGGCATTACAGCACCTCATCCCTCTGCATTGATAACTGCGTCACAGCTCACCTCTCGCTCCTAAGCCTCTCGCAACGGCCATATTAGACGCCTCTTCTCATTCTTGTTATGTTAGCCCCTGCACCACTATAGCTACAAATTAAGCACTATAAAAACAAATGGAACAAAGCCATTATTTATTTGTAGTTTCAGCCAATATTGTAACAACACTTTAATTTTAATTAAAACCACATTATGTATACTTTATATGCTCTCCATAGAATAAACTAACCAAAAGAATATAATCCATGAAGCTGCAAAATATTTAGAACCTAGGCACTTTTTTCTCTTGACAAAATCAGTACTAATAAAAACATTTGTAGCTACTTTTTTAAACGTGTAATGAAAGAAAAAAAACAGTTTTGTGTTCAGAATCAACAATATGTTTTACGCTATAAGTTTTAAACAATTTAAATAATCAAATTTGCATATGTTCATTTTGTAACTGGGCTAAGCTACTGTAATGCATTGCCATTTAGTTCAGGCAGAAAACGCAGACCGAAAGACTGCAAGTGTGTGAAATATCACACGTTTTCACCAGTTGGAAACAAAACCAGAACAGGATACTTTAGTGCTTTAAGCTGCGTCGTAAAGATTGTAATCTATTGCCTGGCAGCATCTGTGAGATGCACATCAACTAACAGCAGGAAGCTAAGCTCCGAAAAAATAAATGGAAGTCACTGCTGAAGTAAGGGGTAAAAACACAACTCCCTCTTCGCATACGTTTAAATGCACGTAAAATGCTATTACTTTGTAGTCGTCAAGATAAATAAAAATGTCATGTTTACCCATATTTTGCAAAGAGAACGAACCCAGGAAACTCCGTCAAAAGCCGTAAAATACATCACCAAAAAAAGATGTACATTAAAACATTAACTTTACTTACAATACTGTTGGCCAGGCCCCTTGTCCTTATGCGTCTTAGTGTCACTGCGCCTGCTGCACCACTAATGCATACATGTAAATCGTCAGTGTGAACTATGCCCATGCTGTTAATAGGATCTCTGCTATTATTACAAGGAACAATTTAATAACAGCCCCAGCAACACTAACAATACATATAAAGTCCAGTAAACTCAGCTGTAAAACAGCAAGTATTAAATCGTAATTAATCTAATAAATAGGTATGTTTTAGCCTTTAAAGCACTAGTCCGGGCCATTCCTACAGTTTCTGTGTTAAATATTAAGGGACACCACCACAGCACTCAAGTACACCACCACACCACTCAGGGACACCACCACAGCACTGAGGGACGCCACCACAGCACTCAGGGCCACCACCACATCACTCAGGGCCACCACCACAGCCCTCAGGGACACCACCACAGCCCTCAGGGACACCACCACAGACCTCAGGGACACCAACACAGCACTCAGGGACACCACCATATCACTGATGTACACCACCACATCAATCAGGGACATCACCACATCACTCATGGACACCACCACATCACTCATGGACACCACCACATCACTCCGGGATACCACCATATCACTCAGGGACACCAACACATCACTCATGGACACCACCACATCACTCCGGGATACCACCATATCACTCAGGGACACAACCACACCACTCAATGGCACCACCAAATCAATCAGGGACACCACCACATCACTCAGGGACACCACTACATCACTCATGGACACCACCACATCACTCATGGACACCACCACATCACTCCGGGATACCACCACATCACTCAGGAACACCACCACATCACTCTGAGACACCACCACATCACTCAGGGACACCACCACATCACTCACAGACACCACCACATCACTCTGGGACACCAGGTACTAATATTAGGGGTTGCGTGGAGCAATATTAAGGAACAATGGCCATATACATGAGGGGTCAATTGATGTTCTTCTCCTCTTGAGAATTTGAAAGCACTAACAAACCAGATTGGGGATACCTCTTTAGACTCTGGATGTAACTCGGATCTATTAATCCGATAGTATCATTACATTTCGAGGACATCTGGGACTGCAGAGCGTTCAATACAGAACCGAAAAAGTTTTCCAGCACAAGTGATGTTAGAAGGTGCTGGTGTGTAAATGTGCAAATACCGGGGATTTTGAATACCAATATACAGAACAAACCCTACCTTCAAAACTCACTCTGCTACCCTTGTAACGATTTAATTATTGGTCCCAGTATAACTTTCATTGATCTGACGAATTCGAATGAGAGGACCTGCCGTGATTTAAGAATTTTGTGGTGTACGTTCACCTTTTATCTGCCATAAAAACTGAATAAAGGGATATATATTGTCTACATATCAATTTTCGTGGCCTACCATGACTAGTGATTTCCTGTAATTAAATCTCACAATACTATACATGAGCCCTGACGAAGTTTCACAGGAACGAAACGCGTTGGCTGATGCTGAGGCTTTTTCAAACAAGAAATTGAACAATAACGTTTTTTTGAAGACCTTTGGAGATTGGTTGAACTGTACTCCTTTGCGCACCGTCCTTTTTGGATAATCACTCTGGGACACCACCACATCACTCAGGGGCACCACCACATCACTCTGGGACTCCACCACATCACTCTGGGACTCCACCACATCACTCTAATACACCACATCACTCAGCCCAACCACATCATCACTCAGCACCACCACAGCATCACTCAGCACTACCACAGCGTCACTGGTTCAAATATGTTCTCTCAATGTTTGAAGCTTTCTTGCAAATGTCACAAAAAAATGTTAATATTTCACTGCTGTTCTTGGATTTTAGTCACTGAACATAATCTTCACAACAGTTATTTACAAAAGTTTAAACTATTGCCATTAAAAGTTACAATCACTTTTATTTAAGTATTAATTATTTTAAAAATATAAAAGCCAATGTTAATTGTAATATCTAGAAATCTAAGTAAAGGCAATACAAAACATGTGACATTACAAATACTAAAAGTGTCACATATGCTAAAGTTAAAAGTATTAATGTCAATAAAGTGGGGCGTCATCACGTCCCAAGCAAAATGCACAGCGCATTGTTGCCACTGGGCAAAAATGTATCTGTTTTTTTAAACCTTCAGTAATCTTATTCTGTTCTCCTCGTTCATCACATATGATTCTCCATGTTATATACTTGTGATAGAGTCCACACGCTTAGTGTACATGCTGTTTTTCAAGTTTCTACTGTCCCAGCTGGTCTATCCTGACCTTGTGCAAGAACATGAGTTGAAGCATGAATTCATTTCAGGCAGCGTTTATTCAGTTAACATAACCCAATGCATTTCGGGCTCAACGCCCTTCTTCAGGGGTCACTGTAAATAATCATAAAGGCACAATTACAGACAGTAATTTACATGAGTTTCAACATTTCTTTTAGCTAAAGCACCTTTAAAAACTGCTATAGTATCTATTCAAAAGATACGTTATTTTCATTATGAAATTAATACCATTCATTGGACCGCGAAAATACTTCTATTGCGCTAAGCCATTCCACTCAGCCAAACAGTCTCTATCCCTGTGCATCACTTCCCTACCGTTAGTGTGAGACTGGATCCCAAAACTATGTGCTTAATGAATTTTTTACTCATACAACCATCTTTTTTCCTTTGCTCTTGATAGTGTGCATCTAATATTCTCTACATCATTCTAGTATCCTTAACCCATAATCCTTCTCCCCTAACTTGATAGCTGGTTTTCACTCCCTCGCTTTTAACCTCTATGCGTGATCTCATGTTTACTACCCACTTCCAGATTTAATACATTTCAGGCAGCGTTTATTCAGTTAACATAACCCAATGCATTTCGGGCTCAAGTATTTTCGCGTTCCAATGAATGGTATTAATTTCATAATGAAAATAACGTATCTTTTGAATAGATACTATAGCAGTTTTTAAAGGTGCTTTAGCTAAAAGAAATGTTGAAACTCATGTAAATTACTGTCTGTAATTGTGCCTTTATGATTATTTACAGTGACCCCCGAAGAAGGGCGTTGAGCCCGAAATGCATTGGGTTATGTTAACTGAATAAACGCACGCTGCCTGAAATGAATTCATGCTTCAACTCATGTTCTTGCACAAGGTCAGGATAGACCAGCTGGGACAGTAGAAACTTGAAAAACAGCATGTACACTAAGCGTGTGGACTCTATCACAAGTATATAACATGGAGAATCATATGTGATGAACGAGGAGAACAGAATAAGATTACTGAAGGTTTAAAAAAACAGATACATGTTTGCCAAGTGGCAACAATGCGCTGTGCATTTTGCTTGGGACGTGATGACGCCCCACTTTATTGACATTAGTACTCCAGAGCCATAAGGCATGGCACTATAAGTAATTTGCACGCAATCAGAGAAAAAGAACGGAAGACGGATTTAGTTCGAGAAAAAGAAAAGTAATGGCGTGCATCCTGTCCCTTTGAAAAAATAAAAAGTTAAAAGTATTGGCATTGTAAATGACAAAACATAAATATAAAATGTCATTTACAAAACCAATAACTCCAACTTTCCTACTGCGAGACCTATTGGCAACGCCAGTGCTTGTTTCTATCTCTTCCTTGTATGACTACAACTTGTAAATTTGCAAGTTTTTTCTTTTTCTAGCTCTTCTTTGTGTGACTTTACAACTTGTACATTTGCATTTTTTTTCTGTTTGTATCTTTTATGTAACGCATGTAATCCTAATCCTTATGTATCGCTACTGGTTCTTATGTAAAGCGCTCTGACACCTTTGGGTAATGTTCGTGCTATATAAAATCGCATTAAATAAAATAAATAAATAAATGTAAAAGAAAAACACAACTTGAGCTCTGTGTCCCCCAGCACGTCGAGACAGGCTGCAGTAACGGATCACTCTCTGTGGTAGTAATAATAACACCTTGTGGTGGTCGCCGCCCTGCTGCTAGTATGCAGCCTCCGCCCTCTGGGGTTGGCTCAGACTCCCCTCCTCTGCGTGTCTGTGCGGAGGGAGGAGTCAGCGCTCGAGTACGCGGGCTGCTGATTCGACGAGAGTTGAGGTGTCTGGCTGAACAACTTGGAATTGTTTTGTTTCGTTTCCTGCGCCGGGGCTGCTTGGTTCACGGACTGGTGGTAGGAGGCTCGCCGGACCTATACACCCACACCCCTCCAGTCCGCAGGATCTCCTCCACGGCTTTTTGATGGCGCGGGTCGTGCTTCCCGGGCTGCGGATGCTGGCGCTGCTGCTGGCCGCTCTCTGCGTCCTTTCCCTGCACGGAGGTGAGAGTCGGGGTGCGGGAGCTGTTTTAAAAATGGGAGATGAAAAGCATACGTCGCCAAAGCGGAAATACACAATGACGTCATGGGGGTCGGTGCCGCAAGCACGTGCCTGGTGTGCGTCACGTCTTCTTCCTGGTTAGCCCGCGAGGGGTCGCGAGTGCAAGCCAGTCGCATTGAATGTTGTTCCGCAGTGAACCCGCCACACGCTTGCTAGGGGCTCTCGGCACTTACCCTTGTTTTTAGCTATACAGCATTCTCGTCCTATGCCGCGGTATTGCTATTCATAATCAAAATAGTGCTATCGATTTAACTGGATTTGAAAACAGTAGTGCATTTGAGCGACAGGATGTTAAATGCATACGTTTCCCGCAAGAACAAAACACAGACCCCCAAAAAGTTGAGAAGATTGCTGTTAAAGGTTGCTAGCATTTTTCTTCTAACTTTTTACACTGGAATGCATTGTACAGAGTGGTCCGTTTTTAGCTAAATACACCTAATTCACGTCTTTTCCTAAACATTTGTAACTTACTGACGTTCTCTTTGTGATATTGTTCTGATATAATCACTGTTTCATGTGCTTTAAGGGGGGGGGGGGGGTGACTGTGTCGTAGAACCTCGCTAGTTATTTCTAACAGTATACCAGTCCATAACTTGAACGTAGATCAGCTTCTAATCGCATCTGTACATTATGAACAAACACAATTTTTGGGTTTCACCTATGGTTAAGCGAAATACCTCTTGTAGGTCATACCAAAAAAACCAGTCGGCCTTGATGGGTTGCTTTCCAATTCTTCTTGTCCTTTCACTGGATCATAGCTTGTTGTGCACCATTTTCATTGACTGACTCATACCTTCCACTGCTTCACATTTAGGGAACAGTTCTTTTCGGTAACACTCATTAAAAGTGCATGTGTTTCCCCCTCTCTCTCACGTGTTGCTTCCTCGCTTCCACATAACCACTCCCGCTTGTTTCGTCCTCCACTCACCTCCAGCCCACTCCTCCATTGTGCTACCTAATGCAATCCTTTAACAAGCATTTGCAATGCAATAGGTCTTTCAGCATTAAAGTTTGAGTTACTGGCATTGTAAATGACAATGCTTTGCATAATTTTTTTTTTAATTTGCAATTGGTATATAAACATTGTTTGTTAGTGGTTAGCTGTTGCTGACAGACACCCTCTCAGACCTAGGGAACTGCACGGCTCATATAATCGAATATGCACTGAAATTGGAAAGCTGCAATGCTGACCTGATGTGCAGCCGAGGCAGAGCAGAGGGCCCCACAGAAATTAATCAGTGATGCCACAGGCCATGGTGCCAAGTAACCCGAGAGCAAACAATGTGTCACGTGAGTGGATGCCTGTCATCAGCTGTGGCCCAGCACCACACTGGCCCCCCCACCTGATAAGGCATACTTGGTGAATGTACATGGTTTCCTTTTTCAAGTCGACCTGCGTTTATTGTCAACGTGAATAATACACTTTTCAACTGAACCTTATTTTCTTTTAAGGTCTCAGTGTGTTATCGGCTCCAGTAACTGTATTGGATACATTATAGTGACGTATATCAGATACTGTGCGGTTAAATACGTTGACTTCTGCAGGGCATGCGTACGGCTAAATGTACCTGATGTTTAAATATATGTATTGTCTTATTACTGTTAAATGAATTAGTGCAAATAAGGTTACGTGTGTAATGTAGTACTTTTAACTATTAGATAAATGTGGGACTCAAATAAAGGCCACAGATTACAATCTACAGTATTTAGGATTCAGCCAGTGACTCACAGACGTCAGGAAGTAGCTCAGGTGGTTCATGTCAACGCTTCTCCCCCCCCCCCCCCCCCCACCCCCACCCCAGTTGTTACTGAGAGCTCACAGAATCGCGGAGGTACAGAGCCCTCTACACCCAGGCACACAGCGCTTTATGTCTGTCATAACCCGGCGCATCCCTTGTCTTGGAAGGCGCGATAGCTCCGCAGGTTTCTGCGCCTGCTGCAGCAGTCTGTCGCAGTTGTGAATCGCGGCCTCGGATGACTCTCTTTGAAGGACAGGTTGGCAGGCGTGACTGGGTTAAATATGATGTATCCGAAATGCTCATTAAAATGCTTTGCCCCGGGGTATTTTTCGGGACAGTTTACAAAAGAACGGTGTCTGGAAACGTGCAGGAGAGAAGGACACCGTATCCAGTACATTTCATTTCAAAAGTCTTTATTTCGATAAAAATCATAACACATTAACAGGACAATTTACATTTATGGCTTATTAAAACAAATCCAGCAGCAAATAGCATCCAAAAAGCAGTAAGACGTTACATAAAGTCAATCTCCATCGTTAAAAATATAAATAATTAATTAATAAAATAGTGGTAGATTTTATGACCAGTTTAGTTTTTTATTTAAAAATTCAAATTATTTAAAAACACAGAAATAATTCCAACTCTGTATTGCTCTAAGACAGTAAAGTGACAAGTGCAATTTTATGTGATTAGATAAATACACACAACACATCAATATGTGCAAAGACCTCGGGCTCGTGTGATCCACATCCAGTGGAGAAATTTTGCAACAGCTATAACCACAGGCTGTGAGTTATTTGTTTTTAAAATCCTCAGTGCCTCACAACCTGTTTGTATACCTAGCTGGAGGCAAATGGGTCTCAACCATGTCCTTCTTGGTACTTTATATTCGGGGCAAACGAGTAGTATGTCGCCAATACTTTCCCTTTCGGAGGTATAAAAGGGACAAGTGGCACCGGAACCACTGCGCCAATTAGCAGTGTAGCTGTTAATGGGTAAAGTACCAATCCTAAACTGATGGTATCTTTTCCTATCTCCGGGAACAGTTATATAGTCCCAATAGCCCTCTAAGGCTGCTGTATGCTTGATGTCTAAAAAAGCAGCGGTCAGGGAAGGGCCACTACAGCGACCAAACCTTTTCTGGGCTACCAGACTCCAATAAAGTTCTCTAAGCCGATTCCACGGTGGGAAGACATTGGCCTCAGGATCTTGCCAGAGAGTTAATAACCCCATTGCTTTATATGTTACCCCAATCTGACTCATCCATGAAATATTATGAGCCCTGTATGCATTTCGTACATCCATAAATGCCAGAGCATACTGGGAGAGTTCTGGGGTAACCCACAGTCTTCTCCAGTAGGCTATCGTTCTGTAGCGAGCCATGTCCTCCAAATGCAGGCAGCCTAGGTCATAAAAAAGAGGTGTCAGGGGGGTTGACGCCGGGAGACCTATAATTCCCTGTAGGAATTTATTTTGTGCTATTGTTAGACAACTGAGATTACTAAACCCCCACAATTCTGCCCCATAGAGAACAGCTGAGCCAATCTTCGCATCATAAATCTTAAGAACTGGACTAACCGGCCTAATGTGGGAGAGATAGAATTCCTTCGTTAAGGCCCCTGCCAATTGTGCGTGTTTTATGGCCAATTATTAGTATGGTGTTTCCAATCCATTTTGGAAGCCAGGGTGATACCAAAGTATGAGAAAACCTCTGTCTGCTCGAGCTGCACCCCACTCACGAGTGCCCTGCCTCTAACTTGCTTAGATTTATGTAGGACCATAAACTTGGTTTTATTAACGTTTATAACAAGTCCATGGTCTTTGCAAAATAATTCAAAAGCATCTATGGCCTTCTGTAAGCCCTGCTGGGTTTTTGAAATTAAAAGGGTGTCGTCGGCGAACATCAACAGGGGGATCAGCTTCCCATCCAACTTGGGGGCATCAATTGGTTGGTTTTCAAAATAGCTGATCACCCTGTTGATGTACAACGAAAAGAGGGTCGGTGCCAAAACGCACCCTTGGCGCACACCCCTGGCGATTGGGAATTTTTCTGTAACGCTCCCCTGTTGATTCCAGCGGACTTGGGCATAATTACCTTCGTGTAACTTAATTAAAAAGGAGAGAATGTTCAAGGGCATACCCTGTTCTAAAAAGACAGTCCACATTTTATGACGGGGCACCAAGTCGAACGTCGATTTCAAATCAATAAAAGCAGCGTACAGTGTACCACCCCCCAGTACCTCCACCCGCCAATAAATTAAAACAAATCTAAATACTTGATCGATCGTACTAGTGTGAGTACGAAACCCAGCCTGGAGCGGAGAGAGTACCTCTTCCTCCTCAATCCGTGCTTGTATCCTCTGAAGGACAAGCCTAGCTACTGCCTTTTGAATACAGCCAATTAAAC
Organism: Lissotriton vulgaris; assembly: GCF_964263255.1. Lineage (NCBI taxonomy): Eukaryota > Metazoa > Chordata > Amphibia > Caudata > Salamandridae > Lissotriton > Lissotriton vulgaris. Next base: position 1,023,758,703 of record NC_141697.1, read on the forward strand.
TGATAGGCCTGTAATTTACCGGGTCTGAGCGATCCCCTTTCTTATGTATGGGAATTATCACAGCATCCTTCCAGGTTTCGGGTATGGGTGAACCCTTTGCGATACTGTTTATTAGCGCTAATATGTAAGATGCCCAGACCTCCTTGTCATGCATGAATAGGTCAGCAGGGATTGAGTTCAAACCAGGTGCCCTGCCTTTGGAGATGTTATCCAACACCTTTCTAACTTCAATTCTAGTGAAGCATAGGGGGATGATATCTTGCTCGATGGTGATGGGAGCCTCGCTAATACCCAGCAGCTCAAAAGGTGCAAACTGGGTGGCATAATGGGAAACCCATAGGTTCGGGGGAACATGGTTTGTTGGTTCAGCCCTTTTCAACCCCCTACCCCACCTGACCATATCCCAAAAGGTACACATAGAACGTTCTTTGCTAGCTCCCAGCAGCTCACCCCAGTAGTCCTCATCCCATGCTCGTTTGGCATCATATTGCGCTTTCTTGTATAATTCTCTAGCGCTCTTAATGTTTTCTCTATCTTTTGATTTAACAGCTTCCGCTAGACCTTTATACGCGGCCCTACATGACTTCCCATACCACTGTTCTTCTTTTCTAACAGGCCTTTTCTGTTTGTTTAAAATCTTCTTTAAAAAATAGCTGCTCAGCTGTCTAAAAAATTTGGAATGGATGAGATTGACATTACTCAACTTCCTGCTTGGTGGAACAATTCTGAATTTCCTTTGTGGCCTGAATAGTCAGCTCTTTCATAGCAACTATATTCTCTTCTATCGCCACGCAGTCGGCCCATTTAATTCGCCTAGAATCATTAGAAAGGACTATTTTCACACAGCCTAACGGGACATCCTGAACTTTAGACTTAAATAACAAGAAGGACATTAGTAACGGGTCATGATCACTCTCGACCCTCTGTTCAATCTTCATATCCTTAATATGTTGCCAGTTCTCCTTGTTAGTAAGGATGTAATCAATACGGCTCCTTGAGGTGCCATTATTGAAACTAAACGCTCCCTGACTATCAGAAGCGTCCATTAGTTGCGCACAGCCCATGCCCTACACAGAGGGTTTTAAGCTGAAGCGCAGCCTCCGTCCACTTTTTAATTGGCACCAGTGACAGCGAGGGGATGTTCCAAACTGTGTCTTCTTCTGTGGTCCGGTCGATGTCATTCCTATCCAACGGTTCGAAGCAACAGTTCAGGTCCCCTCCTACAATAATATTTCCTTTACTACGATAGCTCTCAAGAAGAGCATCTAGTTGATCAATAGTATGGGAGGATTTGCCCCCCGGTTGTCCCCGTGAGTAAATGTTAAAAATGTAAAGGTCATTAAAATCTACGCTAGAAACCTGAATTAAGAGGATATCATTGCTTTTAGAGTCCAATTGATGGATAATATATCAACTGCCCTGCTTAACCCACGTTGTTAGGCCCCCCTTTGGTCTACCTTTTAAACTTGGGATAGCTGGGATAAAGAAATTAAGATATCCAACTCTATACTCTGGTTCTAGCAACCAGGTTTCTTGTATCAGGATAAAATCCATTAAATCCACGAAAGTCAACCAATCTGAAGAATTTATCTTACTTCGAACCCCAGCAACATTCCACGAGATCAGTGATGTGAGAGGTGTAACTGATTCTTTGTTTTGTAGGCCCACTGTTCCATTCTCAACTATCCCACTAGTGTCCCTTACGTTACTACAGTTGTCCGACTGGATTCGGTTAGCAGTGACCCCTAGGGTAGTTTCTGACTCATCTTTTGCACGTAGGGAAACCTTTACTACAGGATTGCGTAATCTGCCAGATTGACCTGCGATACCATTACAAGCCAAAATATCTCCCCTCGGTTTCCTACTTTCCTTTAAGGGAAGTCAATCATTATCCTTCAGGGAGCTAAAAATATCAAATCTGTTGCTTGTTGGAAACAGACTGGGTGTTGGAACTGCCTCTAGTACATAATTTCTGGGGTCATGAATTCCAGAGTGAAGAGGTTGTTGATGAAAATAACCCAGAGGTAAGACATTGACACTATCGTGATGGATCCTAGCAGAACCTGCCTGCTTCAGAATGTGTCCCACTAATTCAGGAGAGCTGAAACTCACTACCACACAATCTCCCTCCATTCTTTTCCTGGATTTGCCCACCCATGTGACCCTTCTGACCATCTTAAATTTACTATACAACTGCTCACCTAACGCTGTTTTATTATTTAAACTAGCAGCCCGTCCCGACGTTGTCCGGGAGCAATTAGGCTTCAGGGCCCCCGCCCGCCCCGACGTTGTCAGTGGGTCCCCTGGAGCCTTCCTCCATATATTGCAGTATTATACCTCTATGTTTACTTTGTACGCTTTTTTAACCTGCACATGTAACTTTTTCCTCCTGTAATGCACCGTTTGGCTTACTTTTTTAATGCTCCGTTTGCTTCCTCATGCTACCTGCACACGTCACTTTTTCCTCCTATACCTCTATGTTTACTTTCTACGCTTTTGTAACCTGCACATGTAACTTTTTCCTCCTGTAATGCACAGTTTGGCTCACTTTTTAATGCTCAGTTTGCTTCCTCTTGCTACCTGAACACGTCACTTTTTCCTCCTATACCTCTATGTTTACTTTCTACGCTTTTGTAACCTGCACACGTAACTTTTTCCTCCTGTAATGCACAGTTTGGCTCACTTTTGTAATGCTCAGTTTGCTTCCTCTTGCTCACGATTTTCATTTTTGCTTCATTTTTCCGCTGCTCACCGCTCCTAAATAAATAACCTATCTCATCCGCTGCTCACCGCTCCTCACCGCCTGTCCGCCGCTCCTCCCCGCGCCATGTCCGCCGGTCCTCCTCGCGCTCCTGGACGCCGCTCCTCACGTCGGGCACGCACGTCGCGGCCTGCGCTTCTTCCAAGGGACTACTTTTTTTTGGGGGTAATTTTTTTAAATTACGTATATTTATTACGTTTATATAGCCTATGTCCATCTGCACACCCTGACGATTACAACACTGTATAGGGTGTGTGGATTGGCGCTGTGGTTCCCGAGTTTACCCGCCTCAAAGGTTCAAAGTTCTTCCTTTATAATAGTAGTATAGATAGTGGAGAGCCTTATTCTTAAGTGTTGACCAATGCTCCTCCTCTGTCTCCGGTATTTTGGGAACGTTGGCCAATATGATGGAATACGGGCATGCCTCGGGGGGGGGGGGGGAGATGGAGGGAGATATTCCCGGGAGAGCAATTGCCTGTCAACTGGAGCCTTCCAACAGGGCCCTTTGGGCCGGACTTTACCCCTAGTGTAGTGTTAACAGGTGGAGCCATCTGTTTTAATACTTGGGTGTTATGGTTAGCAGAACAACTTCCCGTGTCAATAGGCACTTGTACTATGACACTAGCAGGGCAAGCACTAGTGGATTGGGACTCTTTGGTAGTAGTTATATGTTTAATAGTAATGTGCTTTTCTAGATTACCCAGTCTTCGATCTAGGGATTCTAATTTCTCCATCAGTGGGAATATGAATGCCTTAAACCTATCCTCAATATGCCCAATAATCTCTGGTCTGACAGCCACACTATAAGGGTCAGCGTTAGGTGCCAGGTACTTACTACCTCCTAAGTGTAAAGGACAACTACTCAAGGTAGTTACTATCTCTGTTTGCCTACCCAGCCCAGATGAGACATTTTTGCGCCTTGGCATTTTTGCCGGTTGACGACTACCTTTCGGGGCACAATTTGCTTTCCTCTTCCCTATGGGGTCTTTAGATCTAACCATAGCTGGTGGGGCCCGGGAACGGCTAGAGCGTGGCACCTGTGGTGAGGGAGGAGGACTGGGTTCGGGGGAACTAATTGAACCCATCGTATGGCCCACTGACCCCGGGGTATCCATTACAGGTGGGACAACTACCTGTGATGGCTCAAGCAAAAGCGGAGAAACCGGACTAGGTGACTCATGGGCTAAAGCAGGAACCGTCAAATCACGAAATGGTTCCAGTGATAACCTTTTCTCAGTGCGTTCAATCTCTTTTGACAATTCAGTTTCAGGTAGTCTTCCATTGTCCTTACACCCCCCCTAGCTGCCCCCCACCCCTCTGGGAGTAAGCTTACTCATAATTGTGAGGCAACAGTAATATACTAACAATAAGTTAGCAAATCGTGAATAATTAATGGAGAGGGTGTTGTTTACATACGCACAATATCAGGATTTTATTCTGTCCCTGGGGAGAGTTTAGATGGTGATGTTAGAGGGGTGGCCCGAACCGGCCTCCTCTGGCCCCGTATGTCCACAGATGGCGCGTGATAGAGTGGGCGTGGACCTCAGGGCTTATGGGAAATGTAGTTTCCCCCGCTCGGCGGCCGCTCGCAATGTCCAACAGCGGCGGCGGGGGGAAACCCAAAAACAGTCCAAAGGATCCAACCAGGGTGCAGAGAGAGTTACTTTGAGTCTTGCCTCAAAGTAACAGCGATACAGGAAGCTATAATCATCTTTTATTACACAATTCCGATGACCAAAGATACGGTACACCGACCTGGCAGTACTCTTCAGACTGTGCTCCAATATTATTTCACTTGCAACATTAACCAGCAAACAAAATCAGAGTCCCAACAAGTAGCGCGTTTGCTTCCTTCTTTTGTTTGATTTATAGTCAATGACAGTAATTCGCCTGCTCCCCCTGCTCCCCCGGTACCTGTACCATGCAGCCTACCGCCGTCGCCATCGTAGTGAATGAGCCTCTGACGCCGTTTGGCAGTTTGTTTTAGGACCTTGGAGGAACGCTGCATCTCTGCTTGCCCTAGCAGAACGGACCCCTGCCAACACTCACCCTACAACTCGCCGGACCCGCTTCGCGGGTCCCGCAGCGCGTCAGCTGTTCTTGGAGGCTGTGGACTGACAGGAGGAGCGCGGGGAAAGGCGAGCGGGGCTGCGAGCATAGGCAGGGACTCCAGCGTCCAGGAGCCCCTGCGCGCCCAATCTGCAACACCTGGGCTGCTCTCCCCGCTGGCCACGCCTCCCGCCTATCTGTTCGTGATCACACAGCTGTAGAGTTATAAGGAGAGCAGTACCACCGCTTCGCGGGAGCGACCGGGAGAAGCCCGGGACAAGGGCGGGACCGTCTGTGGCCGTCAGGGGCCGAAGGTGGCCGGGCTGGGCTCACTCTCTTGATCCCACTTTGCATTGCAATCAAGGTTATGCCTTCGCCTCCATTACGGGAAACCCCCTCAAGGGATGGTGCCTCCAGCACCGGGACTTTGGACAAGTATTTCAAACACAATAAAGGTGAGGCGGACTCGGAAGGCTCACTTGAGAAACGAAGGGTGGAGCGTAGGCGCTCCATTGAATGTATGAAAACTAGGCCTTTGCTAGATATCACTCCCTATCCCGCCACTCAAGAGGTAGACTCGCTACCCAGTAGTTTAGCACTAGAGGATATCCCTGTTTTACTAAGGGAAGTTCCCTCTACCCCAGGGATAGCATCTGGGAAAATCACAGAGCCGGGCCCCTTAGAGATTTCCCATACCCCTGTTAATCTGGTAACCCAAACCCAACCCACACAACTGGTTAATAAGAGCAAGTCTAAATTAAATGTCATGGCGGAGATACACAGGCCCCCACCCAGTAAACGGGCTCAGAAAACAGCGGGGGGGCGGGGGAAATCTAAAATATCACACCTGGACTTTGGTAAGAAAAGTACTAACATCACCCTACCAGGGAAGACTACGGAGATAGTGCCACCACCCAAGCTCTCAAACCCCAGCATAACTGCTACCACCAAAGAGCCAGAGGCTATTACGCCGATTCCAAACCACCCACTCTCTGCTAAGGGGAGCATAGAATTTTTACTCCGCTCCCTTCTGCAGCCTATCACCGATAGTTTAAAAAAAGTGGAGATTAGGCTCACCTTGCTAGAAACTTCTCTCACCACTCTGAATACCCTAGTAAGCAAGCAGACTAAGCTAGTGGAAACTCATTCCTCGGGTGGGGAATCTTCCAAAGTAACCAACGTTAATAAAGCCCCCCCTAGAAGCATGCCATCTGCCGCCCCTCTGCAACCCCTTATGGCTGTTCAACTCCAAGCACGGCACAATAACCCAAGTAATAGACCCACTGATCCGGTGGTCCCAGCCCCACACAGTCCACAAATAGAGTCCACTGGAATACAGCAAGATCAGGTTAATGCCCCCCCAACCATGCCCACTTGCCCAACTCCCAGACCACGGAGGCCAGACCTCCCACCTGAGGCTAATAGTCTGATGGTGGTATTAGCTGGTGCCCCCTATTTAAGATCAGGAGAAAACGAGGATTATCAATCCCTTAAGAAAAAGGTAATCAAATGGCTCAACTGGAACCGACCCTTGCCACCTCACTTTAATAACGAGATCATCATGGTGAGAAGGGTTCCATGGCTAGGGAAGACCAGGAAAACCATAGTGGGGGACTGTATCATGGTAACCTTTAAAGATCCGGGCACGGTTCGACACATCTGCGGAGGGACGAACCGATCCCTTGACTCCACCATACAGACCCTCCCAGTATCCTTTTTCTTTCCTCCAATTCCCAGGCATCAGGCCCCAACACACGATGGCTGGACAAGGGTGGACTACAGACGCAATCATAAAGGCTTTGTCCAACGCCCGTACTTCCAACCGCCGGACACACCCTTCTGCGATTTTAACCGTTTTAACTGTTTGAACGGGCTGGATGGGGTCGACTGACTTACCGTCAGTAAATCTGCGACAGGGGTATCGGGCTTCTGTGGCCCCTTGGATCCCTCCACTGTGTCCCCCGGTGCTATCTCTGGCCCACTGAATGACACACTCGCCTCAGAACACGGTCAAATTGAATCCTCATACCTAGCCACTGATGGAGTAGATGTTGCTGAGCGGATAACTATGGCTCCCTCCCTTGAGGGCGAGGGGGAGCTGGGACCCATGGAGCCACACGTACTTTCTGCTGCCATAGCCGCAGGCTCCACAACACAAATGCAGGGCTCGACAAATCTGAAAAATTGTACTAGTCCTGCAGGTCTAGTAACTTGGAAAATCCCCTCGACCGAACTGCAACCTACTTGACCTCTGTCTCTGAAAACGGAGCAAAAGTGACAAGTTAACAAGATTTAAAGGCATCTTTATTGCTTAGTTCCTTTATGAGCAATAAAAATGCCTTTAAATCTTGTTATCTTGTCACTTTTGCTCCGTTTTCAAAGGCAGAGGAAAAAAGTTAGTTTGTTTCCTACTCGCCAGAAAGGGCGAGTAGGAGCTAAAAATAGCTCGTCCTTATCCATTCTCCCTCGCAAATGCGAGCGGGCGAGTGGATTTGTCGAGCCCTGAAATGGACTATGGATTTACCTCCCACATCCCTCATGCCAAGACATCTTCCACCTCCGAACATTTGAGGATAATCTCCTGGAACATCGCGGGACTAGCAAATAAATTGGAAGAGCCGGCCTGGGGAAAGTACATAGAAACTGGTGACATATGTATGTTCCAGGAAACCTGGGCCAGAGAGGACTATGAGCATCAAGGCTACGCATCCTTTTTTATTCCAGCTAGGTGGGAAGGCAAAGGCCGACCATCAGGGGGTCTTGCGACATGGATTGCTGTTCACCTGGGCTGTGTGGCAACACGGCTCCCATGCAGCTCCGACGACATTCTTGTGGTCTCTCTAACATGGCCAAACAAAGTCAACCTCCTGCTGATCAATATTTATTCTAGGCCAATGGGAAGGGCAAAAGAATCACCGACTTTTAATGAACTTTCAAACTTTTTATTGGAACTGTCGACTGATTCATACTATGTGGTGGGTGGGGATTTTAACTCTCACTTTGAGCCACTCCCAGGCCTCCAGGAAGGGTTCCTATCAGAAGAAGAAGATAGGTGGGCAGTACCTGGGGCTGATGTGCCATCTCCGAAAGCTTGGACCCCACTAGCGTTGCAAATTACTGCCCTCACGTTAAGGTATGGACTTAGAGCGTGTAATGGGCGAACTAACTCCGACACACCAGGCAAAATTACTTATAATCGCCAGGGAAGGGAGTCACACTTGGACTATATTCTGGTACAACTAGCGAGGTGGTCAACAGTACAGGATTTTAGGGTAGTTGATAGGATGGACAGTGACCATAATGCTCTCGAGCTAGACCTCGTCCACCCAGCACCCCAGGGCCTAGTGACCCATGAGGCAGGGAATTATCCCACACTCCTTATAGACAACAGTAGGAGAAAAATTAGGTGGGAGCATATGGTCACAAACAAGGACAAACTCCCACTGCTTTATGCAGAGATTACCCCCATCCTGGAAACTGTCGGGGACCTTGATAGTGTGGCAAACAAAACAGATATAAGGAGTAAATTGTTTGATGCCCATAAAGAACTTATAAAAGTGGCGGCACCCCATTTTACACGCAAAGTGCAAAAACCAAAAGTGAGGCCCCGAGGCAAAACACAATGGTATACCATAGCCTGCAGGCGGGCCAAAACAGAACTCCTTGGAGTAATTAAGGAGGGCAAAGGAGGGGAACGTCTCAAGCAATGCAGACAAGCCTATAAGAAGCTTCTCGCACAGGCCAAAATAGAATGGGAGGAAAACCAGTGGGAGGTGCTTACAAAGGCCCTAGCTGTACAAGACCAACGCCTGTTCTGGAGAATGGTGAATGGGGGATCAGGGAGTCTACATTCGGCAGTGGTGCCTAATATAGCTCCTGGAATGTGGCAGGCCCACTTCCAGTCGCTATATAGCGCGGAGTCCGGAGAACCCCCTGTGCTAATTGAACCAGTGAGACAGGGCTTGCAGGCGGATCAGATAACACTGAGTGAGGTTACGGCTGCTATTTCAGGCCTGGCTTCGGGGAAGGCGCCTGGCCTGGACGGGCTACCGGGAGATCTGTATAAACAGGAGACCACCGTCTGGGCGCCCTACCTCGCAGCCCTTTTCAATGGTGTCCTCGGTGGGATGGAAATCCCCAGTACTTGGCTGGGGGCTGAGGTGGTCCCGATTTTCAAAAAAGGTTCCCCCCTGCTTCCAGCCAACTACAGACCGATTAGCCTGATAGATGTAGCACAGAAGCTGTTCGGCAGGGTTCTCCTGAACAGGCTTCAGGAATGGATTGAGGAGGTGGGCGCCCTCAGTCCATATCAGGCAGGCTTTAGGAAAGGGGTATCGACTGTGGACCAGGTCTTTAGACTGAACTTGATCTACTGGAGGACAGTGAGGTTCGAGGGCGGTAGTCTGTACACGATTTTCGTGGACTTAAGAGCCGCCTTCGACCTCGTGCCCAGGGGAAAACTCTGGGTCATCTTAGCAGGGATGGGCGTTCGACCAGACATTTTATTGACCCTACAGAGGCTGCATCATAATAAGTATGCCCAGGTGAGGTGTGGGAGGTCGGGGGAGCTGACAGATAGATTTCCCGTGGGCAGAGGGGTAAGACAGGGTTGTGTGCTGGCGCCGACCCTGTTCTGCCTCTTCGTCAACGGGATATTCGCTCACCTAAATGCCACCGACTATACAGATGCCCCTAAACTGAATGGCAACAGTGTACCCGCAATAATGTTTGCGGATGACACGCTGTTGGTATCCAAGACACCCATGGGCATTCAAAAGATACTTGATGCCTTTGTGGCCTTCTGTCAGGATAGAGGGCTCGAAATCAATGCCACAAAGACCAAATATATGGTGTTGAACCCAAGCCCCAAACAGCGCCCGAATCCCCTACTAGGAGCAACGAGACTGGAAAGAGTTGCCACGTTCGAATATCTCGGCGTGACACTCAATGAAAACATGACCTGGGAGACCCATCAAACTAGGGCTAACCTTAAACTAGTACAAATCACCGGGGGCATTTCCCGGATGATGACCGGTTCGACCTATCGCCCATTGGGGGCCCTAATTCAGATATATAAGGCACAGGCAAGGGGGGCGATCTTGTACGGGGCTGAATTGTGGGGCCACATTCCATGTCGGAATTTGTCTTGCACAGAAAATAGGTTTTTAAGACAAATTACCGCACTTCCCTCTAGCACCCCGCTTCTCCCTCTGAGGCTTGATTTAGGGCTACGGCCACTTGCCGACGAGATAAGTCTAAGACCCATTGCCTTCTGGCGCAGGCTATGGAGCGGTGACGATCTCGCCGATTACAGGGCGGAACTGGTCGAACTACTAAAACACCCCAAGGCGCTCAGTATTCCCTGGGTCCAAAACATTCAGTCGGTTTGCACAGATTTGGGGCTCCCCGAGTTGTGGACCGAACCAGCTAATACAGCACCAAGAATTCCTAAGAGAGCACTGGCGAAGCTGTACCACGAACACAAAAGGGTAAGGGTTATAGTTACCCAGACAGAGGGGTCCCTTTCCTCCTTATTCCTGCAAACCAAGGATCTTTATACATTTGAGAAAGCTCTTGATCCCGTTTACCCCATACTCACCAGAAAGTTATTTCTCCAGTGGAGATACGGCACTCTGCCTTTACGGTCCTTTACTAGTACCTGGGCACAAATCCCTTCTACCAAGTTCTGTCCTCTTTGCGTTGACAAAGAGGAAAATGACTTGCATGTGATTTTCTTCTGCCCAGCATACAAGACAGCTAGAAAGTACTGGCTGCTGCCATTGATCAAGAATTTGGGTGGCAGGGAATATGTACCGATGTACAGGATTTTAAAAAGCGATGTTTCCGGCCCAACTGTTTTTGCACTTTCCAAATTCTTCACGAATGTTTGGCATACGCGCAGTCGTCTTTTAAAAAATGCTGGGTAGATTGTAGAATCGCTTACTTTTTAACAATTATTTGTAAAGTCTGGTTTTTATTTGAATAGTATGCATTGATGTTTTAATAACTGTGACAGATTCATGTGATTTTATTGTATGTGTATCTTTTATGACCAAATGGTCGAAATAAAGATTGAAGAAAAAAAAAAAAAAAAAAAAGAATGAGCCAGCAGCCAGCAAACGTTGCAATGAAGGAGCGAGCAGCCAGGCAAACGCAGACTCGACACTCCACGCTATACCTCCCAGTGCGGCACGCCCCAAACTGAAGCACCTCAGGTGTTCACAGTAGAAGCTGCAGCACACGCCCTTGACGCCGCTCCTGGATGCACCATTCATCTTTTTCCTTACTGAAACCTGGCTCAACTCCACTTCGGCACCTGACATTGCCTAGGCAAACCCAGACGGCTACGAGATCACACAACACAACTGCACCCACAATCCAGGTGGAGGACTCGCAGTAATCTACAAGGTATCCTTCAAATGCTCAACATTCACGGAAAACGCCACCCCATTCATGGAACATCTGCACTTCAAGCTGCAAATCTCTGAAAACGTCTCTTTGAACTGGACCTTCATTTGTCGACCACAGGGACCACAAGTCACCTTCACTACCACATCACCTTTTTCATCGCCCAGCTCACCATTGACTCCAGACCGTACATACTCCTCAGTTATCACAGCTTCCACCTGGACCAACACCTGCTTCACTGCACTCCTTGAAAGCTTGGACAACATCTGGCTTATGCAGCTTGTCTCAGAACCAACACACACCGCTGGACACTTACTAGACCCCATTTTCACCACCTGCGACATCATCAAATACAACTCCACCTCCTCGCTCACTTGGAACGAACACTCCATTATCCTTTTCTCAATCAACACACCGCTAGTCCGCTCACCCACCTGTACCACCCTACCAGAAGCAAATTGGCTCAGTGATCTAAGCATGAATCATCCCAACTCCACAGCCTCAACCAGTGCATTGCTAATTTCAATAACTGGTCAGGAACGGCGCCAACTCCCTTGCACCCATCAAGCCCAACAAGCATGGAAGGACCAAAAAAACAAGCCAGCTGGTACACACAGTAACTTTGACTTACTAAACTGCACTGTAAATCACTAGAGAGGAAATTGAGAGCCAGCCACAAAATCACCAACAGAACCACCTACAAGGCTGCGCTCAGACACCACCACTAGCAACTAAGAGACACAAGAAAATAGCACTAGCCATTTGAATTGAAGGAAGCTTCAACAGCTGTAAGGAGATCTTCTCAAAAGTCAAAGACTACACCACACACTCAGCCTCCATTAAAATCAACCCTTCCCCAGAACTCTTCTGTCGGATTGCCTCCATAGCAAAATCGTAAACATCTACAGCAGCTTCTCAAACCAACCTGACTCGAGCAAACTCATCGCCAACCTACCCATCACCAACCAAGAGCATGTGACCGAATGTACAACTCTCCCTCACCAGAAACGACACAGCAACAATCACACAGACTATCCACTCAGGATACAATGGATCCATGGCTCCATCACATCCACAACCTGGGTGCACCCCTAATCAGCAACGCAGTCACCCACACCTCCAAGTCCGACATTATTCCCGGGTGACTGAAAACATGCAGAATTCAGCCCCCTCCTCAAGAAACCTCGAAAACAAAACGGGGCAACGCAGTATCCCTCGAACCCTGGTAAATATATTCTACATTAAATAATGGTTCCTTCTGGGGTAGCTCAAAACCTGTGCTTCCTAGGTAACTGTAGTATACAATCTGGTTGGTGATTTTGAAAACCAGTTGTTTAATGGTTGTACATGTATCTATGTATACATGCATCAACAGTTTCAAAAGTAGATGCTCCAAACGCAAGTGCAGTGATCGTAATTAGAGAAAAGTGATGAACCGCAGTACACAAAAGTATATATAACCAAGAAAAGTTTACTTAAAACCCTAAATCTCTTTGATCATCAACTAAAGAAATAGCTGTTCTTACTGGGATAATTCTTTTCAAGAAGCCTCCGTTGCTTCCACATCAGCTATCTCTTCCTCTAGTCTCTTGTACGCAGTGCTGGGATCCTGAGGCCGGGAGCACCTCTGGAGGTTAGCCTGCCTCAGGGCACCAACCTATTATGTGAACTCACTCGGAGCCCATCCTCACTCTGTGTGACGTCCTGTCCATCTGTTGGCGTGTGGTCAGCGATTTTGCAGATTACAGCTCTTTAGACCTTACTGGGCATGCCCTGCTTTTAAAGCTTCAGGAACAACTAGTCATCGAAGCTCATCAAGTCCTGATGTAAGTATTAGACTGACAGGCTAGACATTTCATTTCTTTTTAATTTTTTTATTTATTTATATAGAAACACATGAGTCGGTTGATACAGAAACACAAAAAGAAAAAAAAAACAACAGTAAAAGGGGAAAACAATTTGTTCGATCCAGTACATCTCCAACAGTTGACATTTTGAAGCAAAACAAAAAACAAAATTATGAATGAACAGAATTATATACGAGCCAATCTTAATTAAATCCAACAGGAAATTATACAAAATCAAGATAAGTCCCCCCCATTTACATCTCGAGATAGTTTGTAACTAACCCCCAAATCTGTTCCCCGATCTTCTTTCTACGGGAGCTCTTTAAGGCATAAAGACTATGCTCCATATTGTGTATCGAAAAAAAGCGAGCCCGCCAGGCTTCAAAAGCGGGCGGTTCTTGTTGCAACCATGCAGATGCAATACATAGCCTGTACACTGCAGTTACTAAAAAAATAAGTTTAGCATGTTTCTTCGGGATGCTAGTATTCTCTGTGCCCATTTCAACACCCAATAATATCTGCGTTGCTGATAATTGTATCTGACTACCCACAATTGCCGAGACACATTTTTAGGTTTTGCCTAGCCAATGCGTACGAAGTACGCATGCGCTAGGAAAAATCTTATGTCTTACAGTGGGGAACAGGGACCCGCCCCACTCTCCGATTGGCTAGCTCCATAAATGGAGGCTAGCCATTGGGAGAGGGCTCTGTCCGTCAATGCCGGACCAGATTCGGGGGCGTTCCCGAGAATTTTTCTCTTTTGGCGACGTCATGCTACCTCAGCCAAAAGCCGGGAACGCCCCCGAATCTGGTCCGGCATTGCCGGCACCCGCCTTCCTGCTCGGGGCCGGGGAGCGCATAAGAGTGTCTGTCTGGAAAAGGTACTCGGTTCTCAGACTGGAAGGGTGCGGTTTGCCTCGCTGCTGGTACAAGATCTGATGCCCATCCGCGCAGGCCTTCCCAAATTGAGGGTGGGTATGCCGCTCTCCCTGAAGCAAGCAGCTCTGCAGTTTCTCGACTGGGGCAAAAAGTGGGCATTAAGGGGTTCCTCGTAAAGATGACGAATAGAAAACTGCGAACTGGGGGATGCTGTGCTCTGCAGACGACAGCAGAAAAGGCTGCGTCTCATCTTACAGCGCCGGCTGCTGAACCGCCGCGCCCGCCCTTCCCTTCCATCCCTCCTTCCTGCTCCATAAGCACCACCAGCCTCTGTACTCACCCTGGCAGGCCAGTGGGGATAGCCCTTCATCTTGACGAACACCAGCTCTCCAGACTTGTAGTCTCGGGGTCGCGGGCGCGCCATGTCTCCTTGTATCTACCGGAACCCTACCTCACCGAAGCACCAACCAATCACAGGAAGGCTCGCGACAGCGAAGCAGTCCGCTCGCTCCCGGTCTGACAGACAGTCTTCCGTTGAGCCAGAGAAGCTATGACGGAATAACGAGCCCCGGGCTGGCAAACAAACAGCGGCTGATGCTGCCAACCAGAGCAGTGTCTGTCATGTTTTAAAAAAATCCACCTGCGCGTCCTTCACACAGTCCGACGACCGGATGCTCCGTCGACAATGGTGCGTGAAATAATGAACCCGTCACCTGTACATGTATTTGCGCGTTAAAGATACGTGTCCTTGGGCCTGGCAGTGGGTGTGGGGGGGCAGTGGAGGCTGGGAAACCGGGTTCGAGTCTCGGCAGGATGCTTAATCTCCCCATGCCTAACAACATGAATGTGTCCGTCTCTAACTCAACATGCGCTCATTTAAAGCGCTCTAACCCCTTCGGGTTTCGTTAGCGCTATATACAACTTTTTTTTTAAAGCTTTAATGTGTACTGCCTAGCAGTGGCATCGGGAGCGGGGGGGCCCCTCCGGCGGACGGGTGGCAGCATACTCTTCACGCACGCCCCTATTAACTCCACCATGTGGGAGAAGCTCCGTAGCTCACCTGGGCAGTGCTCGGACTTCATCTAGAGTAGGAGAGACCGGAAGGAGAGGAAGAAAGGAGGAAGAGAAAAAATAGGGAAATTGTGATAAATGAGAAAGCATGGATGGAAAAGAAACTGCAAAGTGAGATGAAGAGACAGGCAGTGTGGCTTGCTGGAAGAAAGGTGTGAGGTGGAATCCAGTTTAGACAGCCTTGGTATTTTTCTAACCTGGCATTTGTAAGTGCCAGTGGCGGGCTCTTAAAAAATCTTTAGGCCCCTGCACTTATTTATAAATTCAACCCTAAATGGAGTACATTACTGTGTGCCACTTTTACTGTGTGTACATGTGTTGTGTTTGCATAGCGCAAACATTCCCAAAAGACAGCAGAGCAGTGTACAGGCTCAAAGGAAGAGAGCAGCAGTGAAAGGTGGGTGTGAATGCCCTCATTCTGTTTCGAACAGTAGTCACACAACTACTAAGAGGCCCTGTGTGTTGTGGCCCCACACGCTTTCTGTTGGCTAGGTGAGTGTCTTTGACAGGCGTACCTATTGTGTTTTTTTGTTGTTTTTTTTGGTCGAAGCCTACATCTTTTGGACCTTCGGAAAGCGTCCATGAGAATGCATTTCACCCATTGCTTGCCAGTGGCTTTGTACCTCACATTTTCTTGCTTTTATTTGGATTGTTCAGCTTGAGTTTGTCCCTTCCATTGCCCAGTCAAGTCAAGTATTACACCGTCTCCTCCCTCGGGACTCGCTCCTCTCTCCGAACTTTGCCTCGCAATGCAGGAACATCGCTGCCAGCAGCAGCAGTGCCGACCGGTGGGGCCGCATCCCAGGCTGAGCTTTGTGGGGAACCCGAGGAGTGGCAGGGGGTCAGCGGTGCCACCGGCAGGTCCTGGCTCTGCAGTCATGCAGCTCCCAGGATGCAGGACTTCTGCTCATACTCTCATCCCGTCACTCACTCTTCCCTTTCACCACTCTCCTTCTCTCACTGCCTCTATCTTCTGCTCATACTCTCATCCCGTCACTCACTCTTCCCTTTCACCACTCTCCTTCTCTCACTGCCTCTATCTTCTGCTCATACTCTCATCCCATCACTCACTCTTCCCTTTCACCACACTCTCCTTCTCTCACCGCCTCTCTCTCTTCTGCTCATATTCTCATCCCGTTACTCACTCTTCCCTTTCACCACACTCTCCTTCTCTCACTGCCTCTCTCTCTTCTGCTCTTACTCTCATCCCGTCACTCACTCTTCCCTTTCACCACACTCTCCTTCTCTCACCGCCTCTCTCTTCTGCTCTTACTCTCATCCCGTCACTCACTCTTCCCTTTCACCACACTCTCCTTCTCTCACTGCTTCTCTCTCTTCTGCTCATACTCTAATCCCGTCACTCACTCTTCCCTTTCACCACACTCTCCTTCTCTCACTGCCTCTCTCTCTTCTGCTCTTACTCTCATCCCGTCACTCACTCTTCCCTTTCACCACACTCTCCTTCTCTCACTGCCTCTTTCTTCTGCTCATTCTCTCATCCCGTCACTCACTCTCCCTTCAACACACTGCTAACTCTCTCCAATGCACCACTCTCTCTCACCCTAATTTGTTTTTCCTGTTTGGCTCTATCTCTATTCATTATCCCTCCCCGACTCCTCCTGATTCTATAGAGCACTTTTCAAAATTTTTTGTAACCATCGTCCATTTGCGTGAGATTATGCTATTGGCATTGTAAATGACAATGGCATTAATGGCATTAATTTATCTGTTTTCAAAACCAACACATAAATAAAACATTTGTCATGGACAATGCCAAACGCTCTAACTTTGTCAAAGGCAAAACCATTGCATTGTAAATTCTTGTTCTATCTGAGACCACACGGGAGCTAACACAGTACATGTGCAGAATATGTGAACATCATCCGCTGAGGTAAACCCACACCGAAAGCATTTACCTATAGCATCACCCGACCATTTAGACACCTTATCTGGGGTATAGTATAAATTATAGATTGATTTGAAGTGTTGAGCCACCAACTTTGCTGACAAGAATAGATCTTTAGCCATAACTAATGAAGTTTCTATTTGGATATCCTGTCTGCCTAGTTTATCACACCATTTACTGTTCTGCTGCTCTAAATCATTTTCTTTAGTATCTAACAAATGTTTATATAGTGCTCCAATTCTTACCCCTTTCATAATGTCTTCAATTAAAGAATTCGGTTTGAAGTTACCTCCCAGACCCATTAAATAATTGCGAATCTGTAGGTATTTTGCGAAATGGTCTCTAGGGAGAGAATATTGTTCTCGTAATTGTTCAAAAGATTTACAATAACTAGCATCATACAATTCCCCCACCACTCTTATGCCTTTCTCCCTCCAATTAAGTACAATTCTATCCCAGACATCTAAAGGTAGGAAAAACGACGAAAAAAATGGAGTATACCACGTTATTTTCCCAAGGCCCAGTAGCCTCCTAACTGTATGCCAGACCTTATATACAGCTGTCATTGTCTTAAAACGTGTACGTTTGTAGTAGCTTTGTTCAAGATACTTAAATAAACAGTTTTTAACTTTTGCCCCCAACAACATTTGATAGATCGATGGAGAATCTGCAGGTCTTGCTGGATCTTCGCCGGTTAGTAAAATTCCCATTCCTTGCAACATACACGCATAATAATAAAGTGTGAAATCTGGAACCGACCAACCTCCCACATTTCTTGGGAGAATCATGAAACGCCTAGCCCTTCTAGCCTTCTCTCCAGACCATATAAAGCGCATACATACTGTCTGCAGTTGTTCCAAACTGGTCTTCGGGACTTCTAGGGGTATACATCGGAAAAAATATAAAATTTGAGGCAGAATCAGCATTTTTAATAAGTTACAACGACCTACTAATGAAAGATGTAAACATTCTGCCTGATCTAGTTTTTTCCGAGCACTAACTAGGAGCTGATCCTAATTAGCTTGAACTAAGGCAGTTGTACTAGCACGCAACGTGACTCCCAGATATACCACCTCCTGACATAGTCTAACATCGGTGTAGTTTGGTATATTTATACAAAGTAGCTGGGTTTTTGCTGAATTTAATTTGTATTCCTATGATTTACCAAATTCTAGGGCCAGATGCTCTATAGCCTGCATTGCCATGATGGGTTTAGACGTGACCACTGCTACGTCGTCAGCATATGCTAGCACCTTAGCATGATATATATGTACTTTTAATGAAGTAATATTAGCATTGGAGTCCAGCATTCTTAAAAAAGGCTCAATGTATAGAGCAAATAGTAAGGGGGAACATGGACACCCCTGTCTGGTCCCCCTACCTATTTGTTCTACTGCTGATTCCAGGCCCATGGTGCTGATCCGGGCTACCGAATTGAATTGAATTGAAATTGAAATGAAATTTATAACGCGCAACTAAGCCCGTACGCATCAAGGCGCCTAACAAAGAAAGTCAAAAAAGGCAGAACCAGAGCTAAGGATAGGCTATGGCAAATAGCCACGTCTTAAGGGCCTTTCTAAAGGCTTGCTTTGAGGGAAGGGTTTTAATATCAGACGGCAGAGAGTTCCACAACCTTGGAGCCAAAGTTGAAAAGGCTCTGCCACCCCACCTAGCTCTACGGACACGGGGGATTGATAGCAAAAATTTATTGGCCGAGTCGCAAGGATCTGGAGGGGGTATATGGATTTAACAGATCCCTTAGGCCTCCTAATTTGTTCGTGGCCAGGGCCCCATAGATCAGACAAAGGGACTTAAAAGAAATCTTGGCCTCAATTGGAAGCCAATGCAGGGCTTTCCTGGCAGCCGTGGCCGAGGCCCGCCTAGGAAGATCTAGCACCAACTTTGCGGCGGCATTCTGCACCATTTGGAGTCGCATTAACAGACTCTTGTTAATGCTAAGGTATAAGGCATTGCAGTAATCTAGTCTTGAGCCTATTAATGCTATTACTATTTGCTTTCTGGCTTGAGGGGACAGGTAATGTTTTATCTTCCTCAGGATGTTTATTATGCCCCAGCAGGTGGAAATAGTCCTACTTACTTGCTGACCCAACCCCAAAGAAGGGTCAATCATGACTCCTAAGTTCCTAGCCAAGGCAGTGGGTGTAGGGCACACTCCCAAAGATGAAGGCCACCATTCCGCGGACCAAATGTCCTCCTTACCTCTGAACACCAGAATTTCTGTCTTCTCGCCGTTGAGCTTCAATGAATTGCAAATCATCCATTGAGCCACTGCCTCCATGCAGTGTCTAAAATTGGAGGCAACCGAGATGGCAGGTTGGGCGAGAGACATCAATATCTGCGTGCCGTCGGCGTAGGAGACTACCTCCATCCCGTGAGATCTAATAAGCCTGGCAAGTGGGGTCACATAGATGTTGAAAAGGGTCGGGCTTAATGCCGACCCCTGAGGGACCCCACACTGCACAGGAAGGGATGGAGATAGGAACTCCCCCAGCTCAACTCTCTGTTCCCTCGGTTGCTGATACAAAACCTGTACTGATTTGATAAATTCAGGACCAAACCCGCAACTCTTCAAGTTATCCCACAGAAAAGACCAAGCCACACGGTCGAAAGCCTTTTCGGCGTCCAATAAAATTAAACAAAAGGGTTCCCTGGTTACCTTAGCATAATCAAGTAATGTTATCACTCTTCTAACATGATTAGTTGTACTACGTTGAGGAATAAACCCATGCTGTATTTTTGAAACAAGACCCGAAATAACCCCTGAAAGCCTATTTGCTAAAATTTTCGAATAAATATTACAGTCTACATTTAGTAGCGATATAGGGCGATATGATCCCGGTAGATTAGGTGGCTTGCCCTTTTTGTGAAACGCCACTATAGTCGCTTCTTGCCAAGTTTTGGGGGCAAAGCCTTTCTGTGCTGCGAGCATCGTTGCCAAAAGGTTGTTTTTCAGGGGCGCGAAAAACATTTTATATATTTCTAAGGGTAATTTATCTGGGCCAGCAGCCTTGCCCAATGCCAGTCCATTTACCGCTGATTCTAATTCCTCCAGAGTAATAGACGCATCTAACATTACCCTATCATCTTCCGAAAGATCTTTCATACAATATTGACTAATCAAAGATGCAAAATTACCACTATCATACACATCCCCCTGATGAAGTAACTTATAAAACATTCTGAATATCTCCAAGATGCCCTGTTCATCCTTAACAGAGTCGCCTTTGTGATCTAATATCTCATCGATCCGCTGGGCTGCCGCTTTTGCTCTTAATCTTTGGGCGAGGCATCTTCCACCTGCCTCACCATATTCATAATGACTTTGTCTTTTAGAAAGAAATTTTTTAGCAGCTTCCTGTGTCCACTTCAGATTTATTCTTGCCTTCAGACACGCTACTTCATTAATCTCTGCTTCGATATTGCTCCCTGCCTGTATCCCTACCATAAGCGCCTCTTAGGCCGTGATCAACTCTTGATACAATGCCTTTATTTCTGCCGCTTGTTTTTTTTGATTGTAGAGACCCCAACTCAATACCTCCTCACGAAAAGCAGCCTTAAAGCAATCCCACACACACCCTACATTACTACTCCCCCCGATTAATGTTGAAAAACGATGCAATCCACTCCTTCATATGTTCAATAAAGAGTTGTTCAAACAATAATTTGCGATCAAAAGAAAACTGTCATGGGCGTTCACTAGAGATGATACTGGAGAGCGTCAATACAACTGGCCCATGGTCTGATGTCACTGTAGGATATACTTGGATTGCAGCCTGATTCAACATCAAAATAGAGACAAAAAAAATAGTCTAATCGGACCAATGTGCGGTGTGGAAAAGATAAGAAAGTATACCCAGGCAACCCACTTCTTAGAGCCGACCAAGCATCCACCAATCCATGTGCTCCAAGAAGTGACTGTAATGCTTTGAATACTTTCGGTTTCCTGCCTGTATATCTCGCCTTCTAATTATTTAGCACATTAGGTGCTAAATTAATATTAAAATCACTGCACATAATCAGTGGTGTGGGCCAAGCTGCCAATTCCACATTTAAAACATTAAGAGTTTCTGCTTCGTCTAAGTTTGCTCCATATACAACACACACAGTAACTTTAGTATTACCCACCACGCATTCCGCTATCGCCCAACGTCCCAACCTATCAGATTGCACCCTCCCTGTGGTAACTATATGAGTCTTAGCAAGGATTGCGACCCCTCTGGCCGTTCCTGAATATTTAGTGCATGCTATTAAATTGAGCCCAAATTCTGTTAATAAGTGTCTTTTTGACCAAGCCACATGGGTCTCTTGTAAGCATAGGATGTCACATTGCAGAGCCTGTATCTCTTGTGTAACTCTCCGTCTTTTTTCCAGTGCATTCAACCCCCTGACATTCAATATGCCAACCCTTAGATTCCTACCTGCCATTTCGCCACTTCAGATTTTGCATCTTTACTCCAGATTTTTTTCACCAATTGCTCCCCAACATCACCAAAATACAAGTTTCTTCTCAACCCTAACTCATGTGTTATTTTCTTTTTTCTCCCCAATTCCCCACTCCCCCACTTACCCCCTCCCCACCCGAACCCACCCTCCCACCCCCCTTCATGAGGCTTAAGGACCATATCCTCTGTGATGCAGAAGTGCCTTCACTGCGTGTCATGACTCCCCTTCTCCCCCCCCCCCCCCCTTTTTTTTTCTCTTCCCCCTCCCGAACTCATAATCCACAGCCTTACTCCAAGCTGATTGTAACCACATTGGAATGTCCTCCGTAAATAACCATTCTAGAACCAACAAAATCTGTGACTCATCATAGATGAGTGTATTTCTCTCATACATGTATAATCAAAAAGTCCTCGACCTCTATCTACTCATTCAATTATCTTTAAACTATTATTTGTAGTATTCAGTAATATCAAGGCCCTTAAACCCAGGGCACCGATTGCGTACTTACTACTCCAATTTCGAATTTCCAATGTTGACTCCTAAAAAAAAAAAGAAAAATATATATATTTTTTTTATGTGAGGACACAACTCCTAATGTACTATAGCCTATAGTTTAGGAGCAGAACAATACTACGTTATATCTCCTACACCCCTGACCACCCATTTTTACCCTCCTAAATTTTGACTCAAATTAAATTCCCTCCCGAAGTTGCGATATATCCTTTATATCCCTTATAGTCGTATTTCAGAAAGTTCTCTTTTTAAGATTAACTTTTCGCTTGTTTATCCATTTGGTTCAAATATACCTGAGCCTCAGACCCAGAAGTAAAGTATCTTGTTTGATCTCTAAAGATATTCTTCAATTTGGCTGGGTTGAGTAAAAAGCATTGAGCGCCTTTTTCCTGGAATGATGCAATTAACTTCCGCATCTGCCATCTCTCATTAACGGTTGCTGGGCAGAAGTCTGGACGAACAAAAAACTCACACCCAGCCGCCTTCCTCCTTTTCACTGGACGTGCAAGATCGTATAAAGCCTCTCTCAGCAGAAAGTTATTTAGACAGATCAAGATCGCCCTTGGATATGCTTTCTGTCCGTTGTCCCGCCGACGATTCGCAAAAGGAAACCTTTGTGCGTGAATGATTTCAATTTCAAAGTTCCAGGATTTCAATTCCGGAAAGGCCTCACTGAACAGCTGTATAATGAACCTTCGAGGATCCGATCCCTCTTTACCTTCCGGAATACCCAGGACGTGTAGATTATTGCGCTTAGCGCGATTCTCAAGGTCAGTAAGTTTCCAGTCTATGTCCGAATATGATTTTTGTAGTATTTCAATAGCCGACTGATGTTTTCCCAGGCTATCTTCAGTTAAGGAGACTCGCTGTTCCACCTCCGTCACCCTGGTGGTTACCTCAGTACAAGTTTTCACTAGGCGCCTTACAGTATTCTGCAGCTTTTTCACCGCTCCTTGTGTCCGCAGCCCTTCAGCCCATTCCGATGAGCCATTCGCTTTTATATATCAGACCCAAGGCGACTGCATCTTCACTTATCTCCTCTTCCTCCAAATTGAACTGGGCACATGGGGAGCCTTGATTCTGGCTTTCAGTTCCCGCCTCTTCTGGCATCTTCCTGACTGTCTCACATGTAACACCATGTTCATAGCCATCCTGTTCTTCTTCATCTGCGTTGTCCCCCAATCTCCTAGATTGCTTAGGCTCTCCTCATCATTTCCTTCATTTTCCTTGTCTGATGGAGAGGTCAGGTCCGACATTGAATAGAATTTTCCCTCTGAGCCAGCATATTCCGAGCCATTGCAACCCTCAACCTCCAAATTAATATTTGGCCCTGTAATGTTGACAACTTCATCTTCACTATTAACTATTTCTATTTCAATTTCCTGTGTTGTTTCAAGCTGGGAAATTATAAGTAAATCATTATCAGGCAGCGGAGTTTGTTGTGGATCATTCTGGAGTCCAGGCATCATTTGAACATTATGAGATTCCACATTAGATGCGTCTCCCTTAGATTTATTAGTTTTTTTATTAAAAATTGCCGGGACAACTCGCTGTCTCACTGCCCCGTCTTGTAGGCCTTTACTTGAGAGTGCTGCGGCATTTTTCTGGGACGGTTGAGCACTGGGGGGTTGTCACTATGGGTGAAGCATCCTGTTGCATGTTAATTACCCCCTTCGATTGTCCGCTATTAGATGCTGACCCCACCGTTTCATCTCCGATGGAGCACTGCATTGAATCATCAGTAATATTCCCTGTGATATTCCCTGCAGCGTTCCCCACTATTGGAGTATTCATAGAGGCTGAGACAGCGGCTGCTCCTCGGTTCCTCGTGCCACCTCTACCCCTCGCCATTATATTAAGTCTGCCAGAAATGGAAAATGCGAATGTGACTACAGGAGCACTTTCCTCAAACCTCAGTGCAGTTGGGCGTTTCCACTACTTGGAATTTTCCAAGAAGTCTTATGCTTTAAACGTATCTAGCAGGTGTAGAACCACAGCAGCAACAAGTCACTTTTACCCCCTCCAGCGTGGCTCACCGTATTCTGTAAGTCCTTTAGTCACCGCATATGTAATACCGAGCAGCTACCACCGGCAATATTCAAAATGATACAGCTCTCCTTCAAACACTGACCCGTCCTTGCGTGAGCCGGGTCTTCCACTCTGCTCGACTCTTGATTCAGCTGCAGCGTGTTTGCAAGTTACCGGGCGAGCCCTCCCAGCTTACTTCGAGGACCGCCTCCTCAGGAGCTCCAGCCGCCGACCGCCTCTCCGCTTTGCCGACAACCCCAGGAGCCCCGTACTCCGCGTTCTGTGCCAGAAAACCACTAGTCTGGAACAAAGAGCTCTGCGCGACGAAGAGAAACAGCAATATCGGCGTCTTTCATTCGCTACCACCAGCGCTGCCGTCCAGCAGATAAGAGGTGCAAAAACATCTAGCGAGGGGGGGATTTACTGGAGAGTCATGTAGAGCGCAGCATTAGGAGCACTTCACCAGCCACAGCAGCGGCCGCCATCTTGCCTCTGAGAGACATTTCATTTCTTGATGAGAGCTTCATTTTGTTCACCATCCGGTGTGTAACTCACAATAGGGGTGACCCCCCTTCACATTACTTGTGACACATTCCTTGATCCCCTGCTTTTTTCCCACCATTTCAGTACAGTAATAGTGACCAGATCCAAATTTTCCATAATGCTCCACACTTTCATGTTTAGTGTCTTTGACCTAAATTCATTAGCTACATAATAATGTACCCTAGTGACCTGTTTTAGTCAGTTTCTGCTCTCTTCTTCTATGAAACAGTTTTTTAGAAGATATAGCTTTTTGGGAAATAAAAGGGTTTTGGTTATTTACTTTGTGTACCGCGGTTCGTACATTCTACTAACACTTTTACCATAGGCTTAGAATGGGAAAATCCTTTGATAGACCTGGTTCCAGTTTTTACCAATTTATAAAATCATATGTTATGTTGAGGACAGTTGCTTATTGCATACCACCATTTATTCATGTGACCTCAAAACCCTTTTGGGTTCTGGACGTCTTTCATTGTTCTGTGATTCGTTTTGACCAGAGTCAAGAGTGTCTGATATTGTACTTGTCGTCTTTCGGGTTGTTTAGAGTTGATTATATTGGATAGTGGTCGTCCAGAGTCTGTAATGGATCTGAACATTATGTGCATGGATTTATAAGCCTAAACACGTTTATGTTTGTATCGTTCTACTGGTATGAACTCTTCTCTAGGTATGTTTCAGGGCATCTTTCCCTTTTGTGTGGCTTTGATGCCATTCTCTGTGTTTGTTAGTGTAATCGATTCTAATTCACATTTTTAGGATAGTTGTATATAGATTTGTGACAGGATGTAGCTGAATCATTATAGCTTGACTTTAAGTATCAGTAAGGTGGCAACCCATTAATTAGCCAACTAGATAGCTTAAAGTCAGGTTGTGCCATGATTGTACCAAGAGTTGTGTTTAATATGTTCCGTTGTTGTTGGGCCAATTAGGAGTATAGCTTAATCTGGATGTGCCTCTGAGTTGGCAACCGCTTATCCTGCCAAATGGCTAGGAGTAAAGAATTTGTATGTTTTTGTTGAATAATTGTTCCAACAGTGATTTCTCCTGGATAAGGCCATGAAGTAAAGTCACCCAAGCAACATTCTCGGTTTATTTTAACCACCAGTCTTTTTCCTACATGGAGAACATAGACCAGGTAGCAACAGCCTTTGAAGACGCAATTACATCGATCCTGAATAAAGTGGCGCCTCTGTCGAGGGTTAAGGTCAAGACTAGAGCTTTGCCCTGGTTTACATGGGCATTAAAATTTGATAAGTTGTCCAGTAGGACTGCCGAGTGCCAATGGAGAAAAACAAAGGAAGATCATCTAAAATGTAATCAGATCCATCAAAACTATTTAAATAACATCAAACAGGCTAAAAAGCTGTATTTGACTAACCGGACCAACAAAGCTGCAAATTCCAATAAAGAGCTCTATAAAATATTGAAGGAGTTTACCACTCCTCACTCTGATCAGCCCATCCAGACCTACTCGCAAGAAGGGTGTAACGACCGGATTCTCGAACCAGATGGGATCAGCTCCTAGGAGCCCCTCCAACCCAGTCGGAACGTAATCACCTCCCTCCTTAGAACGTATTTACAATGGGTATGGGTATAGGTATATGTATGTACATCTCGTGCCTAAGGATGGGGAAATAGCAATACACATGCATAGGTTTTCTACAATATCCTATTCATACCAACTAGTCTCACGGTCACTTAGGCCCAGACTAATCTACCCTGGGGCAGGTCTGATTATGTACCATCACCCACTGATCACCCTCAGTGCTCGCTCGACACGCAATCCGGCGTGCCATACACACTGATCACCCTCAGTGCTCACTCGACACGCAATCCGGCGTGCCATACACACTGGGCTGCAGCCCCAGTGCTCTCTCTCTTTATCCGGTCCACAATCCGGCGGACCTATACACTGGTCTTCCTCCCAGTGCTCGCTTACTTACAACCCGATCCGCAATCCGGCGGATCTAAGCACCAGTCTCCCACCTGGTGTTCTCATTAACGCCACTTACCAATGACGATCACTCTCCTATGAATACCTTTTGGAAGAAATCTCTCATTTGCTACTCGGGATGATACTACAATAATATGAATTAGCACAGCTTTCCAAATTGAATTATGTACCTTCTGTTCTCGGCATCAAATGGTCCCTCTCTCCCTCATTATTCAGTCACCTCTTACCTGGCCGGGATTTACATCCGTTCATGAAAACAATGTCTGACTAGAAGACCAGGTTACCCTGATTGAACAAGAATACAAGGCACATGTCGGTTCACTAAGAACTGGGGTATTTTATTACAGTGATTATAAACACAGCACTATACTATAACGTATATCCTGCAAAGAAAAGTAAAAGGTTAGAATGTGCACACTAAAAGATGTGGGGCGGATATCACCTTATTAACGTGAAGTCGGGGTTCGGCAGTCATCTAGGTTCCCTTCTCGTCTGTGCCTTGGCTCGTCTCGGAATCACACCTCAGCAGTCACGAGTACACGTCTGCACCGCTATGCTCTGTCTCCTCTGCTTCCCTCCAAGTCACTGGAACCTTTCTCGTTATTAGCTGCTGTCTCTCTCTCTGTCTCTGATCGCTCTGCACTACTTCTCCTTCTCCTTCAATCTTTCTTAGAGAATATCAGCTTTATGATCTTTCTCGGACTTCAAAATGGCGACTGTCTGCCTGGAAATAATTAATGGCATTGATGCTAACGGCTAGCTGCCGCCTACAGACTGACTGACTCACAGCCTAACACTTTCGCTAATATGGAAGCTTGTCCTTTCATGGAAAGTTACGGCCAGTAACCTGCCGCCCACCAAATTCTTGTACCTCCCCGTACCAAGGACACGTTCCCAGCCGGCCGGCCTGATGTTGTGTCTTCGGAGTGGAGAAAAATACAGTCTTTCGATAAGGGCCAGCCTGAGCCAGTTCTCTCCAAGCGAACAACACTTCGAAACTAAAACATTACACTTGACCTAGAAGCCTCTCAAGCTGCCGGGGCAGAAAGCAAGATGTAGTCTCTCCCGTTTGAGGCCTACAAGGCCCGAAATAAGCATAACTCCATAGAAGGTATACTAACACTCTTGCAGAAGGACGGATTATCACTAATACTAATGAATCTATCCCCTAACTTAAGTTTATAAGCCCTGATCTAAGGAAAAGGGTACGAAAATGCACTACTGTGCCTTATGAATAGGCCCTGTTTATAGTTCTAATCCCTGCACTAGGAGGGTAATAGGCTGGAGTCACCTTCAATCATTCTCCCTCCAAGGAGGGCCGAAAAAGTTGGTCAGAACAAATGGGTAGACACACTGTCCTCCTTCTTTAATGAAAAGGTCAAATCTATTCATAGGTCTTTACCTCACCATGATATTAAAAATGTAGATTCTCATTTAGCTATCAACGGTGATTCTACCCTGCCTTTGCTACTGGAATTTAAAGCTTTTACTTCAGAAGAAGGCTCCACAGCCCTAGCTAAGATTAAATCAGGTTCCCCAGCTGACCCTCTCCCACCCAGTTCCTGTACTAACATAGCTTATTGTCTTATAGTTAAACTTGCAGAGCTATTCAACATGTCACTAGCTCAGGTCACGGTTCCCACCAGATGGAAAGCAGCTCAAGTCAAGCCAATCCTAAAAAAGCCCGCTTTCGATCCAAAGGTACCTGGCAACTACCGTCCAATCTCACTGCTGCCATGTTTTGGAAAGGTGCCCGAGTCCTTGGTCAATAAACTGCTTACCACCCATCTGGAAAGTCATGGACTCCTCCATCCATCACAATCTTGGTTTAGGGCAGCACATAGTACCGAAACATCAGTGGTAGAGGTAGTTGATAACATCAGGCTGGCCTTGGATAACAGGCGGTAAGCCATGCTAGTCCTTTTGTATCTGTTAGCCGCTTTTGACACCATTTCCCATAGCATTTTAGAACAGTGACCCTGGGAGTCAGGGGAAGTACCGTCGACTGGTTCAGGAATTATCTAATGAACCGAACCACCACAATACAAATAGGTATCCTGGCCTTATGCAGTCGGTCTGTAAGCATAGGAGTTCCACAGGGTTCTTGGGTCCTACGCTTTTCAACCTCTATGTAACACCTCTGGCCAGGGTAATCCGGTCCTATGGCTTTGAGGTAGTATCATACGCTGATGACACTCTGCTGTTAATTGCGTTTAGCCCTGACCCCATAGACACTATGACTTGTTTTAAAAATTGTATGATCCATATTAACAACTGGATGTGCAACAATCACTTACAGCTTAATGGAAGCAAGAAGGAGATCATTCTGTTTGGGAAGGCTAATGATTACTGGTCCAGTGACTGGTGGCCCCAAACCCTAGGCCCATGTCCATCTCCTAAACAAGTTGTGTGCAACCTTGGAATAATGATTGACAATCAACTGTCAATGAAAAATCATGTAAACCATGTGATAGGCATCTGTTATGGGATTTTGAGGAAATTACGCAAAATCTTTCAATGGATTCCTATAGAATCCAGAAAACCGCTGGTACAGGGGCTCATTGTAAGCCGTATGGACTATGGTAATGCCTTATTAGGTTCCATAAACGAAGACCTCCTCTTAAAACTTCAGATCTTGCAGAATACCGCTGCTAGACTTATCTTAAATCTTCCACTAAGAGCTCCATCAGCCCCCAGCTTGAGGTTTCTTCACTGCCTACCGGTTAAAAAAGAGGTCGCTTCAAAATTCTATGTCTTGACCATAAGAGCCTGCATGGAACCGGACCAAGCTATTTAGCTAAAAAACTAATTTGGTATCCTCCAAGCAGACCACTAAGATCCAGCACCAAATATCTCCTCACCCGCGATGAATTATCACTGCTAGAAATGGTGGTCGTTCCTTCTCTTTTCTCGCTCCCACCCTTTAGAACAAACTCCCGCCCCAGCTTCTCTCCATCTCTGATCACAAGCTCTTTCGCAGGGAATTTAAAACCTGGTTATTCGACCATCAATTAACGGCGTCATATCTGGTCGTCAGCTCATATGGATTCTTCGCAAGCCCCATGAAACCTTTTTGGTGTTTTGTGCGCTCAATAAGTTCCTTTGACTTAGTTTTTCCTTACGGGCGTAGGGTTGTTTTATTTTTGTGAGCTCGGCTACTCTTAGTTGTCTCCTCCACCTGTGATTGGTATATAACAAACATTTGGATGAACCAAAATACCACACACAAAGACACACAATCTCTCGCTCTCTTTTGCATTACATTATTAAATGTGCTTTGAGGTAAGATAGGTGCAATCCATCCCACTGTTTGCAACTCTGCATGCGTTTCAGTATGGGTGAATTATTTAATAGCCTGAAACTAAACCAAATTTTAACAGGGAATCAGGTCCTCTACCTTACTGATTTAATGTTCTCAGTAAGAATTAATGTATTTAAAGGCAGGTCAAAATTCTTAGTTTTAGGGATTTATCGACTCCGTTCTTGGTTTTAATGTTACAAACCATTACACATTACATATTTCCTGTAATATTCCTTGGTACTTGCACCGTGGAGCACCTCGATTAATTACACTTCTTGCAAGGTATACCGAGGGCATTTTCCAGTCTGTCTTCATATAGCACTAGTCCTGCCTGAATGAACACAAGTAGTGCTAATCATGTGCTAACACTTTAATCGTGCATGGCATAGGTACCACATGAAAGGTGAACTAGTAATCAAATTAAAATTGCTTTTAGTAGCCTGGACTTCTTTTACGCTCGCACAACAGTTGCATAAATAGTTTCACCTCCCTGTCTAGCAAGCATCTCAACTTATGTTTTTGTGTCTATTCCTGCCTTTTTTACTTGCACAAAATCTGATGCAATGCCAACATGGTATAGTGTTAGGATTTTCGCAGTCTTTCTATCTAAGAACTTTTTCAGATTCCTCTTTCCGCCTACATCTGATATTCCCTCCCCCAACATAACGTTACCGGGGCATGAGTTCTGTAATACGTGCACTAATGTCACTCGAAGAGTGTGGTGAAGGCACCGGATGTTAAACTACTCTGAACAATTCACAAACTGCCATATGCAGCGACAAAACCATGTAAAAACACACCCACCCAGAATCATCCCTTTCATCTTTTTACGGGCTCGGCGACGTCACCACTTCGTCAGAAGTGGGGAGGAGCTGCGAGCCGTATAGTTAAGGTTTTCTGGCTCATGCTGGAAAAATTCCTCTGTGCTTGCGGTTTTTCAGTGCTTTATTTTGTCATCTGAATGGTGAATGGTCATCGCGGTGCTGTATTTTTAGTAGTCCTCATGCGATAGGGCAAATATATTTTCCGTCCGCCATTTTGGGCATTTTCTGTGCCGTTTCGCGCACGGCAGTCCATTAATTTTAATTAGGAGCTGTCAGGGTGCCCTTCTAATGCAATCCAGATGGTGGGAGCGCGTTCACCATTCAGCATTGCATTGCATGTATCAGGCGCGCGTTCGTCTGGATTGTCGTTCGTCTGGATTGTCGTTCGCAGCTGTAGACTCGTGCTGTTTACATTGGCCTGGCTCAACAGTATTGGAAACAGTCTCGCCCGATGGCCCATAATTTCCCTATTCAGTATTTCTTTAGTGGTCCAGGATCACCGATTTGTTTTTTTTTTAAGTTGGTTTGATTTGTGTAGAGTTTATGGTTGTTTTTCTTGGTAGTGGACCTGGTTTTCTTCTTTCAGATGTTGTTGCGGCACTAAGTAGTGGCGTAAAATATCAGTGGAGTATTGTAAGGTGGCCCTCGTTCCATCAGACAATAGGTTTCTATCTTCCTAACATTCTGTATGTATTTGAAATAAGCTCACGTTTAACTACATACCTTTTGTCCTGTTCTAACCACGAGTGCGTATAATACACTGAACTCTGAAAGTGAATCAAAAGAAATCTGCTCATTCAGTTAATTATTTATGTAATATGGAATACCATCATGTTCTTGGAAGGCATATTCTAGACCGATATTTTAGAAGCTTCTCAGAAATATGTAGTAATTTATCAAGATATTCACATGGTTATGTGGGTAAACTCAGGTTACAACCTACATTTCCTTGATCTGCAGCTGCTAACTTATTCTTTGGATCGAATTGTTTGTACGTTAAAGCCATAACGATTACAAGGAGCCCATTTATGAAACGTAATGAAGGCAGGCGCGGCCACGCGTTGTAGTATTGTTTTTGTTTGAAGTAAAATACGTCCAACTGTAATATAGTATTCACGCACGCTTCATGTTTTGACAGATTGAGCAAACGTGTATGCGCCGTGGGTGATGTGTGTTCAGACCACATTAAGTCAAGTGGGGAAGCAGGATTACAACCATTTTCCATCTATTGTTACTCGACCACAAGAACACCACACTTACTGAAAGTTAAACTACACATTTATTACATTGCAGCTTAAACTTTAGAAGCACTGTCAAGTCATCTTACTTTGCACGTTTTGCTTGACTCCAAAAATGACTCGTACGATTATTGGTTACAGGGCTGGTTTACTTAACCATTATTTATTCAAATTAGTTCTCATTTTCTAATGATATATTGTCATCGGCACACACATTATTACTTTCCATTTGAATACACTTGAATAATTTGTTACATTTAATTCTGTGGGTGAATTGCATTGCATGTATCAGGCGCGCGTTCGTCTGCAGCGTGTAATGTATTTTTGTAGGCGCGGCCAGGCCCGTGCAGAACATGCAAAAAGGTGAAATGATAGTGCACATGCATACACATAGCACAGTATAAAGCGTGCCAGGCGCTGCGATGCCAAGTCAACGGCAGATTGTGCGCTACACAAATGGCAGTTCAAAAAATACATAAGAGCAGAGCGCGAGGGCACCAGCTTTTCATACAAGGTGTCGGGTGGAGGCGGAGTTTTCACTGTACTTATCATCTGCACAGCTGTATCACTCACTGTAATGCGTTTATAGCGTTTTCTATGTAAAGTGCCCATCCGCGATCTAGGAAGCTGTCCCTATAGGCTTCGACTAGTAATTGTTTTTAACACCTTAGATGCGGCGCAAATATCCCTCCCCAGTGCTGCGCTGTCCATTGGAACTAGTGCTGAATGGACGTCCAATGGTCGTGCGCAGCACTGGGGAGGTAGTGCTGCCGTCGGCCAACGCCCCGACACAGCACTTAAGAGGTTAAGATTGTAAATTGATGTTTTTGTTTCGTTTTCTGTCTTCTCCTGCGTAAAGCTCTCAAAAGTCACCCTTTGCTCCACGTAGCGCTGCGCTGAAGAGGCTAGCACAGTATAACTCGTGCCAGGCGCTGCGATGCCAAGTCAACAGCAGATTTTGCGCTACATAAATGGCAATGCAAAAAATACATAAGAGCAGAGCGCGAGGGCACCAGCTTTTCATGCAAGGTGCGCTGAAGAGGCACAATAGATACATATGGTATGCCATGCAGCCCTCGGCAAAGCATTGAGGCAGCGGCACTCGGGTTAACAGCCTTAAACATCACCTGAATTCATACATGCATGCAGCTGAGAAACAGAGAAGCGGATTTAAATACATAATAACATACATAAAGAAATGTATTACTTACAAAAAGGAAAACAACAAAAGGGAAAGGCACAGAAATAAACACCTAATAAATTATAGAGTGCGAGAGTGACAGTGAGTGCGAGAGTGACAGTGAGTGCGAGAGTGACAGTGAGTGCGAGAGTGACAGTGAGTGCGAGAGTGACAGGGAGTGCGAGAGTGACAGTGAGAGTGACAGTGAGTGCAGAGTGACAGTGAGTGCAGAGTGACAGTGAGTGCAGAGTGACAGTGAGTGCAGAGTGACAGTGAGTGACAGTGAGTGCAGAGTGACAGTGAGTGCAGAGTGACAGTGAGTGACAGTGAGTCACACACCACCAGCCATCACTGCACGCATCAATTGTTAACGCATCCACAATTAACTATTGTAGCAATCGCAGTATGGTACACTTTACTTTTAAACATATTCATCTAAAGCACACCATGCCACCATTGGTAAAATTACAATCCAACCCACATAATTCCACTACACACCACATGCACACACTCCATAACACATGGCGAAAAGACATTGCCATTTACAATGCCATTAGCTCAAACTCAAATAAATCCGAGCCCGATTGCATTTCTAATGCTTGTTTGGTAAAGCTTCAAGCATATGAAAAATTACGCAGATGCACATCTGTCAAGGCCACGTAAATCCCGGCTTTTAAAAGTGACCTGGAAGGGCATTTGCTTTAAGTCCTTTCGCAACCTGTACTTACCTGCAGGTCTCTCGACGCCTGTACTACAAGAACAGTAGTATCTTGGCAGATACTATACTCCTATTTCCAGGACCTAGTAATTTGCTTGCTTTTTTGTTATTTATTTCTGTATTTTCTCATCAAAGAGCTCTGCCACCCTGTGTCCAGACTCTACATGCTACACGTAGAACCAAAGTAAATACCTTTCTACACTTACATAATGGATCAACACAATGGAAGTATTTATTAGTATGCCTATGATTGTGTGTGTGTGTGTGTAGAGTTGTTGAGTGTGCGGAGGGTGCGTGACTCTTGAGAGGCAAAGTAGCGACTGGATCATGATGCCCCACCTCTTCCATAATTGTAATTATAGTGCGCATCTGCATACATGGTTATGCCATTGCCTTTTTCTGTGCATTAAACAAAAAAAAAAGGTAATGCACCAAAATCAGGCTGCAGGGGGTTAAATTGGTGCAAAAGGCAAAATAAAATTGACATGACCCCATGTTTTTTGGGAGAGTTTTTTCCATGTCTGAAGTAATTGTTAGCATGCGGCCTGTGAAGCCGTACACAATGCCTTTCTCATGTGAATATCCCTCTTCTGTAGTAATACACTGGACTTTGACATTAATATGTTTAACAAAAAATAAATAAATCCTGTTATAGTTAACGGAGCTGACTAACTACAACTTGTGCTCCTGCCATGCACTTCTTATAACCTCACGTATTAAATCACTCATGACATGTTTTGTTACATCATTTATGACATCAGAAATGACATCACAAATGACATCGCCGATGACCTCATCCAAGCTTCATTTGTACACATTACTCCATAAACTAGTGTGGCATAAGGGATCTGAAAGTAAGTACAGAATAGCTAAGAATAATATGAAGCATCATTAATGCCATCAAATATAAAAGTCACTTAGGTGTAGCAAGCATGTGTTATGTGCAACATGGACCTTTTACCGTAAACTTCACGGATAGCCTAGTTCACATTAACAATCAACCACTGATAGATCCCTACTGCATATGGTGTTCATTCTGTATACAACTGTTAACAGAAAATCAAATCCCTCCTGATACTAAACTCTCGCATCATAACTAATGCCCTATTATGGACAACCTTTAGCTATATCAAACCCTTCACAGTCGCCAAACCTAAAGTGAGAAATGAAGTGGATAGGAGTTTAAAAGTGGGACCTTTAAACACACTTACTCTATGGAGAGAGTTTAATCTGTGCCACACTGTTTGCAGACAGTGAAACTCTCATGATAAATACACCACAGGGTATTAAAACGTAGCTACAAACAACAGTGTGCCCTCTATGCAACACTTGTCCAAAAAGACACCTATTCGCTTAAAATAAACAAGGTCTTAAAGTGATAAAGATTATACTAGCTGTAGTCTTCATACTGTTGTGAAAACTTTACAGATAGCCCATCTTCTGCAGAAAAAGAAGCACATTTACATAGGTTAGTATTCGGTATGGTGCACATGGTCTTCTACTTTATGTAGAAATTGTTATGCTGAGGGAATTCTGTCTAATAATTCAAGGCTGCTTACAATACATAGTATCTATTACGTAGAATCTTTGCCTTGTTGTAAACTTTCTCTGCAGACCCCCAAAACTTGTGTGTAACATACAGGACACAAGTAAGCTTGCCCGGAGCTCGCAAGGTGCCACTACGCAGAACTCTGCGAAGTGCATAAAAACTCTGCCTCGGAACGCAAAGCTCCGCAAGCAGTGGAGTGCGTTAGATAAATGCCATTCTCGGTGAGTTTCAGTGCTAAGTGCTTGTCCACACTGTGCAATCATCACAAATGGCACCATGCACAGTGCAAGCTGGCGCTGCTTCCTTTCTGCCGCTCAAGTATATTTTTTTCTCACGCGGCAACGCACAGTTTCTCAACGCGAACGGTTGTGAGCATACGCAACCTCTTGCATTGAGAAATCTGACCACCCTCGTTGATAAATCTCGCTGAGAGTTCGGTTTTTCACGCTCGTCAACTTGATGTTGATGATCGCGAACGAGGAAATATCTCGCCGGGATGTGGATTTTCCTCTCTCTCGCGCTCGCTAACTTGACGTTGACGAACGCGAGTGAGGAAAAGAACTCCGCGAGTTACGCGTAGCGCGGATTGCTGAAAACTCTGCAAACTCCGTGAGCAGAGCGGAGTTCACCACCCAGACTTGGACACAAGTCGTAATCTGCACACAGAGTTACTCTTTAATACAAAGATTTATAATGTGTTCATTACATTTAAACACCTACGATGCATTAACTGCACATGCGTTTTGTAAATGCTTACACCCATTAGCTAGACCTAGTCAGTACAAAATTAGGTAGAGAAGTAACATGGTAGTTACCCATCACTACGTAAACTATAAAATAAACTAGCACAGCCATCTGTGATGTCATCAAAGATGTCATCTGAGATGTTGTTAGCAATATAAATTATGTCATAGAAAGGGTCATGAGTGATGTAATATCTGCAGTCATAAGCCGTGCATGGCGGGGTTCAAGTTATAATTATCTCGCCTAACTATTACTGGTGTATTTGACTTTTCAAAATGTTACTGTTGTCACTGACATATTCACCTAACTATAATGGTACTCTAACCTTTATTGTTAGTGCGTTTCTAGGAGTTTTTTAACATGAAGTCATATTTTTTACCCTACGATTGTCCTCAGGGCCTGGCCTGCACCAAACCCCCACAGGCAGCCACGCCACACTGCACACAGTCTTTTACCGTGCATGGCAGGAGGTTGACCTCGGGGGCCTGGCCCGGTGGCCAACCCACACAGAGCCAGCACCATTGCTTACTACTAGCTTGGAAGGGGCGGGGCCAAACAGGCAGAGCTTGTATGCAATTTGGCACCTTTGCATACTCTGCAGCTATTAAAAGTGAGAACCGTGAACACTGCTCTCAGACCAGGAGACAACAAGAAAGAACCCACTTGTCTCGAACAGACACTACTGAAGAGATTGCACACTAATAAATCACATTGGATTCAACTCCATCAAGGATTTCGGATCGTTTTTCAAAATGCAGTTGTAGAAAAAAAAAACACTGTTCACCAGCCTGGAAAATGGCTGGAACTCCGTTGCATATGAGTAATGTGGAAGTGGCGGGGCCAAAGGAACAGCACTTGTGCTTTTGGGGCCTAAGCTTAATATAGATGGGGACTCTGGTGCCCACCCAGGGCACCTACCATACACAAAAGGGGACGTAGGTGTGGGAGCCCCAGGGCGGCCGTGGCCCCAGCCGGCTCCCAGCATGCTGCAGGAGTCAACATTTCTCCCACCTGCAGGAAGTAGCTATTTATGCTGCTCTCTCTGGGGGGGGGGGGGGGAGCATTATCTTGATCTTCTTCCCTACCTGCATCAGTGCGGGCAGGGAAACAGATCAAAAGTCTGCTCCCATCTGGCGGGAGCATTTTTAAAGCTCCCACCCGCCGGCAGCAAACTTGGTGCCCGCTCCTGTTTGGCAGGAGTTTAAAAAAATGCTCTCACCAGATGGTAGGAAACATACGTTTTCTTGCTTGCTCCATTGTGGGCTCCCCTTGACACAGCAAGTGAGGCGGCCCTGCAAGATAGTTTCCGAGACCATTAGTTGCTCGGGGAGGGAAACCGTGTGTGCCCCCCCCCCCCATCATTTATAATTTACATAGTTGCCCTGATGGATAGGAGAGGGGGACCGTATGGCCCCTCTCCCCTTTAGTACACAATTTCAGCCCCAGGGGTGGGTTTATCACAGCTTGTAATGGCTCAAAGAGGGGCTGCCCGCCCCCTTCCCCTATGAATTGCAGCCCAGGGTGTGGGCTTCCTGATGACTTTTATGCCTTGAAGTGTTTTCTTTTCTTTTTTACAATTTTGGTCCTAGGGGCGGGGAGGGTTTGGGGGTGCCAATTGGCATCCCTAAGGGGCCTACGGAGAGCAATCTTCAGGACAGGGGACCAAGTCCAAAAAGTCTTGGCATGGCTGCCAGCAATATTTTTCTGATGTTTGTGGCAGCTAATCGGAGCTCTCTCTCCCACAGTAACGAATTCGCCCTTGCGAAATAAAACTCCCCGGGCCTATCGGAAAGCTCTGTTTTTGAATTGGCGCACCCACAAGAGTTTCTCAAGCCTCTTATGGACCAAACTGTCCAAATATACAAATATTCTTTACCCTTAATTTCTCAAAAACTACTGTACATATTTACACCGAATCAGAAAAAACGCAATCTGCGGTCTTAGCTCTAGCTTCTTTGCCAATTTGGTGTAATTCCGTTTAGCAGTGTTTGCTTTAGCCCTTCTTAAAGAGGACTATGGAAAATGCATGAGGATTTTGCGTTTTGAGACCCCATTTTTTCTTGGCACTTGCTTGACTGATCACCCGAAACTTTCCTTGCACGTTTTCATGGAGATTAATTAAACTGGGCCAAAGTTATTAGCAACACAGAAACACTATTCCTTTGGAACAGCTGGCCTACCTATAACAGGGGTATGGAATTTATTAAAATATCTACTTGGGGCAGGTTGCTTCATACATCTACTTGTCCTGTAACAAAATCAATTTTTCCCCTTGGTGCCATGAAGTGCGGCGACACATTATGTCAGCAATCTCATTACATAAGAGTTCTGATATAGGTTCTCTGATTATGCCAGAGCTCATACAATAGTAGTGTTTGAATACTTGCAATGCCCTTGTGTTGCCACGTTTCTACAGATCTACATACTGGGGCTGAAGGTAGTGGTAAGCAATAGTTCCAGGTTTAGAATTCCCTTTTGAGTTTGTGCAAACCAACTAACTTGCATGTTTTAAGGGTTTACAACAACGTTTCTCTAATCTTTTCCCATACTGAGAAATGTTTGAAATTTACTCCTGACAAAGGCAGATGTAAGCCTTCTTCCAGAGTTGGGAAAAAAGTGGTTGGATAGAAAGTGAATTTGCAAACACCCGCACAAGCAAATCTACACATGCATATCTGCTCATGCAAAAATGCAGTTCACAAATATTTTCTAGGAGTCTTATTTTTAGTCCTACTCCTACTTCTGTATATTCTTGGGAATTCACAAAAGCTGTATAGCTGCACTTAATGCAAGGACATATACCATGGGTGCACTTTTGAGACTTTTTTTTTTATAATAAGGCCCCTAATTTAGTCCGGTCATGACCTATTACGTTTATTAAAATTCTGTCTCTCTCGCTCTCTGTATCAGTTGGCTTCACTGTGAGGGACAGCATTCCGCTCTTTCGCAAAGAGCATATCGGCACACAAAGTAGATTTGTTCAGTGCCAGTAACTAGTGTGGCAGTGTGTGCTTTTTGAGACCAAAAACTATTTTTGCTTTTGACAATGTTTGTTATAATTGTGAGGGCCCGGCAGCATCCACACAAATAACGTTTTTAAAAAAACCATGGCAAAACAAGTCACACATTGACAACACTAAAAAGCTGACTACCAATTTCAGACCTACTGATTTTGCCAATGCTGGTTTATTTTTCTTTCCCATAATCCTATTGAAACTGGTTACACTTATTTTCCATTATGAATATTTTTGGGAAATACAAGCATGCACTAACTCATGTTACTAAATGATGCTGCAAAGAAATGGTACCTGAAATTTTACAGTAGTTTAGCTAAAGGTTTTTTTTCCTGCTTTAATTTTTTTATTATTTTATTTTGAAAGCCAAGAATCATCAATCTTGCTTTCAATCTTCTGCAAATATTTGCATCAGATCAGAGAGCAATCTGGGAGCATTAGATATAGCCTCATATTGCTAACCTTTGAAAATGTGTGTACACATTTTTAAACTGGAACCATTGTCAGTATTGCAGTCAGAGCTTACAACATTTACTTAGAGCACTCGAGCTAATAATAAAGGCTTTCAATTAATGAACCATAAATACAAGTTTGAACAGCATTCACATATGGACAAAAATATTTCATTAACGGCAGGCAGTGCCCTTCCCTGATCCATAATGTGATACTGCAAACTGGCAGCCAAAGGGTTTGTGCTGCAGGGGGCTTGGCCTACTTTTCCTAAGGACAAAATCCACATGAAAACTTGTTGCCCTTGACCCCAAACAATATGTCCTGGGCGTCGGGCTATAGGAATTCCAAATCCCTGAGTAACTCCAGCCCTGGAAGTATATATAGCCATGGCCCTGTCAGGGGTAGTGTATGGCGCAGAGCTTTGGGGGTAGGCAGACAGAACATTGCTTGGTAGTGCAGAAAATCAGTTTATCAGATCCCTTTTTAATCTCTCTAAAAGTAACCCCCCTTACTCCACTTTGTTTCGATCTGGGCCTAAAAAGCATCGAAAATGTGGTTAACTTTTACTAAAACTCTTAATGTATTGGTTTAGAGCTTAGATTCTAGAACACCCCTGAACTTAAAATTGGAGGAGATTATTAGCCTGGACAAGAAAGTCAAAATTCCCTGATTCAGGTAGATAACTGCATTGTGTGAGTTTCTTAAGTTGGAAGAGGTATGGCTACAGCCTGATAGAATGACAAATGGCACAATAATAATACTGGAACAAGCCTATTGGGGAAAATAGGCTGGAACAAATATTGAAAGACCAAAAAGTGGGGAGCCTAACAGAGGTGTTTTTGATTCATAAAAGTGGCCCTTGCTTTGTGCCTTTCTTAGACAGAATTCAACAAGCCTAGGCTAAAACACTGTACATTTAGTTTAGGTTTGGTATTCTACCCTAAAATTCCTTCACTTCTAAATGGGACAAAAACGCCATATAACCCTCAGTGGTCCCTTTTAGTCTGCAGACAGAGTAATCAATTGAGCACTTTTTATACCTCCATCCAATGTGTTAACTTGCTGTGAAGCATCCAAAAACAAAGAGGATAATGGTGTTCAGTGTGATCAGGTTTCTGTTATGGAGAATTAGGGGTACCAAGTTAAAGGCGACTCCTTAGAGGAAGGTTTGCTTCTGACAAAGGGGTACCAAGTATAAGACGCTCTGTCACTTTGAAGTCTGTCCAAACAAAGACTTCATTTCCCATGAAGCTTGGAAAAAACCATCACGTGCATGCACTGCTCTCGCCATGCAGAGGGCTTCTTGAAATAAATACGGATTCCGAAGCAGTGTCTCTCCTCTGCCTGCATTTTTGATTGGTTCACGTTATTTTGGTTCACGTATTATGCAGAACGTAGTGTGATAATTGTACCAGAGGTTTTTTAGTCCCTCCTGGTTGCACACCCTGTCCGCTTTTGGCCCCGCCCCCTGGGATTGGATCTTTTACTGGCGGTGCGACACTCTCTCCTTTATTAGTCGTTGTCAGGCGCGGTGCGTCCATTAGGGCGTGGGGGCGTAGCCCCCCGTCCGCAGCCGCCCGCAGCTCAGCTCCGACGTTCTGAACTTAAGTAAACTGAATAGATTGCAGATTGGCTTAGGGGTTGCCACTCTGTGCTGCTGTTCCTGTTCCGGTTCCTGTTTTGGAGATGAGGCGCCAACGCGGACCAGGAGCAGAGGCTGTCAGGTAAGTTTTTCTTAATGTTATTCTCCCTTGGCGCACCCCCCACCGTCTCAAGAGGTTGTTGAGGGACTGAATGTGGGCCAAGCAGTCAAACATATGAGCTCAACAGGAAATCCACAAGTGGCTGATCACATCTCTGCTGCCTGAAGAGGAGATGTGGTATGGTGGCTAACGGGTACTAACTGGCTTAGAGGAACAGGGTTCAGATCGAAACTCCTCCTTCTGTCCTGCAACTCTGGGCAAATTACCTAAATACCTTATGCCTAAAATGTAATCTTGTTCAGCACTCCAAAGCCTTTGGGCGAAGCTCAGGTTAGATAAACTGCAAGAAAAAATGAATAAAATATTCTTTATCCCAAAACATATAATCCACATTCCTTTGCAGTGTAGGCTTTTGCAGTGACGAACAGCCTACAATGACACCAGTGTCTGTGGGGGGGCTGCTTGCATTCTTGGGTCTGTGCTGAGCACCCCCAGCTGCTCAGAGGGCCCAGCTGCTCAGATGTAAATGTAAATGTAAATGTATTGGCATTTATATAGCGCACTACTTACCCGTAGGGTCCCAAGGCGCTTCGACCGCTGCGAAACCCTTCCTGGCTTCCCTGAGAGATGGTCCCTTAATGGGTATCTCCAGGGTGAGACCAGGCATCCCCGGCGGTCTGGTGGGGCCGTTAGTGAAGATGAGGCAAGCTAATGCCCAGAGTTGCCGAGTGTGATCGCTGATCAGAGTGGGCACCGAGGCGAGAGAATTATCGAGTCCGCTGACTCTGGTCCAGAAACCTGCCGCGCCGGGAATCGAACCCTGGTCCCGGGCCGTCCTCTGCTCTCGGGTCTGCCGCCTCTAACCAGTGAGCCACACTACTTCACTACTTCACTACTTCAGAGGGCCCAGCTGATGTGGTGTTATGTACTGGAGTCTGTCACTGGGCAATGTCGGGCCTAGACAGGCTGAAAGACATGAAACCTATTGAGTGCAGTGCATTGAAGGGTGAGTGATTTCTGTGTAAGCGCAGGGTGAGCAGTGTGCCTGTGTGAGTCCAGGGTGCTTAAGAATGCACCATTTGCCCACTCTTTTTTTCAAAATGTTCTCGTGGGAGAACCCCCGAATCCCCATAGGTGGTTGGGCCTCGCGCGCTGCGCGTGCGCGCCACAGTGCAGTATTTAAGGCCACCACTTTCAAATGTCACCAGCCGCCCCTGGTCGTTGTATGCACTCTTATTTTTCCATTAAGGAGAAAGCCTTTCCGCAATGGCGACAGCATGCTCACAATGGCAACAGCTTGTCTTTGATGCCTTCTTCTTAGTTCGTTACATAAAATATTTATTTATATATTTATTTTGGGAGCTGTGTATGGCACAGCCCAGAACCAAGTGTGACAGGCCGCTTTGTATACGAGTGAATTCACAGGGGAATCATATCGAAGATAAATATGATCATGTCAAATGCTGCATGGTGTTAGTGCATCAGCGGCTCTCGATGTCGGTAACCCAGTAATGCGTACTCATCATGTTGGGCCAACGAGCAGCCAGCGTGAGTCCAGTCAACACATGTGTTATGCAAGTGTGTCACGTTCCTCTACGTCTAGAATCCTTCACTTGCCCTGCACAGGAAGTGTACAGAGGGGGTTCTGTCTGTGCGCAAGAGTTGTGTGGCAGAAGGCTACCTTCTTCAGGCTGCGCCTGCTCTGCTGTCCAGCCCCTTCCATTGTCCTGCTCACTAAGAAGTCGAAAGGAGTCATTATCAGCTGATATTGGAAGAAATTACGTCCACCTCCCTCTTCATGCATAAAACATTCACAGTGATGCGTGAATGGGGAAACCCAGCCTCTCGTGCCACGGCGCGATAGCCGGAGCAGCGTCGTGAAACAGCAAACTT
This sequence comes from Lissotriton vulgaris, assembly GCF_964263255.1. Lineage (NCBI taxonomy): Eukaryota > Metazoa > Chordata > Amphibia > Caudata > Salamandridae > Lissotriton > Lissotriton vulgaris. Next base: position 1,023,801,743 of record NC_141697.1, read on the forward strand.
CAATCACAAAGCTGACCGGAGCCACTCAGTAGCAGAAGCGAGGTGAGAATTTCGTTTAAGTCGCAGTGTCTGGGCGATGATGGATTTTGTGTCGGTGCTCTGAGACGTTACTGGCCATCCTGTAGACAGGTCATGGATCTGTCATCTCGTTTGCTGTGGATTCGAAACGACCTTGAAAAAACAGGATAATTCGGCGACAATAAGTTCTAGTTTTCTTTGTATCTGCATTATCCATACCTTAAACTAAAGTCTACATGAATTGTTGGTCGGTGATGGTAAGGCGCCTGTTGCCTATCAGGAATAGGCTTGAGCATAAGACAATAAATGAAATTATATAATGCGTCAATGGTACCAATCACAGTACTGTTTCATAGAGACCAGCCCACATACAAACCTGGGAGAGGGGTGTTTGGCAAGCACCATGTTGCTCTCTGTAGGAAATGTTCAGAATGGTATTTTTGTCTTGCTGTGCGGTACCCTCTTTTAACCTGCTTCAGTTCCCCAGGTGCTACCTACAGTGCTGTCTTTGTAGAAGTTAAAAAGACTCTCTGTGCAGGATGAAAGGTATTATTTCACCCTTCCTTACACACGGGGATATTGACTTCAGTACTGGGCCCAGTTCGCAAAGCCGGGCAGGGGAAGGAGGGGTTCCTTTTTGGGTAGGATTGCGACTGAAGTTTTGTCAAAGTGAAACTTTTTAAAGGCCAAACAGGGAGCAAGATTCAGTAACACTGTGCTCGGCGCTGTGAGGCCTCTAGACTTATTTGTGCTCACAAGTTCCTTAACATAACTGTGACTGAACACTTAATATCTCTGTTTTCACATCTGTTTTGCACAGTGTTGGGTGGTCATGAATTGAGCAATACCATCACGTAAAGATGCTCTACCCATTCCATACACTTGAACAGAGATTACTCACCATGACCTCCATTAGTAAATTCTGATTCTTGAGTCAAAACAAATGCGCTTTGGACCCATATGGGCACCCTGTCAACCTCAACTCAGCTGCCATTGACTGCGTGCCCATATGGAGCTGGTATAATGCTTGTTGAACCATGGCTGGTCTCATGGGCGCATAGTAGCCTTGACAATGTGGCAATTATGCGTGTTTTATGAGGTGTGAAAAGATTAAAAAATTATAAAATTGAAGAAGTCAGGCCCCAAAAATAAGGGGAAAGTTAGAACACAAAGAAGGATAACGCTGGATTGGCCCTTTGGTGCAGTGAGTGCCACGCTTTCTTCCTTCTCCCGCATACTGCTCTCCCCGCACCTTTCTTCTGCCTCATGCTATTCTACTTCTCACCATGCTTCATCAACCCTCATGCTATTCTTTTACTCACTCTCCTTCCCAAATCTTAAACACTGCTCTTCTCCTCCAAACGCTATGCTTTAACCTACTACACAGCTAACAAATACAATTCTAACAACATAAAACCACAACATATCACATACATACACTCAAAAATACATAGCTATAATACAATACCATTAGCAAAGCAAATAGCTTTAACTTCAATAAAGGCGAGACCTATTGCATTTCAAATGCTTGTTCTTCCTGCGACCAAGCCTACTGCAGACGTTTTTTAATCCTGCTTCGAGGACTCTGCACTTACGGGCAGAAAAGGAGTCATAATATCTAACGTGTGATGAGTCTATCTTGCACAGTATCACTGAAATGCATGGAAATCGCTTTACTTACATTTGACGTTTGTCTCTCAACCGGTCAGTCCAGGTTCGTCCTGAGGGTGGGCTAATCCTCGCCTCTGTGTTCTTAAAAGAATTGAAACTTTCTGTTACGAAAGCTAGGAAATCTTTCATTCTGTGTCAGGACATGGAGGCAAGGATTAGGCTAGTTCAGAGCTTATCCACTATGAGGGCCTCAATGGAGGAGACTGGTTTAAACTAAAACCTCTTGAAGATTGAGTCTGACGACCAGTCTGCTGCTTTCAGAATGTCCTTCAAGCGAGCTCCTAGCGCCAAAGCCATGCCATGCACCTCTTGCCGAGCGCACACCGAAGGCCTTCGTATCGATGCCAGTTTCAAGCATCACCCAGCGAACCCATCTTGCAATGCTGGGGATGAGACTGTCCGAATCGGCTTCCTCAAAGCAATGAGAAGATGCCGTTCGCCATGTGGACATACATCCGCTGTCATGGCATCATAGGCCTTGATACATCTCACTACACAGAATTTGGGAACTCCTGGGAAGGCCGGGTATGAAATTACCCACGACTAGCATTTGGTACAACGAGACACATGGGAGGTGACTCCATCCGGGGTGAACAATCTTGCTGAAATATTGAGGGCCCTGACATCCGATACACGTCTGCAGGACACCGAGCACAGCAACTTGGCCAGTTTGGAAGATACTTGCTTGCACTACAAATACTTGTTGCTAGGCCATTCGTAGAGCAGATGCAAAACCTTGTTGGCGTTTCATAAGACAGAATATCTCGGTTCAGGGGGAAGGGAAAGGCGAATACTGCGTAGCAGCTTCTTCACCAATGGGTCGTCTCCCACTGGGTGATCAGCCACAGCGGCATGTCCAGCCGAGATTGCTGACCGGTAGGTATTGATCATCCTGTACATCAGTTCCTCAGAAGCCAAATGGGCCAGAAGATTCAGTATGTGGACGTCTGCCTCCACGGGATCCAGACACTGCTGGAAATCCGCAAGATCAGATCGCACATCCGCTGTCAAAGTAGACAGCCACCCTGCCTCTCACAGATTCTTCTCTGCATGGACAGCCTTCAATCACGTCTCGTGAAGAATTCATTGACATCTTTTGAAGGCTATATGGTCCACCTCATCCATTATGAAGAATGCTCAAGAAGAAAGTCCCTACAAGCCTTCCTTATTATTGTCAGTCCCCTCCCTCCCCTTAGACAAAGAACCTTCCTGGAAGCTCTCAAGACAGGACAGATCTTCTCCTGCTGAAGAAACGTGCACTGGACCCATGTTATTCACCAATCACTGCCCGTCAGAAACTCACCTTCCATCTGAGAAAACAGTCTCCACCCAACAGCACAAGCAGATCAAACAGAATAATTTTATACTCGACTATGAATCTCACTTAAAGCTATGTTGCAGCACAGAGACAAAAAACAAAGTCAGGAACAGCCACTCCTCAAGTAGTTGGCAATGCCCTCCTCATTAAAGGGACATAAAGATACCACCATCTAATCCTCCTCAACCACTCTGACATTGTTGACCTTTGTTGATCCAAACACCCATAATCTGAAACAACATATGTGTTGATCTCAAAACTAGTCCAGCCATCCTGCAGTTAAACAAGAAATGAAACACTTCTATTTTTAAAGAGAACTACCACCACACAAGATGAGAACTTCACCTATGTGTACTGGCCTGTTGTAATAAGCCTTGAATCATACTCCAGGTCTTTTACTCCTGGGTAGTTCTTTTTTGCTTCCAATTTAAGTTTGTTCCATACAACTACCCATGCACGCATAGATGCATAACCTGAGTGCAGCTTGAGTTTAAGCTTAAGTACCAAATATGTTCTGTCATCAGTGTGTACAAAGGGACATGCTTTGTTTTGGAATGTTGTACAACAGTGCAGTACTGATGAAGCCTATAGTAGAGGTTAGTAAGAGATTTTGCTGGAAATAATGAGATTCAGAAATCTGTAAATATTTTTTGTACTTATTTCGTTAGCAATAAGTATACTGGTAAAGTAGGAAAAGCAGAAGATGAAGCTGTATTCATGTTTTCTATGTTAATGGTACAATTGGAGTATTTGGCATTTCTTCAGGTTCGGGGTGCAGTGTCCATGTCATCAACACTATTAAATTCTGTTTGCCACTTACAAGTTGTTAGTTTATAATCCACATATTTTTTCTAGGTATCAGAAATGTCAGATTCCACATTTAAAATGTGGCTTTCAATAAGTGTATGTGTTAATAGATCATTCAAAGATACTTAAACACTAGGAACACTGCGACGTCCAGTTAATTGCTGGTCGCCTCATTGTTCGCACCACTCTATCCCGAGATATTCACCGTGATCTTTAAAAATGAAGGACGAATTACTTTAGTACACCTAGGGCCATATTATACAAAGGGTGCCCTGTGCCTCTTTACATCACGCCGTACCTTTATACATGTGCCCTGGGAGCAAAGCGGGACAATGCACCCTATTACAATGAATGCTGTGCCCCCAGGGCCCTGGAGACACTGAATTTAGTGAAATATGGAGTGGCTGCTTCATAGCTGCTCTTTGTTTCTCTGTGCAGGTGGCAATCCACCTTCACATTGAAGAGACATAGCTATTTCCCCGCAGGCACATGCAGTGAGTCCAAACTACAGGGGATATCTGAGGGGCTCATGGGCCCCCCTACTTCCAGAGGGATACCTTTAGGAGGTGAACTGATAGTGAGCTTAATAAAAGCATTTTTGCCTCTACAGCCATGTCCATACTAAGGGCCGGTGCCGAGTCCAAGTGATTTCCTCATTTGAAAGGGCCACATCCATATGTAATTGAGAGAACACCCTCTGAAGAAAGCTACGCTATCAGTATTACAAAAGGGTCTGCACACGCGTCTTGGGCCCTTCTGTACTACCATAATGCCCCAGGGACACAGGACAGAAGGCAACCACACAATGCTTTCCCAGGTCACTATCTTTAACCTCTTCCGTGCTGATGACGAGCCTAGGCTTGTCATGCAGCACGGTGCTCGTGTGCTGGTGACGAGCCTGGGTTAGTCATGAGCTGTGAAACGCTCACACGCGGGGATAATTCCCCCGCTGTGCTGAGCGTTTCATTGCGCGGGCGGGCTCATGACGAGGCTCGTCACCAGCACACGAGCACCGTAGTAGTAGTAATGTAAATACATGAATTCTATCCATATTCCTTATGTATAATGGTGTAGCTAAGGCATCACAGATATGTTTCTTAAGGACTATGTAAATCTGCACAGGTAATTGTCTTGGTTGCAGTAAATCTGACCTCTTTGGAGTGTACATTTTTAAATCTCCTTTACTTGAAAGAAGACATCATTCAAAACGACTTTCTGGTTAATTGTAGTAGGGACCCACGTATACAAAAATGTATAACACAAATCTATCCTCTTAGAATATAAAGACTCCATCTTCATTAAATTGTAACATTTTTGTCTCGCTCCTCCCAGTAGAAACTCCTGCCCGAGTTCTAGCATGTGAGCAATACGTACTAGGGCTGTTAAAAAGCTGCTAAAACAGTAACTTTTTATTGAGGAAAGGTTTCAGACAATATACTGAACAATATTGTAGCTAAGTAAACCTCTAAAGCCACAGGGAAATGATATTTATTACTATACATTCCATTTCAACTTTGGTGGGATTCCCTATTCGTCCATGAAATGGAATTACAAAGATGTAGGAAGACCACACAGCTGTTTATTAGACCCACACTCTGCAGTTCCCTAGGACATTTCACCAGCTAAAGGTTAAAGATCTATATTGGGAAAGGCCATACAAATTATGAATTAAAATAGGAATCCGGTTGGTAGTAACGATTCACATAGTAATTTCCTATTTTTCAGAGTGCATTTTGGAATGCCACAGAATTCCATCATTTCAGAGCTATTAATACCCCTGCCATCAGTAACTCCATATGCAGGATTGCCAAAGTGGTATTCTGTTATCCCTCTTAATAAGGGCTTTTTTCCAATGTAGTCATAATGCAGCTCCTTTCTACACACTATCTGAATCGATTTTCCATACACCTTTCTACTTCCGCCGTGGAATCCAGCAGACTGTCGTAATCTCTAAAAACCTGCCATTTTCTGGAGCTGGTTTTAGTTCTTGTTTCAGTTGGGTGAAGCCAGTACTCCTGAATACAGGTTCACAACCATCTGTTCCATAAAATACTTTGAGCAAGATGTTTTCAAAATCGTTTCTCATTGATTCCTCTTTTGCTTGATAACCAAAGATGAGTGTAAACTGTCTTATTCTGACATCTGGTCAAAATGAATTCCGATTTCAGGTAAAGGCAGATTGTGAGGATCTGGGTGTACTATATGATATGGCTGTTGAATCTCATTGTGCAATACACTTAAAGATACCGTCTTATCTGTCAGTATTGTTTACTTAACCGTAGCTCAACCCTGGGTAGCTGTGGCTTCGAGCCGTACAGCTTGGCAAAGGAACTTACTGTAAAGCATTTAACAGCACCAAATCACGAAATAAGAAAGACCGGACAACAATTTATAAAAATAGACCCTATTTTTATGAATTATTTAGAGACCTTGATCATTAAAATCCACTGGAGGGTTCAATTCAATTCAAAAACTTTATTCGATCATTTGTTGATAATAATCATAAAAGTACATACATACATAAATCAATAAAATACATATAAATACAGCTGATTTAAAAACAATCATGTATCCAAGGACATATTATTCCTCAGATGTACCGACTTTAAGATAAATACAGCAGTAAAAAAGCAAATGTCCTGCGAAACAAGTCCAAATAAAAGCCTCATGGCAGATTCAATAGTGGATACATTGTATTTTTTAAAAAGTGGTTTCAGATAGGTTTTACGGAGATGAAGATAAAAAGGGCATAACAATAGAAAGTGCACCGAGCTTTACTTTGTAGTCCCATCACATGGACAGGGGGCGATAGTGTGAGTCTTAATATGTGGATACGCAACAAGCAAGTGGACAGTCCCCATCCGCAATCTTGTCAATATTTATTGATGAGAACGAATGGTGACCATTTTAAGGTATCCTGCGAATCCCGGTTCTACCATGTTATACCTATCGTAAAAAACATGTGTAGAATACTGAGAGGTAGCAGAATTACGCTTTACAATACTAGCCCTCAAAAATACATGTTTAAGCTCTTTCTTGGGGATGTCTATAACACAAAGTGGGTTATCACACACAAATAGATTGAAGACATCTTTAAATACATGGATAATATAATTGAGCCAGGGGATACGGGAACATTTATCCATGTGGAGACAGTCTAAAATGATCTTTTTTGTGAACCCCGTCTGCTCCTTGATCCAAATAGATCTCCATACTAAAAGTGGTCTTAGACTGATCAAATCAGAGAGATGTTCCAGACCAACCTCCTGGTGGATCAGTTTGGTTGAGGCAGAGGATGGTAAACACAAAAGCTTTTTGACAAATGTGTTTTCCTCCACCTGGAGCATATTATGATTACAATGGCCCCATACACCTGAACCATAGAGGGCCAGGGCAACACATTTATGACGATATAAGTACAACATGTCGGGTATCCGCCTAGAACCTAGCTTAGATGCAAACTTAAATATGCCAAAGGCACACTTGACAATTTTAGCTCTTACATTGGTCATTTCTGACGCCCACATCCCCCCACTATTAAAAGTGATACCTAAATAGCAAAATTTGTCAACCACTTGTATTATTTGATCCATAACTGTAAAAGGTCTTAGATTTTTGACTTTCTTACCACAGGCCATAATAAAAGTTTTTGAATTGTTAATTTTTAATTTTCTCCCATTGATAAAATCCACAAAATTGTCCATGAGTTTCTGCAGCCCAAGGGGGGTTCTCGAAAGTAGAACCGTGTCATCAGCGTAAAGCAATACCGGAATGGGTATGCCGTCGGCGGTCGGTGCATCAGCACTGACAGCACGTAGTTCAGACTCAATGGCGTTGATAAAAAGGGAGAAAAGGAGGGGGGCAAGGACACATCCCTGCCTAATACCAGAGCCTACCGGAATATTAGGGGAACACTCACCTAATTGCCCATAACGTATCTTTGCCGTTAGGTTCCTATACAATTGGGCCAGGAAGTAAATGATTTCCCGTGGGGCGCCCATATCCAGTAGGGTTGACCACAGGAGACCATGGTTAACCAGGTCGAAAGCACTGGAGAGGTCAGCAAAGCACAAAAACAGCGAGCCTTGCTTAGCACGTGTATATTTGCCTATGATGAGGTCCAGGTTTATGCACTGTTCTATTGTGCCTAACCCCTTACGGAATCCAAACTGGGAGTCCGCAAGGACACCTTTTTCTTCAACCCAGTCCTCCAAACGGCTCAATAATACCCTAATACCCTACTCATGATTTTTAGGGAGGCGGTAAAGAGTGAAATCGGGCGGTAGTTTTTTGCCTCTCCTCTCGCACCTTTTTTATAAATAGGGATAATAATGGACTCCCCCCAGGCCTGTGGGGCCCGGGTCATTGCTGCTGCATTAAACACCTTGGTCAGCAGTGGACTCCAAAGGGATACCTCGGCTTTATAGAGATCGACGGGTACCCCGTCGGGGCCCGGTGCCTTTCCCCCCCTTACTACACCGAAGGGCAGCATCCACCTCGGTGACTGTAATGTTAAGAGGTAGGGGGGTGGCAACCACAGCATCCCTATCACCCCCTGTGTCTAATCCATCGGGGTTAAAAATGCTGGAAAAATGAGCAACCCACTGATCTTCGCTCACCTGGGCAGACAATACCGGGGCTTCATCCTGCTGAAGAAAAGGACTATTGACCGTGGACCAGAATAGCTTGGCATCCTTAAGATCCACGGCCATAGTCAGGTTGTCCCAGGCCTCTTCCCTTAATTCCTGTTTCCTGGCCTTCAGGTGAGTTGTATATTCCCTCCTCAGAGCCCTTACTGCTTCCCTATCCCTAGGTTTGCAATTAAGAGCGGCTTTTAGTTTTTGTAAGGATTTAGTGCATTCCTTATTGAACCATCCACTAGTAGTCCTAGTGCCTTTAGGTTTTGTACCAGTTAAGATTTTTGCGATATTTTTATTAATGGTATCAAAACTAGCTAATATGTCGGCACTACCTTTGTCGGGTTCAAGACAGCATTCTACCTCCTCTAGCAGGCTGACACTATGGTGCTTAATAGGCTTTCCTCATTATGCCTACCCCATTTAATTCTGGGGCCATTTGATCTATGTGGAACTACGTCTGTCACTGTACCATGCGACACCTTTGACTTATCCCCCCACAAGGAAAGATACATTGTTAGGCAGTTGTGGTCACTACGGGCTAGGTCTACTATTACAGGGGAGGTACACAAAGCCATAATACTAGAGGGTTCAGGAGATACAGATTTCATAAACTTTCTTCACTTTTAAATGCAACCACAAACTAGCATTGGGCAACAAAAGTTTGTAAACTTTTCAAAAGTTTGGAAAAGTTAGTGCTGGTGCTCAGGCCCGATTTGGGTGACCACATCCGACAGGGGCAAGGTCTTGGGGACCAGTATGGATGCTTTGGATTCTTACCTGGCCACCAGAGTATTTTTTAGAGCAAGTTCAAACTCTGCAGCACGGACCGTTATAGAAGTCAATGGAGTGGTCTGTATGCTGTGGGATGCAGGTAAAAATGCTCAAAAGGATGCACTGGTTGTGGTGTGGTCGATGGGGGTATCTCTGTGGTGGTTCCTTAGACGACGAGTGTCATGTGGTGAATTTTGCCACGGTTATCGGGGTCACTCTGTCCTCTACGTTGCAGTAGTCTGGCAGGCACTACTGCACTACTGGTCATGCAGCACCGCGGTTAGGTGCAGACTCTTTAGTAGGGGCAGGTGTTCCTTGGGTGTGATGAATCCTGAGTCTGATGGCACTCCCGGGTCTGGCAGACAGACCCAAATGTAAGTTTTGGCTATCTCAGATTGTGGTTTTGTGGTGCCTGGCGACTGGTAGCAGCAAAACATGCAGTGGCTACTAACTCGTCAATTTAGGCTCTTCCCCAGCTCTTGTCCCAGAACTGGTTTCACAAGATCAGCAGACTGATCCTCGGAGTCACTGCTGTTGATGAAGGTGGGAAATGACTTCTCCCCATGTTAGGGGCCTCTCTTTCAGGAGGTGAAAGGCAGCAGGGCAGTCCTTCTTCGGCCCTCTTCTCCTGTGTGAACCGAGGGCAGGGTGCCAGGGATGCCCTACTTATCCCAGGAAAGTGCCCTAAGGGGATTACGCGGTCACTAGCCAATGAGCTACTGGGTACCCTCCTCTCTAGTAACGAAGTTCCTGTGATGTGTGGCATCTGGCTATCCCAGAGTGCCCCTTCAAGATGGCACGACCATTCCTTGGTTGTCTGGAGCAGGGTAGCCCACCTTAGAGGTGCGGCTACCAGTGGGCTTCACGCCCAGGGGAAAAACAGTTTGTGCACAGGTTTCTCCTTTCTTGGTTCTTTATCCTAATTTTTTACAGGAACAAAAGGCATCCTGCTCAGGGATTTTGTCACAAGTTGCCCATCAAAGGTGGCTTCACCTTTTAAAGCCATCCTTTTGGGCTAACACCCTGAGAGGCCATCCCGGAAGATGAGGTAACATCTCGCTCAGCATCAGTGGACTTTGCTCGAAAGGCCTGGGAGTCATTTACACATCTCCCCATGCGGTCGGAAACCTGTATGTGTGTCAGTAGTGCCTTTGTGAGGCAACTGGACTAGCTGGAGTGCTGAGTGGCAACTTTGTAAAAGTTGATTAAATGTAATAGTGACTTTAAATCGGGCCTGGACAGCAGGTCTGACTTAATGTCACAATTAATTTGATACTTTACTTAATTTTGTGAAGTGGTCCTATTCCAATGGAGCCACTAACCCTTAGTACTTTAGGGGAATGGTGGCTTTGCCATTCGGTGTAATGGCAAAGTTGAACTGCAGTGGTAGGCTGTAATCCATTTTCTCTCTGCCACTTGCAGTGTGGTACAAACAGTGCCGCAGCCCTGAGTGAACACACTCCATTCTTCGAGATCTATAGATAAATAAATACATGCCCGTGGCACCCTGGGTACCATATATTAGTGACTTATAAGTAAGTTGGTGTTTGACAATTAGGTATCACTAACTTAACATAACTTTGGTATAGAGTCAGAACACTGGCACCGAGGTCTGGTTAGCAGGCCTCTGTGCACTCAAGTCGAAAAACCAGCAGCATGAGTCCAAATGTGTGGATGTCAACATGCAAATAGAGGCGTTTCCTTACACAGATATAGTCCACATATGGTAGAATTTTAAGCATGCCTTGTAAACATGGTACAGCTAGCCTCTTCTCCGATGCCCCAGAATTCATCTTGCTAAGAGTTCTATAAATATCCTAAAGAGAATGGGGGAGAGGTGCCAGCCTTACTTAATCTTTCTCCCCACAACAAAATTATCCACATAATTCCCATTCAAAATCAGTTCCTTAGTAACAATTGAATACATGGAACAAATGAACCAGATCATCAAAGCCATTAAAACTCCCAGTTCACCCAGTGAAGTTATTTTTCATAACCTAAAATAACACAGTAAGGAAGGGTATATTGGAAACATTGTGAAGTGCAGAACTTCTAAAATGAGGTGAAGGTTGGAGGGTAGAAGGTGACCACACAACCACAAAACACCTGTTAAGATTCTACAAGCTATTCTTTTACTCTACCAAGTTTCATAGCAATAAAAAAACCTTACTGGCTGAGCTAGGTGAAAGATCTACCAGTCTAGTAAGCTTCTGGAACCTTTCCTGGTTTAACCGAAATAATCTGTTTATCCAGTAGAGATTATTCAGGAATTACTGATCCACTTGAGATAGTTAAAAGGGTGGTGAGCTTGAAAGCCAGGCTTTTCTCAAAAAGTGTGTTTACAGTTATTGGGAAGACAGTCTTCCTCAGTTGCTTTTCCAGATGGTGAAACTGTAATAATTTCATAAACTTAAACCCTGAATAGGAATTCAATCTTTGTTTTAAGTAAGAGCTCCCATACAGTTTCACGTTCATAGTTCACTTATATAAAGGTGTAAAATATAAATGTGTGAGATTTCATTAGGGTTTTTTATCTACTGTTCCAATTCAGGATCTTTGTTTATATTCACTATGGTTAGTTTCTCTCTGATAACACCCACACCATTAATCCGAGGGCAATAAGGTAAGCACCTGCCTATGAAATAAACTAGTTTTCACGCTCCATGTCGTTGCTAGCATTTTACTTTTCCATAACTCAGTTATTCTGTGATATTTGTGGTGGCCCAATCTGCTTGCTCTCCAAGGCCTCTTGCTCTTTAGACATCTGCATTTCTACTCCTGCTGCAATCAAAATTCCTCACACTAGAGATTTTAAATCTCCTCAGTCCACCTCTCAAATGACAGAAGCATAATTGTAATGCAAAAAGTCAATGATTTACTTATCGCATCTTTCTGTGCATATGGAAGGAATTATTTAATAAGAATCCAGACACTTCTCATTAAGAGCCCTACTGAGGCACATCCTATTGTGCCATCATTCTGACCTCCCTCCTTACCAGGTTTTATTGTTGAGTTTATTATATTTTCCTCTTTGGAAAGTCAGGAAGGAAGAAGTATTACAGGTGATTAAAAAAATGGCGACTGGGTTGATGCCTTTATTTAACGTGCTACTGCCCAATTCAAATTCAAGACCGCATGCATTTTAGGTCGGCCCTGGCAGAGCAGCTGCCTGTAACCTATTGTATTGTATTGTAATTGCATTTATATAGCTTTCACTACCCCTGACGAGGCGTCGAAGCGCTTTTTTGGCGAGTAGCACGCTACTCCAGGACCCATAGAGGATTAGTGTTGAATTAGTGTAGTGAAACATGCAAGTACATTTTAAGTGGTGGATAGGTTCGTCAGTTATTTCGATTTGGAATGATAGCAGAAGGATAGAGGAGGAAAAAAACGTTTGTATTTATATAGCGCTTGTTACCCCTGATGGGGTGTTGAAGCACGCTACTCCGGAAGCCCATAAAGGATTAGTGGTGAATTAGTATGGTGAAATATGGAAGTAATCTCAGTGGTGGGTATTAGTCAGGTATTTGGAGTGAGCAGGATAGCGGTGGGATAAAAAGGGAAGAAAGTTTTGCATTCATATAGCACTTGTTACCCCTGATTGGGTGTTGAAGCACGCCACTACAGAACCCATAAAGGATTAGTGGTGAATTAGTATAGTTGAATATGGAATTTGAGAAGTGAACATGTAAGTCTGTTAATTTTGATTGAAAAGGATAGTGGCGGGACAAAAGAGTGAAGGATTTTTTTTTTTTAGGTCTTAGCAGTAGGAGGAGACTTCTGGATGAGTAAAAAGGAGTTTTGGAGGGGAGGAGTCAGAGGGAAGAGTTTAGAAAGGTTTGTTTTGGGGATAGATATAGTAGAAAGAGGTGTCAGATGATACTAGGAGGGGTAGAGTAGGAGAGAGTCAAGAAAGGGTTATTTTGGTGATCAATAATTTCTCTCAAGGGGTTATGGACATATGAATATGCGATGTTATATCGCATGCGAACACAACGCGGTTGCCACAACGACAGCGTTGTTACAACGCAAACCACCACACTGCAAATCGCCTCCACGACTTGCTGCAGGGGGCGCGCCGGACCCAGGAATAGCACAACTCTCCATTCCAACTCCAGCATGTGCAATAGTAGGGTAGGTGTTGAAATAGTAAATAAACTACACCACTCCCCAGTCCAGCGCGCCACCCACTGCAAGTCGCATAAACGACCCGCCATGCAATGGTCCGCGCTAGAACAACTTGGTCACTGCAACAACCACGCTGCAACCGCATGCGCCGCAGCACATGCGACGCAAAGCTGTTTCCCTGGACATATTAGGCTTTACAGGCTACTCTCAAGCAGAAAAGCTGAGGTAGCCGCTCGAACAGTCTAACCAGATGACTGAAAAAGGCTGATGCATTATTGACAAACACACATGGGTTAGGAGGGAGTACAATGTAAAGGAAATGGTATCTTTTTCCTGTCACCTCTACCAGTTTTTGGGCATGGGATGAAGCTGGAGTAAAAGAAGAGTTCACTAGTGTTCCGCTTTTTAGGGACATAAATTTCCAGCTGGGCCAGGGTAGGGGCATTCCAGAGGTACAAAAAGATATGAGACATTCTCACTGATCATCAGATAACCAATATTAAAACAGAAGAAGCAAGAAAAAGGTCCCAATCAACAATCGGAGACATAAACGGGTATGAGACTGGATTCTTCACCCCTCTATCAAGGTAAAGGTCCACTCTTTTACTGACCCCATTCAAGAAGCTGCTAAAAGAAAAAAAAGTGGTACGATAATACCTACTTGATTTCCAGACTCTAGAAAAGCATACAAGAAGCATATTGGAAGACTAGATGGTACTTCCAGGTGGGTAGGAAAAAGGCACTCAGACTCACTCTAAAGGAACAGTGAGGAGATCTACTCAGAAAGGCTTCCAGCTACATCAAACATGCGCGTGGGACGGAAAATATACTTAAAGAGTTATGTTTATGTATAGATGGCCTCTCACCTCCGTCAGAAAACCCACAACATATGGAAAGATCCTAACTGTGCTGGGCAGGGTGAGAGGTAACAATACCACATATTCTGGAGGCATTGCCTTTACATACATTCATTTCTGGTAGCAGGCATGAGCTAGACGAAATAGAAGACCACGGAGATATGCTATTGCAGTCATTATAGGATAAATGCTTCAAGTTAGTCTGCACGGGCCAATGATTTGGTAGAAATAGGCCTCCAAGCAAAGCAGATGTTGCTAGCCAGGGAGCGATGCCAGGTCCCTTGGAATGGTAGTAAGAGGTCTGACATTTGCTGGGAATGGGGGAGGTGTTGCACACCCTGGAAGAGATTACCACATATTTTGGAAGGTGTACAAACAACCCAGCCCTGTACTACCTCTCATGGGTCCTGACGGACGACACCTGTCCCAAGAAATAGTGAGTTCTGAGAATGTTGACAGACAGGATGTATTGCAAATGGATGAGATGTCATTGTCTGAACTGTTGGATGTTTCCTGCTTTTAAATGACAGATAGGAATGTCTGCCATAGGCGTGTGAGGGGGCTGTATAATAGAGAACTTCGCAAACACATTCATTCTACCTCCTACGTAGTACGTGCCTTGCAGTGCCCGAGGGACTATTTTGCATTTCAAAAGTACATTGATTTACTAACTGAATTCTCTGTTTTGTAGCTGTATGCAGAAATTAATCAATTTTGCCTCTGGTAGTCTTTTTCATTTTTAATGCAGAAACCCCTAAATTCACGCCAGACCTATTGGCCTTATCAATGCTTATTTATCCTGTAAGAAAGTAGTTACCACTGTATTTCGTATTTTATTCTGCTCCGGCACATTTTGCAAGTACAGCGTTCTGGCTGTTGCGCTCTTCATATCATTTTCTCTTCCCTTGCAGAGTTTTAGCTAATCTTATATTTCTTTTACCGACTTTGAAACTTGCACACGTTTTCGTCCTCTCTCTCCGCTCTGCCTCAACCTCCTTCCTTCGCTCTCCTCTCTCTCCTTAGTAAAAATTCCCTGGTTTTTACCCGAGTGCATTTCCCTAAACAGGTACCATTTTCTGAAAACGACAAACACAGCTCGAGGCAGTTCGTGGTTTGTTTTCCTTTCAAGGAGTACAGAAGCAGAACCGGTTCTTTTGTTAATATCCCTTTGACGGCTGAACTGTACAGATATTCATTTTTTCAGTTGTAACAAAATCACAAAATACGTTTCATTCTGCTAGTATACAACGCCTAATTTGGTAACTAGCAGCCGGGGAAAGCGTTTAAAAGATTCATGGTATTTCAACTCCTCGAAAAACAAAAGCTGGTTTCAAGTTCTTGATATCTGATGCTGCCACAGATCTCCAAATGGGAGGCAAACGATGAAACCGGTTTAGCGACCTTGTAGACATTCTGTAATCTCGAAATTCTGATTGAGTTTGCATACACCAATGTTTTTATAATCTTTATTTAGATTGTTCTCTTATCTTGGCCCCAACTCATCTCTTCTATTTTCTCTGTATCTATCTTAATCCATACCTTCGGGTGTCCAGCTACTTCAATGTTCCATGGAAGAGAGACTTATTTTCTTCATTTCCTTTCTTTTTAAATAAAATTCCAGGCACTCTTATTCAAAAGCTGGTTGTTATAAACAAGAGATGGAGAAGTATTTGTTTTGTAAGTGTAAAACGATAAACTGTGCCTGGCCGTACCTGCTCGCACGCCTGCTACTTTATACGTCGTCATCGACTCCTGCAGAGGTATCGTTTATCGCTCTGCAGAACAAGGGCACATTTTTGACTTTACTCTGCACCTCCACAGTGAGGCTCTTCAGTTCTCATAACCACTTATTGCGGTGGCCCAAAACCTAGCTTTTGCTTTCTGTTTTTTTGGTTGTTTATGATTTCATTAAAGCGTTTGTATTTTCAGTATTTTTAGTGGCATTAGTGGAAAAAAAACCACCCCCAAAACAAGCTTTGTCATTTGTAGTAAGTTTGGCCAGAGTCCTGTCCATCGATGGGCCTAGATACGCGGGGCAGGGCCAAGGTCACAGGGGACAGGGCCACGGTCACAGGGGACAGGGCCAAGGTCGCAGGGCCCAGGTCACAGGGGCAGGGCCCAGGTCACAGGGGCAGGGCCCAGGTCACAGGGGCAGGGCCCAGGTCACAGGCGACAGGGCCAAGGTCACTGGCGACAGGGCCAAGGTCACTGGCGACAGGGCCAAGGTCACTGGCGACAGGGCCACGGTCACTGGCGACAGGGCCACGGTCACTGGCGACAGGGCCACGGTCACTGGCGACAGTGCCCAGGTCACTGGCGACAGGGCCCAGGTCACTGGCGACAGGGCCCAGGTCACAGGGGCAGGGCCCAGGTCACAGGGGCAGGGCCCAGGTCACCGGCCGCAGGGCCAAGGTCACTGGCGACAGCGCCAAGGTCACTGGCGACAGCGCCAAGGTCACTGGCGACAGCGCCAAGGTCACTGGCGACAGGGCCAAGGTCACTGGCGACAGGGCCAAGGTCACTGGCGACAGGGCCAAGGTCACTGGCGACCGAGCCAAGGTCACTGGCGACCGAGCCAAGGGCCAAGATCACAGGGGGAAGGGCCAAGATCAGATGGAGCAGAATCTGACTAAGTGGTCCCCAAGAGCTGGTGGAGCGGTTTTCACTGTGTATCTTAGTTTTCTGTGTAGCATCTTTTTCTTGTGTGCATTAAAGCACTTTTCTTTTATAAAAACATAGACTGGACATTAATCTGCTAAGCTGGCATTCCTGTGTGAACTGTATGCTGAGTGTCTAACCTACCTCGCCTCCTTGGGTGAGGGTTGAACTGCTTGGTCTCGCTACCCTCAGTGAGCCAAGTGCTGGAGTGGAGGAGTTGGTTACCAGTTTGGAGTCAAGTAGTACTGTGGCCCTAGGACACAGGTGTTAAACGACTCCATTTGATACAGTTGGATCTGGCACCCAGTAACCACTGACTTCCCCGTTTTCCCCAAGAAACTGGTCGTCACAGATGAATAGACCACTCCTGCCCCTCGCAGCAACTACTAACTATGTTAGCTGTAATGTTTTCAGGTCCCTTTTGAATGTCCGTACACTCTACTAAGACCTAAACTCCGTATTATACACATTTGACTTCTTACCATGTAAGAAATTGGTCTTGGTGTTAAGAGGTCATCTTGTATTACCCGTAACATTCATTCTTTTGCTCATTCTCCATTTCCCGGGAAGTTTGTGGTTGACTATGAAACACGTTAAAAACGAAAGGCAAATAACAAATCACATAGTATCTCAATCCTTGTGAGATGCATGAGATACTGCGGTTTACATTCAACTCATACATTTATTCATCCAACATAGCACTGAACTTTGAAGACTATAGCTTAAGACTGTACAACCGTGTTGTACATTGCAGACCATAATATCCTATTTATCTTGACTAATTCCTGTTTAAGCCTTTCCTTTTAAATAAACTATTATAACTCTGCATAGCTTATAAATCAGATTCGACAAGTGGAAAAAGCAAAAACTATGTTGATTATCATACTCCATAGCGATTACAAGTGTCTCATTACACTGTACAGTCTAACTTAGCATGTAAATGTTGACATGGTCTTCAGATGGGATATCAAGCAGTTAAAAACAAGCCTCATCTCAGACTGGGACGTAGCCCCATAACATTTCCTGGCTATCATGAAGGAAAGTTTCAGTTCAATTCAGGATGCGGATGTGAGGATTATGCTTATCTCTTCCTTTTATTTCTGCTCAGCAGCCGTAACAACACTTTAAATACAAAGGACTACATATCCCGCACCCTCAGCCACTCCATGACTGGTCTCAAAAGCTTGGTGAGGCACGAAGGCGCTTAAGACAGACCGAACAGCAAAAGGTGAACTTGTAAGTGTGGCCCTCCCACCAGGGTTGGATTGGGATTGAAAATCGGCCCGGGCAGGTTGAAAAAAAGTGGCCCACATTTGCATACTGCCTTGCAAAACACTACTTCAGCGAAATTATATTAAAAAAAGTGTGTGTGGGGGGGGGGGGAAGGGGGGTAAAAAAACTGCACAGATTAGTTTACAATTGATGAAACACCTGAAAACAAGTGAGGCCACTTTTGCCCAGGCCCCCTGCCTCACTCAGTATACATATATTAATGGGCGGGCCTAGGGAGAGAAAGGGACTGACACCTCTGCCATTGATAAGAGGGAGATAATGGACGCCCATTTACCTCCGGAAAGGCCACTTAGGCACCCACTGGGCCGCTGGCGGCATAGAACAATGTAGAACCACCAAAATCGGCCCCCAGGCTGCTCAAAAAAGCAACCCACAGCTCGAACTGGACACCGGCCCCTCGGGCATTGCCCGAGTGCCCTCGTTACCAATCCGAGGCTGCCTCCCACTGAAACTGTAGAAACAGTCT
Organism: Lissotriton vulgaris; assembly: GCF_964263255.1. Taxonomy (NCBI): domain Eukaryota; kingdom Metazoa; phylum Chordata; class Amphibia; order Caudata; family Salamandridae; genus Lissotriton; species Lissotriton vulgaris. The sequence continues at coordinate 1,023,820,370 of NC_141697.1, forward strand.
GTGGGGAGGAAATATCTAAACTGTCAAGTAGCTGTCCTTTAGATTGAGCCGTACCATCCAGTCTTCTGATAGTAAACCATCCCTGAGAAGGCGAATGCTTTTTATTTTGTAGTGGCAGTACACCACCCATTGGTTGAAATCTTGAAGATTGATCACTGGCCTGAACTTCTTGTCTTTCTTTTCGACTCGAAAGATATTGTTCAGGAACCCCTTGAGATGAAGGCTCAAACTAACGATGGCCCCTCTGCGTAGAAGTTTGTGCACCTCTGTTTACCACCTGCGTACACTCCTGTGAATAAACCAGAGGATGGGATCGTGACATTTGGTGCGGTGTCCTGTGGAACTCTATTTAAAAAAAGTCACAAATTGTAGTACCCATGTTATCTTGGGTAATAGATGCCTACTTGTGGCTAAACCATTGCAGTTCTCCCCTTACCTCTGGTAGGGAAAAGGGGTATTCCTTATCAGTGGATCCACTTGGTGCGTTGCTGGCTCAGAGGAAGTTACCCTTTCCGCCATTTCCCCTGCCACAGCCTCTCAAGGGATAGAACCCTCCAAACTTCCTCTGCTCTTGCCTCTGCATGGAACGCTAAATACTTTCTTAATAGATTGCTGGACCTTGTCTAGGGAGGGGAGAAAATGTTGACAAAATAGGACAGTTCTTTTAAAAACGGCTCTCCAAAAAGGCCCCTATTTGCCATGGCCCAGGCTCTGTGGTGGCCAAGTCTTGGTAATGCGCAATTCGCATGTCCAAAAAACACATAGGGCTCTTTGCGCCCCACCAGATAGAATCACATGGTCAATAATGTGGCCTGTCTCCCTGGCATCCTCTCCCATGTCCGATATTTTGGTGAGCGGCCCCAGGACGTCCAAGACCACCAGGAGAGGTCCAAATCCTTATTAGGGTCTTTGATGAATTTTGAGATAAACGTTGCCATTCCAGCATCATACTTTGAGGCACTTGCCACTTTATTTCACCAGGGATGGTTGGGGGCATAGGTTTCCTAATATGACTGGCCATGTAATGTGAGGTAAATGTGTTTTTTTCTTTTTTACAAAGTTTGCAGTTTGCAAGGGATTCTCTGTAACAGTACCTGGTGAGAGCCACACAAGTCACACCATCCTGGTAGAACAAGTGTTATTACCAATTGACTTTCTATGCATTTCTGCAAAAAAACATTTTGGAACATTCCTGCTAATTCACATGCTAGTATGGGTACCTACAAATTTGTACATGTACAAATAACCAATGTTCCCATTTTGGAAATATCCCGGATACCTATTTTTCACTCCTTTTATTTTACCAAATGAATTGCTGTATACCCGGTACACAATGAAAAAACATTGCAAGGCGCAGCTCAGTTATTGTCTCTGGGTACCTTGGGTTCTTGGTGAACGTACAAGTCCTATATATCGCCGCAACCAGAGGAGTCCAGCAAATGTAACAGTATAATGCTTTAAAAAAATATGCCATACTTTGAAGTTGTCACAGTTGAAAACTTAGGCACAAATGGCAGGTTTTTTAGAACTCATTTTCAATTTGTATTTATTCCAACTGTTACATTCTATAGGAAAATCTTGAAGGATCTACACAAATGACCTCTTGCTGAATTCAGAAATGTGTCTACTTTTCAGAAATGTATAGCTTTACGGGATCCATTATTGGTTTTACACCCATTTCTGCCACAAACTTGGCAGAGGTTGAAAGCACAAAAAAATAGGAAAAATAGGCTACGTCCCAATAAAATGCCAAAACTGTGTAGAGAAGTTTGGTTGTCTGACAAAAGTCTGCGTGTTCCTGAAAGCTGGGAAGATGGTGATTTTCGCACTGCAAACCCCCTCATTGATACCTTTTGCAGGGAAAAAACAAACACTTTCTTCTGCAGCACTTTTTTCCCATTTTTCCCCCAAAGAACAAAATTTAGCTGTATCTTGGTTAATATTTCGCCCTCCTCCAGGGGAATCCACGAACCCTGGGTGCCTTTAGAATCCTCAGGACGTTGGAAGAAAAGGACATTGCCACCCATGCAGAAGGATAATTTGTGAATGCTACTATTTCCGTGTCCTATGCCAAATTAAAATCCCCCTAGACCACCACACTCAAACAGGTCCCCTTTCACTTCTAGTAGCAGCCTCTATAGTATTCTAAGTAATAAGGATTATTATGCAGCATTAAAGGTTTAAGGACACTTCAAGGGCTGTGTGACCTGAACTCTGATATAATGCATCTCCTTGGTTCTTTTAACCCCTTAAGTGCTGCTGACGGCCAATGGTCGTCAGCAGCGCTACCTCCCCAGTGCTGCGCACGACCATTGAACGTCCATTCAGCACTAGTTCTAATGGACAGCGCAGCACTGGGGAGAAATGTTTACACGCAGCTAAGGTGTTAACATTTGTCCCTTCTCTGCATACGTGTTGCTTACAGAGGATTTCCACCACTGTTGTTTTTGAATCAGCAAATGCCCAAAACTGGTTGTGGGAGAGATTGTGGCACAAACGATACTGGTCATGTTGTAATAGATGGGTCTCCTAGAGCAGTGCTTCGCAAATGTTTTAAAATCCCAACCAACTTATTAGCATGACTGACTTTCGCGACCAACCTTGCTTAAATGGACATGAGGATAGTGATTTTGTAGTTTAACTAAAGCATTGTGTGGTAGCACACTGTCAGTTGCAGACCGCACATTTTATCTTGAAATGACCACTAAATTTGCACAGACATGCAGTTTTACTGATCAAACTATATTGCACACAAATTATAATGAACGGAAGGAAATCCGGTTTCAGTGAATATCAATCGCGCATCATCAAGTAAAAGTGTCTTGATTTGTTTTGATCCTATTAAAATCTTTGTGTCATCACACTTTAGAGTTTCTAAAAAAGTGTTTTATTTTTGCTTTCCAAACAGCTGAATATGGACAGATCATTTACAGGATTTTACATTTAGTTGTGTGTTACAGGAAATTATATTCTACAGCTTTCCTTTCACAATCTGTACCCCAGCAATATTGTCACATAATTCACTTTACATTTATTCCTCCCACTGCAAAGTGAGAGAAGTTTCTAAGCACCAAACCCAATGTTAAAACATAGGCAGCAATGTGTCAGAAGACATAGCCTGATACTTGACCCTTGTCTTTGAATCTCAACAAACATGGCAAGATAAATACAGATTTTAAAGGCATCTTTATGTATTGCTTGGACTTTCATGACCCACCCAATAATGTTTCTTCACAGTTTCGGAAACACGGTCCTAGAGAAATATGACGTCCGAGTCAATTTTTCAATTCAATTTCAATCTTTATTCGATCCAGTTAAAATTATCATAAAAGCACACATAAAATACATAATAAAATCAGCAAATAATTCATAGAAGACCCTATTACAACAAGATCATTTCACGTTCTAAAAGGTCTAAAACGATGTTACCGCATGACAGGTTCAGAACTCTTGGTGGTCCCCCTTTCTTTCTCATGCAGGCCCGTAAGAACGTAGCTACCGAAAAGCAAACCATGGGATCAGATAACGATTGTAAAAAATATAATGCACCCTGGCATTGATTAAAATTCCCTTGCTTTAAAATTAGGTTAAGGTAGTCGTTTCACTCTTTCTCATAGAGCCTGCAGAATAAAACTAGGTGCAGTTCAGTTTGTGGTGAGAGGTTATCACATGGACACACACTTAATTCTGAGTGGTTATGTTTTTTTCTGGATAACCTAACATCAAAGGAATCATGTTCATTCGGAACCTCAATAAAATAGATCTGTGTTGTGGCCTGGTAACATTTACTAAATAAGAATACCCTCCCTCTAACAATGGAGGGTTCTGGTGATATATACAGACTGCTTGTTTCTCTCTGTGATATTCCTTTCGCTTGTAATTCGCCATCAATAAAAACGTACTGGTGGCCTTTTGTTTTGAAACCTTTCTACAAACCACTGGGTCCTTAAACAACTCAGGGAGGCCACAAACCAGTGGGTCCTTAAACAACCCAGGGAGGCCAATCTCCTTCAGTACTGACTCCACATAGCCGAGCCACCTAGAAATTCTACGATTGTCCATCCTTAAGCAGTTCTGTATTATTGTTTGTGTCAGAGTCACTGTGTCCCTCCACCAAATTGAATGCCACAGGAGGATTGTGGCTAAATGTATTGAATCTGCAATATAGGGCAAACCCAATTCCGAATGTAAAATATAGTTTGAGGAAGAGAGATGGAGGCCAACCATGGATTTAAAAAAAATATTCTCAATGGTTTGCAATATAGTTGGTGCTACCACAACCCAAACACCAGCCCCATATGTTACTGCCGCCTTTACTTTGGCCTGGTGGATGTTTTTTATTGGTAGTAATGGTCTTGCGCCCAGTTTTTGGGCAAAGGATTTAGCGGCCGAGGTACTTCTCTCCATTACGTCTGACTCATGTTTCCTTGTGCAATGCCAAAATTGTTGCCTTTTGCTTGGAGAATTTACCCTTTCATATTAACACCATCGCTGCTAGAGAGATTTTCCTCCTGTGCTGCAGATCCATGATTTCCATTGTTCATGACAAGCTCAGCTCGTCATGAGCAGAGGAGCACTGTACTGCATGACGAGCTGAGCTCGTCCTGAGCATGCAAGGGGTTAAGCATTGAGAGCTTGAATGATTTGCCTGTAATGAAGCCCTTGTCTACCTGTATTGAAGATCTCCACTCGCTCCCTCACTCAGTTTCCCTACTCTGGTTGAGTCTCACCCACAATAACCAAATTGAACTAGAAGCCAACTGTGCCCGCTCCGATCTCTGGATTGCCATAGGTGCCCATATATTGGGGTAGGCAATTTATATCTCCAGCCAGAGATGTAAATCAACTCTGAGTTTGAGTTTTAAAGAAGCAAATTAACATTGTCAAATCTACAAGCGAGTTGGCCCAACCACCACCAGTCTGCCAAGACCCTGAACTTCCAGATCACAGTTATTGCGTCAATCCTAGCTGTTTCACTACTGAAGTGTCAGGAGTTTCCTGGTGCGCCACTCAACTCACACTCACTGACTTGCATCTCTTATTTAGCAGCCCTCATCGTCTTCACTTGTTATATTACTTTCTCTTTGTCTTCAGCCACACAACGGCTTTTCAGAATCGTCCATCATCCTTGTTTCTCGCTGTGTGCCAGATAACGACCAATATCATTTTGACAGGTGGAGTTATTACGTGCTTCTTTCACTTATTTCTCTTTTTTAGCCTTAAATTTTGGGGGCTTCTTTTAGGGATCAGACTCTTGTTTTCTTTTCCATGAGAACAATATGCTGAAGGGGTGGCCCCATTAGTAGGAAATTTGAGGCTCTTGGAGAAAGTCTGTAATCAGTCAAAGCCCCTCTAATACCACAAGGTGATTACCAAGAGGTTTTTAAATAGACAAGTTTCAAGTGCATAAATGTCTGTGAAACAAAAAGGTCAAGGTTAGATGAATATCAGTAAAGAATAGGCATAGATCATAAGAACATAGATAATTGCATTAGTTCCTTTTCAGTGTGTCTTTCTTTCCTCTATTACATTGGTCATACACAGAGCAAAAGAGAAGAAACACTATTTGAAAGAAGTGCAATCTGATAGAGAGTAACCACATGTCAAGATGCTGCCTCACAGTGGTGTAAGATATAATGGCAAAAGGGACTTATAAAAAAAACAAAAAAACAAGTGCAATGAAACTGGGATTTCTAAATCCTGTAGCTTGTAATGAAATGCACCCTGTGCCGAGGGCGGCTAATGAATCAAGATGAGCTGAGAAGGAGCAGGGCAAGAGGTTTGAAAGGAGTAACAGTGGGATTACCAACGGTACGACAACTCAATACTTATTAGGTCCCGCCTAGGCAGTGCGCATGCGCTGCTCTAGGAGAGGGCCTTTAGGAATCAGTCCCCACTTTTTAAGCACTCGTGCTTGTGACGGCATCTACCTTGCGGTAGCGAGTAGTGGCGCGGCCATGTGAATTACAAACAGATGGCACTGGCGCTCCGCTACTCGCTCCCGCAAGGTGGATGCCGCCACAAGCACGAGTGCTTGAAAAGTACAGACTGCTTGTCAGGCTGTGTTCTCCCACTCCCCAGCTGCGCGTGCCTTCCCTTGTTCGAATGTTGTTACTTGCTGCCACCTCCAGGGTCTGTATCCACTCTGGAGTCATGCTCCTTCTCCAGCCACGCCCACACGTCCATCGTGAGCTCTCCTACAATGGCTTCTCTTAGTAAACTCCGAGTCCCGCTTGCTTTAACTGAAGATGGGACATTTTTTTAAAACATTTTATATATGGGCGAGATCACGCCAAGTATTAGGTCCTAGGCTGGTGTGATGTTACTGTCGGCGCTCGTTCACTTGAGACAGTCTCTGCCTTCGTGCTGCTGCTTGAGCGGTCCCATTTCCTGCCAACGCCTTACACAAAGCTCACAAAGTTTGCAACGAAATAACTCCACCACCAAGTCCACATAAAACTTTCACTTGAATAAGCGGTTCTCGCTACAGAATACATCCTGCTGTGTGTGGGTTTTAGAAGGAACCAAATCTGCGTCAACTCACGGGGTTAGCTAACTCGAGAAAATATGCACCTTTGGGCTGTGGCTCTCCAGAAGGAAGAGTACTGACACTTCCCAGGAGCAAATAGGTACTCTAAATAATAAGTACCTGCACATTTATATTTCCATTCAAAGCCCTGGGTTTGAAGGTTTGCCAGTAAAACGCCTTTTAGTATATTGTCGTCCATCCAACCTTTTTTTTAATCGATATTGCACATTTAGAAAAATATTAGTGTCTTATGCTAACACTAATTACATCTTTCTCATTTCTTCCCCTTTTAGATATGTGCTTCGTTTCGTTGACCTCCTTTGAAATAATTGTCAGTGCAGACTGTCATGTTTATTTTTATTAGTCACAACCACTCTCTCACATCCATATGTTGACACTGGTAGTTATTTTTGTGCAATATGCCAGCAATTTCCTCATTGGTTACAGAAATACATCATTTAAGAAGAAGTAACCAGAAGTGGATTTGCTGTTCTGTCTCTTCGCGCACGCACACATCGGCGAGGATCGGAAAATTTGCAGGATGAAAGAGATAATGAGTGTGCAGATCATATCAGTGCTGATCGTGGAAACACGTCCCACCTAGGAACAAAAAGAGACAACACCCTTCCAACGCACACCCTACACCATGTAGTGTGTTACCAGTGTAGGCAAGTGCTCCAGTGTCCCATATTGGAGTAATAAGAGCTATATACATGACAGTATCGTGAATGGGAAATGAGGCTTATGAATCTACTTCCCATTTCCACCGGAAGAACAAACCATAAGGCCCCTTGAAGCAAGCTAGTGGTTCCTTTGACAGATGCTGAAGATGGAGGGAGTTGCTCAGGCTGACCCGGGTGTGAAGGGCTCGCTGCTCATACATTATGCTGGGGAGGAGATTCAGAAACTATTCCAGACCCTGATCAAAACAAGAGGGAGTGATGACTTTGATGTGGTGATGTGCAAACTTAACGCTTTGTAATGCATCAAGGTCAGTAAAAAAAGGGTGAATGCATGACTATTTCCCCATGCAAAGGCTAAGAGGAACATAAGCACTGGTACGGAAGTCATTACAGGTAAGAAGGAAGCTCTAATTGTAAATGGATGCTAATCCTCTGTCCTTCACCGGTTAATACTAAGAGAATCACAAATGGACCTGAATGCTACCCCGCCTATGTGAAATGCACAAACTGTCACATGCTCAAGCCTCCAAGATGGAAGTGGTTTGCCTTACATGCAGGGCTCGAGTCGGGGGTACACGCAGGTACACAGCGTCCCCCCAATCTTTTCACAGGATGGATGACGTCCACCCTGCCAAGAAGTTTGGCCCCATAGAATTATGCGGAACGTGTCCCGGTGGGACTCGTTCAGCAGCACCTGCACATTACCTGCTTTCCATTCCCAGCAGCAACATGCAGGCAGCGAGGGAGCCTTTTTTAGGTCTCGGCTATGCTCTAGGAGTTGACCTTTAGAAATCTGTCCGCTCTTTTCAAGCACTCGTACTTGTGGTGGCATCCACCTTGCGGGAGCGAGCAGCGGCGCGCAGGGGCCATCTGTTTGTAATTAGCAAGGCCACGCTTGTTTACATTTGCCTAAGATTTTCCTGCTTCTTTAAGTACAGCGTTACAGCAATCAAATGATGGACTGAATGCTGACAATGCAAACATTCTCCCCCAGTCAAAAGATCTGGGTTAAATCCATTGTTCTTTTGTCCACTACGCCACCACAGTTTGGATCCAGCCATATGCAAATCAGTCTTGACCCTGTGTCCCATGGGAACAGTCCAGACCGAACTGCCAGGCCAGGTCCTCCCTCGACCGGAAAAAAGCATCCTGGGACCGGTTTCAGAGTATGTCACCCTTCTTCAGCCTTTAATTACAGTGGCATGCAGGGGCCATCTGTTAGTTCATCACACAACACTCCTGACTTTCACTTTCTCCTCTGAACCTGTAGTGCTCGTTTCTGCTGTGTTCACGTGCATTTCTTGCTCTCTGTGCATTTCAGCATAATCATACCCTCACCATGGTCTTTACGTACAGTGGGCGGTTTCATTGCGTCATCGTAGGGGGGAGTTGCACAATATTTTTTTTATTTGTACGTAAGAAGCATTCACCTTCACTTACGGTTCATGCCTTGGTACATAAGACTCCGCTTCTAGAAGGCTACGTATGCCCGCTTTTCACTGACGCACTTCCATGGGTCCCCTTTGCAGCGGGGCACGGGAACCGGCCGACCGGCATGGTAAGACACTGTTTACCTCGGTGGTTCCCCGGCGCCAGTTAGGACATCGGTCTGTTTTTAGGCTCTGCTGTTTCTGCAAGCCCTCGCATGTTGGGGACTTCACAGAGTTACAGGACATTCTTGGCAGCCAATAACAATGCTGGTCCCTAGTTTGTGCACTGCCAGTATGCAGTAGAGTATGCAGCTCCTCCAACACTGACTGCTTCCCGCATTTGCTCTGTTAATAACAGCAGCCCTTCTCCCATCGCTCTCATTATCGGCATCAAGTCCACTGAATGTGTCGATAGAGTTGTTAGGGCTTTTGTAATTAGTTACAGACTATAGTTTGAGGGGTAATGCTCTTGTGTGGACCACAGGCTTGAAGGACTACAACTCACAAGTGTTCTCATAGCCAATGTCAAACCCTGGTTAACTTATTTATTTATGCGTTTTTATATAGCGCGAACGTTACCGGAAGGAGTCGGAGCTCTTTACAATAGAACCAGTTACATTACATAAGAACTTCGGAGTACATGAATTACATAAAATATACAAACAGATAAAGTCCAAATTCACATACGAGTGGTAGTAAGCACATACGTCTACTTCTTCTTGTATGAACTCAAGGGCACTTTTAAGAGAACCGGATGGACACATATTAATAGTTTTTTGGTAGCGCAGAAGGCATTGCTCACATCTGCAGAGCGATAAATAGGGTACATTCTGTTAGAGTGACATGAGAAGCCACAGCTGAACAGTCCTGTGTAGAGCAAACTACAATCCCCCAACAACCCATCTCACCGCTTGACCAACCTCATGTAACACTTGATGTGTTTGTGGACATACATGAAAACATTTGTTATCAACTTAAATATGCAGCCGTCGATAATTTTTTTCTCAATATTTACTGAAAAAAATGTGTGTGCAATTTTTGTGCTTCTGATTTCCTTCCCTCCCACTTCATCAAAAGAAATCCCTCCCCGGTCTTCAACTTAATGACCATTGGGACAATGCTGATGCCTTCCGGGCATGGCATGATGGCCACTTCAAAAGGCTTTGCCCCTTTCATTATTTCTACATGGCAAGGTGGCTGCTGCAGGCCCTCTCATCCTGTTGCACCAGTTAGTATATGTCCTTGGGAGCGAGCTGCTTCTCATGCACTTTTTGAATGGCAAAAATAGTAATTGTATAGCTATATAATCCCTGGCGGCACACCACCCAGGATTATATGCTGTATAGCTAAGCACTTATAAGGTCCCAAAGACGAGACCTATTGGCTATGCCAATGCTTGTTTTCGTGCATTTAGAATTTTTCTGTTGAATTATTAATCAAACAACGATATTGCAAATGTTTACTGTCCGTAATATCACTTGGTGTTTTATGCTGTGTATTTTTTGAGAAAATGACTTGTTGATGCAAAGAAACTCCTGATTGTCTCTTTCTATTTAATCGAGAAATGATCTGGATCATAATCAGGAGGGTTACCAGGGTAAAAGTTTGCACACATTGAAGGGTTAGCTAAGGAAACAGTAAAAAGGAGGAGGTGAGTGTTATGAGACAGTAAGAGAAGCAGAAGAAGAGAAATTGCAAAGAACAACATTTTGAGAAAGAAAGTTACCAAAGAAGAGTCTACCGTGCAGCAAGAGCTTGTGGGCAGGATAGAGTGGCACAGAGTTGAAGAAATCTATTAGAGATAGAGTGGGCAGGTGTAGTAGAAAAAAAGGGTGAACAGCGTTTTGTTCGCATGCTAAACAACAAATGCCATAACAACGCGGTCATTACAACGACCGCATTGTTATTTCGCATACCGTTACAACGCAAGTCGGGTAAACGACTTGCATTAGGGGAAAGGAGGTGTTGGATTTAAAATCCAACTCCTTTCCTAGTGTCCGCCCAGACTGGAGTTGGAATAGTGAATTATACTATTCCAAAATCCAGCGCCCCCTAAAAGCAAGTCGTTCTTCCGACTTGCGTTGTAACAGTATGCGAAATAACAACCCGTCGTTGTAACGACCGTGTTTTTATGGCATGCGTTGTAAAAGCATGCGAAAAAACGGCCTATATTCAAATAAAAAGTGTAGGAGACCAGGTTTTCTTGGTAGAAAGATCTGTTTTTAAAATTGGCAAAACTGCAATGTATTTTACTTCTGAAAAGGCATGTGTCTAGAAGGGTAACCTAAGGGTGGGGATCTAAGTGATAATCTCAATATCCGTCTCACAAATGTGTTTACCTCAATGCTTCTAGCATAGAACCAAAAATTTCTTCTATTGTACAACCACTTTTTTATCGGTCTGGCTTGGCAGCTTAGCCGTCAGATTCAAAATTATTTTTATTTTGACCGCAGTCTATAAGCATCAGCGCGATTACATACATAATTACCTTCTTAACCATTTCACATAAAAAATAATTAGGAGCTACTTCAATATACATACAAATTTACCAACGGATCAATTGATAAAAGGTCTCATACCATCCCCTAGTCCCGTGCATTTTATTTGGCAGCCCTTTTAGAGACTCCCCTATTGCAACTAAAAATCTCCCTATTACACATTCTACATTTATCAGTAGACTGATGGCTTGATCCAGGTTAATAATTCTATCGGTGCTAAAAACTGTCTTTAAAAACATTTTCCATTCACCTAAAAACCACAAACGTCTATTAAAATATGAAGCCCCCTTCATTTTACTTTCAGGCCCTCTGTTCTCATGCTGTTCCTTATGATGGCATGTAATTTCTGCTTGGGGATCAATTGCCCTTCCTTCCACCAATCTGGCGATAATGACAATTTAGCGCGAGTTTTCCTAGCATACATTTTACTTGAAGGGCCCAACACAGTTCACTTTATCTCTTTTTTTGCAATGGTAGTATATTTAAGAGTTAGCTTCCCCATACAATCTCTGCCAATAGTTTAGCGTAGTTGACATTCTACCCTTAAGGCCTGTATCATTGTTGACTGTGGGAGAGCCATGAGCAGTTTCATATATTTGCCTCCTCATGATTCCAGTCCAGTTTACCATCTAGGGATAGCACTTCCACCCCATACTGGAATTCTGGGTATAACATTGTATGAAAAGCCAGCAATATGGGGCGTAAGGACTGCAGTCCGTATTTCGGACTTAACTGTTTTAGGCCCCTGTTCAGGATAATGCTCCTATGTGATCTCTCCAATTTAATTGGGTATCAAACCACATACCCTGATAATTAAATTTGCCGACCACATCAACTTTATTCCAGCCTAGGTCCCATTAAAAGGCCCCCTTTCCAAGTTGACAGTAAGTATTTTCTTTAAGCTACAATCATGGAAGATAACCAATTTCCTTTGGATCCCCGACTGTCATATCCAATATCACCCAATTGTCAGCGTATATTAGACCAGAGAAATGGGTCCTGCCCATCTTTGAGCAGAAGTCACTGGCTTTGTGTAGTGTGTTCGGTAGGTCTTACAAGAAAAGAGAGAACAACAAAGGGGCCAGAACACAATCCTGTCGTTGGACATTCCTTATCTGGATTCTCTTTGATAAAGTCCCATAGGTATCCAAGGTCACTCGAGCCCACTTCTGGCTGTGCAGTTTTTGGATAAGCGAGAGCAACGCCATGTTGATGCCGCGACACCCTAGCATGCCTCCACATCACCTGCTGTTTCCGCATCTTCCAAATACACGTTAATTGGTCGTTGACTATGGTCTGGTCAGGTCACTCACGTCATGCTATTGGACTATTTTTTGTACCCGTCTAAATCATTTGAAATGCATGCAGGGCATGCATGAAGGACTATTTTACTCCGCATAAGTACACTGAATCATCACACCTTCAGTTCTAATAAATGGGACAGTCCATTGTTTTATGAAGCATGCGATGTTCACCCACTCCTTTGTTTGACAAATGGGCTTAAGGCTCACAAGATGCTTTAACACTGCTTTGGCAATCATTGGACAAAAAAAACATAAGCAGCTCCCTTGTATGACAGTGCCTGAAACTGTTATTGAATGAACTCTTTCAGAAAGGGTTGGACTGAAATAAAGCGTACGAAATGGTGAATTAATAAAACCTCCTCACAAGACCAAGTACCGTCTATAATCCAAATTGGCAAATTAGAAGTTCCTCATTGTAAGAGGGTTTGATGACCGATATTTATTTGTGGGCATCACCTTAGTACATTGTCTCTTCTGCCTGGATGAGGAGACTGGTTGGGCATGAAACATGCTTTAGGTTAGTTAGTTCGGACTGACTACTGTGGGTGCATAGCTAATGAGAAGGGGAAACAGCTGTGTGTCACGAGCTTGGTGTTTTATAAAAAATAACCACTTGAGCTGGAATAAAATAAGATTTGAACTTCAGTTCCTCTTTTTTAAAAAAAAAAATATTTTTATTAACAATGCTCATTTCATTTAACATGTCAGTCCATTGGTCACATTTCATTAGACAAATAAGGAGAATACAATACACAGGATAATCACGGCCAGTCATCAACAACACATCCATTACCCCAGATCACCCCCCATTCCCCTATATCTTTTTCAGGGCCCCCATATCAGTTCCTCTTTTTAAATAAAAATATTGGTATTTTGCCATTGATTCCAATTGTCTGCTTATTACCTTCATCACAGGGGCTTCCATTTATGACTTGAGAGTGGACAAACCACTCAGTGGACTCTAAGGAGATGCACACATTTGGCGTGTATTTGGTAATTTGTTAAGCTGGTTCCGCATTGTTCTCTTCTTCAGTTGTTTATTTATAAATGCTTTGTTCCGTCTTCTGAAGCTTCGCTGTCCTATGGTCCTCTATATAATTGAAGGCAAGTCCTGTGCTACGTATAACTTTCATTTGTTCCAGAATAGTGTAATGATAGTAGGAGGTTCTGTGCCCTGTGCTAATTTCTGCTGCAGGATGGTGTCGATATGTATTTTAACTCCTCAGCTGTCGGAGCCAAACGACCACTGATTTGCACTTAAGACCTCACACCAACCCAGCAGTAAAATACAGCAGGAAGTTAATTTACTGTTTCAAGCTAGAACCAAACTGATGATTGAATAAGATATGTTTAGGAAGTGTATATGAAATGTTGACATCTATTTACAAAACTCCAGGTGGGAAACATTTTACAGATAGTATGGACTATCACATTAATAAGGTCAAAAGTTCCCTTGCTGGGGATCCTGGGGAGCGAGCCGCGAATTTTTGTTTGCGAGGAATCTGGAATGGAATGGAATTAGTTTTTATAGAGCGCGATAGCTACCCTGAGGCGTCCTAGCGCTGTGGACTGAACGTGTGTGATTGAAGGATGAGAGCTAACTTTATTTACTGAATAGTAGGGTTTTTAATTTACATTTTTTAATTTGCAGAACTTTGCCATCAAAAGACGGGAGGATGAGACGGGGGGGGCTGGGGACCCTAGAGTCTTCACGTGGTGGCAAAATTCCTTAGGATTTAGCATCAAGGACAATATTGCCGCCTCTGGTTTAGCTGTTCTAAGATTTCTACTCACAGATATTGTTCAACAACCGTAGTCACCCCTTCGACCATATACAGCTGGACAAAATGTCAGAATATGGATCATAGACTCAGTGTCCAATGAATAGATTCTACATGGGCGTTTTCCCTATTGCATTTAAAATGTTCACAATCTGAAATGTATATTGAAGAAATTCATATTTGCTTGGCAGCTAACAAAAGCATATAGATACAATTGATCATCTAAGACAATATAGAGAAGCTTTATAAGCGTCTTTTAATCTGCTTAGTTTTACAAAAGTCATTCTCCAAGCCCTTCTGTTTTATGAGTACCTTCACTTCTCTTCTGAGTTACTCTGTTCTTAAGATGACATTTCCATGCATACCAGACATGCAATGCTCTGCAAGTAATGCTCCCAATATGGTGTGGTAGAGTAAGAATCCAGGTGATATGCAGAATTTTGTCAACAATGCCAAAGAACCATTTAGCTAAGTATTAATACCTGCACTGAAGCACAGTAAGTGTGCAAAATGTCACTACTCGATCTCAGAAGCCTAAATGTAAGAAGCTCCATTATTATTATATTTACCATTGAAGACCATAGCGCAGCGCAGCAGAACCTTGGAATGTACGACAGCTCGCTGGGAAAGGGACAGGCTAAAGGGTCGAGGTAACCATCTCATCGCTTGCTAAAAATACTACAACAATTAATAAATATTAAAGCAAGATGTGCCCGCCGAAGTGTTTGTTCCATAAAAATCATTGTACTGCATGCTATAAGATTGCCAATAATAGAATACGTATACACATACAACTTTATTCATATGATATATTACATATAATCTAATGAACATGTTCTTTTTCAGTGCAATTTTTGATTAGTAAATCCTTTACCTTTTTATAGAGCTTGACACATTAAAGTGATTGTGTATCTAGGTTGAACTTTCTGTCAATACGGGAAATGTATGGCAGAGTGCATCTTTGTTTCCAGTGATGGCCTGCTGAGTCTAATGGACATGTGTTGGAGTCCGGCTCTGCTGTCTTTCACCTCTGGGTGATTTTTTTCTTTTTTTTGGTCTGACCTAGAGACTTCAGTAAAGCATGAGCCTAGTGATAGAGCATTAATTAAAAAAAAAATACATCCGTAATTTCGCACAGATGTGATAACTCTACTGATATCAACCATTATCCTCTGCAATTGCAATTAAATACATGTCTCACTATTATTACAAGCTAATAACATTTAAACTACATACATCTAGCATTGGCATCGTTGTATTTTCGGTCCTTGTTTTTTTCACACCTTAATGGAATACCTATGTTTCTTATTTACAAATTCTGCTTCAATCACTTGTTTGTGATTCATAAATTGTGTGGACTGAAGTATGTGGTGGGAGATTACTTGCCTGGCTGACCCCTAATTAAATCTTATTTCTTTACAGGTGTTGCTGGCGATGATTGTGATGCGTACTTGGATTCTAGTGGTCAGTGGCACAACAAGCAGTACTGTACCTTCTCTTACTGTTGTGGAACTTGCAATAACCGATATTGCTGCATGAACCCATTCGATAAGCTGGACGATGATCAGTTCATGTGTTCCGTGAACACTGCAAGGTACGTGAGGATATATGAAAATCACAAACCTGTGTTAAGGGTGAAAACTACTTTCTAAGTTCCTTGTAATAAACATAGACCTAAAAAAACATAGAATGCAAAAACTTGGACTATACATGAAGAAATACCAGAGCATAAAAAACCCCTCCTTGAATGGACACCGGAAATAAGACACAGTGGTCCTGCCAACAGAGAGCAATTACTAATAAAGTAGATTTTTTTTCCTGCATATTAGCGGGTAGTCGAAATATCAAGTCTGCTTATATTGTTCCCATGTGCGTTACAGTAGAGGAGTTCACAAAGATCATTTTGTGACTAGTATTCAGAATACACTATCTTCATCCTGGACTTAAGCACATACAGAGATGAATAGAAGCAATCTTTTTTAGTATACAGAAGCTGAGCAGCCCTCGGATGCTAAAAGTTTCTGACATGAGTACAGATGTTGCAATTGAGCATTACACAAAAATATATAAATGATACCATGCCATAAATTAACCACTGAAACCTAAAAAGCAGAGAAGTTGTAGCTGCTAGCAACAGTTGAACGTGATATGCTGCTCGAGGGTAACTTTGGGTCCACTGGTGCACAGGCTTCAGCATGATCCATGCTGTCTTCAGAACAGAAGATGGTGTGTGAAATTTACTCAAGTTGAACGATACTGCCTATTCGAGTTGTAATTGTATTTACATAGATCTTACTACCCCTGATGTTGCGTTGAAGCGCTTTTCGTCAGCAGGGGGAAATATAAATTGTTGTGGGGAGTGGTGGACATGTAGGCCTGTTAGTTGGATAAATAGAATAGAGGAAGGATAGACGATGCAATAGTTTAAAAAGGATTATTTGGCAGTTCATGGTAGTAAAAGAGGTTTAGGAGGAGTCAGAGGGCCTGTGAGTTGAATGTAAAGGATGGATAGAAGAGGTAAGAGTTGGGAAATAGTTGTTTGGGAGTTTACAGTAGCAAAGGACGTTTGGTATGAGAGAGGAGGTAGGGGATATTTTGGAAGAGGAATAGGATGAATTAGAGTGGTGGTAACTGCAACTAAATGCACTGTGACTTAGAGTTGTTTTGGTCAGTAGTTGGGCCCTCATAAGCTAGGAGCAAAAATTACTATTAAAACGTGGTCCTCTTGCACAGCATTTTTACAACCATCACATTTCTTCCATGGGATTTCAATATTTATCTTCACTAGAAGTCATTGAAATGCAAAAACCTGAAATGCAAAAGTTCACACTGAATACAAAGTTGGACTAAGGCAAATGCAGCTTGAACTATCGAGATATGACTTGTCTGATTATGAATCTAAAGTTCTAGATTATGATGGAGAAGGCTGGACTTAACCCTGTCTTGGTTGACCTACTAAAACGCTTGCATTGGGCCACTACAGTGTGGGTGCGTTATAATGTAAATGGAGATTGCACCGGTGCTTTTAACTTCAACAAGGGTGTAAGTTAGGCAGTAGTGGCTGGCAGGGAACGGGTTTGGAGAGGGGTTTGGGGTCGGGGGACCAAATACAAAAATAAATTCCACTTACCTCTTCAGCCGGCCGCATCCTTCCTCCACTTCTCCTGCGAGTCCAGGAAGCACACAGGCTCCCCAAAGCCAATCACAATGCTGCAATGCACTGTTGTGATTGGTTCCCCTAAGCTAATCACGGCACTGCAATGCAGCTTTGTGATTGGTCTTAGTGCCGTGGTTTGGCGCTCAGAAGGGGACAGGGAGCCTGTGCATGTTGCCCACTAAGCTGTGCATTACAGCCTGGTGGGGAACATGCAACGTGTGCATGACTGTTTGTCTGTCCAAACCGCCATGTGTACTTGAAGTATGCAAACCACTCCTCCCTCTGTGCCACCAGCCCCGCTCTACCCGAACCCAGAACATACGAAAAATAAAATAATGATAGCGTTATCATTTTATTTTTCCTGCTCTGAGAGTAGTGGGATGACGCTCCTCTGCCCTAGCCGAGGAGCTGCCCTAAAGGCAGGGCTGCATATTAGCCCCCTTCTTATTTCTTTTTTATATTAATGCCCTTGAGAAGGAGTTAGTGGAAATTGGAAAAGATCTTCCCAGATTTGGTACCGTCTTAGTCTCGATTTTATTATACGGGGATGACGCAGTTTTAACTGCGCGTACAGCAAATGGCCTCCAGCTTTTGTTGGATAGTTTTAATGATTTTATGGGGGGACTCAACCTGAAAATGGATCATAAGAAGTCTTTTATTATGATAAGTAGTCCCAAGAATACGCACTCCCTTTCCTATATTTAGGGGTTTTGATATCTTTATCGGAGGAAGTGCATTTGGCAGAGGACTTATGGGGTTGGCGTTTGGGGCTACTCAACCTTCAAACAATGAAAAATCTATTTCTCTGTTTACTCGCCGTGCCGAGGAGTGCGGCTACTTTTATTATTCATTTGGAAGTTGTATTCACGTTTTTAGAGGATCTCCTATAGATTGCATTACAGGCTCGAAAAACTTCAGTCGTCTGTTACTTGGATCTAAAGCAGACTGAGGGCGAGGAATGCTACATTACCTGGATTACAAATTTGGAAAGCAGATTTCACCTTACTCGTTTTAGATTGGGTAATTTATATTTTCCTGGTAGCTCTCCCTATGCAGGGATCGTTGTTCTCCTTTTTACCTCCCTGTCCTTGTGATGGGTTTTCTAAGCAAACCCTTGCCCATTTAATGTTTTGTTTTTTTGTTGCACTTTCTATTCTAGACCAAGGGTGTTTTTTTATGCCCATTACTGTGCTCTTTTCGTTCTAGTTCTTTTTCTGCCTGTTTGCTCCACTTCCAACTGCTGGAGTCTGAATTTTGTTGTGCATCAGAATTGGTTATATTCATCAAGCACTTAAAATCAGGAATACTGTGACCTCTTTTATTGAATACTGATGTGTGTGTTCACTTTGATTTGATAACTGTATTGTGAATTGCTTGAGGTGCCACTGTAATGTTCTATTCATTTAAAAAAAAATTATGTATAATATTGTTCTTTTATGGCCTTGAACCGTACTTTTTTTTATTTTAAAAATCTTTTTATTAAACAATCAAACAAATTCTGGCAATAAAGCGGGTAGGCCAGCATTCACAGTACATTTACATTGGTATTAATTCAGCCGTCAGCTGCATTACACAGTTTTTAAAAACTGCATTAATTTCAAATTTCAAGGCAGCAATGCCTGCTCTGGTCTAAATACCCGCCTACCTCTGTACACTTGTGCCCAGTCCATGATTTACAGTCCTCTGTATTGAGTCCATTTCCTCCAAAATGTGTCCCATTTCTTTGGGCAACCCCTACCCTGGGAAACCACCTTCTCAGCACTGCAGCACCAGTCCAGGTCGTCTTTCCACTTCCTCACACTCAGCGCCAACTGCTCCCCCTCATTCTTGTGTTTGGCATTAGCCGTCATAAGCCATATCCAAGTATATTTTGGCCATTTGTCCTCCCCGGTTATACACATAATGTGCCATTTTGCCTCACACAGGACCTCCAAGTCTAGGACCTCTGGCATGAGCTTTGTCACCTCTTCCCAGAAATGTTGAATCAATGGGCATGACTTTAGTGTATGAAAGAAAGTGCCTATTGCCCCACATCCTCCTGCACGCTGCTCCGAGTTACTGCAGCCTATCTGATGCAGTCCCCCCTGGAAATACTCTTCTGTGCTATTCCCGTGTTATAAACACTCATTCACTAGACAAGTATCACTTCTGAATACCAATTTCCGTCAGATACACAGTACAGTACACATGTTACTTGCCTAGGTTTTTTCTCAATTATTAGTAATTTCCCTGCGGTTGGCAAGTTCATCTTGTTTGCAGGGGCCCCATTCTCTCTAAACGCAGTGGTGTACCTCTCACCAGAGAGGAGTTTGTTGCCTCTTGGCCTTCTGTGTCATCCCCAAACAGAATTGGCTGCCCCCCTTCCCCATCTCTCATGTGAGTGCACTGGCACACAGCCAGCAGCTTTGTGCAATACCAGTGTATGGGCCAGGTGGTGGAAGAAAGATTCAGAGCTGAGAGACAGTGTAGGGAACGATTGGAAGCTGACCAAAGACAGGTTGCTATAAATTTATCAGAAGTAGCTGATGCCAGGCAAGTGTAGGAGTGAAGCTGCACCCTCTATGTGCCCTTTTAACATCATACTGGGCCGACTGGAAGCAGACTGGAGACTGCTCTGCCAAAGATACACGAGTCGAAGCTGATGCTGAGCAAGCCCTGGTGCAGAACTGCAGCCTCGATGTGGCTATCTAATACAGTACTAATAAGTCGGGCCAAGATGTCCAGGGTAGGGGTAGGCATAGCACATGGATCAGATGGGGACTAATCCAAAGATCGCTATGCTGAGTACCAGGGTGGCCCTGCAGCACAAGGATGTGGAAAAGCTGAGGGATTATCATGGTCCTCATTAGACATTTCAGTTAGAGTATATAGACCACTGGATAATGGAAGGTCAAACGAAATTGATTACGGATCAGATTCAAAAGGTAGTGCAACTATTTTGTTGTATAACTTGCCGCTGCTTGCAGAAGCACACCTTCAATCTTTATCCACATGTTCAGTTGGAATGCAGGGCTTGGATAACTGCTGCGGTTAAGTATCGGCAAAGATATATGTTCATCGATATAGGTACATATGATTGTGGAACACTGCACTATAGGTACGCTGCTTTCAACAGTGGGAGCGTTGATATCCTACACTTGTCTTCAAAATGTATAAAGAAGGTAAGTTTCTAGAGTTCTGAGAGATTTGCTATGAATGGAATGTCCAAACAGTACATTCGCTTACATATGGGCATGTAGTAGCCAGATTTCATTTGGTGTGGCAAGGATTTACCTAGGAGCCTGAGGTACACAAAATGAATACTAGGACCGTAGGTTAGGGGAAGATTGAATACTAAAATCGAAATGATATGAGACCTGCAAATCCTGAACCAACAAGGTTATGACCATCTTGAAATATAAATGGGAAACAGTTCAAGGAGGATAAGCTGTGGGAAAGAATACAGCGCTTTGTAGGACTGTCCCCAGGAATGCATTCTTCAAATTAATACACTACAAACGTTGCTCAGGGATTACTTTATACCTCATCTGCTGCTTAACAAGCCTATAAATCTTAAAGGATTGTCCTAGATGTAGGCACAATACAGGATTTTTTTCATATTTAGTGGTAGTGTGAAGTTGTGGGTGATTTCTGAGATGTGATTGTTGGTACATTGTTGGAGTTAACTTGCTGCGGCATGATTCCACCACCATCGTCAAGTTTCCTGAATCCAGGCCTTGTAAAGAAACAAAGTATGCAGATAACAAATCAGACATTGCTTTTTTTCAATCTGGTGCTGAGGTGCATTACCGTTTCATTTAAGTCTTGCGTCAGCTTTTTGGTCTGGCATTGGAGAAGGGACCAATGTAATTAGGTGTTGGCTGAATGTGACCTTAGGCTGCAGAAGGGCAATGCTAACATTCCAATATGGGATGTGGCTATTATTCTACTGCACTGCCAATCCGATGACCCCCTGCGAAGTGCAACACACTGATGCCTTTTGACTCAGAAGTGTACACCACGTGGGTGAGGACTACCATTCGGAGTGCGCCATATGTCAAGAAATGTGTTTGTGGCAGTTGTAGTCCGGTCACGTTCTCTTCCATTGTCAGAAATTTCCTGTCTTTGTAGCGGTCTCCTATGGTGAGAGACTCTGCTCCTTCTACCCACGCTGGCGATCTCATCCATAACAAGTCTACCAAGGGGCTTGTCAGTGTGTACAAGGATACTAATTTGGTTTTAAAGATGCATCTATGCCAGCATTGAATTGCTGCCTGCACCAATTTAGGTAGTTGCAGTAGACCCGCAAATCTACATAGTGCAGGGCTATCAGGATTTTAATCTTCTTGCTGTTGTCTATTTGCGCCAACTCTCTCCTGTGTCCCCCTTCAAGCCACTGTACCTGGGAGAATAGATAGTAGGCTTCAAAATCGGGTGTTCTCAAGCCTCCTTCCGCTATGGACTGCTTCAGAGATTGTGTGTTCACCCTGTGTCATTGCCTGCCCCAAATAAAATCACCCAAAATGCAGTTGAGGTCTCTGAACCATCGGGGCTTAATCCACACAGTAAAGTTATCAAAATAGATAAGTTTAGATAATATTCTCATTTTTGAGAGTGCTATACGGTCCATCACTGAGATTGTTACGGGCTGCCAGAAGGCAATGCTACTCTTAAGGGTCTTCAGCGCTATACCCTGGTTGCCCTTTAGGGTATCCATATCGTCATGGTATATTAGCACCCCAAGGCATCGGAATGTGCTTGTGCACTCTTCGATGCCCCTAAGTCCCAACTGGCCTGGCAGGTCGTTCTTGCGTGAGTCCACTGGAAAAGCACGTTTCCCCTAAATTTGTTCAGCAAGTGCAGCACCTGGTCTATGTTGTTGCCGTCTTTGAAAAATATCAGCATATCATCCGCATAAACTGAGATTGCGTGCTTTCCATCACACCGCTTTATCCCTTAGCCCTCCTGCTCCTTGCGAGTGATCACCGCAAAGGGTTCTATCACTAATGTGAAGAGTATCTGGAATAACCAGTGTCCGTGTCTAGTCCCTCTACATGTGTTGTAGGCAGGGGAGATAATTCCGCCAGTGTGGACCTTCCCTGTGGAGTATAGTAACTGGATCCAATGGATCTATTTATCTCTGCATATGTGGTGGAGTACCACCATGAGAAATCTCCAGCTCAACGTCTCAAACGCCATTTTGAGGTCTAGTAACAATACCATGGATTCATTAAGTCCATGCCCGGCGTCTACTCCATTGTCCTAAAAATGCATCTAATGTTCACTGAGGTGTTCCTGCTGGATATGAATCTGGATTGGTCAATGTGGATCAGACCCGTCATCTGGGGCAAGAGGCGATTGGCTAGCAGCTTACTCCATATTTTATCATCTGTATTTAATAGAGACTGGTATAAAGGAAGATCTTTCAAGGGAGTCTCTGCAGTTTGGTCAACAAGACCAATACAGCCTTGCACGTGCTGTGGTTGGCAGGGTACCCTCTTCCAAGGCTGTAGTATGTAGTTTGACTAGGTGAGGGGCCAAGAGGCCCAAGTATATATGGTAGTATTATATTGGCCACCTGGGGTCTTAACCGCCGACCATTTGTTAAAGCGGAACTCAAATGTCAGATTCCGTTATCACAGACTTTAGTTGTTTCCTACCCATTTAAGAAATCGCGCTCAAGCTTCCTCGCTGAAGGTAGTCTTTGCCGCTTGTTCAGGGCCTTCTGCTGTGGCCCGTATAATATTGCTTAGTAATTGTGGAGCACCTAATTTTTTTAATAACCAATTTTATTTTCTTTATACAGCGGCACCATCTAAAAGTATAAGTAAGAAAAGCTGAGCATTCAGAGCTACAACAGTACACAAGGCATCCTCAACATTTCCGTAGGACAGTCCAGAATAAGACCACCACTTCCCCCACACTTTATCATGCTTGTGAGGACATCCACATGCCTCATAGATCGTTTCTCTTGCTTTGTGCACCAATCGACTCCTACTCACTGTTGCGAAGGGGGTGTAGATTGCTTCCACCGCCGGGAAACATCTCTCTCTCTCTTGGCTACCAGACAGGCCATCCCTATAAAGAGTCATTCAGATCGTGGACCCCCCCAGCTCCTCCACAATTCCGAGCACTGCAGTTCGGGGACCCAATTCGTTCGGAAGCCCCAGTACCGCCGAAATCACCCCACTCCAGAAGGATTGTAGTGCCGGCCAGTCCCACTCCATATGAAGAAAGTCTGCAGTGGGGAGTGCGCAACATGCAGCATGGACAGTAGAAGACATCTGCTGTATGCAATACGGAGACAAAATAGGTCGCATGCAGGTAGTACACCGGTACCATACGCAGGTGTGCGAATATTGCCAATTCCCTGGGAGCTAGGCACACCTTCAATCATCATCGTCTAGTTCACCCACCAGCCCCCCCATTTCTGCCGTATGAAATGAAAGTCATCTGGGGCATGGATAATTAGTGACCTTTTGATTGTTCCCTTCCCTATGCGCCCCATGAAAAGCTTGGCCTCTAGCGGGCTGTACTCCTAGAGCTGGTGTCCAGGGGGAGAAGTGACCTACAAGCGTTTCTCAATTGAAGGAAGCTGAAAAATTGAGTGGTAGCTAGGGTGTTCTGATCCTTTAACTCTTGGAAGGACATCAGGATACCACCCTCGTAGACTTATACACCCTAGGTATGTAATTCCTATTTCATCCCACTGGCAAAAGCCTTCTAGTTTGGAGAGCTGTTCCAGCCATGTGCCCTGCTATTGGATTTAGTTCAGTCAGGCAGCGGTCTCACCGAATAAGGCGCAACGCCGCCCTCCAGCAAGACACCGCCATCTGTGTGCATGAAGGCATCTCCAGGGGCATTCGGCCTCCATTGAGCTGGCCGAAAAAGCTCTCAAAGCCCATCAGGTGAAGTTCCAGGCGGTAAGCAGGGCCATCCCAACCCTCCAGTAAACCACTCATTGATCGGCACAAATTGCGCCGCCAGGTAGTACACATAAATGTCTGACACCCCTGGCCCCTATCAAAGGGTGATTTCCATGCTGAGTTGAATGCCACTCTGTGACGCTTACCCAGACAGAAAGGTGGTGAGTTTGGAGGTCAGAGGTCGGAACCACACTCTGGTATGGGAAACATGAAATTCGCTAGAACATACAAATAGCGGGGGAGATGCATCATTTTAAAGAACGTGCTGCGCCTCGTGGTTGACAGGCATGCTAGTCCAGAGCCACAGGGTTCCATCAAGAGCTGAGGCCAAGTGCTGTTATTTAAGGGTCCAGGCCAGGTCTGGGAGGTGAGATATATATGAATCCCTAAATATTTAAATGAGTTCTGCCATAGGGGGATGTCTGGGCACCAGCCTCGTCCCTCAGCATCGCCCTTTACTTCCACCAATACTGATTTACTCGCATTAATGCGAAAGTCGGATGCCTCTCCATATTGATGAAAAATCTTCAGGCATCTGGATCCAGAGGCCGGAGGGTCCCCAAGAAAGAGGAGAATATAAATGCGTATAACGCCACTCGGTCTTCAAGCCTACTCCCCCACCTCCAGCCCAGTATCCTTGCATCACAGCGTATGAGGCTCGCCAGCGGCTTGATAGTCAGAGCAAACTGTAGTGGGGAGGGGGGACAGGCTTGGCATGTGCCCCTGTGAATTTGGAAGGGGGCCAACCGAACGCTATTAACCTGCACTTGAGCCATGCCGTTGTGGTAGAGGAGATGGACCATTCTGCGGAACGTCGCTCCTAAACCTGCCTGGAGGAGAATCTCCTCCAGGAAGTTCCAGGAGACCATGTCAAAGGCCTTATGAAGTCCAGAAGAAGGACCAAGGCACCATCCAGGACCTGTGCCTGAGAGAGCCGTCTGCACACAACTGATGCATTGACGCTTGCTTCTGCCCGGTATACAATAGGGTGCTGGTCAGATGAGCCACCAGAACTTAAACAAAGATCTTAATGTCTGCATTGAAAGGAGTTGATAAGTGAGACTGGATAGTAAGAGGAGCACCGGTCCGGCATCACATAGGCCCATAGAGTGAGCCTAGGTCAGTAGACATCCCGAGGGAGTCCGACTGCCAGGGCGGGGGGGGGGGCAGCTGAGGTGTCTCGTTCGGGGTTCGGGACTGCATTAAAGTCACCTCCAAGTAGGCTAGTCCGCTGGGGACGGGCCACCAACAAGGATCGGAGGGCCTAGAGGGTGGGTTGCAGCAACTTTAGAGGGATGTAACACAAGATAAAGTTGTACTGCCTAGAGCCATACGGCCTTGAACCCCTACATATCTCCCCTGGGGACCCTTGTGTATCTTGGTTACTGACAATGGAAGGAATTCGTACGATAGCAGCACCCGTGGAACCTCTGGCAAAGCCAGAGTGAAAACCCCTATCATAGCCGAATCGACCTAGAAAAGGGCAGTGGGTGCCTAATAGGTGGGTCTCCTGCTAAAGAACTATATTTGGTTTGTATCTCTTGATGTATTGCAAAACAGCGGATCTCTTGATGGTCCAACAGACAGTTCGTATTCCAAGAGAGTATCGTGATAATGGGCATGTGAGGTGGACCATCGATAGGACTGTCCGAGGACCTGAATTGTGTCTGTACTGAAACCCCAAGCAAAGCTACAGAAACGTACATTATAACAGTGGTGGGCGCGCTGAGTGAAAACTAAGAAACGGGTTAGTACATACAAACAATTCCATCAGGACCAACATAAATCCCTCCCCCCAACTTCTCCCACCCCATAATTCTCCCCAGGAAGCAACTGTCACCCAGAACCAAAGCATGACCATAAGAAAGAAATCCGAGAAAACAGAAGAAGGAAGTTGATGGGGAACTCAATGACTGAGTACATATCCATAGGACGGATACTATGCCTAACAGCGCTCCGATATTAGACTGGATAGTAAGGTCGTAGCTTTTATAACGCACAGTTTGTCATGAGTCTTGATGTATGTCCAAGAGCCACTGTATGGAACGCTTAAAAATCTAATCCGACCCCCCTTCCCCAGACACAGCCCAGACCAATCCTCCCAGCAACACCTCAAGCCCCCTCAATTGGCCACACGTTCTTATGGGCCATAGCCCTCTTCTTCGGATGCTTCATATAGAACATGCCAATGAGTCTGGAAAGTCATCTAGAGAGCAGAATTGATATGGAGTATCCGTAAAGATCTTTGCCGGTTCCACCCTGCTGGAAATCCCCCCTCTGTGGGAGGACTCACCGATGTGCCCATCTACTGCCGACCAGTCCTCCATCTCAGAGATCGGGAGTGCCTCCTTCTGGACCTCCATGAGGGGAGCAGCGTGGGGGGTTAGGGTGGGGGGGTAGTCCCTGTGACTCCATGTCTCGGCCCGCCTGCACTCTGGGAGTAACATCGATCGGTGCTTCATGGCCCATTCCCAGGCTTGCTCTGGAGTATCAAAGAAGTAGGTGGAGGACTGAAAGGTAACCTTGAGGCGTGCCGAAAATAGAAGCCTATATCTGAGGTTGAGGGTACAGAGTTTTTTTACCTCCTCGAATGAACTTCGCCACCACTGCACCGCCATGGTGTAATCCCGGAAGACCTTTGCCTTAGAATTCAGGTGTTGGAGATCAGGCTGGTTTTGGGCTTCGCGCAAGATTGCATTGTGATCCCGGAAGTTAACTATTCCTAGTATTACCTGACGAGGTGGAGCTCTAGTCATAGGCTTTTGGGTAAGGGACCTATGCGCTCTCGCAATAACAAACATGTCTATTTCTATTTCTATTTATTTCACTTGTAAAGCGCATAATTCACCCGAAGGTCTCAGAGCGCTGGGAGCAGACAAGATCCTTAAGATTTCAGCAGATTCAAGGGGTTAAGGGTACGGAATACTAGGGATTAAAAAGGCAGGTTTTCAGTAGTTTCCGGAATCTGGCGTGACCTGGCTCTTCTCTCAGTGAGGTGGGGAGGGAATTCCATGCTTCTGGGGCGGTTTTACTGAAAGCTCTGTCCCCGTTTCTGACCGCTCGAACTCTGGGAACGGAGAGAAAGGCTTTACTGGAGGAGCGTAGGGTCCTGTTTGGGATATGAGCTTTGAGTTTCCTTTCCAGGTAAGCAGGTCCATGTCCATTTACTGCCTTATGGACCAGGCAGCACAGCTTGAACTTTATACGTTTTTTAACGGGGAGCCGGTGCAATGTTCTGAGACATGCTGCTGACGGGATGCGAGGGGGTAGATCTAATACTAGCCTCGCAGCAGTATTTTGAAGAACCTGTAGTCTGTTTAGTAGTGACTGGTTGATGGCTGAAAACAGGGCCTTCCCATAGTCCATCCTGTTTATAACCAGTCCCTGGACTAGGGGCATGCGTGCTGAGAGCGGGATCCATTTAAAGATCTTCCTCAGGCTACGTATCTGGCCGTAGCTATTTCCCACTGTTTTTTTAATGTGTTCAGACATGGTAAGCTTGTTGTCTAGGATTACACCCAAGTTCCTGATGTATGGTTTAGGGGCAGGGCAGGCACCAAGAGCGTCAGGCCACCAGTCCGGTGACCAGATTTGGTCAGCTTTGCCAAAGAGCATGACTTCGGTCTTCCCTGCGTTCATCATTAAGTAGTTTCTGGTCATCCACTCTTGTATGTTGGTCATACAGTTTTTGAACCTATATTTAGCGTCTTCGTGGTTTTGGCTGAAGGTGACGAGGATTTGTGTGTCGTCAGCATAAGATATTGTCCCAAAACCGCTTTCTCTAATGATTTTGGCCAGAGGGGAAACATAAATATTAAAAAGGGTCGGGCTTAAAATAGATCCCTGTGGGACACCTTTATCATTTTTATAGGAGATAGAGGTGTGGTCGCCAATTTGGACCCTTGATCGTCTGTTTCCAAGGTAGCTTGATATCCATTTAAGAGCGTTTCCTTCGACACCAATCTCAACAAGGCGCTCTAGCAGTATGCGGTGCGAGATGGTGTCGAAGGCCGCAAATAGGTCCAGTAGTATCAGAATGGCTGATTTTTTTGAGTCTAAGGATAGCCTTATATTGTCCACAACCTCCAACAAAGCAGTTTCTGTGCTGTGGAATGCACTAAAACCGGATTGGGATGAATCAAGGAGTTTATTTGATTCCAGGTGGGCAACAAGCTGTTTATTGATTAGGGTCACATAGAACAAAAGGGTGGAGAAGGGCCCGAGGGGAAGGAAAATATTTATAGACCTATGGATATCTTGTCCCCCAACTATACAATTCAATACACGAAAGATACCATAGGTCTCTATTTGATCCTATCACAGTGCAGAGCCTATACAGTGTTCTACAGAGATAGCTGAGAAATGAAAAGTCACTGAAGTTCAGGAGAGACACACAGAATAGTGAGTATTAAGATACAGTTCAGAGTAGGAACCCTTAAAAAGTACCCATCAGCCCACTCAATAGTGGAACTTCGTCATCTGGGATTTCATGTTTGAAAAATGGTGTCCAAACAGCCCTTCCTCAAGGAGTACTTGAGGCTAGCTACGGAACCACTGGTTGAACCCTCAACCAGATGAGATGACAGAGTTTAAGGCTTAGTTGCAGTGCCAGAAAAAAGTGTTAAAGAATATATGAAACAGAAAGGAAATTGATCCAAGTGATTAAAAATACCTATCTTGATGTCAATAAGGAAACTTTATTAGGTCTGCCCATCAAGATGGTATAGTTAAAAGCAGAGTGATAATAGCGAAAAAAGAATAACTTGCTATTTACCATAGATGTAATGTGGTCAACATGTTTCAGCCTTTGTAGGCTTTCGTCAGGACCTATGAATCACTACTGCAACACTTACTTTTTGTGCTGTGAGGGACAAACTACAGTCATTTCCAAAAGTGGTGTATCCTCTTCTGTAGAAAATATAAGAGATAACACAAAGAAAACCACACAACAACGAGTTATGGTGGTTATAATTATTGTTATTCATATGCATATATGTATGCCATGTGTTTCTTATTTGTGTCTTACCCCAAATTTTGGGATGAGAAACCTCACCTCACCTGGCGACGGCTCAGGGTAAAGGAGGCCACGCACTAAAAAAGTTTCAAAATAATGTCTTTTAGTTCATCTTTAAAATAGGATAAATCCAAATTAGTTTTCCAGATAAGATACATGTAGGCAAGGGAGCTCCAAGAAGAATGGCATTTCTTTAAGATTTCGATGATGTCAAGCGTTCACCCTTTGTTAATTTAAGATATCATCAAGTCAATAGGCAATGGGACCTGTTAGTTAAAGCGCTATCTTAACTAGTAATGATGCGCCTATTGTATCCCTTGTCCTGCTATTTAATTCTAGATAATTTACTCAAGATCTGTATTCTTACCGCAGCCTCGAGCGCACCTACCTCTCCGTCGTTGCCTCGTGCTATACTAAGCCGAGGGGGAGGTGGTGACCCGGTATAATACGGAAGAATAAAAAGTATGAATGCGGACCTTTGTGAAAGTCGGCTCTCGTGCCTCGCTGATTGGCTCTTCATATGGGTTCAGCGCGGGCCAAACATCATTCAGGATAGAAAGGGCGCTGTATGTTAATTCAGAGCCAAACGCTCCTTCCTCTTTAAACCGGATAGAAAGACGCATCTCGTGTTAGCGGACCGCTCTGTAAACAGAGAGCGGTCAGCCCCTGATTGGTCTGACAGCTCAACCCGGAAGGCCGTGAAACTGCCAATGAATGCCTGTCAGCCTGATGAATGTTTTCTACAAAGAGCGGTCCAAGGACATTATCCTTGTGGGAATTGTTTGGTGTGCCCACAGACGAAAAGAACTCTGACTGTAGATATTGGTACAACACGACCATGGGTGATCAAACGCCATACCAACTGCAATAGTGAAAAAGTCATCTACCTAATTACCTGTCCATGCAGTTTGAGGTACGTAGGGATGACGACCAGGAAAATAAAGTTGCGCATACAAGAACATAAGAGCACAATTAGGCGCAATAAACAAGCGACCCGTCTGACTTCCCATTTCCTTACCGCTAAACATCATGCGGATGAGCTACAGTGGGTGGTGCTGGAACAACCATATATACCCCAACATGTTACAGATGTGTACCATTTTTTATTAAGGAAAGAACAGAGATGGGTTCACAAACTGAGATGCGACACAGAAGGGCTGAATGATGATATCCCGTGGATACAGTTATGAGGCTGCCCTTGACCTGTAAACATCCTGTTGCCCCTGGGCACAGTACTAACAAGATAGAGTTAACAAACTAGACACACAAAGGTCAGGGATTTCGCACCGTTCTGCTACGGGTGCAACCTCTATGTGTACTATTACTGCTTGCGGCTATGAGCTATGTGTGGTATCTCATACACTTGAAGGCCTTGATATAGCATTAAGGCAGGGAATCCGCATCGTCCCGATACGAGCGCAATCTCCATATGTACCACTATTCTTCCCTTTCCTGGCTATGAGTCAAGTGTTGTTTCTCAAACTTGAAGTCCTTGACACAGCACTAATAGTATAGAGTTCACATACTAGATATGTAAAGGTGAAGGAATCTGCATAGGTTGATATGAGCCCAGCCTTTATGTGTACGTTTCCTGACCATGAGCCATTAGTGGTTTTGGAATAATTGAAGTGCTTATGAGATAAAGATCAAGTTTGCTGTCTCTGAGAGCAGTCGGCTAATGTACAATTTTTATTTTTATTGTTTTTGTTCCAAAAGGAAAGAGGAAACACTATACTGTAATCGAGTGTTGCTTTAAGGCTACATGATTAGCCACATGGCTGTATTTTTAATCAGACAAGCAAGCCCAAGAAAGCGCATATGTTCATAGAACCATTTCATATATAGCTGGCAACTCGTCGACTAGAAAACAGACATATCGAGTTCTCTATCAATAATCAGGATTGCGCCCAGAAACGATATTGATAAGAACTCTTTTCACCTTCTTTTTTAAAAAAATATTTAAGAAATATCTAATTATATGTAAGAATGGTTCAACTGACCAAAAAGAGTTGAGCATGGCTACTGTGTTAGTACACATGAATGATCACAATACACTGGTATATAAGTGGTTTTTAACCCTTTCAACACTAGGCCATTACCAACAAAAGGTCCAAGTATACAGCGCAGATACTGCCGACCAACATGTGACAGGGCACTTATTATATCCGATTCTCATGTGAATTGACGTATTTCGAAATACAATTACAACTAAGATACACAATGGCCAAAGAATCGGTGCCGTTCTTATACGGGCACCGCTCTTTGTAGAAAACATTCATCAGGCTGACAGGCATTCATTGGCAGTTTCACGGCCTTCCGGGTTGAGCTGTCAGACCAATCAGGGGCTGACCGCTCTCTCTTTACAGAGCGGTCCGCTAACACGAGATGCGTCTTTCTATCCGGTTTAAAGAGGAAGGCGCGCTTGGCTCTGAATTAACATACAGCGCCCTTTCTATCCTGAATGATGTTTGGCCCGCGCTGAACCCATATGAAGAGCCAATCAGCGAGGCGCGAGAGCCGACTTTCACAAAGGTCCGCATTCATACTTGTTATTCTTCCGTATTATACCGGGTCACCACCTCCCCCTCGGCTTAGTATAGCACGAGGCAACGACGGAGAGGTAGGTGCGCTCGAGGCTGCGGTAAGAATACAGATCTTGAGTAAATTATCTAGAATTAAATAGCAGGACAAGGGATACAATAGGCGCATCATTACTAGTTAAGATAGCGCTTTAACTAACAGGTCCCATTGCCTATTGACTTGATGATATCTTAAATTAACAAAGGGTGAACGCTTGACATCATCGAAATCTTAAAGAAATGCCATTCTTCTTGGAGCTCCCTTGCCTACATGTATCTTATCTGGAAAACTAATTTGGATTTATCCTATTTTAAAGATGAACTAAAACACATTATTTTGAAACTTTTTTAGTGCGTGGCCTCCTTTACCCCGAGCCGTCGCCAGGTGAGGTGAGGTTTCTCATCCCAAAATTTGGGGTAAGTCACAAATAAGAAACACATGGCATACATATATGCATATGAATAACAATAATTATAACCACCATAACTCGTTGTTGTATGGTTTTCTTTGTGTTATCTCTTATATTTTCTACAGGAGAGGATACACCACTTTTGGAAATGACTGTAGTTTGTCCCTCACAGCACAAAAAGTAAGTGTTGCAGTAGTGATTCATAGGTCCTGACGAAAGCCTACAAAGGCTGAAACATGTTGACCACATTACATCTATGGTAAATAGCAAGTTATTCTTTTTTCGCTATTATCACTCTGCTTTTAACTATACCATCTTGATGGGCAGACCTAATAAAGTTTCCTTATTGACATCAAGATAAGTATTTTTAATCACTTGGATCAATTTCCTTTCTGTTTCATATATTCTTTAACACTTTTTTCTGGCACTGCAACTAAGCCCTATCAGCCTTAAACTCTGTCATCTCATCTGGTTGAGGGTTCAACCAGTGGTTCCGTAGCTAGCCTCAAGTACTCCTTGAGGAAGGGCTGTTTGGACACCATTTTTCAAACATGAAATCCCAGATGACGAAGTTCCACTATTGAGTGGGCGTATGGGTACTTTTTAAGGGTTCCTACTCTGAACTGTATCTTAATACTCACTATTCTGTGTGTCTCTCCTGAACTTCAGTGACTTTTCATTTCTCAGCTATCTCTGTAGAACACTGTATAGGCTCTGCACTGTGATAGGATCAAATAGAGACCTATGGTATCTTTCGTGTATTGTATTGATTAGGGTCTCCATGACTTTCCCAAAGAGTGGCAACAGGGAGATGGGCCTATAATTTGCAAATTGATCTGGGTCGGCATTAGGTTTCTTCAGAATGGGCCTAATTATTGCTTCCTTCCAATGGTCAGGGACAACACAATGTTGTATTGATTGGTTAAGGATTTTAGTCAGGGTGGGGATCAGAGCTGGGGAGATTTTGTGTATGACTTGTGGCGAGGCAGGGTCACCCGGTGTTCCAGATTTCATTTTCAACAGCGCGTGATTTACATCCTGCTCGGTCAGGGGTAAGAACAGTTTCAGCGTGTTGTCGTGGCTGCTGTGGGAGTTTTGCCTTTCAATGGGAGGAGTGCTGGCCTCAACCTCTGTTGTTGGTTGGGGAAACCGTTTGTGAATTTCGGTAATTTTTTCATGAAAGTAGGAGGCTACGGATTCCACCCATTTTTTGGAGTCAGGGAGCGCCTGTTGCGTACCTGGGGGTGTAGTAAACTCCTTCACAATATTAAATAGTTCTCGTTGGGAATTTGCTGCTAGGGCGATCCTGTTTCCCAAGTAAACTTTTATGGCCTCAGCAATGTCCTGCATATACTGCCTATGAGCCACTTTGTATAAGTGTCTGTCTTGGGCGCTTTTTGTCTGTCTCCATTTTCGCTCTGCCAGCCTAGTAGCGCATTTTATTTGTTTAAGTTCTGGCGTAAACCATAGAGAATTATTTCTTGGAGGTTTAGAGGTGGGCATAGGTGCTATATCGTCAAGCGCAATGGTAATGGCTGATTCAAATTCCACGGCGGTTTGGCCAAGATTGGTGCATTGGGCGATAGAGGGCGGGGAAAAGGATTTGCTAAAGGCTGGTATGGTGATTTTATTCCATGGTCTACTTTTTTTCATCTTACTTGGGCAGGTCGGCGGGATCTGAGATCCGTTTATAGCGAATTCTATGATGAAATGATCCGTCCAAAAGACTAAGTCCCTTTGTGTAATCGTGACTTTAGAGGAATTTGTACAGATGAGGTCAAGAGTGTGTCCAGCTATATAAGTTGGACCTGTGGGGAGTTGACAGAGTTGTAAGGCTTCTAGATTGGTGGTTAGGTCTATGGTGCAAGGATCAGTGGTGAGTTCGAGGTGGTAATTTACATCTCCCAGGAGGATGAAATTCTTTGTGGTTAGAACGTAAGGTGCTATGGCTTCTACTAATTTCTCAGAGAAGTTAGTTTTAGAGCCGGGAGGTCTGTAAATAAGGGCTACCTTCTATGCTTCTTTGTTGTTCACTATTATCGTAGCCATGAACAGCTCTCCCCAGCATTCGAGGTGAGAGTCGTTTATATGGATTTTTATAGCTGCGTTATAAATTATTGCTGTTCCTCCCCCTTTTTTGTTTCCAGGGCGGTCAAGTCTATGTATTTTATAGGCCGGGGGAAGGGCTATGGCAATGTCTGGTGTGGACGATTCCTGGAGCCAAGTTTCAGTGACAAATAGTATGTCAGGTTTCACAGAGTCTAAGAGTGCCCAAATTTGTAATGCGTGTTTGGCCAGTGACCTAGCGTTGCAGTAGAGACATACTAGGTTAGGTGGAGTCTTTGGAACGCAGATGGTTTTACGAGGTTTAGGTGGTTTGGTAGGGGCCGGGTTGGGCTGGGAGCAAGGAGGGTGGGGGTTAGAGACCGATGATTTGGCTGGGTTTAGGTTGTGAAGTTCAGTAGTAGTATACCTGATGCCCATTTCCTCGGTACAACGTGCGAGGGGAGTCGTGGAGTTACGGGCAGAGTCTCTGGCATCTGGAGTCGGCCGGGAGCAGACGGGCGCAGACGGGCTGTGTTTAGTAGGGCTTGGAGCTTGGAGCGCTGACCCTGCTAGTTCCAGGGAGAATGACGCTACCAAGATGGTGTAGACCCCTCCGCTCAAACGGCACAAGCCGCGGTGGAACAGGGGGCACCGCAAGTTTAAGGTAAGAGCGAACTGTAAAAGCAACAGTTAAAAACCTAGTGCATATTTAAAAATTATACGTTTTTAATCAACGATTTTTAAAATGCAGGTGCAAAATAGCAATGATAGCAGCAGGCACTGCGATAACTACACAGCGTGTTATAGGTTAAAAAGCATTAAACACAATGAAATTGCAGTAGCGAGAGCAGCCTTGAACATGAAGAGATCGTCAGGGTTCTTGTCTGCGCGCGTCCGCTCTGCGTGCTGTGTTTAGTAGGGCCAGTGGGCGGGGCCGTTAATAGGCTTGGAGCGCTGACCCTGCTAGTTCCAGGGAGAATGACGCTACCAAGATGGTGTAGACCCCTCCGCTCAAACGGCACAAGCCGCGGCGGAACAGGGGGTACCGCAGGTTTAAGGTAAGAGCGAACTGTAAAAGCAACAGTTAAAAACCTAGTGCATATTTAAAAATTATACGTTTTTAATCAACGATTTTTAAAATGCAGGTGCAAAATAGCAATGATAGCAGCAGGCACTGCGATAACTACACAGCGTGTTATAGGTTAAAAAGCATTAAACACAATGAAATTGCAGTAGCGAGAGCAGCCTGGAACCTGAAGAGATCGTCAGGGTTCTTGTCTGCGTGCGTCCGCTCTGCGTGCTGTGTTTAGTAGGGCCAGTGGGCGGGGCCGTTAATAGGCTTGGAGCTTGGAGCGCTGACCCTGCTAGTTCCAGGGAGAATGACGCTACCAAGATGGTGTAGACCCCTCCGCTCAAACGGCACAAGCCGCGGCGGAACAGGGGGCACCGCAAGTTTATGGTAAGAGCGAACTGTAAAAGCAACAGTTAAAAACCTAGTGCATATTTAAAAATTATACGTTTTTAATCGACGATTTTTAAAATGCAGGTGCAAAATAGCAATGATAGCAGCAGGCACTGCGATGACTACACAGCGTGTTATAGGTTAAAAAGCATTAAACACAATGAAATTGCAGTAGCGAGAGCAGCCTGGAACCTGAAGAGATCGTCAGGGTTCTTGTCTGTTAGAGATCTTGTCTGGTGGGACCCAGGACCGAATCCAGGTCTCTCGGTTGAAAACTCTAAGGTCTCGGGAAGTCCAACTAGGTGCAAATTATTAAGTCTTGCACGATTTTTGTCATCTGCCCTTGCGTAGAGGGTTGCACCCAATGCCGTGATCCACCTAAATTATCTCCATCTGAGACATGCGGATATTGTCCTGCTCAATAATTTTGGCGATAGTATCGGTTCCCAAATGCAGCCTGGCAAGCCAGGCCAAACCTTTACCAGTCTTGTCACCCTTAGCGGGCTGTTGTGTCAAGTCGCCCGCATAGTTAAGACACCATAGATGCTCTACTAGCACTGCATAACATTCCCTGGTTGTGGCTAACTGTTCCCCTACCGCTCTATCACAGATTTCATCTTTTCTAGAGTCCTGAGTTTTGTGTCCATTTCTTTCAGCTCTGTTGCCAGGGTTTTACTGCTTCCCACTGTTGCGTACCTGCAGTGGTCCCGCACTGCTGTCTTTAATGCCTCTCACTACACCAGAATGTAGCCCTCCAAGGTGCCACAACCGAATGGTAGCTATGTGCGATCTTCAGCGCAGGCATATCAGGAGTGGATTGTGGTCTGAGATCATATGCCCCAGATATTTTCTGACTTTGAAAATGTCAGTTCTCCCACCCTTCTAGCGAGAATTCTCTCAAGGCATACATGTAAATCATACATGTAAGTTATGTGGGGGGGAATAAAATGAGTATTTGCATATTCTGCATGCCAAGCGTCCACCAGATATCAGTCTTCCACCTATCTAGTAAGCATGTGCATCAATTTAGCTGATGCCATGTTTGGCAGGCAGGGGGAGCATTCAATTCAATTTCAAATTTATTCAATTTCAGATATATAAAACCATAAAAGTTAGCAATACATACAAATTTCCATAAAATCGACACAATTCATCACAGTGAAAATACGTTCCACTGCAATCTATAGAATCTCTAATATAAGGTGCAAAATTCAAATACAAACAATCATAACTCGTACGTTAAAAACCAGCCAACAAGGTTATCCCATCCCAGGCTTTTAAATAAGTAAATGTAAAAAAATTGACTTAAACCAAGGCCCTTATTAGTATTTAATCAAGACAGGCCCTAGACTTCACCATAGATTTCAGGTAGCCAAAAGCAAAAAAAAAAATACATTCATCCTTCAACAATTGTAGATACAGGAGAGCAGGGCGAGCCTATTTAAAATTCAGCTTCTTTAAAATTGGCACAATAAAAAACTTCCGGGGGAATCTCATAAAATTTACAAAATAATACAAAGGGTAGCAGATCCTGTGGAGACTCTACGTCACAGCCTCAGGGTGCTAACTACCCTCTACTGCTCCCCTAGGTATGGCAAGCAGGAGGTGAAAGAGGTCCAGGCAAAACCTGGTCAGTAAAAAATGTTCATAAATAGTTAATAACCCCAAAAAGTAAGGCTCAGCTAGTGAAGTTGTCTTTAACATTAAAAATGTACGAACACTAGGTTTGCATAATTTCAGCTCTTCCCTCTCCAATTTCATTAAACTTCCGAAGGACTCCCTTATTATCC
This sequence comes from Lissotriton vulgaris, assembly GCF_964263255.1. NCBI lineage: Eukaryota > Metazoa > Chordata > Amphibia > Caudata > Salamandridae > Lissotriton > Lissotriton vulgaris. Next base: position 1,023,857,958 of record NC_141697.1, read on the forward strand.
CCACATCCTGTTTGGTTATTAGTTCAGGATTGGTATACAGTTCAACTCGTCCTAACCTTTTAAAACCAATCATGATGTATCTGAGCCATGGTATACAGAGCGCATGATCAAGGGTCATACACTCTTGTAAAATCGACTGGCTCAATGTTAAACCCTCGCTCAACCAAATTTTGAACCAGAAGGTTAGAGGACGGAGTGCCAAAATATCACATAAATAAGGCACCCCTAGTTCTTCGTGTACCACCATGTTGGATAAACCACAAGGAACGCCCAATAATCACTTCAGGAAATTATTCTGGGTTACCTGAAGATCATTTGTGGTAACGTTATATATAAATATATAACGTGCCCCCATATTTCTCTTCCATTCGAAGCTATCGCTATACTCTTAGCTTGGTAGATCTTCAGCAACGCTGCTTTAGGTTAGTTTCCCAGCTTAGATTCAAAATTAAAAATAGCCGCTTTAACCCACACCAGGTCCCCCTTCTTTCTTTCTTTCTTTCTTTCTTTCTTTGAGTGGGCCCCATTTCATATGGGCATCCAATACGACCCCCAGGTATGAAAAAATGTCTGTGCAGGGTACCTTGGCCGAACATTCCCTGAATTGAAACAATTTTTTGGGGCGTGTCCTCACTTGCATGACGTAGGATTTGAAATCCTTTATGGATAAGTCCTGATCCGCCATAAAGGCTGAAAAGGCATCAAGTAGGGTTTGTAGCCCCCTCGCGGTCCTAGATATAAGGACTGTATTGTCCGCATGAAGTAACACGGGGAGTCCATGTCGGCCTACGTGCAGATAATCAACCCCTGTTGATAGAAGGGCTTTATCTAGATCATTAATATAAAGATTGAACAGAAAGGGGCCAAAATACACCCTTGGCGTACACCTCTTTTGATATTGAAATTTCGTGACACATGTAGGTCCTGCGAGAATCTAACGTTGGCCTTAGTTGCATGGTGCAGGTCTTCTAGGAAGTGGACGATTTTGTGTCTACCCCTATATTTTTCATGGACTGCCACAATTTGGTCCTGTTCACGTGATCGAACGCAGAGAATAAGTACATGAAAGGTAAGTAAATGGTGCTGGGGCGTGCAACTGTGTATTTGTATTGAACCCTGGCTGCAGTTGGAGTGCTTCCAGGCGCGAGAGTGTGACGTGTGCGGGATCTGTAGTTCCTCTCTCAGGGAGGGGGGGGGGGGGGGGGGGTGGTATGTTCGGTCAAGTTTCATAGCAAATATACAATTTGGGTCTCCGCTTAGTACCCAACATGTCCGCCCTGTCCTAGTCATGCCAAAAGTGTCATATTATCACGTTTGCTTCAAATTTGGGCCATAGGTCTCTCCCAGCATAATGGTCTTGCCATCTAGGTTCCATGTGATCAACATGTATCAGCCCCTCACTATCATTTTCAGTAGAGTGACACTGAATGGCACCCCCGGGAGAATCCTTATTAACACTGTCCTAGTGAAAGAAGAGCAGCCAGTTACATACACTTGACCTCTCCACTACCTCTGGAGTTTGAGCTTCTGATTGTGTTAAATGTGTCTCCTGAAGGAATGCTATCTGCACACTCTTTCCAGGTGTGCATGTATTTTATATCTCTTTAGTGCCAACTCCAAACCTTTGACGTCCCATGTCATAAGGGTGTAGGTGTTCCTATGAAACATTTCATGCAGGTACACCAGCTCCAAACACCAACCCACCCCGGGATCCCATACCACAGACCAAGTTCTCTTCCAGGGGATCCTCATCAATAGTCATAAGCATTAGAATATTGCCGCCTACGTGCGGGACCCCGGAAACACTATATTATATGTGCCCCACATATAAATACACATATATATATAAACAATATATATATAAAAAACAAGCAATAGCAGCCAAATCACATTAGAGCTGAAATATGCTGTGAAGAATTTCAACCATACATGAATAATAAGCATTAGAAACAGGAGAAAACAACACCAAGTTTGTTTAGGGATTGTTTTAATGCTCAGAAAGCAGTAGAAATTCACAGAACTCACTGGAAGCATAGGAAGCTCCCAGGCTGCATTGCAAACACACAGTCTAACCAGACTGAAAAGCTAACCTGTAGCTAAATAACAAAAAACTGACACTGTGCCTTTAAGGCACTCATGGCCCCCTGAATCCCATCATGCCTCAGGAGTGGCAGTTAGGCAGTTGTTCTTTCCGGCTTCTTCAGTGAAGGACCCTGGTTTACACAGCTCCACTGATTTTCTACTTTTCTACAGAAAAATTGCTTCTTTTTCTGGCTTTTTGCTCTTACTTCGACGTCTACCACCTTGTCAAGTAAGGTACTGCCTTTTTTGAGCAGTTTTGGAGGGCATTTTACTTCGAAAATGCCATCTCTTTTTGATAAATGTCCCTCTTGCAACAGCAAGAAGGCCAAGACAGACAGCCACGAGGTCTGTATTGTTTGCCTGCCTGATGACCATGATCCTGAAACCTGTCCACATTGTGAGAACCTATCAGGCAGGACTCTCAAGGACAGGGAGAGAATTCGGATTTATGGCCTGGCCCACAGAGCTTCAAGAGGGAGATCTCCAGTGAAGAAGGGCTCCAAGAAGGCCCATTCGTCTTCAAAGAAGAAATCTTCACGTCCTTCTACCTCAGCGTCGGGCTCGGCGCTGAGAACAGATCCACAGGAAGGATTTTCCTCTGGGAAGCTGCCGTCGACGGCGGGCTCGCCGTCGAGAGGGAGGCCAGGTACGTCTTCAAAGGCGGCATCTTCGAAATCGCCTCCGCCGTCGTCAACCGGGCGGCGATCGGCGTCGAGGAAGGCTACTCCGCCGCCGTCAACCGGGCGACGGTCGGCGTCGAGATCCATTACCCCTCCGCCGTCGTCAACCAGGCGACGATCGGCGTCGAGGGACGTCACCTCGCCGTCGTCATCCAGGCGACGATCGGCGTCAAGAAAGGTGACTCCTCCGCCGTCGACGGGTGCTCGTCGATTGGCGTCGAGGACGCGGTCCCCGTCGGTGCGGCAGCGGCGTTCGGCGTCGAGGGTGCCCAATACCCCTCCGCCGTCGTCACACACGCATCCGGCGTCGAGGCATGGCTCTACGTCGGCGACTGACCATCGCCGTTCGGCGTCGAGGCAGATAGCTCCGTCGACGACAGGCCATTCGACGTCGAGGGAGAAGCCTCCATCGGCGACAGGGCGGCGACGTTCGGCGTCGAGGCGGAGGTCCCCGTCGACGACCAGACACCATCGCTCGACGTCGAGGCAGAAGGCTCCGTCGGCGGTTGCACGTCACCGCTCGACGTCGAGAGACTATGAACATTCACAAGGCCGTTCGGGGTCGAGGTTGTTTGATCCCCCGACCCCTCGGAAGCGGTCGGCTGCGAGAAGTGAGCGCTCGGCGTCGAGGCGCTCGGACATCATGGTGACAGAATCTGCTTCTCACCATTCTTCTCATCGGTCCTCGGGCTCCTCTACTGCACATTCCAGATCTAGAAGCCCGGTGCACAGGACTCCTGAACGTCGGCCAGACCCTTCTGCGGGACGCGTCAGGCTGTCGCCAAGATGGTACCGGTCCCTGGACCATTGGAGAGACGATGGGGCTACCAGGCGTATGCAGGAATATGCCAGCCCGCGCCACAGGTCAGCTCTCCAGGACCTGGTGGAGGAGATGGACAAACGTAGCCCTCCCAGGCGCTCAACGCCTGTGGATCGGCCCTCCAGAGCGCCAAGGAGGTCCCGCTCGCCTACAAGGGAAGCCCGGCGGGATGATCGGGGAAGATCTAGATCGCCTGCAAAAGACCCTAGACGGGATGGCCGGAAGGCCTCTGTCCCTCGGGACAGATCTCCTGTGCGGTCGCCTGGAAGAGACCGTCGCCCAAGGGATCGGGTCAGGTCGCGCTCTCCTAGACGGGAGGAGCGTCCCAGGAAGTCGAGGGAGCGGGGACGCAGTTCTCACCATCGGCATAGACGTACCCCGTCTACCTCTTCCACTTCATCTACCAGGTCGTCGAAGAGGGACTACTCTCCGACTTTAACAGACAGTCCAACGTCCAGGTCCTCCCCTGTGGATGATATTGGCACGTACCTGGACGTTCTGCACAGAGGTGCGCTTAAACTAAACATTGAAATGTCTGTTCCTCAAGTCACGACGACGGTCATTTTTGAAACATTACACAAAAAGGCCATCTCCAGACCTCTACTGCCACTGGTCCCAGGGATCTTGGATCCGGTCAAGGACGTTTTCCTGACCCCGGCTTCAATCAGAGCAGTGCCAGCACGCATTACTAAGAAGTACAAACCTGCGGCTTCTGACCCGGTGTTTGTGAGGTCTGACCCTCTGGCGGACTCGGTCATCGTGGCTGCGGCAAGAAAGACACATGCGGTTGCTGGTTCGTCTTCAGTCCCGCCAGATAAGGACAGCAAGACCCAAGACTCCTGGGGTAGGAAGGTCTGCAACTCTGCTGCTTCCACCCTTAAAGTCTCCAGTGCAGCTGCGCTCCTGGGTCAGTATGACAGGGCCTTATGGGACTCGATGGAGAGATTCAAAGCGAAGCTGCCGAAAGAGGATCAGCAGGACTTTGATGAAACTGTTACGGAGGGGTGTCTGGTGGCTAACTAGATGATCAGCACGGCCGCGGATGGGGCGGTGCTGTCGGCTCATTCCTATGCCCATGGAGTTTGTGCCAGAAGATCGGCCTGGTTGCGCCTTACAGGGCTGAAGCCGGATGCCCAGCATCGGATTCTGAACCTCCCTTTTTCGGGTTCTGCCCTCTTCGGGGAACACGCAGACGAGGAAATGACCCGAATGAAGACTGAGCTGGACACAGTGAAGGCGGTGGGCTTCGAGAAGAAGAAGGAGTTCAAGCGCCGCTTCAAGTCCAACAGGGGGAGAGGGGCCCAACAGAGGGTTCAAACCCCTCAGTGGTCGCAGAACAAAGCTCAGGGAAAACCCCAGTTTCACGGTAAGCCCAGCAGGGGCAGAGGAGGCCGCCAGCAGTCCTCCAACGCCCCGAGAGGAGGAAAGGCCTGAACAGTGGCTTCCTCTGACACCGTTGCCCACTCCGGTGGGAGGAAGTGCATCTCAACACCTGGAGGAGTGGGTCAGCATCACAAGAGATCAGTGGGTGCTGAATATACTGCGAAATGGTTACAGGATTCGTTTCCGTGCTCTTCCGAAGAGCATTCCTCCGAAGTGCTCTTGCCCTCACCAACTGAGCTTGCTCCGTCGAGAGGTGGCGATCCTGCTGCAAAAAAGAGCGATAGAAGAAGTTCCTCGCGCTCTGAAAGGCAAAGGAGTTTACTCCAGATATTTCCTTGTCCCCAAAAAAGATCAGGAGGACAAGTTCAGACCCATACTCGACCTACGACTCCTAAACAAGGTCATCGTCAGGGAAAAGTTCCGCATGTTGACGCTTCACCAAATATGTCCTCATCTACAAGCCGGAGATTGGATGTGTTCGGTGGATCTTCAAGATGCGTACTTTCACATCCCGATTGCGCAGCAACATCGAAAGTACCTGAGGTTTGTCGTGGGGCACAAACACTACCAGTACAAGGTGTTACCCTTCGGCGGTCTCAAGTCCGCACCACGAGTCTTCACCAAATGCATGGCGGTGGTGGCGGCTTTTCTTCACAAGAAGGGTCTCTTCGTTTACCCATATCTGGACGACTGGCTCCTGAAGGGTCCATCCCCGGTGCGGGTAACACAAGATCTGCATCTGTGCCTGCAACAACTTCACAGACTCGGCCTCCATGTGAACCTGGAGAAGTCAGTCCTGCGGCCTACGCAATCCATCCACTACCTAGGCTCCGTTCTGGACACAAGCGTGGGAAGAGCGTTTCCTTCGGAGGAGAGACTTTCTTCCATGAACCTGAAGTGCGGGGTTCTGCTGGAGTCTCGTCCCCCAACAGCACGACAGGTGGCGTCTCTGCTGGGTTCCATGGCGTCCTGCATTTTTCTCATCCCACACGCCAGGCTGAGAATGCGTACTCTGCAACAGGCCCTGGAGGATCAGTGGGACCAGGCGACAGGTCGTTGGGAGGACCATGTCATTCTTTCCCAGGCGACGAAAGAGTCCGTCAGATGGTGGACTCGGAGACACAATGTGATGGTGGGAGTGCCGTTTCATCAACCCGTCCCATCCCTATCTATCGTGACAGATGCCTCCCTGCACGGCTGGGGAGCACACATGGGTCCGCTTCAGATTCAGGGCCGGTGGTCTGCGCAGGAGCAGACTTACCACATCAACATGCTGGAACTCAGAGCGGTATTCCTGGCTCTCAAAGCTTTCCTGCCAGCGATCACATCCAACTCAGTCCTGGTTCAGACGGACAATACCACAACCATGTTCTATCTGAACAAGCAAGGAGGCACAAGGTCCCGCCCACTGTCTCGAGAGGCTCAAACAATATGGCATTGGCTCCTCGCTCGAGGTCTCACAGTGGTGGCGGTGCATCTTCCGGGCGAGTTGAACGTCACAGCGGACGCACTCAGCAGGCACTTCGAAGATCAGCCAGACTGGGTGCTAAACGACGAAGTAGTAGAAGAACTTTTTCGTTGCTGGGGGCGTCCATCCACAGACTTGTTCGCAGACGACGAAAACACCAAGTGCCAAGCCTTCGCGTCCAGGTTCCACAGACCAGGGACGCTAGGGAATGCTCTCCTGTTGGATTGGGCAGGGATGTTCGCGTACGCGTTTCCACCCCTGGCTCTGATCCCGAGAGTGGTGTCCAAGCTCCTCAGGACGAACATGGAGATGATCCTAATTGCTCCAGACTGGCCTCGGCAGTGGTGGTATCCGGACCTTCTTCATCTGTCTGTGTGTCCACACAAACGACTCCCTTGCAGACCGGACCTGTTGAGCAAAATGAACGGGAGGATAATGCATCCCAACCTCCCATCATTGAACCTAACAGCATGGCTCCTGAGGTCCTGCAGTACGGGCATTTGAACCTGCCGCCTGAATGTATGAGCATTTTAAAGGAGGCTAAGAGACCGTCCACGAGAGCATCCTATGCTTTTAAGTGGAAACGGTTTTTCTTGTGGTGTAGGGATCAGCAGTTGGATCCGATCAAGGGGCAGGAGGACGTCATATTACCATACCTCCTTTCACTCGCAACAGCTGGTTTAAAGTACGCTTCCATTAGGGTGCATTTGTCAGCTATTGTGGCTTACAGGAAGTCGCCTGACCAGGTGTCTTTCTTTCAGGTTCCGGTGGTCAAGGATTTCCTCCAGGGATTGAAGAAGGTGTATCCCCCTGTACGAAATCCTTCTCCTCCGTGGGAATTAAACCTAGTTCTGTCAAGGTTGATGTCTCCACCTTTCGAGCCGATCCACAAAGCTTCCTTACAACATCTCTCTTGGAAGGCAGCTTTTTTGGTGGCAATTACTTCTGCACGCAGGGTCAGTGAGATACAGGCGCTCTGTGCAAAAGAACCTTATACGGTATTCCACCATAACAGAGTGGTTCTGAGGGCTCACCCTTCCTTCTTGCCTAAAGTCATATCTGATTTTCACATCAATCAGTCTATCTCCCTCCCTTCCTTTTTTCCAAATCCGGCGACCCCGGCTGAGCGGTCACTTCACTCATTAGATCTTAAAAGAGTGCTGAAGTTTTATTTGGAAATGACTAAAGGGATTAGGAAAACAGACCAACTGTTTGTGAACTATGGTGCTATGAGAACTGGTTTTCCAGCGGCAAAGAGGTCCATCTCCAGGTGGATTGTTTCTTGCATTAAGCTGGCCTATCAACTGGCAGGAAAACCTTTGTTGATGTCTCCAAAAGCGCATTCCACTAGAGGGAAGGCGGCTACAGTGGCTTTCTTGCATGACGTTCCCATGTCAGAAATATGCAAGGCCGCGACCTGGAAATCAGTGCATACCTTTACGAGGCATTACTGCCTCGACTCCGATTCCAGGACTGACACTCAAGTAGGGCAAGCCTCCTTGAGGAATCTGTTTGGGTAGTCGGTTCTGTCTACTCAAGCTTGTTGATGAGATTTCTGTCTTATCTTTCCTTTGCCCGCAGAGATGAGGAGAGGCTCGCTATTCTATTCTAATGCTTATGACTATTGATGAGGATCCCCTGGAAGAGAAGGATTAGTTACTTACCTGTAATCCTAGTTCTCTTCCAGGGGTATCCTCATCAAAGTCATAAGCAACCCTCCCGCCTCCCCGGGCAAAGGATTCTTGTTCATAAGGAGATATTGTTGACCTAAGTGTTATTGGGTTTGGTTTTCAGTCTCCGAAAAGAACAACTGCCTAACTGCCACTCCTGAGGCATGATGGGATTCAGGGGGTCATGAGTGCCTTAAAGGCACAGTGTCAGTTTTTTGTTATTTAGCTACAGGTTAGCTTTTCAGTCTGGTTAGACTGTGTGTTTGCAATGCAGCCTGGGAGCTTCCTATGCTTCCAGCGAGTTCTGTGAATTTCTACTGCTTTCTGAGCATTAAAACAATTCCTAAACAAACTTGGTGTTGTTTTCTCCTGTTTCTAATGCTTATTATTCATGTATGGTGGAAATTCTTCACAGCATATTTCAGCTCTAATGTGATTTGGCTGCTATTGCTTGTTTTTTATATATATATTGTTTATATATATATGTGTATTTATATGTGGGGCACATATAATATAGTGTTTCCGGGGTCCCGCACGTAGGCGGGAATATTCTAATGCTTATGACTTTGATGAGGATACCCCTGGAAGAGAACTAGGATTACAGGTAAGTAACTAATCCGTTGTGCCCATTGTCTTGAAAAACCAATAACACCCACTCTGAGTCACAACATAAACTACAAAGGGGATGTGCTATTTCCCTTACCTCACCATATTAATAGGAAGATTTTGGGTTTCCCAGCTCGTAGTCCAGTGTAGTAAGTATACAAAACAGTGATGGATGGAATGCAAGAATTAATCTCAGCCACTGGTGATCACTTGGGGACTTATCCCAATCCATCATTATTCTGCCCACCATGCCACCTAAGTTTGAACCCAGCTATAAGCAAATCACTCTTGACCCTACTCCAGTAGGACCATCAAGTCCGAACTGCCATTCGTCCAGTGTAGTCCTCGCAGCCCACCCAGTCGGCCACAATCCATGTCCCTTGGCTGAGTCTTGGACTCCAGGGGTTCCATGTGACGTAGTTTCAGTGGATGTTGCATTTTATAAGTCATCCGCTGTCCTGGGGCAACAGGGAGGTCAGCAGTGTCCGCCAAGTGTACGTCCGAATCCGGATCATCTCCAGACATCCCTGACACTGATCCCTCCGGGCCGGAGGTTGTTTATTGCTCATTCAGGAGTGACGCTGCAGCATTGGCTGCCGCCCTGCCCTCCTTCTCATGATCATTCATTGGTTTCTTTGTATTCCTATAGCGAACCCGTATAAGTTTGTGCCTTGGTTTCACTCGATCGTATCCCCTCTAGCCTTATATTTATCTAGCCAGGCTCAAGCCTCTGCTTCCTCTGTGAAGAAGTAGGCCTTGTCCTCCAGGAACATTTTCAACCTAGCCGGGTATAGTAACATGTATCGCTACCCTGCATCCCTCATTGTTCATATTTGCTTCCACAAATAATGCTCTCATCTTTTGCACCATAGGTATAGTCCAGGAAGATCATAACCTCGTGGTTTCCAACTGCAATGGAGCCAGCCTGTCTGGTTGTCTAAAGAATCAAGTCCATATCTCTGAAGCGTAGAAGTCAAGCGACAATAGGCCTTGGCTGCGTCCTTGCTTGGGAAGAGCCGGGCTGGTACATGATGCTCCCTGTCTAGGGTGATTATCTCAACCACCTTTCTAGATTTTGTAATATGCCTGTCCCTCCTCTCGTTCAGGCAAGCCCACTCCATAAATATTGTCCCTTCTATTGCCGATTTCATCTACCCTAGTTTCTAATACACGTATGTTGTCTGCCAGGGTCTACACAGTCTTATCCGGACCGACCATCCTAGGTATTTGGTCTCCAATGTTGTTTCGGCTGTGAGCACTTTATCAGCAAGTTTTCTTTGATTGTCTCGCAGGAGGAGCAAGTCTGTTGCTGCTGTATGTTTTCACCTCTCTGGATGGATGTGGCGATGGCCTCCAGTATTCTGTCTAGGCTTACTTTTCGGAATTGGACAAGCAGAATTCTGACTCCTTGGCATTCCAGATGCGGACTCCATCCTTGTACAAGGACCGTGGGTGGTCCTAGGGTGACGTCTGGTGCTCATCTGGGAGTATGAAATAGGGATGTGGTCCCTGATGGAGAAGATCTCTTTCAGGGTCCTCTGCTGTGAGCTTTGTTTGGTTGCAGTGTTATGTGGCCATTATTATACCCAAGCCACATAGCTTATGGCAGTGTGCAGCAAGTGCCCTGTCCAGGCAGTGGGATCTGACTGCTGTCGCCTGCTCTGGTTAATCCCAGTCCTTGGGTGGCTCTCCCCTCTCACTCCCGGCCTCTCCAGTTCTCATGTCACCAGCCACTTGACGGTGAGCTGCTGTGCCAAGCCCACAGTGCAACAAAATGGTTATTAGCCTCTCTTCTCTCCCCAGTCAGTTCTGGTCGCTTTCAGTGAAACCCAGGCGAGGGCTTATTTTCTTCTTCAAGGCCCTCCGGTAGCTATGTAACCTGTTCAACTAAAGCCCGCTCCTTATAGGTGCACAGACATCTCTGCACGTATCTCTCCCTGGTCCGCAGCCATGCCGGTACCTACCGAGGCACGGTCCATGTTAACCACCTCGCACACCTAGGCCCCAGCTCCTACTTACCTGGACTGGTCGCCCAATCAGTCTAAGGCCCTTTTCGGATCGGGTCTTCTGCCTCAAACCCCCACCTTGTGCTCCTCCTCTCTTCCTCGCCCACTGCTGTCCTCTTGCTCTCACTCTCTCTGGATCCTTATTGACTCTTCTCTGCTGTCCTCTTGGTGTTCTTTGCGGTCTTCTTGCTTTCACTCACTCTTTGACTCTTCTTGCACTCTCGTTCTTGCTTCCTTATGATCTTGCCTGGGCTCCCTTTCACTCTTGCTTTTTCTTGGTATTGTGCTCGTTGTGCTTTGCCCCGTCTTTTGTGACCTTTTTGTGCTCAGTCTCGTCTTTTGTGCCCGTTTTGTGCCCTGTATCTTCGTTTGTGCTCATTTTGTGCTCTCTCGTTTCTGTGCATATGGCTATTGTCTCTTCTTTTCTCCCTCGTTTTTTCCCCGCTCCATGGACTCTCCCACCTACATCTCGCCACACTTTCGCAACCTCCACCTCTGGGATGCCTCTGCCATAGGCATCCCAAAGACAAGTCAGTCTGGACTGCGCTCTATGCCACGGATCCTCTTCTGTCCCACCAGTACTCTTTCACCTCCTCCGACTTGCAAGTTCTAAACACAGGACGCCGCCACAACTGCTGCCCCCGCTCCATACCTCACTCCATGGTAGGACCGTTCTACTGTTCTGATTGCCGCATCACTCCGACACCACCCATCACGTATCGCATGCGTGCTCCTCAACTCCAGATGTGTCTGCAAGCACGCCACCGAAGTCTTGGACCTCATCAACATGCACTCTCCAAACATCCTTTTTCTCACTGAAACCTGCCTCAACCAGTCATCCATCGCTGCCATCACCAAGGCCGTCTCTACTGGCTACAAGATCAACCTACGAGACCGGCACCACAATCTCCCCAGAGACCCCATCACCTGCACCACCTCTATGTACAAACTCACCACATTCATGGAGCCACATACATTTCCGACTACAAGTCAGCCACAACCATCACAGGCACCCTCACTTACCGACCACCAAGACCACGCATTCAAATACATTTATAACATTAATTGAGGGGACGTGGCTTGAGGCGTCAAGATGGCTGTCGCACTCTGAGTGCTCCGGACCCCCTCCGTCATCCGCCTTGCATCAGCCCACTGATCTTGGCCATCGACGTCCCAGAGTCTAGGGAACGACCTCTCCATCCTGCTCGCATCGCCCTGACCCCTCGAGGGCCTTGCCTGGAGCCGGTGCTGCCCATACTGGCCCTCTGCTCTGAGCGGCCTCCCTGCTATAAGATGGCGGGCCTCTCCGCTGCCCGCTCCTAAGGTCTGGCTCCCTGGCAAGATGCCCCGGCTATCCCCCTTCCGCCCTGCTCACCTGCGCTCCGCTGACGGCGGCGGACTGTGCTGGGGGCGGAGAGCTGAGCTGCGGCCCAGACTCGTGAGGCGGCCTCCCGCCCCATTGCCTGTGGAACTAGAGGGCTGGCTCCGGAACATATCGGCGGAGCTCTTAGAGTGGAGCGGCGCCTGAGGCTCCCCCGGCGGAAGCGGTGCCCAGAGGGGGTTGCTACCAGGTGGCGCCTGGTGCGGCGCTCTCCACTTGCCACGCCGCGGCTTCCTGAAGGAGCGAATTCGGGACTGGGCGCCCCTGAAGTGGCTGGCTGCCGGGCCCCGGGTGAAGTCCCCGCCGAGGTGGCGGCGGAGACGCCTGAGGTGAGGGGCAGTACAAAAGGGGGTGGTGATGGACGGAGCATCTGAATCAATCAAACACTCACACCCAGTCAAAAGATCTGGGTTTAATCCATCACCGTTCTTTAGCCCACTCTGCCACCCCAGTTCAAACATGGCTATATGCAAATCAGTCTGACCCTGTGCCTCATGGGAACCGTCCAGCCCGAACTGCCAAGCAATGTCTTCCCTTGACCGGAAACAAGCTTCCGAGGACCGGTTTCTGGCATTCCAGCCGTCTTCAGCCCGGCTTGCTTGAATCCATTGGCAAAGTGAGCAAGGGACTCAAGTCTGAGCATACCCTGCCACACTGGCGGCCAAAAGCGGTACAAAAGGGGGGTGGTGATGGACGGAGCATCTGAATCAATGAAACACTCCCACCCAGTCAAAAGATCTGGGTTTAATCCATCACCGTTCTTTAGCCCACTCTGCCACCCCAGTTCAGACATGGCTATATGCAAATCAGTCTGACCCTGTGCCTTATGGGACTGATGGATTAAACCCAGATCTTTTGACTGGGTGTGAGTGTTTGATTGATTCAGATGCTCCGTCCATCACCACCCCCTTTTGTACCGTGAGGTGAGGGGCGGCCTACGCGAACATCCTGTGGAGGTGTGGGGTTTGCTGTCTGGGCCCCCTCTTCGCCCCCACCCCCAACACCCTTCTGCGGCCGTGTCGGGCCGCAGCGCTGCCGAGACTGTGACTGGGGGAGGCGGCAGGCCTGTGCGTTACGGGCCGGTCGGGCCGGTCTTGAGGCCCGGACTCGTCCTGTTTCCTGTGTGGGCCCCACTGGACCTCTGCATGCGTTCCCCGCTGGGGCGCCCCTCCCCCCCCCATCGGACCGGCTGCGACTGTTGCGCCCCCCGCCGTTTGGGGTGAGAGGTGTTGGTAGCGCTGGGGGCCCGCAGCGTTGATAGGGAGACCACCATTGCCATTCGGGACTTTCCCACACCAGAGGCGAGTAGCTGCGGACGGCAGGACCTACGGTGAGGTGGGCCACCCCCCTTTACCCACCTTGATACCAGAGAGGGGGAGTGCCCGGCTCTAGAGGCTGTCAGGACCCCTGGCCTATCTGAACTGCGGATTGGAGGGTTCCCCCCCCCCCCCCCATCAACTGCGGGCTGTGAGGGGGGCAGATCGGCTACTGTGTCGGGTGGCGCGAGTCGGTGCCTGCCCCCCACCTTCCCGCCTGGAGGCCCGAAATCCTGTGGGGGGGACCTGGGGTCTTTGGCCCACTGAGAGCGCTTCACAGGCCACCACTGTCTTGTCGAGGAGTGCTACTCCGCTGACGGAACGCCTCCCTCCATCGCGAGGGGTGGAAGAGGGATCGGCCGCCAAACCGGGCAGCGGGGCCGCGGCATAGGCGCTGCTGCGTACACACTGCTCCCCCAAACAATCGGGCGCCTCCACCTGCCTCTTCTGAACCATGGGCAAGAACCGCGCTTCTCAGGTCACGACCCCCTCAATCCAAACGACGATGGACCAATTCATTCACCAAGCCTGATCGCGACCCAGCAGTTGGTCTGCGGTGGCGCCTGGGGCGACCGGAGGGGACCTCTCTACTATCCTGCAAGCGATCAGTGCATCGCAGGCTTTGGTGGAAACCAGGATTAGTGAAGTGAGAGTTGATGTGGCACTGATCCGGCAAGATCTCTGCAATGCTGCGGCCCGTATTACAGAGGTGGAGTCCAGTCTGTCCATGGTGGAGGATGACATGGGCGCTCTTAAATCCCAGGTGGCCCGCCTGAAGACACAGACCGCAGAGCTACATCGCAGGGCTGAGGATGCAGAAAATAGGGCACGGAGGAACAGCCTGTGCCTTCTAGGTTTTCCGGAGGGGGTGGAGAAGGGGCGCGCTGACACCTTCATCGAGGCATGGATCCGGTCCTGGGTCCCCAAAGAGAAACTCTCCCTCTGGTTCGCGTTGGAACGAACTCACCGCTCCCTCGCTCCTAAACCCCCTCCTGGAGCTCCCGCTCGCCCCATTATCCTACGACTCTTCAACTTCAACAGGGATACGATTCTAGAGGCCGCCAGGGTGCAAGGGCCAGTGCACTTCCAAAATTTCAAAATCATGGTCTTCCTGGACTACTCTAGGGAGGTGCAGACAAACGCCGGTCCTAAGACGAGGTCAAGCAGAAACTCATGGTTATGGGCCTCCGATACGGGCTCCTCTTCCTGGCCCGCCTTATAGTGTTTCAGGACAAAACCTTATTTTTTGACACTCCACTGGCGGCTTGGACCTGGCTTACGGAGGAGCGGCCCCTCCTACCTGGTGCGGTCCCCCCGCCCCAAAACCAATGCCCAGCCAGGAGTTGCCCAAGGCGCAGCGGCGGCGCACTGGATCCAGACGGCAGGGCAACCGCCGGGGGGGGGGGGTGAGCTCTTGGTCACCAGGGGCACGGTCCCGGCGCTCCCCGATTCAGACCTCAAGCCAGAGGGCCCCCTCCCCCACCCTGGGGTCCTCCCTTATCGACATGGGTAGCGCCCCCCCCGAGCAGATGTTACCCGACGGATGTCCATGTCGGACTCGGACCTGTCTGGAAGCCCCATGATCCGAAGCTCTGGTGGGGAGGAGGGGGTGTGATCACTGTTCCAAGTTGTGTGCTGCACCTCACCCTTCAGACCTGTTCTGGCGGGCCGATCTCTGACCCCGTGAAGGGGGCTCTCCCTTGGCTCCGCTGGAAGAGCCGGACAAGGTTCATCTTCTCACTGCCAGCCTAGATTTGAACCATCTTGTGACTTTTTGGTTATCCACTCCATGCTTATCTACTGTGGGCATGCATCCGTATAAATATGGAGGGGGGGATGTCCATGTCGGACTCGGACCTGTCTGGAAGCCCCATCATCCGAAGCTCTGGTGGGGAGGAGGGGGTGTGATCACTGTTCCAAGTTGTGTGCTGCACCTCACCCTTCAGACCTGTACTGGCGGGCCTATCTCTGACCCCGTGAAGGGGGGTCTCCCTTGGCTCCGCTGGAAGAGCCGGACAAGGTTCATCTTCTCACTGCCAGCCTAGATTTGAACCATCTTGTGACTTTTTGGTTATCCACTCCATGCTTATCTACTGTGGGCATGCATCCGTATAAATATGGAGGGGGGGTCCAACTCAGCCATGCTCCTGACTGATTGTTTGCTAACCGTTTTAGAGTAGCGAATCACCTTTCTGTGGTGTAGTTAGTAATTGGGGTTTTGGGCGACAGATGCTTCCACTTCAGAAGTGTAGGGTGGGGGGGGAGTTGGGGGTGTTGGGAGGGGTGGGGACCGTTGTTCCTCGACAGTTTGTTTTGTTTAGCCGCCTACGGGCCGCTGGTTGCAGTTCTTCTTGGTACTTATGTATCCCTGGCTGACTCACAGTTGACACACAGATCACATCTTCCCTCAGTTTGTTATTTTTTGCCGCCTACGGGCAGCAATCGGGGGCTTATGTCAATGGTTGAATTCCCTCCTTCCTTGGTTTCTACAGTTGAAGTGCAGCTCACCACCTTCCAGTCAATGGGGGATAATTGGGTGGCTCTATAGTTTCTAGACACCACCTTCCATGGCTCCGCTTCTGAGCTCAGGTTCGGGTGGGAGTTTCCTTTCGGGTGGGTAGGGTCCCAGGTAGTTGTCCACCCCTCCGCAGTCCATTCCCTTAGATGACCTAAACTCTCACTAGATCTATCCACATCATCTCCTGGAATGTTAAGGGCCTCTTGGACCGAATTAAACGTACGGCTGTCCTCCGCGCTGCTCACCGCCACGCGCCGGACATTCTCTTTCTCTAAGAGACGCATCTCCTGGGTACACAATGCAATTTCCTAGCTCGCTATGGGTTTGACAGGGTCTGACACTCTGGTTTTACACGGGGCTCCTGGAGAGTGGCTATTTTACTTAGGAAAGGGCTCCCCTTTACCCTGAAATGAAATGAAATGAAATGAAATGAAAACGGGATTTCTAGAGCGCATGGCTGCCCGGGGGCGTCCCAGCGCTGGGATTGTACTCGCCATTGAGGGGGGAAGCAAAAAACGGGAAGGGAATAGGCAAATTATTGTGGGAACAGGTGGGTTTTGAGAAGCTTGCGAAATTTGTTGTGATTCGTTTCTGCTCGAAGATGGATGGGTAGGGCGTTCCACAGTATTGCTGCTGCAACTGAGAAACGACGTCCTCCAGTACGGGCTTTCCTAATTTTATGTACTGTGGCCAAGTTGCCATGGGAGGAACGCAGAGATCTGTTGGGTTTATATGGGAAGAGCCTAGTTTTATGCAACGGGGGACCCTGATCTTGTAGAGCTTTGTGCGTTATACATAATGCCTTGAATTTGACCCTTTCACGGATTGGGAGCCAGTGAAGGGTCTTCAATGCAGGTTTAGCTGATGTTCTGCGGGAGGTGCCTGTCAGGAGCCTAGCAGCGGCATTTTGAGTTCTCTGCAAGATGTTCAGGGTTGCTTCAGGGGCTGCCAGGAAAAGGGCATTGCCATAGTCTAGCCTCGATGATATCAGCCCTTGTATTAGGAGCTTTTGAGAGGGGGCAGGGAGCAGGGGGAGAATTTTCCTGGCTGAGCGAAGTAGGCCTACGCAGGTACCTGCGGTTTTTTTTGCCTGGGTTTTAAGAGAAAGGTCCTGTTCTAACCAGAAACCCAGACTTTTGAGCTCCGGCTTGGGTTGGGGAAGGGTCCCTAGGCAAGAGGGCCACATTGCGCTGGGGAGGAGTGATGTTTGTGGTCCCAGTAGCATGAGCTCGGTTTTAGAGCCGTTCAGTTTCAGTCTTGAATCACACATCCACTGATAGATCCCTTCAAGGCAGTCATGAAGGTTTTTGATTTGAGCACTCTCTAGCGAAAAAGAGACCACCATTTGGGTGTCATCAGCGTATGTGATGGTTTTTATCCCAAATGGGGAGACCACTTCATCCAGGGGGGCCATGTAGGTGTTAAATAGTGTTGGGCTCAATGAAGAGCCCTGGGGGACCCCACACTGGAGGGGGAAAAAATCGGATCGCTCAGTACCTTCACAGACCTGAAAGGTTCTGTTTTTAAGGAAGGAAGTGAGCCAGCAAAGTGCGGTGTTTCTTATTCCTAAGTTGGACAGTCGCTGTATCAGGATCTCGTGGTCCACCGTATCAAATGCAGCGCTTAGATCCAGGAGGATCAGTAGCACCGTTCCCCCTGAATCCAAGATGCATCTGGCTTCCTCCATCACTTGAAGAAGGGCGGTCTCGGTCCCCTGCCCAGGACGGAACCCAGTTTGAGAAGGGCGAAGAAGGTTGTTGGCTTATAAGAAAGCCGATAGTTGTTGATTAACAACCTTCTCCGTGATCTTACTTATCCCTGGTAGTAGGGAGATAGGGCGAAGATTGGAGAGATCAAGTGGGTCGAGACCTGTTTTTTTCTGTATGGCTTTTACTACTGCATGTTTCCAGCTATGGGGGACCACTCCTTGGCTGAGGGAGGCGTTGATGAGATCGGTGGCCTGGTGTGAGATAGTGGGTCCCACTTGTTTGAGGATATGAATGGGGGCAGGATCGTTTGGAGAGCCACTTTTCATCCCTGAGAGAGTTTTAAGGAATTCTTCCTTGGTCATCTGATGGAAGCTGTCGAGGATAGGACCATTTAATGAACGAGTCAAGGTTTCAGCAGGGACTTTACAACTGAGACTGATGCGCAGGGCCGCTACTTGGCCGTCGCGGGAACCATTGAGGGGCGCCCCTTGAGCCTCCTATGTCTTTACATCCCCCTCTCACTTCTGTCTCCAACACTTCGCCACCTTACACAAGTGATCTCCTCTCTCCCGCAGGGTCTTATGGTGGTGGGAGGGGACTTTAACGCCGTTCTGCAGGCCCTGCGCGATACGACGGGACCCCATCTGACGCCCGAGATACTCCGCGAAGCTCCTTTCTGGCTGGTCCTCAGCCCTTGGTCTTTGTGACGTGTGGCGGGTTTGGAACCCCCATGGGGAACAATACACCCATATGTCAGCAGCCCATCATACTCCCTCCCGAATCGACCTTCTTCTGATGCCGGCCACAGACTGCCAGCTAGTTTCTGGAGAGATGCTCTTATGGCGCCTAAGACCCTGACCACATCCTTCAAGCTGTGTTTAGTCCAACTTTATTACCTGCATGCAGCTTATCTCACCCCAACTTGTCTATTCCAGGCCCCGTTGAAACCCTCTCCAGCATGTGCACGGTGTGCCTCCGCCCCAGCCGATTTCTACCACATGGTGTGGAGCTGTCCAGCTTTGGCACCGTTTGGGGGTGGGGGGGGGGAGCGGGAGCTCACGCAGGCCCTGGGATGGGAAGTTCCACATGACCCGCTACGTTTGCTGTTGGGGTGTTTGATGGCTTGGATGGCTCTAAGGCGGACAAAAGCCTGTTGGGGACAGCTTTGGCGGTGGCCAAGAGAGATAAAGCGTGCACTGGTCCCAGACGAAGGCGCCTACTGTAACAGGTTGGAGGAGAGGAGTGGACTGGTGTGGGACCCAGGAGGAGGCCTTTTTCGAAGCCCGTGGGTGCCCTGCCTTATTCAGTAAAGTGTGAGGGAAATGGTTCAATATGCTCCCACCCTGATGATCTGCCTGTCTTATCTTTTACTGTATATGCAATTATGCTCACTGTATGGACTGCCGTGATATAACCCGATGGATCGCCATTTTCTCTGTCGACTGTCTGCACTGTCATGCTTTTCTGATGATTATTGAACTGCAACCAATGAATTTGTCTGTTAAAAAAAATTCATAAAAATTAATTGAGCAAAAACTGCAAACTCACAGTGGCATGGCAAGTGATAACACATATGTGAGAAATCAGAAATAGCAGAGTCAACGTAATAGATACAACTAACCCAACTGTAAAAAAAATTCCAGCATCTTTTGGGCTGTTTCTCTCCGTGATGCACAACTCGACAAGAAACTTTTTTCAAACAATTGATTATACACTATATTATACTACCAGGCCCACATTGAACTGCGGCGGAAATGTCCATTGATTTGCAACATTTAATACACGAAGAACGTTTCATTCACAATGCATGCATGTTCAAGAAAATAAATAATTATGTCAGTGTCCTGTGCTCTGTGAAGACTGTGGGGAGAGAAGCCACGCAGGGAGGCATTGATTTAGAGAGTGAATGAGTAGGAGCAAGAAGAACAGTACATCCGAACAATGCCCATTCTAATTAAAATTATGTCTTCGTTAAAATATGGCACAACTAAACCACATTAATAAACACACTTCTAAATGTGTAATAAAATTGTTTTAATTGCAGTGTCATTAATTCAGAATGTGCGACTAGAATCCAACATACAAATCGTTAGTAAACTTAATAATGTGTTACCCCAAATTGCGCATTTAAGAAAACTTTCACAGTCTGTAACATGTTGGAGCTTCTGCGCCATCTTAGTTTAATCCACTTCCCACAGAAGGTACAAGCTTCGATAGGAATCTTGGGTAGAAATAAACGTTTTTGCTTGTGATCAATAAATGAAGCTATATTTTTTAACTCTATTAATAGTTTTCATGTATTGTGTAAAGGTGAAGTTACAAATTCACCTTAACAGAGGAACTTTTTTCTAGCTGAAGAAAGCTATGCATATAACTAGGTCATATCAACACAGCAAAAACGGCTGCAACTGTAAGAATATCGCCGGGTAGCGTTGACTTAAAAACAAGGGTGCTTCAAGTTACTATAGTGATATTATTTCGTGGTATGCCGTTTTCCACTTTCATGTCTTCCTCCTTCTAAAAGAGTACCTTAGCCTCCAAAACATTTTCGAACACTTGAAAACAGAATTTGTGCGTGATAAAAATGAAACGGGAAGCGTGGATCGAACCTAGGGCCATTCACACGAAGAATGGATTTACAAAAGTATCTGCAGATTGCGTACCTTTTTGCAAATCAATTTTGATTATGCAAACTGAAAGTCAATTTGCAGAGTCACCATCCCAAGTGGGTTGCATTTTGACAAACCCTATTTTATTACTATTCATGAGGTAGTTCACAAACTGTGCCAAACTAGGATTGGATGACATCACAGGGATGATTGCAAAGGGGTTACCACCTCCTTTGAGAAATTGTGATCTGTATATGGTTTGGGATCGAAATTGCGCTCGCAATCCATTGTACATAGCTTTCCGGATTGCAATTTGGGAGGGATGACCTAACACACCACTTCCAAATTGCAATTCGGTATGCATTTTCTAAACCCATTTTGTAATTTGGTAGGAACATGTGTTTAGAACATAATAAAAAGTCATTTAGCAGCTACAACCCCTATGATTTAGCAAATCACAGGATGTGTGACTGCTAAAAGGCTTCGTACATCTGGCCTGTAATCCAAACCGCTTTAAACACAGTTTAATTGGACCCTGCTATCCGCGGTCTCAGGATAAAATCTGTTCTTCTGGGTAGTAAATTGGCGTATAAACCTTAAACTCGACTGTATATAGTTAATAGAAATACCTTTGACAGGTTGACAAATATACAGCACTAATCTGTATGTTAATATTTTTACCCAAACTAATGTTTTTCTAAAAAACAAGATCCGTAGATTTTGAGGGCTTTGTAAATCGCACTATGTTTATTTGATGTTCGGATAGGTATATGTGTAACATTCATCCATGGATCCCTCACCGTCTGTTAATGGAAAACAAAAGAAAAATGTGTTGGGCGTTGGAAGTAACCCCCTAGTCACCTTGGGAAGCCTGGTGTAAGATTTAACAGGGTGGAAGACTACTGGCATATTTAGTAGGGGTGTGAGAAATATAGGCAACTTGCTTTAGACTAATTACCCAAAATTCGCACATAGTAATATGAAATATAAATCTGTAATTTCATGCTTTATTTGAACATGAAATGTGTCTTTGCTTCAGTTTTTGACACAAGGATGCATTTAACAAAAGCACTGTGAACAGAGGCTCGTTTCTCTTGTTACAAATGGCATGTTTAGCCGTAAATGTTTACCACGAATGGCGCATAATTATGCAAAGTGGTGAATTGGCGTGATTTCTGGATTTTCACGTAACGTGGGTAATGCAAAATTATGCGAATCACGCAATCATTTGAATTTTAATCCAGGCCTAATTAGCCTAGATGGGAACACTGTTATTGAAGCTGGATACGGAGATGAGACGAAGCTTATGGCTTCCGTGATGGAACTTATCATGGCTCCACGACTATACAAAACGAAGATTACTGCTTATATTGTATGTGCTTGGATAGATTGGACTATACTCTTGGTGAATCTTGTACCAAGAGTTACATAAAGTGACAAGCCTATACTTTGACTATTAAAGTGCTGAGTACATTGGAAATTAGCCTTGAGGAAGCCCGCATAGGGCGAAACACGCGTCGGCTGTGAAGCACTTTGTTTTAAAAGAAATAAAAACTACATTTTCTACACAACGCGACTCTCTTGGATTGAAAAGGAGTATCTCTGCGAGAATATGAATTTGAGAAAAGTGCTGATTGCACAAGGATAAAAGTGACTTTATGTGATGTGCGCTGGTGTATTTTTTCCTTGTTGATGTGGCATTCTGCAACGCTGTTGGAGGGCAGAGTGACCTTTTCTAATGCTTGAGGTGGATAAGCATTTAACACTAAGGTTGCACTCAATACTCAACATTTGAATCCCATATATAGGTAAAAAAAAATCTCAAAAGAAGGGGACATGCTTTAATGTGCAGATCTGGAATAGCAACTCCGCCCTCTTGTGATGTTCATAGCCTAGATGGTGTGATCACAGGGTGTTGGGCATAAACATGACTGATTAAGACTGCATAACGGACAGGGCTAATGCCAGTTTGTGTCTGAGATTTTGCATAGTAATACACGTTTGTACAGCTTCTTGTGCTTTATTTATTCTTTTAGATTTTTTTTTAATCTTCCTGTCTACTGGAAATTGCTGTCTCCTAGTGATGTGACCAAAATCTGCTTGTTGCAGGCCTTCTTTTATTTTTCTTCTTTTTGTTTTTTACCTTTCGTGTGGTTGCTGAAGAGAGCAGCTGCGAAGCTCAAAACCACATATTACTTTCTGCACTAGATGCATTCTCCCTTTACTCCGACCTAATTGGCACGCGCCACCACATTCTGGAATTAAACTATTAATGGGTTTGTAGCAGCCTGTTCTCTCGAGCTAAACATTTCTAGTTGTTGTATACCAATTTAGAAATCATTGCTGATTATGTGGACTTTATTTTTTCCAGCGCTATGACATGCAGTTGGTAACCTAACATCAGTAGAACTAACCCATAAGTTAGTCGCTGTCACTAATAGCTGTTTGAAAGTCCACTTTATGACTGAATTTATCATACAAGCAGCATTCATCCACTTGAAACGAGTGGCACGATGGCTCGCAGAAATGCAGACAAGGCTCGCCTGTTAATGCACAAGACCTATTCAATAATCTTCTTAGCAACCGGACAATACATTTCACTGGGCCTTCCCAGCAGACCAAGTCCAGAATTACCAACATCATTAACAATAGTACAAAAGATATCCCTTGAATTACATATTTTTCTGTAACTGTCTCTCTGCCGTACAATTTTCTTTTCTGGAGTACGCCAGGGCTGTGTAATGGCTCCGACTCTTTTCTCCCTATTTGTGAATGGAGTGGTGGACCATCTGAAGGGGGAGGAGTCGGATGCTCCATCCCTGGCGGGGGAAAGAATCCCCACTCTCCTCTTCGCCGATGACACCATACTAATCTCCAAATCCCCTGGGGGCTTACAAAAACTCCTGAATCGGTTTAGCTCCTTCTGTACTGCTCGAGGCTTAACCATCAATACCTCAAAAACTAAACTGATGGCATTCTCCCCCTCTAAGAGATTTAAAAATAACTTCTTGTTGAACGATGTCCCCCTGGAGTTGGTCGAGTCCTTTGACTACCTTGGAGTCAGGATAAATAGCCGTATGTCATGGAAGGATCACTTGGCCAAAATGTTACTCAACCATCAAAGGGTTTCGGGGATGGTCCTGAGGGAATTCCGTGAATCCAGCAGTAAACCTATCTCCCCGGCGATGGCCATTTATGAGGGCCAGATCCTCCCAGCTGCACTATACGGCGCTGAACTATGGGGGTTCGAAAATGTATCCGATTTAACAACTGCGGAAAACAAATTCTTAAGAAAGTTGGTGGCTCTCCCTGCCTCCACCCCATTAGTTCCCTTGAGACTAGATCTGGGTAAGAGAGCATTAAATGACCTGGTGAGACTACGCCCGTTGCTCTACTGGACCCGCCTACGTAGGACGGAAGAACTTGCTAAATATGCCGAGGGGCTGGATGACCTCCTCCTATTGGATACCGGAAAAAAAATTGGATGGTTGTACAAATTGAAGGACTTAGTGCTCAAGTTAGGCCTAAGAGACGCTTGGGAGACACAATCGCCTCCATCAAAGGAGGTGATCAAAAAGCTATACTGGGACTGGGTCCTGAGTAACATGTGGAGGGACCTAGAAGGAGGCACTCTTACGGACCTATTTTTGTCATTTAAATGCACGAGGAAATTAGAGCCCTTCTTGGACTTGATAACCAAACCCCTTGACCGCGCTCTATATATAAAATTGCGTTATGGGACACTTCCGGTGCACGACTTTACGTCAAGATGGTCTAATTCTGGTACCCCCCTGCGTTCATGCCCTGGATGTGCTGCACCAACTGAGTCAGTGGCCCATGTATTTTTTGCCTGCCCTGCTTACAAAGGGGCGCGCAAATCTTGGCTGAAACCTGTGTGCAGGGAACTGGGTTTGAGGTGTCACAGATCAGCCCTTCGGGTCCTCTCTACTGACTCCTCATCTTCCTTCATGATTTGTGGGGTAGCTAAGTTCTTGGGAAGTGTATGGATGATACGATCCCGCCTACTGAAAATCCAGTCGTGATGTTAATATACTGACGGGGTCTATAAGTATCACAACGGTGTTGGAGTTGCAAATCGTTCTTTTAATTCTATTTTAAATATTTATACCTGTTTGGAAATGTATTGTATTGTATATGTTTACTTTTATGGTGACAAAGTCGCCGAATAAAGTACTTGAAAGAAATCATTGCTGATTATGTGGACTTTATTTTTTCCAGCGCTATGACATGCAGTTGGTAACCTAACATCAGTAGAACTAACCCATAAGTTAGTCGCTGTCACTAATAGCTGTTTGAAAGTCCACTTTATGACTGAATTTATCATACAAGCAGCATTCATCCACTTGAAACGAGTGGCACGATGGCTCGCAGAAATGCAGACAAGGCTCGCCTGTTAATGCACAAGACCTATTCAATAATCTTCTTAGCAACCGGACAATACATTTCACTGGGCCTTCCCAGCAGACCAAGTCCAGAATTACCAACATCATTAACAATAGTACAAAAGATATCCCTTGAATTACATATTTTTCTGTAACTGTCTCTCTGCCGTACAATTTTCTTTTCTGCTACTTGAGTAACATTCACCGTCTCAGTGTAGAGTAAAGCTTTGTGTAAAATGCAGACACCGATCACTAAAGAAGTGTTGAGCAGGATTTTAGCACTAACGACCTCCACCTTCTTTCTGTTTTGTACAGAGATCATTACCATGGTGTCGGAGACCTCCACACATGTATATATGTTTTAGTACATGTGGGAGGGCACAGCGGAAAAAGGGGAACAGTTTCTGAGAAATGAGGGGGAGAGGCAAATTTAAGGAATTTAGGGAGGAACGTGATAATACAAACACACTCTGAGCAACGAATGAGTAAGACACTTCGTTTAAATTCCCTTTATTGGAATGGAAATGAGTAAAATAATAAAACTCTATGACACATACATGGGATACAGTACCAGATTGTGAGAAAAATATTACAATCATGACTCGCATACAGTACACTTGAGGGACCTCATTGGTAGCACTCCGTACAAGTTCAGTAGATATGCACAAGATTCATCCTTTTCTCCCACCAAATTCCTTGGTCCACAGTAGGGCTGTGTCTTAAATCTGCTGAACTTGTCAGTCCTGGTCTCTGTTTTCCCTCCAGTGATTCTATAATTTCTTAAATTTCCAGGGACACCCCCTAGCCATGTTTATAGATTTTTTCAGTGTTCATGCACCAGCCCACAAACTTGTTTCCTCACAACTGGGCTATGTCTCGCTATGCCATCATCAGAGCTGTAGTGCAGAGGATAGGATCATATTTTGTGATGGTCAATTCTCTCAATATTCCCAGAAGGGCCAGTTGCGGGGTGAAAACTATCTCAGTCCCCCACGTAGTAAGACACTTCTAAAGTTAATTTCAGCTCTATATAAAGAGAGAGAGAGAGAGAGAAAGCGTTAAAAATGTATGTAGTTATCAACCCATTTGTTTAAAAATGTAATAAACTTAAATTACATTTTTACTTAACAATAATTCAGGTAAGACATTTAACACAATGCACCACATATTAATTAAAGAAAGTTAGAAGATCTGATAGTTTTAAAATAATTGTTAAAAAATAATGTATTTATTAAATGGAGATATATATATATATAAATGAATAATGTAATATACATTTAATTTGAGTTAGTGGCTGTAACATTTTATTTTAATTAATACCTTTAAAAATATTTTTGTAATTTATTTATGTTTTAAATTCAACAATGTAATAACTTTTTAAAACAATATAACCTATAATAATTTTACCTGTAATTTCCTGTAAAGAAACTCCAACATGGTTGGAAAGATCTTCACTTATTTGTGCAAAGTTGCTAGTAGTAACTTTAAGCTGTTGTTTGTGGTTCCATCCCCAGGTTTGAGTGGGTGGAGACATTTAATTCTACATCTAGGTATAAATCTACACACTGAAACGGCGAACAGCAAAAACAAATTGTAGAGTTACACCTAAGTGTAATAGTAAATATGCATGAGCAAATTACACTATTCTATTTGGAACAGGAATCTAAGATACGGTATTTTGAGTTTGCAGGCTACTACGTCCTATCAAAACCACTGAATATGGACAAGTGCCATTAAATTGCAGTAACTTTCATCTGCACACCGTGTGTTCCCTTCACTCCTGTATAAATGGAGATGAAGAAGACCTCGCCATTGGCTTACTATTTGAGTGAAAAAAAATATTTTCTGTTCTGAATGACTAGCTGTTCAGCAGTGAATGTCTGCAGTAGCAAGTATTTCAAAATGCCTTTTCATGGCACAAATCAGTGTTCCTTATATCTTCTACTGGCTTTACGGTAAGCAAATCTTGCATGCAACCCTTTTGAATCCAAGATTTTTTTCTTTTTGTTACTGTCAGACCCTTCCAATCTTTTAAATTAGATGTTCCTCGGTTAGGGAGTTTGTCTTTTCTCTCGGTAACAATGTCCAGTATATGGACTTTCTGGGCTCAAATCACCCCAAGTAATAGGGTCTCCCAGAGAAGGTGCTGCTTGCAGATAGTAGCTCACCACACTTCCACCCCTAATAGTAAATCAAACAGCTTCAAAAGAGCTCCTAGCCTTCCATTGCCATTTGCCCCTAATAATTCCTGTTATTCCCCTGCCCTGTAGTTGACATTGCCAGGTCCCTTGCAATTTCGGGGGGGAGGGGGGGGGGGGGAAGAATAGGAATTGAGATTTGGGGAATAACATGCTAAAATCAGGCTTACTGTGCCAATTTTGTGTATTTTTCTCCAGTATTCCATTCGTAGACAGTGACTTATTGAAGCACGCTAAAGACTTGATGAAACACCACAAAGCTGCATTAGAAGCGGACGAGCTGAGGTCTGTTGCTCTCAGTTTTAAAACTTACTGTATTACTGTTTTTTACCTGATTTTATTTTCATTTACTGCTCCTTCATACTCTGCTTTCTCGTGTGCTCATAAGTGAGGGGTGGGGTCTGTTTTGGGCTTCCTTTATTTTTCGGGGCTGTGCTTCGGTCTCTCTCTGACACCAGTGGGATTCACATACTCTTCCCTGATTTCCGCCCCGTTCGGTCATGGCTGAGTGCCGATTGTGCGGAGGGCGTGTCGACCGGGTCAGCTGGTCTGGTGCGCACCTGAGGCATTTCCGGGTTGTCTCCATTTAACCCGATGTCCTGGCGGACGCGCGCCGAAGGCGGCCCCGTCTGTACCCGTCCGCGCCTAGCCATCACGCCAGTCATGCTGCCGGTTTCACCAGAGGTATGGTTACCTACTGGGTAGCGGATCTCTTCGCTATTCAGGGAGGCTTGCACCCCTATAGACATCCTCCACATATCGCTCCAGAGGGGCCGTTCTGCTGTCTACACTCTGGTTTTAACTCTTGGGCGTCCCCTGTTCCCCCAAGTCCTGTTCTCAGCAACATCCCCAGTATAAAACTTCTCAGTCTCAACTGCCATTCTTTAGTCGAACACCACGCCAATGTCTACGACCTGTTACAGGATGAAGAGCCGGATGCCCTTTTTCTAACTGAGACATGGTTGTTGGATGGCAATTTGGCAGACCCAGGCCTGGCGCTCCCTCTGAGTTTTAGTATTAAGACACTCAACAGAGGGTCTAGGGGGGGTGGCATTGCCTTTATTGTTAAATCTTCCTGTTCGTGCAACTTTGAGAGGGAGGGGTTCGTCCGGTGCAAAGCTGCTCATTTCAGGATCTCACTTAATGCCAGTTATACCCTGTCAGGCTTATTGATCTATCGCCTGCCTGGACCTTCTAAAGAGTTTAGAACTGCCCTCATTGATGTTGTAGGACCTCTGGCCATGGGAGCGGCTAATTTCAGTATCCTTGGGGATCTGAATCTGCATCTGGATAACCCTCAGGATGCTGACGGGGACAACTTTCTGGACGACCTTGCGGCATGTCCGCTAGTCCAACTAGTGCAAGGCCATACACACTCTGCAGGTCATTTATTGGACCCAGTTTTTACTAATCTTGCCCTCCTGACTGTTCACCCTCCTTCCCATATGTGCTGGTCGGATCATTATCTTATAACAATGGCACTCCCTGGGGTTGTGCCTTTGTGCAGAGTGTCCCAGAAGCGTACACTTAGGCGCCCTTGGCATAAACTTAACATTGCGCAATTCCAAGTCCTTCTTTCCTCATCTCTGTCTAGTTTTCCAGCCGACCCAGATTCTGCTGATAAATTGTTGTCAGACTGGATTTTTGTCCCCTCGACCTCTTATCCCAGCAAAATGGTCTAAAAGCCGCAGCTCCAAATCTATTCCCTGGTACAACTCTACGCTCACTTCCATGCTCAAAGAGTGCAAGGGGTTGGAGTGAGCATGGAGTAGGAATTATGACCCCAACTTAAAGAGGCCCTATCAAATAGAGATCAAGCAATACCATAGGTCAATTCAGTTGGAACGGGCTACTTATTATGCGGAGGAGATTAAGAGCAGTGAGAATCCTTCTAAAAGTATCTTTTCGATACTGAAGGAGCTGAAATCATCTACAGCCCTGACTGCTATGCAGATATCATCTGAGGAGCAATGCAACACTCTAGCCTCTTTTTTTTTTATCGAAAAGGAAAAGAAGATTTATCAATCCTTCCCTCCTGTTGCGTCAGGCTCTGACCCTGTGTCTCGTCCTCCTATTTTATGCACTCTGACCACTCTCCCCGCTATCTCCCAAGAGAAGCTGTCTGTGCTACGCAGCAAAGTCCAATCCAGTTCTCCAACTGATCCTCTTAAGCCAGCCTATTCAATGAAAATTCTATCTGTGCTCATCCCTCCGCTGAGTCATGTGATCAACCTATCCCTCTCCTTGTCTGCCGTTCCGAGCACCTGGAAACATGCGACGGTCGTCCTCTTGTTAAAAAAAAACCTATCTGGACGCCGCCAAACCAGAGAATTTTCGTCCCATCTCCCTCTTGCCCTGGGTCTCTAAGATCTCAGAGGCCCACGTAAATACCATATTGACAGGATACCTGGAGAAAAATAGCATACAAGACCCCTCCCAGAAGGGTTTCCGTCCTCGGCATAGTACAGAATCTGCTCTTATTGCTGTCACCGAGTATCTGAGATGGGCCCTAGATGAGGGTCGTACCTTTGCACGGATTTTGCTTGACCTCAGTGCCGCGTTCGACACGGTCTCCCACCAGATTCTGCTGTGGTATCTGGAGGAGGTGGGCATAGTGGGTTCCGCCCTGGAGTGGCTTGCCTCTTTTCTTGCCAAGAGGTCCTTCCAGGTAGCCACCCCTCCCTTTGTCTCCAGCGTTTATGCCACCAAGCATGGGGTACCACAGGGCTCATCTCTGAGCCCTACCCTCTTTAACCTACATGTTCAACCACTGGCGACGGTAGCAAAGAACAGAGGGCTTACGGTAGTATTGTATGCAGACGATACTCAGTTGGTAGTCACACTCACCGACGACATTACTCGGGACGCCTGTAAGTTCCGGAGCGATCCTGAGGCTGTCGCGGGGTGGATGACTGCCAACTGTCTGCAGCTTAACGCCAGCAAGTCTGAGATACTGCTGGTAGGGAGAGACTCGGGGCTGTGGAGTGAGCTCTGGTGGCCTGCCTCGCTGGGGCTGGCACCTGCCCCTAAACAGGTAGTAAAAAACCTGGGGGTTTGGATTGACAACGCCCTTAGCTTCAGCACCCAAACCAAGAAGGTGTCCGGGACTTGTTTTGGGCTATTGCGGGGGCTCAAATCTCTGTTGGTTTTTTTTGATCCCCCAATCAGGCAGGTTATTGTCAAAACTAGACTATGCCAGTTTCCTGTATTTGGGGGCCAACCAGACCGAAATTGTCAGACTACAAAGGGTTCAGAATGTGGCAGCACTAGCTCTCCTTGGTTTGCCTAGGAGGTGTACCACTTCTAATGCCATCCGTTGCCTCCATTGGCTGCCTGTGGCCAAGCGCATAGAATTCAAGGCCCTCTGCATTACCTTTAAAATCCTGCATTTTTCTTCTCCTGGTATCCTGGCCAATTGGCACACCTTTTATACCACCTTCCCGCCTACTCCGGTCTATGGGACAGTATTTTGTGGCTGTCCCTAGGGTGAGGAAGGTCCGTGCTGGAGGGTGCTCCTTCCATGTGTTGGCCTCGAAACTTTGGAATGCGCTCCCTTCTCCCATCCGCAGTATAAAGACCTATCTGCCTTTTCGTAAAGCTATCAAAACATTCCTCTTCCCTCCGCTGTAAGTTGCCTTCTGGCCACTAGCTGTGCAGTTTTCTGCTTTCAGAGCTGGGATACCCCTTTGCCGGGGCAGCCGTGCGACCTGTAAGCCACTATAACATAGCATAACATACTGTTTGGGAGGTATGTTGTTTCTTTTGCCAGGGGAATGGTGCTGGATGACCTACATGGGCTTGGTGGACTCCTGTTGACAGGTATACACAGCAAAGACTGACTAACCTCACTTCTCTGTTGCAAACAAATGTTGCACAGGGATTGATTTAGTCCTGTTTGGACCTCGATTGAACCTGAAATAGAAGGGGGTTCCCCAGGACTAATAAATGATGTAGGCAGGAACGAGAGGGGAAATTACAAGAGCAAATAGAAAAAATCACCCTGCCAGGAATGATGAGTGGTGGTCCCAGGTGGGATCAGTTTTGATTAGGGGGGAGGAATATCAGGTGAGTACCTAGGTCCATTCGTCCCTTTGGTCCTAGGTACTCACCTGATATTCCTCCCCCATAATCAAAACTGGATCCCACCTGGGACCACCACTCATCATTCTTGGCAGGGTGATTTTTTCTATTTGCTCTGGACCTCGATTGAAGCATACCCTCAAAGCAATGACTCCTGTAGTTCTCTCGATCCCTCATTATGGTCGGTGTAGTATGTCCTTTACTGGTACTGAGAGCGGGTGCCACACTATGACCTGGTAACTCAACATCTGTCTTCTACAGGACCTAGTAAACCGATATGTCATAATAGACCAAATCAGGGTATTGTTGTTTTTCAGTACCAAAGGGGAAAATAGTTTAGGAGTACTCTGACACTGAATGCTGTGGTCAAGTGCCCACTAATCTTGTATGCCATTCTTAGAAAGGTACGGAAAGCTTCTCAAGACACTGTTATAGGAGGTAGAATTGGAGCACGAAAAGACAGTTGGAGGAAAGTGCTAGCCTAGAGAGGCCTTTTATGGCTTCTGGAACTGAAGAAACCTGAGTATGCAGTAGATTGAATACAGCAAAAGTACTACAAGTTCTAAAGTTGGCTGTCTTATCTTTAAGTTCTTGCATGGCGCAAGCCCAAAATTCATCTCCAGCCTTGTCCAAAAGTATACACCTTCCCAAAGCCTGCGTTCAGCACATAAGAACCTCTTAACTATTCCTCCCTACAAACGGAATCAAATAGATGGTTACAGGTTTGAGGTACTGGTGCCCAGAATCTGGAACACTCTTCCATTAGTCGCCAGAACCTGTACTGATTTTCCGAGATTAAGAAGACTTCTCAAGACCTGGCTATTTATCCAAGCATGCATCTGAAAACCAAGCAAATGACCAAACGTATTGGGCTTTGGCAAAATCGTAGGACAGCGCCAAGAAACCAATCTACATACATGCGCTTTACAAGAAATGTTAAACATTACAAAACAACGCGAGCAGGATTTTGGCCTCAAACTTTGGAATGAAACGGGCTACCTTATTTGACAAAGGAAATGCCAAACATGATGCTAAAGGAGAAAAATCAACTTGACACCGAGGGAGAAACAAGCATTGGAAATGCAATAGGTCTCGCATTAGGAAAGTTTGAGCTATTGGTATTGTAAATGACACTTTTTTTATTTATGTGTTGGTTTTGAAAGTAGCAAAATTAATAGCTTTGTCAGTTACAATGTCAATAGTTTTAATTTTTGCAAATGTGACACCTATAGCATTTGTAATGCAATGTGTGTTGTATTTAAGTGACTTAGATGTCTTGATATTACAAATAACAATGGCTTTTAATTTTGTAAATAATTAATACTTAAATAAAAGTAATTGTAATTTATAATGGCCATAGCTTAAACGTTTGTAAATAACTTTTGTGAAGATTATGTTCAGTGTATTTTATTGTGACGAAAATCCAAGAACATTGCATTTGCACCTACACACACACAGAGCCACACACATATAGATGTGGTGGTGGTGGATCTGGGGGATATGGTGGTGGTGGATGTGGTGGATGTGGTGGATGTGGTGGTGGTGGTGGTGGTGGTGGTGATGGTGGGTGTGGTGGTGGTGGTGGTGGATGTGGGGGTGGATGTGGTGGTGGATGTGGTGGAGGTGGTGGATGTGGTGGTGATGTGGTGAAAGTGGTGGTGGATGCGGTGGTGGAAGTGATGGTGGTGGGTGTGGTGGATGTGGTGGTGGTGGTGGATGCGGTGGTGATGTGGTGGATGTGGTGGTGGATGTGGTGGTGGATGTGGTGGCGGATGCGGTGGTGGAGGTGGATGTGGTGGTGGTGGATGAGGTGGCGGATGTGCTGGCGGATGTGCTGGTGGTGGATGCGGTGTTGGATGTGGTGGTGGTGGATGTGGTGGTGGTGGATGTGGTGGTGGATGTGGTGGTGGTGGATGTAGTGGTGGATGTGATGGTGGATGTGGTTGTGATGGTGGATGCGGTGGTGGTGGTGGAAGTGATGGTGGTGGGTGTGGTGGATGTAGTGGTGGTGGATGTGGTGGTGGATGTGGTGGTGGTGGATGCGGTGGTGGATGTGGTGGTGGTGGATGCGGTGGAAGTGGTGGATGCGGTGGATGTGATGGTGGGTGTGGTGGTGATGGTGGATGTGGTGGTGGATGTGGTGGTGGATGTAGTGGTGGTGGATGTAGTGGTGGTGCGTGTGGTGGTGGTGCATGTGGTGGTGGTGGATGCGGTGGTGGATGCGGTGGTGGTGGTGGGTGTGGTGGTGGTGCATGTGGTGGTGGTGGATGCGGTGGTGGTGGATGTGGTGCTGGATGTGGTGGTGGTGGATGTGGTGGTGGTGGATGTGGTGGATGTGGCGGTGGATGTCATGGTGGATGTGGAGGTGATGGTGGATGTGATGGTGGATGTGGTGGTGGTGGGGGTGGTGGATGTGATGGTGGATGTGGTGGTGATGGTGGATGTGGTGGTGGTGATGTGGTGGATGTGGTGGTTGTGGATGTGGTGAAAGTGGTGGTGGATGTGGTGGTGGTGGATGCGGTGTTGGATGAGGTGGTGGATGCGGTGGTGGTGGATGTGGTGGTGGTGGATGTGGAGGAAGTGGTGGATGTGCTGGTGGATGTGGTGGTGGTGGATGCGGTGGATGTGGTGGTGGTGGTGGGTGTGGTGGTGGATGTCATGGTGGATGTGATGATGGATGTGGTGGTGGTGGGGGTGGTGGATGTGGTGGTGGATGTGGTGGTTGCGGATTTGGTGAAAGTGGTGGTGGATGTGGTGGTGGATGTGGTGGTGGATGTGGTGGTGGATGCGGTGGTGGATGCGGTGGTGGATGAGGTGGTGGATGTGGTGGTGGATGAGGTGGTGGATGTGGTGGTGGATGTGGTGGTGGTGGATGCGGTGGTGGTGGATGCGGTGGTGGTGGATGCGGTGGTGGTGGATGCGGTGGTGGTGGATGCGGTGGTGGTGGATGTGGAGGAAGTGGTGGATGTGGTGGTGGATGTGGTGGTGGTGGTGGTGGATGTGGTGGTGGTGGTGGGTGTGGTGGTGGTGGTGGATGTGGTGGTGGTGGTGATGGTGGATGTGGTGGTGGATGTGGTGTTGATGGTGGTGGTTGAGGGGGTGGATGTGGTGGTGGATGTGGTGGTTGTGGATGTGGTGAAAGTGGTGGTAGATGTGGTGGATGTGGTTGTGGTGGTGGTGGTGGATGCGGTGGTGGTGGATGCGGTGGTGGTGGTGGATGCGGTGGTAGATGTGGTGGTGGTGGATGAGGTGGTGGTGGAAGTGGTGGATGTGGTGGTGGTGGATGTGGTGGTGGTGGATGTGGTGGTGGTGGATGTGGTGGTGGGTATGGTGGTGGATGTGGTGGTGGATGCGGTGGTGGAGGTGGATGTGGTGGAGGTGGATGTGGTGGTGGTGGATGTGGTGGTGGATATGGTGGTGGATGTGGTGGTGGTGGATGCGGTGGTGGTGGATGCGGTGGTGGATGAGGTGGTGGATGAGGTGGTGGGTGTAGAGAGGGTGGTGTAGAGAGGGGGAGTAGAGAGGGGGTGTAGAGAGAGAGGGTGTAGAGAGAGAGGGGTGTAGAGAGAGAGAGAGGGGTGTAGAGAGAGAGAGAGGGGTGTAGAGAGAGAGAGAGGGGTGTAGAGAGAGAGAGGGGGGTGTAGAGAGAGAGAGGGGTGTATAGAGGGGGGTGTAGAGAGAGAGGGGTGTAGAGAGAGGGGTGTAGAGAGAGGGGTGTAGAGAGGGGTGTAGAGAGGGGTGTAGAGAGAGAGGGGTGTAGAGAGAGAGGGGGGTGTAGAGAGGGGGGGGTGTAGAGAGGGGGGTGTAGAGAGAGGGGTGTGTAGAGAGAGGGGTGTAGAGAGAGGTGTAGAGAGAGAGGGGTGTAGATAGGAGGGGTGTAGAGAGAGAGAGGGGTGTAGAGAGAGTTTGTTTATCCTACTCTCAGCTCCTGTTCCTTCTGTTATTGAAATACAACAATCCATTACTCAGTGAAATGATTTATTTTTCAGACCGACCGTTTGCATGAAGTGTTTTAATGACTCTAAATGTCCGGTGTATGATAAACGATTTCACACAAGTGTCTGCGTTTTCTACATTGTGCTAATAAGTACTCAATTTGTAAAACAATATAGTCACATCTCGAATCTGCTACCATTAGATTAATAAAAGCAAAAAAAAATTATATTTTTGTTGAACGATTACAATATTGTTTTGCTTAGACAACTCAGCGTTGTCTAGTCTAAGAAATGCGGTCACGGCGGAGTTGGGAGCAGGGAGTATGAACAAAACAAAAGGTCCTGGGGCACATAGAGACCTTGCATCGTGGCCTAGATTTGCTCCGGAGGCGGAAATAGAAACCCAAGGTCTACTCAGCACAAAGTGGAGCCGGTGAGACAGAACTCACAGGCAGGAAAAATCAAAGGGCATTCATCTCGGAGGAACAGTACAGAGGGGTTGGGGCCTGAGAGTCGTGTTTGCCTCCATGTGCATCACGGGGGCAAGAAGGAGTATTGTATTTTATACAGAAATCACTACTGCAGTTTCGTCTTGCAGCATGCTAATTATTAATGAACTTCGGAAAGATGAAAGGCTGAGTTGGCCCAACAGAGGAGCACACTGGTATCAAGACGAGGCGTTTCCATGAATCTCTCTAATTTACACGTCAGCTGACGACTAGGTAGAGAAGTTGAAAGGCTGGCGAACATTTAGAGCAAACACGTATGAGTGTCTTTGGCTCAGCCTTCCAACCACAACAAGATAGGAAGACATCCAGCAGAAAGGTGGGTGCCTTGAAGATACATGCGTATGTAAATCCCACATCGTGACTGTATAAGTGTATCCGGTATATCTGACCTTGAAGGTGATCAAAAGTGATGGGTGCCGAGAGCCAAGAAAAAACCAAGAAAACCGTGGTTAAAGAAAAAAATGACGTAGTGGTGCCATAAAGGGGAATCATGCAAATGGAAATCAAGAGCCTTAACAGAGATGACAGTAATTGAAAACAAACGCGGATAGAATGAAACGATGGATGCCATCAGTCATGTAAAATATGCCCTCGGAGAGAAAGTGGCTTCATGCCGTAAAAAATAAATTAGCTGACTTGCGTGCATATCAAGATAGTGAATATCAAGTGAGCGTGATCTAGTGATTGAGCATACGTTGGAAGGTGAAAATAGTGTCCACAATTGCAGTGTACTCACTTGCAGAAAACACGTAGCTTATTACCGAGTTCACCAGATTTCCGAACGGAGACGGAAAATGCCTTCATTTAGATGAAGTGTCATTGTCAATGAAAGAGGAGAAATCACTACTGCAGTTTCGTCTTGCAGCATGCTAATTATTAATGAACTTCGGAAAGATGAAAGGCTGAGTTGGCCCCACAGAGGAGCAAACTTGGAGCAAGACGAGGTGTTTCCATGAATCTCTCTAATTTACACGTCAGCTGACAACTAGGTAGAAAAGTTGAAAGGCTGGCGAACATTCAGAGCAAACACGCATGAGTGTCTCCGGCCCAGCCCTTCCAACCACAACAAGATAGGAAGACATCCAGCAGAAAGGTGGGTGCCTTGAAGATACATGCGTATGTAAATCCCACATCGTGACTGTATAAGTGTATCCGGTATATCTGACCTTGAAGGTGATCAAAAGCAATGGGTGCCGAGAGCCAAGAAAAAAACAAGAAAACCGTGGTTAAAGAAACAAGCATCGAAACGAAGGAAGAACAAGACAATCAACACAGACAGGCAAACTTAGCAGCTGTCTTTGAAAGCAGTGAAGCAAGTCTAGATTTACAGGCTGTTTTTTTTTAAATGATTTTAGAAACGAGCAAAAAAGATGGCTAGCCAATTTAATTGGCAAAATAATACATGAGCTGCATAAATATTTGAAGTCTGCCTATATGGTAATGAGTGTATAACAGCACTCCCCTTCCGAGACCAAAGGCGAAAACAAAGTGGTGTCAAACAGACTAAATTGGGGTGCAGACCGAGATGAAAGTCAGGAGTGGCGCGACCGGAGGTAAACAAGCAAGACGGAGGGAAGGCAGAGAAGGGGAGGGGGCGGAGAAATGCGACACGGCGGGCAGGGGAGGGGGCGGAGCGGGGAGAGGGTGTGAAAGCAGCAGGGGCCTGGAGTGCGGCTGAGGGAACAGACGGCGATTTGGTGATGTGCACGCGCATTTTAGGTCAATGCGCTTGCGCATTGACCTAAAAGCCACGGGCACAGCACCAAATCGCCAGTCAGTTAAAGTCTGTTTAAAGCCCTATAGTCTCGTGACCTCAATGCGCATGCGCATTGATAGGTCACGAGACCTAAAAAGAACCTTTTTTCAATGTTTCACAGATGTCCTGTATTTGAACAAGATCACCTACCAATGCGTGCACCTATTCTGAATAATCTTTCCTTGACAGGAGGAGCCACACTGGGTAAAGTCCTTGTCAGAGCTGAAAAAGATCTTGAAAGAATTTTGCCAGAAGAAAGCCTAGCATTAAGTTCAGAATCCACAGGTAATCCCAGGTGTTAAAGGGAAGAGAAAATGACAATCTCACTTGTGAGTAGCTTGATGAACAAAAGCAAAAATGTGATTTAGCACCTGTAAATAGTCAATCATGCCTTGTCAGAAATATCTGCTTGAGATTCCGAAGCCTCAGGAAGAGTGTGGTGTGCTATTAATAGCTGATGCGAAGCTATTCACAAAGATATTGGCTAGAAATGTGAATATTTGAATTGTCTTATGCCTCTGGTGAGACACTCGGCTCAAATAGCATTTATCCAGAAACCAAATGTTTACAGTTATACAAATAAGGTTCTACTCTTAATCAGTGTGGTGAAGAGTGCTGGGAGGGAAGAGAATGTGCTGTCTTTAGATGTTGTTGAGTAGGTGGACTGGACCCAGTTCACAACCACAACTCATGCTAGAGTCGTTGGGCCCAGATTCCTATAATGATATTCTTGGCTATACCAACCCATTAGCTAAGGTTAGGGTTAATGGAATTAACACCTCTAAGATGCAAATAGAAAGAGGCTCAAGAGATAGCTGCTCCGGTTAATCTCTCTCTACCTTGAGCCACTGCATAGCAAATAAGACATGCCAATACCATCTGGGTGCCAAGTGGGAAGCAAACGCACATCATGTGTGATGGAAACGAACGCCTGCCACGACACTTATGTGCGTGACAACCCTCACTAACTCCCTGCATAGACCCACACGCTGTAGTTCCCCTCCACAGGTGATGACGCAGGTGTGCCTGAAACACACCCTTGCACTTTCGAACAGGCCCAAGGGTACTCCCCTTTATAACTGATGTATGTTGTTCAATCCTGGGAGTATGATATTTAAGTTGGGGAATCAAGTAAGATTTTGTTGCGTTTGCTATGTTGCAGTGATGTTTTCTTTCATGTGGAAAAATCTATATATTTTTTGCAATTTTTTTTAAAGTTGGGAAGCAACACTCGCAGATGCAGACTCATTTGCCCTTCCTGAGTTATAGCTCTTTCTTGACATTCCAGGCTATTTAATGAATATAAGGACGTATGAAACTCTGAATTAAACAATCCCATAACACACATTCATGTTTCTTGAGTAACAAGCCCTTCTTGGCACACCATTCCAGAGTGGATGGATCTCCACTGACAAAATGGTGATCCTTCAAAGGCAGTTATTTATTTTGCATGCCAGACCCTTAATGCTTATTATGCCTTGGGCATCGTACAGCACATACAATACATTTGGTGCTGCATCCATAGGTCCGAGACAAGGCTACTATAAACTTGATGCCACATGAAGATCTTTTAAAGAATCTTGGATGATCGGCAGCTCATCGTCGACTCTGTAAAATCTATAGTGCAAAAAGACCAAAAAAGATTCTTGGATGAAGGAGCTAGACCTTACCCTATCTGAGCATCAATCAGGAGTTGGTATGCACATTGTTAGCAAAGGCGTTGTTTAGATGCAGGGCATAGAGCGAAGCCATTAAATTCTACTATGTTGGCACTAATCACCAGCATGGCTCCATAAAGTCAGTTCCTCTCACCAAGAAGCATATTGGAGAAACTGTGGTAAAATGGTTACGATCACCCGCATGTTTTGAAAATGAGACGCCCTGAAAATATCTGGGCTCTTGATTAAATAATTCGACTTAAAGCAGTTGAGGTTCCTGCTGAGCCAGACAATATTCTAGGATGGATGCAAGGGTTATGGAGGGAACCACCTAAGGAACCGGTACGCATGTGATTTTCCTATTACTAGCGGCCTGATATGTAATTATGCATCCACACCTACACTTCTTCACAACAGACTCACTCTGCCAAAAAAACAATTCAAACCCTGTAAATCTTCAAATCTGATCATCAGCGGCATTTTGCATTCTGGGCATTGGCTGTGTTCTGCATCTCCGGCATCAGCCGCTGATGATACTTGAAAGTGGTGGGGGGATAATTCTTGCCGTAAGTTTTAACTTTTTTCCCCCTCAAAATTTGCCTAGAGTTCCCCATATGTTTAAAAATTACATTCACTGGGCCAATAGCAATAATTTGTAATCCAAGAATTACATACAATATTCCAGATCCAGAATGTTACCGTTGAAACTACCGGTATACCATTGGTGGCCCACATGTCAAACTTTACCTCCAGCATTTCAGACCCAGCATTTTATCACGGTTTGCTCTCCCCAACCCGCTCCGAACCTAGTATTCCAAGACTGCCGTCTCTGAGGCAAAAAATTACCTTTAGTATTCAAGGACCAGGATTTTGCCTTGAGTTGCGGAATTACCTCCAATGTCCCAACCCAACACTTGCACACCTGCTTACACTGGGCCTAGTGCAACTGCTGCGCCATTGATAACTATTCCTCTAACTAACTTCCACTCACTCCCACAGACCCCAGTCACCCTCTCCTAACCCTAACATACTCGCACCCCCTCACTTACTCCTTCACTCACACTTTTACTTAGTCGTACACTCTCACTCACTTTCACTCTCATATACACATACACTCTAAATCTCTTTCTCGTTCAATCACGTACATGCACACACATGCTCAGAGAAACGTTTTGTTTTACTTACCTTGCTTGCTTCACTTAACTTGGAGGCTCCCTGGCAGCAGCAGCGCAGGAATCTGGTGCTGAATATTGGAGCCAGGAAGTCCTAATTCCCAACAAGGAGCCAGCCAGAGCAACCGCGTGAGATTTGAAAAGGGGAAGATTCACTTCAATCCCTCTCCCAGCTACTTGATAAGACTGGAAGCACAGCCCTACAAGAAGCTGGGACAGTAGTGGGAATCATTCCCCTGCTGCCCGTTGTGGCTTCACATTGCCTTAGGGATGCACTGATGTGCACCCTGTAAGCCACATTTTAATAGCTGTGCTGCTTGAGGCATGTGCAGTATGTCTTCTAAATAAAATTGATTGTACCTGCGTGATGGGATCGTAGATAAAATCCAGACATCCACCAACAGTGTTGTGTTTTTTTTACAGCACTAAGATGCCGGATTGTGGCTTAAACCCCTCAGCTCCCCCTCCCCTCCTCCTGACATCAGGAGCCTGGAGAAGAGGCCAAGGGGGTTGACGTGCACTGGCAATATTCAAGAAAACACTTATCTCAAGTGTTATGTTCAGTTAAATAATTAGCAGATGTGGCACCTAACAGGGGGCAGGGATGTGACCTGGTGCCCCTGATAAGCCGAAGCCGCATCTGAACTGGGGCAATACTCGTGTCTCCTTTGTTCTGTTCTTTGAAATGTAGTGTCCTCCTGAGCCTGTAATGTGAAAAAGCACTAGATGGAGTGCATAGGAATGAAGGGTAACAAATGTGTACATCGTTGGATTAATAACCTAAAACAATTTATTGAAAACTGAATACATAAGTTGAAAATGCAATGATTTTGTTTCCTTTCTTGTTAGTTTCAGAAGATATAAAAATGTTGGTATCCAATAAAGACCTTTTCTGGATAGTTAAGCTCAAGTGTCCAAAGAAAAGCTTGTGATTCTCATAAAAGATGCACAATATGTCTGGAAACACCCAGTTTTGATGTCAGCTTTCTCTAATGGCCACACACTGTTGAGGACTTGAGAACAACCAGCATTGTCAAAAACCAATGACTTTGCAAGAGCTATTTTAGCCATGTTGTACACCAGCGTTGCTGCTGTTCAGCATGGCTCAAAGTAAATGGTGTAGAGTGGAGTGGAGGGGCATAGAGTGGAGGTGCGTAGAGTGGAATAAAGTGATGTAGAGTGGCTAGAGTAGAGTGGCATAGATTCGTAGAGTGGAGTAGCTTACAGCGGAGTAGAGTCATAGAGTGGAGTGGCATAGAGTGAAATAGAGTTGCAGAGTGTGGGGCATATGGTGGAGTAGAGTGTTGTGGAGTAAAGCGGAGCAGAGTGTTATAGAGTGGAGCGGCATACAGTGAAGTAGTAAAACGTTCCGCAGAATGGAGTGGTGTGTGGTGGAGGGAGTAGAGTGGCATAGAGTGGAGGGGCATGGAGTCGTGTAGAGTGGAGTGGCATAGTGTTGAGCATGCTTGCTACAGTAGCACACTGCCATTACAGACAACACATTTTCATTTGAAATGACCATTACATTAGCACATACTGTTTTATTAATAAAATTATACAGCGCACAAATGATAGTGTGGAAAAGGCATCACCTAGTGTACTGATTGTTTTGGTCATATTCAAATATTTGTTTTCACCACACATAAGAATTATAAAAAATGTGCTTTCCCAATTCTGATAATCTGAAATATTTGCACTGTTCATTTACAGAAATGAAAAATGTTGTTGTGTGCTAGGAAAAGTTTTTTTCACAGTACCCATCAAGATTGCCACATAAATCCTCTCACTTTGAAGTCAGAGAAAGATAAGTAAACACTAAGCACCTTCGGAAGACAGAGCCTGACATTTGATCTCTGTCTTTGAATGCACATTAAAGGTGATAAGATTAGAAAAAAAATAAAGGCCTGTTTAGAGAAAGGAGGACTTGTGGAAGAAAACAAGGGGCGATAATGAACAAGCTTTGCTCCACAGGAGGGACAGCAACATGCTGTACAGCCTAAAACAAATAAAACCAGCAAATTGCAAGTCAGAAAATTTGAGTTTCAAACATAGCCAATGATAAGCAGTGGGTGAAATGCATTCCTAGAGAAGCTTTCAGAATGCTCTCAAGAAGTCTTTTCACAGCCAAACTGCTGCGCTGTTTGGTAGGCTTCGACCTAACTAGAGAGACCTCATGAATTTGGGCGTGGACAAAGCAACACAGAAGGAATTATTCATGATGGTCCTCTGCTTTTCCGTGAGAGCTTGTTGCACAATTCATTATCATAAATAGAAGATAGCTGGATTTTCATAAAGTGAGAACAAAGAGGCCTATAGACTAGGAGTATAGACCGTAACATAGTACAGTTGGGACGGTAAAATGGCACCTAATTAATGTGCTAGAGCATTTTCTTCAACCTGAGACATGTTACTCTCTTTTGTCATGAGTGCCAAGATCGTGGTCACACCCGGAATATTCCTATTAAAGGAAGCCCATTCCAAGATCACTATCATGATGCATGCGCACATGTTTCATGATGCATGTGTGTATCCGGACATGTGCATTCTCTTGCATAGTGATGCATGATGTGTCATGACACAAGCATGCATGATGATGCATGGCAAGCTTTTTAATTTACCATTTTAACACAGCAGCTTGCCATATAAGAACAGTAAACTAAAACGTCAAAGTTACGAAAAAATACATTGTGGAAAAGGACTTGAGCAGTCTGACATTTGGCAACAGCCACTCAGTCATACATGTTTTTTTTTATTATTTGAAAACGAGAAACGTGGGATGGGGATTGAGGAGGGGGGGCATGAGGGCATGGGTAAAAAGATAATCCAGTTGGGAAAGGAGGGAGGAAAAGTAAAACAAAAAAAAAAGAGAACCAGAAAATATTTATACTTCCATGAAATGCTTAATTGAAGAGAAACAACCCCCCCCCCACCCCCCACCTCCACCTCCACAACTATACACCGGAACGATAATACTCATCCAATGAAAACACTGAGAGACTGAAATGTTCAAGGGCGGGACAAATACAAGAATATGGAGGAAAGAAGTTGAATCAGGTGAGGTGAAGAGCAATAGACAACATGTCCATCCAATCAGGAGCAAGGACTGACCCAGAACCCAATCTGAGTAGTAATGTATCTGAGACAATAGGTCCCGCCAAAACAGTCAAAGCTGTTTGTAGCCGACAGCTAAAACGGCAATAAAACAAATATTGTTTTTGCCATGCATGTTAAAGTGTTGCAACAGTGACCTTCCACATGTTAGGGTGGTTTTCCTACACATGTTTGACTACTCACCTCCTAGTTTTACTGAATTTGTTTTTATTGCCATTGGGACTCTGTGCACTTTACCATTGCTAACCAGTGCTAAAGTGATTTTGTTTGTTCCCTAATACATGGTAAAATTGACCTATACTGGATTGACATATTTAATTTACTTATGAGTCCCTAGTAAAGTAGTATAACATATACCCAGGGCTGATAAATGAAATGCTACTAGTGGGCCTGCAGCACTTATTGTCTGTGCCACCTACTTAAGTATCCCGCCCATTTAACCCCGCCCCAGGGCTGCCATTGCAGCTTGTATGCAGTTCTAAACTGCCAGTTCGACTTGGCAAAATAACTCCTTTGCCAAGCCTAAAACTCCCTTTTTTTATTACATATATCGCCCCTTAGCAGCCCACAGGGCAGGATGGATTGTATTTAAAAAGTTTGACATGTACTTTTAAGTTTTGCACCTGGGCTTACTTCTCCCATAGGATAACATTGGTTTACCTTGTTACATTTAGTAAGTGTTAGCTTTTGCTTGGGAGCAAGATAAAAATGGCTTTTTTTGTGTCTAAGAAACTGTACTTTAATATCCTCCTTAATAGCAAAGTCTGATTTTAAGTCCCAATTTTAAAAGAAATGCCACTTTCAGAGGTTGCCTTTTCTTGTCCTAACCATTTGATTTCTGTGGCCTGTTTCATGGGTAACATTACTAGGTGTAGTTGCAGTTGATCTTAATGTTGTCCTCCTAGACAGCCACACAATAGAGAGCCTGGTTGTTGGCTGGATGGGCCATCCAAGGCAGAATGGAGGGAGCAGATCTGTGTACAGCCCCAGTTGCACTTCAAAGGATACTTCTTCAGCACACACAAAGAACCTCACACTAGCTTATTGAACCTGCAGACAGACTAGGACAAGGGCAGGGAAGCATGAAATTCCAAAAACTTCTGTAGCGAGAAAACTTCAAAAGTTTCCCCCACTTCAAAGGGGTACCAGATATAACAAGCACTGGCGTTGCCAATAGGTTTCGCATTTGGAAAGTTGGAGCTATTGGTTTTGTAAATGACATTTTATATTTATATATTCTTCCTCCCTTGCATCTGGGCTCATCCATTTTAGACTTGTATTGTATTAGTACATTCACTTACTGTTCTTACTGGGTTTTTATTGGCATTTTAATGATCATTGTATTCTGTGTATATCTTTTATGATCTTTTATGATCGAAATAAAGATTTGAAATTGAATTTATATATTATTGACAATGCCAATAACGATATATATATATATATATATATATATATATGTCATTTACAAAACCAATAGCTCCAACTTTCCAAATGCGAAACCTATTGGCAACGCCAGTGCTTGTTTTAATATGGGGATATTTTGAATATTGGGATTTTAGGCGCCTATTCATGGTAACAAGAAACCTGGTACAC
This sequence comes from Lissotriton vulgaris, assembly GCF_964263255.1. Classification (NCBI taxonomy): domain Eukaryota; kingdom Metazoa; phylum Chordata; class Amphibia; order Caudata; family Salamandridae; genus Lissotriton; species Lissotriton vulgaris. The sequence goes on from NC_141697.1 coordinate 1,023,902,621, forward strand.
ATGGCCCCACGTTGGAAGCTGGCCTCGCCTCCTTTTCGCTTGGCACCGCTTTAAGTTGCTCTTACCTGTTAATGGGAAGTATTTTAATTACGAAAAAATAAAAAGCACGTATGGGTTCCCGGGATTCAACGCTTCGAGAAATGTGGCTTCGTAAATTCGCAAAAGACGGTTGCAGACAAAAAAGAATTATAAACCCCGCTTTAGGTCGAACAGTGAGGAGACACGTGCGTTTTCGGTTTAACACGTCAGCGCTTCTGCTCCGAAGGCCCAATAATTCCATTCTGTGCGAATATGTATCTTGTAAACGTTAATTACTCCTGACTACGAATAAACAAACGCTGTTCCCGTTTATCAACACCTGGCAAGTCTGCGTTTTCATTTTTTCTGGCACCCGCGCTTTAATACCCTGGGCAAGACGCAGCGTACAACCTCTTTTTCCAGTATAAACCTGTTTTATGAAAGTTATTCAAAACTGATCATTTTGACAGTTCCTTAATCACACAGATCTTAACAAAAACAACACTCGCTACTGGTTTTCTTGCGTTGTCTAAGCACCTCGAACCAAGAAACCTGAAAGTATATTCCTGGGATACATACATTGGTTGAGTTCTAGAAGGTTCTGAGCCTGTCTGACCCCGAGATCCAGACGTCGATTTGTTTGAACCTTTATGTTCACTTGTACTGAGAGAACTGCATATGGGTTCTTTGTGAATTCGTGGGGGTGGGATTTTACATTTTTTGTTTTGAAGAGTTTTTTGGGGGTGAATGTGGGTGGGGCGCATTTTATCGCCCAGGGATTGATTACACGCTAATGGGCCCAGAAGTAAAATAACGCCGAACAGTCCTGTGATTGTCACAAGGCAATCCAGCAGCTATGAATCGCTCTAGCCCGCCCCTTTACAACCTCCTGGTAGACAGCGAGTTGTCCAATTCATTTTCATTTTATAAATGAGGGCTCCCACAGCCATGTATGTAGCCGGCTCTGCGAGTGAATGTAGTTCACAAACTCCATGATGCTCTTGCACGCCCATAGCCTCTGTCAGTAGGATAAATATGCATAATTCCGGAAAAAGCGAGCATTGGCAAAGCTAATAGGTCTTACTTTAATTTAAGGTGCCTACTGGTGTAAAAACATTCATGAATGGTGTTTAAATACGTTAAATACGTTATTAGGGAGATGCGCGGAGGGAAGCCGGATGGGGGCGGGAGAGCCTGGTGGTGGGGCGGGAATGCGAGCGAGGGGAGGAGAAGTGTGGCAGGCGGATTAGGGAGATGCGCGTGCTTGTGTGGTCACGTGACCCGCTTTTGTGGTCACGTGACTCACATGCACTGTGAAGAAACCGCAGTGGTTTGACGAGTCGATCGAGCCCTTGAATTCTCGCCTATTACATTCGCAAGCGAATGATAATAGGCGAAACCTAAAAATGGAACCCTCAGACCTACTCTTCAGTTAACTTCTGGACCTGCAGAAAGACGCTCAGAGGACTGTTCTTCTGCCTGTGGCCTTCTGGGTACTTCAGATGACTGCTCTGCTGCACCCAAAGGACTGCCCTGCTGCCTGAAGCTAGCCATGTGCCCTCAGAGGGCTATACAGCTGTTTGAGCCCTGCTTTCAAGATAGAACTCAAGACTTCCAAGTGTCTCCAAGGGCTAGTTGGCTGGCCTCCTGATCAGTGCCTCAATGACCAAAAAGGCTCCATTTTGAACACAAACCTGGACCCAGTCCAGTTCAGAACCAATGGAAGTGATGCCAAAGGAGCCTAGATCCAAAGGGACTAAGACGTGTTTCAGCTAAAAAGTGGAAAAGTGCTCTGAGAACTTAGAAGACTGGGACCTACTGCTAGCCGATCCCATGCTGCATCACTGGTCGGCCTGACATTGCGACTGCTCCTGCTGCATTCTTCTCTGCAGCATCAATTCTTGTCCAGCAGCTTCACACCGAATAGATGCTCTGGCCTCATGGAGTCCTCTTCTGCTACAGCCACCTGCTTAGACCCGTTGGAGATTTTTGACTTCCAAAAAGGAGGCGAAGTCCAAACGTAGAAATCTCTGAAACTTTCTCCAGGGGCTCCCTGGTGATGACTCTTCCTTGGACACCGCTGGTTGCCTTGCTCGCTGTACTTTACCTTCTCAGAAACTTTTCTTGAAATTTCTTCTAGGTTTAAAGGTAATTGATTTTGGAATCACGCACCATCGAAGTCGGTCATATCTTTAGACTTTGCCCTGGTCTCACGCAAGTAGATTGCCGCGGTTGGCGGTTTGATCTTTTAAGTGCTATTTTTCACTTGAAACTTTAAAAATTCCAGTTTTTCAGGAACCTTCAGCTCAGTTTTTCAGGTACCTTCAGCTACGCCATGCTCTGTTAGCCTACAACTTTCCGGAGGACTCTTTACCAGTGGAGGCGAGGATCTTTCATGGGAAACTGGGTAAAGGGGCAAGGTCCGTGATTTAGCGGTTGCTGGTGATTCACGCTCCTGGTGGCCTCGACAGACCTCGGCAGCGACTGGAGAGAGGCTTGCATGGCACTTAGGGAATTGGCTATCTCGACACTGCTGCATATGATTCCGTTCAATTATTTGCATGTGACATATCTCACACTGTAACGGTTGTAGTACATGCCTTTGGATTCCCAATCAACATGTGCGCGATGCGCCCTTCCAGGGGTGGACTTCTACCATGTTGCCTTGGAATGCCTGATACTGAGACCGTTTTGCGAACTGGTGAGTTGCAAAATCTCTGATGTCCTAGGCCGCCCTCTGGAGTTCATCCCCTGTGTAGCCTTGCTTGGGCTGATGGAGGAAGTGGAGGGGCCCAGAGCTGCATGTGCATTCTATGGGGTGGCCTGTTTAGTTGCTAAGCGGGAAATGGCACATTCATGGACACTGGAAAGGCCACCAACGATTGGGAGATGGCGGGCAGGGATGGACTGGTGCACCCATCAAGAAAAGCCTGTTTTCGAAGTGCATGGCTGTCCCCAGAAGCATGCGTGGATATGGGGCAAATGGTGTAATTACTATGGCCTGTTGATTTGAAATGGTACTGTTGTACATCTTGTGTACCCTTACCCCCCACAATGTCACTCATGTATTTTTATGGTATAGTCCACTGTGTCATAAGCTGTCATGTCGTAAAACTTCAATACAGTTGGCTATTAAAAAAAAAAAAAAATATATATATATATATATATATATATATATATATATATATATATATATATATATATATATATAAATTTATAACTCCAGTTTTACTGATTGGATTTTTGTCATTTTGGTGTCAAATAATGTATTTAAATGTACTCGATTTTTCTAAATTGGTCTGATTTTCATTGTTATGTATTTTCACTTTATTACTGTTTAAGTGCTGCATACATTGTTTACACATTGCCTCTAAATTAAGCCTGACTGCTTTTGTGACAAGCTACCATGGGATTGAGCACAGGTTAATTTTGTGACTTTTTGAGATTCACCCTGACCAGGATTGTAGCTAGTGCTTGCGAACACCTCGCCCCCTATGCCTCCAAATCAACAGCCAATTTATCACACCATCCTAGTTAGATTTTGTATTTGTTACAAAAATATTGAAACAGTGTAAGGTTTGAACATTCTCTCTCGATTGTGTTAACCCGGGGAAGCTTTAATCGTGTGGGAAATTAAACAAAGGTTTCTTTCTTCATACTGAAGCATCAGTGTGTTCCTGCGGATACTGACCTCGGTGGAAATGACAATGTTCCTTTAAGACGGCCTCCCACCATGAGGCAGCCTCGGCAGCGGCGAGGTGCGCCCTGTCTGCCTTGATGTCACGACAGGCAGAAGCCACCCCTTCGGAGCTCACGGAGGCGGGCGGGCTGTTTCAGGAAGTGACTCGCTTTCGCTTCACTCGCAGCGGCTCTTCGAGACTTCAGGAAACGAAAGTTGGGCAGAGCTGCACGCTGGTCCGGCTGCTTCCGAAGGCAGGACCATGGGGTAAGCTCACGCGCTTGGCGTGCCTCTTTCAGCCCTGCTGTTCCACATGGACCCGTCTGTAAAAGAGCATTGTCCAAGCATCGTGTCTCAAGTAGGCAAAGGCTTGCATTATACGTTCTTTGTCATACCTAAGAACATTCGTAGCTTGAGGGCACCCGCTCTTGTTCCCAGTAGGTTGGAAGGGCTTTCCAAGTGCAGGCGGCTGTCTGTCCAAGGGTCATAGGGCAGTGACCTGGCTCTGTGCTGCTCGATGTCCCGGGTTAAGTGCTGTTTGCTTGTTGGGAGCTGGCTTCCTCTCTCCAGATGTTTCTCTTGCTGCGCCGTCGAGAGCGCTGTACAAGTGCAGACTAGCACACATGTACAGTTCAAGCTTTCACAGGGGCAGCAGCAGGGGTTCTTGTAAGCCAGCACCAGCAGTAACTTGTACACGGGATAGTACAACAGACTTATCTTCTGACACCCTACAGGGAAAAAACACGTGCAGTATTTCCACCCTGCAGCGGCAGTGTTAGCAACACACATTGCTTACGATGGGCAGGCAGGCACTTCTATAATTTGAGAGAGTACCAGCACTTTTCAGGAGGAGTGATTCACGTTTAATACGAGAGTAATGGAACTTTTTGGTAGCCAACAGGTGCTCCAGGTTAGGGAGGGTCGGCAGTTTTATATTTTAATGTCAGTGATTGTGCATTCACGTAGGCGAATAGGGGCTCGTGTTTTCGGGGCTGCGTGGCGAATGTAAATGGTTGTAACTTGTAATGAGACAATTGTGAGTTCCAAAACATTCAAGTATCCCAGATGTGGTACCACATAGGGTATTCCTGAAACCTCTGTGAACCCACGCAGCAAGTACACCTTTGTTTTAGTGAAAATACTTGGACTGACTGAGCGCAGGCGTCCATATTGAATTCCTGTAGAATCTTCCACCCCTCTACTAGTGCTGCCAAGGCAGTACCAGTTAGGACTAGTTGTGACTGTGGCTTACTGGGAACCGCATTGACCCCACCATGTTGTACCAGCGGCGATGTGCCTTTTTCTAAAACCATCTTTCTAGACTATTTTCGACGCTGCAGACAATACAAACTTTGGTTAAGGACTCTGGAGGCCATTCCCAGATGTTGGCGAAAAAACAGCTGATTGAAAGTGAGACCTGCTTTGTCTAACGTGATGTGTCTGTGTTGTTATAAAGAGCAGAGCCGTGAGGCGCCACCACTTTTGTTGCGTGGTGCTTTGTGCTGGATATGCTGTTCTTGAAAATCACTGTCCGTATAACTGAGGCACAAACCGTTCCTCCAGTAATCTTCTGTTAGAGATTGCTACAGAGTGCACTCTACAGGGCGGGCCTCGCATACTGTTCTGTCCAGACCCTTGGGGTGTCTACAAACAGCAGGTGTAAACTGTTGTCTACTGCTTGTGCATTTGTAGATGGGTTTTCTTCATTGCCTACCATACACATTTCTCATGCCTCATTTCCCCGCCTACATCCTGCGAGCATAATGCAGTGGTAGTCCCCAAGACAGGTAGCCAACCCTGTATACCAAGGTATTTAAGAGATTTGGGGGCTTTTATATAGGTCAGTACAATCAGTGTTGTCACAATATGCCGCAAAACCCAAGCAGACGTCATCAAATATAGCAATATTTTTAGAATGTCTATTTGTGGTGATTGTTAGTGATGCAGGAGAGGGTAAACAAACTGTTTACTTACTTCCCTTCACTGCACGTTCCCTTTGAAGGCCCCGTAAACTTCTCTAACTATATATGTGTGTATATTTTTTATTGTGGGTAAGGCACAGCGTACCATTTAAAGACTGGTATAGATGCAGCTGGCAACGTCACACGCAGGGCGACAGAGTGAACAGCATCCTAGTGTTGCTCACCTGCTAGGATGGTAGCTGAACAAATGGGGCCACCGTAGGTGGAGACGGTTGGTCACCCCTCTGTTTCTGTTGCCCTGGCCTTCAAGAGGAGAGGAGAGTAAGGCAAGAGGTTTCATAAGGGGTTGTCTCCTTGGCGATTCGCATTGAGGCAGTGGATATCGATTGGACAGTTGCATCCAGAGCGTGTTGGGGTTGTTTTTTTGAGGTGAGCTAAGGCAAAGACGGGGTGCCACGGCTCTGCCAGGGGAAGGAGCCATGCATGCTTCCGGTCCACTGGTTAATAATACCATGATGGTGGAAGCTTGCATGCATCACGAAACTGCATTGTGTTTTGATTTCCCCATGGTGGCCAGAGGTTTCTGGCAGAATCGCCATTGCTGCTCTTTTTAAGGAGTGGATCAGATTTAGCGTTGCAGAAACACACCCAATACCCTCGAAGGCCCCCCCCACCCCCCACCTTGAGAAAAGCACATAAGCTCAGTTTCTTAAAGACTGCCTTGAAGCTCCTGTTGTAAGTGGAGGATACTAGTAGCCTCTTTGTTGACATTGACTGAGATTGTCCCAGAGTTGGTAGGGAAGTTCGGCTCAGCTGACACAAATCCAGGGGTCAGAAGGTCCAGGAGTGAGTCCAGAGAAGGCCTGGGATATACATTCTTGAGTTTCCTTTTGAGTTTAAAACCATCTGTTGTCTACAAATCCGGTTTAAACTGTTCCAAATGTTGGGCATCACATGTTCTCAGAGTTTTTCCATTGGCATCCGTTTTGTGGAAGGACATGGGAGTGATCTGTTGTCAGATGCTGATCTCGGGTTGCCAAAAAGGCTGTCATTTTGGAATAGTGACTGCTTGCCTTTGACCCTGTACTGAGCTGTGCTGCCTTTTGGCTAGGTTCTCGCCATACAGAATCCACATATGTAGACAGACAGACAGACAGACAGACACACACACACACACACACACGTTTAGACAGGTATTTTTGAAGTGAAATGAATATGCTCTGTGTAAAGCTTCTTCAAGTTAACTCTGTTTTAGAGGCAGCCAGTGTAAGCTTCCTGGCGCAGCAGTGATGTGTACCATCTTTCTGATTTTATTTTCTGATTACCACGTTTTTTATTTAAAAAAACTAAAAAAAAACAGGTAATTTCATTCCCACACGGGTCTCAATTGTACCCCTCCCCTGGTGTACTAATGAGTTATGTTTAAGCTCTACAATGCAAGGTGTGGTGATAGTGCGGGTTGACCACTTGGAGATGGCCTGCCATATCTCAGCTGCGCTCTGAAGTCTCTCCAGTGTGGAACCACTTGATTTTTTCACATTTGTTAGATTTACGGTGATCTGTAAATGCTGTTTCCTGCTCGCATGCAAACATCTCAAGGCTAATGGGGCTTCTTCTACAGGGGCAGGAAAGGTAAAACGTTAAAAATGACACACCATTGAAACAACTACTGACAACCGCTTTAATCAAAGCACATTATAGAAAGATGCATCTAAAACTGAAGAGTTAGCTAGGAGGGAAATAGGCTTCCTTAGAACCAGGTTACAGGAAGGATGTGTGGCGAGCCATCAATCTCACAGGTTTAGAAATAGTGGCCAGAGGTAGTAAGCTGTATTGTTGATGCAACACCACCACTGACAAAAAATCTTGCATGCAGAGGGTAAGCAGCATGGCTGTTAGTGTAGTCCGCATTAGAAGATCCAACAGAAAGGCTCTGGCTATTGGGTTTCCCACAATCTGGCCTGGATTGGAGCAGTAGCCAAGCCAACAAAGTATGGTGTTGCTGAGTTGAGGTACCATACCCAAACGAGACACCATCCAGACTTAGTCTGCTAGGAGCTGCCATGACTACTCTGGGATATTCATAGCACCTCTGGTCCTAGGTCTGTATACATTTGACTCTTCTTGGTGCCAGTGAAATAGTTGTAAACACAAACACACAAGTAAGCGGTGGAGAGGATTTAAGAACGCTGGCAATGTCAGCCCTTTTAGCAAAAGTATTTGTTATCAGCTATCTTGTAGAATCTCACATGCAAGAGTCAGAACCTTTTTTCTGCAGGCAGTCCACCATAAATAATCAATACATAAACTGTATTTCCTACCATCGTCAAGTCCTTTGTCGTCACAGGGTAGTACAGAACCATCTGCTGCATGGAGCTCAAGAGGTGCTCTGGTCTTTTTCACTAGGATGCAGCTTGATTTCTTGGTGATCTTTGGGATAATCATCTGATAGTTTTCAAATGGTGTAGAAGGGTTGTACCCAGGGATATACGGTGTAGCCCTTCTGTGGACCCAGCCATTAATGCTAAAAGAAAATAAGACAAAGATGTTGGTCACAATCAGCTGGATAGAAGCCACCTAAACCACCACCTTCACCGAGCTGCTCCTATCAGTTCTACCAACCGGTTGCTCGCGACTTCTGTTATGCACTGGGCTATCTTTGTTTCGCAGGGTGATATTATGGATGTTATCTTGAACCATCAACTGAATGCAGCTACTAAACATTCTTCTTGTTGCATGGTACCATTGAGAGAGCTTTCTCCTTTCCTGAACTCTGTCGACTTTTGCTGCCTCATGTAAGCATTATGGAACAGGCTCTACTCTTCCTCAGGCTTCAGAGATTCCAAAACCTGGATTGCCACCTTGTCTACGACTTCAGAATAGGATTATGTCGCACCAGCTCTGATTGTGAAGTGCTGTGGCATCCAGTAAACTGTAAAGCTTACTTCAAACTGTGGTCACTCATCTATATGGGAACTTTTGTTTAACACTCAAAACTTTCTGGAACATGACTGTAAATCCACTGGAGCGATCATGTCTGGGAGAGTTTGTGGTCCTGTCTGAGTGACTTCCTTCGGTAGCCTAGTCAATTTCTGTACAAATGACTTACTCTTAGTCTAACTTGGAAACCCATTCACTGTACAGGATATTGCATACAAGCCTATTTTGCCTCTTGTTGCTGGTGCACGTTAGCTGGAACTTTTTATTTGTGTTTTTCCCCAAGTATATTTTTCTTCCTGCCTCGAAGACTTATTTCTAAACAAGTCATGAATGTACAGTTTTGGGGTATTTGTGGCATGGCGTGCATCTGCAGTTAAGTATTGCTATGTGCTTAGAACTGACGTTCCTGTGGAAGTCCCCAGCACCTCCCACACAGCATTGCTAAATGTTGGCACACATTACCGCACATGTTACACCCAGCGGGTAGGTTATTAGTTCGCTCGTCCTCTGCACGGCAGCAGACAGTTCAACTCGCTATTCAAACAACCTGGGTCAAGGAAAAGTCGAGCTTTTAAAGTTGTGGCGGCGGCCACCTGCACCACAGCTTCTGCTTGACCACGGGGGGCCTTCGTGCAGCTGCATAGGTGAGGTGGTGGGTGGTCTTACCCAGGAAAGGTGGACGGTCAAGGGGAAGAGAAGCCCGTGAGAATCCTTGAGATATTTCCAGGCATTGAGCCTTGTAGATTTTGGCAGCTCCTCGGGTTCTCCTTTACCTTTTAACTCTGCTGTTTTGGGCCAAGAGCAGCGGCGAGTTTGGTGACATCATTGACGGGAAGCTCTCCCCTTCAGCAGGCTCTGTGACATCAGCGTGGCATCCGACATGAGCAGTCCCTGCCCCTTTCTTGGAATGTGTCAGTGAGTCACTGACTGTTCTCTCTCCCTCCCCGCCTCTTCCAAACTCCGCCTTCTGAGGAGCTGTTTTTGTTTTCTTATAAACTTCGCCTTCTGTGTACTTAATTCCTTCCCAGGCCAAGGTTTCAGTGCCCTGGGTGTCTTGTTAGCAGCATTCCTCACCTGAAGGCCTAGGCACACGGGTATTTAAAACGGCCCTATTTGGTGTATTGGTTCTCGATTTGAACATAGTATCACACCAGGAGAGGTCGACAGTTTTGGTAGGGAGGTGGGTGGGCGGATCAATCACGCACACAGACAGACAGACAGACAGACACGCGCACACACACACACGCGCGCACACACACACACACACACACACACACACACACACACACACACACACACGCGCACACACACACACACACACACACACGCGCACACACACACACACATACACATACACACACACACATACATGCACACACGCACCAAACATTAAACAAAAAACGTACCTGCCCTGCAACTCCCAAGAGGAAAGCCTCCGAGGTTCCAGAACGGTTGGGACTGCTGCCTTGTCTAGAAGGCAGCAGTTCTTCACTCCTCACAAAGTGGGATGGGGTCAATAAGTCTTCTGACCCCAATCCACTCTGTGACGAGGTGTCACTGATTGACAGTCTGCCCTGGGCCCTTCAGGGCTTACAACTGAAGCACCCAGGTCCGAGGCAATCAGTGATGCTCCTCCTCGTCATGAGGGGGAGGGCCTTGAGGCACTTTAGCCAGGCTGAGGAGGCCCAACCAAAAGAGCTGTGAAATCCTCAGCCTGGCAAAATTCAACTTGAGCAGCCAAAAGCCTGCACATTTAGCGCATGTTTGTTTAACCCCTAGCTGCCTGACCTGAACAAGAAGAGTATCTGTCAGGTTGACCTTTCCTCAGCCTGATAGGCACTCTTCTTCGAAATAGATGAGCGGGCGGTGTCCGTTCCCTGTATAGACAGGATGCTAGTGTATAATCAATCAATCAGTCAAGTGACTTGTAAAGCGCGACTACTCACCCGTAAGGATCTCAAGGTGCTGAGGGGAGGGGTACTGGAGGGGGGAGGGGACCGCAGGGGGAGGGGACCGCTGATCCGTCTATCACACCGAGCTTGCCTCCTTTTTCGGTGAGGCCTAGAGACAGAGCTGTGTCTCTAGCCTCGTCTTTTCTAAACAAGTCATTTTAAAATATACGTATATTTACAAACATATAGGGGTGTTCTGTCATCTTCCTTAACCCATTGGGGTTTTTACGTGTTAATCTTAATTGGCCTGCCTACAGAATGTAGCAATGAGTCATCCCTCCTGATCCGTTGATGTTATTACACTGAGCGTGACACACTTTGCCAGATACTTTATGGCGAGTGCTGACGTGTCTGGGCTTCAAGGACACTCTTATTGATATATACATCCTAGTGGTGATCGCCACTAGGTACTTCTAGTTGGGTCAGCTGTTTCATAGCAAAAGTGTGTCTTGTGTTGTTAATAACTTTGACACCATTTGACCAATCTCCACGAAGCCGTCCAAAAAGGTTCTACTTTTTTACTGGTTTGTGCATGGAAAGTCAAGCGAGGCTGAGAAAAAAAGCGGGGAGGGGGTGCCGAAACACATAATCCCCATGTATTTTCCATAGATTTCTTTAAGACGGGCTACCGCAAAAACTGTCGAACAAATTGTACCAAATTTGGCAGCAATCTAGATCTTGAGTCTGCAGATTGTGCAGTTTATGATTTGGTGTAATTCTGTTTAGAAGTTTTTGAGAAACTAAGGTTAAAAAATAACAGTGAAATTCAGCCGTTATAGTTATCTGAGCTAATTATAACTTCTGGCAGGAGCCGTCAAAGCCTCCGTCAAGTCAGAGAAAACTGTTGTGTCCCAGGGGTGGGCACCCCCGGGCATAGCAGGAGCCGGCCCAGGGGGTAGGGGGGTAGCCTCCATGGCCATTATTTGCTCCAGGAGAGGGGTACGCTGCTCCCTCCTTTGATCTGCACGGGCAGACCATGGGAAGTTGGTGGTCCCCGGGTCTTGGAGGGTGAGGGGATGTCCGCGTGGGCCCCCACCCACCAATTTTTCTTTGTCCACGGGGAGGTGGTGGTCCCTGGGGCTTGTAGAGCCCATGAAGGGGGGCCTGTAAGCCCCCCTCTTTTTTTATCAATGAAGCCCTTGAGAGATGGTGGCCCCAGGGGGCTCAATGAGCATTCGGAGAGGGCCATGTACCCCCACACCCTCCCCCTTTTTAAAACAAAAAAAATGCCACTGGAACTTGTCCCACCCAGGAACTGTATTCAAAACGAGTGCGGGAGCCTGCGTGTATTTTTTTTTTTGTTGCTGTGGATTTGCGGCTTGGCTTTGTCTCTTTTTCACAGCAAAAATAAAAAGGTGATTGTTGGCCCTGTCAGGGACACAGTGGAGCACCACCACCGCACCTATAGGGTCAGGGCATTCCTGTTTTATAAAAAAAAGTTGTTTATGGGACTCGGCTGAAGCAGAGTCCTAAAATGGCTTCATCCCTTCCTGGTTGAAGTATTTGCAGCCAGTCAGACCTCACCATAGAATCTGTGCTTTTACTTAAATTTCTCATCAACTTCTGAACAGAGTTACACTGTATAACTGAAAGTGTGATATGCAAACCAAAATCTACCTTCTTGCCAAATTTGGTGCAATTCCTTCCGGCGGTTCGGGCTGTTGTAGTGTTCTAAGCTCCTATGGGAATTACCATAAGAAATTGTTTTTTTTTAACACCCTTCTCCCCTCCACTTTTTCTTGGCCCCCGCTTGACGGATCTCCCTGAAACTCGCTGTGAAACCTTTTTTTGCAAAATGTCATTAAGATTTGTCAAATGGTGCCAAAGATACAAGCAAGTCAAAAAATGCTTTTCTATAGAAACATGGTCCTAACTACCATCACATATTTGAAAAAATATATATAAAACCATTGCAGACTTTTTGGCATTTTCAATGCTTGTTGGTTGGTATGATGTACCATCTTATTAGTTCTCGAAACACAATATTCCCACAAATAGTGTAGGGGCTCCCTGCAAAGAATAACCACTTGCCAATCAGATCTTTGGTACAACTGAAGTGCAAAAAAGAGCATAATTGGTTTTAAAAAAACGCTTCCCAAAAGAAATCTTCTGTAACACGTTTTCCTTAAACAAATGTTCCACTGCGCTGAGGAAGAGTCAGTTTCACGCACAACAGTATACATGATCTCATGAGATAGGTAATCTAGTAATAAGTGTGCTCATTATATTTATCTGTTTAACATCTTTAACCACAAGAGTTGCCTCTGATTGACCTGTAGAACCGATTACCTGTAGGTCTTACATCATTCTAACCATAAGAGCCCCTCTTCTTGAACGCAAATAATGGTCTATGGCTCCACTCACAGATTACATAGAGCTACTATAGTTTGAGTCAGCGCTGTTTCAGGCGCTATCGGGGGGGCAGTTGATTTCCACCCAAATTAGTGGAAGAGCTGCAGGCAAGAGACCCCCAGAGGGTTCACGGTCAATTATTCTTTTCACTGACGTAAGCGACAAGTCCACTTGGTAAGACTACATTAACTGGACATAAATTGTTAATTTCTTCGCTTTAAACAATATTGATTATATTAGTAAACAATCTCAATCTCCTGTCAAAACAATGCACATGCATTCAACCCAGCTCAAAGGCACAATATAGTTCAGTCTCACGGATCTCACAGCTGCACTTCATGTTTCCTATAACAATATTTGCCTCCAAAGACCGCCCTTAACACAATACACCAGCATCCCTTAGGTGCACTCATTTCAAAGACTATTTCATACCCTAAAAGCACACACAGAATTTACCTCTTAACATAAATCAAGCTCAAGATACACACTCCAGTCCTTCAGATGACGTGTCCTGGCTACAGACTCCAAACCTCTACTACAAAACATATACACAAAATATTAACCACACCCATAGTACCGATGAACCGACTCCAATAGAATACAGTCTCTGGTCTGTGACATAAACCTTACAGTGCCCGAAGCTATACTAACAGGAATGCGTTGATATAGAACTCTTAGTTAACTTAACATAACATGAGGACCCCGCCTAGCAGACCCGGCAGCAAGAAGGCCCCATGGTTCACCGACGAACTCAAGAGCTCCAAGAAGAACTGCCGAGCCCTCGAGAAAGTCTGGAGAAGGGAACCGACACCGGACAACAGGACCTCCTTCAAACTTGCCACCCGGAAACACCACCAGCTGATCCGCGCCGCCAAGAAAACAGCATTCAAGGACCGGTTGGACAACAACGCACACAACTGCAAGGAACTCTTCAACATCGTGAAAGAGCTTTCCAACCCCAGCGCAGGAAACATCGACATCACCCCATCGCAAGACCTCTGCAACTCCCTCGCTTCATACTTCCACAACAAGATCGCGGACATACACAACAGCTTCAACAACCAACCAACGCACACCATGACCGAACAACCACCCCCCACCACCACCCTCCACGCCTGGACCCCGATCAGCACCGAAGACACCATCCGCACGATGAACTCCATCCACTCCGGATCACCGACCGACCCCTGCCCTCACCACGTCTTCAACAAGGCCGACGCTGTCATCGCACCCCACCTGCGAGACATCATCAACACATCCTTCAACACCGCCACCTTCCCTGAGAGCTGGAAGCACGCCGAACTCAGCGCTCTACTCAAAAAACCAACAGCAGACCCCACCGAACTCAAGAACTACCGCCCCATCTCGCTCCTCCCGTTTCCAGCCAAAGTAATCGAGAAGACCGTCAACAAGCAGATGGCCGCCTTCCTCGAGACGAACGGATCCCTCGACCCCTCACAGTCCGGCTTCCGAGCCAACCACAGCACCGAGACCGCCCTCATCGCCGCCACCGATGACATCCGAGCCCTGATGGACAATGGAGAAACAGCGGCCCTCATCCTCCTAGACCTCTCCGCAGCATTCAACACGGTCTGCCACCGCACCCTAGCACGGCGCCTCAGCAACATCGGAATCCAGGACAAGGCGCTGGAATGGATCATCTCCTTGCTCGACGGAAGAACACAGAGAGTCCGCCTACCACCGTACAAGTCAGAGGCCTCCGAAGTCATCTGCGGCGTCCCCCAAGGATCATCTCTGAGCCCCACCCTCTTCAACGTCTACATGAGCCCCCTCGCGGCCATCGTACGCAAACACAACCTCAGCATAATCTCCTACGCCGACGACACCCAGCTGATCCTCTCCCTGACCAACGACCCCGCCGCCGCCAGAGCCAACCTGCACGAGGGGATGAAAGAGGTAGCCGAATGGATGACGACCAGCCGCCTGAAACTGAACTCGGACAAGACGGAGGTCCTCATCCTGGGCTCCTCACCCTCCGCCTGGGACGACTCCTGGTGGCCTCCCACCCTGGGCACCGCACCCAAACCGACAGACCATGCACGCAACCTGGGCTTCATCCTGGACTCCTCCCTCTCCATGACCAGGCAAGTCAACAACGTCTCCTCAGCGTGCTTCAACATCCTACGCATGCTACGGAAGATCTTCTGGTGGATCCCCACCGAGACCAGGAAGACCGTCACCCAGGCCCTCGTCACCAGCCGACTGGACTACGGCAACGCCCTCTACGCCGGTACCACCGCCAAGCTCCAGAAGAGACTCCAGCGGATCCAGAACGCCTCAGCCAGACTCATCCTCGACATCCCACGAACCAGCCACATCTCCGGACATCTGAGAGACCTTCACTGGCTCCCCGTCAACAAAAGAATCACCTTCCGCCTCCTCACCCACGCACACAAAGCCCTACACGACCAAGGCCCGAGCTACCTCAACAGCCGAGTCAACTTCTACGCTCCCAAACGCCACCTCCGATCAGCCAACCACGCCCTCGCCGCCGTCCCCCGCATTCGAAGAGCGACTACAGGAGGAAGGTCCTTCTCCTACCTGGCCGCCAAGACCTGGAACTCCCTCCCTCCCGACCTGCGCCTGACCCAAGATCACCTCTCCTTCAGGAAGAAGCTGAAGACCTGGCTGTTCGAGCAGTAGCGGCACCCCCCCTCCCCCCCCCCAGCGCCTTGAGACCCTACGGGTATGTAGCGCGCTTTACAAGTGTCACTGATTGATTGATTGAAAGTGGTCGTTGATACAACTAAAGGAGGAGGCTTAATATGTAAAAAAAAATTGTGTTGAGGCATATCCCTATTTAGGTCTCGGCTAGAAGTGCGCAAAGCGCGTTCTCGCCGAGAACTACAGTCAGCGGCTCAGCAGACAACTAGTGGAGACAAGAGCTGGCCACGCGCGCGCATCATCGTCAATGGGAGAGGGAGAGACAAGAGCGGGCCACGCGCGCATGGGATTTGGTCGCGCGCGTGAGTCAGTCTCGGAGCTGCCGATGTGCACGCTCACGGCGATGGCGTCTCCGCCACGCGCCACAGCCCCATAATGAAGGTGACGTCCGTGAACGCTCACCGTCTCCGGTGGCTGCTGCGCGCGGGCCCAGCTGGCGGCCGCTGCTCTTGGACTGCCGGCCCTCGCTGGACTTCCTGTGCTCCAGCGCTCGCGGATCGCTGAATGTCAACTTGACGGAGTAAGTAGCGCAGCCTCTTTCTGCCCCCTCAAGCAGGCAGCGGCACCCTCACCTACCCTCACTCCCGTACTGCTTGTTTTTTACTCCCCGGAGGCGCCTCGCAGGAAGATGAGATAGCTTTTCATGCAGGTTTGGACAGGAGGGATGAACCGAAGGCTTTTGTTTGTGAGAGGATAGCTGAGAGATGATGTCAGGGCATCTGACAATGTACCTTCATTTCATATTTTTTGTGTAACTGTTGGTTTCCCTAGATGCAAGTGTTTGATGTGTATTACAAACAACCTTCGTGAGAAAATTCTACACTGTGAGTTGCAGTGCTTAGCATGTTTACAAAAGCGACATTCATATTCAGTAAACAATTCCATTTTAAGTTCAGTTTTATTTATTTCAGAAGGGCTCTCAAAAGCGCCGAACCCCCTGGCTCAAGCAATGCAACAAAAGTGACTTTTTATCCCTCAACACTATGGTTGAACCAGGAAACTGCAACACATAATTATTAAATTAGGTTTCCATAGCTCCCACTTCACAATTGGTTCCCGTGGGAGGGGCATAAAATACACACAATACCGACCCACCACCACCCAATCACAGGGACGAGTCAGAGTCTGCTTTTATATTCTTTCCAAGGCCTTTCTGACCCACTTATAGCACAAACTCAGGTTGGGGCAGTAAGTGCAACTATAAATGTTTTTGTATTGTGAAAGGTTGGTATGCTGAACGAGACACAAATAACTTGAACAACATGGGCAAGTTGTACTTAATTTGTGCCTGTGGTTGCCATTGGTGGGCACTACCCTCGTATTCAAGGAGGATTTCTTTTTCAGCATCATATTTTGACATTGAGCACTAGAGACAAAAACACACAAGCATTTACGATTCAATGGTCTCGGCATTATTAAAGGTAGAGCTATTGGCATTGCTCATGATTTTTTTTTTAAACATAAATAAATGGTATTGTCATTTACAATGGCAATAGGTGAGCATTAGAGAGTAGGCGAGAGTATTCGCGGACACAGAGCCACGCACACACACAGAGACAGAGCCACGCACACATACACAGACAGAGCCACACACACACACAGACAGAGCCACACACACACAGAGCAGCGCGCGCACACACAGACAGAGCCACGCGCACACACACAGAGCTGCACGCACGCACACCGAGCCGCACGCACACACGCGCGCACGCACACACACACACACACACACATACACACACATACAGAGCCGCACACACACACAGAGCCGCGCACACACACACACGGAGCCGCGCACAAAAGCACACGGAGCCGCGCACAAACACACACGGAGCCGCGCACACACACACAGAGCCGCGCACACACACACAGAGCCGCGCACACACACAGAGCCACACACACACACACACACACACACACAGCCGCGCGCACACACACACAGACAGAGCCGCGCGCACACACACACAGACAGAGCCGCGCGCACACACACACAGGCAGAGCCGCGCGCACACACACACAGACAGAGCCACGCGCACACACACACAGACAGAGCCGCGCGCACACACACACAGACAGAGCCGCGCGCACACACACACACAGACAGAGCCGCGCGCACACACACACACACAGACAGAGCCGCGCGCACACACACAGACAGAGCCGCGCGCACACACACACAGACAGAGCCGCGCGCACACACACACAGACAGAGCCGCGCGCACACACACAGACAGAGCCGCGCGCGCACACACACACATAGACAGAGCCGCGCGCGCACACACACAGACAGAGCCGCGCGCGCACACACACAGACAGAGCCGCGCACACACACACACAGACAGAGCCGCGCACACACACACACAGACAGAACCACACACACACACAGACAGAGCCGCGCACACACACACAGACAGAGCCGCGCACACACACACACACAGACAGAGCCGAGCACACACACACAGACAGAGCCGCGCACACACACACAGACAGAGCCGCGCGCGCACACACACACACAGACAGAGCCGCGCGCGCACACACACAGACAGAGCCGCGCAAACACACAGACAGAGCCACGCACACACACACGGACAGAGCCGTGTGTGTGCGTGGCTCGGTCTGTGTGTGTGTGTGTGTGTGTGTGTGTGTGTGTGTGTGTGTGTGGCTCTGTGTCCGGGAATACTCTCTACTACTGTCTAATGCTCACCTATTGCCATTGTAAATGACAATACCATTTATTTATGTTTAAAAAAAAAAGAAAATGAAAACAAATTTCATGAGCAATGCCAATAGCTCTATCTTTAATAATGCCGATACTTTGAAAAAAATAATGCCGAGACCACTGCATTGCAAATGCTTGTTTGTTAACTCGTAGATCTTTGCTGTTGTACGTGTTAGGAATTACATTATCTGAATTCGAGGTATTTTATGTATGAGGAGCCTGATCTTTACAGTTTAGTTTAGATTTTGCATTTGGGAATCACAACCCCAAATATGACAAAAGCTTTGGCAAAGCATATAGGTCGGGCATTGGTTGTCAGGCATTTGACTGTCAGTGAATGTTTTTGTTTTGTCATTGTTTTTGCAAAACTTTCCTGTTGAAGAAGCTACTGGACCCTCAGCAGTTTAAAACAAATGGGTAAAAACAACATTTTATCCCAAAAGCACAAGTTGCCATCGTAGTACCTGGCACTTAAAGGAAATACTTTATATGTGATGTACTCCTTGTGAAAGGGCAGAACACCATCACTCACAGTGAAGTTAGGCACTGGCTCATATGGGCGGCCCATTGTCCCATACTTTATACTGTAGTGGACGGAAAAAATGTACACGAACAGTGACAGGCGGAGGAAGAGGGCTAACTGAAAGCTCCTGTAAGTAAATGTTCTACATATAATATTAGTGAAACCATAAGGTCTTGGCTAATGCCAGACATAAAATGAAAAAGTCTCTTGAGTCTATCCGAGTTAAAAATCAACTTGTGGCGTTTCAATTTTGTTCACAAACTGAGATGGGGTGAACTTGGCTCTTTGGGCTAGTAAACATATTGCATGTCTTTTGTAATTCCAAGAGGGGAGACGTATAACACAATGCACCATCGCAACAGGGGCCGTTATAATGACAGAGTGGAAAATATGTACCACTTACCGAGAAGTCAAAGTGAATTACAGCAAACGATAAAAAACGTATGAGAATCAACCCCCCCCCCCCCCCCCCCACCACCACCACACCACCCCCGTACAAAGGAAATCTCTGTTTCCTGTGACCGGAATCATGCCACCTGCAATCAGTAGATTGGTGGTCTGCTGGGTGTGTCTGAGTGATATGTAGCAGAATACATACAGCCTCAGTTGCAGACTGCAGGTTTATCACACATGCGTTGTGCAAGGGAGAACAGTAGTATGCTGTAGAATGTCCTGATTACTCACCAGTAGTCTTCATTGCGTTTTGTCGTTTTCCATCTTCGCCCCGTTGATCATTTGTGAGGTGAATCTCACTGCACAAGTTATCCTTGGCACGAGGATTTTTTTGGGAGTGTCCCAGGTACTTTCCTGTAATCTTCCTTATTCTTAGTCCTTCTGGGCCTCACTCCAGTCATTACAAGTAATGAAGAGGGATAAAAAGGTATTGGCAGGCACTTCTGCAGACGTCTTGGTTTCTTTCTGTGCTGCTTTGGTTTGGTAGTACATTTCAAATAAGAGTTTGGTTCAAACACATGCTGTTTGTTCTGATTTCCTTCTTAGTGGTTTGGAGACTCCTCCTCAAGTAAAGTGTTGGCATTCTTGATGTGTTGTGTGTTCACAGAAGTGGGTGTTGCTTCTAAATGGTATTTGGACAAAATATTGAGTTGTGAATATCGGGATACAGAAAAAGCGCAAAGAAATATTGTGAAAGAAAATATCGTGATGCAGCAATATCGTTGTCAATAACATTGATTTTTGTTTTTTTACAGGTAAGTAATATCGTTGTTAACAATGTTGTTGCTAATATAATTTTCAATTATATAGTTGTAAAAAATATCGTTTTTTAAATTATCTTAATGTGTTTTAGTTCATGTATTAATTTGTGTTATTATTGTTTGTATAAGTCTTAATATTTTTTAATATAGTTTGTAATTTGAAATGATAATTTTTAATTTGATTTCTAACAGTAATTTGTAGTGCATCAGATTGCTAGGTTTATAGGGGTATAGGGTGGCAAGTTAATAAGTTACAACAATGAATTATGAATGTATTTAATTGATTACTAATTATGTAAATTGTGAAATACATTTTTTGTGTTTGTTATATTTTAGGTGCAGGTGGCAGGGTTTGTAGAGGTACAGGGTGGGAAATTAAGTATTAAATAACAATTCATTTATTAATTATTTAATTGATTATTAATTATGTAAATTGTGAACTAAATATATTTTTTAGTTATATTATAGGTGTGGACAGTTCAGTTTGTAGGGCTATAGGATGGGAAGTTAAGTAATAATTATCAATTATTTATTCATTTTTAATTACTAATGATGTACATTATATAATTTTGATTTATTTTAGTTATGTTTTAGTTGCGGGTGCTAGGTGTGTAGTGGTATAGGGTGGGACATTTAGTAAGTAATTAACAGATAACTAGTTAATTATCAATTATGTAAATTGTTATACCTATTATTATTTTTTGTTTTGTTTTTATAATTCTTTTTATTAAAAAGTAGCCAGTCACACCTTTAGACATTTACATACTTGAAAGATATTGTTTTGCAGACTTGACAGTACATATTTTCTGTAGCACCTTTACATTAAGACATGATGGGTAAGTACAATTAGGGTGACGTTTTATCGTCTAGGGAGGGAAGGACAGGAGGCTCACAAATATACCCACAATATGCATTCAATTTGGCCCAGATAGCAATCCATTTTTTAGGGCAGCCTCGCGCATCGTAAACCGTTTTTTCCCTGGTCATGCACCAGTCCATATCCGCCTTCCAGGTTCTAATCTTCGGCGGTATTACTGCCCCCCATTGTTGTACAATATTCCTTTTTGCTGTAAGTTGACCCAGGGTTGCCCATAGTTTATATACCTATTTATTTTTGTTAGATTTTTGCTGCTTGGTTTGTGGGGATATAGTGTAGGAGGTTAATTTAGCAATTACTAAATATTTTGTCTTTAATAAATTGTTTAATAATCATATAAATTGATTGTTTATTTATTTTTTATATAGGTTATTTGTTTTTTTTTGTTAATTAATGTTCATATTAGGAGGTTTATATTTGTTCTAAATTAATAGGGTTATTAAAATATGTAATGTGTTTGAAGTTAAATATTTTCTCCACTGTTGCACAGACTGGAGTGCGAATAGTAAATGTAACCTCTTCGAAGACCAATGCTTTCCATATTGTTACATAGTCTGGAGTGGGAATAGTATACATTACCTCTCTGAAATCCAACGCTTTCCGTACTATTGCACAGACGGGAGTGGGAATAGTAAATTTAACCAGTCTCAAGTCCATCGCTTTCCCTACTGTTACAGAGACTGGAGGTGGAATAGTTAATCTTACTGCTCCTAAATCCAATACCTTTCTTAGTGTTGACCTGTTTGGAGTGGCTAGTAACTGAAACCCCTCTGAAAGCCTATGCTTTCATTACTGTTGCATAAACTGTAGTGGGAATAGTATATCTACTAGCAGCCCGTCCCGACGTTGTCCGGGTATGAAATAAAATATGTGTAATGTGTGTATTCAGATATGGTCATTCGCGTGTTCCCCCACTTGAGGCCCAGCTGCAGCCCAGGTTGATGTTAGCAGGTGCGTGTCCCCCCGCTTAAGGCCCAGCTGCAGCCCTGGTTCATGTTAGCAGGCGCATGTACTTAGTGTAGTGATCCGCCGCCTGAATTCCGCTACAGCCCTAGCTGATGTTAGCAGGCGCGTGTAATTTGGTTTAATGTGATAGTTCAGTAACAGCGGGCATGAGAGGCTGCAGTAATTGTCTCCGCAGACACGCTCAGTTGCGTGTGCCCCCGCTTGAGGGCCAGCGGCGACCGTCTAACAATTAGAATTGTGTGAGTCTTGAATGATTGTTTCCTGCTGTTCTTATTTTTTTTATGACCCACACCGACGCTCTTCGGCCCCAAGTGCTTTTTAGACGCACCCAGGCCAAGCCAGACACTGCGGTCGGCCCTTTCAGATGCACCCAGGCCAAGGCACACACTGCATTTGGCACCCCAGTATGTGTGAGACAACGGGCAGTCCCACAAGGGAGACTTGCGAATGGTTACTTACCACGCTTCGAGGTGAACGCCTTTGTGACACCCCCAGCACACGATCTGTTTAATGTACGACCCAGATGGCATGAAGTGCGGAACGTAGCACATGCCCCCAGCGTCAGTCACGTCCCCAGCGTGCCCCTTGATGCGACGCAATTGCGTAATTGGCGCTTCACATGGCATGAAGTGCGGACACACGCCCACAGCGCGGACACACCCCCCCAGCGTTTGTCACGCCCCCAGCACATGCCCACAGCAGAATGCAGACACGCCCACAAGGGACTACTTTGCTGGCACAGTTCCTTTACCTTTTAAATGTATATGGTGGCCGTCTGCATAGCCTATGTCCTTCTGCTGCAACTGCCCTTTCCAACGCTGTATTGGGTGTTGTGATTGGTGCTGTGGTTACTGAGATTACCCGCCTCAAAGGTTTGGGCTCTCTTTATAATATTAGTATGGATTATCCCCAGACTTCAATTCTTTTCTTAATAATATCTTATTTTTATTTGTTTATATAGTTTTATATTTATGTATTTATATTTAATTTGGTAATATATTTAGTGTTAATATTTTGTGTATATATATATTATTTTTTTCATACACATACACACACACACAAGCATCCCGTAACTCCTCCATAACTCTGGCGCGGACACAACTCTTTTCTCATATTTTATTTTGTGCAAAAGAGCTGTACCAAAAATAATTATTTATGAAAGTGTAACCCTTTTTCAAAAATAGACCGTAAGAGTGCCAATAATCCCTGGCATAGACCTTTTGCTCCAGCATTCCAATGGCCGTCTTTCTGTTTCTGCCTGTTAATATTTTGTATAATGTAAGTTTTCTAGTTGTAATGTTGTATCTGCATTTTAGCCCTTGGTCCTCGAGTAGTACCACCTGTTAATGGCCCTCTCCATGGTTATAATTCTGAGCCACACTTTGTGAGAGAGAGACATTAACTGCTGGTATAAGACACGCCAACAGGCTGTAATGCTATATTCAGAGTGGCAACAGAAAAGGATTTAAATATGTTGCTCCCCATATTTCCTATGTTGTCAACCTCCACTTCATCTTTCTTCTTTAAAAACATAAATAAACTTAACACACTGCTGTGCTCCACTGCAATGACATTTAGCATAGATCCTTAGTATGATAAATGTATTGCAGTTAAAGCTGAGGGATAAAGTGCAAGAAGGTCTTGCATTATCTGTGTGATCTGCCACTGACAGACTACAGCTCCAGCAGAGTTTACTTAAGACCTGGTACCCAGTCAGTGACCCCTAGATGCTGGGACAAGAAAAAACTGGGATTGAGACATAAGACAGGGAGTGAAAGAACTGGTAACCTTGGGAGTAGGGCGGAACACCATGATTCTGGGACAAGGCAATCCGAGAGACGTACAGGGAAAAAACTGATTTTAGGAAAGGAAAAAACAAGGCACAGATATGAGATTTTTGGGTCAGAGACATGGAAACACAGAAATAGAGGACCAAAGATCTATGACAGAGAACGTTGCATGGTGAGCATGTCTTTTGCAGACACTGTGCGAGGGGAACATAGGAACTGGGAGAGGAGATACGAGCACTGGGAAAGGGCAACACGGACACTGGGACAAAGAACCATGGAGATGAGGAAAATTTTCCAGCGTCTCCCAATCAGCACCCGGAAAACCGCCACGCATGCCCTGGTCACAAACAAGCTGGACTACAAGAACACCCTCTATGTATGCCAGGATCGTAAAAAAAGCTTTCCAGAAGGCTGCTGTCCCTTTAAAACATAGCAGCCAGAATCACTCTCAGCCTTCCATGCTACACTCATCACACCACACTTGAAGGAGCTCCACTGGCTCAATTAGCACAGTTCAAACTCCTCACCCACGCTTTCAAGGCACTACATAACACTGACCTAGCATACCTCAACAACAATGCTTTCTCAAACCTTCAAGACACATCTGCTCATCCGGACTTCTACCTGCACCCATCCCATGCATACGGAAAAATAGATCTGGCGGTTGAGCCTTCTCCTACGTAGCTCCTAAAGCATGGAATGAACTGCTGCTACACATAAGACTCTCCCCCTACTTCTTTAATTCTGCAGCAAGCTGAAGACCTGGCTTTTCGAGTAGTCCTTCAAGGCCGTGGGCCTTGCTTGGCTCACACGTGCTCAGCGTCAGGGTGAAAGTGTACTCTACAAATCTGCATGCCATAACATAACAGGCACCATAGAGTGGTTATGAGAGTAAGGGAAACCGTTTCCTTGAGAAGGTAAAACAGTCCTCCGTACAGGAGAGCATGGACCCCCTGCAAGAATGGTAGAGACATGGGGCAGGGGAACTCACACTTTAACAGGGGAAACACGGTCCCCAGCAGAGGGAAAAGTGTGGAGGGGAACACGGATCTCAGTTTAGGGTAACATATATCCCAGGAAAGAGGGGAAAGTGCCCAAGATACCTAGGCTGGAAATAACAAATTTAGGTGTGGGCAAACATGCGCACTGAGGTAGGGTCACACTAACATTGGGATGGAGAAACCGCATGTTCGGGGTAAACAGAGGATTGCATGGACATAGGTTCACAGACAGGAGTTAAGAGAGCATGGGCCCATCTTGGACACACAAATTTAGGACCAGGTGAACGCAGGCTCAGGTACTGGCAGACAGAGGCGAGATCAAGATACCGGGACAGAGAATCTCATATTTTACCTCAGGGAATACATGGGCTTGCGTGACAGGGAAATCAAACACAGGAATTGGAACAGGGACTTTCAAACACTGTAACCTGGACAGGATCAAGGACCAAAGCCATGAAGGTAGAGCAACAGGGAATCAATGACCAAGAAACATGGACTGACAGGAGGACAGGAAAATACAGTGTCTGGAGAAAACGGCTGGGGGACTGAGACACACACATTGTAGTAGGAAGAAGAGACCACACCCCCAATCTACATCACCTATGCAAATTACAAGTCACAAAATATCAATGTATACATTTTAGGAAAATTCATCCGATACTTTTTGCAGAAGTTTTTACTTGACGCTTAACAAATGCCCAGTGCCCTTGAAAATGTATTTGTTTTCACCTCTCTACAACTTTTCCACTGTCATAACATTATGTACTAATGGGTCCCTTGGATTCTGCGGAGTGTCACAAGGACTAGTCCTTTCCAATTAGTTTGCTCTGAGCCCCTCTGCACTTTTAGTGTCGCTGTCATATCTGTGGGATTTTATTCATCACAGTCTGCGTTGTGCATCAGTGGAAGCCGCAGCGGCATGCTGTAAATTCATGTTTGTGACATTACAAAAATGAGCAATAATCAATTGCATTCGGCATATACACTGGAAAATCAAAGATTATACCCTGTGGGCTAGCATTCTGTCCTGTGTATTGCAGAAACACCCATCATAGGTTTTGCAATATTGCATCACCACGATGTTTTTTTCCACTTGCCCAGGCTAATGACAGCTCATGTTGTATTAGTAACTATCAGTTGGAAAGCAGCTGCAGTTACCTCTTCGGCGCAAGCTGCTATTTTGGACAGGTTAAGTGTGACTCGTAACAGCTGATCAAGAAAACCTTAGCTCATGCGGTAGACTGAAAATTATGTGCACAATGAGAGCACGTGCGTTCTATGCCGTAATGCTTAGAAATAAGTTGCTGGGATATTTTTCATCTTTTATGTTGGGTTTGTGAAGTTGAAAGAAATGATAACAGAAAACCTGCAAATATTATAGTCCTTTTCTTCTTACAGTCCAGAAAGCCACAGCGAGTCAATTAAAAATGTATTCAAAATAGTGGACTTACAGGCACAGGCATCAAAGCCTTTTGCGATCGCAAACGGTGCGAATCGCAAAAATCGTCCGTTTGCGATCGCAAAATTAACTTTTGCGATGCATTAAGGGTCAAGGCCCTCGCAATTTGAGAATTCGCAATTAATTGCGAGTTCTCAAATTGCGATTGCATTAAGGGAATCACATTTTGCGCTTCCTTAAATGCAATGCATTAAAGTTAAAAAATCTGCGATTTCGCAAATAGGGGGAGCAAACTACCATGAAGTTGAACTTCATGGTAATTTGCAAAAACTTTGAAAAAAGCACTTTTGTGCATTTTTCAAAGTTTCATGTTGCGCACACACATGCCCTTAGGGCATGTGTGTGCGCAACATATGTGCACAGATCAATTTCAGGGGTGCAACAGGGTGTCCTTTTGGCACCCTTGAAATTGAATTCTCAATTTGCGATTCTCTAATGGAGAATCGCAAATTGAGAATGTCTTCCCATTCATTCCTATGGGCCAGGAGGTATTCCTTAATTGCAATTTGCGAGTCGCAATTAAGGAATGCTTAGAAATCGCAATTTTTTAAGCAATTTCTACATGCATAGGCTTTTGCGATTCCTTAATTGCGATTCCTTACAAATCGCAATTAAGGAATCGCGAAGGCCAACATTGATGCATGTGTCTGATAGTGTTGTGGAATGCATTTCCTCCTGACATTGCGAATTCACCATGGCTTTCTACATGGTAAGAGGGGTTTTGGTGGTACCTGACAAGTATTCTTCAAAAATTCAACCCTTTCATGTTCCCCGAACAGTAGCGGTGTCTGTCTCACAACTGGCTAGGCCAGAAATCCATGTTGAATACAGCTCAAACAATCTGGTCTCTTTAATTTAATTTTTGCTCTGAGAACCCTGGTTTTTAACATTTTGGTGGGTTATTGTACTTGTTTTCTCCAGTGCTGAGATTTAAAAACAATTTTTTTTTTTAGCTCTCGTTTGCATTTTTGGTTTGTAAACCTTTTCATTCCGTTACGTAAGCACCATTAAAATGAAAAAATGAGTTTTTTTTTTACTAGAATTAAAAATGAGCCAAGTTCACTATTTGGTGAACCATATTCCATATTGTATGAGAGCAAGCTAGTCCTCGGAACGTACCCCTCTTCTTGTCTAAAATTCTTAGGGAATTTCTTCCGAAAGATATCATTGTTTTTTTCTGCCTTTTCTTTATTCTCTTTTGAACATCTAGCATGCTCTCAATCTGTTCCTTTGTTGTGCAGCCGTCTGGTCTTTTTATAGTGTCCTGGAAAGGTTTATGTTAACACACATGCCCCCCCCCACCCCCATTCCCCCCCCGGGACCTTCATGTGACAGTCAGGTGGTGTTTGGTCTTTGAGCGCCTCCTTGCGCTGTTTATTCATCCTCAGTACAGTATTCACATGAACATTCCAGTTGCTGACTGCAAGCATAATTCAGATTCATTCACCATCATCGGTGCCTCCAAAACTGATTTTTCAATTTTTTTATTTTGGGGACTGACCTCTGGTTGAAGATAGAGCTGAGTCTTTTGAACCTTTTGGTTTGGGAATGTTCACGTTCAGGTCAAGAAAAATTTGAAAACTTTGTGGATGCCTGTTGACCAGTGACCTTCAACCGACCGGCAGATAAATAACACTATAACTTCCTTTATATATCACCTGTCGATGTTGCTGAAAGTTCACCATATTTAAGCCCATGATGACGCATCCACAGTTGCTAAAGCAGTTATAAGCTCTAACAAGCATTGGCAAGGCCAGTAGGTCTCGTCTATGCAAGCTTTGCCAAAATGTTTTAGCCATGTTGTACACCAGAGTGGCTGCTGTTCAGCATGGCTAAACATTAGTAGGGTAAAGGAGAGTGGCGTGAAGTGGCATAGAGTTCAGATTTGCAGTTTAAAGTGGCATAGAGTGCTGTCGTGCAGAATAGATTGGCATAGAGTACAGTGGAGTGCAGTGGCGCAGAGTGCAATAGAGTGGCGTAGACTACAGTGGCAGAGTAGATTGTTTCAGAGTAGAGTGAAGTCGTGTAGAGTACAGTGTCAGAGTGCAGTGGCTTAGAATGGCAGAGAGTGCAGAGTATACTGTCGTAGAGTGCAATGATGTATAGTAGAGGGGCATGGAGTGCAGTGGTGCAGAGTAGAGTGGCATAAAGAACAGTGGTGCAGAGAAGAATAGGTTGGTGTAGATTGCAGTGGCGCAGAGTAGAATAGAGTGGTGAAGAGTGCAGTGGTATAGAGTGATTTAGTGCACAGTAGATTGGCCTAGAGTGCATTGGTTTTGAGTAAAGTATAATATAGTGCATTGGCGTTGAGTGCAGTGGCATAGAGTGCAGTTTTGCAGTGTGGTGGCATAGAGTGAAGTGGTGCGGAGTGGTGTATAGTAGTTTGGGGTAGAGTGCATTGGCATCTCAACTCAGATGTGTAGCATCAAAGTACCAGGTCTTGAGTCCTTTTCTGAATTCAGGGATAGAGGAGGATGATCGGAGGTGCAAGGGGGAGGTCGTGGTGGCGAGGTAGGAGAAGGAGCGTCCTCCCCTGTTGCTTCGGCAGATGTGGGAGTAAGGGTGAGCGAGGCAGCGCGCAGGTGTCTGAAGGATTGGTAGAAGTTTAGGCAGTGGTTGATGTAGGCTGGTCCATGGCCATGGTGTAACTTGTAGGTGTGTGTCAACATCTTGGATTGGCATCTTTTCTGGATGATGAGCCAGTGGAGGTCCCTGAGGTGGGGTGTGATGTAGGTCCTTTTGAGGAGGTTGAATATGAGTCTGGCAACTGAGTTCTGTATGGTGTGGACTGGTGTAGAGTAGATAAGCATAGAGTGGAGGAGAGTACAGTAACAGTGTGGAATGGAGTGGTGCAGAGTAGAGGGCAGTGGCATGGAGTGGTGCAGAGTAGAGTATGCATGGTATGGTAGCGTACTGCCATTACAGACAACACATCTTCAATTGAAATGCCCATTACATTTGCACTCGTATACAGTTTTACAGATAAAAGTATACAGCGCATAAACAAATGTAAATGTATTGCGATTTATATAGCGCACGTATCACCCGAAGGCATCAAGGCGCTTGCCTTGGGAACCCGTCCTGGTATTCCCCTGTGAGATAACCCCAGCAGGGTATCCACAAGGTGAAAGCCAGGCATCTCGCCGCGAGGGGCCGTAGTGGAGATTAAGCAAGCTATTGCCCAGAGTCGCAGAGTGTGAACCCGTGAGTCGAGTAGGCACCGGAACGAGAATTATCGAGTCCGTGGAATTTTTGAGCGCAAGACCCGCCGAGGCGGGGAATTGAACCCTGATCCAAGACCGATCTCAGCTTCCGGGTCTGCAGCCTCTAACCCCTGAGCCACACTTCTCCACACGAGAATGTGTGGAAATGTATTCACCCAATGTATTGATTTGATCGTCAGCACAGGTCATTTACAGACATTTAAATTGTGTTGTGTGCTAGGAAAAAATAACATCTGTGCAGCCTTCCTCAAGCAGGCCCCCACTAGCCAGCATGATTGTCACATAAATCCTCTCACTTTTGAAGTCGGAGAAAGAAAAATAAACAGCAAGCTCCCTGGAAGACAGAGCCTGAGGTTTGACCTCTGTCTTTGAATGCACATCAAATGTGACAAGATGGAAACAAGATTTAAAGGCCTATTTACGGAAAGTGAGTTTGTGGCAGTATAAAGTAAACCAGGCTTGGGCACCGAAATGGACGGCTGAACTTGAGCTGAACAGCATAAAGCCAGCAAATAGAAAAGCCAGAAAATGTGAGTTCCAAACCACAAAGCAAATGGTAAGCAAGTGGATGCTGGATCTCCGCAGGGCACTGGTGGCGGAATATTTGTCCTTTGTGGAAAGCAGACTGCACGGGTCTAGCCCCTCGCAAGGTTAGAGAATGTAGATATGAGTAACTCCGACGCTTCGTTATGGCGCTCGGCTTCTCCCCTGTCCCCTCCTCCCCCTATTCCCTCCCCCTCCTGCTCTCACGGTTCACAAAGAACACAGACATCACGTAGCTCATTCATGATACGCATTATTGCCCATGTGAGCGCCTTTAGAGATTATACAGGTTTATTTATCTGTGTTATGATGTTTATTCTTCCGATGTGTTTATTGCTTTTTTTGATCGCTGTGCAAATAAGGAGATAAGGATGGTTTATTGTATTATTTGCACTCACTTGCACAAAAACTCGGACAGGCAGACGCGCTGCTGATTAATCTTCACACTAGCAGGCTGTCAATTGCAGAAACTTAATTTTAAAATCGCCGTATGTACTGATGTTAAATGAATAATATTTGCACAGTATAATTTTAAATTGTTGACTCTGTAGTACAATTGTACCTTTGTGTGGGAAAGACACCGCTCATCTCCCCGTTCCACCGCAGCTTGTGCTGTTTGTTGTGGAGGGAGTGGACCAGCGCGGGACAGAGGGAGTCTAGCACCCTCACTTCCGGGGGCCATCTTAGAGAGGTGACGGTCTAGTGGTTTCACTAGGACCGTCAGGAGCCTCCTACTTAAATCTCACATGGGGCTGACGCGCAGCGGACGCGCGCAGCGGGCGCACCGATGGCGCGCCGGAGGTGCGCCAGAGGTAAGCCCGTCTGTGCCCGTCCGTGCCGCGGCCGGGACTAGGGACACTGCCCTTAGCCATTCCTATCAGGAATCACACTTTTCTAGGGACATGTTATACTCACTGCAGGTCCAGGATAGTTGCTGTCAAAATACTCTGCAAGCAGACACCTGGAGGGGACCTATATGCTGCAAAAACTGAAAAGTTGAGCTAAGCCCTCTGATACATGCCATTACACCTAACGGCTCAAAAATCTTCCAGGGTGGACTCATTAACGCTAGGTCAATGGGTAAAAATGGAGCGCATGTACACGACCTAATTGCTGAGAATGACCTAGATTGCCTGTTCGTCACAGAGACGTGGCTTAAAGCCTGGTCTACCCCTGATGTTGTCCTAGCGCTACCGCAAGGGTACCACATCCAGCGATTGGATAGACAGATACAATGCGGGGGGGGCTTGCCATCATCCATCGCGATTCGATCAAATGCACTACATTTGATCTTCCAGATATCAAGGAGGCAGAAAGTCTAGGTTTTAATCTTCATTTACTCAACACCACGACTTTCACTCTGTCTGGAGTACTGATATACCGACCTCCTGGTCAACAGAAAAACTTCCTAAATAGTTTAGCTGAAGTGATCAGCAACCTCGCCCTCAAATTTGCCAATTTTACTGTTTTAGGCGATTTAAATCTACACCTTGATTCTGACTCCGACACTAACGCGTCCTGTTTTAAAGATCTTATAGATGTATTAGGGTTGACCCTATTGACACGGGACCCCACGCATAGGGCAGGACACGTATTGGACTGCGTATGCTCAAACTTAACATCTCTAAAGGTTAAACCGCCCGCCCCCTAACCTGGACCGACCACATGTTCATTCCATTTGACTTTTTAGTGGAAGGAAAGGGGATCAAAAAGGGTCTCCCTAAAGTAAACACCAGTATGAAACATGACTGGAAGAAAATAAGTAAGGACCCGGATTTGCAGCACAGAGCTGTGGCACTTAAACCCATTTGGACCGGCATCACGGAGGCAGATAATAAAAATTTTAATCACTGGCTTGAGGAAATACGTGGTCCCCCTAAGGCCACAAACCCCAGCAAACCACTCCATAATAAAAAATCGGCACCTTGGTTCTCACTCTCCTTGAAGGAGAAACATGTAGAAGTTAGAAAATTGGAGAGAACTTGGCGCCGCTTGTATAAGGAAGAAGACCTCAGCCACTATAAAGAATCTAGGAGGCAGTACCATGCTCAGATTAAAACTGCTAAAAAAGAATATTACTCAAAAGCAATTGATTCTTCGAATAACAAACAGAAAGAGATCTTTAAAGTGGTCAATGATTTTATGAAACCAAGGTTCCTCCTATCAGAGATTCCGCCCTCCCTTACCCTATGCAACTCGATTGCGGATTTCTTTGAGCAGAAAATACTAAACCTCACCAAAGGCTTCTCTGAACAGCCCTCTGTCATGGCAGCAGAGGACCTTGAAATTGCCCCTGGAGTAGCACAACTCTGTGATTTTCTGCCTATTAGTTTAGAAGACTCACGTCAATTGATCCTGTCCACTAAATCTGGCTCTCCTTTTGACCCCTGCCCCCCTATGATGTTACATGCCCTAGTAGATACAGTTAATCCCATCATAAATAACATCATAAACTCATCCCTATCCTCTGCTGAGATTCCCTCGGAATGGAAATTGGCGGCAGTGAAACCCCTGCAAAAAAAATCTCTGCCAAATCCATCAACACTCTCCAACCTCCGTCCAATTTCCCTGCTCCCGATGCTTTTTAAAATGACCGAAAGGGTGGCGAATAAACAGCTGACCAAATTCCTAGAGGACGAGGATATCCTGCACCCTAATCAATCTGGGTTTCGGGCCTCACACTCAACGGAATCCGCCCTTCTGTACACCGTGGAGACACTGAAGACCGCCATGGATCAGGGGAAGAAGGCCGTCCTTATCCTACTTGATCTATCGGCGGCCTTCGATACGGTGTCCCACTCAATACTAATCAGGCGACTGAGGGCAGCAAGGATTGGGGGCACCGTGTTAGACTGGCTGAGGAACTTCCTCGACCAGCGTAGACCGGTCACGGTGTTGGGAGAATACCGTTCTGAGGAAAAAATCACACAAACAGGGGTACCGCAGAGATCCAGTCTAAGCCCGGTACTGTTTAACGTATACATGATCCCCTTGATTGAGCTGATTTCGTCTTTTAACATCAGTACCATATCATACGCTGACGATACTCAGCTCATTCTAGTGCTAGACAGGGAAAATGGAAAGGCAGAGGAAAATCTAAAAGCCTGCCTTACCGCAACTTTCATTTGGATGCGTGACAACCATCTAAAATGTAATGCCGGGAAGACCGAAATTATACCCTTCGGCCCCCAAAACCCCTTTTCCCCCAGCCTATGGTGGCCACTGGGGGTGGAGTCCCCTCCGGATACCATCACCGCGGCCCGGAACTTAGGGATCAGATTTGACAGTGCCCTATCTTTCAAACAGCAAGCAGGGGCAGTGGCAGGGTCTTGTTTCAACATCATCAGAGGGCTTAGAAAGTTTTTTGATTTTCTTCCTCTGACAGCCAGGAAGACGGTGACAGTAGCACTTGTAACATCTCGCTTGGACTACTGCAACAGCTTATATGCAGGATTAAATCGATCTGTCCTGCATAGGTTGCAGGTTGTCCAAAATGCTGCTGCCCGTCTGGTCCTAAAATGGCCGAGGAGGTCATCTGCCTCGGCCGCTCTCAAGGCCCTACACTGGCTACCCATTCACAAGTGCATACTCTTCAAAATCTTAGTGATTACCTTTAGGGCATATCACCAAAAAGGACCCAAATACTGCCTTCCCTGGTTCAAACAGTATGCACCAACACGCTCCCTAAGATCAGCCAACATGAATTTATTACAGACCCCCAAATTCAGACTCTCAACTAGAGGAGGGAAATCTCTCGCAACACTGGGCGCAAAAGCTTGGAATAAACTCCCTCCCAACCTGCGCCTGATCTCTGTTGAGAAGAACTTCCGTAAGGCTCTGAAAACTTGGATTTTCAACCTTTCAGACTCGGTCTGTATGACTCTGGTTTAGACACAGCGTTCTGCTTAGCTGAGATAGATGTGTGAGCTGACTTTTCCGGCCTTCCATCTAGGCTACGGGCTACAAGCGCCAGGATGCTCCTTGGAGTGACAGTCGCGCTATAAAAGTGCATACTTACATTACATTACATTACATTACAAGTGTAAAGTGGATAACGTATAAAGATATATCTAAAGGTTTGCTTTCTTTTCGTGTCACCGGCTTACAGGGTAGCTCAACTCCACACTAAGTGTCATGTTGGTAAATGTCACTGTATAATAATGTATAACGATGACTGCAACTTGTACAATGCTCAAATCTGTGGAGAAACCCCCCCCCCCCCAATAAAGACGATAAAAAAAAGCAAATGATAAGCAGAGGGCGGAATGCATTCCTAGGTCAACTTTCCGAATATCCCCAAGATGTATTTAGCAAATCAAACGGCTGCGCTGTCTGGTAGGCTGCAACCTAACAATGACTACTGTAATGCTATGCTGGTTGATCTCTAAAGCCAACATTCATACGCTGCGAAGGTTGCAAAATTTGGTGCTAAGCTCAGTCTCTGATATTCTAAGGGCAGGCGTACATCATCCTGTCAACTAAAATTGTACTTGCTGCCAGTAGCTCCTAAGATTAATTTTTGGTCACTTGACCCTAAACCAAAATTCTCTTTAAAACATTTCAAGACCTTGTTTCAGCCCTATTGTGCTAGTAGAACATTCAGCTCTGATGACTGGCATCTGCTGGTCTCCCCTAAATTACTCGGGGGGGGGGGCGTTTGTAGAGTTTTTTTGGCAATTGGAAAGAACCTGTGGACTGCTTTCCACGATAGGCTGATACTTGAGCAGCGTGCTAGAAGGAATGTGTGAGTTAATCTCAGCCACTGGTTATCTCCAGAGGCCTATGATATAGTCATGTGTATTATGAATTTGTCTTCCTGAGTAGTGAGATAGTGAGTTCCCATTCTGAAACATCCAGGTACCATCAGAATGTTGATGCGACACAGAGAGAAAAGTCTTTGGAGCTGGATGTGATTTCCTGGGCCCTGATGTTATGTACCTTATTGTTGTACTTATTTTATACAAATAAAACAATATAGGTCTAACTTCTTGAGACTATGTGATCAATGACACTTCAGACTTTGCAACGCAACATTCCTGCCCATTGATTTTCGGCCACTTTGCCACTCTAGACGGAGACCTGCCATATACAAATCAACCTAGGCCCTGATCCAATAGGAGCAGTCCAGCCAGAAAAGCCAGGCCAGGTCCCCTCCAGATGAGAATACAAGCAACATCAAGTCAGTCTTGATGTACTTAAGCCTCATCATTCAAGTAGGCTTGAATCCTGTGGCTGACTGAGCACAGGAACAATGTTCCAGCCTACCCACTGTACCTAGGGTATCTACTGCAATAAAATAACAGGTAATGGAAAAAATACTTGAATTAATCCCAGCCACTAGCAATTGATTGGACCGCATTCCAGTCAATTCTTTTATGCCCATTATCCTGCTAACTGGCCTGGAGTGGACTTGGATTTTCAGTCCGCGCTGGACTATTTCTATTGGAGAAGGAGAAAGACAGAGCTACCTATGACTTGTCTCAGTCTTCAGTGGCATAGTAGGTGATATAAATATGGACTGGAACGCAGTCCTGAGAGCTTGCTAGTGACTAAGATTAATTGAAGCTTTCCTTTAATCACTTAGTTGTTTGTTGCGATGGTCTGACGCAGCTGAATCCGCTTCTACCGTTTTAGAAAACATTGAAAAATTCTGTATTTATTTGACTCTTTTTCAGACTAATAAGGCACCGAATTGCCTGGTGGGATCTTTGAAACTATACGTTTAATGAGGTTGATGATGTTTTTCATAATTTTATAGTGTATTGCAATGTTATGTTATGGGTATTTGTAGAGCGCATGGCTACCCGAAGGCGTCCCAGCGCTAGCAGAAGGATAGGGGTGAGTCACAACAGCTTAGTAGGTGGGGTTTTGAAAAAACAGGTTTTTTATGATGTAAGAAGATTGGGTTCTGAGCGTACGTGGAGGGGAAGAGTGTTCCAGAGCTTGGCACAAGTGAAGTAGAAAGACAGGCCACCACTTCTCATCCTATTGATTTTGAGAACCAAAGCTAGGTAGACTGGGTGAGCGGAGAGATCTATTTGGGTGCTAAGGGGAAATGATAAATTGGAGAATGGGGGGGGAGGCTTTCTTCCAGAAGGATTTCTGAGCAATACATAGGGACTTGAATTTTATTCTATCCATGACCGGGAGCCAGTGCAAGGTTCTCAGAGTAGGTCTTGCAGAGTAGCTGTTGGAAATCTTGAGGAGCATGCGTGCTGCACAGTTCTGGATGACTTGCAGTTTGTTTGTGGTCACCCTAGGAGCTCCTAAATACAAAGCATTTCCATAGTCGAGACGAGAGAGGATTAGGGCCTAGACCATAAGTCTACTTGCTAAGAAGGGGAGGAGTGGGAGAACTTTGCGGAGCATTCACAGGATGCCGTAACAGGATGCGGCCAGTTTTGTTGCCTGATGGTCAAATGTGAGTGACCGATCTAGCCACATGCAAAGACTTTTGATCTAGTTTTTGGGCGTGGGTGGGGAGCCAAGACAGTTTGGCCAAGCTGGGCCAATGTCAGAAATGGGTGAGTTGCCCAGCAGCATGAGCTCTGTTTTATCTCCATTCAGCTTGAGGAAGGAGAGTTCCATCCATTTGGTGACTCTCTCCAGGCAGGGGCCTAGACTGGACGAGGTAGATCCAAGATGATTTAAGGGCACCACTAGTTGGGTTTCATCGGCATAGGTAACCATTTCTATCCCAAAAGGTAGGACAATCTGTGCCAGAGGGCTCATTTAGACATTGAACAATGTCGGACTCCGATATGAGCCCTGAGGGACGCCGCAGCCAAGTGGAATCCGGTTTGAGGAATAATCTCCTTCAAAGACTTGAAAGCTCCTGTCCTCGAGAAAGCACTGTAACCAGGTGATGGCACTGCCTGATAGTCCGGCATTCCTCAGTCTGTGGATCAGGATGTCCTAGTTAACAGTGTTGAAGGAGGCACTGAGGTCCATAAGGATGATCGCTGTTGATCCACCGTTGTCAATGATCTTTTTGGCATTTTCAACCACTGCAAGTAACGCGGTTTCAGTCCCGTGTTGAGGGCGGAATCCAGTTTACGAAAGGTGAAGTATGTTATGGGATTCGAGAAAAGCAGAAATAACTGAATTAACATTATTTTCTAGCATTTTGCTGATCCCGGGGAGGAGGGAAATGAGGCAATAGTTACCAAGCGTATCGGTGTCAAGGCAGGGTTTCTTTAGTAGTGCCCTCACTATGGCGTGTTTCCACAGTGGGGGTACTAGTCTGTTCGATATGAAAGAATTTATCAACTTTAGAAGCACCGAAAAGACTGTATCCCCAGCCTTACTTAGGGTTTGAGGGTGCTGGGTCATTAGGGGAGCCAGATTTT
The DNA here is from genome assembly GCF_964263255.1 of Lissotriton vulgaris. Lineage (NCBI taxonomy): Eukaryota > Metazoa > Chordata > Amphibia > Caudata > Salamandridae > Lissotriton > Lissotriton vulgaris. The sequence goes on from NC_141697.1 coordinate 1,023,939,834, forward strand.
ACTGAGACGCATATGTTCACTTTAGTGTCCATACCCATCAAGGAAATTTCTTTGAGCGAGTGCTCTCCGGACACGGAATGCTTCATGATCCTCGGATTAAAAGTGGGAGCGTGGGGGGGAAGGAATTATAGATATCCTTGATTTTATTAGAGAAGAACTCTGGAAATTCGTCACACACTGCGTTTGAGCCATCAGGGGTGGCATCGCTGACTGGTAATTTTAAAAGATACTTACCGATCTTAAAGATTTTGCGTGGGGAGTTTGAGGTGGAAATGATTCTATCCCCATAGTACGACGCTTGTGCCTCATTCACTTTAGATTGGTATATTCTTATAGAGTCCCTGTATTTTTTTGAAAGAAAAAAAAGAAAAGAGGGTTGAGGCAATGAGTACCGCACCTAACACTATACGTTGCTAAATAGTTTGGTGATGGTGCTAGACAGCCGAAAGTGCACCCCTCTATTTTTGTGTACTCATAGGGCCAGATGTAGGTAAGTAACATTTACCGATTCTTAATTACCGAAAATTACCGAATTTTACCGATTCGGTAATTAAGAATCGGTAAATGTGAGGGGTGGGTATGTAGGGAATCCAGATGTTCCCTTTTACCGAATCGGTAAAAGTCGGTATTTACCCATTCGGTAAATACCGAATCGGTAAAGCCTATTGATTCCTATGGGCTTCAAAGCCCATAGGAATCAATAGGCTTTACAGATTCGGTATTTACCGAATCGGTAAATACCGAATTTCACAAGGGTGCAGGGGGTGTCACTTTGGCACCCCCTAAACAGGATTGGGTGCCATGTGACAGGCATACAAGCCCTAGGGGCAGGTCTGCCTGCCACATGGTATGGGTGTGCATGCACACATGTGCATGCACACCGGAATCGGTATTTTACCATGAAGTTGGATTTCATGGTAAAATACCAATTCGTTAAGGCCTTTGGGACTCAGAAGAGTCCCACCTACATATAGAATTGACAGAATCGGTAAAATTACCGATTCGGTATTTTACCGAATCGGTAATTTTACCGATTCTGTAAATGTAGATTTACCTACATGTGGCCTTGGATTTAGGCCCCTACATACCGATTGGCCATTTACCGGTCGGTAACGGCCGAAATTGGCCGTTACCGGTCGGTAAATGGCCTGAAACGGCCACCTACATCGGGCCCATAGTGTCATAATTTCTTCTCCATTTCCTCTCAAATCTTTTGCAAATTTGTTTGTACTCTTGCAGCTTGTAGGAGTACCACGGAGAAGGGTTATTCCTAGTTTTTTGTGGATGTGTTCCCTAGGTATGACTAGGTCCAGGGAGGAGTTGATCCAATGGTTAAATTGGTCATTCGCAACAGCAGGGCAGGTATCCAGGGTAGGTATGGAGCTTTCCAGAGCTGCATTCCAGGAGTCCAGCGGAAGGTTAGACCAGGAGCGTCTTCCAGCTTCTGGTTATACCAGTGGTAGGAAGGGATTTCGACAAATCGCAAGAGAAGGGGACCCAAAAGTGGTCAGACCATGATACTGGGACTGGTTCTCCTACTGAAAGATCCCTGCAGTTGGAGAAAATGGAATGGAGGTGCCCTTTTTAGGTTTCGCCTAGCGGAAGCTGCGCTCTGCGCAGCTTTTCCGCGCAGGCGAAATCCTGTTGAGAACCGTAGTGTGGCTTTGGTTCGGCCCTCGTCCGTGATTGGCTGGCTCCGTAAACGGAGCCTTGCCATTGGACGAGGGGCCTGTCCGTCAATGCTGGACCAGACACGGGGGCGTTCCCGACATTCTTTGGCTTTTGCCGACGTCACGGGACGCCGGGAACGCCCCCGTGTCTGGTCCGGCATTGCCGGCACTTCTGCGAGGCTCCCGAGCGAAGGAGGAGCCCCGGGGAAAGAGCATGTCCCGCCTCGGAACGAAGTCCAGGTGAGTCCGCCTCCCTCCCGAAGTCCGCCACGTTTCCCGCCTCCCTCCCGACGTCCGTGACCTTTCCCGCCCCCCTCCCGCCCCCCTCCCGCCGTTCGTGTACTCTCCCGCCCCCCTCGTTCTCTCCCGCCCCCCTCCCGCCGTTAAGATCCACAATACGTCGTTGATAACAGCTAAAAATAGGCAAGACCTAAAAACGCTTCAGGTCAAGCGACAACTCTGTAACACATGACCGGCTACATTGGCAGCTGTGTCATTACATTGTTTTATCTTCCTGTGCGAGAGAAGCTGAATAGGGACAACGACAGACTATTTCGCCGCCATCTTGAAGATGTCATTGACATGAATTCATCGCAACGAAAGTCAGGGCCAGGTCTGCCTAAACGTCTCATTTCTCCACGAAGAAACTTCGATTGAGACGGAGTTGAGGACGAAAAGGGATACCAATCGAAACTGAGGTTGTTTTTTGACATCCATTTATGAACAGCATTACACGCGATTATTCCATTCCATTTGGTAGAAATCTTAGAATGTGGCATACAGCATAAAATGCGTTAAGCGTTGCGCTTGCCAATACTCACAAAAATGTGTCATTAAACAAGCCTTGTCATGTGTTTGTATTACAGAAAATCGAGTAAGCTCTGCTTCCATGATGGCCGACGCCTCAGCACAGGTGCCAGCCCGAACGTTAGGGTCGCGTTTATTATTTACCAGCTCTTCCGACCGACTCCCTTTGCCTGTGGTGGGAACAATGAGACCTCACCCAGTCGTTCATAGAAGTAGAAGGAGGACTAAACTGTGCCACCCTCTTTGGGTAGCTCGTGTGCATCTCTTGTGGTGTATACTCTGGGAGGCGGAAGTGAGAACTGACAGCGGCTCCCTGGCTCCGACCTGCCGCCGTTGGCTGCAGGAGTCTCTCTGGGTAGATCACCTAACGGGAAGATGAGCCGAGCCCGTTGTGCAAAGCCACGGCCTCTTTCGCACTGACATGCTCCCACCTCTGGCGGCAGCACCATGACATCTGTCCGGAGCCTCAACCGGGTTGGGGTGCGGGAGGATGAGAACGGGGAAGTGGATGTATCCCTCCAGCAAATGATCTCTGCCATCGTGGAGGAGAGGACACGCAGCAACATCCGACATGAGATCAGCGGGCTGGGTAAGAGACTTTTGAGAGAGTGACATCATTAAAGAGGGACTGTTGGCTTCTGAGCTAGTGACTAACGAGAGAGTGACTGTTGACAGGTCCTTAGTGTGAGGGACAGCGAAAGGTTCATGTGTGACTACAGAGAGAGTGACTTCCGATAGAGTGAATGTCGCAAGAAGGTGAAAGTGACTCCCGAGTGACTTATTGTTAGACAAGTGAGTGCCGGGAAAATAACTGGTATGAGACGATGGTAGTGAGTGAGCATAACTAAACAGACTACTACCAAAAGAGTTACGATTGAGACCTTGTGTGGGCGAATGTTGTGGGACTAGCTAATTGTTCAACAAAGTGACGGCTCGGGGAGTGACTGCTGCCAGTTCAGGATCTGATCTAGTGACTGCTGTGTGACAGCTGACATGTGACCAGCTAGAATACTTACTGAAGGAATACTCCTTTAGAGAGTGGAATCCTCGGTGGCTGATTATTAAGAGATCAGGTGGATATTGGTTAGAGACTAGTGAGACAGAGTTGATGCTTTAAGATATATATTTACTGGATAAGTGACTGCAAGGACAGTTCCTTGTGGTAGATTTATAATCCATTTTCAAAACGCGGATTTATTAATTTCGTGAGTAGATGTCACATCACACCGAATACTGGACAAGAGTCAAAGCTACTTATTTGCTTATTTGAGGTAGCCGTTTACGATTTGAACTTTTTGGGGGCATTGATGAACAATTCTCTGTACTCTGGCTACACCCTGTAGCATACATTTTTTTACGGGAATATCCGTAGAAAGCCGTGCGCCCACCCAGCATTGCTTGTGAAAGCAGAGATCTGAAGTCTGAAAGCGGGATTGGCATCCTTAACAATAATTGCGGAAACGTCCAAATATGGTTGTGGTGATGTGCGATCATCTACTATTGTGGTAAATAATGTGTATCACGTCAAGTGGATCAGTTCTGATGAGTGGCTTGCCAATTATGTGCATCCTCAAGGGCATAGAGCATGAGCGATCATTCTATATCATAGTCCAGTGGCAACAGATTGCCAAACCGAATCGGGGCTTTAGTGGGTGGGAGGGGTAGGGGGGGGGGAGGAGGGTGTGTGTTGCACACTGCGTAACATATTTCGTTGGCTCTCAGTATGCCTTAATCCCTGTATGAGGAGGCCCTCCAACCAGCAGCCGGCATGCCACCGTGTTTTGTGTGTTTCGAATTTAATTTCTTTCAGAGTCGACTAGTATGAGGGGGAAACAGGCTGATCTGTGTAATAGCAGTAAAAAGAGACAGGTTGGACAGGCCATATGTGAAATTTGGTCTCTGGAGTGTCTGATGTGTTCGTGGTTTAAAGTGGAGTCGTCTGTTTACCGAGACGAGAAGCTGTGGTTACTGTTTGAAACACGTCTTTAAACGTGGGCGGGTGATACATTATTTTATGTATGATACACTGTTTGTTATCACTTTTCTAGACACAAATGTGGTGATGTGACACCTACCTACGACATCAATAAAACCGCGTTTTAAAAATGGATTAGAACTCTACCACAAGGAACTCACCCAGTAAATTTACATGTCCATAAAGAAATGCACTGAGCTGTGACTGCTGGCAATCTCAGACACCCCAGAGGCACGGTTACCAGTGCAGTGTGTTCCTAACGCGATGCTGTGAACGCATATGGTTACTGCTGCTTCCGGTTCCGGTGGGACGCTCTTGGGGCTCTCTGGCTAAGGCCAGCACTGCTTCTCATCCGGGCTCGCGCAGAGGCCCCTCTCGTGCCCCTGCAGATACCCATCGCAGCAGGATGTTATCTCTCACCGATAATCCCTCCCGATGGCCTTCTGCGTCCCTTTTTGTTTGCGACAAAGCGTGTGGCCTCGGGCCCGGGGCTGGCCTTGACTCCACAGCCCCGGGCTCCAGCGAGCATTGTTGGGATGAGCGGGGTCGCGCCATTGTCGCCTGGCCCTGATCCGGTGCCCTAAAGAGGAATGTGACCCCCCACCCCCACTTTCAGTGACACTCGCTCCCATTTTGCTTTCACTGACACTCTTCTATTGCTTTCAGTGATATACTCTCTCCTCTTGCTTTCAGTGACACTTTCTCATTCCAGTGACACTCTCCCCTCTTTGTTTTAGCGACCCTCTTATGTTGCTTTCAGTGGCCCTCTTTATCTCTTGCTTTCAGTGCCACCCTCTCTTTCCTCTTGCTTTCAGTGCCACCCCTCTCTTTCCTCTTGCTTTCAGTGCCCCCTCTCTTTCCTCTTGCTTTCAGTGACACTTTCTCATTCCAGTGACACTCTCCCCTCTTTGTTTTAGCGACCCTCTTATGTTGCTTTCAGTGGCCCTCTTTATCTCTTGCTTTCAGTGCCACCCTCTCTTTCCTCTTGCTTTCAGTGCCACCCCTCTCTTTCCTCTTGCTTTCAGTGCCCCCTCTCTTTCCTCTTGCTTTCAGTGACACTTTCTCATTCCAGTGACACTCTCCCACATCAACGTTTTACACATAATTCAAAGAAGTTAGAAAAGACCATTTGTCAAAAGCAATACCAAAAGCACAAACTTTAACAAAGGCGAAACCATTGCATTGTAAATGCTTGTTTATGAGTGGGGCTCATGACGTTTTGCTTTATCTGAAAGGCTAGAAGATTCTGGGTTAGTTCGGCACTATTGGGTCTGAGGGGTTATCGAAATGCAAGTTAAGATACCCTAGTACAGTAACATTAGAGGGAGTGCTTGCCAAGTTGGCAACGGCTTCTGTTAAGATTTTGAACAGTTGTCCATGAGGCCCAGGGGAGGGTAAGTAAGAATACCTGAAAAGGTGTGGGTTGGGGAAAGTGAGATGGAAAAGGAAAAGTTCTCACAATCAGGAAGGATATTAGGGGTGATGCAACATTTGAAGCCTTCTTTTAAGATAATAGCAGTGCCTCCTCCCCTGTTCCCGGTCTCACCTCAGGATGTAACATCCTGGTGAGAGACATTGCACCATGTCTGGTTCTGACTCCGCATTGAGCCAGGTTGCGTAAGAAACAGCACGTCCGGATCCTCTTGGAGCAGAATAGAAATTTACGTGCCGTGTTTAGGTAAAGATCTATAGATCTGTAATTTATGGACTGCATTTTGTAAACTGAGAAAGTGGCGGACACCAAGTGAGGTATAGGCAAAGGGAGTGGTATGTAAGGACCGTGAGAACAACTCAACACGTCCATAAATGGACCAATGGAGTGTAGACAATTATTACTGGGGAATACCCTCAATCTCCTTAGTAACTCTGAGTAGTATGTAAGTAAATTAGAAGTGAAACCGGCGGGGGGGGGGTGGCCCCTGGCCCCTGGCCCCGGGCGCAGACGGACTTGCCTTTGGCCCGCCGCTGGTGTGTCCACTGCGTGTCGGCGCCATGGTCTCAATTATAGCCTGAAGCCCTAGTAGGAATAGAGGGAGACTAGAGCGTCTCACCTCTAAGATGGCCGCCGTGAAATGGCCCAAAGGTAGTGGTGAAAAATTACCCTCTTCCTGGAAGAAGAGAAAAACCTCCCTCCACTCAAACACCAGCATAGCTGATGCGGTGGACCGGGCAGGAGAGCGACAAGAGGACGGTGAGGAAGTGAGCAGAATAAAGAGTAAAGTGCAAGTAGCAAGACTATCCAATTTTAGAACTTTACACACGGTTAGCAAATTTAGATACTTTACACACAGTTCTCACACATGCTTAAAACACGATAAAACACAGGCTTAAAACAGCTTTAAAATAGAGGAGCGCTTAGCCCCAGCAGCGTTGAGTGAGCTAACCTTATACTGCTTGTAATGAACAAAGCCAGTTGAGAACACTGCAACAATTTTTGGACCATACCCATGGAGACTTTGACCTCTGTCCCAAAATAATGGATCGACATTTTGAGGATCTGTGTGACTTTTTTTTATTTTTTGGGGGCAAAATATATTTTGATTTGGAGCAAGGAAGGTGAATGCTTAAAACAGGGACTACTAGACCAAACTATCGGACTGTCTTGTCCATATAAGAGCAAGGATCTGTTAATGTTGGTAGCATTTTCCAGCAATGATTCTGAGTGGTGTGTGTTTAGAGCCAATGTGCAGAGTGAAAAGATAGTCTTTCTGTCTACCACCTAAAAAGCATAAAGTCAATCCCTCATCCTCGTGATCCTGTAGGAATTTGTTGGTCAGTGGATTTCTGATCTGTCCTACCTAGAGATGTTAAGCCAGAGTGCTGGGTTCAGCAAGTAGATTGCTTGGCAGTAAACAAATGCCTCTTTAGCTGCAGACAACTATGTTATCAATTATAAAAACAGGTCTATGCCATGACTACACGCACACAAGTAGTTTTGGGATATATTTTGCTGCTTTACAGCATTGCAAGCCTCTTTTAAAAAATCTACTGCAATGCATGGGGGTAATCTGGTGACTCTGGCTTCAAGTGGGCACATTGTCTCCAAGAACATCAATCGATTCTTATATAAATTGCCATTCGCTGAAATAGATCAGAGTGAAAAATTCTCACGTTCACTGCCACAGATCTCTTCCCAACAGGCACACACATGTTCAGCAAAATCCAGTGCCATTTTCAACTATTGATAATATATTGATAATTTCTTTCACTCTAAATCGAATGATTGCCCTTGGAACTAATTCAAAGTGAAAACATTTTAAAAATGGCAAATACGCTCGGAGCACCTTTTGCTGATTAAATAAGATGTGCTGCTTGTATATATTTTTTTTAAAGTATAGTGTGATTTTTAAGAGTGATAGGCGGCGCACAAATCCGTTACCTTTAAAAGAAAAGAAAAATCAAAGCACCACATTTTATTTATTAATTTATGGAATGCTGAGGGCTGATATTGGAAATGAGACACATAGCAGCCATCGGCTTGCTGATCACTTTTACAGTTTCTTCCAGAATTAAGCACCCTTGCAATAAAGCAGTCAAGCTGGAATTGACTGTTTTTTTTGTAGAGGAATTGATTTTGGCCCTTATTTTTTACTCCTTAAGGACATTTTCTGGGGATGTACCATGTTGCAAGGCCCTTGGCTTGAAGTTGAATTGTTTGCTCTTCTTGCTACACTTCTGGTTACAGAGCCAAGTCTAGTCTGCAAGTCTGCACCTGAAATAAGTGAGTTATCGTGGGAAAATCAGTGTAATGCTAGTGATCTTGGTTTCCCAAAATGCCAGAATTCAGAGAGACGAGCTCGACATCTATATTAAGTGTTGTGTTGAGAAGCTATATATTTACTGGACATTCTGTCCATCACACAGTGATGTCAATTCAGGGGCCTCTATGCGAACTAGAGATAGTACTCTAGTAGTATTTCTTTACATACAATATAAGGTCTTTCTGAATTGGCCCCAAATCATCCTGAATGGGAATTTCCAGGGAATAATCCCATATCCGTAGTACAAATTGAAAGGACTCTTCTCTCTGTGAGCTTTTACTAAAAGGGAATTAGGATTTTTGGGGGCACATTTAGGGATACCGGAAGTAGTAATCCAGAATCTGCAACAATATAATATGTGTGTTTTAGCACATAACAATTAATCAACAGGGGGGGATGAGGAATTGGTGTGTCCGTTTCTTTCCCCAAGGTTATGTATACTTTTAATCAACAAAAATGGACACTTGTAACACTGCTCGACCTTTGGTTCAGTGTAAATAAGGAAACCCTCAAAAAAATCAATGTTCGATGGAATGCGGTATATATGTTTCATCCGCCCCACATTGAAATTAAGGCAGCTATCATAGGGTGTTCCTATTTGTGTTGACTGCCAGCCTCATCCGGAGGCACCTCTAGTCTCGAGTGCAGTGTCCAGAGACAAAAAAGGATTTCCCCACAAAAGAGAAATAAAGCAAAAAAAGTGACACTTATAAAAGATGGAAAAAATGCCTTATGTTTTTATTTCAGGGCAAGTTTCCATTGGTTAAAAATAATTGGTATACTATCTGAGGGCCAAGTTACTGGGCCATATAGTATTACATAGAAAAAGTTGTCGACATGTTTCAGCTCCCTGGGCCAAAAGGTCTATGGAGCTTTCGTCAGGACTTACAAACACAGAATTGACACAAATTTTTTACACAGAATTCTACTCACACCACTTGTGCGGTAATCCTTTTCACATATTGAATTTGTTATGGAAAGTACGCTCTTCACAATCTGCTGTGTAAGCGTTCAAAATATCAGCGGGGATCGCTAATTCAAAGCGCAGAGCCGCGTGGAAGCTACACTCTAGCCTTGTGCTGACTCTGCCCCCGGCAACCAGGGGGGGAAATCCTTTTTTGTCTCTGGACACTGCACTCGAGACTAGAGGTGCCTCTGGATGAGGCTGGCAGTCAACACAAATAGGAACACCCTATGATAGCTGCCTTAATTTCAATGTGGGGCGGATGAAACATATATACCGCATTCCATCTAACATTGATTTTTTTGAGGGTTTCCTTATTTACACTGAACCAAAGGTTGAGCAGTGTTACAAGTGTCCATTTTTGTTTTAGCACATAGACAGATTAGCAATGTATTCAGATGATTGGGACCAATATTACTGCCGTAGCATGCGATTATTCATTAGTGAATAGTGTTAGCAGGATGGCATTTTACAACTGCATACTTCATCTTACTTTACATAAGCTGTTATGCAATAAAGTTTCTTACCAGTATTTACGTTTTATAGTATTAATTAATTTTGCAATCTTCCATTTACTTAGAAGATCCACCTACCACTCAAACATTTACTACTTATAACAAATACATTCCTTTGTTAGAGAAGTGCGAAACGACTGAACTTTTGTCACTCTGGTAAGACTGAAGCCTTCAGGGAAAAAACTTTTTGACCCAAAAACAAAATTCTTCCATGGAAACAAAAGTTGTGTTATTGTTTTTCAAACATTATTGCTTGTGTTTTTGTTTTAGCTTCAAGCTGGGTCGCTGGTATTGCATATGTTGCGTGATTTTGTTAGGTATGCGGATAACTCGGGAGTATGTGCAGCCATCCACAGGTTCCCGCGCGTGTTATGTTAACGCAGGTGTCCAACCCCAATTAGAACATTGGAATGTTGGGAGCTCTATTGAAGACAATGGAGTGCTCCTGGCTTCTAACGGCCGGTAGAAACCCGAAGCATCAAAATTCCAATGTTGTCCTTCACAGCTGTTGCTGTGAGCAAAGGCCTTCTGGAGCCTGAGGTAATTTCCATCCCCTAGAGCTCCATGAGCCCTTTTTTGTTGTTTAGAACATTCTGCCCTTTAGTGGTGCAATGTTCTTATAGACCTCCGTAGCTGGACTATACCGCCATTAAAGTTCCATTCCCTTTAAAAAGCCTTCACCTTCGGCTCGGGCCTTTAACGTTGGAAAGGGCTTTTAATGGCCAGTATAACCCTCTATGGCGGGCTATAAGTCCATAGCCGAAACTTTTTCTAATACCATTTTCAGCTTCTCTTTGGATTCGATTCATATGAGCACCTCTTCAGTGGTTGTGAAGTGGCTAGCAAGGTCTTCAGAGTGATCAGGCATGCTTTCCATTGGATTGGACCAGAGTCTAGGCTTGTATTGTGCATGCATATATTTATATATATATGTATGTGTGTGTGTGTGTGTGTGTGTGTGTGTGTGTGTGTGTGTTTGTGTGTGTATGTATTGTGTGTAGATATTTATCTGCAGTGATTCTCGGTTGGAACTTGAAAATCAAAACATCTTACTTCTGTTGGTTCTATTCTGTTAATGATTTAAAATATCTCTATATGTGATCCGACCCTTTAGCTGCACAAAGCAAATAATTTGCTGACCTTACTAATATTTATTTTAAAACATCAAATAATTTGAACTTTTCAGAGCCACTAGGATGTCAAGTTGCTACTAAGACCATGTCCACCCTTGGCTTACATTTTCTTCCTTGGTAGCAGCAACTTATTTGAATTTTGTTGTTGCCTAGTCTTCTGATTTGCCAAAGAAGGTTAATGTACCCTGTAGCTCAATGCACTAACATGCTTCATTTGGATTAATCTTGTTTATATTGATGATTAAAATGGGCTGCCAGCAATTTTCAGTGAGTGCATTTTAGACGTCCTACTCGGCCGCAGTAATGTGTTTACCCTGTCAAAGTAGCATTACATCACAGCATCTAGATACACAAACACCCTTTCACTTCCAAAATGGCAGCTTGACTCGCCTTTCTTGATGCTTAGATTATTGTACATGTAATTGTTTATAATTACCTGGAGGAAGAAAGGTGTATATTTTCCTCAAGGAAAAGGTTTCCCCATAAATACTGTAGCATTACACAAAAGTTCTCTCAGCATTCTGTTCACAGGTGCTGCTTTCCAGCCCTCTTAATCTGATGTGGAAAACCAAATGATAATAAAGGGAAACTGAGTACAAACCTAGTTTCGGATAACTGCCTGGGCTTCCAGAACAATGAAAGAGCAGCGGGTCTCCTGAACCCCGCATTTGCTTTCCTACAGTGCCACATTTGACTGACATTTTTTAATGCTAATATGGTTGACATAACCCCCTAAAATCCTGGAAAAACACGAATTCTCTTATATTCTGGACAGATAGCAAAATTCCTATTGATAAGTGGTATGGAGATGTTAAGTATGCTCTATTCCTGGGTGGGTAGAATTACTGTGTAACTTTTATTCTCACCCTTTCCCACTTGTAATAACTTCTGCCACCTACCAGAGACATTCGAAAGTACTCTGTCATAGCTGGTAAATCAAAGCATGTCCGATTGTGTCCATGCAAAGCCAGAATTTCCATTTCTCATCCTTCCTGCAGATCTACCCATGTTCCTCACTGTCTGCCAACCAGTGAAGACCTAAACCCATTTTGCTATTTTCTGTCTGCTCAAGATCCTTTCCATGGTGTATAATATTTCAGCAAAGCACCTTCCCATCGTGGTGTGAAGCATATTAAAAATAAAATGTGCTCAATTTTTTCTCCTGCTGTCGACTACTTGGAGCGACAGAACTCTGGACCTGATCCAGGCAATGTATGATCGACATTTGAAGTAGCTCTGTACCTGATCAGTGTGGCATCACTTAAGTAGCAAATTGATTCAGTAAGACCCTGTTTTGTGCTTTCATTGCACAAGTATCCACCATGGACAGCTTCTACAGAGGAACCACAGAATACTCCTACTAACATTTGATGCATGTTTATAGGTGTGACATAGTGTCACAGCAGTGCCCGTTAGTGCTGTAGCCGTACCCACATATCAAGTTGCAAGGCCTTCTGCTAGTTGTTTTGTGGGTGACCCTGTCCAAGGCTTACTTGTTTGGGAAACTCTGCCTCGAACCAACCAAGCTTTGACCATATCCCTTCATGAGATCCTGGTACCACATCTGTAGAGAGCTTCAAAGTTTGAATCTCAGTCTCTCCAGGATCCTTCTTCTTGGGGCCATCTGCTCTAATTTCAGAGTGGCTTTTTATTCACTGTCAGCCATACCATAGCCTCCCTTTTTCGAGCCCTTCTTCCTATCTTCTCAATAAACGATCACATGGGGAAATGTTGTATGCTAAAGTGAAGCATTACAAGTAAATAGCATTGGAATATAAATGTGTTTGTGTGGAATCAAAGAACTGTATAATATTGATGTAGGTTACAAGGTCAGGTGACATGTGCACTGTCAAGTCAGACCTAAAAATCCATGTAGGTTAATGACTGCCCTCTCCCATCTGTGCTGCTGCCAGAGAAAAACATAAATGATCTAGCTATCTAAGACATTTATAGCATTTCAATGTCAACTGTGTGCCCTTTAAATGTCAAGCTTAAATGGCTGGATAAATGAACAAAATGATCACTCCTGTATGGAGTGCAACAGATTTCTTTGTGGAAACGCACAACTTCTGCCCAATCAAAACATGTACTCCTGGTTCCCGACATGTAGGCATAGCCAACGCCCCTCCCTAGTAATGCTCACATAATTGTCTGGCGACAGCTGCGCTGTTAGGGAAGACCATAAAAAGGAGGCCAGCAGCACACAAAAACCTGTAACAATAACTCTTTTCAATTGGTGCTTAATGGTGGTCATTATATCTGCTGATAGGTTGGTGTCCTAGACAATGTTGGACCTCTGACCTGTTCATTGTGTTTCAGACGTTTAGTGCCTTGCCTCTAAACTGTTTCATTTCACTGTCATGGGGCAGAACTATTAACACACCTGTTAGCTTTTTGCTAAGGTTCTTTCAAGGTTTTTGAAATCTTAATCTTGAAATTTGCCAACCTGATATTGCCTGAAAGTCACATACCAACAGCGTGGGGAAACTCTTCACGATCTTGACATCCAGTGATTCTTAAAGATCACTTTTAAAATTGGTAAGAAGAACGAGAGGTGCTTTCCCACATATGGTTGGAATGTCCAGTGATGGTGACTTTCAAGACATTCTCATGAGGCATAATATTCTTTATCCCAATTCTGTTATCCAAATGTTATTAGAGGTAAGACATCAGCCAACAATTCACACGAGCAGGTTTTATTCTGGATTGTCTCATCCCGAGAGGTATTGACGTTTTAAGTTTTTACACATTTCCTAAAGATTTACCGGTTTCAAAAAACTATCTCATCTCTGTATTTTCTTCTAAGTATGTTCTAATAGGTTATGGACGAGGCAGAGGGATTAATGTAGGAGATGAAGATATTTTAAAGGAGACTCTTCTAGTTTAGACTTCGATTCCTTCTCTACATTCTTCAGCGGTCATGCGTTTTGATCTTGCAGGAACAGAAATGTATGCACTAGAGATAAACATTTTAGGAGCAAGATGTGAGCCTGAGGATGTATATGCATGAGGATTGTTGTACATTTTTGATGTAACTGTTTATTTAAGAGTTCAATTTTAATCTAACCACTGGTGACTAAAAGTAATGTATTCAACAAGGCGCCTTAATGGAGACAAATTATAGTAATATATCTAACCTGTAATGTCAACAAGTACCCTTGCGTGTTGGAACACATTTTAAAGAAAGAAAGCTTTTTTGAAATATCAAGACACAGACACTAACGCACAACAAAGTATAGATGATGTTCACTACCAAATTTGACACTACAGTTACTTTGACGACTTATCAAAAATCAATAGTATTGATGTTTTTTTATTCCGTTGTAATTTCTTTTGATCGTCTCGTGGCACTATCCAGAGTATAAAGTTCATGGTCAAAATAGACGCGTGCCTGAAAACTCTTAGAACATGCCACAGTTAGATTAACTGAATTTTGCTCCCAGCAGTGCAGAATATTATATTAGCATGCATAACTTTGGACAGTTAAGTTTATTCCTGTCATCACAAAACAAACTTTGAGACTTTGACTTTGAGTAAAACCATTAACTTTGTTCATTTTTAATAGCTAGGAGAACGGTTGCGCTGCTTTAAATAACATATTGCATTAGCTGGTTTGTAATTTTAGTTGATAACTCATTATTTGAACATATGTCATCTATTGTCTTTCTCTTCTGATTTAATTTAAAATGAGTCTCAGTTGGCACTCTTAAAGCGCAGGTGATGGCAGTGAAAGTAAAAGGAATTATTAGTATCTATTAAGACATAGCTGATAATTGTACTTTCAGTAACAAGCCACAGTACAGAAACCTTAGCGATGTTAAAACTGGGGTTCTTGTCCCTTCTACTTCGATATAACTTCGAATATTTCTTATTAACTACTTGGAGGTGCGTAGAAGTGCAGTGCCAAAATATTTTTGCTGTGGTGGCGAGGGAAGCAGGAGAAATGCCAGTAATCCTACAAGTATTCCACAACTCTGCTGTCTATTTCAGAGGGTGTGGGGGAGGAAAAATACAAGACCTCCCACCTTGTCAATTCAATTCAATTCAAAAATTCTTTATTCGGATTACAAAAATCCATAAAAGCACAGTTTAAAATACAATTCAACATTTACAATTACAATTACAATAGGTGCAATAGACACTATAAAGTACATTATTAGTACAGTTACCAAGTCACACGTTTCTAAAGTGCAAAGGAGGTCAATAATCATTGATAGTGCAAATCAAGGGCGTTCCATACTTCTGCGTACATTAAAAATAACTTTTAGAAAAGTGCTTGTGCGAAATATGAGTTTGTCATCCTCTAATTTTAAAAGCATCAAATAGGACTGGTTTAAGGAGAGGGGTCTATGTTTTTTAAAATATGGTGCTAGAAACCATTTGATGTATTTCATATAAAACTTACACATGAAGAAGAAATGTAAATCATTTTGTTTGCTGGTTCCGTCACAAGGACACGGAATATTACAATCTAAGCTGTGTCCCAGAGGAAAACAAAGTAAAAACTTTATCGTTCCTGCTCTCATTCTGAAGAGTAGGGATCTTTCCCAATAACACATTGGTAATATCAAATACAATGGGAGTTGTTGGGTTAATAAACCATTGTTAATATAGGACACAACAGTTTGTTTCCTCATCTCTTCTGACAGTCTTTTTTCCCTGTAGGTGGCATACAGTTCAAGTTGGACTTCTTTTTTATCAGTCCTCTTTATATGAGATGGATTTTCAAAGAGGTCACCTCTATCTATAATAGACAGACTCTCTTGTATACCACGAAGCCATGGGATCTTATTCCATTTATCACAAGCTAAACATTCCCTCAAAATGTCATGTGTTAGGCTAGCGTATTCATTTGCCCAGATAGCCAGCCAAAATAATGCAGGCCTGGCAGCAATAAAATCACTAATATGAGGTATGTTCAGCTCCGAGTGGCAAATAAACCCTGATGATGAAATGGGAGCCCCCAGTAGTTTCCTACAGAGCCTTGTCTTTTAATAGGGGGGAAGGCAAACATGAGTTCGGACCCTTCCTTATGTTTGTTCAAACTTCCCAGCAGCATCTTTAGCGATGCTGGTTTCACTTTTAGACCTATGTATTCACTAATTGTGTAAGTATTTAACTATTTTTCCTTCTTAAAAATTCAGTTTGCAGAGTATTTGGCAAATTCCAATTTGTTGAATATTTTCCATGCTTTGGTAATGTCTGTAGCCTAATATAGTAGTTCTCTTTTTCAGTCTCAAGATTCTTAAAAAGTAGTATAATTAATAGTTTCAATAATCTATTAAACATACCAAACCGATCTTTCCTTTCCACGTGGAAATATTAGGCATACTAAATTCCTAGTACTTCATATTATGATACCACATAATTCTGGTGTTAACCATTAGGTTATATTATCCATTCTAGGTTTGCACAACTAATGACATTCAATAAAAAAAATAGTTTGTAGATAATTAAGAGAAGAGATTGGTTCTGCTGAATAGATTTGGACAATTGAAAAAAGCTTGTTACTGTCTTCCTCATTGAGAATCATGTTTAATTTGTGAGAGGGCCCATGCAGCAATGTAAGTGAAGGATTCAACATAAAGGAAAGTCCATGGTTTTTAGACGTTGACTGCAAAGCAGACCGACAATAACATCAGATGTTCAGAAGTAAGACCACAATTCGAGGAGAGGAGTTTGGAAAGAAAATAAAAACAATGTTTTTGTAGGGGACAAGGGAATTCAATGTCTCCAGACGAAGACTCGCGTCAGTGATAAGAAATGCAGTAGTGGCTACTGCCAGAATAAAATGGTGGGTCAGCGCGGGAGCAAATAATTTATAAAAAAAACGCACTTAATTGCTTGTCCCGCTGCTGCTGTGTCTGCAAGTGCCCCTTTTCCAGGGGTCCTAGGTCAGCAGAGGCTCCCAGACTCCCCACACAAACCAAACGCAGTACTCATGCTGTGAGAGCGGCGCCTGGGTTGGTCTGAGCGGCCTGGTTAGGCGCTCACGAAGGGACTGGGAGCCTGTGCCGTTTCTCCACCCAGCTGTACAATACAACTGAGTGGAGAAATTCCAAGTGTGCCTGTCTGTTTGGCCGGCCTAAATCGGATGGCCAAACAGCACACGCACTTACAAGTGCCCTCTATTCCTCCTCCCAGTCCCTCCCAAGTGTTGAGAGGATTGCCTGGCCTGACTTACAGTCTACCGGATCGGCTGCCAGTGAGCAATAAAATGACAATATAATAGTTTTATTGTTGTTTTATTATTTCATTCTCATTGGGGCGACTCTCCTCCGCCAGAAGCTGCCACTGAAGAAATGGGAAGAGGAAGGCAGAGTAGCTGGTTATGTATGCTTACTGGTGGCTGAGAGCAAAATTTCGAAACGTAGCCCTAAAACATTTTTGGGACAAGAATAAAATGACTGAAAAGAAGAAAGGCTTAAACATATGACTATGAAGACACGAGACCGGAACATCCTGTGGAAGGATGGTACAACAAAAGCAGGACCAAAAAAGGGAGCAGGCTTTTTTTTTAAAACTCTTTTTATTGTAATTATCATCAAGGCACATGTTGGTCAAATAATACATACAGACAATTCTGACATCATCGGCAATATGGCAGAGTGCACAATAATGGTACACTTAGAATAGCAGAGTGCAGTATTCCCCTCATGAACTTCCCGTTCCCTCATCATTGTCCTCTTCCGACTCACTGTCCTTCTGTGTCCTTGGTGGCTCACAAATGTACCCTCTGAATTTGTTCCAGGCCCCCCCATACCCTGCTCCACTTCTGAGGACAGCCTCGATTAATAAATGCGGCTTTCTCTGCCACCATGGCCGTATCTAGATCCCCACACCATGCTGTGAGTGTTGGCGACTCTCCCGCACCCCACTTTTGTGCTATTTTGCGCTTCACTACCATTATTCCCGGTGTGGCCCACGTTTGCGCCGGGCGTGTTAGATCGTTCGGTTCCCATACATTCAGTAAGCATCGTCTAGCGTCAAGTGTCAACGAAATCTCCATCGTCTGTGATATAGTCCTCATTATTTTCGCCCAATATTCAGCACTCCTCGGACACTCCCACACCGTATGAAACAACGCTCCCTCTTCCCCACATCGTCTTACAGTACAAGTGTGGTGCTGTCCCTATTTTATGTAGGGTATGTAAAAATGTTGGTGGACTAGTTTGAGTCTTAAAGGTATGCCCACCTCTCGCGGGGAGGCCGTCGCCTCCTGCCATTCGGAGTCCTTGAAGATCCTGAGACCATTTTTCTCTAAGTGACACATTTGGGTCAGGAAAATTATTTACTAATTTGCGGTAGGTGAGTGATGTCGGCCGCTTCTGCATGGTCTCTTTTAGTAGTCTGTCCTCCAGGGGGGGTGCCTCTGGAACCTCAGAGTTTGACGGCAGGAGCGCCTGCAGTGCATGCTTTATCTGCATATACTTAAAAAAAGTTCAGTAGGTGCTAGCTGATACTGTGTCAGGAGACGTTCAAATGTCTTTACCTCCCTTGGTAACAGGCTTTTTAAGTCTTAATCATTGGATTCAAAGTAGTACTGTGTTGAGGATTATGCCTACAGATTGTAAAATGAGAGATGTTAGAAATAGCTAGTTATCTATGTTTGCGACACTGATATGTTTGACTGTCAGTGAATCAGTGCAATGTGTTTCTGAAGGAAATGACTCATTTGCAAGTTCAAATAAGTAATTAGTAATGTTTCTCCAAAATACAGCTATTCTCTGTTATTACAGTCGCAGATCATTCTGACTGATTAGCATGAACCAAATTGACCTGCAGACACATAGATTCAAGGGATTAGCATTGCCTCAGTGAGAGGGTGTTTTTTTACTAGTATTGTTAGGAAAAGTAGAAGAGGAAGCTGTTGGTGAATAGCAAGTGATTAATTGTGTTTACCTATGCTTAAAAAAATAGTCATCTGAATTAGGAAAGAATTTGGAAAGTCGTGTGAAATGTAAAACATTTTAAATCGTTGTAATACTACAAAAAAGTGAGAATGTGCTAAAAAATGACAAGTCTTAGTGTGACAAGAACAGAAGTTCATAATAGGAACTTAATAGTACGTACACCTAGCTTCTTACATTTGACTTGTTGGAACCGCATGCTAAATAAGACGACAAATGATACGTGTACATTAAAAAGATTAAGGCCTCTGGGTCCATCTTGTGTTGTGCGTTCACTTTCTTCTTGTGAGTCCTTAACCTAGCCACACTTAGCCTTTCCCTTCAGTTATGTTGACTAGAGAGGGATGGAACTTATGCCCAGCTGCTTCCCAATTGCATCAGACCTACATGGCCATTTCTCTTTTTTCGTTCAAATTTTGAAGTGCGCATGGCATGCGGCTAGCAGTATCCTACCACTACAAGTTACATCACTTGCCTCGCCTAGTTAGTTCAGAAGAGGGGCTCATGTATGCCGTAAAACCCTTTTTGCAGCAGGTGAAAGAGAGTTGTCATGTCCTCTAAAAAATACCTTGCAGTTCATCCTCACACAGTAGAGATTAGAGGTGCAAGTAGTAAGAGGCACCCAGGTCATATACTTGCTAATTCTCCTATTCCATGCCCAAGAATCTGGGCCACGACAGTGAAAGTAGTTAAACTCAGGCCTAAAACTACAGGCATACACTGTAATTCCATAACACTGGATGACCTTTTACCTCTAAATGCGTTTCCACCACTTAGAGATTTTAGTCAATCTAATCATTGGTATTCCCTGGGGGCCATAACGAAATCCCTGTGTAAATATCCATGTTGCCCTAGTTTAGCAACCACTCAGAGGATCAATCAAGTTTCAACATTTGAAAATGTACCAGGTTCTTCTTAGCTTCCATTATTCGATGGTTTATCAAAGCCTTGTGAAGTTGTGTACCAACCCAATTTCATCAAATGCAAACTACTCTTGCCTCAAAGAAAAATAACCTGTAGGTATTGAAAGGTTTTGTACTCGCCATTGCCTAACATTTATCTAGTACATGTGGACAGTGTTTCTTCAGTCACCGATTTTTATGCAGTTTATGCCTCACAAGTTGAGGCTGACTCCTGATTTGCCTCTTGTAAATTGCTTAAAAGGCCTATTTTTCTCTGGACCTGCATGCCTGTAGAAGTCTATTGAAGTTGCAGTCACTAGTCATTTCAGCAGCTAGTTGGAAAGCATTCTAAATCCTCATGCCTTCTTCATCAAGAATGACAATTGAAGTTGTTATGCCCCAGTCTGCCTGAACCATGGTAAGATCCTGCCTTCAGCAGAATCAAATTTTCACTCGCACCAGTCAATCTATGCCAAGAATGTGCTTTAGGTGTGAATTTGGAGGTGTGTACATTTCACCCTTTGCAGAAAGTTTATGAATATTTGGAAAGTCTGTACCACAGTCTAAGTATTACGTTTTAGCCTCAAGTCAGTAGACGTTTAGTTCCAGAAACCAAGTCTTCTGCATCTTCCACAAATTAGATGTGTTATTAATTATAGATGGCAAGTGCACAGTATAAAATTGTCACACCTCTTTTGTCATGTTTTTCTGTTGTATAACGTGGTATCAGCAGATATCCGCATCTTATAAAGTGTTATTCCATATCGAGGGAATTCAGTTACTTACTTAGTTTTTTCATAGTATGTCCGGTTATTGCCCTACTGAGGGTGATTTACACTCTCACATACATCTCATAAGAAAGCCCTGCTTGTCATTCTAAGTGATGTCCTGTCTCCCACAAAACTATCCAGGTGATTGTCTGAGGGGTCACTGGGAAAAAATAGTCTGCACTAGTAAAAAAGCGACATCAAAGCTCCTTAAATGTAAAGTTGTAATAAAACCGCTGGATTTTTTTAAATATTGTATACATACTTTGTATCTAGTTGCATTTGTAATCCAAATTCACAAGTCCGTGTGATTTATTTCACTTTTCTTCATCTTATTCAGAAGAACGTTTGAGGCATTTGAGTTATGTCATCATAAAGGGCAGCACATTATTGTGCAAAACTCATTTACAAACAATGAACATATATGCAAATTACCAAAACTGAAAATACAAAACATCAACTGCACACTTATTAACATTATGCCAATATGACATATGAGACCAGTCCCTAATTGGAGAAGAAAACACTAGGCGGAGGGTTTAAATTGTTCTGCTAAATGTTTGTTAACTCCTGCGAGTGTATAAACCTCTGGGAGCTGCAGTTTGAAGTGTTGTCAAACGGAGAGTACTGCTGCTGTGAAATCTCTCCTATAACACACTACACGTGTCTTATCCCAGAAGCTGGGGTCAACGCGTTTCCAACCCGTGGGGTTTTCATCAGGAGCTGGATTTGGTCGTACCTTCAGTGATTTAAAGTTGACCTTGGCGGGAAGTAAAGTCAAGTGCAGGGCCAGGGTTGTTGTTAATTTCCTGCCTTTGTCTTTTTAGGACACTATGTTCTTCAGGTTAATGGTAATTTCAAAGCCTCGTGGTGTTCGATGGACCTGAAATTCAATCCAACGTCCGTTCTCGTGCTGCATACCTTCTTGCTCACGGATTTTTAAAATAAGTATTTTCTATTAAAAACGTTTTAAAAGTACATATGTACAAAGGTGACCGAGCACTCCTGTAGATTTCACATGAGTATTTTATTCACCCTTTCCACGCCGAATATTTCTTCATACCAAGTAAGAACACGACTATCTATAATCCGAGTCCATTGTTTTGTTGGATACGGTATGAGGTTCCCAGATTCATACATTTCCCCTCCTTTAGAGCTAGGTCACCAATACCATAGCGTCTTCTTCTCTCAGTACTCTAATAATAAGTCCTCTTGACAAGGATATGGTACTTGGAAAGTAGAAGAAAAAGCTGGTACCCATGGTGGCTCTCCCACTCCCATCTCATCCCAGGCCTCCCTTGTTCTAATGTTGGCAGTTGCTTCCAGTCTCCTCTTTGGTATGCCTTACTTGCCCAGAAAGTAGAAGAAAAAGCAGTTCTCAATGGAGCACTGTCACTCCAATCTCATACCACTGGCGGGCTGCTTTTCCCTCCCTTATGTACCCTGGTGATTACCTCACCCCTTCCTGTGGTTCTCGAGAAGAGAAGGTGCCCAACTTTCAACTTCTCCAGCCCTGTCCTTTCTCTCCCGGATTGACTGAGGAGTGGATCTTCTCAATCAGGATTTGCCCTCTTGTGTAAACCACGCTTGTTTCGTCTTCTTGCTGGGGAAACCGACATGGCGTGCTGAATGCCGTACCTGTCTTGCCTTGGTCCGCGCTCCCACCACGACCTGAAACCACTACTGCCCCTTTCTCTGGAGCTGTTCCCTCCCTGATGTGGTAGTGGTTCCCTCCACTTATTCTCAGCTCCCTTGCCACGATTCAATAAGCGTAGTGGAGCAGGTAAAAAAATGTTTGCATCTTCCCAGTACCATGTTTGTCCCAAACATGTTTGTGAACATATCCACCCCCTTCTTTCTAGAGATTGTGTTATTCTGTGAAATCTGCCCTTTTACAACTGCTCCTGCCCCACCTTGAGGTTTCTAAATACAATTTTTTTGCCATCTGTTCTTAGTACTCCTATGCCTGAAGGGAAAGAATGCATACCTTTTCAGCTCTGAAAGAGCACCTCCTGGAAACTGCTGAATATGGTAACTACGCACAGAGTGCACCTTAATTATTAAATAGCTCCACCTATAAACTCCTGCGTTGCATTTAGATATTCTTTAATATTCTTGAATCCCAAGTATAGAATCAATATCAGAGGAAGCTGTCTTATATATTTAACATGACACACGCCTTTCTAGCCATTACAGCGTGTCCTCCTGTCAAAAGGTACTGTACTTAGTCTTCCACATGTAAAAGCACCATACACTCAGCTGGCGCCTAGAGGCAAGCTGGGACAGGGACCAAGAAAAGGTTATTCCTAGCAGGAGCAAAGAGTAACTCATGGGTATTAGACCTTGTTGGTCTGCGATTAGGACCTTCTTTTTGCGCATTGGATTGGCCTGCAAGAGAACATTATAGCACTTAATAAAATGTATTAAATCAATATGAGTTGAACAGAAGTAACCCAGGGTGAAATGTGAAGCAAAATCAACATAATCTGTGAGATATCTTGCTTTACAATACATTGTAGGTCACTTGCAGCCTGCCGGTTACGGCATGTATAGTGGTGCCAATTTTTTTTAGAGCGATGAGTCAGATCTCTGATTAATTTTACATTCAAATGTTGCCAGTGATAGTGCATGAAACTGCATAAACTGCCCCACATAAGAGCTATCCATCAAAAAGAAACCAGGCATTGAGTCCTTATTAGTAACAATCGCACACTATTCAACTGAGGAAACTGGAAACAAAACGTCAGTGATGGTATGCTGATTCACTCTCTGCTTCCTTTCCAAAATATGATTTTATTTTATTCCATGTGACCGTGATATCATTGAGGATTTTTACCTCGGTTGTTGAATTTAGTTAGAGACCAATTTAGTACATTTTTGCTGCCAATTATTTCTTGATCGTCCTCAAATCCACATTTCCTCCACATATAATATAATAGGTATTAGCCATAAGTACATGCTCCTGCTAAGTCAAACGAAGATGCACTGCAGCTGTGGCTTCACGTCGTGTTAAACATCTACCTCCTTTTTATTTTATTTTTTTTTAATTTTTTTTTTTTACTCCTTTTAGTCCCTGAACGTGTTGTACTGTCATTTTACCATCGAGTTCTTTTTGGTCAGTTAAATATCTTGTTACTTATTTCTTTGTCAGCGGGCAGACCTAACTGGGGAGGTAGGGGGGGGGCAGGGGGGGGCGGGGGGGTGGGGAGGTTGGGTGGCAGTGTCTGTGTGTATAAGTAAAAGTAAATAAATATATAACCCACGCTGTGGGTATCGGCTCGGTCCTCGTAGTGTGGGTTAACCTTCTCAGAACCAAACAAGCAGTATATTTGTGAAGACCGGTCCCTGTAATGTGTTCAGGTACTTTCAAGTTATTGTATCAAAATGCTAAAAGTGCAGCTATTATTGCCTCGGTCCGCTTTATTATCCACCTACTATCAAAGTGCGCATGGGTTTAGAATAGTAAATGCACACTTCGTTACGGTCAATGGCCCGTCCACATCATAGTAGGTATATTATGTTGTGTGTTTTCCCGAGAGTACTATTGATAATGCAAATATGATAAACAGCCATTGAATGAAAGAATGATTGAGAGCTTAATAAGTGTATGGTCTCTTCTGAAACCTGAAGCAAAACAAAGAGCTTGAAAGGCTGTTTTCTCTAATGAAAATGTTGACGATTGTCATTCGCGGGATTCTTGCTGGTGGCACTGCTAGTGGCTTGTTCCAAAATCAATAGGCTAATAAGACAACTGCAAAGATGTGTTTGATGTCCGCCCAAGAAGCTGTTCAACCAATACTTCAGAATGTTGCATTTTAAAGTAGAAAAGACCAACCGCATTTGTTGAAAGATAATGTTTCACATATGTGTGGCTCACTGGTTAGAGGCGGCAGACCCGGGAGCAGAAGTCGGCCCGGGACCAGGGTTCAATTCCCGACGCCGCAGGGTCGTGGACCAGGGTCAGCTGACTCGACAATTCTCGCCTCGGTGCCTACTCTAACCTGGGGTCCCACTCGGCAACTCTGGGCATTAGCTTGCCTAATCTCCACAACGGCCCCATCAACGGGGATGCCTGGCTCCACCTTGGGGATTCCCAGTAGGGACCATCCCACAGGGAAAGCCAGAACGGGTTCCCCAGCGGTATACAGCGCCGGGACGCCCCTTTGCTGGGGCAGCTGTGCGCTTTACAAGTATACAACATTTAACATTTAACATATAAGTTGAAATGGCTTCATTGAGGGTTAACCAAGAACCACCTAAACATGTATTTGCACCTTTAAAACACATCTCCGTCAAATACACTGAAGTGATAACTCTTTCCTCAGTACCCAACTCTCATAATTAAGAAGCGGATGCAACCAGGGCCCTCTGTTTAAAGTCCATGAATTTGAGTAAGGGGTTTACTGCCCAGACCACCAGTGCAAGATATCAGAAGTAAAGTCCACACCTCCAGCTTGATGATAGAAATGTAGGTAGTGTCCCATGGCCAGGCACAACAACTGACTTGCTCTGGAAACTCCACCACAAAGTTCTGCATTGACTCGGAGGTGGAGTGTATATAGCACTCTAACTTACACGTCTAAAGATTACAGCAATCTCATTAAGGCCCCTCTGTAAGAGATCACCTGATCCCCCACACTTCATGCATAATGCATTGGTCATTAAAGATAGAGGGGTCCCAGACTGGGAAAAGAAATAGATTCATAGAAAGTTCAAATCTAAATTAATCAATGTACAAGGATTGAATTTCAACAGTATGGTTGTTTTTATTCACAACATACCGAAACCTACAATTGGTTTATAACGTGTAAGTCTAGACCAGTCATTAAATTGTTGTAGCACAGTTATGCCCACGCGCGCAAAGGGGAAGGGGGTGGGGAAGTGCTGGTGTTGTGAAGGAAATAAGTGAACAGTGCAGGGAAACTTCATTCGTCAAAAATCAGATAGAATTGCATTTCATTCTATATACAATCATACATTATTTCAAGAGGCTCCCCCTCCAGGGGCCACAGTAAGCTGCTTTGGCAAGTCAGAGAAGGTTAAAGAAAAACAGTCTTCTACAGTAGCTGAATTAATCCTGCTTGTGGATAGAAGCTGGTATTGTGGTAGGTATGGTCTACGTTTCGACCCTTGGGCTAGTAGGGACAGTTCCCCTTACGAAGCGGGTCTTCATCAGGACGAGGGATGGGGTGGGCAAGGGTCCTATAGGCGATTAAAAAACAGGATTATGGGGAAGGGTCAGATGAAAGATCCCCATAAACACTTAACAGTGAACGCCCCATCGGGCGTGATTCTAAGATGTTGGTGCACAGAGTAATAATTAAACAAAGATGCCATTCTACTGTCACATAGATATTGGACAAGTAACATTATATTAAAAAGTATTGAGAAAGCATGAAATGATTCGATAGTTAGGCACAATGCAAGGGTTAAATCAGATATTCAAAATGGTGTTATAAATAAAATTAAGCTGGGAGGTGCATGGGTCATAGGGTTTTAGTCCATCGGAAAGGGATCGATTTTACCTTGAAACCGATGCAAGGACCGGACCTCAAAGTGGTTGAACGGCAGGTTCTGCAATATAAACGCATCATTTGTAGCCTCCGTTTAAATTGTAAACAGCGTTGGTTATGAGCCCTTTGGGCTTAAGGATGTTAAACTAGGCTCACCTCGCGCTCAGTGGAGCCGGCTCAGTCCGTAAAACAAGAGAGAAGCCTCTCAAGGAGTTGAATCTTCCGGCTGATGCTGTAAGAAAAATGAGCATCGTATTGGTGCCGTGGAAACACGGGAGTTGCGCTATTGTTTTACTGAACTATGAAGACTACGGCGAAGTAGCTCACCTTAGGGTCAAGCCAGAAGATTCAACTCCTTGAGACATCTGTAGAGTTGTGGACCTGCAAGCCATTAGGCTGTTGCTGCCTAAATTCAAAGGCCTGATCTTTACTGTGGAATATGCTTGGGTTTACAGTCCAAGTCCAACTGTTCAAGCTAAAGACGCACACTTAAAAATGTCACGATCCTGTCCTTTATTCTGGAGGGAGACTAGTTGTGTACATTAGTTTGACTGGTTATTTACTTCGAAACTGAACCCTGAAAATACTTAGCGCTTTTTTGGGTTGGTTGTTTGGAAACAATATCTTCACTAGAACGTCCCTCACCCTTAATGCAACTTCCGGGGGGCTGTTGCCGGTGGCACTAGTCACCCATTTGTGCAATCAGAAGGGATGTGTATCCCTGCTTTGACTTTCTGGGCACTAAAGCAACAAGGAACATACTGTATGTTTGAAAATTCTGTATACCAACTGCAGTGGGTGCAGCCTTGTCCAAATAATGAGGACAACCTGTTTTTTGAACTCTCAACAACGCGGGTTATAAAGGTCAGAGGCAAACTTCATTGGCTTCCTATAGAGGTATGTCTCAAATTGCTATTTAAAAAAAACCGAAATCCACATTACCTTGAACCATGGTGTCTGAAGATCTATACATGGGGACGGCCGGCATGGCTCGCGGGTTGGGGGTCGCAGGAGTGTCTCGCAAGGAGGGAGCAGGGTTTACAAACATAAAAAAAATACAAAACTTATATTGAGACAGTCCTTCATCTTCTGTGCTCCTGCTCTCCTGAGTCCGCTTCCAGGAAGAGGAAGCAGACAGCCAGGCTCCCACCCCTAAGCCAATCAACACTCCAATGGAGCGTTGTGATTGGTCTGAGTGCCGTGACACGGCGCTAAGCCAGGGGCTGTAGGGGTGGGCATGTTTTCCAAGCAGGCTGTAATGCAGCCTACATGGAGAACAGGTAAGTGCGCACATGACTGCTTTGGGCGGCCCGAGAGGACCAATTAAACAGTCAATGTGCATTTGATTGGGAAAACCACTCTGCCCCTGCCCTTCTCTGTGAGCAGAGCAGCCCTTCCAACCCTCCTGCCCTCAAAGGAAATATAACATGATAATAACGGAAAGTTATTATCATGTCATATTTCCCCTTCTCGCACTGCTTGAAAGCAGTGGGGCGAAGTTCCTCTGCCATAGCGGAGGAGCCGCCACTAAGTATACATGGTGTAGATTCGCAGTTCCATCTCTGTTGATCATCATACCAGCTACTCAGTGCAAGAAGTCAAATGGTAGCAACTTTTCTGCCATGCTCCCACCATGTCAATAAAGACTTTCACTGGATCTACTTAGAATTTTTGGTTGACTTTTTGTTTCTCGTGTCTTTTCAAAAAGGCCTTCAAATCCCTTTTTATCTATTCACACCCACTGACTAATAGCCCACTTCGCACCAACGTTTATGCCTGCCAAGAATTCATTAAATGATTGTTAGCAGGAATGAATGGATTTACTACCGCGAATTTCTCCTCCTTTACTGTGGATTTCTCTGCCTCGAATAGGAGAAATCAGCAGTAGGTAAACCTCATGCTACGGGTTCAAAGAGGTTATTGCAAGGTATGGTTTGTCTGTAAGTTTGTGAACACCCACAAGCGTCCATTTATGAGCAGTCATAAACTGGCATCTGACCTCTTTCCACCCTTTTAGTGTTCGGAAAATGACTCCAGCTCTCCGTTCTAGGATATGAAGGGGGACCCGTTCACCCACACATTTGTTGGTGGTGCAAGGGAAAGGGTTTGTCCACTGGAAAAATGTGGCAAAAAAATGGGAGGGTTGCTCAGTGGGCTTCATGCCCCCTGTGTGTATGCACAAGGAGAATATGAGCCCATTGAAGAGGTTGCATGCCATTCCCAGTAGTACACCTTTAAACCTGCGCCTGGCATAGTTTTCCAGGCATAATCCAGGAGATGATTTTGAATTCCTCTGAGTAATAAATCTGCACCAATACACAGACATACATCTGCTGATGCAAATGTGCTATTTTGTTTGGAAATGGGGCATATTATATTTATTTAATATTTGTGTTTTTATTTACCACAAATATGGCTTGAAGGGTGTCAGGTCACTTCACAAAGCATTGTGAGAAAAACAAGAAACTGAACGATTATAGGTACAGCAACTAGCACAACTAAATGATATATAAATAAGAATGAGAGAATTATAAAGGGACAACAATTTACAAGTTTATCACGTCTGTCGTATCATTTGTTTTTTTTTTTTTTGTTGTTTTTTTTTTTGGAAACCTTTATTGTGCATCGTAAGCATACAATTACGGGCCTACAACCATACAGGCCGGCCTCGAAAGCAATCCGTAGCACAAAAAGTAAGGATAGACCATCTCAGCGGTCCCTAAGAAAACCCAAATGATAAGTGTCCAAGACATGAGAAAGAAACAGGACCGCTAGGCTAAGGAGAAGTGAGGTTAATTTTTAAAAGTTTTGTAGGTAAGAAGGATCAGATGCATTCAATCCACCGAGAGCAATTGGCAGGCAACGAACCTGCGAGTCAGCAACAATACGAGGAAGAGACATGATATGCGACAAAGAACAATAATCATCAGAATAGTTGCATAATAAACAGTACATATTGGCCATCGCCCGCCCACGGACTCAGTACACCCAAATCCACTAAAGTGACAGTATTAACAGCGGAGAGAATAGGTATCACTACCCCAAGGCACCTGAAAACCCAAAGGGAAAGAAAGAAAAAGGAAGAAGAGGAGATGAGAAAAATAAGGCCCATAGAAACTGAAACTGAAACTAAATCCCTACCCCCCCACCCCCCACCCTGCACGTATGCCGAGGCTACGGCCAACCCCCCCCCCCCTAGCTACGTGCCTGTCGCCCACAAACCGAACCCGAAATTTAGAACAGAGAAGGGAAGAAAAGAAAGGAAAAGAGAAAATAAAAAAATAAAATAAAAACCGTGTTACACATAAGACCGGAGGAGGGCCATCGGATGTTTCCAAGACTACTATCACATATCACTCCGGCCACCCGATCCAAAGCCCCGCGACCAATACAATACCAATATTCACAATCTCCGGCAGTCCATCAGTGTCCCAGCCGTGTAAGCAAAAACAGTCCGAGCATGTGAAGAGACAACCTCATCCCTCCCCTCCGCGATGCGGAGCAGCGACATAGTCCAGCCTCACAGTAGACATCCTGGGGGAGGCGAGCGAGCAAAGTGACCATATCCGAGCGGGGGGGTGTCCATCAAAGTACATCCAGCACACAGCCGTGCTGATAACCACAGTACAGGAGGATGTAGCACCCTTTAGTGAACCACAAGGATCAACAAGCCAAGGTAGTAGAAACCATTCCAGGATAGATGAGCAAGTCGTGTCAATAACCCCGCGAGGAGTCGCCAAACGTGGCACCCGGGCATCGCTCCTCAGCCACATTGCATCTCCAGAGATTTCAAACCTTTCCGTAGGAGTAACAGCTGTCACTTCAGCAGGAGTAGGGTCTCGCACCCCAGGCGTGTCAGTAGCAACCGGAGAGGAGGGAAGGAGAGTAGAAGCCGGGTGTGGCATAGTGTCCTGCTCCCAGAGGCGTTCAGGCAAGGATGTCGTCGATAGGATCCCATCCAGCCGATCTCCCAAGTCGCGGCCAGCAACACCAAAAGCTGCTCTTAGGGTACATAGGGCTACCAGGATTTCACCAAGCAGTACCGGTGTATCAGGGAGAAAGGACATAGTGGTTCCCCTGGGCAAATGATCGCAGTACTGACCCGGAATATGGCCGCCATCCCCCTCCAGAGTCAGCTGGTCCCTTAGGCAATATATAGCATGGCATCGCCCGACCGAGGGGACAGGGGAGGCCGACTCCATTGTCACTCAGTGCCGATGCAGTGTGGGCAGACGTCCGCAGCTTCAGGAGCAGCCCGGGAGCAGCCGTTACGGGAGGGAAGGCAAGCTGCAAAAATGGCGATCGGCACTACTCGCCGAGAAACAAAGTAGCAAGGAAGCCGTCTCCGGGCTAGGGATTAAATACAACGTTGCATCAGCGGCGGCGGCGACCAGAGCCAGAAGAAGCAATAGAGCAGGATCCAGGGGGCAAGACGCGCTTGCCACGTGAAGTCGTTTGAATCCGATCTGCCAGGAATGGCGGCCGTCGTTGTGGACAGGGCCGGTCAGCGGGAGAACAAAGACCCGGCACAGCAGCGCAGCGTCAGGAGGAGGCAGAGGCGTCTCAGCACTTTCACAGCCGGGATCGAGCTGAGGAGCACATCGGCGGGTCCGGGTTCGTCTCCCGTTTCCGATACCGCCACTCGAATGCAGGATGAAGTACAGGATGAGGCGGAAAACGGGAGAAAGGCGAGGTGGTCGGCGGAGCCGAGAGATCAGGCGGCCATCATGGTTCGAGCTAGGCTCCTCCCCCTGTCGTATCATTTGTTGTTGATTTTTATGGCTAGCTGTTCCAAAGCTAATGGAGCGATTACTTGGAATAAGAGCCCCCCTTCCTCTCCCCCTCCTCCCCGCTCCTCCATTTTTCCAATATACTTTTATTGTCCCGTTTCAAAAGCGCTTTAACAATTGTTATATAATAGCCTGCCATCAGTGATCCCCGAGCAGTCAGACAACGCTTCCTAGGTGAGGGTCCACTTCACCTTGTCAAATGGAATCTTCTGATTCCAGTTGATACAGATACCTTGCTATTGCCATCTTTTCAACAAGGCGAGCTGCGCTTCTTACATCATTGTCGTCTTCTGGATAGGGGACATTTGTCACTTTGGCGTCCACAATGGAACCCCTCACTCAGTCTATAGAAAGTAGTCTGTCAGTCTGCAAGGGCAGATGTGAAACTTTTGTTTAAAAAAATAAAATCCAATAAATCAGTCCGGTGTTGGGGTCTTGTTCATCTTGAACATTGTCTTGGATCCCAACATGACGGGTTGGGCTAAAGGTTTACTTAATGCTTCCCTTTGACTCTTTGTGATTATGGGCAAACCTGTATATTTCGGATGCTTATCCTGTTCAACACCGCTTCCCTTATTGGAAATTTTAGTCCCACATGTCAGTGTCATAACCATGGATTTGAGAGTGGAGGTTCTACAAAATGTTTTCGTCCTCCAAACAGGTTATCTCTGTAGTGAGTCATACAATAATATCTTTGCCTGGATATCTTCTTTGACTCAGTCTTCTTTTTAAAAAAAAAAAAAAAATTGTCATCTGCCTGTGCTTGGTTTGTAGGCTCGATTACCTCTTGGTTCTTGTTAATACGATTTTAGCAGCAATTTTGATCCTTTCGGTTGCACAGAAATGTTTCCTCCTACTTGAGACACTGGTGAGTATTAATAACACATTTATGTTTTTCACACTTAGCGCCTCTGCAGATCCTTTTTTTTTTTTTAGCATGGCATTGTAAAATATTGTCTTGCTTCTTGTATGATGAGTCCCTTTTGTTACTAGGAGGACACTTCAACAAGAGCATCTTACCTTGGATATACGCCTTTTCTTTTGACTTTCTTAAAACCCTAATTAAGACAACCTTTATCAGCATCAGCGGAAATATCTACTGTTGTTCTTTGCTGTTAAGAAAAATAAAAAAATATATATATATATTTATTATTTCATGTATTTGATAATTGTATCATGTAAGAAAGTTTTTCTAAAAATGATGGAAAATTATGCATTTATGTAAAAATCGAAGGAATGGAAAAGACATAAGCAAAAAGTATTTTTTCTATGTCTATGATGTTAAGTATGCACTAGCACTTTAAAAAGGGCACGAAAAATCACTGAGATGTCATGTGATCAAGGGAGGGATCTCCCGAAACGCGCCATGGCGGCATCGGCGAAATAAAATAATG
The DNA here is from genome assembly GCF_964263255.1 of Lissotriton vulgaris. Taxonomy (NCBI): domain Eukaryota; kingdom Metazoa; phylum Chordata; class Amphibia; order Caudata; family Salamandridae; genus Lissotriton; species Lissotriton vulgaris. Next base: position 1,023,971,935 of record NC_141697.1, read on the forward strand.
CACTGAAATTTTTCTGGGTCCGCACTGGTCTTTTCAAGGTCATTGAAGCAGCAAGGCGAGGTTGGATTTATATATACCGGATTGACTCTCTCCAGTTTCGTGGACCCCTCACTGGGTTGTGGCTTTATCCAGGAAGAGTTTCTGCTCCAGAGTTTTCCTTGCTACGAGTCCCGCGGCAGCGTGGTGTTCGTTGGCGGGGTCCCCCGGGGCACCTTCGGGAGTATCCGAGCAAACGGAGAAGTGGTGAAGCCCCCTGCAAGTTCAACGGTAACCAGGAAGCATGTACGCGGTGTTCGGCGGACCATACTGCAAGTTTTAGGTTCCTCTGGTGTGTCAAGAGCGGGCACACGGAAGGAGAGGAACGAGCAGTGCGGGAGAGCCGAATCCAGGAAGGTACGGCATTCAAAGAACAAGCAGGTCAGTAAGAGTGCAGCGCGTCTTTGCATATCTCCCGATATTGAGACGGAGGGGCAATTTCCAGCGCAAGTGTATATTTTGGAGCCGAATATGTCCGCGAGCACACTCAGAAGTCGTGAATTGGCAGCCAGAGGGCTGTTTGAGGACACCCCAAATGAAACGCAAGGGGCAAGCAATGTGACCATTCAGGGTCCAGAAGGCAAAAGTAAAGGACTAAGGGATGTTTTAGAGCTCTGGAGAAGTTAAAACACCAGGAACAAGCAAAATGGTGGGAGGTATTTGGATGTGGGCAGGATACCAAGAGGCCTCTGTATCATGATTGCTCCCAGTTATGAGTCCCCCAACCCAGCAATGATGGTAGAATAGGGGGAATGCAATCTTGAATCTTATCGCAAATTAGTGGAAATTCTAGTACGCTATGCTGAGATTGACAGAAAACTTTTACAGGAAAAAATTGAGCTCTTAGAAAAGGAGATAGAACCACAAGGTGAGCCCCAGTTTAAAACCAAAATGGTGGATGAAATGGAAAAACGTCTCAATAAGGAAGAAGAAAAAATAAAAAAATAGAAAAAGTTACAAATTTAGACGTGATAGAGATGATTATATGAACGGACAGATTTTCACCTTCACTAGAAGGTATGATTCTATGCGGGTGGCCACTGCAAATAAGCGTTTGGGGCAGGGATCTGGTCAAGCGTCAACGCGAACAAATCAAGCAGCCACGGAGTCACCGTCAGCTTCGGATCTCAGCTCTGCAGTAGACAGTGGCTCAGAGTCAGATAATTTGGGAGCAAGACCGACCCAACCCAACATCAAGCTCACGTTGGGGGAAGAGTTGGAAATTTTAAAAAGCAGCCGCAGAGACACTCTGAGGTCGCAAACCAAGGGACAAAACAAAACAGGGCAACAAGGAGGAGGAGGGCCCGTAGGAAGGCCAGGAGAAGGAGCAGCCAAGCGGGGAAGGGGCAGAGCCCGCAAGTAAATGATGCTACCATCGAAGTTCCACTAGCTGAAACTCTGGGCACGGGTAACAAAAATACCATCATCAATTTAGCGGGCATTGACCTCTCCGCAGCAGAGCAACAGCTTTTATCCCTGGGCCTGTCCTATTGTCCAGAATCAAATTTCAGCGACACCCAAACTCGAGCGGATATATATAGATTCATCCGAAAACTGAAATTAAAAAAGTTCCATCAGTTACGAGGTACCCAGGAAAACACAGCGGAGGCGATCACACCGCAGAATCCAGCTTTCAGGGGATTAGAGGGAACTGATTATGACCTCCTTTATGAAATGAAAGGTCTGGAAGGTTTGAGGGAAAATCCATCTCAGGAGGAATCAGAAATACAGCCATCACAAATCACAGGAACTAATGTTAACCCTATCACTTCTTTTAAACAAAAATCTAAATTCGTTCCAATAATGGCTCGTGACTCAATTGATGTTTTCAGTGAGCAACTGGTGGCGCAAGTCAAGAAACTCAGTACCACAATTACGAATTCAAAGAGGAAAATTACAAATCAAGAAAAACAATATGAGCAGCTAATTAAGAAATTGAAACAAAATGAGCAAATTATCATAAGGAACTCTGATAAGGGAGGAAACTTGGTTCTATGGCCACGTAATGACTATATGGAGGAGGCCTACAGCCAGTTAAACAACACGGAATGCTACCGGAAGGTAGCCTATGCAAGATTCAAGGATACACAGGAAGCACTGTTTGCACAATTGCTGGCTTGGAAGAGCTTGGGACTATTAAATATGAATGAATTCAAATTCTTAAAGAAAGAGCATCCCATGGTCCCGGTTATGTATTTTATACCTAAAATACACAAAAATCCTATTAAGCCTCCGGGACGTCCCATCATAGCAGCATGTGATGGCCTGTTAGAAAATGTATCTAGATATATAGATTCTTTTTTACAGGACTATGTTAAGGGCCTCAAATCCTTTGTGCAGGACACCAGTGACTTCCTAACTAAAATTCAATACATCAAATGGCAACCGTCCTTCTTAATGTTGGCACTCGATGTTTCGAGCTTATATACATGTATCGGAAACCAAGATGGTCTAAGAGCTTTGGAATATTTCCTGGCTAGTAGGCCAATATCCTTCGCTCAGCACTCCAAAATGATTTTTAAAATGCTTCAATTCTGTCTTGACAATAATTATTTCCTATTTGATGGTAAAATGTATCAGCAGATTCAGGGTGTTGCTATGGGGGCCAGCTTCTCCCCCAGTTACGCCTGTTTGTTTATGGGTTGGTGGGAGGAGCTGGTCCTCAGGCAGCAACATGAGCAAGCATACAACAGGAGTGTAGTCACATGGCTGTGATACATTGATGATTTGTTCATAATTTGGGATGGAGATCTGACAAGCGCTTCAGAGTTCATTGAAAAGTTGAATGATAACACAGTTAACCTCCATTTTACAGCAGACATTAGTAAGTCTATGGTAACCTTTCTCGATGTACAGATCATTGTAGAAAGAAGGGGATAAACTAACCACTTCCTTGTACCGGAAACCTACGGCCGGCAATACTTTATTGCATGCTTCTAGTGCTCATCCGTCCCATTTAATCAGGAGCATACCGTACGGTGAAATGCTCCGTATAAGACGGATTTGCAGTGAAGAAGAAGATTGCACTAATAAACAGCAAGAATGTAAGGTCAGGTTTCTCAATAGAGGGTACAGCTCCAAGGTGATAGTCAGCTATCAATAAATTCTAAATCGCTATGTAGAATGGATCTGCTGAAATATAAAAACAGACAGAGAGAAAAAACAGGATCTAATGAACCAGTTAGGCTTATTCTTAATTTTTCCAGACAAGAAAAGCAAATCAGAGGGATTGTTAGAAAAAATTGGCCCATTATCAAAAGTGACCCTATAATAGGAGGCACCTTACCTTCAAATCCTTTGGTGTCCTTTAGAAAAACAAATAGCATGGGGTCCTCATTGGTAAAAAGTAGCATAGAGGCCAGGCCTACAAGTAGCTGGTTATGGGCTAGAAATGGCTTTTTCAAATGCTCTGTGTGCAAGGCATGCCAATATGGAGAAAATACCACCAGCTACAAAACAGCTTTTGATCCAGGCATTGACAAAATTAATTTTCATTTGACGTGCAAAACTGAATATGCCGTCTATGTGCTCACCTGTAGTTGCAATCTCAAATACATAGGGAGCACGAAATTGCCAGCACACAAAAGGATCTTGCAACACATTCGAGCTATTTGTAACAATGAGGAAAGCTACCCGGTAGCCAGACATTTCAAACAAAGTCATAACAGCGATCCGAAATTTCTAAAATTATTTTGTGATAGATGCCATACTTCCTACTAAGAGAGGTGGTAACAGGCAGGCCAGACTAAGGAGTCTAGAAACATCGTACATATTAAGATTTGACTCCAAGCACCCTAAGGGTTTGAACAACACAGAGGATCTGTATACCTTCCTGCAATGAATTCTTTTTAACTGTTTTTCTACTTTTGTGTATATATATATGATGATGATGGTATATGTATTTATCCAATATTGACAGATGAGTACAATCTACGGTATAAGGATATTTATATATATATATATATATATATATATATATATATATATATATATATATATATATATATATATATATATATATATATATAACCGAATTGAGAACAGAGCCCGATCAATTGGACATATAACAAAAAATATGTATGAAATATTAGATTCATTTTTTCCACTGTCACTGTTCTTTTAATTAGTGAGGAGGATTTTAGGACATTACTATTTATATATTTTATCGATTTAGGTTTTGATTTTAAGGATTATTGTATAGAAAATATTTAATATTTCTAGTTATTAATAATGGTTTTTACAGAATCGATCCTTGATGAAATGATAATGTAGAATTGATGTCCCATTGTCCTTTACACTGCACTTTAAAAGAACTAAGCACAGGTCACTTTTTTTGGATAACAGTCTTGCTCATGCGACAATAGGATTGTTGTATTTACACTATCACAGGTTTGCACATTTATTTACTTATTTATTCACTTAGGATATTGGGTGTTTTTAGACATAGCATGGTACTTTTAAGTCTTTTAATGCATTTAGGCTGTTATTATTTCATGTATACGATAATTGTATCATGTAAGAAAGTTTTTCTAAAAATGATGGAAAATTATGCATTTATGCAAAAATCGAAGGAATGGAAAAGACATATAAGCAAAAAGTATTTTTTCTATATCTATGATAAGTATGCACTAGCACTTTAAAAAGGGCACGAAAAATCACTGAGATGTCATGTGATCAAGGGAGGGATCTCCCGAAACGCGTCATGGGCGAAATAAAATAATGCACTGAAATTTGTCTGGGTCCGCGCTGGTCTTTTCAAGGTCATTGAAGCAGCAAGGCGAGGGTGGATTTATATATATATATGTTTACACACAGCATGAGAAAATTTAAAATATGCCATTATTTTTTGAGTAACAGTGATTGATAACTGTGTACAATGTTATTATTTATTATGGCACACTGCTATTTGACCATGCTAAGATGGCCACCGCTGTGATTATCAACTTTGTCCCTCTTCTATGTTCATGATCGGACTATTGATCACATGTGCACTTTGGGTAAAACTTTATTTAATTGTTTGTTTTTCATACACGAGTTACCCGTGAGCAAGGCGAGAGTTATCGCCGAAACGCGTTGGGTTTTCGTTCCATACTTGCCGTGTATTGTATGCTGGAACTGCAAATGGAGAATTAAATCTTTTTGAGCACACGCACGTTTTCATGGTCTCTTTGAACTAACTGGTTGGAGTGCATTCGCACAGCACAGCGGCTGCTGTGCTTGGTGGACAACAATATATACAGGGCGACCTCCGCCCCTGGATTGCACCGCAGTTTTTAAGGTCCCGGTGTAAACGGAGGAAGTGGTCGTTTCATTGTGATAGACACCGGTCGACCGCGTTGGAGTAAAAACTACGGAGCGGATTGTTGGGGAATATTGCCAGATCGGACTTTGGACCGCTCGGAAGGGAACTGCCTGTCCGGAACACAGAGGACTCTGTCGGACTTCGTCGGCGTGATCCCTGGGTGAGTCCATTCACGTTTATTCTTTCTCTGGCAAATGCAAGTATTGCTTATATGGCGCGCACAGTAGAAAGACTTTCCGAATGTATGGATGAAGCTACCGTGTGGAACGCTTGACTAGACGCACAAACTCAGTCGAATATTTCCATTGACAAATTCGCCCAAGTTACTAACTTACTACGCTACTGTCCTGTGTCCAACCTGCAGCATAAAATAAGTCTGCCGGTGTGTGACACGGGCATCCAGTTAAAAACTTTGATTCACAAAATAAACAGTGCGTATGCATTACGAATATCACTTTGATTGACCAGCATACACAAGGGTATTCTACCCAGTATTTGATACGGCAATATGGATGATGAGATGGAGTCCCGCAGGAGACTCAGGGCACAAACGATGTTTGTAGCAACACCTACAGGACAACCCAATAAAGAACCCCAATCTACAACAATGAATCTACAGAACAACTATAACAAACTGGAAAAGTTAATCCGTAAAGAAGTCTCCAAATGGTGGGAGGCAATAACCCTGGAGAAATATCAAGAAGAAAAAAGAGTACCAAGGGGTTTACGGATTCTTATAGCACCCTCGTATGAGGAACCTGACATGGAACTTGCAGAAGAGTGGGCAGACAATCTTATGGACTGTTCTAACAGGATGTTGTCCATCCTTATAAAACACGCATGGAAAGACAGAGTTACATTGCTCAAAAAAATAGCAGAACTCAAGGAAGAGATCTCAAAGGAAGAAACACCAGAAACCTTTACCAGAAAGATGGAGGAAATTAACAAAAGAATCAGCAAACATGAAGATGAAATAATAGCCAAAAAGGAACGCAAATTCCTAAGAGACCAAATTGATTACAGCTCTGGAAGAGTATTCACTTTCAGTAAAAAGTATGACCACATGGTACGTAAAGGAGTACAGGCAAACATTGATAAGACACAGATGGAATCAGAATCCGGTGATGAAGTGGTAGAAAGTGATGTGTCTGTGGAAGAACAGGCATCAGGATCAACAGAAAATATGATAAAAAATCCTACCAAATCGTCAAATTTTCGGGAGGAATTCAAGCGTATGAATCAGAACCAACAACAGCCGAATTGGCAAATAGACCGAGGCCGAGGAAGGGGCAAAGGATTCAGAGGAAGAGGCAAAGGCAGAGGAAATCCTGGAGAAAACGCCAACAAGCCCAACCAAAAGACAGGCGAGGCGGAGGCGGCAAAAGGAAACACAGCCCCTATGGGAGTGGAAACACGGGGCCAGAAAAGAAGAGGAAAATGAATCAACAGAATGTGATAAATTTGTCTTCTCGCCCTCTATCCAAGAGTGAGCATGAGGTACTCCAATTCGGCCTTTCTTTTTGTCCCACAACCAATTTCTGCTATTCACGAGAACGTATAGACCTTTTTAAATTTACACGAAAATTGAGACTACACAAGTGGAATAAACTTAAAGTAAAAAATACCACGTCTATTCCACCCAATGTTAAACCTGCCGATGAAAGTATAATTGAAGTGGAAGCACTTATTATTCTAAAAAATCTAGAAATGGGTACACCAAACAATGAAGGGATTAATGCTATGTCTTTGGGTTTCAATACAAATTTGAATTGTCCAAACCCCTTTAGACCGAAATCTACATTTAATCCCTCTTTACCTACCTGTGGAATTGATACTTTTGAATCTTTGATGATTGCTGACTTTAAAAATTTGGCAAAACATGAACATTGGTCGGGAGACAATCTGACCAAATGTGAACGAATTGCCATAAAAGCTTTACGTGATGATTCATCTATTGTTATCAGACAGTCCGACAAGGGGGGGAACGTGGTGGTCATGGATGCGAAAGATTATATTGCTGAGGGTATACGACAACTGAGATGTGGTGACTGTTATGAGATTTCATCTATAGAAAAGATTGAGGAAACGAATGTCACATATTTTGATATGTTAAAGGGTTGGAAGGATCAAGGGCTCATTGAATGGAATGAGTACTCGTTCCTTCTTAACCGCAACCCTAAGATAGCAGTCTTATACCTGTTGCCCAAACTGCACAAAGACTCTAAACGTCCTCCAGGAAGACCAATTGTTTCTTCAATTGGGTCCTTACTGGAGAACACATCCAGGTATATTGACCATTTCCTACGCCCCTTTGTGGAAGACACCCCATCTTACCTCAAAGATAGCAGGGACTTTATCACCAAATTGAAAGATTTTGCATGGAATGACAATTATTTGTTCATAACATTAGACGTGTGTAGTTTATACACGTCTATAAGACACAACAATGGTATTGAGGCATGTCGTGTGTTCCTGAAGAGAAGATCTATCTCATTTTTGGAGCACACAAACATGATCATCACTATGATGCAGTTTTGTCTCGAACACAACTATTTTGTGTTCAATGACACGTACTATCGCCAATGCCAGGGGACAGCGATGGGAACTTGTTTTGCTCCCAGTTTCGCCAACCTGTTCATGGCGAGCTGGGAGCAGCAGGTGGCCAGGACCAACCATCTGTACCGCAGCCATGTGAAAATATGGCTGCGGTACATAGATGACCTATTTATCATCTGGGATGGTCCGACCGACATCGCAGAGTCATTTATCAAGGATCTGAATAAAAATGACCTCAACCTGACCCTAGAGGGGAACATAAGCAAATCTGGGGCAGTGTTCTTAGATCTATCAGTGGAGGTATCTGCAGGCAAACTTGCGATGAAGCTATTTCGTAAAAAGACCGCAGGCAACACCTTATTGCACGCAGAAAGTAGTCATCCCAAGGCCTTGATTGAAAGCATCCCGTATGGAGAATTTCTCCGGGCCCGGAGGAATTGTAGCAGGGATTGCGATTTCATCACAGAAGGCGAGTGTATGAAAAAACGGTTCATAGAAAGAGGCTATAAGCAAGAAATCATAGATTGTGCCTTTGAAAAAGCTAGCAAGATCACTCATCTGTCCCTTTTGACCCCAGAACAGAAAAAGACAAATGAGGAAAGTGAAACGGTCAGATTCATTTCCACATTTCATTCTAAATCATGGAGGGTACGCAAAAGTCTCAATAAACATTGGAAAGTGCTTATGACGGAACCTACCCTCAAGGATATCCTCAAAGAAAAGCCCAGTAGCACCTATCGGAGATCAGACACTCTCAGGAGTAAGGTAAGCCAAAATGAGATAAGCATGGTCAAACCCAATACCTCCAAGATCCAAGGGTTCTACACTTGCATGAAATGCAAAGCATGCAAGTATAGTTCCAACGTTAAAAAGGTTTATTTTCCTGTAGAAGGAAAAGAAAGAGCAATTGAAAAGCACCTTACATGCCTGTCAGAGTACTGTGTTTATGTTCTCACATGCCCCTGCAACAAAAAGTATGTAGGCAGCACCATGTTCCCTGCGAAGACTCGGATCCTGCAACACATGAGGGCAATTCAAAATAAAGAACAGAATTCCCCCGTTGCCCGACACTTCGAGGAATTACATGGAGGAAATCGTAACCTCCTAAAATTCTTTGTGATAGACAAATTACCACAAATGAAGAGAGGGGGGGATAAGATTCGAAAATTGAGACAACTGGAGAACAGGTACATTATCGATTTAGACTGTTTGATCCCGGGGGGTCTGAACTCGGAGGAAGAAATGATCTGGCACCTAGGAGAGTGAAGGAATCTTAATCAGTATGGTACAATTCTGGGGAGCTCGACTAGTCTTGGTTCTCTAAATTTCTGAGCTTTTGATTCAACAAATCAATGATGTAAACTAACTATGTTTGTTCCAAATGTCCTGCATATGTAACATCCTTTTAATTGTTTTTAATCACTGACATTACCGGAGCACATTCTGTGTACCGAGTTTGTCTGAACATAGCTTGAGTAGTATCATTGTTGACCCAATATGTGATGATGCTGACTGGTTGTATTTCTGTTTTCTTTCGCTGTTGTACAGGACTGAGAAGAATTGTCTCCTGAAGTGAATAGAGGTTGAAATTCCCACTGGGGAAGAAAAGATGAGAAATCTGTGATGAGTGTAGTAAGGTTCTGAGCCACTCACCCGGAAATATAATTTCTAATTGATTATTCTGTTTTGAATATTTGGACAATTTGTTATTTAGCCACTTGGCAGAGAATCAAGTATCCTATTCCTACCTGTTGGTTTACAAAACAGAATTATGTACCTTTGTTTTTTTAGTCCACTTGGGCAATCAGAGTAGATATACAACAGCTCATGGGTAGGATGTCTTAACCCATGATGATCACTTTTTTGATATTTATGCACATATATCCACTTGGACAATTAATATGTAATTACAGTATATATCAATCAGAGCATGTCAGTATAGATATCCACCTCATAATGACAGTCGACAATGGTATTATACAGAAGGTCACGTTTACATCACGTGAGGCCGTCATAATTTAGCCACTGGGCATATATGTAGATGTTTACACACAGCATGAGAAAATTTAAAATATGCCATTATTTTTTGAGTAACAGTGATTGATAACTGTGTACAATGTTATTATTTATTATGGCACACTGCTATTTGACCATGCTAAGATGGCCACCGCTGTGATTATCAACTTTGTCCCTCTTCTATGTTCATGATCGGACTATTGATCACATGTGCACTTTGGGTAAAACTTTATTTAATTGTTTGTTTTTCATACACGAGTTACCCGTGAGCAAGGCGAGAGTTATCGCCGAAACGCGTTGGGTTTTCGTTCCATACTTGCCGTGTATTGTATGCTGGAACTGCAAATGGAGAATTAAATCTTTTTGAGCACACGCACGTTTTCATGGTCTCTTTGAACTAACTGGTTGGAGTGCATTCGCACAGCACAGCGGCTGCTGTGCTTGGTGGACAACAATATATATATATATATATATATATATATATATATATATATATATATATATATATATATATATATATTATTGCACTATTTCCTTTGATTGCAGATTTCAGTACAAAATTCCAAGGTAAAGCTAGGCTAAGTGTTAAATTGCTGGCATCTTCTAAGTAGCTAGCTGTTCTGAATATGTCTGGCGATAAACCGTCAGGGACCATTTATTTTTCATGCCTTTTTGGAGACCCACTTTACGAGATCTATTTGATTTGGGGAACATTTGCAGCAAAACAAAATCTATACTGTGGCTTTTTTTTATTATCTTCCTTCTGTCCCCATGAACATGTACTACTCTGATGTAGGCAAACCTGGGAGGCCACATAACTCCAGAACTGATCTCTCTCTCCATCAAAGTAATTCACAACATGCATCTTGATAGCAATCTGCCTGTTCATTTTTTTCTCAGGTTTTGAAAATACTCCCAAATGATTAATAACATGTAAATATGTTCAGATGCCCTATTTGTACATCGCTCTCTTGAAAATAGTCTAGTCAACAAAAAAGAATAATATTGCACTCATGACTCGCAGAAAAACTATTTGCATATCTTTATCCCAGATCCATGGTACTGACGTTCTTGGGGAAGTGTTAGAACAGAAAAACACTTCAACCGCATCTTTTATTCCAAAAACATGTTGCCTTAATATTTAAATAGCAAAACATAAGCCGAGCAATGTGTTTTCTTTTTTGTTTCTGGAAAGATATTAGGAACAGCAGTTCACTAAAGCAACAGTAGTCTTTAAATTGACTGCCTGCTCTTCGATTATGTGAGCAGATCTTCAGAATTGTTGCCTTCTATAGGTCTAAAAGCGATAATTCAGCTCTGATTCGGTGTGAATAATCACTATTCAACAGTGTTTATTTGAAGATTTTACATAGCGCGAACAAGACTCTTGCGGGTATCAGAGCGTTTTACAGGGTAGATGTAAAAAACAAATACAAGCATAAAAAAATAGGTGATTCAAATACATAGTGATAACTAATACAAACTAGTAATTATATTATAGTGCTAAGTAAGTAGTTCAGGTAAATTTAGCCATGAGAATCGATTTCAATTATTTTTTGAAGGAGGTAGTAGAAGGTTTCTGTCTTGTTTCTGTGGGCAAGGCATTCCAGATCCTGTGAGCCATTCCTGAAAAGGTCGGGTTGTAAGTTTTCTTCTTGGCAAATCGTGGTTTCAGAAAGATTCCTGCAGCATCTATACCACAAGAGTACCAGTTTCTGAGCTAGATCACTCGGAGTATTGTGATGCAAGGCCTTGTGCATCATACATGCAATTTTCAGATGAATTCTAGCCCCGAACAGTAGCCAGTTGAGGGCTCGAAGGTCTGGGGAGATGTGACAGTTTCTTTTGGAGCCTGTAATGAGTCTAGCACCTGAGTTGATTGAGGCTCTGAGAGGGGCCGTTGTCGATCTGGGAAGGCCTCATAGAGCGACACTTCCATATTCCACTCGTGGGATTACTAGAGCTTGGACTGCCTGTTTGAAGTCATTTGCTGGCAGGAAGGGTTTCAGTCTTCTCGGGGTGTTCATGTGGAAATTCGCTTCTTTTGTAGAGGCGCTGATCTGTTTCTAAATGTTTAGGTTTCTGTCCACCGTTACTCCCGGCGATTTCTCTGAGTTGACAATAAGAGGTTGACCTTTGAGTGCTGTTAGGTGATTCAGTGTTCGAGTGTTGATGGTGAGAGAACCCATTACCCCCACGCTAGCACTTCATGTTGTCGGTCTCTGATGCAACAAAACATCGAACAAAATCCATCGACTCCCCGCTAACACAGCAACACCCGGCCACCATGTCTGCGGTCATTGAGCAATTCCAGAAAAACTCGGAAGTGTTCCAGGATTCCTAAACAATACGAGATCATATAAAAATCAGTCCTCTTCACAGCACCCCCCTTCCCATCACACTCAAAACCTCATGTTATGGCATATTTTATAGCATACTCTAAAACACGTTATTTGTGATGGCTATTTCATTCAATTGTGTTCTTTACCAAATTTAAGAAGTTGCAATTAATATTAATGATACAGATTCCATTTAAAGACATAGTATTTCAACATCCACAGTCTGAAAACTATCTGATATTGCTGAGATATTAACAGGCTCTGAAGTTGATTTAGTCCAGTTGTTATATTTCTGTATGTACACTTTTTGTTTTAATGTCAAATTCCCTCACAAATGAGCATTCTTCACATGGTGTTTACACATTACTGAACAGTAAGATGATGATTTCAACAAACTCTGCAATAATAGCACAAGCTTTAACGAGGCCTACCTGCCTAGATTGGCTGTTGTGTAAAGGACTAGTGTGGTGTTAAAGTGTGTCTGCCTCTCGAGGTCTGTGGGCCAGTATATAGTGCATGAGCTAATCAAGCAATCTCTGGTGCACATCTGGTTTTGTTCTTTTCTTTAGATGCACCCGTCTTGGGCCAAAGCGCAGGGTTTATGTGTTGGTGTATGTGCCATCTCTGTGATATGTTCGTGTATATATGTTTGTGCATGAGTCTGTAGTTCTGTTGTGATAAAGTGCTCACTGCATCTAATGTGCATGTGTCTGTGTGCCTATCTCTTACATTCAGGGTGCTTGCTCTTTTCACTGCTGTACTTGTGTCTGTGTACCTTTAGTTGTGTGCATATGTCTGCATACTGCCCCCCCCTGCTGTTCATGTTGTAGCCATGTTTCTGGTGCTGATAATTTTATATTTGTGCTCAGGTTGCGTTCGCAAAATTCATCTATACCCTACACATGTTTTCCTATTGTTTATCTGAAATCAACTCGGTTATTATGCTTTTGTAAGTGCGTTTTCCAACCTGCCTTTAGGGGGAATAAGCATTTTCATGTTCTTTATAAAATTATAAACTCTATCCTTACCAGAAGTTTCTGTAATCCCCAGAGACACCTACGAACCACCACTCAACATGGACTTAATGTCCACCTGGTACAGGGTGGGATTGGAACCAGAAATGAGTTCAGGTCACTCATAAAAATATGGGCAACATATATGCTGATCATGACCAATCGTGGATAGCCCCTTTCGTCAAACACTGCTTGTTCATTTGAGAGTGCCCATAATGGGAGTTAAGAATAAAAATATGGTTTGCATTATAATAACAAGCATTTGCAATGCAATAGGTCTCGCATTAGGAAAGTTTGAGCTATTGGTCTTGTAAATGACAATTTTTTTTATTTCATATCTTGATTTTGAAAATAGCTAAATTAATAGCTTTGTCATTTACAATGCCAATAGTTATAACTTTTGCAAATGTGACACCTATAGCATTTGTAATGCAACATGTTTTGTATTTACGTGACTTAGCGGTATTAATATTACAAATTACAATGGCTTTTAATTTTTTTAAATAATTAATACTTAAATAGAAGAGATTTTAATTTATAATGGCAATAGCTTAAACTTTTGTAAATAACTTTTGTGAAGATTATGTTCAGTGTATTTTATTGTGACGAAAATCCAAGAACAGAAGTGAAATATTAACATCTTTTTTGTGACATTTGTAATAAAGTTTGAAACATTGAGAGAACATATTTGAACCAGTTGTTGAATGGTTGCACAGATTGATGCTGGGGTGGAAATGTACTATAAAAACACGCTCAGAGCATGCCATAATATAACACACTTTGTGGTGTGCTGTAGTGTAGGTGTGCTGCGTGTCTGCTTGCGGTTGCATGTGTGTGTTACAGCATAGATAAACAGCAACCGTTGCTGTTTATCTATGGAATCATATGTCTGTATTTTGTGTTTTCTCTGTTTGTGTCTCCGTTTGTTGTCTGTGCGTGAGTGCTTTTGTGCACGTTATGTCAATTGTTACATGTATCTGTCTGTCTTTGCTTTATTTTTTTTATATCTGTACATGTCTGAATTAGCTCATGTGTGTGTGAGTGCTTGTGCGGTCATATATGTAACAGTAATGAATGTAACTGCATGAACGTGTGGGTTTGTGCTTGTGTGTGTGCGTATTGGGGTAACTGTGCATGGTGTGGGTTGCATGTTAGCATCTGTATGACTGTATGTATTTATAATTGCCTGTGTGTGACAAGTCGTTGTGTGCATGCATTTTACTTGTCTGTGTGTGTCGGTGAATTTGTCGTGGGCGCTGTTTTTATTTCATTTTATAGTCTCAAGCAGTACTGGCTCGAGGGGACTGCTATTTGCTAGTCCTGTAAGCTGAGCAGAAAGGGTGTAGTTTAGGCATGCAGGGTCAATTAGTTCGATTGAAGGAAACCCAGCCTACAGCTCCCACAATGCAACTTGTTGTTACATGAAAATATTGCCCAGGAGCATTGCGTGTCGGTGATATGGAGTCTTCCAGGGTTCTTTCATGATGTAAGGGTTCAGCCTGTGAAAACTATTTGCACTGTACCCTCATTGAAACTTTGCTTGCGTCTGCCTCAGAGTGACATGCCTGCCTTTCCTCCTTGTGACATTAGTGATGACTCCACAAGTAACCAAAGGCAGTGTTCTAGCATTGGGATTTTCTCTGGCAAATCATTTTTTCAGCGGAGTAAACAAAGTTACTACAAACTACAACTCCCAGAATCCATTAGTTTATCAAATGAAACCCGGGACTGGAACAGTGGCCCCCTTTGTGAGGCGGAGTCCTCTGGTAGGCTTACTTTCCGAAGGATTGTATCTCCATGTCGTCAGGAGGCCCCCCAAAAGCCTCGGAGATCCGCTATCTCGAAGCAAGAGGCCCCTGTGCCTCGTGAGTCTGTGAATATGGAAGAATTCACCATGGCGACCCCCACACCTCCCCGAGTATCCGGACAGGCACAGTTCATCACCAGGTTTCTTAGGAGCTCGAGCGCCCCGGGAAGACCTCCGACGGGAAAGCAACGAAGACGAACTCCCAAAATAAATGTTTTAGTTGTTTCCTAAAGAACAAAAGTGTGGGTGTCCCTGGTGGAATGGGACTGTGACCTCTAGGATGGGGAAGTGGTTCTCTCGGGAGTGACACTCCTTTCTTCAATCTGCACTGCCGCTGAAATCACTTTGTTTCATTGGTTTAGCAGAACCGAATTGTGATGCTGAACAAGGAAACGTAGAAAGTACAGAATGTATGAGGAAATGCACAACGTGAAATACAAGACGGCTGCAAACAAACCGTTACAAAGGAGTTTGTCACGAGAACCCTTTGTGCCGGTCTGACTCCGGTCACAACACACTTGCGCCTTTCTTCCTCTGACCCTCGCGGTTGCGACGGCGCTTTTTATGGGATCTTAGTGGACAACGATCCAGCTGTTACATTTATTTGTAAGAATAATTAAGGGCCAACGTGGTTTATGGTCCCGTAACGCCTCCTCTGGTTTCTGGGGACTAGTATGAAATAACAGGCTGAGGGCGACTGCTTTCTGCACGAATTCTGAACCCCGTAAATCAATACGGGACTTTTAACATAACAAGAAAGCAGCCCGGGCTGAGCGGAAGTCAGGCAGCCCTCCTCGAGACAGAGGCGGGGCCTGACCAGAAGCAGGAAGTGGAGCGCGACCGGAGCTTCCCAGGAGGCAGGCTGCAATGGCTGGCGCAAGGCTCCGGAGCAGAGAGAGGAGAGCCCTGCGTGCAGCCGGCGTCTGCCCAGGAAGCCGAGGAGCGGAGTGCCAGTGTCCCTGTGCCCATTGATGCCGGAGGGAGCAGCCCCTGGAGCGGGACCTAGCTGGGCACGTTGTCTCCCCGGAAGAGTCCTGCGGAGAAGAAGTCCCAGTGAGTGGGGCTCCGTGCTTGCGTTTCTGGGGACAGGAGGTACTCGGGGCATGTTGAGGGCTGCGGGGGCCATGGTATTTGGAGTCCCCAGTGTGGGACTCCCAACGATAGTGCCGGCATCTCTCCAGAGCCCATGAGGCTGCCCAGGGGCACTGGCTCGAAAGTGAAACTGACGACGCACACGCAGCAAGTAGCTAGGAGCGTGCTCCCGCGGTGAAATCTGGAAACGAAAAGCGCGTGGCACATTGCTGTCCACTTTCCTAAATACGGGTAACATTAGTTGTCGAGCTGACAGCATTTATGCTTTCGCATGAATGTTACGTCAGCTCGACCTAAAAACTGTATATCCTGAAGATTCTAGCAAGACCTGAAGAAGATGTGCTCAGACAGTAGCCATGTCGATTTAAATATTGTCTGGACCAAGGGCGCTAAATGAAGAACACAATTAGAAAGACTTTGAGGCCTTCATAAGAGACACCGAAGTGTACAAAAAAGCGATGAATGGAATGCTCAGTGTAATCTCAGCCACGGGTAATTACTCGGGCGCATCTCAGTCCATCATTACTTTGCACACCATGCCACCTCAGTTTGGACCCAGCCATATGCAAATCAGTCTTGCCCGTTCTCCAATCGGAGCTGTCCAGCCCAAATTGCTAGGCCAGGTCCTCCTAAACCTGCATCTAATTAGGTCTCATTAGTCGGGTATAGCTCAGTTCCAGTGGCACAGTGTGCACTCTACCAACCTATGAGTGTACGTGCCCCACTTAGGGCGTTGCACTGGAGTATACAAAAACGTGATGGATGGAATGCTTGATTTAATCTCAGCCACTGGTAATCACTCTGGGCCACATCCCAGTCCATTGCTATTTGGCATTCTTCGTCTCCTCGGTTTGGACCCAGCCATATGCAAATGAGTCTTCACCTTGCTCCAATGGAGACAGACCAGCCCAAAGCACCAGTACAGGTATTTAGATGAAATCTTACAACACATTCATTAAGCATGGATATAAGGCAGAAGTTGTAAATTATCACTCTTGCTAAGGTTTCACCCTGTGACTTTGTAACCTTTCTCTTCTACATAAACACAAAAGCTCTTTGTAGAAGCCTTTGTACTTTGTCAGCACTGCATACAAAGATGAAAGCAAATACATTAAGGGTATTGTGGAGGTTTACTGGGTGGACCAGCCACCGCCTTCCATAGTGGTAAGTGGACTTGGGGAGAAAAGGTGGGGTAAAACAGACTACTCTCCTAATGCATCCATATGAAGCTTCAGGTAGGAGAACTTTGGGTGAGTTCTGAAGTAGTTTGACCATCAGTCAGGACTAGCAATCATTTGCACATTGTGTGGACTGGCATGTTATTGCTCACGCATCTCTCTCTTCCGCTTCTCGCTCCAAAAGTAGCCCCTGCAGTGCATTTACACTCTTTTCAGAGGACAGCAGCTCCGTGATAGGCTAGGGTCTGACTAGTTTGTTGGTGAAAGTGAACAGCTGGACTCTTGTGGGATGCATGTTTATACTATAAAATAACTTGCACACACTATATACTCCTTGAGTTTCTGCTCTCTGGGGTTTGCTGTGCTAATAGAGCTGGGCAGTCCTGGATGGCACCCAGAAGCTCGCATAAACAGGGCAAAGGAAGGGATATAAAATACCCAGTATTTCTTTTCACTGAGGAGTACCGTCTATCACAAATGACTCCAAATGTAGATAGCATTTTCAAGGAGAGTAAAGACAATGAAAAAAACACTGAAGGGAAAAGAACTCTGAGGTCAGCACAAGGGGTGTATATTCAGTATATTGCAAGAATGAATGGTTTTGCACGGTATGCTGGTAAGTGAATACTGGACTGAAATGATGGTTGACTGATGGTAGCACAGCACCCTCACATCGTGCGACTGTGGGTGCTATTGATTCTGCCTGCTAGCAGTGCTAGGAACTAGATTAATAGCAGAAAGAAGCCCTGGTTTGCACAACTACATGCATATGCTGGTGACTGCCTTGGCAGCCATCTTTGATGAGGAACTCGTTTACCTCAGACATGTCGTAATTGATCTGAACACGTGACGCAGTACTCCTTTGTATTAGCTTCCATCGTTGTGAATCTTCTTGTTGACACCGCTCGTATAACTGTTATTGAACTGTACAAATAAGTTGGTTTGGAAGATGGCTGAAAACCAAACTGACTATATAACTGCACCTATGAGTAAAAGTTATGAAACTGTTCTTGGGTAAATTGTTTGTATGTAGCATTAACAGTTCGTCGATGAAGTGCTCTGACATCTGTCAGAAAGAGCAACAATGGTTATAATGTATAAAACCACTCCAGCAGTGGGAAACAGCCTTTATGACGAAGTTTTTACCGCATTGTGGCTTTACCACGCAACTTTTTTGCGCGCATGTTTTTACAGCGAATATGTATTTAAAACGCACGCATTTAAGGTAAGTTGTGGGTCTCCCCCCACAAATATATTGTTTTTAAATCTAAAAACAATGCGTGGTATTGGCATGTCTTTTAAATACATATTTACAGTAAAAACATGTGCGCAAAAAAAGTGTGTCAAAAGCATGCAAAGTAATTGCATGCGCTGTACCGTCTTACAACCTCGAGCAGTATGCACAATATCCGTAATCAGTTCACTAGTGAAGGAAAAGAGGCCTTTCCCAGTGTTTAGAGTCCTGTGCCCACGTTATATTGGTTGGCTTGTCGCTTACATATGCCTGCTTATTATTTGTGTTCGAGCTTGTAAAGTTTGTGTTTGTCCCTCCCATGAAGCATTGCCGCTTTACAGTCTCTTTGATTGACTGGCATCGCTGCTTCCACTGCATGCTTTTCAAGCAGGGAGAGGATGTGGCCCTACGGCTAGAGCGTTGAGCAACCTGATTCGAATCTCGGCAACGACTCACCACATCCTGTGATTCTGGGCAAATCACTTAATCTCCCTGTGCCTTACAAAATTAATGTATCCGTCTCTAACGCAACTGGTGCTCATGTAAAGTGCTCTGATACCTTCCAGTCGAGTTTGCTCTATATAAAACTCTAGGGGAAACAAGCACTGGCGTTGCCAATAGGTCTCTCAGTAGGAAAGTTGGAGCTATTGGTTTTGTAAATGACATTTTATATTTATATATCGTTATTGGCATTGTCAATAACAATATATAAATATAAAATGTCATTTACAAAACCAATAGCTCCAACTTTCCAAATGCGAAACCTATTGGCAACGCCAGTGCTTGTTTTTAAATTTCACGTTGGTTGTGGTAACTGGGTTGCCCAGTTGAAGGCGGTAGCCAAAACGCGTAGGCGCCCTGTGTGGGGTGTTGCGGCACATGGATTAATGTTTTCCCTATGTTTTCAGCTTGATCGGACAGGGCCCAAGCCCGGTAGAAGCACGCGGCACTTAAAAGCAAACAATGCTCAGTTCCTCCCTACTAGAACAAGTTGATAATAATGACAGCATAGGATGTGCCCCGCAGAAACGAAAATAAATAAATGTAAGGCAACATAGCGTATTGTAATGTGGGACAATGCACTTTAAAATGCATCAACAACAGTCAGAATGCCCATTTCCTTCCTTGCACTAGGACTAATTGAACCATTACCTTATGAAAAGGCGAGACCTAACATCTGGCCAAACATTTGAGTGGCTTCTGCTGCCACCTTCGTTGTACCCTGTTGTATGCACTGCGTTGAAATCAAATCATTCACATTCGAGGTAAAAATGAGAGACCAATAGATAATCATTTAGTGGCTGCTTTGAACAATGATAAAACCAGAAAGCATGGGATTAATCCCGGCATCCCTTTTTAAGCCAACTGAGTGATCGTAGGCAAATATTTTGTCACCAAATCCTTTTTTTCTTCATTATCTCCCAATAAATCTATAATGTGCCTTACTAATGGCAAAGCTACAGCATGTTAAAGAAATGATCCCGACGCATAAATAATTGGGTTTTCTGTCTTCCGTTAAAGTTGCGGTTGTACATTTTTATTTAAAATTTTACTCAGAAGGATTCTGTCTTTAATTTCCCTGGGCCCTCCTCCTCCCACACTGGAGTTACTATGGCTGACACTGTAGGGAAAATCTCTGGAATGCGAATTCTGGCATATTCTTTTAACACTACTTTATATTGCGTTGAGTGAGTAGCTTTGTAAAAATACCCGGTCACTTAACACTAATCTTCATTCATTGCGTCCTGCCTTCTCGCTATAAAATAAGTATGGTTGCGAAATTTTGGAATTCGGCGCAATGACGGATGGAAACTGGGGGCATGTAATTTGGAGCTCTTCCATGTCGAGGGCAACAAGTTTGACTTACAAGCCTCGCAAGAATCTGTGTGAAATTAATCACACAGCAAAGGAGCAGCGTTGTCAGGGGTTAAGTTAAGGGCTGTAGCATTTACAGCCACGACCAACTCCATCCCGTAAGTACCGTAAGGGGAGAAAAAAAACCTGGCACTGATCGGAGTCTGCTGGAGTCCCACCCATTTGGCCGACACTAACCGTGCTGTGGCCTCTGGCTCTGACATCACGGCTTTGCGTCAGCAAGGGACGTCTCCAAGCCACTTTATGTGTTTTCATGGTTTATTATATTCTCGGTGTGGAGTGAGTCTCTGCTGATAGTTTTTTTTCTAAACTGTTACGATCTAATGTGAAACTGCGTCACCAAATTAGAACAGCATGTCACGTGACTATGCCAGCAGACCTCGTCGAGGAAACTGGAACAATGTGACAGAACAGCTCTCCTGGTGCCTCCTACCCTTAATCAACTCATAGCGCCTAAATAATGGACCGGAGACTGGTTTCTGTGCATGATTAAACATTTTGAATTTGAAAGGGAGAACACCCAAGACCAGGCTGACAGGAAAATGAACGGCGTTACAGCTGTCTGCTTATATTATTTATTTGTCAAACGTACTAATACTGTGTAGTTTCCAGAAGTTTATTAATATGATATCCATTCCTAAAGCTCATACACGAGTGACATAAGTGCTGGCTGTGATTTGATTTTTAAGTCTTATCATCAAATGTACCTATATGTAGAATGGTAAAAACAATTATGGGACAAGTTTGTCTCATTCTTGATGCACTGGAATTATATTGCAGTGCAATCACAAAACATATGCCATGTATATAGGTCTTTGCAATTTAAGAGAATAAGTTGAATGAACCATGCTTTCATAAAATGAGATCATAAAACTTTTTTTTAAAAGTATGATGTACATGAATGTTTCACCTTGCCCTTCTCCGTATACATTCTGTGACAGTGTGACAATCACAACACTACTTAAATACATTCTGTATGAAGGGTTTGTACTCACAGTAATAGAAGCAATGTGTGTTTTGCAGCAAAAGAAACTCCAATGGTATAATTTCAATTACGAAAATCAAAACGGCTTTCAACATCAGCCGAATTTACAATGCTCCAAATTTATAACAAGACGGAGGGAAGGCAGAGAAGGGAAGGGGGGAGGAGAAATGCGACACGGCGGGGAAGCAATGTGTGTTTTGCAGCAAAAGAAACTCCAATGGTATAATTTCAATTACGAAAATCAAAACGGCTTTCAACATCAGCCGAATTTACAATGCTTCAAATTTATAACAAGACGGAGGGAAGGCAGGGAGGGGGAGGAGAAATGCGACACGGCGGGCAGGGGAGGGGGCCGAGCGGGGATAGCGGCGATGAGGGTGTGAAGCAGCAGGGGCCTTTGAAGTGAAGCTAAGCTTCACTTCAAAGGTGTGGGAGGAGTGCTGCTACGACCTGGGGGAAGCTGGCTGGGGAGGGGGAGGAGAAATGCAAGTAAGGCTGTGTGCAGGGAGAGAGAGGGGAGGTGCTGGAGCTGGGGAACAGATGGCCGTGGAAGTTTATGGCCCAAAAGCGCGTGCCTGTGGCCACGTGAACTCGAAGAAAACCACACCAAAAACCCCGTGGTTTCACGAGTATTTTGAGCACTTGAATTCTCGCTCCGCTCAATGTGCATGCGCATTGATAGGACGCGAGACCTAAAAATGACCTACTTTTATCTTTTGTGTGAAGTGCTCCTTTCTAGTACGTGTGTGTGTTTTTGGCCCGTCTACCTCATGTACGTCTCACTCTGCACTCCGTGTTGCTGTCTGTGCCTGACTGCTTCTCCTTGCCCCCTCCCTCTTGCATTAGCCCATTTGTTCTCTTCATTTCTTTGTGTTACTTCTGGGTCCCCCACTCACCTGCCTTAAAAAAAAAAAGTGCTTTTACGTGTTTTATTTTCTTTTTAGTTACTGATCCAACCCTGATTGGTGACAAAGAAAAGTGCTCACATTTTGTAGGAACGCGCATGCGTGGTAGGCATGCCTAGAAAAAGGATGCAGATGACCGTGTCAATGCCATTTGTAGGTTTCGCCTACGCAGCCTGCAAGTGCTGCTTTGGAGTGACCTCTTGGAATCACTCCGTACTTTCTTGGAATCTCGTGCATGTACTGCACTGTTTCCAATGAGCACTCGTGCATGTACAGCATTTATCTTGCGGGAACGAGCAGCAGCACCATCTGTTAGCCATTATCACGCCTGCCGCTGATCGCTCCCGTAAGGTAAACGCTGTACATGGACTTATGGCTGCGCTCCAATGAAACCCCTTTAAGTGGTGCCCTCAGCGTCTACAGGCATCCAGTATCCTGTTACTAATGACTTTACAGCTTTTGTTGCTTGTTTATACTGGGAGTCAAACCCCAGTTGATGCACAAGATATTTCGTACGCGAGGTCTGCAGAATAAACGTGCAATCAATATCGCAAAAAGCACAATTCAATATGTAGTCAGGAATTAATGGCAAGCAAACATTGAACCAAATATGCGAAAAAGGAAAACACAATGGATGATATAGCTAGGGAAAAGGGCAGTATGTAAAGCACAACAACCAATTAAAAATTACAAGTTCGATTTATTTATAAAAAAATACATCATCTTAAAAAACAATCAATGCAATGTTTATACAAAAATTCACAAAATTATGTATGAGGGGAATATTTGTAACACAGTTATACACAAAAACATATAAAAGACATTGGTGGCGAACAATAAAAAGCATCGACGCGCGTTTCAGCGTTAACAAAACGCCTTCATCAGGAGCCACATTCAATCTGTAAAACATATATAAAATAAATTAGAGACATCTAATGGTCATGCTTAACTCCTATCAAACAATCAACAGTCCATAACATATTGCTGTGCTTACATAACAAAGAAATCCCTACACGGAGCAGCTACAAATTATAGCTACAACTGGTACAGACTAGGTAATATATATTTGAGCAGTAATTATACCCAAACAGGGGAATTGCCAGGGTATGGATGACGCCAGGAGGTCTCATCTATAAAGCAACAGTCATAGGTAGTTTACACCTTAGTGTTGTTGGCTTGTGTGCACTTGGGCCAATATCTGGCGGGGGTTTCCCATTTATAAAGGATGCCTACACGGACATAAAACCTCTTCTCTTTAGTCTTACCTAATCATCTTTACAGAAATTAGATTCACATAACCGAACGGTCAATATAGCTAATAGATGCATCTTTTTCAGACTAACACTCCTAGCCAGGTGAGATACAGTTCCGCCAAGAAAACAGATGTTGGATTTATCCGAGAACAAATAGAGAACACCTATCTTGTGTTCATTAGGTTGATTGTTAGATAGGAGTTAAGCATGACCATTAGATGTCTCTAATTACAAATATTCCCCTCATACATAATTTTGTGAATTTTTGTATAAACATTGCATTGATTGTTTTTTAAGATGATGATGTATTTTTTTATAAATAAATTGAACTTGTAATTTTTAATTGGTTGTTGTGCTTTACATACTGCCCTTTTCCCTAGCTATATCATCCATTGTGTTTTCCTTTTTCGCATATTGTCTATTTCCCTGCATTACAAATTCAGTATTTGAACAGGGGGTCCTTGTTGTTTACATTGAACATTGAACCAAATGCCAGTAGTAGTTCAATCTAGGTCACTTTCAAAGACCAGCTGCAGGCCATGGGCTGACTAGTACATCGATATGCAAGCGTCCTGGATCACAGCATCAGTAGTCTAGAGAAAAACAGAGCAGGTTGCTATTTAATTGTTGCCTTTTGATCTGCGAACTGCGACTGGAGGAGAAACACATCAACACAATCTGGAAAGAAAAGTGCGCCTCCTTCTGCCTTCTTAATTAAGTAAATGTCAGTTGCTTTTGTTCCCCACAGATGTGCTTGACATTGCGCCTCTGTTTCGTTTGCAAAGGGGTAGCAGTAACCCCATCCAAGCACACAACTTTACACATCGTAAAGGCAACGGGTAGCGTGACCCAGTTGCCAGACCGTTCTGCACTTTTTTCCACATGCCGAATGCATAATTTTCTTTTTTCAGTTAGCAATGTGCCAGTGTGGCAATTACAGATTTAGGGGCTATTCGTAATCCTTGATGGGCAGATTTGTCGCCCGAGTATGGACATTTTTCTTATCTAATGGGTTTTCAGAGTGTTGGCTTCAGGTTTGTTGCCTTTGCAATGGGTTTTCTTTCTGAATTCCTGACCCACAGAACAGTGGTCCTGACAATGCTCATCCTACTGCCGCCTGCAACAGATTCAATGGTATGTTGTGATGGCATCGCTGAAGCACCTGTTGGGTATATCCTCACAGGTAAAGTACCTCAGATTCCTGCACACCACTTTTGGTTATTTGTGTTTTGCGTTATTTTGTGAAGAGCACTCTACTGTTCATCCCACTAAGGATGATAAAATTAGTGTAATTTGTATTCTTTACGTATTTATCGAGACTCTATAGCGTTTCAATGCAAAATGATGAAAATGATACTCTAATGGGGCTGAGACAGAGTGGTTATAATAAAGCCATTGATGTTGATACTCATATGCATAATATTGAAGTGATAATCAACAAATGGGTGTGTGATGTTTGCTATGAAATTGTTCAACAGTACATGAAAGCCTTGTAACACTTAAACCTTATTTTCTTACATGGACTATTTCTAAAGTCAGATGTAGCTAGTAAATATCTGTTACCAGAAGACACCATCTCCCGGGGACTCCCAAACGTCCTGTAATGGTTTTTCCTTTATAAACTTAATTTAAACATGCACTTCACTTCAACTGGTTCAACTCCAGCCATTCACACAGACCATTCCAAGAATGCATTAAGCAGTCAAATTAAATTTAAGGACTGGAACATAGTATCTCTGCTGACATGCTGTCATAATAACTACACTTGGCGAGCCACTGAAAGATTCAGACTCGAACCTGAAGTTCGGCTCTGGCTCAGGTCGAGATCTTGTTGGGACCGCAAGCCCTTAACGAGTGAATGTCTCGAACAATGCCCTCTTAAAGTTGGCATTAAACAATGTCTGCATTCATGAGAGAGTAATCAAAGTTAAGTGACTTTGTATTTTCTAGTATTTCAATTATGTTAGCTGGCATCCGTATGCAGCCCAATTTGCTTCTTTCCACGGAAGACTACTAGAAGCTCATTAACAAAGGAGTTTTATTGCCTCATTAACCAAACCGGTGTCACAACTAGTCTTATCTAAAAGGAACGCAAACATTCCCCTACTTTGTTTAAACAAGCATTGGTATAGCCAATAGGTCTCACCTTTGGGACCTTATAAGTATTTAGTTATGCAGCACAATATCCTTGGTGCAACAACATCAACTGTTGCATGGCTAAACACTTAATAGGTCCCAAAGGCGAGACCTATTGGCGATGCCAATGCTTGTTTTTATAGCTGACTAAAAACCATTGGCATGGCCAAAAGTCACAAAGACATGACCTATTGACTTTCCAATTCTTGTTAAAGATGATCGCATTACATTGGTTACACGGCATACGCTGGCTTTAAAGGGGCAAGGAGGGCTGAACTTTGAACTCTGCTTAAAAATTCTAAATAGATAATATTATACTGCAGAGTAAACTAATGTCCTGGGTCACCTCAAATGCCAGACTTTAAAGGGATGTACAGTGACTGTACGTTTTGCAAACATATTGTTAAATTGTGTTGTGTTTGTACTGCAAGTTAATACATAGAAAGAGAAAAACAAAAAAATGCGTTGTCAGTTGTTGCAGGAGCCAAGACCCCCGACAGCACATTCCAGTCGGGCCGATTGTCACTTGGTGTATTTTTTGTATGGAAAACATTGTATTCTAGCAGCAGAATTCTCACACATCATCAGAGAATTGGTTTCCAGTTTTAGAATAATGAGACTTGTTTTTGGATACACGAGAAGGCTGAAAAAGAATCTGCTGCCAGAGCGGACAATCTGTTTATTTCCTCATGATTTTTTTCTTCAAGTGTACTTTGCCTCCTAGATTATCGCCACATGTGCTGTGATATTGTGCCTTTGTACACAGTGAGCACTTGGCTATTACAATGTTGAAAAGCTGTAATGTCATTTTTTGTCTGTCCCATTCTGTTTTCCAACATGGCAAAGAACCAGTCCACGTCAAGTCATTCCGAGGCATGTTTGTCATTTAACATGCCAAAAATGACATTATCTAAGTATGTCCAGTAATTGATAATGAATTGAAGCATGAATGTCTAACAAAGGACCCCAAACCGAGAAGGGATTTTGTTATTTTTCATTCTGGCATGACTGGTCTGAAAATGATTCTTTTGTATTCCTTGTAAATATTTTAATTATGTTTAATGCCCAAATCACCATACTTGAAACGTCTTTTACATTTGTTTATTAGATTTTAACAATTAAGATACAGAGAAGCACAGATTCATACGTGAAGTATATCCTTCAGTAGACTGACATGGATTTGGCAGTTGATCGTACATTGGTGGTGATCTCCATACTTAGGGGCTCATTAGGATAGCGGATTTTCCGCATCCTCTGGGCCGGCGGAAGCCACCGCCGGCCCGGAGGATGCGGAAAATCCGCTGCGGACCCACCAAAGACCCACCGCCACATTAGGATGGCTGGTGGGTCCTGGTTTCAGTCCGCTGCTTTTCCGCTACGGTTGGCTTACAACCACGGCGGAAAAGCTCTAATATGGTGGCGGTGTCACTCAGACGCCGCCAGCCATATTAAGATGGGGTTTAAAACATGCTTTTCCGCGGCGGGTTTTCCGCCGTGGAAAAGCATGTGGAACTTCACTGCAGGGGCCCGTTGCGGGCCCCCTGGGTGAAGGGGGGGTGCACATGGGGAGTACCTATGATACCCGTGCGGTGCCTGCCGCTTTCTGCATACAAATGCAATGTATGCATTTTTACCATTGCGGCGGGTGCAGCTTGAAGCCGCACCCGACGCAATGGTAAAAAATAGAGGATGTGACCGCCAGGGTGGCGGTCACATCCTAATTTCACAGGAGGGAACTCCGCAAGCCATGCGGAGGTTCCCGCCTACTCTGGGGTCGCGGACGGACGCAAGTCTGTCCGCGATCCTAATGAGCCCCCTAATAGCCACTGATCATCTCTACTGACCTGGGAGTATAGGCATATTATGGTAATCTACATTGGTTGTGTGTTTTAGGTAAAATGCCTATAAACATGTACCCTGGTGCAGGAGCTGCCTTTGGTGTCCTTGGGAGCTGTGATTTGCTATCCTCTTGATTGGGCTATTTCCTCTACCAACTAATGTCGATACCAAACTGCTGGCCTGCATCTCCAACTGGTAATCTGGGTGTTGAACTGGGTGATTGATTCAAGGGTCGTGTTCATATGTAAGAGATTCTATGGGGCGTCCCTGGTTCGTATGCGTACCCCTTCGGTATGCCCTTCAAGGGTTCCTATTGGTGTGATGGGGGTTGCCTGGGTTTGGGGTGCTTCGTTAGGTTTGTTGGCTAAATTGGTACAGTAGTTGCGCCCATTCCATGGAAATATGACGTTTGCGTGTTCCTTTCACTTCCCGTATCGCTTCCTCTTCTGCTGCACCCCATTTCTTAACTGCTCCCACCCAGGCCTCCGCTGGGGGTCCCTCTGGGGCTCGCCAATGCATGGCGATTCTTCTTTTTGCCAGGATGAGGATAGAGTGACATGAATCAGACCTGTACTTCATCAGTTTTTCGTCTTCTAAACACGCCTATGCACACGCCTCCCATGACTTGACTCCTGGGACGTCCGTGGTTGCACGGAGCGTCTCATGAATGTAATCCCAGTACTGCTGTAGTGTGGGGCACCCCTAGAACATGTGTTTGAAGTCTGCTGCTGGAGCCAAGCATCAGGGCAGAGGAATTGCGTATCTGGATAGAAGCGGTGCAGGCGCTCTGGTGTTAAGTATGCCCTGTGTAAGGGGTTAAATTGTAATTTCTTGAAGCGTGCGTTTCTGGGGCGCTTTTTGGGGTATTCTATAACTTGTTCCCACTCCTTGTCATGTAACGGCCGACCCATGTCCTCCTCCCATGCTTGTCATGTCACCATACTTGAAACATATATAATTTTTCATTTTTAAAGAGGAGTAGCAACAGGTCAGAAGATAAAATGTCAAATGCCAATTGTAGAATTTTGTATGTGGTTGAAAGACGAATTGAAATGTGAAAGTGAGTTCTAAAGAGTAGAGGCCAGAAGTGAGAGTGCCTGTTGCTTGGACAGTTTAAGACCAGGATGTTGGCAGATTGTTCAGGGTATAAAACCTATCATTTATAGCCTGAGGAAAACTAAAACAATCAGACCTCCAGAGGTTGTGCATTTGTAAAAGTATAGCGATTTTCAGGAATTTAGTGTTGGTCTACTTAAATCCTTGTTGGTCTACTTAAATCCTGGTTAGTTAGATGAAAAAGTAGGTTATAGACTGAACTTCATGTAGGTTTCTAGGTTCAGATTTAACTATGTTTTCTCAGGCAGACAGTCTTGGTTTAATCGCTTTAAGGCAAGACGCTGCCACCAAGGCCTTTGTTGGTTTCAGATAAGATTACAGCAAATCTTTTATCTGGGATTGATGACCTTCCAGCTTAAAATGCTACTCCAAGTGCACATTTAGCCATAAGAGGTGTAGGTATGGAAATTGGATCTTTTTTCCCACCACTCAGTAGATCTTTATTGGCTCCCATTGAGGCAGATAAACCTGCCTTCTCCTTGTGTACAATCTACTATTATTAGTTAATTGAGCATGCTATTACCTAGAGGTGTTGTAGCACCAAAGAAATTAAAATAGGAGTCTGTTTCGGTTATTTAAACAGATTTGTTTTTAGAGCCTACCAAAATGCTAAATGATTTGGGTCGATCCGTAAGACAGTAAAAAGTTTGTACCGGGCCTGTGCAGTAACCACAGAGAAGATGCGATCTCCAAATCTAACCCTCCAAAATTTAGGCACAACAAGAGGATTAAGAGAGCCTAGGAGGGCTTCTTGAGGGATCAAGTAGGGGTGTATTTTGAACAATTTGGAGATGTTGTTAGCACAATGCTTTTGGAAGATAGCTTTGTGACAAAAGACACAGAGCCTTGAATTCACATCTTTCCTGAACAGGAAGCTAGTGAAATTACCTAAGGTGCAAAGAGATTTTATCAAATTTACTAAGATTGAAATTCTATCTAGCAGCTGCATTCTGTAAATTCCCATTACTTTATTGAGACAAACTGAAGCAGTGAAGAACCTGTCCGATGTTACGAGAGACCCGGCTCAATATTTCACCACTTTAGGCCTCTGATGGTTACTTTTAGGTCATTCTCCATACTTGCACCTATGCTGTGGCATTCTCATGCCGTGATAATCAGGCAAGAAGACTGCTTATTGCACACACAAAAAAACTCACACATCTGTTAATAATAGGTAGCAATTGAAAATCTGTTTCAAATAAAGTGTCTTCAAGTCTTATTTTGGAACAGATGCTGTTTAATAATGTTTAGCTGTTGCTTTTATTTCTCATAGCAGTGATGCATGCCACAGGACGTCATCTGTACCTTGTTAGCTAAAAGATGTCACAGCACTGATTGAGATGGTTGTTTTTTTTTGTCAGTCAAATATCTTTATTTCGGTTAATTAAAACCATAAAAGCAATACACAATTCATAATACAATAATAAAATTACAATTAAACAAGTTTACACATGATTGCAGATCCTTTGTAAGTTCATTAAAAAGGTGTTTAAAAAGATCTTATTTTTTTAAAAACAATTTTAAAAACGATAGATACAGAGAATGGATACTAAGCAACCTAAACTCACCTAAAGCGCCACTTCCCAGTATGTTTGACACATTTCCCCGACACGTATTTTAACAAAATATCAGGTTTGGTGGTTATTTGTCTGGGAAAGTCTTATTTTATTTAGTCTGGCAGCTGCTACCAGAAAGCAAGCTACACCATATGTGACCTGTACTGAATTAAGCATCTGGAGGTGTAAGAGGGCGGGCCTCACCTGACCAATGTTTAGGTCTTTCAAGATTGGAAACAGGAATTTTTTACGGGCCACCAAGTAGTGTTCGCAAAGCATTACTAAATGAAGCGTATCCTGTGTAGAAAAACAATCACAGGTGCAGGGTGGGGTATTTTCTGGAGTACCCCACTTTGTATAGGAACCAAGCACGAGATGTATCAGGTTGAACCTAAACCTTATTAAGAGAAAACGGTGGTATGGTTTGGTTACGTATTTTAGGTAAGGTTCCATAGCCAAGGAGGAAGAAAGTTGATATATTGACCTCACCATTGGCTTACTAAGCTCAACCTCTTCCCTCTCTGTCTCCAACACATTTCGAAAATGCTGCTTGACCCACCCTACATCCTCTTTCTTGAGGCTCTGTGGTAAAGAGTACATGTCCGGACGCCCTAGCCTCGCGCATGCCGCTCTAACATACGCCAACCAAGGTATGCTGTGTGCTTTTTCCAAGGCCATACAGTCTTTGAGTATGCGGTGATTCAACGTGATCTCCTCATTTGTCCAAGTTTTGACCCAGCATAGCAGTGGGGACATTTTTAGGAGGTCAGTGATGTATCCCAAGCCCATTTCATTATGGATTGAATATGTGGGAGATGACTTTGGGAGTGACAACAGGGCTCGTATAAAGTTATTTTCTATGATTTGGATGCCTGGGGCTGAAACATAGCCCCAAATATCTGCCCGGTAAGATGCAATTGCTACACATTTGGATTTATAGATAGGAGTCATGGCCTCCATAGGTCTCGAACCAAGTCTTTTGGGAAAATGCATGAGAGCTGTGGTAGATCTAGTAACTCCATTTTCCTTCAGTTTCAGCTGTGCACCCCAAGTTCCTCTTTCGTCAAAAGTGACGCCTAAATAACAAAAAAAAGGGTACCCTCGAGATGGAAGTTTTGTTGCAACTAAAGGTTTTAAGCTTCATGTTTTTCTTAAGTGAGCCCGTGACCATGACATGGGATTTTGCTGTATTGGTCTTTAGATCCAAAGCTTCCATAAACGCTCCGAAGTGATCTAACAGTCTTTGTAGGCCCGTACCTGTGCGAGCTATGAGGACGGCATCGTCCGCGTATAGGAGGACCGGAATAGGTGACCCTCCCATACGCGGCACGTCCAGAGTAGCTGAATTCAGGGATTTCCCCAGGGAATTGATGTAGAGTGTAAAAAGGAGAGGGGCCAGGATGCAACCTTGTCTGACCCCTCTCCCTGACCTAAACTTCGCAGTACATCTACCTTCCCTTGTTACCCTGACAGAAGCAAACAAATTCTGATGGAGATCGTGCAAAAAATTAACCAAGGTAGTGTCCAAACCCAAATCCCGCAAAATAATCCATAGTTTTGAACGATTAACCAAATCAAAAGCAGAGGATAAGTCCATGAACCCTAAATAAAGAAGCCCCCCCTTCACCACAGTGTATTTGCTAATAATAAGGTGAAGGTTTAAGCATTGGTCCATGGTCCCCCTATGTGCTCTAAAACCATACTGCAGATCGGAGAGAACCCCGCTCTCCTCAAGCCAATCCCCAAGTCTTTGTAGGATGACTCTGCCCAGGATCTTAACGGCAGAGTCCAACAAGGAGATTGGCCTATAGCACGCAGGGTCCCCCCTGTTCCCCTTCTTAAAAATGGGAACAATAATAGAGGTCGACCAGGAAGAAGGGAAACCAGCCGATGGTATCGCATTAAAGACATTTGTTAATATTTTTTACCAGAATTGCGGATACTGAATGTAGAGATCGGCAGGGACCCCATCTGGTCCGGGGGCCTTGTGTTTGCTTGTGTTTTTGATCGCCCTTTCTACCTCAGTGATGTTAAATTCCACGTCCATGTTAATTGAAGCGTGAGCACTAACTGGGGGAATTGGAACCGTGGATTCATAAATCTGTTTGAAGTGTTAAAGCCATCTATCATCTTCAATCACACAGTCCATATCAGTTTTCCCATCCTCGGTAAAAAAAGGCTGATTAACAATGGCCCAAAACTTTTTGCTGTCTCTCAATACGTCAATGGCTAGTAAACTTTCCCAAGCTTCCTCCTTGATTTGGGTCTTGCGCTTGATAAGTGCAGTTTTATATTCTTTTCTTAGGTTTGCCACTAATGACCTATCTCTGGGTCTATGTTTTAGTGCTTTCAACAAGGCGCTATGCGTTTGCTAGCATTCCTTATTGAACCATTTATGGATGTTCTTACTGCCTTGCGCACCGTTCCTTGACTCCAGGTTCTTGGAAATCCTTGCGCATATATCCACATAGGCGGCCACTACGTCGGAACCCAGGGAAGTTGGTTCTAAGCAAACTGCCATGTTTGCCTCAGATTCCTGTGCTAATATTTGGAAGAATTGATCGGGGACAATCTTCTCCCACTTTATCCGCCTTCCCTGGTCCTTAGTCGACAGATCTCTAGAAGCAGGCACACCTGTCATTCTGCCAATCCGGAAGCAGTCTAGGTCCAGCGTTAGGAGAACGGAGTTATGGTCGCTAAAGGTGGCAGTTACAACCCTGTACTCCCGTGCCTTTACTAAGACCCCTGCTGATACGAAGATGTAATCAATGACAGTGTTAGCGTCTCTCCCGATAAAAGTAGGCGCTCTAGACTCGTTGTTTCCCTGGCCTAGTTCGAATAGATTTAAGTTCGCAAGAAAGGTCTCGAGGCCCTCACCCTCCTTCGTATGTTCAAAGTGGGGAATGCCCTCGACCGGTAATCCCCCATATCTATCATTGTAACAATCCCCCTCGCAGGGGTGAATATTAAAATCACCCAGGATAACCATCTCTGGGACGGAAATGCAATCTTGTCTATAGACTGACAGGAAGTCTAGCAGGGAGGTCAGGTGCTCATTCACAAAAGAAACCTCCCAGGAATTATAAAAATTAATAAGCAATAGGATATGCGAATCTGAGATAGTCCACTCCACAATTAACGTGTTCATGGGTGCTGGATCTAGTTTTTTAAAAACCCCCACCAAATTCAGTGAACACAATGTGAGTAGGCCACCCTTGGCTCTCCCTCTTGCGCCCGAAACTGCTGGAGTAGAAAAGCTGCAAAAACCATCCAATGAGAAGCTAGTTGATGTATCCCATGTTTCTTGGAAAGCCAAGATGTCGTGTTGTTTTACATACCCCTGCCATATGGGGTCTGAAGTCTTAGCATTTAATCCCGCCACATTCCAGGTAAGAATTTTACAGTTTGGCATATCAGGATTGGGCAAGGTAGACATTCCCCTGCTCTCGCCAACAACAGGGCCCTTATCAGAAGTTGGAGATAAATTTAACTTTTGCGAGTCCAGCGTGCTAGTATCCTTTCGCCGTTGGATAGAGGTGATATGATGCCTCCGACCAATTGGGGAATCCTGTGTTTGTCAGTCAACCAGTCCGTGGTTGACAGACCTTCATAGCGGTTAGCAGTTGGGAAGTGGTAAAAGTTATCTTGCCCATTTGCAAACTGGTGATAATAATGAGGTTGAGTGTGTTGTGAGCCAACAAAGAGACCTCCTTGGCGCGGTCTACCTCTTCTTCTCCTAACCAGGTTCCATTCAACGTCCCCCTCCTCCCAACCATGAGGTTGCATTTCCCATGGGGGGTTAAAACTCAATCTAGGTTTGAAATCTTGTGGCCTCTTTAACCAACTCCATCTGTTGTCTACTTGGTTTCCTGGTAGATAGAAGTAGGAAAGAGGCCTAGCGGTTACAGTACTTGCTTGGTATCTAGGGGCTCCAATGCTACATATATAATCTACAACTTCAGTGTTCTCGAAGGTGACCACAACTCAGTCCCCTTGTAGATTTTTTCTGTTACCTCCCACCCACGGGGTTCTCTCTACCATTAAAATATTGCTTGGTATGTTGGGCGGAAGGGGGTGGTTTTCAGACAACCAGTGGCATACTTTGTTTTTTAGGGCCTGGTAAGATTCTACTTCTGATGGGGGAATTTCAGTAACTCCGGTAAGGATGACTACATAAGGGCAGGCATCAGGAGGGAGATGGATATTTCTGCGAGCCGCAATCTTGGCTCTTGGGGCTGCGTCAAGATTTGAAGTCGGGGTAGAGTCGTTGGATATGACCTGGGGGCTGGATTAATTTTGGTTGTATTCTGAGCTTGACCTGATTCGGAGGGCTTAACTTTGGTTAAATGATCACTTTGTTGTGGTATAGCAAAACATCAACCTTCCTGTATCAAATATTCAAAGTGCTGCAGGAATTATGATTTATTTTTTCTTTGAGCCTTAAATAAAGTGGTTTCATGTGGTTCCTGAGAAAGGGATCTGTGCCTTATTCAGTTGCAAACAGTGCAATATTCAGTTTAATTATTTTCTCGTGTTCTGTAAATGCTGCACATATTTGTGATCTTTTTGACAAGGGATTTCTAGAAGTGCTTACGTCAACGTCGGTCCAAGCACTTTGCGAATGGAAAGGCAATGTTTATGCCAAATCCCTGCCTGACAACATGATTTTAGAGGGCTTTGTAAAGGGGGAAGGAGGAACTGTTGCAGTTTCATTGCACTTTTGGATCTGCCCTTGGGCACTGGTCTCCTGGCATTTTGCCACTCTCAGGAGTGGGACGTTCCCAGGACTCCTGTATTTCATATATCTATTTTACGCTTCTACAATCTGTCGTTCTGAAGATGGTGGTGATCGGGCTATATTCTGATTTTACGGTGATTTGTAATTTAACACCAGAGACAGAGTTTTCCTTTACTTTCTTTCACAGATCTGCCCTCATTCTATTAAAAACTGCGAGCAACTAGAATTTGCCTCTGAAAAGAACTTAAATCCTATGTATTACCACTTATCAAATGGACCAAATGGGATATTCAAAATAGAGGAGAACGTCAGGGTGCGTCTTGGCACCTTTCCTCTATATATTAACGGCCTGGAGAGTTTCTTGTTGTTGAATGAGAAAGATATGGCACAGGTAGATAAAGGTCCTGTCCCAGTGCTGCAATATGCAGAAGACGCAGTCCTATTGGCATGGACTGCTTCACAGATTATTAGATCATTTTACGGCCTATATTGCGCAGCTTGATTTAAGGACGAACCACTTAAATTCATAAATAATGATCTGTGGGTGCTAAAACAACAAGATTAGAGGAAATTTTATTTCTGGAACCAGGGCGGGGTACCTTGTCACCATCAATTACCTATGGATTCCTATACTTATCTTTTAATTGTGGGCACTTATACATAACATAATGTACCAACTCCGTTTACTCTTGCTTAAGTAATTTATCGTCTTAGATTCACCTGATTCAGTCAAATCGTTCTATTACAAGTCGCCTACTCTTAGCACATTTCTGCATTCTTACAGTGGCGCTTGTCTATATGATGCTCCTAATGTGTTGTTTAGGAAATATGGGCAACTAAAATAGACATTATCAAGCTAACCTGTTTGATAACCCTTCCCTTTTGACGAACACAAATTGGAAGAACCAAGTATCATTCCATTCACTTTTATAAGATTTTAATGAATTACTGCGGTTTGCATACTGTACTTGTATGCCTTACAAAACAATATATGGGTTTGTCATCAAAGCTTATGTATGTTTGGCCCATAGGGTTATCAAATGTCAGTGAACTCGTTACCTTCCTTCATCTGTGTACCCTCACTTGTAGGACAACGTAAAGTACTAGGGTACAGTGATAAAGAAGAAACATTTGCCGCAACCCCACAGTGGCTCCACAAATGCATCAAACTCCAAACTAAATGTTTCCCTTTTTTTTTTTAATTTACATTTTTTTTTTGTCGATGTAGGAAAATCCAGAGTAATTTAGTGCTAGGATGAATATTCAAATGTGCATTTTCTGGATGCTCCCTGATCTGCGTGTCTGGGTCTGTGCTCCAGGAAACACCTTTTTTGGAATGTGTGAAAAAAGTAGACAAACACGAGTGGTGGAAAAAGAAGGGGAGAAGGAGGACAAAGGACATAGCAGGTGGTTGTATACACCAGGAGGGAGGAGAGTAGTGACTGAGACCAGGTTACATTGTACTTGGGGTTGGCAATTGTCAACTGTTCTTTAGCAAGTGTATACTATGCCCCTGTGTGCAGTACATGCCTCTAAAAGCAATGACCAGAATGTTCTCCCATCCCCAAAATAATGAAATATGTCCTCCCTGTTTCACTGAAGACTGTGGTCTCATCTTGGAGTGGTTGCCTCACTTCATCGCAGAATTGACAGTGTGGTCCTGGGAAGGACAGGCAAACCTGTCATCAGACTGAGTCAGCAAGTTAATGCACACAATGTCTGATTTTGGTCTAGCTGCCGCTATGTGACAGACTGATAACCTGCACTATGAGTCAGGACGCCAGTGTTTATGAGAAATACAGAAATTAAAGATTGCTGATAGGCTATTTTTATTTAAATGTTTTCTGTCGTCTAGCCTTCAAGATTCCTACTGGCTACTGTCCATTGGCGCTCCGTTTTTGGTTTATTATTTATATGCTCTTGATGCTGATGCAGAACCACCTGACTCTTGACTCACACATTGTGAGCTAATATGCGGTTAATTGATCCCTTGGGAAACCAAAGTACAGAAACCATTCAGATTCTCCTTGATATTACACAATTATCAGAAAAATGTATTTTCTCCCTAACATCTTGGGATTTGGCTTACTTAAATTCAATTACCTAAATATGTTTGTAGCTCTTTTGTTGCTTATTTGCAAGAAGAGGATTTCAATCGTTTTTTATTAACCATTGCATTTGCAGTTCTCATGAGTAAAAAAAAAGGACATTCGATTTATGTTGTATTTCTGGTTTTTTTCTCAGTTTTGGCACATTCGTTGCTGTAGGAATCACAATCTTCGTGATATTTGTTGTAACCGTCATTTTGTGCTTTACCTGCTCATGCTGCTGCCTCTACAAGATGTGTCGGAGACCACCAGCACGTGAGTCATGCAACCTCTTTATATTCATGAGAATTTCTGCTCAAACAAATGTCTGCTATTACCACTATGTGAGTTAAGCACCCTCTTTATGTTCTTGAGAATTTTGTATTAAACCTGTATCCGAGACCTCCACAGTCCGAGTCATGCAACCCCAATATACTCTTGCGAATTGTTAATTAAACTTTTGTCCAAGATCATCACAGCGGTAGTCATGGGACTGCTGTATATTCTTGAGGATTCTTGATTAAACTTCTGTGAGGACACGGCATCATGGGTCATGCAACCTCTTTATATTCTTGAGAATTGTTAATTAAACCAATATCCCAGAACACCACAACAATAGTCATGCAACTTCTATATATTCTTGAGATCACCACAGCGCCAGTCATGGATCCTCTATATATATATATATAATATATTGAATGCATCAGAGTGCTGAACAGTGTATTACACTATCAGCAAACATAACGAACTTTCCATCTCTGACTCTTATGTTATGGTGCATTCTGGGACTTTGATATTTTACTTATCAGGTGACCACGGAAACGCCAATAAAATGCAGGCACTAACACTAAGCATGTCATTTCCTGTCCATGATTAAGGCTACCCGGCCGAAACTAGTTGGGTTACAGGACTTTTGTGCCTTTCGTTTCATTAAATGCTTTCTGAAATTTGGAAAGGGCCTCTGCTTTTGTGCTTCACTGTGTGGAATTCAGCCGGGGCTCTCCGTGCCCGGTTTCAGAGGCCGCCCTGAAGGGTCGGGGGCTCCCCAAACGGAGAAGTTTTGGAATGGATTTATGGAAGGAGCATGACCCACACGCTGCTGCTTGACCCACTGAGGTAATGCCATTATGGAACACGAACGGCAGCGCTGGAAGGGATTTGGGTGGGGGCTGACTCCCCTTCCAATCCTTCAGATGACAGAGGCATTTTAATGGAGCAGGACGTTATTTGCGCATTTGCCTTTTATTTTGGAATCCTGCAAAGATTACCACTTGGATTAATAATGTGAACCATTTTGAATGCATCAGAGTGCTGAACAGTGTATTACACTATCAGCAAACATAACGAACTTTCCATCTCTGACTCTTATGTTATGGTGCATTCTGGGACTTTGATATTTTACTTATCAGGTGACCACGGAAACGCCAATAAAATGCAGGCACTAACACTAAGCATGTCATTTCCTGTCCATGATTAAGGCTACCCGGCCGAAACTAGTTGGGTTACAGGACTTTTGTGCCTTTCGTTTCATTAAATGCTTTCTGAAATTTGGAAAGGGCCTCTGCTTTTGTGCTTCACTGTGTGGAATTCAGCCGGGGCTCTCCGTGCCCGGTTTCAGAGGCCGCCCTGAAGGGTCGGGGGCTCCCCAAACGGAGAAGTTTTGGAATGGATTTATGGAAGGAGCATGACCCACACGCTGCTGCTTGACCCACTGAGGTAATGCCATTATGGAACACGAACGGCAGCGCTGGAAGGGATTTGGATGGGGGCTGACTCCCCTTCCAATCCTTCAGATGACAGAGGCATTTTAATGGAGCAGGACGTTATTTGCGCATTTGCCTTTTATTTTGGAATCCTGCAAAGATTACCACTTGGATTAATAATGTGAACCATTTTGAATGCATCAGAGTGCTGAACAGTGTATTACACTATCAGCAAACATAACGAACTTTCCATCTCTGACTCTTATGTTATGGTGCATTCTGGGACTTTGATATTTTACTTATCAGGTGACCACGGAAACGCCAATAAAATGCAGGCACTAACACTAAGCATGTCATTTCCTGTCCATGATTAAGGCTACCCGGCCGAAACTAGTTGGGTTACAGGACTTTTGTGCCTTTCGTTTCATTAAATGCTTTCTGAAATTTGGAAAGGGCCTCTGCTTTTGTGCTTCACTGTGTGGAATTCAGCTGGGGCTCTCCGTGCCCGGTTTCAGAGGCCGCCCTCGGGGGCTCCCCAAACGGAGAAGTTTTGGAATGGATTTATGGAAGGAGCATGACCCACACGCTGCTGCTTGACCCACTGAGGTAATGCCATTATGGAACACGAACGGCAGCGCTGGAAGGGATTTGGGTGGGGGCTGACTCCCCTTCCAATCCTTCAGATGACAGAGGCATTTTAATGGAGCAGGACGTTATTTGCGCATTTGCCTTTTATTTTGGAATCCTGCAAAGATTACCACTTGGATTAATAATGTGAACCATTTTGAATGCATCAGAGTGCTGAACAGTGTATTACACTATCAGCAAACATAACGAACTTTCCATCTCTGACTCTTATGTTATGGTGCATTCTGGGACTTTGATATTTTACTTATCAGGTGACCACGGAAACGCCAATAAAATGCAGGCACTAACACTAAGCATGTCATTTCCTGTCCATGATTAAGGCTACCCGGCCGAAACTAGTTGGGTTACAGGACTTTTGTGCCTTTCGTTTCATTAAATGCTTTCTGAAATTTGGAAAGGGCCTCTGCTTTTGTGCTTCACTGTGTGGAATTCAGCCGGGGCTCTCCGTGCCCGGTTTCAGAGGCCGCCCTGAAGGGTCGGGGGCTCCCCAAACGGAGAAGTTTTGGAATATATATATATATATATATATATATATATATAAATATATATATTCCTGAGAATTGTTGATTAAACCTATGTCTGAGAACAGCACAGCAACATGCAACCCCTATACATTCTTGAGAATTGTTGCTCATTCCAAACTTGTGTTCTCCCACAGTCAAAGGAAAAGAACAATGCTGAGGTACCCAGTGCATGTAGTACTTACTCCATAAACTACAAAATTATATTTTACTTATGATTCCATCTTTACCGATTAAAGTGCAAAGAAAGAAATTGTAGTGAGGGCGAGCATACATACCAGACTTTTCACCCACATCTGTGGGTTTTGGCAGGCTCATCACATGTCCACTATAAATAATTGCGTTAATTACAAAAATGTGTTGCTGATGGTGAAGAAACATAAAAAGAGGGTGCAATGTAAAACAAACTTCTATCAATAATGCATCATGCAAATATATACTAAACAAAATGCCAACTCCTAGTAGTCAAGTAATTACCCTAACTTCCGGCAACCCAAGGTGATCCCCTAGCCCACTATAGAAAACAAGGCATATTTAAATTTCTGTAATGTAGGACTTGTACCAACAATGTTGGAGTCTCTGAGCTGGCGGGTGAGAATTTAAATTCCCCTATTAACAACATTCCTAAATTTGTAGTAATTGTATGTCCACAATTTAGTCCCTCAGTATTAATTTTTATAGACAATAGTGCAGATAAGATCCAAATAATTTGTTTATCCATCCCACGGTATAAAGTTGTGCCTAGCTTAATTCATTTGGGGGGGATACTCTAATTTATTCAGATTGTCTAAAATATCTGGGAGGAACATACCTGCCATGATTAATCGATACAGTGGAATATACTCTAATGTTCAAAGCAGAGCATTAAGAAATGTATGGGCATTAGGGAGGCAAGCTTATGTTTCTGTGATCAACCTCTGTACCTGAGGCAGATGAGGAAGGGAGACTGCAGTTTTGTCATCAGATTTTCATGCCAGTAGACAAAGCCAAAGTGGGCCAATTAAATATTTCTGTTAATCCCACTGAATTTAGTTTTGAACTTGCCCTCAGCAAAGCAAAAATCTTTGGCCTATTCTGCTACGTTTACATTGTGTTTGAAGCCAATGTTATGAAATGTTTATTTATAAAGCCATAACGGATTGAGAAATTAAAAACCAGACGCTGTATCCAACAGCCACTCTGATGACCATGTAACAGCCAAAGGAATGGGGAAGTAAGGACCAAAATGAATGTCTGTGTGTTCGGTGCTGTCAATGTTGATACATTTCACAAGTTGTGAGGAACAATACAGCCTACTTTGAAACTCTTACATTTACACGGAAGGCACCTTTTTCGATTTCCATCCACTGCTACCACATTCAGTGTAAATGCCACTGCGTAAAAAGTCACTGTGGGTTCTAATTAATCAAAGGGATAACCCTCTGTCCTTGCGCGGCTACTAGCCACCAGGTCAGTAGCCATCACTAACAATTTTAATTATACATGACATCAAAATGTGCTTTTGTTGGTGGAGAGCAGCCACAAATCGTTATATAATTCTGCCTAATCTGGAAAAGCTGGATACAACTAATATTAGTATTTTCAATTTTGAAATAAGTATATTGATCATAAATTCATTAGTCCGCTGACCATTGGTGAACTGTTTAGGCTTCTATAATGGTCAAACTTTATTTCCTGACGGCCTGTAAAAAAAATAACTCTAAAATGACCAATAAGTTAATGAACTGTGACCTAATTCTCCTCCTCAGTGGAATACATGAGTGCACTGATTTTGCTGTAAACGAGAGGTACTCCACAATTTGGAGCTTGCTGAATAACATTGACCGCACTAGTTTTGGTTCGGTCAGCCTTCAGTTTCTTCAGAGCTTTAATTGAACATACTGTCCGCAAAACACATTGACTCCTTATCATGAAAAGATTGAAATGGTAATTTTTGGACACCTTGGACATGGCTAGTGGTGCAATAAGTGCTAAAAAAAATATGCATTTTATTTATACATTTATGTTGTATATGTGAAAGCACTATAATTGTTCCAAAATTGAAAATTCGATATCTGTCATATCTTGCTTTTCCTGATCAGACATTGTTTCGGTTACAATTGTTATACCTCTCCACCACCAAAAGCATATTTGTGTATTATTTACATTATTAAATGCCACATCTGTGAATTCCCTTGTTTTTTGGGAGGAGTGGGTTATGGGCGTTCAAGAGATTAGTCAAAACTGTCGTTAAGGGCACTTATTGTGAATTACTATATCCGTATAAAAAAATAAGAATGTGACCTTGTACTTTTCTTTTTTCTTTTTCTTAATAAGGAAGGTGTCATACTTCTTAAACCAGTCTTTCTTAAATATTAAGTTAGAAGTAGGGGCGTACAAATCTGCATTTTTTTCGTCAACATTTGTGGAAATTATTTTCATGGTTTCGGATACCTCACATCAAAATTCTCAAAAAATAATAGCAAGTGCATTTGCTTGAAGAAAAAATGTGTCTCCCGAAAGGCATTTCCCACTGTAGTCGGACACCCCAAAAAACAAAAGAGTGATATTTCACACCTACAAAATTTGCAGAATTTCACATAACAAAATCACAGTTGTGGTCAGAGTCGAAATTTGCCTAGTGTAGTAACGGTAAGTTTCAATTCTATTAAGGACACGGAGGCGAGGATTATGCTTTTCTCTCTTCGCTGTTTATTAACATCACATCGCACAGCAGCCAGAAAAGCATCAAAACTTGAATTTTTTTTTAGTATTCCCAACATAGGAATATCAGAAAACATTGTAATAACATCGTTTAATAACTACAAATCCCATGAGATGAACATTTAGGCAGTCCTTCTTTAGTGTCCATAAACCCCAATATAAGGCGTCCAACCAACGAACTCCTCCTCTTTCTTCGTGGCGAGTCAGGCCAAAGTCTCAAGCATCTCTTTTCGCACCATCATTCCCTGGCGGAAAAAAGAACAGCGTGAGCTAAACCATACCGCTTAAGCCTGAAGGCAAATCAACAAAGCAGAGTATCAAGTCATCGACATGCAACCCAAGAAAAACAGTGACCATACTGCAAGTCGGAAAACGGATTACTTACTCCAGTACGGGCGGGATCTCCGCAGGAGGTATGGGTGGGATAATCCTCGCCGCCGTGTCCTTAATAGAATTGAAACTTACCGTTACTACACTAGGCAAATTTCGATTCTATGTCAGGACCGGAGGCTTCAGATTATGCTTGTTTAAAGCTTGTTCACCACCAAACTAGCAATATCCACCACTGGCTTAAAATAGAACCGTTTGAAGGTGGAATCCGAAGACCAATCCGCCGTGCGCATGAGGTCTTCCAATCGTGCCCCAAGGGCAAAAGATTTCGAGGCCATGGCCCCTCTTGCTGAGTGAGCTCCGAACTGCCTCGTATCAATACCAGCTTCCTGCATTACCCAACGCACCCACCGGGCTATGGTGGGGGAAGAGACAGCCTTGTGCGGCTTGCGCAGCGCAATCAGCAACTGCTGTTCGCCCGGAGGGCGAAGTTCCATTGTAACATCCTCATAGGTTTTCAAACACTGTACCACACACAACTTGGGGGCATCTGCAAATGCCGGATAGGAAATAGACCTCGTAGCCAATTTCGTGCGTCGACCCACGGTAAAGGTCACCCCATCCGGGGAGAACGCTCTCGCCGTGACATCCAGGGCACGCACATCAGACACTCTGCGACAAGATACTAAACACAAGAGCATCGCCAGTTTAGCTGACAGTTCTTTTAAGGAAAGATACTTGTTAGGCTGCCAGGAAAGAAAAAGGTTCAACACCACGTTAACATCCCACAGGACGGAATACCGTGGCTCCGGCGGTAAAGCCAGACGCACTCCTCTAAGGAGTCGACATACCAGGGGATGCTCCCCAACCGCCACTCCATCTATCTGCACATGAGCCGCTGATATGGCGGAACGTATCGTATTAATCGTCCGGTATGCCAAGCCGGCGGTAGAGAGTTCTGCAAGAAAATTCAGGATAGGAACGAGGCCTGCGACCATGGGATCCAAACCCCGTCGAAGACACCAACGAACCCACCTGGTCCAAGCTGATCTATACATCTTGGCGGTGCTGCCCGCCCAGGCCTTGGACAAAAAATGCTGAGCTGAGTTCGAAAGGCCAGGGAGCGACCAACGTTGCCTGAAAGCCTCCATGCCATGAGGCGGAGAGAACCCTGGAGGAGATGGTGAGGGACCCCGTCTGGATTGAGGAGAAGACGAGGAAGCCGGGGGAGTAGGATTGGAGAATCCCAGGAAAGTTCCAGAAGAACTGGAAACCACACTTGCGACCTCCAAACGGGCGTCGCCATCACCACGTCCGTCACCTGCCGGCGAATCTGGGCCGCGGCCCGTAGTATCATGGAGAAAGGCGGGAAGGCATACGGCCGCTCCTGACTCCAGTCTTGGAGGAACGCATCCGTCGCTTCCGCCAAAGGATCCGGTCTCCAGCTGAAGAACCTCGGAAGCTGGAAGTCCAGACGGGACGCAAACAGGTCTATGGAAAACGGACCCCAGCACGCCGCCAGCCAGCAGAACACTTGAACATCCAGCTTCCACAGGCTGGAGTCTCGGAGATATCTCGAGTGCCAATCCGCCACCTGATTGGCCCGACCCGGCAGGTATTCCGCCTGAACCGAGACTTGATGAGCGAGACAATAATCCCAAAAGTCTTTCGCCAGGTCCGCAAGGGCTCTTGACCGCAGACCCCCTAAGTGGTTCACATACCGAACTGCTGAGACATTGTCCATCCGCAGAAGGACGCATGACTTCACTGAGTCCCTCGTCCAGCAACGGACGGCGAACGAACCTGCTAGAAGTTCCAAGCAGTTGATGTGAAGTCGCTGTTCGTCTGACGACCAAGCGCCGCCTGTGGAGAAATCCCCGCAGCGGGCGCCCCAGCCAGACCTGCTGGCATCGGACTCTATCACCAAG
Organism: Lissotriton vulgaris; assembly: GCF_964263255.1. Classification (NCBI taxonomy): domain Eukaryota; kingdom Metazoa; phylum Chordata; class Amphibia; order Caudata; family Salamandridae; genus Lissotriton; species Lissotriton vulgaris. The sequence goes on from NC_141697.1 coordinate 1,024,016,831, forward strand.
TCCGGAACGGACCCGAAAATCGCGCGGCCGTTCCACGCTTCCATGTGACCTCCACCGATAGGGGAATCAAGTGATCGTAGGATAGCCCTCTGTGCAAATGGTGCGCTTTCAGTCGCTGAAGGGCCCGATAGTGAAGAGGGCCCGGGAATATCACCTGAATGGACAATGAGAGAAGGCCTACTACTCTGGCCACCTGCCGGAGGGAGGTGTGCGATTTCGAGATAGTTCGCCGAAGCAGATGCTTTATTTTGGCCATCTTTCTGGACGGCAAACTGAGAGTCGATTTCACTGAGTCCACCACAAAGCCCAGAAACACCATTTGCTGGGCGGGGGTGAAAACCGACTTCTCCCTGTTGACAATAAACCCCAGGCCTTGTAACAGGGAGACTGTCTGAGACAGATGGGCGGCCAACTTGTTCGGGTCCTGGCCCAACAGCAAGATGTCGTCCAGATAGACGATAAGCCGAATCCCCCGACTCCGCAGGGTTTCGATGGCCGGGTGCAGAATTTTTGTAAAGCACCATGGGGCCGAGGAAAGACCGAACGGAAGGGCCTTGAACTCGAACACCATGTCTTTCCAGCAAAACTGAAGGAAACAACGATGCGGGGGGTAAATCGGAACCACCAGATACGCATCCTTGAGGTCCAGACGGACCATCCAGTCGTTCGGGAGCAAAACGTCCCTCAAAAGATGGATGCCCGCCATCTTGAAGTGGATGTACACCACCCAGCCATTGAAATCCCTGAGGTTGATGACTGGTCGTCTGCCCCCGTCCACTTTTTCCACAAGAAAAATATTGCTCAGGAAACCCCGGGGGTGGCGCGTTGTTCGACAAATAGCCCCCTTGCGCAGCAGCGCCGAGACTTCTTCGTCGATCAAGAGCGCGTCCGATTGAGAAAACGTTATGGGCTGGGGAGGCTCCGCCTGGTACGGCTGGTCGTAAAACTCTATGCAGAACCCCCGCACGGTTTGAAGGACCCATGCGTCCGTTGTAATAGCCTCCCACGCTTGGGGAAAACACGCCAACCTACCCCCAATAACCACCTGATCTGCAGGAATAACACTCACCGTGTGAACTGTTGCCGCCGGAGTCGTTCCGGAAGGTTCCGCGTCCTCTGAAACGCTGGCCTCTGGTGGGGTAGAAGTTGTTATAATTCGCGGAGGAGTTGTAGCCTCCCCTGCCGGAGCCATGCCCCTTTCCGGGCTGTTGCTGACCACCACGGCCGGTCGTGAGGCCCCTACCACGACCAGCCCCCCGGGAAAAACGCTGGTGTAAGACCCGCTTGATGGTCGACTGGGCCTTATCCAGGGAGGTGAAGGTGGAAACGAACTTCCCCAGTTCTTCAATGAACGGCTCACCAAAGAGTCCACCTTGGGCGACAGCGCCAGCTTCCGACGAAGCCAAATCGCCCAACTTGGGATCCAATTTAATCAGGAGCGACCGACGCCGCTCCGTTGACAGGGCACAGTTGGCATTCCCCAAGAAGACAACCGCCCGCTGCGCCCAATTGGACAATACTTCCGGGCAAATGGCGCTGCCCGACACCTTGGCTTCTTCGGCCACATCGAGAATCTTGGTGAGGGGGCCAATGGTGTCCAAGAGCTTGTCCTGGCAGGAGCGCCAGGAACGGTCGATCCCCTTCCGGGGGTCCTTGACGAACTTCGTCATGAAGGTGGCCATTTTCCCATCAAGTTCCGGCGTCATGGCCACCTTCCCCTCCAAAGTCGGGCGAGGGCATTCGCCCCTCAGACAGCTGCGCGCCTCCTTCTCCAAGGGCTTGAGGAGGCGGCCCGCCACGAACTGCGCCACCTTATCGCCAGGCGCCCAGGCGGCTGACCGCGGGTGCATGATCTCGTCCGGGTCCAGCATGCCCGAGGTGTCCTTGGGCAGCTCCGTCAAATTGGACGACGGTCAGCATGACCGCACGTTGTCCTCGTCGTCGTCGTCCGTATCCGCGGGGGAAGCCCCCCCGGGGAGGCCGGGACAACGTTCGCCGGTGTAGAAGGTGTCTGAGGCGGGGGCGCCTCGGGGGTCGACCCAGACGCTTTAGCCAGGAAAGCGTTGCGTAGGCGCTCGAAAGCGTCCTTGTCCACACCTTGCGAACCACTGGGACCCGCGTCCCCTCGTGACTTTTTGGCCGCCGGAGGCTGGCCAGGATCGTTGGCGGGGGAACCCCCTGGGGCCGGTGCCAACTTTGCACATTCCAAGACAATGCGGGCTGAAAGTCTGTCCTCCATAGGCCCAACGATTTCCTGCACACACCGGTAAATCGACTGGTCCACAGCCGCATAGAACTCGTCGTCCTGGAGGTATTGGTGAGACTCCTCCTCCTCGACGTAGTACCCCTCAGCCATGGCGCTACGCAGTAGATAAGAAAGTGAAACTGAGGGTTCCGATGGCGTACACAGACTGCCACGTGTGGGCCGACCGAAGGTTGGCAAAAGTTGTAGGCCGGTGGAACCGGACAATTAAAAGGCAGCACCAGCCTTTACAGCGCGCCGACCCTCTCTCCAGAGACCGGGCCGCACCGCCTCCCAGCGCGCTCGAGCGGGGAATACCCCAGCGGAAGCTGTTGCAGAAAAGAGGTGCTGAAATCGCCCGCAGGCTTCAACGTGGGTACAACCACTATACAGACCCCACCGGGGCGTTCAACACGGGACAGTACAACCCAAGAGGGCGTCAGGGTTAGGCGGCAGCAGGGCACCTGCGATGTCGACACCCCAGCGCAGCTCCAATCAATGAGACGAAAACTGCGCGCGGGCAGGCGAGACGCGACGGTGCCCTCTAGCGGTGACTCAACACCGCGGAATACACGGGGACATCGCGTAAGAGGCGAAGGCGTCCCCGCGATGGAAGGGGCTCTGAAAGGGAAGAAAAACCCCGCAGGCCCCCCCAAAGCAACAATCAATGCAAATAGAATAGAAGAAAACACAGAAAAAACCTCAACAAACACAAAAGTGCAAGAGAGGGATAATAGCACTTAACTGGCTGCGAAGCAGCGAAGAAAGAGGAGGAGTTCGTTGGTTGGACGCCTTATATTGGGGTTTATGGGCACTAAAGAAGGACTGCCTAAATGTTCATCTCATGGGATTTGTAGTTATTAAACGATGTTATTACAATGTTTTCTGATATTCCTATGTTGGGAATACTAAAAAAAAATTCAAGTTTTGATGCTTTTCTGGCTGCTGTGCGATGTGATGTTAATAAACAGCGAAGAGAGAAAAGCATAATCTGAAGCCTCCGGTCCTGACATAGAATTCTAAAAGCGGCTGTTCATCTTTAATGTAACTTTTCTGATTATATGATTTGGGCTACTGTTGTTGGATTTGTATCAATTGGTTAAACCTATCTTAATTGTGGATGTTTTGTGTTTTTTCACTTTTATTTCTTATTATATTGTTATTGTTTTAATTAACCCATTAATTGTGCAATGTGCTTGCATATGTATACATGTTAAATGAGTGGGCACAATAGGGCTAGGCGAGACTCTATCCATACTAGAAGGGAAACAACTTACTGCCAGTTTCAAAGGGGTGTCTTAAGTTTGAAGCTGTTTTTGGGCTACCGCTGGACTACACGATGGTCTATCGACTTTATTGGTGTTGGTACCATGCTGAGGGCTTTACATTGTTTTTCTTCAAAGTATGATTTGTTTGAAAATATATGGATGTGTGAATTCGTTGTCCTGCTATTTAGGTAATGAGACAATACACAGTTTGTATAAAAAAGACTGTAATGCCTGATAACGTGATGAGTGTTTGGAATGAGATCTGGTTGGCTGGGGAGGCGCTTTTGGAAAGAGCAGGGGGTGTTTGCAGTGAATTACTTCAAACATGGAATGAGGAATTGAAATGTTGTGCTATTAATATGTACTTGCTATTCCGAATGGTTGTCTCTTGCATTTGTTAGATTCTTTAAATATAACAAGCATTTGCAATGCAATAGGTCTCGCATTAGGAAAGTTTGAGCTATTGGTCTTGTAAATGACAATTTTTTTATTTAGGTGTTGTTTTTGAAAATAGCTAAATTAATATCTTTGCCAATAGTTATAACTTTCGCAAATGTGACACCTATAGCATTTGTAATGCAACATGTTTTGTATTTACGTGACTTAGATGTATTGATATTACAAATAACAATGGCTTATATTTATATAAAATAATGAATACTTAAAAGTGATTGTAATTTATAATGGCAATAGCTTAAACTTTTGTAAATAACGTTTGTGAAGATTATGTTCAGTATATTTTATTGTGACAAAAATCCAAGAACAGAAGTGAAATATTAACATCTTTTTGTGACATTTGTAATAAAGCTTGAAACATTGAGAGAACATACTTGAACCAGTGATGCTGTGGTTGCCCTGAGTGATGCTGTGGTTGCCCTGAGTGATGCTGTGGTTGCCCTGAGTGATGCTGTGGTTGCCCTGAGTGGTGCTGTGGTTGCCCTGAGTGGTGCTGTGGTTGCCCTGAGTGGTGCTGTGGTTGCCCTGAGTGGTGCTGTGGTTGCGCTGAGTGGTGCTGTGGTTGCGCTGAGTGGTGCTGTGGTTGCTGTGAGTGGAGAAAGACACAAAAAACGAGTCTAACTGAGGGCAGAAAGGCACAAAAACCGAGTAACTGAGGGCAGAAAGGCACAAAAACCGAGTCTAACAGAGGGCATAAGTGCAGAAAAACAAGGGAAAACGAGTCTAACAGAGGGCAGAAAGGCACAACAAGGCATTGAGGAACCCTGGCGTACCTCCAATCGGACTCTTTGGTAGGACGATTCAGTGCCCTCATCTTGATCATTGGATTGTGGATACTAATGAATGCTTGAATACACCACATTTACAGTTGTTATGCTCTAGCATGCATTGGTATTTGTATACTCAAAGTATCTATGAATGTGTGCACACATTATATATGCATACATTCGCAGCATGCAGCACGGATACACGCATATTGCACATGGTCACTATTTGTCACAGACATATAATTTTCAGCCGGTGTGTATCTACCGGTAAAAAAAAAATCAATTATCAGAGCAGACTTACAACACAATGTGTACAGATGCACTGCCTGCAGCATAAACACACACGTGCCGACAAAAGCACATAGTACACATCAGGTTAACGTAGAAATTTTTGAGGGCATATAAATCCTCTTCGACATGTGTATACATCCAACATTTGACACATGCTCTCAAAACATCCTCCGCTCGCATGCAGAATAGACACCAAAACATGTCGACACAATGTTACAATACAAGGTAGACTCGTTAAATAGTCAAACAATGCACACGATGTGACTAGAAATGTCCCTTACCTCTGAGAATACATGTAAATGTAAATGTACAGGAATTTATATAGCGCAAATCACCGAGCGGTTTCTAAGTGCTTGCTTAGGGAACCCGTCCTGGTATTCCCCTGTGAGATAACCCCGGCAGGGTATCCGCAAGGTGAAAGCCAGGCATCCCGCCGCGAGGGGCCGTTGTGGAGATTAAGCAAGCTATTGCCCAGAGTCGCAGAGTGTGAACCCGTGAATCGAGTAGGCACCGGAGCGAGAATTGTCGAGTCCATGGACATTTTAGGACTCAAGACCCTGCCGAGCCGGGAATTGAACCCTGGTCCCGGGCTGACCTCTGCTTCCAGGTCTGCCTCCTCTAACCAGTGAGCCACACTTCTCCACAGAGCATGTATGTGTGTATAGTGTCCACGGCATACATTCTCGGAAGTTCCCTTCAATATAATACACTCACTGTATACATTCTGTAATCCAGTTGCAATCCAGTTGCGCGGTAGGCACAGCTATATGATTTACCATTTATAGACATGTCATGCGTGCCAACAATGCCTGCTAGGCACGTACTGTGACGACGCACAGGATAACTACCCTGCAATTACCATAAAAGCACCACACTGTGCACATGTGTGCCTCATTTGAACTCCACGCAAATAGAATGCACAGTATATCTGCTCTGCCTAAGTAACAGATATCCCCCTAATGCACACAAACAACACTAGTCCTCATCCCATCCTACCGTCTACATCTGCAACACAAAACCGAGCCAGCCTACACTCCCAAACAAAACAACCACAAATGTACCACTCGCAGTCACTCCAATGGTAGGCAGAGGCAGTGGCAAGCGAACGAAGTGCCAGAGGCAATGTGGCATCATGCCTTCAAGAGCCTGATAGCGGGTCTAATTACAAGTCTCTGCTAATACAATTTCAGGCAGTCCTTTGATTGCTCTGAAAGCCATACTCTGAGCGCGAGCTGCGGGAGGCATGTGTGCGCTGCCTGCGGCTGCAGCCCTGCTCGGACAAGCACGCTGTTTACAGAGTGCTTTGAACGCACATTTGAATGTGATTAGGGGTGGAAGTCTGCTGTCTGAGACGGACTTCAAATGCTCCGTTGGGAAGTGTGTGCCTGAAGCTACTGTACCCAGAAAAGGCCTTTAAGACCAGCTTGAAAGGACGCCACAGCTCCTGGAATATTTCGCGAGCTTATGAGACAATGTCCACTGAAGATTTGGGTGGGTAAACTGTAGGTCAAACATGTTGACTCGTGGTAGGGCAGACGTAAACTTTCATCCAACGAAGGTCGATGCGATCACTACGAGGAGTCTGATTGAGAAACACCAGTCCTGCGCTGCCATCAGCTCTTCGCCGGCCTGTGAGGAGTGGGAGGGCGGGGGCTGCCTGCGCATGCGCGCCACTCTTCAGTTTCATTTTGACGAGCGCGAGCCCGGAGAAGAGAAGTGCCGCATGAAGTCCCGGTGCCCAAGAGGGGGCCCGGGTGAAGACCAGAGGGTAGACTGCGGGGCCCCCATGCCTATGGGGAGAACTCCGCTTCTTGGTAGAGTGGCAGAGGAGCTTGAGTGCTCTGCAGGGCTCCCTTGGCAGATGGTGCGAGCCCGAGTCCGACTCCGGTGAGGTAAAGGGGGGGAGGGGCTGTGGGCCTGTATGTGTGTGCCTGCGTGTGCATGCGCGCGCCTGTGTGTGTGTGCGTGCATGCAGAGGGGTGGGGGCTGGCTGTGTCTGTGTGTGTGCGCCGTTGATGCATGCGAGCGGAGCGAAGCGAAAGCAGGGGCTGGGAGTTCGTCTGCGCAAGCGCGGGTCAGACGCGCGCTCCCGCGGTCAAAACTGAGACTGCAAAAGCGCGCGACTGGGTCGTGCCCACATTCCCAAATACGGATAACAATAGTTGTCGAAGCTGACAGCAATCAATGCTTCGCATTGAATGCAGGTCGTGCTTCGACCTAAAAATGGAGGATACATATTTACAAGCTCATGTTTCAGCTTTACATTTTACATTTCAAAAACAACTCTGCAAAAATACTGATTCATAACTGGGGTCTGTTAACCATAATAGATTCAAATGAAGTGGTTTGTTAGATAGACGGACACCTTCCTGGTGTAAAACTACCTTCCACTTGAAAGAATTTTCCATGACTGAGAACACATAACTACATATGTCAAGGTATATTTCACACAGTTTTATTATGTGCTTGTGTTTTTTCTAACATTTTGGGCTGGTGAGAGGAACTGGTAATCAACCAAAATAGAACATGTATTTTTGAATCTAAGACGTCTCATTTTGTTGTTAAAAGCAATCCCATAATTTAGTCGGGAAAGCATTTAAGAATTGTAGAAGTGAATTTGTATGTTCCAGACTTTCCGTTTCCAGAAGCAGATTGTGTAACTATTTCCTACTGCGTTTTTTAGGTCTCGCCTGGACATCGCATCCGAAGGATGCGTCCAGGCTGGAGACTTAAAGCTGTCTGACACGGGGGAATGAAGGACAAGAAACTGTGACGAGCTTATCCTTGGCTGGATTCAGCTGCGTGCACGCGCACCAACATTCACGCATGCGCACATCACAGCCACACGCATACACAGCACTCACGCATGCGCACATACACACGCATACACAGGCACACCCCCGTCACCTACACGCATACACAGAGACCCCTCCACACACACCAGCCCCTCTCCTCCCGGCTCCACACACACGCACACGCATTTACACTTACACAGACACGCAGGCACCCAGACAGGCAACCCCCCCCCGTCACACACACGCATACACACAGACTCCAAGACACAGACACACACACACACATGCACGCTCACACACATACACAGCCCGCCGCCGCACGGGCGCGCGCGCACACACATGCCCCCCCCCCCCCCCCCCCCCCAACAAGGCAAAGCCCCACTCACCGGCTTCCTCGGCTCTCACCGGCAGCAGGACTCTTCCTTCCTTCTTCGGCACCGGGGCGCAGGGTAGGCTCCTGCCTGCTCCGGTGCTCAAAACAATCGCGGCTCTTCCGTGGGAGGCGGGGTTGGCTCCCGCCCTCCTACTTCCTGTTTCCGGTTGTCCCGCCCGGCCTGCCTGACTTCCTGGTACAGGCCGGCGGCGGACTGCAGCACGCGCCATGCTTGCTCCAAGGAGAGGCCGGCGGCTTGAGCAGGGGGATGGGCAGTTTGGTGTTTGCGTGGTATAGGGAGGTGAATTCTTAAGTTTTATAAAACGTTATGTTACCACTGTCAGTTCTTCCGTAGAGTTTTAAGTTTTATAAAACGTTATGTTACCACTGTCAGTTCTTCCGTAGAGTCCAGTGCAGTCAGTCAGTGGTATCATTTCAGGATTAGCTTTTTTGCAAAGGTCAGTTTTTCATACACAGTAACTTTCCTCAAAATCGAGGCAGGTGTTACACTTGATTTGTTGTGTGTCGAAAGCCTCAGATACGTATAAATTGACATTCTAGCCAATCACAATGCATTGCCGATGATCCAGTATGCAATAGTGTTTAATATTGCTTTTCATTTACAGATGACTGCATTCAATTCTGGAGCAGCAAGTACATTTCCTGATTTTCCTCTATTGTTTATTTCAGCATTCATTTGCACCCCACCCACTCCCCCGTTACTTTCAGACTTTTCTTTCTTAAACACTACAGGTCCTGTCTGGCTTCTCCTTCCTGTTCGTGCTACTGCAGTTCAGATGCAGGATTGGAAGTTTTCTTTGCGTATTTGCATAAATGTGTTTTAAATTGGCTGCTGACTCCTGAAAACATGTGGAACTTCAAATGCCCGTGGGTCTTTTGTCTTTGTGTTACAGCTTACTGTGTGGGCGTTTCAGTTGGCTCAGGATTTCAGCCTGATCCAGTGAGTGAAATCTGTAATTGTGGGCATGTGAACTTCTGAGGCCAAAATCAGTTGGTTACATGCTAACATGCAATCCACACCATGCACAGTTACCCCAATACGCGCACACACACAAGCACAAACCCACACGTTCATGCAGTTACATTCATTACTGTTACATATATGACCGCACAAGCACTCACGCACATATGAGCTAATTCAGACATGTACAGATATAAAAAAAATAAAGCAAAGACAGACAGATACAAGTGAGTGCAGAGTGACAGTGAGTGCAGAGTGACAGTGAGTGCAGAGTGACAGTGAGTGCAGAGTGACAGTGAGTGCTGAGTGACAGTGAGTGCTGAGTGACAGTGAGTGCAGAGTGACAGTGAGTGCAGAGTGCGTGCAGAAACAGTGAGTGCAGAGTGCGTGCAGAGTGACAGTGAGTGCAGAGTGACAGTGAGTGCAGAGTGAGTGCAGAGTGACAGTGAGTGCAGTGACAGTGAGTGCAGAGTGACAGTGAGTGCAGAGTGACAGTGAGTGCAGAGTGACAGTGAGTGCAGAGTGACAGTGAGTGCAGGGTGAGTGCAGAGTGACAGTGAGTGCAGAGTGACAGTGAGTGCAGAGTGACAGTGAGTGCAGAGTGACAGTGAGTGCAGAGTGACAGTGAGTGCAGGGTGAGTGCAGAGTTAGTGCAGAGTGACAGTGAGTGCAGAGTGACAGTGAGTGCAGAGTGACAGTGAGTGCAGAGTGACAGTGAGTGCAGAGTGACAGTGAGTGCAGAGTGACAGTGAGTGCTGAGTGACAGTGAGTGCTGAGTGACAGTGAGTGCAGTGACAGTGAGTGCAGTGACAGTGAGTGCAGAGTGCGTGCAGAAACAGTGAGTGCAGAGTGCGTGCAGAGTGACAGTGCGTGCAGAGTGACAGTGAGTGCAGAGTGACAGTGAGTGCAGAGTGACAGTGAGTGCAGAGTGCGTGCAGAAACAGTGAGTGCAGAGTGACAGTGAGTGCAGAGTGCGTGCAGAGTGACAGTGAGTGCAGAGTGAGTGCAGAGTGACAGTGAGTGCAGAGTGACAGTGAGTGCAGAGTGACAGTGAGTGCAGAGTGACAGTGAGTGCACAGTGAGTGCAGAGTGACAGTGAGTGCAGAGTGACAGTGAGTGCACAGTGAGTGCAGAGTGACAGTGAGTGCAGAGTGACAGTGAGTGCAGAGTGACAGTGAGTGCAGAGTGACAGTGAGTGCAGAGTGACAGTGAGTGCAGAGTGACAGTGAGTGCAGAGTGACAGTGAGTACAGTCACTCAGCACCACCACATTATCACTCAGAACCACCACAGCATCACTCAGACCCACCACAGTACCACTCAGCACCACCACAGCATCACTCAGCATCACTCAGCACCACCACAGCACCACCACAGCACCACCATAGCAACACTCAGCACCACCACAGCATCACTCAGCATCACCACAGCCCCATTCAGCACCACCACAGCATCACTCAGCACCACCACAGCACAAATATGTTCTCTCAATGTTTCAAGCTTTATTACAAATGTCACAAAAAGATGTTAATATTTCACTTCTGTTCTTGGATTTCGTTACAATAAAATACACTGAACATAATCTTCACAAAAGTTATTTACAAAAGTTTAAGCTATTGCCATTATAAATTACAATCACTTTTATTAAGTATTAAAAAAAATAAAAGCCATTGTTATTTGTAATATCAATACATCTAAGTTACGTAAATACAAATGTTGCATTACAAATGCTATAGGTGTCACATTTGCGAAAGTTATAACTATTGGCATTGTAAATGACAAAGCTATTAATTTAGCTATTTTCAAAACCAACACATAAATGAACATTTGGTGAATTACCATTAAAATATTTGACTTTTTTACTAAGATATTATTGTACTCTTTTATGCAAACAAAATTTAGATACTGCATAAATAACTTTAATAAAACATATTTTATATGTAGCTTTTTATGTAAAAAAAAACTATAGCAGAAAGCAAAAAACAATTGCCATTTACAATGCTAATAGCTCAAACTTAAATAATGCGAGACCTATTGCATTGCAAATGCTTGTTCTTTTTTGTGTGGTTGAAGTTATCGGAAATTATACATTTAAATTTTCTGTGGCTTTCATACGATGTTGGGTGCAAGTTCATATCACTAAAGATCATTTCATTAAACGAAGGCATGAAGCAATGGATGCTTTTGGAGGGGTTACATTAAGGACAGGTGAGGTCTTATAGGGCTTATCTTATTTTTTAGGGTTATGGGGTAAGATTGTTTCAGCCTTGTGAAGTTGCAGCATGTAGACAAGGATAGAAAACACAAAGCGAGTAAGACATTCTGTATTCAAGGTCGGTGCTAAGCATGGACAGTGTGGGCACCTGCCCTGGGCCCTATACCAGCTGCACAACCCAAAAACCCTGCATAGGGGCCAGTACAATCCCCCTGTGCCTCCTCCCCTCTCTGATGCACGAGACGCCTCTTTAAATAGAGGGGTGTAAAATGATTTGGGATGAGGAGAGAAGGCAGCAGGGGGAAAATGCAAGGCCCATGGGTGGGCAACTCTCGAAGGGGGCATAGCTGTAAATAGGGCATTGGCACAGGGGTGTTTGCATTATCCTTTCCCAGTGACCATTCTGCCTTGATCCAGTGCTGCCAGGCCCAGGAGAGGGACCTCCCTCACCTGGGCCTCGCATCTGTAATCAAATGTGGCAGAGGATGGCCCCTTCACCTGCGTCTCCAGCCATGTTCCAGTGCTTCCATGCCTAGCAGAGGGGGTGCCCTCCCCTTAACCAGGCACCATTGGACCATAATTGCGAGACCCCGGGGAGGTGACTCTATCTCCTGGGCATAGATATCATTAGCGTAACCGATTCAGTGGCACTAAGACTCAAGGGTGTTGGGTCCCCATTGCAACTAAATTATGGTTGTATTTTGCTGTCCAGCCAGTGGGTGGCTGAAAGCAATTTACCTTAATTATACCAGGGTACAAGAATCCATTTTTTTCAATGTTCATGGGGGCGCACCAAAATAGAAGTCCAAGAGAAAGTAAGTAGAAAAATGTTCTTTATTTATCTTTGTCCGTTTAAAATACACATCATCAGTAAAATATGCAACGAGTTCAGCCAACGCGTTTCACTCCCTACCAAGGAGTTTCTTCAGGGCTGAAAATACAATAAAAAACAAATACTCCCATCAGTTTCCTGTGTCTTAAGTTATTTACACATTTCCCATTTGACACTACATCTTATAAAGATTCTTTGTAGAACACCTATTTCCCCAAAAGAGGAAATACACAGTATCCAAATATAGGGAAAGACTGATCAAAGATTGTTGTATAACACACAATTGTAATTCATAATATACATTCATATTTCAAAAAAGGCAGTTATTGTAGTTATCTTAAAAACACCTTTCTAGACGGTTACCACCACGGAAGGGGGAAGGGTTTACATGGAAGGCCATGAAGAAAAGTGGAAAAAATCATAGTTGGTTCACAACTACACAAATGACTCATATTGTAGTACCACAAGAATTTTAACCCAAGCGCATAAGAATCCGCGGAAAAGAGTGGACAGACCACAGTTGATTAACACGACCACATATATCTCAAATTGCAGTGACACAAGAACTTTTACCAGTATTTTATATTTGTAGGTAAGAAAGAACTAACAGCCAAAAAAACTAGAACATATTAAAAAAAAATTCAAAAGTTTCTTGTACAAGAATCCATTGCTGTGCCACTGGCCTCACTCCCCTGGGCCTCACAGCCATGGCTCAGTGCTGCCTGCTCAGGGCCGCCTCCCTATACCTCACGGCACTTGACCCAGGCTGAGAGGCACAGAGGAACAGGTCTCTCTCAAGTTTCAGCTATCAGTAGTGCAGCAGATGTAGTAGCTCTAGGATCGAAGTGTGCTAGTTGACCAATGCACCCAAACTAAGACTGTTTTTAATGTCCAGCTAGTAAATGAGGTAGTGTCGTTTACCCTACTTCCACCAGTGCCAATGGTAGTATTGCCATGTCACTGACAACTCCCATGGGCTTGGCAGTCATGATCCAGTGCTGCCATTTAGCAGCAGAGGACCTCCTTCCTCTGGGCCTGCCGTCCAAGGTCCCTCACTGCCTGAACAGTACAAGGAGCCAGGGGCTCCTTTCCTTGGGCCTCACAGCACTGGACAATGGCTATGAAGCCTAGGGTTAGAGGTGCCTCTCAGGATGTAGTTCTAAGTAGTGCAGCAGGTGCTGTGGCAACAGGCCCTGGTGTGTCAGTTAGCCAATCCACCCAAATGTTGGCTGTATTTGTCTGGGTAGCTAGTAGAAGTTAGAGCTAATTTCCCTTGTTTGTACTCTCTTCCAGAGTACTCGCAGCCATGGCCCAGTGCTGAAAGGCCAAGAGAAGTAAATTAGCTGAGTGTAGGATTGTCCCACATATTAAGATGTTTGGCATCCTGCAGTAGTACACTGCGGATTTCAGGACATATACCCGCCTTTTAATCGACAAAGGGGTGTTAAGGGCTAGAAGGCTTATCAACAGAGAATACAAAACAAACAGGCCAGCTGAGGAGCATCCAGCGGCCCAGTCCAGTGAGCTGCCCAGCACTTGTACTGGAATCAACCACTGTGCAGGGATGCGACGAGCCATTGTTTGTTAACATAACTGGGACTGAGGACTTCTAGCACAGAAGGAGATTCATAGTGGCCAATTTAGCAACATGATTACCTTGTAGAGGCGGTAAAAAGGAGGAATGTAAAAGCTGAGAATGAAGTGGCCCTTAACGAGCAGGCGGCAGTCCCAAAACGCTTACATTCGGATCATGGCCAGCCAGCCCATGATCACATGGAAAATAAGGGCACACGGCTCAGGACAGCATGATTGGCCCAAAGTCAAACAATTTGATCAAGTAGGAGACCCAAGATTACAATGCAGGACTGTCTGTTTCAACCCCCATAAACTTTCCACTACCCCATTTTTTTTTTTGTCAAAAATATTTTTATTAAGGTATACAGGGCAAACAGTGTATCTATAATCATAGTCAGAGCCAAAGTTCCCTCGCAGGGGAGTATGCAAGCAAGATGAAGACATGACAATCAGGGAAGGCAACAATAAGTAGCAACAACAAGACATCGAAAGGGGAGGGCACCCTGCTGCAGGTCACTACCCCATTTTTTAATTTGAAGAGACATGGCCTGATTTAGGTTAAGGTGTTCTGGGATGAAACTCAAAGTATAAACTCAGTGACTTTTACGGAGGTAGCCAAACTCTGAATGAACTGAAATCACTGGGGTGCTTTAAAATGGGACACAATAGGGATCTCTACGGCCAGGAATTCTTGGGTCTCATGTGAAATGAAAATCTATGATCATCTTAGGGAGGAATAAGCCCTTAATCATTTTCGGGTTTTGAAGTATTTGGAACGGAAAACTGCCCTAGAGAGTTATATAAGAGTCATGAACGACAACCAGAACTACTCCACACTAGATCGTATGGTTTTGATGGAAACCGCGGGTTGTAAAGCAATTTTCCAAATCTACAAAACACTGACTAGCAATTCCCAACTAAAATTTTTATAGTGAAAACTAAGTTGAAGATACACTTTGATGCCCTAGAGGCCTAGATGGTCCATACTGGGAGGAGGCTACAGGAGGCCCCAGGGAAGAGGCCATAAGGGCTGGATCCTGGATGATACAGCTGAAGCTTTCACACTGAACATACTGTACCATAACGCCGTTCAAACTGTTTGGATAGGTCTAACCAGATTCATGACTGGTGGTTGATACTGGGGTGACCTTCCATACATATTGGGAGTGCTCCAAAGGGACAGAGTTTTGGCGAAAGTGGATGAGCGACTCTCAGTGATCCCCAAAATCCAGGTAAATTGGAATTCCAGAATTATGTTGTTGGGCATCTTGGGGGAAAATCTTTCACCGTAATACAAAAAAAGCTATTCTGCGGTGCTAGTTTTGGCAGTAGCCAAACGAGCCTTAGCCAGGCTATGAAGCAGCAGGGTCACCTAGAGGTTTTCGAATTGGTGCGGGGATTTGGATTTGTGTATGGCTAGTGAGCAACAAATATAGAAATGGAAATAATCAAATGTATGGAGTGGATGGTTCTCTCCACCAGCTCATATGATACTGCTTCGTATACGAGGACCTGCCTGCATGGGACATGGTGGTTCAGACCGGGTAGCTGGCCAAAATGTGATGGTATTTCCATGCTGCATCTTGGTGTTACATATGAAGGACTCTACTGAATCTACCCTTGTGACCTCTACTTGGGTGAAAACACCTTGCTGGCTTTGTGCATGTTATGGTACATTTAACATATGGATGGGTGAAAGGACTCCAATGACAATATATCATGAAAATATATCCCTTCCTTTCCGACTATAATCTTACTAAAAATTTTCAAAAAATATATTTTAAAAATGTGTCTTGGATTGCATTGATGGTGTATGGATATTGATATAGAGGGATTTAGAGCGCACGAATGCCAGAGGCTCCTTGGTGCTAAATATCTACTGCACAGAATTGAAAGGATAGACCATATTAAATCAATTATCCTCACACCTCTGACTGCTCATCCTAGAGAGGGTATCAAGAGGGGGTTTACCCAAGGACAGTCACTGGGACCTGGGTCATATTAGTACTGAGAGGGAAGGGGTCCCAGTGAAAATTGACTAATTACCACAAATTAAAAAAAAATAATAGTACACTTAATGAATCTACAATGTTTTATTCACAATGTAGATATACCCAGAATATAGTATCCAACAATACTCATTTCAAAAAGGTTGAATAGTGCCCCTGGGAGTCCTAGAGAGGAGCCGTTCTCAGGGCTAACTGCTGATGACGATGGACAGGGAAGAAAAACATGTGTTAAGCAGCTTCTCGAAAGTGAGAGCATTGGACTGATGTATAAGATGTCCTGGAAGATTATTCCACAGTTGAGCTGTGGAAAAAATGAAGCACCTCCCACCCCATTTATTTCAGTATTGTCTGGGGACAGTCTTGGAATTTTAATCATGTACTATCTGGAAACAACTAGTTAACATTTGAGCTAAGATAAATGATTTTGCAGAGACTCAGGCCTTGCTTTGCCACCCAGTGTGACTTTTCTATAAAGTAGCTCGACCTAATAGAGCTGTAAAATATATGTCGGTATTTTATTAGGGTTTTTGAAGGTTTTTATTGTTTAACTGAAATTCACACTCGACAAGATGCTTCTCTTTCTGCCCGGAGCCCCAAAATTCCAAGAGCAGACTGTATTACTAGCATAGTACTCTCAGCCATGTCACCTAATCAGTGCTTGTTGAGTGTGGTTGCCATCTTATTTGGAAAGAAAAGTAGCAGCCTTATTGAACTGTCCTAATAAGTAGTCGTACATGAAGTGGCCTGTTGGGGTATTTCATGTACAGTGGAAGTTGCAGGCAGAACTCCAGGCTCTAGTAAGTGAACCTTGGTTTAAGTAAAGAGGACCTCTAACTGGTGTAGTCACCCGCTGCTAGGAAGTCGGCTTCGCACCTCTCCAGCAATACAAGCTGCCCTTCCCATTAGCAAAGAAAGATATATTATGCTCGTGGGAATGCAGGCATTTGCCAGTCATACATACTGCTCAGAGATTTAGTGTCAGACTTCAAGACAATAGCAATAGGACAATCTCAGTCTCGTTTTGCAGGGATTTAGTTTTTTCTCTCTCAGAAGGGACAAAGCTCATAGGCGATGTCGCTATCTACTGCAGAGCAAAGTGATTATTGATATGCCTGGAGAGGGGACGTAAGATCATCATCATCACTATCTGTCCAGGCTGTTGCCCCAAAGTTAAACCCTAGCACAAGCAATCAAATAGCTCACAGAAGAGGTGGTTCTTGCTAAGAGTAGACTAAGCAAGTACTGTGGGCCAAAAAAATACTTCACAGCCTATTGCCAGTATTCATTCATTACCAGCACCAGTCTTGGCGGTCGGATTACTGGTGGCGCCAGTAAGATGCTGGTCAGGTGGCACCTGTAAGATACTGGTCAGGTGGCAACCCCAGTTGTGACCAGTCAACTGACCAGTCCTTACAGTGACTAAGTCGAACTGGACTGGCTCAGTTGGGGTTGGTCAAACGTAGGCTTGGTATGACACATGTAGTGTGCATTATTGACTGTTCTTGCAGCGGTACCACAAAGCAACATTTAAAATGCGCTGCAGTTGATCAAACTGGACAACATCTCCTGATTCTCTTGGTTGTTTAGATAGCTGGAAACGTGGCTGCGCATAATAAGTCAGAGCACTGTATTGTCGGGGTGGAACATGTTTGTGAGGGTTGGAAAACCCGGAACTACATTGGCAAAAAATATCAACTAATTAATGGCGCAGGGAAGATGTAGTGTATGCTTCGAGCTGTGTATTATCACCAAATCATCTGAGAATCAATACTGTGCACGGTCGTAATTTAATAGAAATAATAAAGCAGTGGACTTGCCAAATTAATTACTGCTGGAGGCCACTCCTCCGCAATGTTTGGGCGGCTGCCCAAACAATAATAATTTGGTTTGCATATTTTTTATTTTTTATTTGACTCCTTCGAGGCAAATCAAAAAACCTAGCTGGAAGGCAAAGTAAAGCAAGTCCCATCCACTAAACAATGGCCATATAGAGCTAAACATTTAACAGTTGCATACTATAGAGTTCACATATATTTTATTGATGTAACCTGGGCATTAAACAATTAATTCACTGCATAATTTGGTCCTTGATGCTGCATAATCATAGTAACCCTCTCCAGAGAGGTTCAGGCATTGTCATTATGATGAAATCCGTATTTCTCACAAAAACCATGACCTCTTTTTTATATATTAGTAAGTTTCAATTCTGTATTAATGCAGGTTGGGCAATAAAAGCCTCCAAGCATGTAATGGATATATAACATCTTTTACTGAAAAAGCATAGTTTAAAGGCACTTTATAACTGGGTGAAAATGCAAGTTTATAGGTCCCATAAAAAAAACCCAAAAAAAAACAGTTCACTAGTTATAGTTAATTGAAGTAACTGTAGTTCACATGCTACCGTGCATAGTGTTGTCATCTATGATATACTTGATAACATTACTGAAGACCTCAGAAAAGAGGTCTTAGAATGTGGCATGAGCAATGTAATATGTTAGGTCATAAGCGGTACATGGGAAGGGCGCAAGTTGTAGTTACTTCAGTTACCTGCATATTCTGTTAAGCTCAGAGAAGCCATCTCTGCCCATCCATGTCAGCCTGTTATTTGCTCTTGGGAGACATTACACATCTTTTTCACATTAATTCAAGTATAATCACTGGCTTGGGCAACTGCTGGAGAGCTAATTCAAATTAGCCTCCTGAAGCTTAAGAGATGGAAAAGGTTAAATTTCGAAATGTTTTTCTTTTTATATTTATTGAAAATTTAACTTCCCCATTCAATTGTATTTTAATACCTATTAAAATAGGCTCCTAATTATTTTTAGTGGGTTCCTTTCCCAAGTTAGCAGCATTACTATTTTAATTTGTACTCTGGTTTTCTACAACTGGCAGCTAGGCCTGCCATAGTGAAAATTGCTTTTGGGCCCATGTCACTGTAGAACATGGTAATATTTTTTTCTACATGTTACTCTTTTAAATACCATGCACCCTACCTTGGGGGCTTCAAGGCTACCATAGGAGTGACTTGCTGATGTTTGAAAGGGAGGATTTTACCCATCAGAAAGGATTATTTTAATAGGTCGTATTGCAGCAGTCAGGTTACACAGGGTAGGCCTGTAGCCATGCTTGCACTGTCATTGTAATAGATGGCACAGTAGGTGCTGCAGTCCACAAGTGGCCTTTAGCTTCCAGGCTCTGGGTGTCCATGGGTAAAGTGTGAGCACAGGCACATTACTAGTGGTTTGCAGGGGTAAAGGGAACAGAGTTTTAAAGCCAGCAAAGCAGATAAGGTCCAGAAAAAGGTGAAAGTCCAGGGTGACCATACAAAAAAGGCAGTTTTCCTACAGCAAGAGTTAAAAGACAGCAGAGTCGGCAGCCAAAATGTGCCTTAACCTACTTAAGCAGGGCCACTTCTGGTCTTCTTTCAAACCATTACTGTGGCTAGCAGTTGAAACCAGAATTAAATTCAGGGTTGTTAGACCTGGGGTTACCAGACTACATAGGGTAGCTTTGCACAGAGAAGTTAAGACTAAACTCAGAGGCAAATTGCACACAGCTTGCATCACACCATCAACAGTAACTCAGTGTACATCCACTAGAAAAAGAATGACTCTATACCAGGTTGGAAAAATATGGATTGCTTTATAAAAATTCTCTAGTTTCTCTTTGTTGCTTAGCAGACTTTAGTTTCAGCACATAGAAAGCTCCACATGTAATTATTGACAACGGGACAGTTTCATAAAGCATTAAGGACACTTCTCTCCCCTTCTCTCTGATAGGAGAGTTCTGTAACAACTCCTTCACCTTAAACAAGCAAAATATATATTTCACAGATCTGGTATTCAGCAAGTTTAGATCTTCCTTACAATTAGGCTAGGCTGTTCATTAACCATGTGATCTCAATACAATATTGAGCCTGAAGTTATAGGCATCAGTTCCACGAATAGTACAGTAATACCAGGACTTATGGGGATGGAGCTCCGAAAACCCACGAACAGAATATTCTTTTGTCCACAACCAGCCTTTTAGTTTACTCTGTCCAGACTGAAATTGCAAGCTTTCACAGTTCCATATGTTAGCACCAATTAGTTGGCCTTACAGCAGTAACCCCATTCTCCTTAAGCTGCAATTCACCCTTCACCCCGTGGAATGCTTTCCTGCAGGCAGCCTTTTCACGTAGGTACGTCTGGACAGTTATGATGACACACACTCCTTGCGTCTGGTTTATTTAATTGACAAAACAGCGGGAAGAAACATTGCTCTCCGCTTCTCAGTCTTACCGCGTAGTTGGAGGCTTGTCCCGGTCTCACACTCGTTCCTGCTGCCTCAATCCACCGGTATCCTGGCTCTGTGTTGATTCCGCCCCCAGCGCTGCAGGATGCAAAGCACCTGATGGGGTCGGAGGTACGCCGCATCTTCCTCGGCGTTCCTCACAGCTCACCGCTCCGTGTCCCGCCCTCCTCACGTTCGTCAGAGGGGGTGGGAACGACACAGGCCGGCCTCCTTCAATTTCACGCCTCTCTCCTTCCGGAAACCCGCTCGCCTGCCCTCGCTGCTCTCCGCAATGCCAGCCGCCAAGCTCTCTGCCCCGCTGACCCCAGGCAGACCCTCCCGGCTGACCTTCCACCACAGGGGCCCAGGAATCAGCGTTAGTGGTCCGATGACGGAATTGCCACTCGCCAATCGCTACCGGGTAGGTCTATTTCTCTATGACCAGGAAGTCTCACAGAAAAGGAGCGAAGATGTTCCTAATTCCACAATTTCTAAGCGAGCAGTTCAGGCGGGGTCACTCAGAAGAAAGGGGGAAAACGAAGGCAGGACAATCTCCTTTTTAGTCAGGACCTGTCCCTTGTGTCTTCCCCAGCCAGTTAACTACGTCTTAACACCTTGGCTGCTAGCAGTTTTCCCGTACTGTGCTGGACATTCATATTTTACATTATTCATGACGAGCTCAGCTCGTCATCAGCACAGCTCAACTGTGCATCATGACGAGCTGAGCTCGTCATCAGCATCGAAAGGGTTAAAGAAGGAGGCTTAATGGCTTTAAGAGCCTATAAACTATGTAGTGCTGCCAGGGCTCAGTCAGTAGATAGGGGGAAACGTCAGCAAGATAGGGCAGCTGAACCAAGGGACAGTCTATCTCCTAACCATGCGCTTGCCTCCCCACACTAATGCTTCACTCCTCACTAGGTTCTCTCAGGCTCTCTGGTCACTCCTCAAAATGGCCGCCCTGGTTCTGATCCTTATATAGGCTGGCCTCAGGCTGACCGAACCAGCTGGAAGGTTCTAGAGCCTTTCCCTACCTTCCTATGGCGCCAGTTCCTGAGGTAGTCAGTTGTGGCAGTTACCAGCCACCATTTTGTAGGACTACATTTTCATGATAAAGGGGGACATCTAGGCCTAAAAAGGATTTAGAGGGACAAGGACGCACCTAACCCCTAGGACAACACCAAAAAAGTCAAGTGGACATAAAAATGAAAGGAATTGGGAGGCAAAAAGGGGACAAAAATAAATAAGAGGGACCATCCAAAGGGCTGACAGGTCTAACAAGGGTTCTAAGCTCAATCCATGGAGTCTTTTAGAAAATGCTCAAAATACGTGCTTAACCTATCGCCATGCACCACTGGGGCCAGAAACAATTGTTCATTGGTTGCTAACCTGATTCATGCAAATGGTTCTTCATGCAAATGATAAATGGAGACAAACCATTCAGAGTAAAAGGTCTTGGGCTATGGAATGCTGTCAGCCCTTCTCCGAGATCCAAACCCAATTACATATGCTTCAGAAAACTGCAGAAAACACAATTATTTAGAGACTCCTACTTAACTGACCTTCCAGACATCCAGGGGCTGCAATCATAGAACATCATCCATTGATCTTTGGCACTACCTGATCAGACGAGTTTTACGTACATAGATTTCCTCAGATGGACCATTGCGTCTTGCATCTTTCGAGCTCTAAAGTCATCAAAGGGTTATACCTAGCACATTAAAGGTTGTTAACATGAACAAGTAGTGGTTTTGTACACCCTTACCAGTTTGCACATGACTTTCCAGGATCAAATTTTGCTGTTGACATTTTCTGCTTTTAAAGTCAGTATTTAACTCCTTACATAGATCCAAGGAAATGCCTAATCAAAAGCTATTGTTTTCTGTGGCTACACTTAGTACCGATATGTACCAGCAGCAAATAACACTTGATCTAGGGCACGGGCCAGTCTCACCGTCTGTGCATTACATACTGGTACCAGGCCAGGATTGGGCTCTGGATTACTGGTGTAGTGGTTTGGGCTTCATTGTCATCTCACTCTTAAATGTGACAGGAATGAAAAATGTGCATTTCATTTTGTAAAAAAACACTTTGTGCCCCTCTTGGGATTCCACTTGCCCCGCAGGAGATAATATCTCTACCTCCGGCCTGGCTTTGGAGTAGGTGGATCTTCCCTACCTCTGCATAAACTGATCATCTGGTTCCATTCAGTCAGATTATGGTTTATAGTTCAATTTGAGGTCATATTTTTCCTGCACATTATGTACAAATTATTTGACCATCGTGCTAAAATGGTCATAGTAAACCGGTCTTATTTTATACCAGCTTTTATTTTTACCAACAATATCAGCCTGGCTAGGAGTCTGTTTAGAGACCTTCAAACATGGTCCATTGCCTATGATAGTCAACACCAAAACGAAGTTAAGGGAATACCTAGGGTCATCAGTATTGCTTTACCTTACAATTTGAGAGTCGAATGGTAGCCCTTTGAGGGTTTTTATTTGTAGTTTTTATTAATGCACCACTTGTCTTTCTTTCAATCATAACTGTGTCCACTAACAGGATTTCCTCTTTGAATATTTTCAGCTGTTATAACAACCACGACTTCCACTGTGATCCAGACTCCATACCCACAGCAGCAAGGAATGCCGCAGAATTACCCAGTGCAGGCACCGTATCCAGGATATCAGCCTTTGCCCGTGCAGCCGTCTCAAATGTATCACGGAGGTATGCCAGCCGGGGGCATGCCAACCGCGCCCTATCCAACACCGTATCCTCCACCATATCCCGCACAGGTCTCAGGACCACCTGGTTACCAGGAGACTATGGCAAGTAAGTATAACACCGGTTACGTGTGGATTTAAAGACCTTTGCATCCGGGGGGAAAAGGGAGGTGCTGCTTAAAATATGTCGATATACAGACAGATATTTACATAAAGTGGAGGAGCAAAGTGAATTATATTATCTACAACGCAATGACAAAAATATTTAGGTGCGCAAGAGGGAGAATTTGCGAAAAGTTCAATTGAGGGAAGGGAGAGACATGAGTTTTGGGTTATGTTTATGTGGTCAGCATTTGTACAGTGTTAGTGACACAATTCTCTTGCTTTTTGGTCAGCAGCTCAATTTAAGATAGTGATCCACTAGAAACTTTTTGAAGTCTGGAATCTTGGCTGACCTCATGTGTCATACCTGTCCTCAGAAGGATCCTTCAGAGAGGTCACTCTGAGAACTCTATCTCACCCTCACCTTTGTGCTCAGGTCGAAAGAGGAAAATCCTCAACTAGATAGCGATTTGCCTATTCCGGCCTTTATGTGCATCATAATATGGCTCCTCTAGGTTCTTTATTCTCCACCCCTTCTGGAAAGGTATTAATTATCATGGACCCATCTTTTCTCTTCATCTTATGGATGTGTGTATGAATAACCAAATCTCATGCCGAAGTGAAAATCTCACCTTCCTCTGAGTCTAGACACATTTTACTGATGTTTTCTAGGGCACCCAGACTCGCAATGTCTGACCTAGTAGGAGGTAGGACCAATATTTCAGGCACAGATTGAATTTAAAAGTTATATTCTATACGTCCTCTTTGCTATAGGAGTCTGAAGTGTGTACGAAACCCTTTTCTGCCCCCACAATCTCAGATATGCTTGCTTAACCCCTTCTATCCTCATGACGAGCTCAGCTCACCTCAGCTCAGCTCATGAGGCACAGTGGAGCTGAGCTCGTCATGAACAGTGGCTTTTAAAGCCTCTCAGCACAGAGGGGGGAAACCATTAGCAGTCAAGGTGTTAAAGGGTCCAATCCAACAACTGAAAGACAGTTTGAGGTGTTTTTTTTTTTTTTTTTTACGATTAAGCCCTCAATGCACTTAACATTTAAATATTCCATCCTATGGAAATTACGTTGTCACTCCCTTAAGGAGCCAAGGTTCTAAAATATTTTTCAGAAACGCCCTGGTGGTGCAGAAAGAATCTGATTTGAGAAGTTGTTGAATGAGCCAAGTTTTGGTGGCGTACCTACAAAAATTAAACAATTAAGATAAAGCCATATCGTTGCTCGGCAAGACAACAAAGTCTGCATCAAACCAGTTGCAGCTGGGGTGAGAATCTGAATACAACTGTAAGGCGTGTTCAAGACGGTTGCCAAGAACAAGTGGACATAAATTGGGTCATATGCTCTGGATAGATTTCACAATTCCTCCATCTCCCCTTACATGAAAGGTTTCCTCCACAGTGACTTCGGTATTTGGTCTGCCTTTGAAAAGGCATCTATATCATTTGAATTCACTCCACTGTTCTTCTCCAAGCTTTGCCCTGCATCCCTGCATGCAAATCAGAGATGGCTCACCTGTAGAGTGAGGTACAGATCCAGCTCTTTCAAGATCTCGGTACCAGCTCAATCCATAACTGATTGACTGGGTTTAAGAAAGCAGAGTAGTCTTTCTGAGGGGGGGGGGGGGCTGGGCTCCTGCATCCCCTTGAGTATGCCAGCCGCCCTTTAGAAGACAGGCTACACTAAGTCATCCATACTGGTGCATTGTCACCATGATAGTATTTCAGCATTTTTGTATCTCCCTCCCCACGCCTGCTTCAGAATAGTCCTGGCAGTTCTTCTGGGGCGCTGGGTACCGATGTCCTGGTTTTCAACAGCTGTACAGACATTTGCATAGATCTCTATGACCCCAAATATCAAGGCCCAGGCAAAAAAAACAGGGTAGCGCAGAATGCTTGAGCAGGGATATTTTTAGGTCTTAGAGAAAGGTCAACAAGTCAACAGAATATTTTAAAGGAGCTGGAAAATTATTGTTGAGCGAAATAATCCACACAGAAGGTTGTATCTTGCCTTTTTTTGCTGAATACCAGTAGTTAGCAGTGCTGGAGAAATGACTGGGAAAGTTAATAAGGCATAAAGCTGGTTTGCAAGGACTGAAGACTGGTGCCATTGTTGATCTCGAACACCACGCATAAGGCCTTGAATTAGACCATGGCTGCCACAGGTAGGTGTAGCGATTAAATCAGCAAAGTTTACATCATATTGATTGTTCATGTTCTTTGGAACAAAGTGACCAGTGGTCTTTTGTATAGTTTAGTGATTCCCAAGGGTATATTGATATTAGCCTAATTGCCAACATATAACCTCATGTACCAAGAATTAAAGCCAAAGCATTAATGTTTGATGTAAATCAGGAGAAACACATAACTAGTGTTGTGGCTGAATTGCATAATGTGAAACCAGAAAAACTGAGATTTATCCCAGATTCCCCTCTTGACCATCAATGCGCCTCCCCTCTCCTTTACTTAGTCCGGATGACACAGAGCCTGCTGGGCTTACAACGGTAAGCCTGGTGACGACTGAGCCGGTGGGCTCCATGTCGTATCCTGTGCCTTATTCTGAAGGACTTTGATTGTTTGACGATTGGGAGGGGCAGCAGCATCCCTTAGAAATCCGGTTTTTCAATAAAGAACTAGACTGGATTGGTACGAAGACCTGGATGATGCCAGCATCTTGGAAACCTCCCCAGAACCTGGCATGCTGTCTCCCCTAACCTAGCGACGGAGGAGGGGCCTCCATCAGCTATAGTGGTACATAGGACTGCAGAGGTCTTGGATCTCAAGCTTTCTACGGTGGCGATCAAGACCAATGTCTTGACGAAGGTCCTGCAGCCTGGTGCCATTCAATGGGCATTGACAAGATGTTCTCCTGGGCACCTGATGCAAGCCCAGCACAGGGTCTCCTTTGAACAGAATTATCGCCTTTCACCATCGCCCTGCAAGGGCGACCCAGCTTTCCTCTCCAACCACCCAACCCTCAGAGCTTGCTTGTCCAAGCTTTTACTTTCAGCGGCTCGTTTGCTTCCGCATCCCCCAAATAGGGAATCCAAAAGGCTGGACAGCTTTGGTAAGAAGATCCTGTCTTCCACCAGCCTCGCATTGCAGTTGGTAAACACTGCTTGCCCCTCGGGCCGTTACTCTAATTTGCTATGGGAAACGGTTGCGCAAGTTCTGCCACAAGTCCAGGAGGAGACCTGGGCTGTCTTCTCTCAAGCTGTTGCAGATGGCAGGGATGCAGCAAAGTTTGCCATACGCTGTGGCCTAGACACGGCCGACTTGCTGGGCAGAGCGATTTTCTCGACAATGGGCGTTAAGCGCCACTTTTTGGGGGATGTCAAAGCCAATCTTATGGACATGCCCTTTGATGGCCCTCGTCTCTTCGGGGACAGGGTGGACGTGGTGTTGGTGGGCTTTAAGGAGTTGCGGGCTGCGGCCAAGTCTTTGGGCCTCTCAATGTCATCCTGGCCTGGTTACGCTTTCTCTCCTTTCATGGCTACAGAAGGTGCTTCCAACCGCGCCAACCTTCCCCAGCCAGAGGACTGTGCAAGCTCAGCACCTCTTTGTGGCCGTGGGCGCAGTTCACCCCGACCCTGCAGATCTTTGTGCCAGAAGTCAAGTCAGGCCACAAATCCCTTCCCCTCCTCCTCCAAACCTTCCTAGTCTGATCCCTCCAGTTCATGGGTGTCTAGTTGGTGGCAGGATACACCATCACCTCCACTACTGGCGGGTTATCACCTTGGACAGGTGGGTTTTGCAAAAAGTCCGAAGGGTCTACTCCCTCCCCTTCAAGACTACCCTTACCTCCATGCCTCCAACGTACGATCGTCTGATGGAGGATCACCTTGTTTTACTTCACAGGAAAGTCAAAACTCTCTTGGCCAAGGGAGCTATAAAGAGGGTTCCTGGGCCAGAAATAAGCTATGGTTGCGTTTCACGCTATTTTCTGATTCCAAAGAAGAACAGAGGCACTCAACTACTTCCTCAGACAAGAATAGTTCAAGATGCTCACTCTTGCTCAGGGTCTGTCTGCCCTGGACCCAGGAGACTGGATAGTAGCGTTGGACTTGCAGATCGCCTATTTCCATATGCCCGTACGGCCTGCCCATTGTCGCTACCTGTGGTTTACTTTGGGCCACAAGCACTTTGTTTACCGTGCTCAGTAGTGCCCCCCGGGTGTTCACCAAGGTAAGGGCAGTGGTTTCAGCTCCTCTGCGGAGGTCAGGGGCTCAGTCTTCCCCCTATCTCGACAACTGGTTGTTGAAGGCAGACTCACCGCAAGCAGTAGTCTCTCACCTACAGACTACAGCAAACCTCCTGCACTCGCTGGGGTTCACTATCAACGTGCCATAGTCACACGGACTCCCTCTCAGAAGCTCCCCTTCATCAGAGCCGGTCTAGACACGGTGCAGTTTCAGGCCTATCCTCCAGAGCGGCGAGTCCAGGTTGTTCAGGCTATGATGCAGATGATGTGTGGAGTGGGGTTGTGGACCCTTTGTCAGGAGGCCCTACGCCTCTGGGCCTGGCTAGACCAGCAGGTCATATCCCTGGTTGTTCCACACCTGGCCTGTTCCCTAAACTCGAAGGCAGACTAACTCAGCTGTCAGTGCCTAGCGGATCAGGAATGGCATCTTCGTCTGGAGTTGAAGCAAGGTCTCTTTCAGCAATGGGGAGAGCCTTGGTTAGATCTGTTAGCCTCCGAAGACAACGGCCGATGTCAGCAGTTTTGCACGTTGGAGTTCCCACAGCAGCTCTCGCTCGGCTGCACTTTTCATCTCGATTGGAGCACAGGTCTCATGCACACCTTTCCGCCCATACCACTTCTCTCCAAAGTGCTCAAGAAGATCAGGAGTGATTGGGCTCAAGTCATCCTTGTGGCTCCGGACTGGGACCAGGACGTTTGGTATCCTGAGCTTCTACAGATATGCTTCGACCCTCCGATCAGGCTGCCCCTTCGGAAGGATCTTCTATCTCAGCAGCAGAGGAAGTTCCTGTCCACCCTCCGCCTCCCTGCGTGGAGATTGAGGGGCAACTTTTGACAACTATCGACCTTCCTCCTGCAGTCTGCAAAGTTACTCTGGCGGCTAGACATCCCTCCACTAATGGTATACATCATTCTTTCTTTGGCTCTGTTCTGGGCACTCTGAAGGGTTACCTTTCTGCCCTTTCTGCTTTTCTACGGTTGCCATATCAACCATCACTTTTTAAATCTCCTTTTGTACATAGTTCTTGAAGTGCCTCACACATATGTTCTCCCCTCACCATTTATCATGCCCCAGTGGGACCTTAACTTGGTTCTCAAGTATTTGGTGGGTGCACCTTTCAAGCCACACTGCACAATTGTCTCCTCCTGCTGCTTACCATCAAAACAGCCTTGATAGTGGCAATAGCTTCTGCCAGGAGGCTGAGCGAATCGCAGGCTCTTTCTTTTCAGCCTCCCATTGGCTGACAGTTTTTCTGGACAAAGTATTACTCTGTACTAGGGCTTCTTTTTTTTGCTAACGTGGTGACACTGTTCCAATACAGGGCATTCTGTCACCTTGCCCACCTTCTATGCTCCTTCCAAGGAAGAAGATAGTCTTCCCCGTCTGGACCCAAAAAGAGCGTTATCGTTCTATCTCGATCTCTCTAAAGAGTTCTGGGTGAATGGCCAACTCTTTATAGGGTACATTGGAGAAAAGAGGGTTGTGCTGTGCAGAAGAGGACCACCTCTTTCTGGGTTACCCTCTGCATAACAATCTGTTACTCTTAGGCAATGAAGCAGCCTCCTGAAGGATTTAAAGCTCATTCTACCAGAGTGAAGGCATCCACCATAGCTCTTCAGCGTGGTGTCCCAGTCCTCGACATCTGCCAAGCGGCTATGTGGACGTCCCTGAACATGTTTGCTAACATTGCCTGGATAATCTGGTCCATAGGGATGGCCTCTTCGGCCATTCAGTCCTACAAGACTATCTGGTCTAATACTTTTACGCAGTCCCTCCTCCAGGGATGTTATTGCGTTGTGTATCTTTTCTAAGGTAAGAAATCTGTGCATAGATGTCTGTATCAAATGGACAACTTACTTACCTTTGGTAATGCCTTATCTGATAGAGAAAGGATCTAGCCGCAGATTCCTTGGTGACTCAACCATCCTCCCCACACTGCAGATCAGTTTTTAGTGTCAGTGTTTTTCCCCTTCAGGGCCCTAGTTTTTTTTTTAACATACCATGGTCAGTTACTTCATGGCTCTGCACTTCTGATGTGGAAAGTCGTAAAAAGTACTGATGTCCGTGCCGGGGTGGGGCCTGTATAGACGGCGCAGTCGTCACCACGACGACTACCCGATTCCTACTACGTCACGCGGAGTCAACCAATGCCAACTATCGGAACGCAGGGATACTGCCTGGAAGTTCTATGGTACAAAATATGCTCCTAGATCATGTTTCTACCAGATATGGCGTTACAGAAGGCAAGCAATGTCTCAGTTACCCTTTACGCATCTGACCTCTGCATGTAGTGCAGTAGATTCACATGCTCCCACCCTCCTCCAGGGACACCTGTAGCTGTTACAGTTTTCCTTTACCTCTTTATATGCATGGACATCTCTTTACTTATACTTACTTTACACTCCATTCTCGCCCACCTGCAGTAAAACCATCCAACAGTGGAGTCTATGGATGCCCATGCACATTATCACAAGGAGGAGGAGTCACTTGAACTTGTGACTAGACTTCTTTGAAGAATAACAACTTGCACACATCCGGACACAACACTAGATGGCAGGAGTATGCAAAGCATTTGAATCTACAGCACTACATGCCACACATGGATGCTTAGAGGATAAGTAGCATAATATATATATATATTATTATTTATTTTTTTTTTTTTTTTTATTTACTGGAAAAAAACGTTACAGGTACGTTAAAGTTAGGCTTGGATTTCAACGTTACTATATATCTTTAACTCTCAAACATTTGCGAAACATTTTCACTCCCTGGATGATGTCATCAGTGGCCGTTTGAAATGTCATCAGTGATGTCACTGACTATGACATGAGTGATGTAATATGTGAGGTCATAAGCAGTGCATTGTGGGGGCGCAAGTTGTAGTTAACTCAGGTAACTATACCTGCTAAATTCCGCTAGTTTTGTATGAGTGAAATCTGAGCCTAACTTTAATATCCCTGTAACCTTTTTTTTAACTCAATTTTTTAGATTTATTAACATTTTGTTTGCTAACTATTACGTCCCTGTAACCTTTGTTTTTGTGTGAATTTCTAAGGTTCTATTTCATATTTTTTCCAAATTGTAACCTGTAACTTTTGAGAGTGGGTGAGTGAGTGGCTGTTGGGTCCGTGAGTAGGTGTGTAAGTGGCTGTAAAGATTTGTAGGTGGGTGTGTGAGTGGGTGTTTCATTAGTTTTTTGGGTGTGTGAGTGGCTCTATGGTTGTATGAGTCGGTGCATGAGTGCCTCACTGAGTGGGTGAGTCAGTCTGTGAGTGTCTGAGTGGGACTGTGAGTGGGTACCTTAGTGTCTGAGTAGGTGTGAGTCGGTGCATGAGTATCTGAATGGATCTCTGAGTGGCTGCATGAGTGTGTGAGTGGGACTGAATGAGTATGTGAGTCTGAGTAGGTCTGAGAGTCAATGCATGAATCTCTGGGAGTCGGTGCATAACCCCTGAGTGGGTGCATGAGTCTCTGAGTGGGTCTTTGAGTGGGTGTATACAATTCTGAGTAGGTCTGTGGGTGGCTGCATAAGTGTGAGTGGGACTGTGAGGATGCGTGAGTGGGTCTCTGAATGAGTATGTGAGTCTGAGTGGGTGCATGGGTCTGTGAGTCAGTGCGTGAGTATCTGGATCTCTGAATGGGAGCATGAGTCTGAGTAGGTCTATGAGTGGGTGCATGCGTGCCTCCATGAGTGTGTGAGTCAGTCTGAGTACATGAGTGTCTGAGTGGGACTAGGAGTGGTTGCATGAGTCTCTGAGTGGGTGCGTGAGTGTCTGAGTAGGTGAATGAGTATATGAATGGATCTCCGAGTGGGTCTGAGTGGGTAAGTGGGACTCTGAGTATGTGAGTCTAAGTTGGTCTGTGAGTCGGTACATGAGCCCATGTGAGTCTGTGCATAAGTCTCTGAGTGGGTGCATGAGTCTCTTGAGTGGCTCTGTGAGTGGGTGCATATCATTCTGAGTGGGTCTCTGAGTGGGTGCTTGAGTGTGTGAGTGGGACTATGAATTAGGACATGTCTCTCTGTGGGTCTGCGAGTGGGTCTCAATGAGTACGTGAGTCAGTTGGTCTGTGAGTGGGTGCATGAGTGTCTGAGTGGGTGTATGAATCTGTGAGTGGGTGCATGAGTCTCTGAGTGGGTTTGTGAGTAGGGTTTATCATTATCTGGGTGGGTCTGTAAATGCATTTTTTGAGGCTGTGTTCGTAAATTTGTTGCAACATTACATGGGGGCCACGTTGACTGTCTTGACGAATTTGCGAATAACGCCTTTTAGGAAAAAAACTGTTTAGCAACATATTGAACACATGTGGAGTCCCTGAAAGATCCTTATATTCCTCCCCTGGGTTCAGGACACATTCAGCCTGACCCCTAATGCCAAGTTCTAGCATTGTATATCAGCCCCAGGGATTGTCTTGATAACTAAAATAGCGGCTGCAACTTTCTGCTCGGGTCGCAGCCAGCTAATCACTCTATTCCTGTTGGCGTGCACATTCGCGATTCGTCGTGAATCAGTCACGATCGTTGATATACAAATTTGAATTTCCTTGACTATCTCGCAAACTACTGAATGGATTTACACCAAATAACAAAAAGCACAAACTGTCACGTGCGCACTTCCTTTAAACTTGCTCGATGCTAGAAGGGTCCACCTTCATGCAGCTTCAAGTCTGAATGCCGTTATGGCACAAACTATTGGAGTGGCCAGGTGAGGCAAGGGTGTTGGGGAAGGAATTACAGGGAAGGAGATTTGTATGAGAAAAACAAGACTATGAAGACAAAGGTCTAGCAGGCCATATAACACGTGCTGTTTTTCTGTCAATTGATTGTGTCAGACGTATATTTTATAATCATAATCCCATTATTTGCAAATGCAGATATTTACAGTAGCCACTCCTTAAGATGCATTCGAATTTTTAGCAGATAGATGAACTACCAGGAATTGATGAAAATAAATAAGTCGTTTCTAAAGCGAGTCCTGCTGTGGGATAACTGTGGGTAAATGTATCTGTTGCTTGAATCTGCACGCAACCTATTATACATAGCTTTAAATATGGTAGGTCAAGTAAGTATTTTCACCCTTTTAGGTCAATACTATAAAAACCAGGCTCACTATCTGCAGCAAGCATTGGCAAAGCCAATAAGCCTTTGCCTATGTGTGAGCTAATCTGTCAAGGCAGTCTGACAGTGGCAGAATTAATGGGAAAGTCGTTGGGTGGCTTCACCAATGCACTTGACGCTGCTGGAAGGGAATGCATTGGGCTACAATTCAACTCTACACATTTTCATTCCTCACCACATAATTCAACAATAAACCACATTTCTTCTCAATAATACAATTACACAGTACCCCACATACATCCGAACAACACCACAGAAGTCCACATCATGCCACAAAATTCAACAACCCACCACATAATTAAACTCCACAACATACCACTCCACAATACAAAATGCCATTCTGCATAATTACTCTCTCACACACAATCCCACTCCACATAATTCCAGTACACACAATACCACATAATTATATCCACATATTTCTACTGCACACCATGTTACATAATTCAACTACACAAATCCTCTTCACACTACATAATTCCACCACACACAATTTCACAACTAACAATTCCAACCCAACCCACATAATTCCACTCGACACCACATGCTTCCACTCCACTCCACTCCACTCCAATCCAAAACACATGGGTAAAAGACATGGTCATTCACAATGCCAATACTTCTAACAAATTCGAGAAAAATGTGCATTGCAAATGCTTGTTTCTTCTTACAGCAACCATCGCTATCTCAGGATATTAAAGCTTGGATTGTCGTCAGCCATAAATATATCTTAATTGTTCACATGTTTTCCGTGTGTAAAATGAAATGCGGCATGATGTTAATATTGGGTTCACATGTTTTAACAACTCTATATCTCTGTTTTAGCTGGTGCCGGAGTACCATACCCAGCAGCACAGCCACCTTACAATCCAGCATTCGTGGACTCT
The DNA here is from genome assembly GCF_964263255.1 of Lissotriton vulgaris. NCBI lineage: Eukaryota > Metazoa > Chordata > Amphibia > Caudata > Salamandridae > Lissotriton > Lissotriton vulgaris. The sequence continues at coordinate 1,024,049,944 of NC_141697.1, forward strand.
GCAAAACCGGCCTACTGAATGGATATTCCTCTCTGCCTCCATGTGTATTAAACATGTTTTGTACCACCTACCATGAACTATCAAGGCCCTACAGATGTTGGACTTCATAAAATATGCTTTCTTGAGGCTCAGCTGCTTTCCTCCTAAGAACAACCCTTCACAGCAAACTGTGTCCTTAGAATTTAGGGAATAATCTAGGAATGTTACCATCCCAGTCACTCAATCCACGTTCAAAGACGAGAACTTTCACAGCCTTGCAGTATTGTCCGTTAGCACCAATTTTGTTTAAAAATGATTTCCATTGAATTCCATACACAAATGACCAAAGATAAAACCCCACCTCATAACAAAAAGAAACCAGAATGGAGAGGTTGAGTTTTTATTCACTGATGCAGAGACTGCTATTAACCTGTGAACACGGTAGAGCCCAACTAATGGGACTTCTGTAATAGCATTGGTTAAGGTCTTGGAATGGGTATGTCACATTGCAACCAACTGTACATGGGTTCTTTGTTTCTGTAGAATGGATTAAGCAGGTTTCATTAAAGTGCATTTGGACTTTATGTAAACTAACAGGATAGCAGACAATTAGATTTTTCTGATTGCACACGATCTTCTAAACTAAGCATCCCATTTATATAAGCCGCAAAGCGTTACTTCAACTAGATGAGCTTTTTACACCTCCGATTTGCTCCCACTTAATTTTGGTAAATTTAAATTTAGTGGTGATTGTATTTTGTTGCATGCAGAATACCGCTCTTGTTCACAGATGACATTACTCTAGATAGCATGGACCCCGGGGTGGTCAGGCATGTGGGGAGTGGGTATAGTACCAATTTCAGGATTACAACTAAAATGATACTGAGGTCATTCCAGTCGGTTAAGCATTTTCCTGCATAGAATGATTTGTAGTCCAGCCATTGTACTTTACCATTCCTAGGTGGAAGCCATGTGTCCATTTCTGGGGTTAGATCATAAAATATGTGCTTTATTCTTGCATATACCTGAGCCACTGAGATCTCCTGCAGAACCAAAGCCCCAAAAGTGTGGTTGCAGTGACTGGAAATTCTCCATGTCAACTTGCTAGTGACCATTCTTGTCACAACAGTGTATTGGATACAAACCTAACAACAGTGAATCAAACCTTCGGAAAAGGACAAGTCTTAACTTGTCATTATACGTTTTTTAAACTACCCCCAAAAATAAATACGTTTGCTTTTAAGGGATATTTGTGCGGTAGCTCTTCTTGAACGCAATTTCAAAAGTTGGTTCCTATTGCAACCATTCCTTAAAAAGAGGCTATTGCTAGACTCACAGCTACTTATTAAATATGCTCATTGGTGGCTAAGCTCCTAACAGCCGATCTACATACATTTCACCGCGGGAAGATGAGGTGGGAAGGGGGAGGGGGAGGGGGGGATTGCTCAGAGGATGTTACATATTCAAATTCTAGTGTTGAACAGTCGTTGCCTTCTTCCGTCCAAGATCACGAACAAGAGGGCAGTCGTATAAGTTAATAGAAACACCAGATCTTTTAGAAAGGACTCCTTGTTAGGAGGCTCGGGCTTTGCACTTTGGTGGTTTTGAGATCCCAGCTTGGTTTTGTTTCATTGTTCGTTCGCTTTAGTGTTGCTAGTACTCTTAAGGTTTGAGCTTGCGCCCCCTCGCAGGTTCTTCAATCTGTTGTTGCATAACATTGCTTTGCAAAGAAATTTTTTGCAGTCCCCAAAAAGGATTTTATATAAAAAATAAAAAAGTTTGTTTATTCAAGTGTTTAATGTGCAGCAGTGACAACAGGGGAGTGAACCACAACCAAGCATCACAAAGGACATTTTGCAGGACCATTAGTATAAAGTAGACTAGTCCTTTCCACCTGTAATTTAAGGTTAAGGGTTATTTTCGTTTATAATTCATGAGAGCCATAAAAAATTATTGTTGCACAACATTTTTCAAAACACTTAGTGTGCATGGGAATAGTGCTGCACAAGAAAACTTCCCTTGACAGAAATTCAGAACTACTAGTTTTTCTTTGTGCGGCACTGGCAATGCTGGAAAACAAAACAAAAAGACCTCTGCGTGCATTTTAGGTGTGGCCCGAGTATGATTTATTGAAAATGTCTATAAGTGTACCACCACCACTTACCGTAAACTAATCTAAGTTAGGGAATGAAAGGGATTGTGTGTATGTGTGTGTGTGTGTTTTTAACAGTCTAATATTTTTTTTCTTTAAATGTTCAGCAAAAATATATAAATGTAACCAAAAATTGTTATTTTCAAAGTGTACGTCTGTAGCAGTGCTGCTATTGACACAGCTGTAAAACCGACTGCACCGGTTTTGATAGTTGTTGCGAATATACTTTTTCAAGAGCAAAATGCACGAATTTATTAGAAGCAAACCATGACTAAGGAAGCGGTGTCCTTTCCTGACCCTTATAATTAGACCGCTTTGAATTTCTACCTATATATTTCTCTTGCTTTAGGGTTAATGCTGTAAATAGCTCACCTCTGTTATGAAAGTTATTGAACATATATTCCCTGTTGGTTGCTTTTATTCATGTTGTTGTTATGCTTTTATTCATATTGTTGTTATGCTTTTGTAGCTTGTTCCTTATTTTGATTACTGAATGCCGGAATTAGGTGGTTTCTTATTCAGGAATGTTTTCAAGCCGTATGTTTCCTGTTTATCTTTTTTCAGCTCATCAGGTAAACGTATCTACTGGATATTTTCTCAGGCCTTCCACTCACCGCCTTATGGTATCACGATAATCAGCTAGAGCGTGTTTCACTCATAGATAGTAGTTATTTTCTTATTAATTGTTTTGCAAGTATGCATAATGTTGAATATATGACTGTTAAAGGCTATGAACCAGGGCTTTGTTAAACATTGTAATTTTTATCCATAATTGTCGCCCGGGTCTGCCTGGGCCTGCCCGCGTGAATGCATGATTTCCTTGATGACTGACTGAATAGAGCTTTATAATGACAGGTCTTGCAGTGGAAGACGAGAGCTTTTTTAATTTATGTCATTGATTATTGTATTTTTCATTGAAATGCGAGATAAGAGCGTAATGTACCAAATGCGCATTAGGCCTCATACACAAAGCCAGACTGCTAAAAGTCAGAAATGTAATAGTGGATATTTCCCATTAGTTTTAGAAGGGATTTCTGTTCTAGTAGCATTCACATAGAAAAACAGTGGTTGTAACATACATTGTAGTTGTTTGGGTAACTCTCACATTTGCAAAATTTACTTCTGCATATTTTTCGCCAAGTGGAGGTTTGCACGAGTAAATCATGCAGAAATGCCCCTTTGTAGGTGGAAGTAATTTTTTTCTCTGCAGTAAAAATATTCTTCCACCTCATCATACAGCCTCATCATACACTGTAGTGTTACCTTCAGATTTTCACTATGCTTGGTATTTGTCTTTCAATTGTGGGACTTTATCTGCAAAATGTTAGTTCATACCTACAAATTTATTAATTTTTGTTAACTCTATTTGGCAAAGCCAGCCCCTAAGAGGCACCCTCTCTCCTTTCCAGATGTAAATTTACCTTATTGTAAATCTGGCATGCTAATACATTTTCAACTATTATGAGTAAAATTTAAGATGGAAACCTTCCATTAATCCTGAATCAGGATGTAGGATTTACTGTCTGAAGCCGCTTTTATGTGCACCTGAGGGTCCTCTTTGATGTAGTAAAATTTTGTGAATTGGGCCATTTGCTTCCAATTTTATATCACGGTTTTCTATGTTAAATAATTTCGAAGGCATTTCAGAGTTGCTGCAGGTTGTTGCATACCCAATCTTTGGTTCAGTCAAATTAACTTCAGTTCCAAAGTAGAGATCAACCAGCTCTTTGGCTCGACGTTTACCTTTAAACATGTTTCACATTTTCTTTTGTTTCACTGCATTGTCTTTTTTATCCTTAACAGATTCTCGTTGTTTTTTTCTATTGAAATCTATTATACCAAGTTCCTGCCTTCACTTTGGCTACACTTTATTTAGTTGGCAGTAACCGCTACTTATAATGTGTTTTCAAAAGCCTGTTACAAAAAATAAAATAAAGAAGAATCTTTGTATCTGTTTTGCAATTATATTTTTACTTCTTTTGGTCTTGAAGTTAAGAATATATATATATATATATATATATATATATATATATATATATATATATATATATATATATATATATATATATATATATATATATATATATATATATATATATATATCAAAATCCAAGTTTGTTCCTTCCGTTCTCCCTGCCCTAGGTAGTTGGATCATCCACACCGGCCGAATGCGCTGGACCTTGAAATGAAAAAGACGATCACTCGGGATAATTCAAATGGTAGATGTATTTTACTCCAGCAATGCGTTTCGACTGTCTTGCAGTCTTGTTCACACACTGGATGTGAGTTTTCTAGCAGAATACATACAGATCCTTCGAAATAGAAAGCAGACAAAGGGAAGCTGCAAGGTACATATGAACATGGCATCCATATTGGAATGTGCAAATACATCAAATCTGCTTGCAAATTGCTTCAAAATCCATGTGTACATTATTTCAAGATTACTCAATTCTGAATATATTATCTACAGTAAATAATGATCCCAGTCGCCTACATTAATAACAATTTTTTTTTTTAGATACTTGGTACTCACTATTTTGCCTTGATGATGAACTCCAAATGACCTGAGGTCAAAACGCTGTGACTACAGACGTATTTAGACCCCACCTATTATCCCCAAGCCTAGAAATAATGGAAGGAGTCAAGAGTCATGCCTCTTTTTATTCTTGTTTGTGATGCACTTATTGCTCACACTTGCACCTTTTTCACATATGTGAGCACAGGATCATCCATAACTATGGTAACTGAATAATAAATACAGTGCATCATCCTTTTGATAATGGTTAGACTTTGAATCGGATTAATGAAGATCCTCCCAAAGGAGCAGTCTGAGCGGATGGCCATGTTCAACAGCTCAGGTCGAGAACTCTGGACCGGCGTGCTATGGGCGGAAAGGCGTACAGGAGGCCTGACTTAATTATAGTTAGTGTTATCTGGCTAGCGAGCTGAAGAGTGTGTAACTAGGTCTGCTACTTAGAACAATGTCACGGTGGTGGATAAATAGTAAATGAAAGTTATAACTATAACTTTAAAATTTTTAAAGTTTGTGTACTTTAAATTTTGTTTGTATAGTAAAAATACGTTTTCATAAGTATAACTAAGCTTAAACCTTGTAGGGTTCAGTTTCGTAGGTGAAGAGTTATGTGGTGTGTCGTACAGTGGAGGAGAGTGTTGTAAAGTCTATTGTCACAGAGTGGTGTATTGTAGATAGGAATAGAGTAGAGTGTAGTAGTGTATGGTACAATGTAGTAAAGTGTTCTATATTGTAGAGGCATGTGTCTCATTTATTTGAGTCAAGTATGGTAACCTGGAGCAGACTGTCATAAAGTGGAGTAGAGTGTCATAGATTGTAGTATCGTCAAGCAGAGAATTGAAGAGTACAGTAGAGGAGAGTGTAGTAGAGTGGAGTGCTGTGTCATATAGTGGAGTGCCGTATGGTAGACAGAAGTTGAGCAGGGTGTAGTACAGTTGCGTAGAGTGGATGGGTGTAGAGTGTCATAGGGGGTAGCACATTGTTGTAGAGTAGAGCTGCATACAGAGGAGTAGAGTATCAGTCAGTATAGCAGAGTATGGCATAGAGGCGTAGAGTAGGAGAAAGTGGAGTACACTGGCGTGGGGTAGTGTAGAGTGGAGTAAAGTGTCAGAGTGAAGTGGCGTATTATAGACTTTAGTGACATGGAGAGCAGTAGAGTGGCATAGTATACAGTGGAGTAAAGTGTCATAAGTTGGAGTTCTGTGTTGTACAGTAGAGCGTAGTGGGGTGTCGTACAGTATTGGAAAGTGATGTAGACTACAGTAGAGTGGCATATAGTCTAGTTGACTTTTGTAAGTGGCCTGGTGTACAGTAGTGTTGAAGAGTGTGGTAGAGGGGATGGATTGGCATGTTGTGTTATTGACTACAATGGCGTAGAGTACTGGGTCAGTGTAGAGTAGATTAAAGTGGGAAGCAATTATATACAAAGAGTTGGGTACAGAATCCTATAGTTGAATACAGTATTGTAGACTACTGTTCTACGGTGGCATACAGTATAGAGTACAGTGTTGTACAGTGGAGTGAAGGGGATATAGACAGGCGTGAAGTGTCTGAGAGTAGCATATAGTGTTGGGGAGTTGCATAGAGTACAGAAGTGTGTCAAACAGTAGAGCTGCGTAGAGTGGATTGTTGTATAGGAGGAGAGAGTGAGGTAAAGTCTTGTACAGTGGAGTAGAGTTGAGTGTTGAAATGTGTGGAGTAAAGTACAATAGAGGGTATTGGTGTGTCGTGGAGTTTACTTACATAGCGTAGGTATGTAGAGTGGAGTGCTGTGTTGTTTAGAAAAGTGCAATAGAGTGTTCTGAGTAGAGGTGTGGCGCAGCGGCCAAGGCGACTGACTCCAGAACCTGGGGCTCACGGTTCGATCCCCGGCGGCAGATCAGCCCAGCACCATGTGACTCTAGGCAATAGCTTGAATAATGATCCCGGCGGCCCCCATCGCCTTGACACCCTCTGGTAATTGTTCACGCTTTGCAAATACTGGACATTTACATTTACATTGGATGGTAGGGCATACAGGGGAGTATAGAGTTGGACAGTGTAGTATACGGTTCAGAGAGGAGTAGAATGTTGTAAAGTGCAAAGAAGTGTGGTAGACTTTTATAGAGTGGAGTTATATAGAGTGGAGAGAGTTTCTTACTGTGGAGTGGGGTAGAGTGGCTTACCGTAAAGGGTGAATAGCATACAGGAAATAGCGTAGTGTGGAGTGTAGAAGAGTGGAGTGGAATAGCGTAGAGTGGAGTGGTGTATAGTGGAGTAGGGTACAGTGGATTAGCGGGGTGGCATACATTGAAGTGGCATTGCTTAGAGTTGAGGAAACTTAGAGTGTTGCACAATAGAGTATGCAGGCATAGAGTGGAGTACAAATGTGGACAGTGCAATGTACGAGGATAGAGTGCAGTAGAGTGGCATAGAGTGTAAATTTTGTATAGTGGGGGAGAGTATACTGGTGTTGCGAAGAGTGGAGTAGCGTACAGTACAGTGGAGTGGCATAAAGTGGAATAACGTAGAGTGGCATAGCGTACTGAGTAGTGGAATGTCTCATCGGGTTCCTCCCGCAATGGTTTCCTGATGTTTTCTTCTTGAGCGCGATCAGCGTAGCTCTCTTCACGGTGGAGGTTTTTTCCTTTCTTTTCTCTCACCAGCTGCTGTCCGTCCTCTTGTCTTGTTTTCTGGTCTTTAGCTTGTGGGTCGGTGTCTGATGCAGGCTCTAGGACTGGCAGTGATTTAAAGGCATCATGTCCCTCATCCTTTACATGAGGCACCTCACACTTCCCTACTAATTCTTCAATGACTACGTTTCCAGATGTCCTGTGTTCCGCTGCCTGGCTTTGAAAAACAGCTGTGGGAGAAAAGCAGGTGGTTGAGAGTCTGGCAAGGCTCCGCCCCTCCTGTGGCACAGTTAGTCATCCTCTGGCTCTTCAGGGGGTCTATGCAATCCACACCCTTGCGACTCATCACCACCCCAGGATTTTCGGAGAAAAGGGGAAAGCTAGACAAGACAAGAAGTCTGCATTGCTATTGTCCACTGCCCTTCTGATGTCCCCCTCGAACCGAAAGGGCTGTATCGAAATGAACAATCGCAGAACCCGTGCCCTTGTTCCGGCTCATCCATGTCAACAGGGCTTGTCCATATACAGTACGAAGGGCTTGCCTTCGAGGTAGTATTGTAATTTTTCTACAACCCATTTAATGGCTAGCCATTCTTTTTCAATTACGGGATATCATTGCTCCCTGTGGAAAAGTTTCTGGCTCATAAAAGGGTTAGGTGATTTCAGTCCATCTTTGTTTCAGACCGTACAGCTCCTATTGCGACCGCAGATGGGTCAATATGTAATATAAATTTATTATCAAAATTAGGGGAGGTCAGACCAGGCTAGAGGTGATGGACTGTCTGAGGAGCTGGAAGGCTCCCTTGATGCAGGGTGTTGGATTTAGGATCTCTGGGTTGAGGGTCTCTTTCTTTAGATTGGTCAACGAACCCGCAATTGTGGAATACCTGGAAATAAAGCACCAGTAATAGCAAAGTCCCAAAAAGGCATCTACTTTCTTTATGGTACGCAGAAAGGGGGGCATTTATGGCCCGCACCTTCTCTTCCTGAGGGTCAATAAGGCCATTACTCAATACATATCCAATATATTTAATTCTTGAATACCCTGCTCTGTATTTCTTGGCATTAATGTGCAGACCTGCCCTATGTGACTCCTGAAGAACATTTTGCAATGAACAAAGTGTTGTTCCCAAGTTTTTCTATATATGACAATATCGTTGATATAAGCAGAGGAATGTGACTGATGGTTTAGAAGAACCTTATTCATAAGCCTTTGAAAAATCGCTGGGCTTCATGAAGCCCAAAGGGCAGAACAGTAAATTCAAAAAGCCCCTCTGAAATAGCAAAGGCTGTCTTCTGTTGGTCAAAAGCTTTCAAGGGTACATGTAATATTAGTTTGTGAGGTCTAATGTAATATATTTGGCCTTGCTCAGTCTCTCTATTAATTTGTCCACCCATGGAAGGGGATATGCATCAAACTTTGATACCCTGTTAACAGCCCTGAAGATATGCAGAAACGGATTGTGCCATCAGGCTTTAGCCTCAGCATGATTGGGGAGTACCAATTACTTTGGGAGAGTTGTATTTCTCCCATTTAAAGTATTCTATTGGAGTTCGTTCTGTATGGCCTCCATACAGGCTGCAGATATCCAGTAGGGTTTATCTTTCGCTATGACCCCTGGAGGAGTGGTAATGGTGTGTTCAGTCAGATGGATATTCACCAGGAAGTCTGAAAAAATTACAACAAAGGTTCTATTAGTTATGAACTTGGTTCTTTGTTTCTCAGTGAGGGTATCTATCATTGATAGGAAGGAGGTTAAGGGTGCTCTCGTTAGGGGATATGGCATTGGCTACATTTACTTTTTGTGGTGGAGGGCCTAACTATTCTTTTAGCAGATAGATATGGAAGATTTGCTCTCTATGAGGGGTGAGCTGTAAACAATAGGTAACTTTGCTTATTTTGGCTGTAATTCGTTAGGACCCTTTCCAATTTTATTTAGTTTCTTTTCTGATGTAGAGTTACACTAACACCCAGTCGTTTACCTGGTAAGTACACCGTTCTTTTCCTTATCAATTATCACCTTTTGTCTTAGGTGGCTTTTCTCCATGTTACAGTGAGCCAAGTTTCAGGGTTTGCCTATCCTGGTTTTTAGTTGATTAGCATACTCCAAAAGGCCACTCACTTCACCTCTTGCGTTTTTTCCCCCCAGACTTCAATGGTTATTTCTAGTAGGTCCCGGGACTTTCTTCCATGGAACAACTCAAAAGAGTAACGGCTTAAGCTGCTTTGTGTTTGACCCCTGATTACAAATAGAGCCAGAGGTAAGAGTGATCCCAGTTCTTACCTTCACTGATTAGCATCTTCTTTAAGGTCAATTCATAGGAACCGTTGTACCTTTTGACCAGTCCATCCATTTGGGGATGGTAAACCAAAGTCTTAATGTGGGTCAGATTTAACAGTTTACAATATTGACTTGTTAGTTGGGACATGAAAGCGGTCCCCTGATCTGTAAGGATCTGTTTCGGGAAATCCTACTCAGGAGATCAACTCTATTAGATGCTGGGCGATGACTTTAGTATTAGTTAATTTTAAGCGGGATAGCTCCTGGATATCTTGTGGAATAATCCATGATTTCCAAAGCATACTGATGACTTAGGTAGAGGCCCTATTATGTCCATGCCTATATGCTCAAAAGGGGTTCCTATGACAGGTAGTGGTTGGGGTACGGTAAGGGGCCTATAGGTATTCTTTTTTGGCTTTCTTCGCACTCTTAACAATACTTCTTTATAGTAGCTTATATTCCATGGCAATAAAAGTGGTGCAGTATGGCCTCAGTGGTTGTCTGGGTCCCAATGTGACCAGCCAAAAAATGTGAGTGTGCAAAAAACAATCTGTTCCTGAAAATCGTTGGGAACGAACAATTGGGGGTTCATTTGGTGTGCCTACTCTGTACAGTAATCCATGTTTTATGATAAACTGAGGGAAGGAAGTGGAGGCATTCTCGGTGTTAAGTTGTGCTTTTTGCCACACATTCTGTAGGGTGGCATCATTTGTGTGGGAGAAATGAAAATCACAGTCTATTTCCCAGGGCTCTTGTGTGAGGAGTTTATTTTTATGGCAGTACTCATGGAGGTGGGAAGGGGGGGTTCTCTCAGGATCATTAAAATAAAGGTTAGTCAAAACCATCTCCATAAAATCGGAGTTATCAGTTCCTAATATTATGTTTTATGGGAGGTTTCTCAGGACCTCAACCTCAATATTCGTATTTTGTCCTGTAAGGGTGGTACAGTGAGTTGTGCAACAGGATAAGTCTTCATATATCAGTGTACTCATCTAAAACATACAATCGTCCCTAGGACTATCTGTGAGGAATGTATAAGGTCACCCTGCACCACCGACTGCTTACACCCGGAGTCTAACAAGGCTGTTAACCATTTCCTATTTACTTGCAAACTTATATTAAAGCAGGGTCCAAATTCTTGGGTGTACAAGATAAAAAGAAAAGCGTTACTGACATCCATAGGTTAATCTCCTTGTTTCTTTGTAGGGCAAAATCGGGTTAGGTGGCCCCAGTCACCATATTAGAAACTTTGGGAACCCTTTTGGGTTGGCGTTTCAGGTCGCACGAACATTGCACTAGTGTAGTCTATTAATGGTCTGTTGAGTTTCTTCTCAATTTTTTTCTCCCTTTGTCGGGGTATTATTCAAATGACTCCTCTCCCTTTCCCAATCATAACATTGTGGTTGAGCTCAGGAGAAGATAGTGGCTATTTCCATAGCTTGTTCAGCAATCAGGATGGTATGTGTCCTCAGCCATTTCTGAGTGTCCACTGGAAGAGCTTCCAAATACTGCTCAAGGTATATATGCTCCATTATTTCCTCTTCACCACATGTGGTTTTCCAGCCTTTGTTGGCAGCGATTTTGAGCTTAAAGTTTAAGGTCTTGAGGTATCACCAGGGGAGCCCTTCTCTTTTCTAGAAATTGCTCTATATACCTCTGTATCCATACCCAAATGATCCAGGTTGACCCCCTTGATATTGTCATAAGGGGTGCTCCCTTGAGCGTTGGCTATTTGATAAGAAACTTGGTCCTTCCTGGTGAGAAGGTGAGCCAAGAAGAAAGACCATTTGTCCCTGGGCCATCCACAGGCTAGGGCTGCCCTTTCAAAATTAAGCAGAAATGCATCCGCATCCTCCTCTATGACTTATTTCTGCAGGTTTATGTTTGGTCCCACAGGCAAGGTGCCCCTGGATCCTGAAATACGGAAGGTCAATCGGAATTGGACCTCTGACACCTTGTGCATTCCCTCTGCTTGTGTTTTAAGGGCATCACTTAAAAGTTCCCTGTCTGCCTTGGCGTTGGACATTTTCTGTTCTAGGGCCCAATCCAATTTCTTTTGGCCCTGAGCCAGCTGCTGAACAAGGGTTTCCATTTTGTTTTGAAACTTTAAGGTGCCAACATTCACCAACATATGTCCTAAAGCCGGGTTATGATTGGACAAGATACACTTGGATTACTTTTGTATTCTGAATTTTATTATGGTACACATCCTTAAACAACCTATTTTTTAGCCAATGTATCTTCTTTGTATCCTTTTTACGGATGACAGATTTTACTCCCCTTCAGAGGGTTGTCTTCTCAAAGGAGGGGTTTGTGAGGGGTGTTCTTAGGTGACCTATTTTCTTTCCCTTCAGCAGCACCCAATGATAATGTGCTCAAACGTAGGGAATTTTACTTCAATCAGCATTACATTAAAAGAAAAGAGTAAAAAACTAAAGAGAACAATACACCGAAACTGGAAGGAACCTAGCATTACGCTCCTTTTTTATGCGGCTACCCTCTTCCTCTGGAAACCATTTCTTTAACCCACAGGCATATCTCTTTTATTAAAGCAAGAAATCAGCACATTTGTTGTCTATGCTTCTGTGAGAGTGAAAAGTGCCTAAGTGAAGACAGTCGGTGTAACATGCAAAGACTATATAAAGGATATGAGGCCATAAATTAAGGTGGTTTCAGGATTCTTCTTTTTCTGTTTAAATCTTTTTATTGCCATTTACTTATTTTTATGAACATGAACAGTGCATTGACACCATGTTTGACAACTTCAAAGCAATGCAGTTCGGTGTACAAACCATTGAATTAACAGGTAAGCTAGAAAGCAGATTATTGTAATAGTAATTGGAATGGTGTCATCACAATAACCGTAGCAATGCGAATTAGACCTCAAGGTATGTCACTCTTTAGGTATTCTAGACATGGTGCATTACATAATCAAACTGTGGATGTAGGGTACAACAAAATGAGGACAATGTTACCAAAGGAGGGGTAGGGTAGTCGCCTGAGACCCGTTGCCGCGAGTGCTGAAAAGGGGCACCCTGCCAGAGCCTAATGTCAGTAGCTCTGTTAAGTAGGGTTATATGTTTGTGAATGGAGCTTGGTCTATGCATGTGTACTTCTAAGCACTGAGTACTAGTTTTGATCGCCGTCTTGGGGTTCCCCTGTGGTAGTGCCCATGTCCTGCAGGTTCGACACCATAGCTTCACAGTGAGTCGCCAGAAGAAACTTTCGGATGCCAAGCAGGTCCTCACGGCCCAGCACCATTCCCTCCGCCCTAGCCCAGTTGAGTAGAGAATAGCGCCAGGCTATTGTGTGAGGTGCCGTATGGGATTTCCAACGTTTGGTGATCAGGTGCTTTGCCGCAATTAGCCCCAGATCAAGAAATCGGGTGGTCGCCGTTTTTTCTTATTCCTACTAAATAGGTGTAGTATGTGTACCTGTTAATGAAAGGGGACGTTACAGGACGTACAGGCAGCCAGCGTGGTTGTCACATTGCCCCAATATTTGCTTAAGGCAGGGCAATGCCATAGCATGGGGAGTATATCTGCGTCTAATAGGCAGAATCTAGGGCAGGCAGCATCAAATCTGAGGAAATACTTATTGATTTAGGCTAGGGCTAGGGCGAAATATGCCCAATGTAATATAAAACATTGAATTTGTTTAAACAGCTGTTTGCTTGGGATATGCGTTGGACCACTCTGTGCGGCAACCCACTCCAGTGTTGCTTCAGTGGAGTCAGGTCAATCTCTGTGTGTTGACGGAGTGAGGACGGGAACCATCGAGTCAAGTGCCCCCTATTTCCCATCACATGAAGGTACTGAATCGTATGGTGTGTGGGTGGTTCCTGGGCAAGAGTGCCCCACTTAGATGCCAGCTAGGCTATAAGTGCTCACTGTAATAAAAACTGTCCCGGGTACAGACATGAGCTCCTGGTATGGAATGAGTGAGCCATCACGATAAAGGTCCCATATGTCCTGAATGCGTTCTGTGTCCCAATTCTGATGCTGTGGTGCATATGTCACCTCGTGGTGTTCCTAGTAGTGGGATAGCGGGGGCATATGGGATGGTAGTCCTGGTGAGGAAGCGGCATCTACTGAAGCACTTGTAGGCTACGGTGGGTAAAAGCACTCCCAAAGGTCTGGGTTTTTGCATCGATGAAAAATATGCAGTAAAGGATGATGTGGCATCAGAGGTTTCAAAGAAGCTGTGTCCGCTAAATGTCGGGATAATAGCCACCGGGCAATCCACTAAAGCTGAGAGGCCAGATAGTAGTGCTCGAAGTTGGGTACGGCCAACCCAGCTTGTTCTGCTGGCAGATACAGTTTCCCCAAAAATACTCTGTGGCTTGATGTTCTCTATATAAAGCCCCTTATTGTCTTCCTATTTGCGAAAAAAGGGAGGGGAGAAGTTAATAGGCAAGGTAGAGGAGGCGGGGAGGGCAAACGATTTTAGGTCTCGCCTACGCAACACGCATGCGCTGCATATGAGGACCTTTAGCAGTCGTTATGCTCTTTTTCGAAGCACATACTCGTGCTTGTGGCGGCATCCACCTTGCGGGAGCGAGCAGGGGTGCGCCACAAGCATGAGTATGTGCTTCCAAAAAGAACAGACCGCACGCATCACTCCCGGGCTTGTTCTTTCCATGCAGTTAGCTCCCTCACGCTTGTTTCTTACAAAGGCTCAGAAGCGGCATGCTGCAAGGGGGAAGCGCCCCTTACATCGGATACATCGCATCGCGCGGACATTGCAACGCGGCGATTACATCGTGCCCGTCATCACATCGCAGGTCAACAGGACGCATGCAAATGCATCGCATTGACTATTACATCGTTAACGATGACATCGACTTTACGCGCATATGCTGACACTTTGCGAGCACAATTATAAAAGAACACTGTTTATTTAAGTCGCTGACATGCTAAACACGTTCAATAAAGCGAGCACAGTTATTAAAGAAGAATGTGTATTTATGTCATTTCAATATGCGAGCACAATTGCTGATGACATCAATTTCCATAAAATGGGAAGCAGCGCATATGCGAGCATCATGTGGTCTGACGGAAACATACACAGACTAGGGCAGGAGGTCACACAAAAACGAGGGACACATAGGCCAGGATGGCACACAAAAACGAGGGAAACCAGTGTTAGAACGGCTGTAACAAACGGGAAACACACGTTACATCGGATAGATCACCATGGTACAGTTTCTACCTCAGCTGCCCCTTACAGATGGCCACCTATATTACTGACCCCCATTTCTTACACTTCTACTACAAATAGATGAATGCCCCTTCACCCCCATATAAAGCACTTGGCTTTCTTGCAATGCGATTGTTTAAAAACAGGAAAACATAGGTCAGAAGTGCACGCTCAAATGATCGCTTCTGATCAGCTTCTCACAAAGATGCTTTTTGGGGAATATTATTTATAGGCAGGTATGGCACGATGAAAACATAGGGCACAAGGGTACTAAAAAACGAAACGAAGTAGAACGAAATAAAACACAAGCCTACTGGACACTTAACGATTTAAAATGCTGTCCACAGGGTAACGGCACAGCCACAAATGGGTGCAGATACGGTGTGCAACACTATATATACAATCTATACTCCTCACCCCCCCACCGACCCATTGGCTGTGTGAAACATCGCGTTGTAATGTCGCGCGATGTCATGTCGCCGATGTGACAAGCGATCCTAGTCTGAGACCACATTTGCGTCGCAACGACGTGCGATGCAAAAATGGCCGATGTAAATGCTTTTGCGATGTATTGGCTGCGATGCGAACGCCCGCGAGGACTTTGCATGCGATGGATTGTCATACAACCATTTGCAAGGGGGCATTGTTTAAGTACATCTTTTATTTAACTTTCACAACGCGCCTCGCTCGTCTTGTATTTTTATTTAAATTACATGCAGACACTCGCATTTCACACTCTGCGCACGCAGGGGCCATTTGTTTATACTTTTGGTGTTTGTAGACTCCTAATAATACCCCCTCGGGAGCCTCTGCTTGCTTCAGCCCCTTCACCCCTCCACCCATCATTTCAAAAGTGCATATTTCCTGTTCTTTAAACTCTTACAAAGATTCAGAAGTGGCATGCAGCAAGGGGCCATTGTGTGAGTACAACTTTTATTTAACTTTCACAACGTTCCTCGCTCGTCTTGCGGATTTTGTCTGCCAGTTTGTGCTGGTCTGCTCATAAGAGTCTCCACTCTACCCTCCAGGGAGGTACGCGTCTGTTGCTCCCATCCGAGTCAGTCTGCAATCCAGCCTCTGCCGCTCTGCTCCGCCGTCCACATGTCTGCAGGGGGGGGAAGGAGGGCCCCCCTTGGCCCAGTGGAAGGTCCCCTCTGCAGCGATCGGGCCGGTGCTGGCCGCCGCTCACCTCTTCTCATAGCTGCTGTGAGTGGAGCAGTAGGGCAGTCTCTGCACCCTCCACAGCACACCACCAGGCACTGTGTCCTTGCCCGTCCACCTCTGGTTTCCTCAACACTGGTCACATTATGGAGTGGAGCTCCTCACCACAGCCCTCAGACTGGCATTTTGATTTCCGGGCCAACAATTGCTGTAGAACTCTGGTGCCACCCACACCGCCACAGATAAGGCTGTCTGGCCTAGCGAGGACCCCCAGCATCACCGCCGGCCCAGTCGTGGCCGTTCCCCAGTCCTTCTTGCTGTAACGGTGGACAGAGCAGCAGCGCGTCCCAGGCACACACCTCTGCCACCCGCCAGGTGCCACGCCTCCTTCTGTCTGGCTAGGGCCTCTGCCACCTGGACCAGCGTGCGCTCCGGGCACGTGGCAGGTCGTGGACCAGAGCTTCGTCTCTGTGGTACCCTCAGTGACGGGGGACCCCTCTCCAAGGCCACAAGGGCCCCCCACAATCTCCAGATCAGTAGGGTGAGTTCCCAGCGGGTTCACTCCACGATTCTCAAGATGACCGGGGGATGAGACCCAGAGCGTCTCTAGAGAACGTCTACTATCTTAGGTGCCTGGCCACATCACCCCGGTGGTTTCAGAACTCTTCTTGAGGGATTTCTTTCTCCTCCTTCCTCTCATGCCTCCCCAGAAGTTGCAATTGTACCTGGCTGAGGCACCCTCCTCCTGGTCGTGGCTGGGTGAAGCATATGTCCGGAGATGTTTCCCTCCTGGAAACAGACAACTAACGTCTTCCCCTCAAGCACGATCCCCGTGCCTCTCTCCCTGGTGGAGGTTTTGCCTTTCTTTTCTCTTGTCGTCTCCTCCACATCCTCATGTCTTGTTTCCTGATCTCTAGCTCGTGGGTTGGTGTCTGACTTTAGCTTTAGGATAATCATTGATTTAAAGGGGTCACACCCCACATTCAGTACGTGACACACCTCCCATTTCCCTTCTGATTCCTCAATGGCAGTGTTTCCGATATCCTGTGTTTCGCTGCCTTGCCTTGAAATACAGGGTGTGGGAGAAAAGCAGGTGGTTGAGAATCTGGCAGGGATCCACTCCTCCATTGCCACAGTAAGTTATCCTCTGACTCTTCAGGGTGGTCTACGCAATACCCACCTTCACGACAGGCGTACAGTGGAATAGTGTAGAGTGGAGTACAGTTGAGTGGTGTACAGTAGAACAGCGTAGAGTGGAATAGCATAGTGTAGAATAGCTTAGACTGGAGTGGTGTGCAGTTGAGTGGTGTACACTTGAGTTGGGTTTAGTGAAATCTCATATAGTGGAGTGTTGTCCAATGGAGTAGCGTGGAATAGAGGGGTGTAGAGTGGGGTGGCATAGAGTGGAGTAGCGTATAGCGGAGTGGCATGCGTGGAATAGCATAGTAGCATACAGTGCAGTGGCGTACAGTTAATTGGTGTAGACTGGAGTGGGGTACACTGGTATGGGGTAGAGTGTAATAGCCTACAGTGGGGTGGCGTTCAATGGAATAGGGTAAAATGGAGTGGCATACACTGGAGTGGCGTAGAGTGGAATAGCATACTGTGAAATACCATAGAGTGGAGTGGCATACAGTGGAATGGCTGAGTGGAATAGCATATACTGGAGTAGCAAATCGCAGCGTAGCATACAGAGGTGTGGCGTACACTGAAGAAGCGGAGAGTGGAGTTGCATACAGTTTAATAGTGGAGTTGTGTACAGTGTAACAGCATAGAGTGGAGTGGCATAGAGCAGAGTATTGTACAGCGAAGTGATGTAGAGTGTAATAAGGTATAGTAGAGTAGTATACAGTGGAGTGGTGTACAGTGGCTTGGGGCAGAGTGTAATAGCATAGGGGGGAGTGGTGGCCACTTGAATAGCCTAGAAATCAAGTGCCATACACTGGAGTGCCTTACAGTGTAGTAGTTTACAGTGGAGTTGCATACAGTGAGATAGCGTACAGTGGAGTGACCTACAGCAGAATGGTGCGTAGTGAAGTAGCGCCCAGTGGAGTGGCATACAGTGGAGTGACATATACTGGAGTGACGTAGAGTAGAGGTACGTACAGTGGCATTGCATACTGTGTAATAGCGTGGAGGGGAGTGGTGTAGAGTGGAATAGCATACAGTGAAGGGGCTCCAGTGACTTAGCATACAGATGTATGTGAAATTTAGCAGCAATTAAGATTATGGTGTGCAGAGTAGTGTGAAACTGCGACTTGCGCTGCTTTGCAGTTCTCCCGATTTAGCCATTAACGCAGGGCCACGCATGGTAGCCTTGCGGTGCTTTGTAAATCTGACTTAAGTATTTCGTTGTCACTTGCTCCTTCCCCCGGCGAGCCGACTGAAGCCATTTGGGACCCCCTGCATAGCTACCTCCTTCAACTTGATGACATACCTGCTGACGGATGGACCATCTAGTGACACAGGTGCAGTAGCCCACACTGTAGCGACCCCTCACAATAAGTGTGTGACAACTATTGTTTCCATTGGTTGGGACTGAGGACTAGGGGCGGATACTGTTGGTATCTTTAATCCGGTCTTGAGTGTAGGATGTATATATATTTTGTAGATTGTGCTGGACTGTCCCCCCTCATTGACTGCTGTCCTCCTTGCTTGTCCTAACTCAGCACTTGCCATATGTATACATTTAATGTTTTTTTTCGTGGTGCAAAGCATTGTAATTGGGATTGTGGTTTTTGCAGTAACTGTTTATAGTACTTGATCTAGTGCTCAGGAAAATGTGATCACTGGTTATGTACTGTTTGTTACTTAATAGTATGGCTTTGTCCATGCGACACCATCCATTACGCAAGGGCACCGCAATCCAATTGTACAGCTAGGCCTTAGTTATATCTTGGGCTTTAGTATACCATGATAACTTTGCAGAATACAGTTGTACATGGTGGTGACAAGTCAGTATATAATTGGGTAAGGTCTGTTTTTCGAGAATGAAAAGGCAGCCATATTGATTTTACTACACTTAGGTTGTGTTCAATGCTAGAGCCTTAGATATAGGTAAGTAGTAGGTGCCTACATATTGCCACTTTTTAACTTCAAGTAGTAATAGGTAGGGTAATGTAGTTATATTTTTTATATATTGTCAAATAGCATTGACATTTACTTTATTTGTCCAATCAAGTCTGTTAAAGTGCAATCAAGTAAAATATACAAATCAAGCATATTATTACAGACCGCCTAAAAGCACATAAGACTGGTTACAATTTCTAATATAAAAACACGGATATGGATAGTAACAGTGACTTAATGATCAGGACTTTATTTAACCGAAACAAAGCCTTGGCAGGTCTGCAATATGGGCCAGGAATTTCTACAGCTTAGTTTTTTAGTTGGTTAAGGTTAATTATTTCTAGCAATGCCTGCAACAATACATAAGGTAACACTTGTTTAATTTACAATGTGTTATGCACTTTGTAGAATAAAGTGCTAAGTTTAACACTAATCAGATAATACAAGCAAACATTTCAAAAGCCAGTTGACTTTTCTAACTAAAAGATGATTAAAAGGTAAACAATGACATTAAAATGGCCACAAGTCAAGATCTGTGCCAACACCCAGTCCTCCAGTATCATTATCAATAAAACATATATGAGATTTTGAGTGCTATGTGCTACAATTTGTCTTTGCAGTTCTCCCGATTTAGCCATTAACGCAGGGCCACGCATGGTAGCCTTGCGGTGCTTTTGTAAATCTGACTTAAGTATTTCGTTGTCATTTGCTCCTTCCCCCGGCGAGCCGACTGAAGCCATTTGGGACCCCCTGCATAGCTACCTCCTTCAACTTGATGACATACCTGCTGACGGATGGACCATCTAGTGACACAGGTGCAGTAGCCCACACTGTAGCGACCCCTCACAATAAGTGTGTGACAACTATTGTTTCCATTGGTTGGGACTGAGGACTAGGGGCGGATACTGTTGGTATCTTTAATCCGGTCTTGAGTGTAGGATGTATATATATTTTGTAGATTGTGCTGGACTGTCCCCCCTCATTGACTGCTGTCCTCCTTGCTTGTCCTAACTCAGCACTTGCCATATGTATACATTTAATGTTTTTTTTCGTGGTGCAAAGCATTGTAATTGGGATTGTGGTTTTTGCAGTAACTGTTTATAGTACTTGATCTAGTGCTCAGGAAAATGTGATCACTGGTTATGTACTGTTTGTTACTTAATAGTATGGCTTTGTCCATGCGACACCATCCATTACGCAAGGGCACCGCAATCCAATTGTACAGCTAGGCCTTAATTATATCTTGGGCTTTAGTATACCATGATAACTTTGCAGAATACAGTTGTACATGGTGGTGACAAGTCAGTATATAATTGGGTAAGGTCTGTTTTTCGAGAATGAAAAGGCAGCCATATTGATTTTACTACACTTAGGTTGTGTTCAATGCTAGAGCCTTAGATATAGGTAAGTAGTAGGTGCCTACATATTGCCACTTTTTAACTTCAAGTAGTAATAGGTAGGGTAATGTAGTTATATTTTTTATATATTGTCAAATAGCATTGACATTTACTTTATTTGTCCAATCAAGTCTGTTAAAGTGCAATCAAGTAAAATATACAAATCAAGCATATTATTACAGACCGCCTAAAAGCACATAAGACTGGTTACAATTTCTAATATAAAAACACGGATATGGATAGTAACAGTGACTTAATGATCAGGACTTTATTTAACCGAAACAAAGCCTTGGCAGGTCTGCAATATGGGCCAGGAATTTCTACAGCTTAGTTTTTTAGTTGGTTAAGGTTAATTATTTCTAGCAATGCCTGCAACAATACATAAGGTAACACTTGTTTAATTTACAATGTGTTATGCACTTTGTAGAATAAAGTGCTAAGTTTAACACTAATCAGATAATACAAGCAAACATTTCAAAAGCCAGTTGACTTTTCTAACTAAAAGATGATTAAAAGGTAAACAATGACATTAAAATGGCCACAAGTCAAGATCTGTGCCAACACCCAGTCCTCCAGTATCATTATCAATAAAACATATATGAGATTTTGAGTGCTATGTGCTACAATTTGTCTTTGCAGTTCTCCCGATTTAGCCATTAACGCAGGGCCACGCATGGTAGCCTTGCGGTGCTTTGTAAATCTGACTTAAGTATTTCGTTGTCATTTGCTCCTTCCCCCGGCGAGCCGACTGAAGCCATTTGGGACCCCCTGCATAGCTACCTCCTTCAACTTGATGACATACCTGCTGACGGATGGACCATCTAGTGACACAGGTGCAGTAGCCCACACTGTAGCGACCCCTCACAATAAGTGTGTGACAACTATTGTTTCCATTGGTTGGGACTGAGGACTAGGGGCGGATACTGTTGGTATCTTTAATCCGGTCTTGAGTGTAGGATGTATATATATTTTGTAGATTGTGCTGGACTGTCCCCCCTCATTGACTGCTGTCCTCCTTGCTTGTCCTAACTCAGCACTTGCCATATGTATACATTTAATGTTTTATTTCGTGGTGCAAAGCATTGTAATTGGGATTGTGGTTTTTGCAGTAACTGTTTATAGTACTTGATCTAGTGCTCAGGAAAATGTGATCACTGGTTATGTACTGTTTGTTACTTAATAGTATGGCTTTGTCCATGCGACACCATCCATTACGCAAGGGCACCGCAATCCAATTGTACAGCTAGGCCTTAGTTATATCTTGGGCTTTAGTATACCATGATAACTTTGCAGAATACAGTTGTACATGGTGGTGACAAGTCAGTATATAATTGGGTAAGGTCTGTTTTTCGAGAATGAAAAGGCAGCCATATTGATTTTACTACACTTAGGTTGTGTTCAATGCTAGAGCCTTAGATATAGGTAAGTAGTAGGTGCCTACATATTGCCACTTTTTAACTTCAAGTAGTAATAGGTAGGGTAATGTAGTTATATTTTTTATATATTGTCAAATAGCATTGACATTTACTTTATTTGTCCAATCAAGTCTGTTAAAGTGCAATCAAGTAAAATATACAAATCAAGCATATTATTACAGACCGCCTAAAAGCACATAAGACTGGTTACAATTTCTAATATAAAAACACGGATATGGATAGTAACAGTGACTTAATGATCAGGACTTTATTTAACCGAAACAAAGCCTTGGCAGGTCTGCAATATGGGCCAGGAATTTCTACAGCTTAGTTTTTTAGTTGGTTAAGGTTAATTATTTCTAGCAATGCCTGCAACAATACATAAGGTAACACTTGTTTAATTTACAATGTGTTATGCACTTTGTAGAATAAAGTGCTAAGTTTAACACTAATCAGATAATACAAGCAAACATTTCAAAAGCCAGTTGACTTTTCTAACTAAAAGATGATTAAAAGGTAAACAATGACATTAAAATGGCCACAAGTCAAGATCTGTGCCAACACCCAGTCCTCCAGTATCATTATCAATAAAACATATATGAGATTTTGAGTGCTATGTGCTACAATTTGTCTTTGCAGTTCTCCCGATTTAGCCATTAACGCAGGGCCACGCATGGTAGCCTTGCGGTGCTTTGTAAATCTGACTTAAGTATTTCGTTGTCATTTGCTCCTTCCCCCGGCGAGCCGACTGAAGCCATTTGGGACCCCCTGCATAGCTACCTCCTTCAACTTGATGACATACCTGCTGACGGATGGACCATCTAGTGACACAGGGGCAGTAGCCCACACTGTAGCGACCCCTCACAATAAGTGTGTGACAACTATTGTTTCCATTGGTTGGGACTGAGGACTAGGGGCGGATACTGTTGGTATCTTTAATCCGGTCTTGAGTGTAGGATGTATATATATTTTGTAGATTGTGCTGGACTGTCCCCCCTCATTGACTGCTGTCCTCCTTGCTTGTCCTAACTCAGCACTTGCCATATGTATACATTTAATGTTTTTTTTCGTGGTGCAAAGCATTGTAATTGGGATTGTGGTTTTTGCAGTAACTGTTTATAGTACTTGATCTAGTGCTCAGGAAAATGTGATCACTGGTTATGTACTGTTTGTTACTTAATAGTATGGCTTTGTCCATGCGACACCATCCATTACGCAAGGGCACCGCAATCCAATTGTACAGCTAGGCCTTAGTTATATCTTGGGCTTTAGTATACCATGATAACTTTGCAGAATACAGTTGTACATGGTGGTGACAAGTCAGTATATAATTGGGTAAGGTCTGTTTTTCGAGAATGAAAAGGCAGCCATATTGATTTTACTACACTTAGGTTGTGTTCAATGCTAGAGCCTTAGATATAGGTAAGTAGTAGGTGCCTACATATTGCCACTTTTTAACTTCAAGTAGTAATAGGTAGGGTAATGTAGTTATATTTTTATATATTGTCAAATAGCATTGACATTTACTTTATTTGTCCAATCAAGTCTGTTAAAGTGCAATCAAGTAAAATATACAAATCAAGCATATTATTACAGACCGCCTAAAAGCACATAAGACTGGT
This sequence comes from Lissotriton vulgaris, assembly GCF_964263255.1. Lineage (NCBI taxonomy): Eukaryota > Metazoa > Chordata > Amphibia > Caudata > Salamandridae > Lissotriton > Lissotriton vulgaris. Next base: position 1,024,073,365 of record NC_141697.1, read on the forward strand.
TACAATTTCTAATATAAAAACACGGATATGGATAGTAACAGTGACTTAATGATCAGGACTTTATTTAACCGAAACAAAGCCTTGGCAGGTCTGCAATATGGGCCAGGAATTTCTACAGCTTAGTTTTTTAGTTGGTTAAGGTTAATTATTTCTAGCAATGCCTGCAACAATACATAAGGTAACACTTGTTTAATTTACAATGTGTTATGCACTTTGTAGAATAAAGTGCTAAGTTTAACACTAATCAGATAATACAAGCAAACATTTCAAAAGCCAGTTGACTTTTCTAACTAAAAGATGATTAAAAGGTAAACAATGACATTAAAATGGCCACAAGTCAAGATCTGTGCCAACACCCAGTCCTCCAGTATCATTATCAATAAAACATATATGAGATTTTGAGTGCTATGTGCTACAATTTGTCTTTGGTCTGGACAGAGGTACAGAATTGTCTGATAAGTAAATAACAGATCTGTGCAAACCGACGCAAATGATGGTAAAACCTTTCTGCATTGAGAATGTGTGGACTCAAAAGACATTAATCACTCATAAGGCAGTAAGGAGACAACTGTGCTTTGGGTTACTTATAATGGCAAGATAGGATTATCAACTAAAGCCTGTTGCCAAAGAAAATTGTTCATAAACGTAAATCAGAAAAGATGGCAACCTCCACTATCAGCCTGACAGATGTGACCATGTGTACTCCGTTATTCAACTAAAGTCATTCAAGTAGTGGTAGGCTAGGTTCTTGCAGAGGGAGTCGATGAATCTGCGTCCCTTAATGATCTTTCTACTATAGCCAAGAATCATATAAGTGTTACTATTGCTTGCGAATGCTCTCCTTTTAGCAAAAAGTCAATTGTTGCCTGAACCGACCGTATCCCCTGATGAATCAGGGGCCATCACAGGTATGCTCTATGTTTGCTGATTACATGAGGACAAATGCAGAGAAGGTGTGCTAACGTTTCCTAATGCAGGCGACACTTGGAAACTGGTTGGGTCACCCATGACGACAGAGGGTCCATAACTTCTGGATCTGTTAAAACCTCAGTTTATAATAAACTAATTGGTTCAGTGAGGTACTGTCAAGGTGACGTTCCTCGGGACTTGCACGATGCTAGAAGGGTCCACCTCCAGGCAGCTCCAAATCTGACTGTCATTATGACAGATTATTAGAGTGGCCAGGCGGGGGAAAAGAGAGTTGGGGTAGGAACAGCAGGGAAGGAGATCTGCAATAGAAATATGTGATACGATAAATGAACTGAACTTCTGATAAAATGATAGATAGATAGATGAGGCATGAAGTATGTTCACACAGAGAGCAAGTGTGCAGAGATGTCAGGCGGTGAATGCAGCTGAGAGCCACAGTCCTGCGTCCTGAGACCCCCGAGACCCCTCACTCACTCCTGACCTGGCCCTCACTCACTCTTGGCCCTCACTCAATCCTGACCCTCACACAGAGAGCACGTGTGCAGAGATGTCAGGCGGTGAATGCAGCTGAGCCACAGTCCTTCGTCCTGAGATCCCCGAGACCCCGGCCCTCTATGCCTCCTGCAGACCTGGTGTGCAGGGCTCACTTAACCAACACTTCACAATAGGAACAGAACTGAAGCATGAGGAGAAGATTACACGCCAGCATGTTACAAAAGCAAACGTTACATTACATGAGACAAAAGTGACAATCGTGAGCAAACAAAATACATGAGGAGCAAACGGTGCACAGGAGGAGAAAGTGGCGTGTGCAGTGAACAAACTGTACAAGCAAAGGCATAATACTGCACCGGAAACCGACGGCTCGACCGCTGTTGTCTACACATACTGAAGTGCTCGGTCAGTGACGCAGGGTGGCATCTGCTCATGTATCTAAACATAGCTCACTCAATCCTGACCCTCACTCAGTCCTGACTCTCACTCCTGACCTGGCCCTCACTCACTCCTGACCCTCACTCAATCCTGACCCTCACACAATCCTGACTCTCACTCCTGACCTGGCCAGCACTCACTCCTGACCTAGCCCTCACTCACTCCTGGCCCTAACTCACTCCTGACCCTCACTCAATCCTTACCCTTACTCAATCCTGACTCTCACTCCTGACCTGGCCCTCACTCACTCCTGGCCCTCACTCACTCCTGACCCTCACTCAATCCTGACCCTCAGTCAATCCTGACTCTCACTCCTGACCTGGACCTCACTCACTCCTGACCCTCTCTCAATCCTGACTCTCACTCCTGACCTGGCCCTCACTCACTCCTGGCCCTCACTCACTCCTGACCCTCACTCAATCCTGACCCTCACTCACTCCTGACCCTCACTCACTCCTGACCCTCACTCACTCCTGACCCTCACTCACTCCTGACCCTCACTCACTCCTGACCCTCACTCACTCCTGACCCTCACTCACTCATTCCTGACCCTCACTCATTCCTGACCCTCACTCACTCCTGACCCTCACGCACTCCTGACCCTCACTCAATCCTAACTCTTACTCCTGACCTGGCCCTCACTCACTCCTGACCCTCACTCACTCCTGACCCTCACTCAATCCTTACCCTTACTCAATCCTGACTCTCACTCCTGACCTGGCCCTCACTCACTCCTGGCCCTCACTCACTCCTGACCCTCACTCAATCCTGACCCTCACTCAATCCTGACTCTCACTCCTGACCTGGACCTCACTCACTCCTGACCCTCTCTCAATCCTGACTCTCACTCCTGACCTGGCCCTCACTCACTCCTGGCCCTCACTCACTCCTGGCCCTCACTCACTCCTGACCCTCACTCACTCCTGACCCTCACTCAATCCTGACCCTCACTCAATCCTGACCCTCACTCACTCCTGACCCTCACTCACTCCTGACCCTCACTCACTCCTGACCCTCACTCACTCCTGACCCTCACTCACTCCTGACCCTCACTCAATCCTAACTCTTACTCCTGACCTGGCCCTCACTCACTCCTGACCCTCACTCACTCCTGACCCTCACTCTATCCTGACTCTCACTCCTGACCTGGCCCTCACTCACTCACTCCTGACCTGGCCCTCACTCACTCCTGACCCTCACTCTATCCTGACTCTCACTCCTGACCTGGCCCTCACTCACTCCTGATTCTGTGCCTGGTTTCATGCGCCTGCTGCTGTACTCTGTGCATCTCAGCGCTTGAAACTTGGCTCTCCAAGTTTGAAAAGTCAATATTCGATGTTCCGAGGACATTCCCTGTTCTAGGTTGAGGTGAATGAGTCTGTGGAAATCCCAACATAGAGATCACCACCACGGTCACTTCAGGGTGAAGATTCCACTTGTCTCCAGCGAGAGAAGAGCCTCTGCTTTCACATTGAGGGAACCGAAGAGTAAGCTGGTAATGGGAAAATTCCCCATCTTTGCACCCCTGCCAGAGGTGAATCATTTCCCAACACAGGGTCAATTACAGCAATATTCTCAGTCGATTTATATATTAGATGCTGTTGGAGCGGTCTGATAGAATTGGACTGTTGCCATCCGAGATGGAGGCAAGAAATGCTTTTAGAACAGTATGGGCAGCCAAGAACTGCAACACAAAGAACACCCATTTGGGCATCCGAGGCCAATAAAGCAGCATTTGTGATTACATTAGCCTGTTTTTGACAAGGGCTAAAGGAAATGGTTGAAGGAGTTTATTCATTAGTGCAGATCTGATTGGAGGATGATCTACACCGAAGTGAAGAAGCAATGCTTTGGCAGTCATGTGGCACGAACAGGATGTACGAGGCACATCAGATATAAGACATGCAGAATCAAGATCCTTTCTCAGTTAAAAAAAATCTATTGAGTATCCACAATCTTTTGAGGAAAAGTCATCATACTGGTCATTCAGACACTTATTTTCTCCAGTATTGGATCTTTCATAGATTAAACATGCCTGAAACATTCTCCGTCGAAGTGGGGGTACTATAGATTGGGAAGTTGTTGACAGAGACATTGTGAAGAAACTTGAGTCTGGAGAAGCAGTAGCTTTGATTTGTGAAAACTCTGATTGTGATTTGGGTGCATTTTCAAAAGCACAATGGGTGCAGGAGATGAAATCTGATTCTATTTTGAAAGAAGTGCTTTCTTTAAATAAGAATGTAATGTAATGTAATGTAAGAGACATTTCTATAGCGCTTCTTTCACTCCAAGGAGTATCTTGGCGCTCACCCAACCCAGATGGAGGAGTTGGAGGGAAAAGGATGACTTACACTCTACACCACAAATTATACCAGAGCCCTACATGTCGCATCGGGCAAAGAGAAGATCCAGGTTTTTAATGCCTTCCTGAAAGAAGTTTCTTGGGAGAATGAACGTAAAAAGAGCGGGAGCTTATTCCAGGCCTTGGTGCCTAGTACAAAAAAGGATTTACCACCTTTTGTAGCCAGCTTGAATTGGGGGGGTGTAAGTAGATTCTGACTGGCAGACCTCAGACAGCGCTTCAGGTGATATCTTTTGAACCCATTGCATATATATTTTGGGCCTTGCTGGTGAAATGCCCTAAAGGTAATTATAAGAATTTTAAACAGAATTCTTTTGCCTATTGGCAGCCAATGAAGGATGTTAAGTGCTGCTGAGGCTGAAGACCTTCGGGGCCAACGCAGTACAAGGCGGGCCGCCGCATTTTGGACCATTTGTAACCTGTGGAGGATGGTTTTGTTGGCTCCAGCATATAGGCCGTTACAATAATCCAGCCTAGAACTTATTAAGGCCACTGCGACTGTTTTCCTCGCCGATAACGGAATGGAGCACCACGAGAAAATATGGTGTCTATTGGAGTTAGACCATATTGGAAACTCTTGGATGAATTATCAGTGTGCAATCATGATGTCATTATAAGAGGTGATAGGTTTGTACCCCCAAGTGGTCTTCGTGTTCATATTTTTAAACTTGCCCATGAAGGTCATCTTGGCCAAGGGATGACTATTAAGAGGATCAAACAGTAGTTTTGGTGGCCAGGTATGGAGGATCAGATTAGAAAATGTGTTGAAAGTTGTGTCTTGTGTAAAGAAAGTGAGAAGAGACTTAAAGTTGGCGCTCAAAAGTGTGTTGATCATATTACTGATCCAGGCAAGGCTTGGCATACTATTTGCTTAGATTTCATCGGTCCACTTGCTGAATTTTCTGGTGATATGCGGTTTGCAGTAGTCATTGTTGATGTTCATTCGAGGTGGTTGGTTGTTAAGTTTCTGAATAACATTACTACTAAATCCACTATTGATGTACTGGAAAAATTGTTCCTTGATGAAGGTGTCCCTCATATTTTGTTGACGGATAATGGTACGCAGTTGACTTCTGGTGAAATGCGTTGTTTTCTTGAAAAGTGTGGCATTAAACATTCTTGTACTTCTTTATACAATCCCATGGGTAATGGTATGGTGGAGAGGGTCAATAGATTGGTGAAAGGGACATTACAGTTAGCTTTGGTAAATCGTCTTCCACCGAGACATTTGATTGATGAAATGTTGTGGGCATATCGTTCTATTGAACATAGTGTTACTCACCTTGTACCTTTTCAAGTCATGAGAGGGCGGTTACCCGGTTCTAGGTTAGTTCCAGCATGGCTTAAAGATTGGGTTTTATCTGGAGGGGAGTCTCCTTGAAGCTTTTTCTGATTCTAAATTTAGGATTGGAGATTGGGTAAAGGTGAAGAGTGGAAGGGTTAAGGGTGGTCTCTCTGAATTTTCTGATCCTCAGCGAATCATTAATGTTCGAAAACATTTTGTGGTTCTTGAAGGTGGGCAGAAGTGGAATTTAAGGAGGGTTGCTCTTTATCAAAGGAGGTGTTCTGTGGTCAGACAGGCTAATGACAATGAAGGATGTTCTGGTGCTATGTTCATTCCTGATCATCATCTTAATGTTGAAACTGAGAAGGTGGGTCAGTTGGTTGATGAACAGAATGGTTCTGATGAACATAACCCTATTCCTGATTTTGCTACAAGTTCAAGATCTAGCTTGGACACTTCTGTAAATGTAGCTCCCAGAATCCGCAGACCTCCTGTTTACTTGCAAGACTATGTAACTGTACAATTTCCTTAAATGATTTTGTTATTTTGATAATGTTGTTTCTTTGTTTTAGCTAGTTTAGTTTTTCTCTATTCACTTCTTTCTGTCTTTCTTTTCTTTTTCTTTTTAAAGAGGAAGGATGTGTTGTGATGTTATATTTAAATAAAGCTTCATCTTACCTTGTGACCTCATGTTAGAATTACCTTATCTGTACATTCCTTAGAATGTGAGGCAGACGACACTCGATTGGTGGCAGGTGCTACTTGACCGTCGAAGCTGTCGGATGTAGGTTACCTCTGAAATAAACTTCATTCATAATTCAACTCACAGTGTGTCTGGAACTTCTTCAAATGCGTCTTAACACTCACCTTAAGTCCAGAAGATTCGTCCCATTAGTCGCTGTTGAGTGCCCAAATGCAATATATGTTTTTCCTACATAGGTTAACATCACACCGAAGTGTTTCAATTACGATTTAAAGTAACACAATCACCCGACGCTGAAAAACACACCTCTGCATCCAGACGCCGCAGTACCTCCCGAGGTGACCTATTAGTGCTGCCTTGGACCTTGCTCTATACTCACCTTAAATCCTGGGGAAAGATTCCATAAGTCATTTTTTACATAACCTGATGCAACATATGTTTTCTCCAACGCTTAGCATTACCTCAAAAGGCTTTAATCGCAATTTAAAGTGTCAAAAACCTGTTTTCTTCAAACATGTTGTTTAAAAAATGCTTACCTGACTTTGATGATCTTGGGGCCTAAGGTTATATGTAAATGCGTGTTATTTTTATAAATTGGTATGGATCTCCTTATTCCGTTGTGTGATCATTTATTGACTATTGTGTGTATTTGCAGATGTCTAATACTCCTCTGATAAGCCTAAAGCTGTTTGACCACACTATCTCCTATAAGAGCACCGTGGGATTGCTAGAGCAAGCCCTAGTCCACTCGTAAGGGAATACCTGAACTCTTTGTACAGTATACCTCTTTTTGATATACTATATGGAGAGCCAGCTTCCTACACCACCCTCAACCTACACATTAATTTTTTTTAAACTCTAGAAAAAAGAAATTGTCAACAAGGAGAAATGAGGTAGCAAATTTGTTCTGCTTAGTTGGTTGCAAAGTCTGTATTTTAAAATATATTGTGTGTTTAAGGCACATGCTGCAGAGATCTTTGTGTGCCCAGTAAATCTCAGGGAATAATAATAATGGTAAGATAACTCTGGAGGTTAACGCATTTGCTGGAGAGATCTGTCTTTTGTCTAGTACCAGTAGAAGGGAGGGTTATTATATCTCCTGCAAAGCACATCATGTGACGCACACACAACAGATTTTTATTTCATGTAGATCGGTAAGTGGGTTACTGCTTTTAACACAGGAATCCTTTTTTCTTATGTAACACATACTGTACATTGATTTAAACATATACGATTTATTATGAAAGTTTAATGTGTAAGTGTGATGTAAAGCGCTCTGACACCCTGCATTGGGATGAGTAGTGCTATACAAGAAATACAACAAAATAGTGGTACATTGTTATCTGTGTACATACTAGGATAGACCAACACATCTGACATTCTTATGTTAAAAGTGTATGGATATCTTTTATTTAAGGGGACTGAACAAAGTCAAAAGCATGCCTCTCTTAAGTACTAGTAAAGTCATAAGCTGTGTGCATTTGTTTCCCCTCCATTGCATTTGCATCAAGGCGTGAGGCTGCAGATACTTGCCAGCCTGGAAACTTGAACAAAAGGAGACTTGATGGCCCCTTAACTTCAGCCTTTGTTTTTGGCCCGGCTGGAATTTAAAATAACAAAGCCCTGTCTCCTGCCCATTGCTGCGTGGAACTAAGGCAGACAACCTGCCTGCTCTGCTGAGTGTATATTTCACTGGGGAACAACTTATTGGCAGGGTGGACGGCGTCCAACCTGTGAAAAGAGTGGGTAGACACAGTATACCTGCATGTTTCCAGACTTGTGCCATGCACTGCTGCATTGAGTAATGTTTATTAGAAGTGATTTCTGCCTCCATCCCCACCACCCTGATGACGATGGCAGCCCCCCCAATACTTGAATCAGAAACATAGCCCTGGATCGATCTTCTGAGTCTATGCAGTACAGAGGAATAATCTGCATATTCTAATGACCGCCCCTCCAGGTCAAGGCTTCATCCTACTTCAGTAGCTTGTGGGCCTATAGTCTGGGGGGAGGTTTTCAGACAATATCGTCCGGCGTCTAGGGTGTGACTTCCGGTAACTCAGTTTCCGAAGTATCATTCTCGAATGCTGGTGAACCCTCTGACCTGTCAGCGCCCGTTCCACTTTTACTCGAGATGGGGCTGGTTGCCTTCTGGCTTTGTTTCACAACTGCCTGCAGTCGTTTTTGGCAATCTTGACTGACGGAGCTCTGGACCCAGCTTTGCTGCTATGAGGACTCTGTTGAGGTGGTGCTGGAAACAAGTGGCAATGCTCTTGTGGTCGTCGAGCGTCCAACCATTCCCATGCCTCCTAAGGTGTGGAGAAAATCGGGAACCCCCTTGATGGCCACTCAGTCGCGCTGGGAATAGCATGTGGCATATGGCAGTTGAAGTTGGCGAAGCTTCTTTTGAACAGCTAAGAAGGATGCTCTGTTGCATTGGACTTCCCTGGTAGAGTCCGGAAAGATCAGTATTATACTATTATCAATCTGCAGATCGTGTTTTTGGAGGGCTTGTTGCAGTATATAGTCTCTGTCCCTGAAATGCAGAAGGCGGGCCACTATCGGCCTGGGAGGGTCTCCAGGTCTAGGCGGTCTTGCTGGGACCCTAGGGGCGCTATCCAGAGCATAGAAGGGTGACAGTCCCTCAGGGGCCACTTTTATTCTGAGCCAATCCTCCAAGAAGCTCACCATATTCCTGCCCTCTGTCGTCACCGGCACTCTGATCATTCGTATATTATTTCTGCGGAACCTTCCCTCACTATCTTCAGCTCGCACTTCAAGCACCATTACTTTGGTCTCCAATTCCGTTTTCTGCAGCGTAGTCACCGCCTCTGGTAGCTCATCCAGTACTTTCTCATTGGTTGCGACCCGTTCCTTAAGTTTCCAGTGATCTTCTTTTAAGAGGATTAAGTCTGTACCTATTGCATCAATTTTCACCGCCAGTAGTTCCCTGGAGGCCGTGATCGTCTGCATGATATTAGCCAGCGTAGGTCTCAGGGTAACCGAGTTCTTTCCAGCTTCCAGCACTACTTTGTCGTCGTCAGACTGGTTACCAGGGGTGTCGGTCTTGAGGACAGCATATCCCCTTTTTTCTGCATTCCCCCCATCTTCCTGGCCAGTGTCGGATCTGCCACTTCCGACACCAGGTAATCCTCTAAAGAAAGAAGGCAATTCTGCTGCGCTGTGGTTGTTTGTCATGTTAAGTGTGCCTTACTAACTGCACAGGTCAGTACTGTGTAAGGTATCAGGGTGCCCTGGGTCATAGAGCAGGCCTCACCAATGCCGCTTCAGTGACCACTAAAGGGACCGACCTTTGTGCTCTTGACCATGTTGAGCTTCGCAGTGAATGCTCATGAGAAGTTCCACTGCATGCGCCCAGATCTGCCACCACTTGAGTCGGTCCTGCAAGGTATTGGATCAACAAATTCTATAAAGATGAGGATTAAAATCGAACTGAAAAAGTAGTTGTACAAGGGCAATCGTTTTGTTCATTGTGCCTTGAACTAATGTGTAAATAACTGTACAGTGTTGGCAACGTATTTTGTTTATTGATATTGCGGTGCCGCCTCACTGTGCTTTAGCCAAACCCTTGTTGTTTTTTCCTCAACGGCAAATCTTCATACCTACAAAGTCTTCTTGAGAAACTGGAGGTGCCCTTTCCCAAATACAGTTTCCATTATCTATTTAGTACTTTTAAGATTGCAAAATAACAAACTGAGGGTGAGTGTTTGATTTGCTTAAGCTCTCCGTCCATCATCCCCTTTTGTAACGCTTTGTTCGCCCTAAGTTGGCAGGGTGTGCTCAGACATGGAGCCATCATTTCTCTGTAAATTAATGATGGGTGTCCTACCCTCAATAGGGGAGGACAACATTCATTGTGACATGGCAGCCCCTTGGCAGATGGGCCACCAGATGAGAGGTTTACACAACCAGGGGCAGCATTGGCTCCACTTGTGTAAACATGGCCCTTAGGCCAACTCTGAACAGGGCAGGGGAATGGCAAGTTTGGAAAGGTGAAAGTGCAGCAGGGTTATGATGATTCTCCCACTCCGTCAAACTTTAAGTGATTTCTTTAGTTTTCAACTTTGTCTTTGCTCCTTGTACTACAGCATGTGGTGTGTGTCTGTATATAGTGCTAAAGAAAATATCAAAAAGGATCGGATAAGCAGGAAGGGATTGTAGGACAGGCTGGAGGTAGTTTAGGCATATCTGATTGAGGTCAGAGAAACAGGGCTGCAACCCCTCCACCACTACATGTACAAAATAAACAATTCTTCCTTCAACAAAACCCAAACATGTATATACATCCGTGTGCGCGCACACACATACATTCGCCTGCCTACGAAAGTGCAAAATAAATGTCAACAACTCAGGCATTGGATATTGCATCTTATTGCTACCATTTTAATTTCAATTTTAAGCCTCCAACTCCTCAAGGGCAGTTTCGAATCTCACGAGTTTGCCTTGTATCAAAATAACTATTCCCCCTCCTAAGATGCTTGTGAAACTTTGGCCTCCTTTATCTAAGAGATCGAGGTCATTCATGACTGTATTTTCCATCTTATTTCATCCTGTCCCATGCAGAATCATTACAAGCCTTCACCCCTCGTATCCTAGTTCTCCCAAGGATTTAGGAAGAGGAGATATCTTCCTTGCTTACCGCCTGAAAGGCAATCTCTCCAGATGATGTCTGTACAGTCCGGTCTTTGAAAATCTTTATCTTCGGTTGTTACACCTGCTTTCTAACTTCATCCTTCTAAGGAAGAGAGTTACGACTTGAAAAGGATGTTAGTCCTTCACAAGAAATAAGTCTGCAACATTCTGTGGGAACCAAGCACCCAATAGTAGCACTTGACTCTGTCTGGCTAATGAAGCAGAGCAGTGCAAGGCCTATTCGGCAGGTGGTGTGGGCTAGTACCCCCAGTAGTAAAGTATGGTACTCATTAAGAGTTTGGCAGGTGGCCCACCAGACCGCCATGCCAGCGAGGTTAGGCACCTCTCCCCTGGTAGAATAGAGCCTGTAACGCGCTGTGGAGAAGAGTGTTGCCGGTGGCAGAGGCAGCCTCCATTCACTTAGCGGTTTTTAAACCTTATATCACTGCACTGCTCGCGCTGTTGTTATAGCGAATGTTTTTATGTAGCGATTGTAGGCTATTTTAAAACGTTCAGTGTGGGTTATAGCGGGTAAACTTACTGTGAATCACTGGTATTCACCTCAGCTGCTCAGTCTTTCTCCCACTCCCGCCCCGGTCCGCCGCGTCCAATCATGGGCGTTTGATGCGGAGGGCGAGGAGGAGCCTTGCACTTCCGGGCTCAGGGAGCACAGGTCAGCGCTCTAGCGACCCCTTCCATCACTATAAATGTGCTTTGGTCAGCGACCGCGCAGCGGACGCGTGCAGCGGGCGCGCCGGAAGCGCGCCGAAGTCGAGCCAAAGTCAAGCCCGTCTGCGCCCGTTCGCGGCCGGACGGGGCGCGGGGCCACAAACCCTGGCTCTCCTACAACAACCACTATTAGGTATGGTAGACAGGAATTGCTCGACCTCCAACCTGACACGCCAGCAGGCTGCAAACACTCCATGTATGCCCTGTCGCTAAAAAGGTGCACCTTATGTACTTTTGTTCCGATCAGTCATGTCCCAGCCACCAGTATGGGTCATACCATTAAAGCAGCCTTGCTTAACTGTAGATCCTTACGTAAGCACCGCATAGAAATTTTTCATTTACTTGAGGACCAGAACCTCAACATCCTATTCCTTACGGAAACTTGGCTGGATGATTACTCAGACCCGGATATAATTCAGGCCCTCCCCCCCCGGATATGCCCTTTCCAGACTGGATAGGAAAGACGGCAGAGGTGGTGGCATTGCCATCGCTACTAAAGCCCCTTTAGTATGCACCTTATCTCCCATCCTGGTTGACCATAGTGAAGCTGGCTCTTTCACGATTAACACCGGTCCCAACCACTCTATATCTGGCATCCTGATATATCGGCCTCCTGGAAGGCTATTTGATTTTACTTCCACCCTCATGGAAGCCATAACCCACCTAGCACTAAGGAAGTCTCGCTTATTATTGCTAGGAGATCTCAATGCCCATTTTGAAGACCCCTTAGATAATGATGCGACTGATATTAAATCTGAGCTTCTTTCGGTACAGCTGGAAATAAAAAATAAGGAGCCATCACATCAATTAGGACACTTATTAGACCCTGTTTTTGGCAACTGGAAGGGAGTTCATACCTCAGCTCCCCAACCTATACCTTGGTCTGATCATTACATCATCCCCATAACAATTCAACTTGATAGAACTGAACACTATCGTCATCAATCTCTACGTTATAAACGCAGGAAATGGAAGAATTTCTCTGTAGAATCTTTCACTAAAATTGTCCAGGATGAAGGCCCTCCTAGGGGGAATGACTGTGAGACAGTTAATAAGCATTTACATAACCGCATCACCAAGGCCCTTGACATCACTGCCCCAATTCGCACCATAACCAACGCCAGGAGAACAAAAAAAGCTGCTCCCTGGTTTAGTCAAGAACTTCAAACCATGAAAACGGCTTGTAAAAAGCTTGAAAGAGCATGGCGCCAAAAATTTTGCCCAGAAATTAAAGCCCAGTACAAAGTAGCGCAAAGAGAATATAACAAAACAATACGCCTGTCCAAGGCAGCTCATTACAACATCCGCATTTTGGAAGCAGAAAACTCCTCTAAGGAACTTTATCAAATCTACAAAGAAATCTCTATAGTGGACGCGAATCCTTCCTCCCAAAATGACTCTGTGGAAACTTGTAACAACATTGCTCAATATTTCTCAGGAAAGATTACTAACATCTATGCCAGTTTTTCCACCAATATAAAGTCGGGAATTGAATTTATTGAAACTGATAATCTCATAAGTACTCCAGTGTGCCTAGGCTCATTCGACGTTCCTCCCTTTGAAACATTGGCCAAAATGTGCAAAAACATCAAATCAGGCTCTCCTCGAGACCCTGCGCCTCCTAAAATTCTAGCTGAAGCTTTCTCTGTACTAGAACCTCATTTCAGACACCTGCTTCAAGTCTCCTTCTCCACGGCTTGCTTACCTATGGAATGGAAACAAGCTGTAGTGCTACCGATTCAAAAAAAAAGCCGAACATGATTCATGATATATTGGAGAATCTTCGCCCAATATCTTTGCTACCTTACCTTGCAAAGCTAGCTGAGAAAATTGCTAATGCCCAACTCATGGTCCATCTAGAAGCCCATAATGCTTTCCATAAATCCCAATCGGGGTTCAGATCTAACTTTTCCACAGAGACAGCTCTCCTGAGGGCTATTGAAACCCTACGGGAGGGAGCGGATGAGGGTAAGACTATGGCTCTCATCATGCTGGATCTCAGTGCCGCGTTTGACACTGTAGCGCATTCCATCCTGCTACAGTGTCTAAACAGAGCGGGGGTCACCAAAAAGGCACTGGGATGGTTGAAAGCCTTTCTTATCAACAGGAGCTTTCAAGTCCAAAGAGGGACTTTTCTCTCAGACAGTGTGGTGCTAGAACAGGGGGTGCCTCAGGGCTCTGCCCTGAGCCCCACCCTGTTTAATTTGTACATGGCTCCCCTGGCAGAAGTGGTGCAATCGTTCGGCGTAGAGCTTGTCTCTTACGCCGACGATACGCAACTTCTAATATCACTGTCACAAGCCCCTTCTCTGGAAGCAGACAACTTCAATGCTTGCATGTGTAAGCTTGCCACTTGGATGACAGAGCACTGTCTTAAATTAAATGGCACAAAAACGGAGGTTCTTATAATCGGGGGCAACAAGACAAAATGGACGAAAGAATGGTGGCCCAACTGTCTGGGTCCCTTGCCTACTCCCAACCGGGAAGCAAAAAACTTAGGTGTCTGGGTAGACAACAAGTTGTCTTTTGACAGCCATATCAAGAAAACAGTAGGCAAATGTTTTGGAGTAATGAAAACGCTCAATCGCACCTTGGACTTGCTGCCTCTGAATTCCAGGCGTACCATGACGCAGGCACTTATCACATCCCGTATTGATTATGGGAATGTGTTGCTCCTGGGCACATCTGCTAAAAACATCAAGAGACTACAGGTGCTACAAAATTCTGCAGCACGCCTGGTGTTAAGACTTCCCCGTAGAGCCCCCTCGGGACCCTCTCTGGCCTCCCTCCATTGGCTACCTATTAGCAAGAGGATTGCTTTCAAAGCTCTACTATGGTGCCATAGGATAATTCACCAAAAAGCGCCGGCTTATATGTCGGATTTAGCATCCCTGTATGAACCGAATAGATCCCTTAGATCTAAAGGAATGGGCTTGCTCAGTACATCACGCCCCAAAAAAGCCAGAATGGGAGGCAGGTCCTTCCGCTCACTGGCAGCCAAGCACTGGAATCTCCTTCCTACGAACATTAGGCTAGAGACTAATGAGGCCTCTTTTAGAAAGATGCTGAAAACCTTTTTATTTACTTCGTAGTGGTCCTGCTTTCTCTCCTCCTAACATGCTCTCTCCACAGCGCGGGGACACGCCGGGAGGCGTCACCAGGCGCTTTATAAACCCCTTTAAACTAAACTGCCACACCTGGGAGCCCCACCAGGCAGGCAGAAATGTTTGTGCTGTAAGTGGAGCTGCCGTTACCCTTGCCAAATGGGCACCATGTTTACTGCACCTTCTCAGCAGGGCGTTTTTTTAAAGAGTATATTACACATGGCTTTGACATACTGGGAATTTTCTCCCAGCAACTGGGGATCATTTATTTTGTTTTCTGTTGGGAACCACCAGGCTTTCAGTGACACAGTCTCAAACAGGAAAAATATACCTTGGAATGACCACCCGAGGGAAGGCTTCTGATTTACATTGACTGATGGTTTCTGCCGTCAGAAACCTGGTCCTTCAAACTTTTGTTTTTGGAACTCGCTCTTTATTGAGTTTATTTATTGCAGAATATTGTTCCAGGAATATATTTTATATAGAGCTAAATTATAAAAACTAAAACTTAAAACAAAATCCCCAGCCAACCAGACATTTACCTTTTTAGTCGTAACATTATAGGCATATAGATTATACATAGAATGCAGCCGAAAGGAGATCCACCGAAAACACCAGAACATTTCTGGACTCAGGTGAAACATTGCTCTCCATTAGACAACCACCTGATGGTACAAATTCACCAGTGTGCTCAGACCAGCATGAACCTAGGACATGAAACCCTTATTATGTAGCGTCTATTAAAACTCATTAATGTTCCACAAGACATTCAAGGGGCTGGTCATCCCATTTAGCTGCAGTGGCCAACAAGACTTTATCCCAGTAGGTTATGTCAGCAGCCTTACCTCCCTGGCTGTGTTGCACTTTGTAAGTAGCAACTCAGCACATATCTTGCATATATAGGTTATCAACGTATTTAGCGACTGCCCTCAGGCATTAAACACAAGGCTGGTGTCAATTTTAGAAGAACTCGAGCAGACCTGATGGGTTGTGGCTCTTTTACTTTGGTGATGGGGCATTGGCACGTGCGGGTTAGCTCAAGTCTGGCACCTGGCCTATGGGTAGACTGAGAGCGCCTCTGATTGGCAAGGTGGGCCATCGGCCGATGGGCCTCTGCCGATGGGCCTCTGCCTGAGGCCAGTTAGCGGGCAGGTGTTTTGGTCTACTAAGGACTGGTGTACCCTTTGAAAGCTGTTACAGCCTTCACACACATGGCCCCATGCATGTGAAGTCAGGCCAGAGGGCTAATGTCAGGGGCAGAGTGACAGTGGGTTGCTCGACTGTCACAGCAGGAGGTGTGCCTGCCCTCTGGCTCCCTCCAGGTGTGACAGAGATTGCAAGGAGCTGCTGATGGGAAGCCATTAGCACTTACTATTTTGAGGTATATGGGTGCATCGTCTTCCTTTTTCAATATTGATACATGAAGAATAATTCAAGATCTTGAACTGTGATTTTAAGTTATCCTTTTATTCATGATTTTCATCATTTTTTCAAGATGTTGCAATATTCGGTATCTGATTATCGACAGCTGACACGTGTTTCACCCTTACATGGTCATCAGGATCAGGGCTTCCTCAAGGCTTTTACAATTGGTAATAGCAGTTCTTATTTTGTTTTTCTATTTCAGGTGTAACTCATATTTTCGCTTAGCTCTGTTAGTCGGAGGTAAAGATTTGGTTGCAGTCTGTTGCGCTGCTCCCTTGTCTACAATATCCCAGTTAGCAAATGGTTCTATTTATATTTATATTGTAAATATAAATACATATTTATATTAAATATATATATATATATTCCTTACCGTGATCAAGGCAGAGCGCCGAAACGTTGGTGAAAGGAATCGGTGCTGCTTTTAAACCTGAAATAAAGACCTGCCAGCAGTATTGGGCCTCACGTCGTGTTGCTTTCGTGGTGAAATAATGGGCTGCTCCGTGCCTATTTTGTGAGGCCACTCTGCAGGGTCAAGCTCCAGAACGGGGAACTGTTTGTGTGTTTAAATTGAGGAGCCTGATCCACTCGCGCTGCAAACCTAATGAGGAAATGCCACTGAGTGAAAAAAGCAAGCGCGAGGAAGAGATTCTATGCAGGGGACCTCCTGCAATGATCGTGCTGCTGAACGGACTTTTGTTCAAGTTGGTGAAAAAATGCTAAGTATTTCACTTTGCTTCCAATACATCTGACTTTTCCAGGAATGCCCTCTAATGAACTGTGCCTGTGATGTTGAAAATTAATTCCACTTGGATGAAAGAAAATCGGAGGAATTCCAGCAGAAAGGCAAACACTTTTCACAGTGCACTATGGGACCTGTAGGAATGTAACAACAGTCATGTGATGTACTCATTTTTTAAAAAAGCGCGCCAGGGCACACCTGCTTCCAATAGATTCCTTACCGTGATCAAGGCAGAGCGCCGAAACGTTGGTGAAAGGAATCGGTGCTGCTTTTAAACCTGAAATAAAGACCTGCCAGCAGTATTGGGCCTCACGTCGTGTTGCTTTCGTGGTGAAATAATGGGCTGCTCCGTGCCTATTTTGTGAGGCCACTCTGTAGGGTCAAGCTCCAGAACGGGGAACTGTTTGTGTGTTTAAATTGAGGAGCCAGATCCACTCCCGCTGCAAACCTAATGAGGAAATGCCACTGAGTGAAAAAAGCAAGCGCGAGGAAGAGATTCTATGCAGGGGACCTCCTGCAATGATCGTGCTGCTGAACGGACTTTTGTTCAAGTTGGTGAAAAAATGCTAAGTATTTCACTTTGCTTCCAATACATCTGACTTTTCCAGGAATGCCCTCTAATGAACTGTGCCTGTGATGTTGAAAATTAATTCCACTTGGATGAAAGAAAATCGGAGGAATTTCAGCAGAAAGGCAAACACTTTTCACAGTGCACTATGGGACCTGTAGGAATGTAACAACAGTCATGTGATGTACTCATTTTTTAAAAAAGCGCGCCAGGGCACACCTGCTTCCAATAGATTCCTTACCGTGATCAAGGCAGAGCGCCGAAACGTTGGTGAAAGGAATCGGTGCTGCTTTTAAACCTGAAATAAAGACCTGCCAGCAGTATTGGGCCTCACGTAGTGTTGCTTTCGTGGTGAAATAATGGGCTGCTCCGTGCCTATTTTGTGAGGCCACTCTGTAGGGTCAAGCTCCAGAACGGGGAACTGTTTGTGTGTTTAAATTGAGGAGCCAGATCCACTCGCGCTGCAAACCTAATGAGGAAATGCCACTGAGTGAAAAAAGCAAGCGCGAGGAAGAGATTCTATGCAGGGGACCTCCTGCAATGATCGTGCTGCTGAACGGACTTTTGTTCAAGTTGGTGAAAAAATGCTAAGTATTTCACTTTGCTTCCAATACATCTGACTTTTCCAGGAATGCCCTCTAATGAACTGTGCCTGTGATGTTGAAAATTAATTCCACTTGGATGAAAGAAAATCGGAGGAATTCCAGCAGAAAGGCAAACACTTTTCACAGTGCACTATGGGACCTGTAGGAATGTAACAACAGTCATGTTTCCAATAGATTCCTTACCGTGATCAAGGCAGAGCGCCGAAACGTTGGTGAAAGGAATCGGTGCTGCTTTTAAACCTGAAATAAAGACCTGCCAGCAGTATTGGGCCTCACGTCGTGTTGCTTTCGTGGTGAAATAATGGGCTGCTCCGTGCCTATTTTGTGAGGCCACTCTGTAGGGTCAAGCTCCAGAACGGGGAACTGTTTGTGTGTTTAAATTGAGGAGCCAGATCCACTCCCGCTGCAAACCTAATGAGGAAATGCCACTGAGTGAAAAAAGCAAGCGCGAGGAAGAGATTCTATGCAGGGGACCTCCTGCAATGATCGTGCTGCTGAACGGACTTTTGTTCAAGTTGGTGAAAAAATGCTAAGTATTTCACTTTGCTTCCAATACATCTGACTTTTCCAGGAATGCCCTCTAATGAACTGTGCCTGTGATGTTGAAAATTAATTCCACTTGGATGAAAGAAAATCGGAGGAATTTCAGCAGAAAGGCAAACACTTTTCACAGTGCACTATGGGACCTGTAGGAATGTAACAACAGTCATGTGATGTACTCATTTTTTAAAAAAGCGCGCCAGGGCACACCTGCTTCCAATAGATTCCTTACCGTGATCAAGGCAGAGCGCCGAAACGTTGGTGAAAGGAATCGGTGCTGCTTTTAAACCTGAAATAAAGACCTGCCAGCAGTATTGGGCCTCACGTAGTGTTGCTTTCGCGGTGAAATAATGGGCTGCTCCGTGCCTATTTTGTGAGGCCACTCTGTAGGGTCAAGCTCCAGAACGGGGAACTGTTTGTGTGTTTAAATTGAGGAGCCAGATCCACTCGCGCTGCAAACCTAATGAGGAAATGCCACTGAGTGAAAAAAGCAAGCGCGAGGAAGAGATTCTATGCAGGGGACCTCCTGCAATGATCGTGCTGCTGAACGGACTTTTGTTCAAGTTGGTGAAAAAATGCTAAGTATTTCACTTTGCTTCCAATACATCTGACTTTTCCAGGAATGCCCTCTAATGAACTGTGCCTGTGATGTTGAAAATTAATTCCACTTGGATGAAAGAAAATCGGAGGAATTCCAGCAGAAAGGCAAACACTTTTCACAGTGCACTATGGGACCTGTAGGAATGTAACAACAGTCATGTTTCCAATAGATTCCTTACCGTGATCAAGGCAGAGCGCCGAAACGTTGGTGAAAGGAATCGGTGCTGCTTTTAAACCTGAAATAAAGACCTGCCAGCAGTATTGGGCCTCACGTCGTGTTGCTTTCGTGGTGAAATAATGGGCTGCTCCGTGCCTATTTTGTGAGGCCACTCTGTAGGGTCAAGCTCCAGAACGGGGAACTGTTTGTGTGTGTATATATATATATATATATATATATATATATATATATATATATATATATATATTTATTGTAGATATATATTGTCAATATATTATATTTAAAATAATAAAATAAAATATATATATTGTAAATATATAAATAAAATATATATTGAAAATACATTTATATTAATATTTATATTGTAGAGAAGGAAGCAACGCAACAGACAATTAGACATCTATTTCAAGCATATTTCCCATTATGTTTTTTTTTGCCATTCACTGTGGACCTGATAGGTTTCAATTCCCACTTCTTCATGCTGATTGATATGTAGGTTGGTGTTTCGGAATTGATGTGTCAGTATAACTTGAATTAGTGTTCTGTTGAGGAGGTAAATGCTTAGCCAACTACAGGGCTTTGAGCACTGCTGCGTGAATGATGGTGTTAGCTGTGTCTCATAAGTACTGTTGTTGTACCGTGATGTGTGACAGTAGCTCTAACTGGATGTAGCGTTGAGGTGGCAAATGCTTAGGCGACTGCATGAGCCATGTCCCAATGCATGATGTTGGCAGGAACTGTGTCTAGCTTGTTCAGCTGACATAGCACACAGTAAGAGTATAACAGGAGTTGGGTGTTATGTTGAGGTGGCATATGCTTGGCAACCTCTATAGGTTTGAGCCATGTTTTGCACATGTAGCTGGGGTTTGTGTTTAATGAGTGCTCTTTGTATGTCCTAGATGTTCTGCTCCTTAAAATTGTGCAGATGTAGGGTTTATCTGTGGGAGAGATGCACAAGGAGAGGGAGTGCTGGTCCAAGGCTCACAAGAACAAACAAGAGTCATCTTTCTAACCTTTGGACACCAAACAAGTAAGCATCCTGTCACCGTCTGCCCTCCACCCTAAATGTTGGTCCAGTGAAAACAAGGAAACCCATGTGTGGAACCAACCTGCCCAAAAGAGGTGCCTGAACCGCCTACCCTCTGGAAGTGCAGTTTTCTATGTCCGCCATGGCCGCAGTGAGCATCCAGGTGAGCTTTGCGGGTGGAAGGCTGATATGAAAATCCATATGTATGACGTATAGGGACTTGGATCAAGTGTCTCTCTATGACCCAGACTGGCCCACACAACTTGCAAAGGGTTTCTCCACCACTAATAAAATGGGGTGACGCGTTTGCTAATATAACTCATTGAACTCGAAAAGTGGCAGCGCACTTAATTTTCCCAGCTACCTTCGTGAGTATCTGTTAATAGCTACACTCCTGAGACCTCCTTTAGGGTGACCAACCGTCCGTAAATTTCACAGACCGTCCGTAATATGGACCTCACGTCCATTGTCCGTGAGGATCCTTTTTACGGACGCCTTTTGTCCGTAATTTTGGATATTGCAGGGAACAGATGGGGCTGCCTCGCACTCCTCCTCGGAGCACAAGTAGCCTCCACCCGCCCATTGTCATACTGTATGCGGCTGATTGCCACATACGGAATGACAATTGGCCAGTTTGGAGTGTTACTTACTGCATGAGGTGGCCTCCTCCTGCCATGGGCTGGGGGAGATGGAAGGAATATGCAAACGCACCAATGCTGCTACCATTCCAGTTCATGAAAAAAAGCTAGTGAAACAAGTTGACAAGCATTTACAATGCAATGGTCTCGGCATTATTAAAGGTAGAGCTATTGGCATTGCTCATGACTTTTTTTTGTAATCATAAATAAATGGCATTGTCATTTACAATGCCAATAGCGTAATCGCTCGCAAATGCATGACCTATTGCATTTACACCCACACAGAGCCACACACACAAAGCCATCCACACACACATACAGAGCCACCCACACAGAGTCACCCACACAGTCATTCACATAGAGCCACCTACACAGAGTCACCCTCACACAGACAGAGCCACCCACACAGAGCCACCTACAAAAAGCTATCCACACAGAGCCACACACACACACACATAGCCACACACACACACACAGAGCCCCACACACACATACACACACACAGAGCCACACACACACACAGAGCCACACACACACACAGAGCCACACACACACAGAGCCACACACACACACAGAGCCACACACACACACACACACACAGAGCCACACACACACACACACACAGCCACACACACACACACAGAGCCACAAACACACACATACAGAGCCACACACACACAGAGCCACAAACACACACACACACACACAGAGCAACTTCTAGAATTAACAAAGTTTCAAAAGACGAATATCCTTTTTGGACTGTGGTCACTTGCTTGCACAGTTCAAGAATAAAGCAAATGTGTTCATATCAGTTCCTATGAAGTTCCCCCCATTTTTTAGGAGAAGGCAATAAGAGAAAGTGGAAAAACAGGCAGATGTTTTTAGAGCTCCAGAAACTTCAGAAAAATTCTGACATTTGAATTGAAAGCGACGAAGATCATCAAACAGAGTTTTTACAGGCCAAAAATTGAAAATGTAGGTCCTCTCTGAGTGAACTTGAAATCTGGATTAATCATTTGCATGAATATTTAGAGTGCCTTCATTATGAATTATTTTTTCTTACTGTTCGAACTACATAAATCCACAACTTAAAGAGAAATGTTCTTGCCATGCAAACAAAACTAATTTCTCCCTCACAAAATGGCCTCTTAGACTGTCTTACAACACAAAATGTTTTTTTTTAAAAAAAGGTTTTTGGCAATATCTACAAAACAATACCTGTGTATAAAGATTTTGATAGTAAAGCCCCTTTATTGAAATACACACCTTTGCTGCCCATCAGTTCAGGATAGCGCGCATGCGAATGTGGGTGAGTCCAGATATGTAACTTGGACAAACAAGACTCGCCTTTATCAGGCCGCTGTGCCTGACAGGGTCCCGAGTTACACTAGTCACAGGCCCCATATTCTTATAGTTTAGTAACATTTATATGACAATTAAACACTACAGTGGCTCTGCTTGAGAGCTGATTGTACATGCCAAAATCTCTACTGAATGCTAAAACAACTGTTGGGTAGGATGAAAGCAAATTAAGTTAAGATTCGACTTCCCCACTACCACCAACAGGATCCATGAAGTCTTTATGGCTGAGCGAATAAAAATGAGAAAGCTGATTCTGAAACCTTCAATCTTAAAAACGTATGGGGGGGAAGGTGGATCTACCATCATCCCAAGAGGAGGTGATTATTGATACAGATGGCTGAGTTGAGGAGTTGATTTCGGACAACTCGATCCTTTTAGTTCACCTAGGAGAAGAGTTTAGATAGCAGGTGTTCAATAGCTCAGAACTCTCCACGATGACAAGACTCATAGCACAGCTGCCCACTGTTGTCCCTTTGGTTTCTAATGAATAATGAATTTTGTGAGTGAAAATGTGGACGTTACGCATTTTTCAAGTAGTCATTGATGCAGGATACAGGCAGCAGAACATATACTATGTACAGCGGACAAAGTGATGTTCTAGTGTGATCCTGCTCGAGTGCTCCTCTCAATTTCACTTCTTTTGAATTCATATGAAATGTAATCAAGTCACAATTTCTGGCCCCCAGCCCTCAGCTCCCCCCCTGCCCAGTCAACTCTGCGAAGAGCCTGGGTGTTATTATTTCCAGTGACCTATCGATGAGGCCCCAAATTAACTCTGTCACTTCGGCCTGCTTTTATCACCTTCGCAGAATTGGGAAAATCCGAAGGTTTTTATCTTCGGAGGCTCTCATCCTTGTAATTATGGCCCTGGTCACCTCACGTATTGATTATGCTACCTGTCTGTACGTGGGGATCCCTGCATACCACCTTCACTGGCTCCAGCTGGTACAAAACCAGGCGGCCAGACTGGTCTTTCAACAGCCCAAATCCCAACATGTTAGGCCCTTGTTGAAAAGACTACACTGGCTCCCGGTAGCGTACCGCTGCATTTTTAAAATGGGATGCACTGTTTTCAAATCTCTATCCGCTTCTGCCCCTGCCTTTATTTCTCTCAGCCTCCACCCTCACGTTCCCTCACGGCACCTTAGGTCCGCTGCTCACAATCTCTTGATCACTCCCAGGTTTAAACGGAAGAAACACGGTGGTGCCTGCTTTTCTTTCCTTGCTCCTTCTACCTGGAACTCCTTTCCTCTCTCAATTCGGCTCACCCAGGACTACATCTCTTTTCGTAAATACCTGAAAACTCATCTGTTCCACCTAGCTCACGATTAGCCCCTCTTACCCTCCTGCGTCCTTTCTCCACCTGTCTCTGAGCGCCATGAAACCAATTTGTGACCGTGCGCGGTAACAAGTATTTTTAACATAACATAACACAAGGGTGCTCATAACCAAAAAGGACTATGATGACATTGGGAGAGAGTTACCGATGGAGAGTGTGAAATTAAGTAGGGATAATTATACAATCACATCAGTAAGTGCCCCACCTCCTCAAAAGGTTGGAAAAAGTGGTGGTTAGAACACTGGGTATAAATCGAAGAAGGGCGTGTTTCCTCCCTTCAAACATGGCCACCGTGTATGCTCTAAAACAACCATGGATCTGGATGCCTCATGCCTATATTAATATATGTTAGAGGATGGTGTGATTAGTGCTTTCAAGGCATACATTTGGATAAGATATAAACTGGAACTGATGTCTTGGGGCGTGCAGCCAAATGTTTCCATTCAAGATCATTCATAAGCGGGGTGCGAAAGCTAGAAAGAACTGAATCAGGAGGAACCACCACCAGGAGTCCGTGTGTTGCAGTTGCCAGAAGTTACTTGGAGCTGATCATTGTGATGGTGTTGTGATTTTGTTTTAAATACAAAGATAGGTTAGGGCCACTACTCAAACTGAAGGTGCGTAATGTGAACGTTCGCGAGGTTGGGCAACCAGTTAAATGCCCCCACTCAAAAAATAGTTTAAAAGTATTTGTTATGTATGTCCCTTTTTTGCAGAACCCCCCTGAGGAAAAAAATACAAATGGCATTCTCCCCAGAATAAGTAGTAAACTGAAGCCTACAAGATCCAGTGAAAGGACACACAAGCTTCTGAAATCAGGCATCCATTTATCATTAGGCCCGAAACAAATAAATCTCGACCAGTGGCTTGTTATTTTATGGAAGTAATGCACATTTTAAGGGCTCATTACTTTATACGGTACGACAAAATAATCTTTCATTGGCCTTTTGTGTTTCAAGTCAAGTTTTTAAAATGTCAGAGACAAACAGTTACAGCAGGCCTGTAATTACTTTCAACAGAGGAGCCTTTTTACCCTCATTTCTCTGCATCCAGACAGCACTGCGAGTTAAACGCTGCAAACCCTCCCCAGGAATGGGAACAACACTGTGGCAAAATAACAAATATTCCTATAATTAAACCTTTTAATAGGCAACCATGCGACCTTTTTAATTCACTACTATTTATATATCTTTTCAGTCTTTGAGCAAACAGGTATTAACAGGCAACGGTGTGCAAAAATAGCAATTTTGAAAAAGAAAGCAGGAAATCACATCATTAATTGAATACAGTGATTGTTCTAACACATTAAACACCGATAACAGTATTCCTAAGACTCGGCATTAGTCCTCGCTGCAGCAGCGTCGTGTGCTCAGTTCAGCTTCGCACCACTATTTATTGCAATTAGACAAATTAGCGGCGTAAGCCTCGATGGGGATGCATTTCGACTGTGGGTATTCCCACTAGAAATGTTGGAAAATATGACATACTGTTTTTATTCGTCCCGCTTTTGCTCTCCGCTCGCATTATGAAGCTGCTCCCCACATTCAAGTGCTCAGAGGAAGGGAGGCAGGGCTGTTCTGGATTGGAAACTGCAGTAATTTCTGAAATGGCTAACACAACACGATTAAAACCAAATAAAAAGGGTAGGGTGTGTTTTTTTCTATTTATTTAAGAGACATGGAGAGCCTGTGACTGCTAACAAGTAAAGATGAAAAATAATAAATAACCTAATAGAGCCAACCTATCCGCTATAGTGGCAAACTGGTTAGCACAACAATTTTAAGGCATTGAACTATTTCAAATGCACAATAAAAATGCATGTAACCGAAATCAGCAGACACTGTATTGCTGACTGTCTCCAGGTGATCTGGTCCACGTGCTGCCTTGTGGGATTTGTAGTCTACTTGTTTTATTATTAAAATGTGCCCGTAATTCCCAGATGGTGTGTGATGTTAGGATTCAAGCACTGCAAGGGCTAATGGTGAAGTGGGCCTGTTGGCATCTCTGAAAATCAGTAGTAGTTTTGGTGTAATAGCAAACTGTTTTGCAAGGGGTTGTGCATTGGGTTTGATAATCCTAACGCGCAAGTCTGTCAGTTTTAGCTTTCTATGCGGCTACTGCACAAATACAGAAACAGAAACAGAAAATGAACCTAAAGTGCGGGCAGAACCTTCATACAGGTAAGCCAGAATTACTAGAACTTCAATCTCACTTCTCCTTCCAGTGGCCTGAAGCTAAGGGAGTAAGGTGGGCCGTTTTACTCCCTATGATCGGGCAAAATGCCCATCAGGACGAAAAAGCAGCAATTAAGGGAAATTCTATGCAAGCTTCCACACACTGTCCTAGTAACATGTCTAAATCTGTAATATCAGTAGTGTTGTGGTACAAGAACATATTCTCCGTGTGTTGTTGTGTGGTTTAAAGAGGGCCGCTCAAGGTCAAAAATATTTTTCGTATAGATGAATTTCCAGCTAGAAAACAAGCAATTCTAGCTTAAGGTTAGGTGCCCATGGTTACAAATTTCAAATAGATTTTTAGTTTTCTAAATGCTAAAATACACTTCCATCACAAAATTACAGTTACTATTTTACTCCTTAAAGATTCGTTTTACTCACAACTTCCAAAAGTAGGAAATAGAACACTCATATTTGAAAACGTTTTTTTGCCACCCTGGGTGTAACCGATTAGATTGCCAACTGCCAATTTGGATACATATATAAAGTACTTTCTCTTTATCTCGTTATCGTTTAGAAGTGCGTGTTAATCTGGCATATTTTTTACCTAAAGGCGGGAGGCGTTCCTGCCGTTTAACTTGGCATTGCCAGCTGCATGTGATGTTTGTGTGTGCCATCACCCGGAGGACATCAAAATGTAAGTTTCCTATTGAAATCTGATGAGCGCTGCAGCTCTCAATCTTGAAACCCAGCGAAGCCAACTTAGACATTCTTCCTTGTGAAGCTGATAAACTGAGAATCATTACATTCAATAATAGTAACAAGTAAGTAAAATTGGCAAGCTTGTTCGGGGCCGGTACATTAAACATGCAAGGTTGGTCCTACCTGCTTGAACTGCTCCTCGTAGGTCCACTCGGGGTGCCCCTGCGCCCCAGGGGGGAGAGGGGAATGCGAGTGTCCGGGCATGGGTGTAAGAGAGGGGTAAGAGACAGCCCACTCGGTGATTCTTCTCTCTTCAAATGACTGTTCCGGGTTGTAAAAGACAGCCCAGCACGGGATGGGTGTGGGAGACGGTCCAATGCACATACCGCCTCACACCCACAGACTGTGGAACAGGCAGCGCAGCGCGCTTCCTTCTGACAGGGGTGAACTCGAGACTATAAGAGACCGCCCAGGGCCACTTCTCCCGCTCAGAGGCGGTGTCGGGGGTCTAAGAGACACCCGAGAGCCACTTCTCATACTCGGAGACGGGCTTGAGTGGAAGGGACGGCCTATGCAGCTGCCTCCACACAGGTACTCTGTAGAAAGACAAAGACTGTAGGAAGAGACAGCCTCGAAAGGCCTCACTCAAACCATAGACAGAGAACGCATTTTATTAGAGAGACGGATGCCAGGGCGAAATAGACAGGTTGGTGGCGCTCTGATAAGTCTGTGGTAGGGTCACTTGTAGGAGACAGCCCCTTGCCTGTCTCTCCCCTTGTACATTGCAAGCAGTGTCTCGCCTCCGCTCCGCCCGTGGGAATCGCCCGCACTCGCAGCAGTGCAAGTTGCAACACAATAGCGCCTAGGGTGACTTCTGAGCGGAACCTGCTCTACAGACTTGTGGGGCCGGAGGGGGGAGAGAGAGGCGTCGCATCTCCGCTGTCACTCTTGGATCGGCTGCCCTGGCTCGCCGGAGCAGCCCTGCTCATCTTTAATCCGTTATCAGATCGGGACCGGTGCCAGCCTGGCAGGCGACCGATGCACAATCACCCGACCCACGGCTGCACCCGCCGCGATATAGCGCCTTGGAGCACTCCTTCGGTGCAGAGACGCCTGTCTTGTGCGGGGCACACATCACCCTGAGAGAGGGGAGGACGGGGAAAGTTTTGTATGAGGCGGAAAGTTTCCCTCCGTCCTGAGCCGGAGTCTCACAGCTCCGACAGCCACCGAAGGCTCTACCCACCCTCGTGATCACCCAGCCCGGGTAACCTCCGCTGCCAGGAGAGAGGGCACCGCCAGGGGGAGACCTCGGAAGCCTCAGTTTGTAGTGTGTGCCAGGCGAACCACAAATTGTTTAAGGAGAAGCACTGCAGCTTTGGGGTGGCGTGTGTTGCGTCAGGCTCCTGGCGGGTGCCGCACTTCCGCTCCCGTTTTATGAGGCGCAATTTGTGTGTCCATCTCCGCGTTTCCGAGTAGGATAGCGGATAATTTCAGCGTTTAAAGAATAAAAAAAACAGAGACCTTGAAAGACTTGGGCTTGAAGTGCTTTGCATTGCACGTACACCTTCATCATGGCTTTTCTTGTCTGCAAAGGACAAAAAAAACACAAGAGAGGAGCGCTCCACACGACCATGTTTCTCCGAGGCAAGGCGGAAATGCCTCGGAGAAACACACGGCCATTTTCGGATTCGGGGGTGTGTTTTGCTGTCCTGAGTGACGGACGACGTCACGAGCTAAAGAACAGCAAAAATGACGCCCCCGAATCCGAAAAAGACGGAGCCTATTTGGAGGGATGGCTCTCTCCTCCAATGGCTGGCCTCCATTTAGGAAGCCAGCCAATGGAGAACGAGCAAAAAGAGGGAGGGATAAATGCAGCACTCTAAGAATCATTAGATCTCCGACATCCGGTTTCTGCCTTACGGCAGAACCGATAGTCCTCGACCTAAAAAGAAGGGGCTAGAGTTCTTTCAGTCTCATCACTTTAGAAAAGTGCAGTTTCAATATTATATTCAACAAAGCCATGGTTGCTGCATTTTTATTTTATGCAACTAACAACCATTGCCAAAGTCAATAGTTCTGGCTTGTTGTAGGTGTAACGTTACTTGTGTTATATATCTGGATACATTGACAGAAGAGGCAAAATACCAGTCGGGCGGTACACTATGCTAAGCAGAGATTTTTTGCTAAGGTGTTTTAAGCCACACTTTTAATTACATCAAACACCCCCATTTGAGAGCCCCCCCCCCCCTTTTCATCCTGCTTAAAGCCCTGGAAACAACACCATGTCACAATCACCTCATCGCATGGCACTGTGCATCATGCATGACTCATGAATCCTCCCCCCACCCCACTCTTTGCTTTATGAACTAAAGCAAGGATGAAGTCATTGATGAGCCTCTTCTATGTGCAACTCTGCAGCCAAAGGCTCAGCTCATAATTAATAGAAAAAGTTGGGCGAGTGAGTAAGTGAAGGGATGGGTGGATGGCTGGATGGATTAGTTAAAGGGTGAAGGGATGAATGAAAGGGTGAATTGATGGATAATGAGCGAAAGGATGGATTGATGAGTGAAAGGGTGGATGATTGGTGAGTGAATGGGTTGATGGATGAGAGAAAAGGTAAAAGGGTGCATGGATAGGTGAAAAGATGATAGATGAGTGAAAGAGTGGATGATGGGCGAATGAATGGGCGGATGTGAGAGAAAAAGTAAATAGATGGATGTTTAGGTGGAAGGGTACATGGATGGGTAAAAGGGTGGATGGATGAGTGAAAGGATGGATAGATGAGTTAAAGGGTGGATGATGGGTGAGTGAATGGGTGGATGGATGAGTGAAATGATGGATGAGTGATAGGGTCAATGGATGGATTCATGAGTGGATGAGTAGAAGGATGGGTGGATGGATTGAAGGAAAGATGACTAAATGAAAGGGTCCATGGAGAGAGAAAGGGAGAGTGGATGGATGACTGAAAAGGTGAATGGGTGGAAGGATGAATTACTGGGTGGATGGATGAGTAAGTGAAAGGATGGGTGAAAGGGTAAATGGCTGGATGGATGAGTGGATAAGTGGCTGGATGGATGAGTGGATGATTGGGTGGAAGAGTGAATGGATGAGTATACGGATGTATAGGGTGAAAGGGTGGATGGATGCATGAGTGAAATGATGGACGGAAGGATACATGATGAATAGGTTTGCAAATGGATAATTATGTTTGGATGTAGATGGGATTACTTATATACTATTACGCAACCTCCTTGTGTCTGCAAAACGTACCTTTTGTACTGAAGTTTTGTCCTGAATATTGACCTCCTGTCCTGAATTTTTGTCCTGAATTTTGACCCTTTGTCCTGAATTTTTACCCTCACTGTCCTGAATTTGCACCCATGCCAGTTGGTCACCCTAACCTTCTTACTGAGACCCATCAACACTAGAATTTAGTTGACGTTTCTTGCTCGGCATTCTAGGTCTTTAGACTCCTGAATTTGCATTAGAAATGGTTGAATGGATATTTTATTTACAGGTTAAACTTCTATATAAATGCATTTGTGGTAAAGAAGGATGAAGACCACGCCGAGCAGGTAAGGAACACTTTCTTTATGTGACGGAGAAGCATGCAAAACAGACACTTCCCAGCTGGTCGAAGGATCAACTGACCATACGAGGAATGTTCCGGTTTGATGGCCGGGCGGCTGGCGTAAGTTTGTAAGTATCACAGACAGTGCCAGACTCATCGTTTTCTAGTTTTGACCTTGTCACTGATGCTAGTGTTAGCGGGCAGCTGTGACTTCCAAGTGTGTACCTCATCTGCCTGTCAAGCTGTCTTGCCCACCTTCAGTGCCGGGTACATGCAGTTTACCGCATGTAGTTTGCATAGACGATCGGGACTAGTTCACACTGAGCTGGTCCTTTTCACCACAGCAATGACTGCATTGCAGGAGGACGGCACAGTGTTGAACGCGCCAGAGAGAGCCCTGTGGTTGCTCTGCTGTGTCTCTCACGGCTGCCTCCAGAAACGGAATCACCAGCCAGAGCCAGTTAACTCACTCTCTGTAGTAAGTTGTAGTTCGGAGGCGAGTGCTCGGGTGGCAGCTATATAAGCTATATAAATATTCCATTGCCACCAGTTGAACCCGTAATACTCCGGTCCTAATGGAAGCAGCCCCTTTGAAAGTCAGCAGTATAGTATTATATTGATATAGCTCTCCCTACCAAGTGTACCTCCCTGAACCCGCGGCACCAGTATATCGTAGTGCAGCTGACTTGCTGTGGCTGCTATTAATAAATACAATGAATGCTTCCATCGTTCTGAGCTGCCTGTGCCTCTGCCTTTAGTTTCCTGTGTCGCTGAACTGTGCAGCCTCTGTCAGACTCCGTTCTGCTCATTTTTCAGTTGCATGCCATTAATGTACTTTAGTTTACTGACTTTGTACAGTTTCTAGTTGCTCAAATGGATGTAATCTTATGTTTCCCTTGCCTTCATTACGTGACTTTGCTCTCATAATGACACTTAAATTATAAAAACGTCACACACAGCAATTTGAAACCTTGGCAGCTGTGGTTACGCTGCTCAAGCAGGAGTAGTGTTCGCCGCTGGATCGTGAAAGCGCATGCGTGCAATCACACGCATGCGCACTAAACGGCCAGAAGGGCGGGGAGCTTAAAAATACATGTAGCCAAGACATGGGGTTTCCACGCATGCACATAATTATGCGCATGCGTGGAAACGCGGGGGGTGTAAAGACAGATGGGGTGGGTCTATTGATAGTACACCGGCAATATTCCTGAATGCATAGGGGAAAATAAAAAGAAATGGTGAAGCAGGGGCAATGAAAACAGCACAACCATACTGGTTATATGTTCGGTGCAAACAATGATGCAATGTTTTTACAATACCGTCTATGAAGCCCCAATGTCCTCTTTTCATGCTACAAGTCTTCACAGATTATCAGGTGCAACCTGTGGCGCAATAAATCAGTATCTCTTTGTTGTTGGGACAGCTCGATAGCAGAGCCACCAATAACAGGCCAATGGAGTGGCGCAGTGAATCTTGCCACAGAGTCTGTGTGCACACCTGCCATCAACGCTGCACATTGTAGCAGTGCCTCTAGAGCAGCAGCCCATAGCCATGATAGGTACCTTTGAATCCCTCGTCACTCATAGCTATCAGTGACGAGGTGGGCATGCTTTTTTCTGTTTAAGCTATGTCAGTCCATCCTAAAGGAAGCTGTCTTTTTTCAGGTTAAGCTATGTCAGTCCATCCTAAAGGAAGCTGTATGTAGCACATTTAGTGCTGTTTTGAACTGATGATGGGGCAGATGTTGATTCCATCAGTCAGTAGTGTCTTCCATTTTTTGACACTCTGTAGGAGCATTTGCCCAATACTACTACTGTTCTGTTCATTTCTAAATTAGATGAGCAGCGCCACCATGTGGTGGACTGTTCTAAGTATGGTGTTGACAATTAGGTGCTGGTGTCGAGCACCGGGAACCAATTAGATGCGGGTGCTGAACATCGGAAAGCACCGCCTAAAATTAAGCACTGGCCATACCATACCACATTAACCATGAAGTGTTGGTGACCACCATCTTGGGGTTAGCGGTCCAGAGATTCATGATTAGGAGAGTTAAAAACGAGTGCACCACATGGCCAAAAGGATTGTCACTAATCTAAACTTGAGTCACTGGGCACTTTATTAATTGCTTGTTGCTAGGCACAAGGCACTTTATCACTACGATTGCTGCTAAATACTGTGCATAACTTTAGCTGCTAATGATCTCAAAATCTGTTAACATTTGAAACTTGTCATACAGAAAGAGGGGGCAAAACGGGTCCAGAATTTTAACGCCTTCGATGCTCATGACGAGCTGAGCTCGTCATGCAGTACACAGGTCGTGCGCTTATGACGTGCTGAGCTCGTCATGAACAATGGGAGTAAACGATCTGCAGCACAGAGGGGGAATTGCTGCAGCAGTGATAGTGTTAAAGAATGTTTCATTATTGGCGCAATTTAGCTAAGTGACCCATTTGTGGGCATCACGATTGTTAATTGTGTTTTCTGAGACTCTAGAATTCAGTCAGCAGTGGTGAGTGATACCAAGCAGACAAGTAAGTGTCGGCAAGGTAAAACTCCCCCACTCGAGGGACACACTACTATCACTAAGTAATTACTCAGCACATCAACCAGGATCCAGCATGGTGAGAACGCCTGGGCAGACTGAAGGTCTGTTTTCATGTTGCAACTGTAAATGGGAATGCTTGCCAGACAAGGAGCCACTCATTAGTCCATTTTGTATAACTAACAATCCAGTAGAACATACCTTAAAATGTTTGTATTTTGTTTGTATTTTAATGCCAAATCCCTACCCAAACACTGTATGGAGATCTGAGATATTCTCACTGATTCCACTCCAGATGACGTTTTTATCATGGAAACATGACTCACCAAGCAATCCCTACCAGAAATTTTGATCTCACTGCCCAGAGGCTATAAGATTTTGAAATGTGATAGAATAGGACACAAGGGAGGAGGCATGGCAATTATTTTCAAGGACTCTTAAACATGCTCCACTGAACAATCAATCATATCATTTGTAAAGCGCACTACTCACCCGTGAGGGTCTCAAGGCGCTGAGGTGGGGAATGCTGCTACTGCTTGAAAAGCCAGGTCTTGAAAACAATGCAGGAAGAGCTGTATGCAGCAGCATGGGGAGCTACCTGCCTACGAGCAAGGTCAGAACACAGCGTATCCTCAGCCGAATGTGAAATGCTAGCCTTGCACCTGACATTGAATAGTCTCTTAAGAGTGATTTTCCTTTCAATTTCTAGTTCAGGACAAAGACATAATAAATGTATGATGTTCTCTTGTCCACATTTACATAACCTACATACAGTGTTCTCCTCATTGCTCTTCCATGTACGTAAATGACATAAACATGGCAATAATCCAAAACGTGCTCTGATAAAGATTTGTTTATTTTTCTGCGACTATGATGTTTCATGATATTCTTGCACTTTTTTTCATGAATCCATTTATAATTGGCCATGCATGTCTTCTTTTTACAAATATATCTTTATCTTTTATCAGTGACAGTTGATTAGTAAGTTTGTTAATTGTTTTTTTTAAACTTTCCTGGGTAATTGTATTCTCCCAAACTGGTACTACACCAAATTCTTCCTTTGCTTTATTTAGACAAGACCAGGCTTGCAGTTTCCGATTATCTTTGACTTCTTTGCATAATAGCTGGGACATTTGGTTTTCATGATCGTTTTTTATTCGGTTCCACACTTTAAGGGCTTCACCTTTTCTTGCATATAGCTGGTTATTTATTCCAAATTCCAACCTCGCTTGCGAGGCGTTATTCGGTAGGCAAAATAAGATTTTATACATTTTGGCAACTGCGTTATTAATAATCTCCGCATCTTTCCCGTTTAATACCTCACAGCCGTATGTGAGGGTACCTAGTAATTTCGCCAATATGATCTTTAGTAAAGGACAATAAGACGAAGCAGTTCTTGGTTTTTGTTAAATCCTAAATGCTGCAACCAAAGTATTAGCTTTCCTGGTAATATCTTTTTTCCACTGCCATTAAATAGAACTCCGATACCGGTAGGAATCAACCTGTTCTAATTAAATTTGTTCCAATATCCATTTACATTGATTTTTAAGTCTTGTATTTTTTGTAACTGCCATTCCTTTCGTCTTCGTTTCGTTTATTACTATTTCATTTTCTTTTGCGTACATTGATATACGATCAACCTTTGCAACCCCACTTTAGTTGGACTTAAAAGTACAACATCATCTGTGTACAACAGATTAGATATTTGCTTGCCAGCTAGCCTCGGCGGATGTGCATTTACTTCGTTCAGTGCGATAGTGAGATCTTCTAGAAATAAATTGAAAAGCATTGGAGCAAGGACGCGCCCTTGTTTTAGTCCTCCAGTCGTATGTATTTTGTTGGTTAGTGTCCGGCCATCCCCAATTCTCACCCTGACCCAATTGTCCGCTTGACCTCTGCCCCTACTTTACATTCTCCTGCCTAGCTCCCACTTTAAGTCAATATTTGACTAACATTTGTAACTTTTCCTTGCCGAATACTGAATATCCGGACACCTGGAAGCAAGCACTAATTCTGCCCTTGGTCAGAAAAGCAGGACTAGATCTCGCCACTCTACCTAACTAGTGCCCTATATCCCTGATTCCTTATATGTACAAAGTCGTGGAAAGACTTGTCAACAGTCAGCTAAAAGCCTCTCTGGAGGACAACAATCTGTTGGAACCTTCTCGGATGGGATACAGTGCCGAGAACAGCACAGAATCCACTCTTCTTGTTTTGGATAACATTAGATTATAAGTAGATCAGGGCAGGCCTTTTCCCCTGATTCTACTTGATGTTTCCGCAGCATTTATTACCTTCTCGCACAGCCAAATGATAAAAACAATAACGAGATAGGGTGCCCCCTACAACGCTACAATGGTTTGGTTCCTTCCTGAACAAAATGACCCGGTCCATTCAGCTGAATGCTTTTAGATCTCCCCCCTCATAGCTCCAAATGCAGGGTCCCATAGGGCTCCTCCCTGAACCAGACACCATGTAACGTGTATGTGGCCTCCCTCACCAAGATTGTCAGAAACTGGGGATGTGAGATCTGCTCTTACTCGGACAACACCCAACTTGTTATCTCGATAGGTCAGAAGCACAAAGAGACCAGGATAATCTTCTCGAGCTGACTCTCTGAGGTAGCTAGTTGAATGATGGCTCACTGCTGAAAACTAAATGCCCAAAAAACAGAGATTCTGCTATTCAGATTTGGGATTCATTGTGGTGGCCAATATTCCTGGGCCCTGCACCTGAGAGCAAAAAACCCAGGAGTCCTCATTGATGAGTCTTTAACCATGCAGTAGCAAGTCTATACAACTTGTGGCAAGTGCTTGATGACTCACTAAAGCTCCTCGGGAAACTTTTTCGTTGGATCCCAGTCGATTGGCGCAGAATCGTATTCCAAGCCTTAGTTACTAGTAGGTTGGACTACGGATATGACTTATATGTGGGCATACCCGACAATCTTTTTCCTCACTTGCAGGTCATACAAAACGCAGTAGCGAAACTCATCTACCAAAAAGGTAGATATATCTCTCTCTGCTTCAGCATGCCTAAAAACCTCCACTGGTTGCCTATCAATAAAAGAGTAAAATTCAAGCTTCTCTGTCATACACACAAGGTATTCCACAAGTCCAGCCCTGCAAACCTTCGATCAAGGGTGGAATTTTACAAAACCTACAAGAAACTTGAGCTCACTAAACCTAGCTTTAGCCAAAACAAAACGTGTCAACAAAACTAGAGCCGGAGACCTCTCCTTTACCCATCTGGCATCGGCCCAGAGGAATCTCAAACCCCAGGACCTCTGCCTCCCAGAGTAACTCACTCGCTATAATGAACTGCCCCTTCCCCCCCAGTATCTTAGTTGACAGACTACGTGGCAGTTTTAGTACCTTGATATGCTTCTGGGGTTGAGTGTTTGCGCTCTACAAATATTGCAATTCAATAAATAAATATTTCCTGGTCTCTTCTAGAAGCAGGTAGGGTATCACTGGGGGCTTTTTTAGTGTGGGTAATTAAGTTTTAAAGTAGGGATAGATAGTAGTTGGTCAGTTATGTGTTCAGGGACTGGGTAGTATTTCTTTAAAGATTCTGGTTGTGGGTTCCTGAGAACTAGTGCTTGTCTGTAAAACGTTTCTCAGTTCTAATTATGCAACATCCGGGGGCGTGGTTGAGCTCTTTACATTAATTACAACATTTTCTTTTGTAGTTGCCCTTCCATAGCATGTATTAGAATAATATTTAGTACATTTATAGTTTATAGTTTGTCGAAGCATTTTCTTGGTTCTAGGTGTAGCCCATATGACTTAATAATTTGTTTTCTTTTTGTTCAGTGATAAATTTGGCACCTTGTGTCATTTTATCTGCAAGTAGTTTAATATTATAAATATATACTATAGTTACATTTTGCATGTTAGTGATTAATATATTTAAAAATGCAGTTACATTTATTTTACTTACTTGTATGCCTTGTTGAGATGTTTTGCACGGTTTTGCTGCTTTCCTTTCAGCTCGTTAAAACATGGAGCAAATCTTTGTTTTCTGTTGAAAGAGGAAAAAAGTTAGAGTAACTTAAATTTGTATTTTTTGCTAGTTTGTCGAGGTTTAGGGAGTTGGGTTTGTATCTGGTTGCTGTTTGGGTGAGTTTCTAATTTATTTTTTATGTATACTTACTTTATTTTATAATATTGGTGTATTGTTAATGTTAAGATTTTCTAGCTGCTTGTTGATTCAGACGTTTTTTTGTTTTCTTTCAGGTAGTCTGTGTAAAACAATAAAAGTTAGTGTGTTACTATTTACTTGCTAATCAACAATTTCTTAGTTTAGCAATATTTAATATTTAGTTAAAATATAAGTATTACTTAATTGAATATGTAGATGTAGAGGTGTATATTTTATTCTCTAATTGTTTATTGCGAGAAACCGGCAGAGTTTCCTCCTCTTGCAGTGTTAGTAATTTTTGGAGTATTTATTAGATTTAATTAGGGTGCCTTTTATATTGTTTGTTTAATTGATTGAGTTATTTTATTGGTTAAAGTTGTTTATAGTGTTATTTTATTGGTTGGGTAAGTATAATTTACATTTTTTATAAGTTAAATCTTTGCTTGGTAAACACTAATTTGTGTTCTTTTAGTAGTATTTTATATATATATATATATACATATATATATATATATATATATATATATATATATGTATATATTCACAGAATAGCTCCACAACACCTCCGGCAAGCAACACCAGCGAGAGAGGAGACGGACCACAGGATCAGGTGCAAAAGATTTATTTAGCACAGGGAAACAGCTACACATTTCTGGCTACACGAGCCCTTGATCACGCTGTCAATCCATTTAAAATTTTCATTGCTTTAAATAAGTGTTTGTGCAAATACACGCCCCAAACAGTGACCTCATGTGTCACATGGTCATGAACATAAACGATATACTTAACGAAGATATCTATATGTATGTGTATATATTTTTTGCTTTACATTCTTTGTTTGTTATAAATTCATACCTGCATGAATGCATAGTATATGTCGTGTTGAAAATCATTAATTCATTATTACATCATTTGTATAAACTATTACTGGATAAATCCTTGTATATACAAAAGCGAAAGTACATATGTCAAATATGTGCATATATGATTGCTGTAATACTCAACATAATAATACTGTGATAAGAATGGAAAAATCACAAAATATTATTCATTACCATGATCATATTTCGATGTTAACAATTAAATCCCACACACAACAAAGAATAGCACGTCACATGACCATGATAAAAAAAATATATATATATATTTTTTTTTTTCTTGAAAATAGTGCAAAGTCGAAGCTTTTTAATGGTGCGGAAATAGTGCACGTTTAAAAGTGCAAAGAAGACTTAAAGTGCGAGATATCTGTTTGACATATAAGAAATGCATCAATATATATAACATAAGTTTGTTGCAGAGCCCTGCAACATATGTTAAAATCCTATACATTGACTACTAAAATCCATCTATCAATACAGAAAAAAAGTTTTTTTCATTAAATCTTTGAGGAAATAAATAGGGAGATCAGCCAAAAGAAAGGCTGAAAACCAAAAAAGATTTTAAGAAAATTAATATATTATAATCATAAAAAAAGAAAAAGAAGAAGAAGAAGAAAGGGGGAAAAACCTGTATTAATTTAAATTCCATAAAAATTCCATAAAACATCTATTTTCCCTATACACATGTCAATACGAACACATATTTACAATTCAATGGTATAAATATACACACGAATGAATGTAAAAATATAAATAGATATAAATATACACCGCAGTATACAAAAACATCTATTTACACATATCACATTTATCAAAAAGATATCAAAGAGTATCAAAAGAGTCAGAGATAGCAAAGATATCAAAAACTTCGAATATATCAAATGTATCAAAGATTTACCAAACATAGCAAAAATTATTTCCAAGTTATAGACCAATTCATAAATATTGTAAACATTGTAAACAGGACCGGAGTGCAGCATGAAATTGTAAATTGTAAATTAGCAAATGTAATCATAAAAAGCTATGTAATTCCTCAATATTGTTCAATCCAATGGGCCACTTGCTATCGAACTCTAAAATCATCCTGGTTTCGAGTTGTCTTGGCGAGCGCTCCCTATTGCCTCCTCTTTTCATTTTAGGAATTGAACCCACCACATAATATTTTAGACAATTTAAGTCCTGATTGTGCACGTCTTTAAATTGGCTGGCTACCGGGTAGGCTTGGTCCTTATGGAGTATTGCCCTTAGGTGTTGCAATATTCTCACCTGCACCTGTAGCTTTGTACTTCCTACATAATTTAAGCCACAGGTGCACGTGAGAACATATACTGCAAATTCCGTTTTGCAATCAAAATTGCCACGTATGAGACGGCGGCCAAAATGGCCGCATAGAAGCCCGGCTCCGCCGCTCGCCCTTACCTCCCGCACCATCCTGGCACCAATCCTGCGTCCCGATTGCGGCCACGTACAGATGACTGCCTACGGAGCCCGGCTGTGTTACTCCGGCCCGAAATCTGTCTCCCATGGCCGAGATCCGTCATCCCAAACTTCCCGGCCCTTGCACTGCGTGAGCCGGGAACTCGAGTGGCGCAGCAGCCGGCGCGCGACTGAATAACATCGGCTCCGACCGGCCATCTTCGCCCGGTGATCCAGACCGGGATTGTGATTGGACGCGGCCGGATACTGCCGATCGAAGATTGGCGCTGGCGCCCCTCGAGCAGCCCAACAACGGATTTCGCCGGAGCCTGTTTCTGATTGTTTACTCGGCGATACTTCTTGCCGAACTTTCCAGCCCCGACCTACCCCGGATACTGCCGGCGGCCGACGGATCTCCTCGCAATGCTGATTTAAGGGAGAATTCAGGCACGCCTGGTAAGCGCCTTTCAGCACGGTGGGTGATCTCGATTTTGAGTGTGCCTGATAAGACCCATTGTTGTGCTGCTGGCAGCCATTGACTTTCCAACTCTCGGAGGGGTTTGTTTCCTCGCCTGCCTTGGGGTTCCTTGGGAGAGAGGTGCGCCACATAGATTGGTGAAGTGGCGATGGAACCCACAACGCGAGACGTCCTACTGGCCCTTAAAGACCTGCACTCCGCCTTGAGCAGTCGCTGGATGATTGTTGCTTCCTCGCAGGCGACGGCGAGTTATACAAAGGCGGATGGCCAAGATGTCGAGCCAGAGCCCGACCTTTCCCGGGTTGTCAACAATGGGGACTCTCTAAAGTGTGTGCAACTGGACAACGGACTTGGTGGGACATGTGGCCGATCTACTGTGTTTGCTGACTTTTACACCTTCCAGCTGGCTACCACCGCTCCCGATTTGCATTACCCGTTTTCCTCGATGGCTAGGGTGCTATGGAGTCGCACTATTGGGTTGACTTTTTTGCTCTGTCTTGCTGCTGCATTGGCTCCAAAAGGGACTGTGGACTCATTGACCCTGCTTCCTCTCGATGTGCGACGCATTGCTGCCTTAGCTCGTACCGGCCAGGGCTGAACTCGGACTTACGTGCTCAATTGATGTTTTTGGTGCCGGATTGTGACATGGCTTATGATGGTGACTAGGGGTGATTGGCATGATTGTGCATTGCTGCTTGCCCCCCATTATGGGGGGCTTACTTGTTTTTTTCAGGATGGGGGGGGGGGGGCGTGTCAGGGGCCGGAGCTTGGGCCCTCCTCCTATTTTCCCTTCTTTGGGGTTTCCTGGGGCGACAGGCATGCCTATGGGGGGGGGGGGGGCCGTGGCCTTCCGCTGCATGCAGGGTGGGGGGTGGGACGTGCTTTTGTTTCTTCTTTGTCTCTATGGCCCGCTTTTCTTTCTTCCTTCTTGTTCCTTTATGGTATAATCTCCCTTTTTCTATCTTCTTATAGTTGGAGTCCGGGGTTTGGGTTCCTTGGGAGGATCATTGTTTGTGTCCCTTTACGCTACGAAATCCTGTTAACATTGCTTGCTTCATGAGTGGGTCACTGTGGTTCGGTGGGTTTGTTCTTGGATTTATATTTTCCTATTGTTCTCCCACTGGTACGTTCAATTGAAGGCTAATATCCTGTCACGTAAATAGCTCTGTCACTGATATCGTAATATTGCCTTTCGTTTGATCCTTCAACTTTATTATAAATTGGAATCCTCACACATCCTGTAACACTGTGGATAATTTTGGTCGCTAATCCTGATTTAATACTGCCAGCCTGGCTTGAGAACACAGTGTGGTTATCCTTTGTTGCAAGATATTTTGACATTTGATGTTATTGTATGATGGCCTTTTGGCCCTTCCTTGCTTTGCACATGATGTAATCCTGAGGTTTCATAATAAAAATAAAAAATAAAAAAAAATGCCACGTATTGGTATTTCATCTGCACGGAACGGAGAGGAATAACTAGCCTTGTTAATTCCAAATTTACATGCGCGACATGTCGTGCATTTCCTGAAACCCCGATTAGATTGTAGCCAGGATAATTTTTGTTTAGTTTCCGGTGCTGCCTTGTCCAAGGTAGACCTCATGTTCCTGGCTCGTCTAAAAGTGATGTTCGGGGTATTGGGTAATTTGCCACTAAGAACTGGATCTGTCAATACGATTGGCCAATTTTTTATTAATTATGGCCCTCAGTTTTCTATCCTCTCTACTAAAAGCAGTGATAAGTCGTGGACAAGTTGTGGTAATATCTATTTGTGGTGTTGCTACTGGGGTCATGTTAACATTAATTACAGGTTCGTTTTTTAATAAACTGTCCCTTGGTCTTAGTTTGGCTTTTTGAATAGCTTGTTGCAGGATAGAGTCAGTATACCCTCGTGCCTTAAAACGTGTGATCATTTCTTCTACACATCGGTCAAAATCATCAGATGTACTACATATTCTTTTTAATCTTAAGATTTCGCCGTAAGGAATGATTGATATGAGATGTCTCGGATGCATACTAGATGCATGTAGCGTGGCATTGCCAGCGGTGGACTTTCTGTGTAGGGTCGTTTTGATGGTCTGATTATCAATATATATTTCTACATCCAAAAACTCAATTTTGGTTTTACTCATTTTTAATGTGAAACATAGATTTGAGGAGTTTAAATTAATATCTTTTACAAACATATTGGCCTGCTATATAGGAAAATCCTCTGACCTCCACACCAACGCGCGGCGAAAGAAGGATACAGACCCCACGGCTTCAGGCAAGATGTTTCTTTATTTGATACCTTCCTGGTGACGCGTTTCGAGTAGCTAGTACTCTTGATCACACCCATATATATATATCTAGATGCCATCACCTTACTAATAAGGTTTGGGTGAAGAGAACCTTCTTGGAGTGCTGGATTATTGTCCTCGTAACAAGGAGATTTGTACACGATACATAGAGACGCAGCAGGCTTCTCACAACCAGCACCACGGGCAATCAGGAAGCACACCAGTACAGCTGTCACTTGGATACTGGGAAAAAGGGGACTGGCGTGCCCCCTGCTAACCCGACAATGCCACTTACACAAGAGTGAATTTTGAACGCAAGGAGTCTCAGAACCGGGATCGGAGGATTCCAGTCGGTGTAGGTGTACTCGTGCGATTATCCGGTAACAGAGTGAGCGAAGGGCAAGTTGGAGCCAGGCTGGTAGGCGACAAACTCTCCTAAAGAAAGGGAAGAGAAGAGAAAGTGAGTCGCAGACAGGTTTGGGGGTATTTCACAGACACATCAATAATGAGTGATGAGGATTGTGCAGCTAGAGAGCAAAAAGCTATTAAGGTTTACGAGGAAACCGTTACGGTGCCAAACAGGGCCTGAGGAGAATCAATCCCATTGATTAACAATGAAATTGGAAAGCAATTGCAGGAATATGAAAAATTATAAAAGCGAGAAATCTCACGCTGGTGGGAAGTAGCATCCCTAAGACAGTCCATCCAAGTAGCAGATTCACAAGAGGATTACGTATTATTATTACGCCTTCATATGAAAATCCCAACCTGGAGCTCTTACGTGAATGGGAGGGTAACAGTGCAAGCAGCTCCACCAACATGATTAGGATGCTAATAAAATAAGCGGAAATAGAGAAACAAGAAGTTTTAACAACAATCAAATAACTCACTGCCATATTGGATAAGAATGTGGACCGGGGGAGGGGCGTGGCTAGGCGCTGGCGAAGATGGCCGCCTACTCCCTTAGCTCCGTCGGAACCGGAGCTGTCCCCTGATATCCGTCCATATATCCTTACCTGGGGGCCCTGCTGTCAGCGCCCAGGTTCCCTGCTGACCTGAGCGTCTACGGGCCAAAAATCGGAGCCTGTGAGCCGCTGTGAGCTGTGTCGGGCTTGCGGCTCTTCTGCGGCGGACCAGGGACCGGGGGGGGCGGAGCACCTGAACGGTCAGATGCCAAAATCGAGGCCCCTGCTTCGAGGCCTGGGCCGCCATCTGCCCAACGCTGGACGGAGCGTCTGGTTTCACTACATATGCTGCTCTTCGCTTGAATCCTCCCTCGGCGTGCGGACCTGCAGCGGTAGTGTCGGGCCCCCCTGTAGGGGGAGTCGCAGCGCTCCTGAAGAGCGATAATCGCACCTGGGGGCAGCTGCTGGCCAAACATCGAGAGACCGGCGAGGAGGTAGGCGGGGCACACGAGGCACCAAGGACGCTGCGAGCCTGGACGGAGGCCTCCGGTGGCTATTCACAGGGCCCACAAGTCAGTGTGAGACTGCGAGGGGCCTGACTGGGGCGCTTCTGCACTGGTGCCCTGGATCCTTACTGACTGGTTGGACCGCGGAGCGCGGTGGCGGAGCCTGGGATCCCCTGGGGGCGGCATCGCACCTACCTCCGTTACCGCGGCGGACCGGGGGCCTGGGAATTGGGAGCCCCTGGGTGAGCGCTCGCCGCACTTGAGGCCCCTGCCGTGAGACCTGCGTCGCCGTTTGCCCGGCGCTGACGAGGCGCCCGCCTTCACCACCCGTGCCGCATTCCACCTGACCGGGCCGAAGACGGCTGTAATGCCAGAAACCGGTCCCCGGGAGCTTGTTTCCTTCCCAGTGTAAGAATTGGCTTTTGTAGTTTGGTTTGCCCTGTTCCCATCATGCACTGGGACAGGAACAGACTAATTTGCCTACAGCCAGGTTCTGAAACTGGGATGGTGCAGTGAGCTAAAAAACGGTGTTGGATCTAGCCCTGATCTCTTGACTGGGTGAGAGCTTTCTGCTTAATTCAGAGACTCTGTCCCTCACCACCCCTTGTTGTAAATATTTTTGTCCACCCTAAGCCTGGAAGGGTATTCTCAGATGTGAGACCCTTACTCATTGCACCATCAGGATTCAAGCAAACCAGGCCGAAGACGGCTGTAATGCCAGAAACCGGTCCCCGGGAGCTTGTTTCCTTCCCAGTGTAAGAATTGGCTTTTGTAGTTTGGTTTGCCCTGTTCCCATCATGCACTGGGACAGGAACAGACTAATTTGCATACAGCCAGGTTCTGAAACTGGGATGGTGCAGTGAGCTAAAAAACGGTGTTGGATCTAGCCCTGATCTCTTGACTGGGTGAGAGCTTTCTGCTTAATTCAGAGACT
This sequence comes from Lissotriton vulgaris, assembly GCF_964263255.1. Lineage (NCBI taxonomy): Eukaryota > Metazoa > Chordata > Amphibia > Caudata > Salamandridae > Lissotriton > Lissotriton vulgaris. Next base: position 1,024,117,617 of record NC_141697.1, read on the forward strand.
CTGTCCCTCACCACCCCTTGTTGTAAATATTTTTGTCCACCCTAAGCGTGGAAGGGTATTCTCAGATGTGAGACCCTTGCTCATTGCACCATCAGGATTCAAGCAAACCGGGCCGAAGACGGCTGTAATGCCAGAAACCGGTCCCCGGGAGCTTGTTTCCTTCCCAGTGTAAGAATTGGCTTTTGTAGTTTGGTTTGCCCTGTTCCCATCATGCACTGGGACAGGAACAGACTAATTTGCATACAGCCAGGTTCTGAAACTGGGATGGTGCAGTGAGCTAAAAAACGGTGTTGGATCTAGCCCTGATCTCTTGACTGGGTGAGAGCTTTCTGCTTAATTCAGAGACTCTGTCCCTCACCACCCCTTGTTGTAAATATTTTTGTCCACCCTAAGCGTGGAAGGGTATTCTCAGATGTGAGACCCTTGCTCATTGCACCATCAGGATTCAAGCAAACCGGGCCGAAGACGGCTGTAATGCCAGAAACCGGTCCCCGGGAGCTTGTTTCCTTCCCAGTGTAAGAATTGGCTTTTGTAGTTTGGTTTGCCCTGTTCCCATCATGCACTGGGACAGGAACAGACTAATTTGCATACAGCCAGGTTCTGAAACTGGGATGGTGCAGTGGGCTAAAAAACGGTGTTGGGTCTAGCCCTGATCTCTTGACTGGGTGAGTGAGAGCTTTCCGCTTAATTCAGAGACTCTGTCCCTCACCACCCCTTGTTGTAAATATTTTTGTCCACCCTAAGCGTGGAAGGGTATTCTCAGATGTGAGACCCTTGCTCATTGCACCATCAGGATTCAAGCAAACCGGGCCGAAGACGGCTGTAATGCCAGAAACCGGTCCCCGGGAGCTTGTTTCCTTCCCAGTGTAAGAATTGGCTTTTGTAGTTTGGTTTGCCCTGTTCCCATCATGCACTGGGACAGGAACAGACTAATTTGCATACAGCCAGGTTCTGAAACTGGGATGGTGCAGTGAGCTAAAAAACGGTGTTGGATCTAGCCCTGATCTCTTGACTGGGTGAGAGCTTTCTGCTCAATTCAGAGACTCTGTCCCTCACCACCCCTTGTTGTAAATATTTTTGTCCACCCTAAGCGTGGAATGGTATTCTCAGATGTGAGACCCTTGCTCATTGCACCATCAGGATTCAAGCAAACCGGGCCGAAGACGGCTGTAATGCCAGAAACCGGTCCCCGGGAGCTTGTTTCCTTCCCAGTGTAAGAATTGGCTTTTGTAGTTTGGTTTGCCCTGTTCCCATCATGCACTGGGACAGGAACAGACTAATTTGCATACAGCCAGGTTCTGAAACTGGGATGGTGCAGTGAGCTAAAAAACGGTGTTGGATCTAGCCCTGATCTCTTGACTGGGTGAGAGCTTTCTGCTTAATTCAGAGACTCTGTCCCTCACCACCCCTTGTTGTAAGCATTCCACCTGAGGCCTCGGCGAGGGGCTGACCATCGACGGTGGTTTCGGGATCGCTGGGGGGTCCGTCTGGGCCTGCACCGGGGGACCGTCTAGGAGATCGACGGCACATAAGGGGCTCCGGAGACACCGTGGCCCCGGAGAGAGGCCTCACATCCCCGTTTACAGAGCCCACGTGTGAGTGCACGGCCGCGGAGGGCCGCATTGGCTACCGGAGGCCTGCTCTGGGCTCTACCTCCGTGGGGGTGCTACTGTACGCCCGAACCTGGTGACCCTGTGCCTGCGAGGGTGTGTTTGAGCCTTACTAACACTGGGACCGATCCGGAGCTTCGCGTGCCTCCCTGCACGGTGTCACACAACTGGACCTTGGCTGAGTATCCTTGGAGGCGACGGAGTCCTCCACATGCTGCGTACGGCTGTGGGTGGAACACGGGGGTTTGATTGCAGAAGTCCTTGAAACCAGCCACTGGGCTGGTGATGACACTGGTGTACCCACCACGTTGAGCAGTGGTGCTCGCCCCGCGACAAACTCGGTCCCTACTGAAGAGAGACCCTTGCTCCATAGACCTCTCCCGCGGTGGGTCGACGCTGTGGTCGGACCGCGAGGGCGCCGCCTGGGCAAGATGAGACCGAAAGGGGGAGCGGTTCCAAAAACGAACAAGCTGGATAAATATGCTGTGCCATTGACTCAATCACAGACGGGGGCTACGTCCGGTGACCATTCCGGCCTGGCAGAGCCTTCCCTGACTTCCATCATGGCCGCTATCCAGACCCTTGGCACGAACCTTGAGTCCAAAAATGGACAAGATCTCAATCGAGATGAACTTACTCCGCACTGACCTAGGTAAGACCACGGAGCACTCTAAATCCAACGCCACGGACATACAAGAGCTGAAGGCCTCGGAAAAAAAGCTCGAGGGCCGGATCAACGATCTAGTCCACCAGCATCGACAGATGGCTCTCAGCTCCAGGATCAGGAAGGGAGGGCCCAAAGGAGTAACATCCGCGTGGTGGTTGTGCCGGAAGAAACAGAGGGGCATAGTGTGCAACCACCTGAAGCCCAAGAGGCTGTCTAAGATTTTTACAATTGAACGTGCCCACCGGGCCCCGGTCCCCAAACCGGGGGCTCCACCCAGGACAATAATTGCCAAAGTACTGAACTACAGAGACCGCGAGGCTATCCTACAGGTAGCCAGGCAACAGGGCGACCTGCAATTTGAAGGAGCCACCATCCGCTTCTTCCCTGACTTCACGTTGCAGGTCCAGTAGGATAGGCGCTCGTTTCTAGGAGTAAAAGCTGCGCAACCGCGATCGGGGCATCAAATACATGATGTTCTTCCCCGCCAAGCTGAAAATAATAGTGGGAGGAAAATCCCACTTCTTCACATCACCGGCTGTGGTCCAGGAACGGCGCCGGCGGATCAGGAGCCGGGGCGGTTGGAGGGAGAATCGGGCCCCGTCTCCTGGTTCTGCGGCTGAACAATCGGAGGGGGAGGCACGGAGTCAGAGATCTTGGCGGCCCAGATCGGCGAGCCCCTGCAGAGATCCAACTAGAGATGCGGCTGTCCGCTGAGAACTTGCACTGCAACATCGTGCCCAGCCGAACTGTAACGTATTGTGATATTATGTTGGGTACAGTTTATTCATAAAAGCACTAACGGGGGGGGGGGACTTCCTGTCTGCTCAAATGTCGCTCTGGTTCTAGTGCCGGAAGATGGACGCTTAAGGGCTGCAGGACCTTCAGTTTGGGGACAGCACCGAGACGGCGGCCGGAGCTGGGGCTGGCCCACGTTCTCCGGTACACAGTTCTTCAGGAGGGGGGGTAGTTCCCTCATACCTGAGCTGGGGGGGGGCAATAGGCGCTCTGCTAATTGGGGCAGTGGGTAGTTCGGAACCTACGGAGCAGGGGGCAGGGTGGGGGGTATCTGTTTTTGGTGCAATGAGTGAATGGTTCAGGGTGGGGTTGGTAGGGGGGAGGGGTGGGAATGTTGGGGCGGGGGGGATGGAGCGGTGGGTAGTTGGGATGGGGGGACGTTTGAATGGTAAGGACGATTCCCAGGGGCGCGCAGTGACTCATGTGGTGGTGCTGAATGTGAAACATGGCTATGGCTGAGCGATGGGACAAGAGTCCTAAAGTTTTGACCTAGAACGTAAATGGGCTGGGGGACAAGCTCAAACGCACCACAGTGCTACAATTTGTGAAACGACACCTGCCGGATGTTGTAATGTTGCAGGAGACCCATTTGCTAGGGAACACTTGCCACACTCTAAACAGGTACGGCTACACCCTGGCTGTTCATTCTGGCTTTACCTCGGGGTCCCGAGGGGTGGGTATTCTCCTCAAACACAACTTGCCTTTCCTCCCAGATTATGCAACGACCGCTTCGCCACGCTCTCCGGGATGTGGGAGGGGCGCAGGCTTACACTGGTGTCTGTCTATATCTCGCCGGGCTTGCAGTTACAGGCATATGCTGACCTCGGGACTCTCCTCCTCTCCCTCCCTGATGGGCAACTTTTTATTGGAGGGGGACTTCAATGCGGTGGTCTCCAGGGCTTTGGACAGACACCCGCCTAGGGACTTACTCAGGGGACAGAGATGGCTCGGGGATTTCCTTGACACATTTGGCCTCACAGACTTATGGCGCCTTGCACACCCTGCAGACACACAATACACCTTCTTTTCGGGACCACACAACTCTTTCTCCCGTCTAGACCATATCCTTTCTCCTCTGCAACCAGATACAGTGGTGCGAGTGGCCACTCACCTGGCAAGGGGAATCTCGGATCACTTGCCAGTACTAGTCCAGATTACCTTAGGAAGCAGGCGGGAGGGTAGCGTTGCGCCTATCAATGCTTGGCACCTGCGCAGTGAAGACCTCCGTAAGGCCTTGACACTTTCCATCGCCAACTACTTTGAGTCCAACGACGGTTCTGTGGACTCGGCGGTCACCCTCTGGGAGGCTTTTAAAACGGTCCTCAGAGGTGAGACCCTTTCAGCGATTGCGGGCCGGCGTAAAGAGAGGGAAGTGCAGCTGATTCGGATAGAGGCTGAACTTGAGACACTGGGGGAGGCGGCACGTGCCGAGGGTACTCCTGAGGCACGCCACAGACTGTCATTAAAAACCGCGGAATATCAAGCAATAGTCACGGAGGCAGCCAAAACAAATGGCTATCGCTAGAGAAGCCAAGATCTATGACCAGGGAGACAAGGCGCGTAAGCTCCTAGCATGGCTTGACAAAAAGAAACAAATGAGTAGAGTAGTGGTGGAGATACGTACACCTGATGGCACAATGATCACTGAGCCAAGACACATAGCCACGGAATTTGCCCGTCGCTTCAGGACAGTCTACAGCACAGGATCTGACCGCCCGGAAGAAGACTCGGTTGCCCTTGTAACAGATCTGAGGATGCCAGCCCTCTCTGACACTGAGCGGGACCTCTTGGACGCACCGCTCACACCGGTGGAGGTGGAGCGTGCAATCGGCGACCTATACCCTGGCAAGGCGCTGGTTCCGAACAGCCTACCGATTGAGCTCTACAAGCTCAAGCCTGACCTCCTTAGCCCCTATCTCAAATGAATGTTTGACGAGAGTCGGTCCAGCGGAATATTGCCCCGCGACCAACGACTAGCAACAATAGTCGTAATACCAAAAGAAGGTAAACCCAGGGAGTTGTGCGCCTCATATAGGCCCATCTCCCTATTGAATGCTGAGCCCAAAATACTCGCCAAGGTGTTGGCTAATAGGCTACAACCTGTCCTTGCCACGTTGGTCCACCCAGACCAATCCGGGTTAATGCCCCACCGGACCACGGCACTCAACCTTCGCCGTTTGAACGGAGTACTGGGGAGATGTCACACACTAAGAGAAGATGCGGTGGTGGTGTCACTGGATGCCACAATGGCCTTCGACACATTGGAGTGGCCATACATGATGGCCGTCCTCCGTAAAATGGGATTCGGCCCGGCCTTCATTTCATGAGTGCGCCTCCTCTACTCGGAACCTCTGGCACAGGTGGTGGTTAACAACAAAGTGTCCGAGACTTTCACTTTACAAAGAGGGACACGCCAGGGGTGTCCGCTCTCGCCCCTGCTATTTGCCCTTTGTCTAGAGCCTCTAGCCACCTGGATCAGACCGGATGTAGCATTGAAAGGAATTCGATGGGCGAATTGCTGGGAGGACAGGATATCACTTTACGCCGATGATATCCTTCTTTATCTTTCCCGACCCCGAAGATCGTTGATTGTAGCTCTTGACATTTTCACAAGCTTTGGCAAGATCTATGGTTATACTATCAACTGGAGTAAGTCTCTCCTATACGTCCTACACGGTAGTGCCCCTGCTCTCCCAAGGGACTGTCCTATCAGGATAGTCACCGAGTGTTAGACCTGTCTGCTTCTGAGAGTCCCCTCACACTATGATTTATTTTGTTCCCCCGTGCCTCCTAAAATTAGTCGCTTTTTCTTTGTCTACCAGGACCTTTTTGTGTGTTGTCCCATGGGGCTAGATGCTCCTTGATGCCCAGTTGCTCACCAAGTTCCTGGCATCTATGTACAAGGCGCCTGACGGAACCGGTGGCATAACAAACTGGGGTTGTCAACCCTAAAATGGTGGACACCATTGTCCCCTATGAGAGTGACTCCCATTGGAGCCCCTCTGACCTCTGACCCTTTGAAGGTTTTGGCGCACTTTGTGTAACCTGCAAACCTGACAGGAATCCCCTCAGGAGTTACAAGTACACAAAATGGCTGCCTTAGGAAGCCCAGTACGGTGGCTCCTAATGACCAAAAAGATACCTTGAAAGGGCCATGTCATTGACATAGCCAGGGAAGGTTCTAGAACCTTCTGGCTCGTGCTGGCATCCTAGGGCACTGGCTATAAAAAGCGGCCATTTTATGAATGATCAAAGAACACCAGAAGAAGAGGACTTGACCCCAGATTGACACCTGCCCTGTTAACCCCCTGAGGCAGCTGATAGCGCAGGCAGAAGAGCAGCAGAGGTTGCTGGTGTGGACCCTGACTGGCGTTCCAGTCAGAAGCGTGAGCAGTGACCTCTCGCCTTCAGCGCCTGGTCAGCGAGTGCCCAATTGCCCCTCAGAGACTTTGGCCATAGTTAGAGCCTCCCCGCCCCCCAGTGGTGAGATCGCGACTGCAACTCTTAAAAGTGCCCCCTTCAACTTAAGTGCCTCCTGGCGGGCGTTCGGATGTCTCCGAACCCACCGCCGTCGAAGCGCTGTTTGTGGATAGAAGGTGAGGTGCTGCGCTGGGGCGGGGAAAGGCTGGCCTTCATTTGGGCGAGATTACGGTCTCTGCCCTGCCCGAGTGACTTGGGAGCTGGTGTGTGGGCGGGAGCCCCCACGTGAGTGAGCCCAGAGGGAGGATCGCGGAGCCCCTGGAACCCTCCTTCGCCCTTGGGAGAAGTGCCATACTGACTGGAGCGCTTACCGGCGCCGCCGAAGTGAGGTGGGCCGACTCTTCCCCTGAAGTTGCCGCGTTGTTGTGGAACTGTGATGCGGCCTCATTTTGAACTGTGCGCACAGGTGTTTTGGCCCCTCCGGCAGCCCGTTCGACGGTCCCAAGACTCGTGAACTGGAGCCGCCTTCGGAATCCCCGCCTGCGCTGACAGAAACGCACAGACTCCTCCGGCAGCAGTAGTATTGAACCGGCTGGCCGCGGAGTGTAATTGCCGTAGTCATTTTAAGCCTTTATCTTCCAGATATACGCGCAATGAGTTGTGAGTGCAACTAAGGGATTATCACGCGTAGCTTGTGCCCAGAGAGCCCGAACCCGTGAACACTTCAAAAAACTGTAAGAGCGCGCATTCCGCATTGAATGACAAACGTAATGTGTTTACCCTGTAAGTGATTAATTGGTGGCAGCGATACCAGAATGACCCTGTGATATTTATTCCAGTCATTGTTGATATTTATTCCAGTCATTGCTGATATTTATTCCAGTCATTGCTGATATTTATTCTAATGTATTGAATCCTGATATTTATCCAGTATATTTATTTATTAGAGTCCAACTATTTATTCCCGGGAAACCAGTACACAGCTAATCAAACCCATGTAAGAAATGTGAATGTGATTACCTAAGTGAACTTCCTTCAAACCCAGAGTACTTTTACATAAACTAAACGCATTTTTCTGTAACAGTGGTGTGGTGTCCTTCTTTTTGTGTGGTGTGCAGGGAGTTATTTGGTCATAGCCGCCTTAACACAACAGCCTTCTACCGCCTTGTCACTCAAGCCAAGCTACCCCCCTTTGTGCTGGGCTTGCCCATCACAGGTCCAACACCGAGGGTTTTAATATCTGGGTATCTACGTATCCAAAGATAAGGCAGCAAGGTACGATAAGAACTCCCGCCCCTACAGAGGCTTAAGCGCGACTCTGCAGCTTGGCAGAAGCTCCCAGTCTCCCTCCTGGGCCGCGCAGCGCTATTCAAGATGATGGCGCTGCCCCGATACCTGTACTCTCTCCAAAATTATCCTGATCTCGTTCCACCTGGCTACTTTTCGGCCATAGAGACGGCGCAGAGAAACCTTTTGTGGGCAGGCGCATCGGTCATTGCCTTACAGAAGTTGAATCTCAGTTGGTACGACGGGGGGATAGCTCTGCCTGACATCCGCAGGTACTATTGGGCGGCACATCTTGCCGCGATCAACCAGGGTACCTACTGTGCTGGTAACGACCCGGGGTCCGGTATGGATAGGTGGCTCCTGCCTGGTGGGAATTACGAATCAGTGCTCTACTCACTACCACTCAAACATGACCTCACAGGCCCTAAACTCCACTCTGTGCGAATCTGGCACATGGTCCAGCGGAAACTGGGCTGGCAAGACGTGCTCATACTAGCTACCCCACTTTGGGTATCGGAACGTCTCTGCTTCCTGGGTCGCACGCAAGGTTTTCGGAGTTGGGACCTCAATGGTATCTCTCGGATTGGGGACCTCTGGGACAAAGATAATGTTAAACCCTTCCCATCCCTCCAAACGACGTACAAACTGGCAAACACTGAGTACTTTCGGTATCTTCAAGTCCGTCACTCCTTACGGAAAAACATTCCACCCGGCACTGTGCCCCCACTTGCCTCCCCCCTGGAGGATAGACTACTGGATGGTCTCCTGCCTGAACATGCAATCTCACTCACTTATAAGAAACTGATAAACAATCTCCCCGACTTACTTCAGGGCCTCAAAGAGAGGTGGGAGGAGGATGGGCTGATTATCGAAGATGAAGAGTGGAATTCCGCTCTGGCCTCCCCTAGGGAGGTAGCTATTTCATCCAGGCTTCGGCTCATTCAACTAAAAATTCTCCACAGACTCTACATTTCCATCACTAGACTGAAGGCTATGGGTAGGAGCGAGGATGACAGATGTAGGAGGGGATGCGGAATGAGTGGCTCATTTTTCCACATGATATGGGAATGTCCGATGCTGCAGGTCTACTGGGGGATGATGGTGCGCTGTGTGCGGGTTGTGTGGGGGGCTGAATTGCGCCCTGAGGTGAAGCGGTGCATTCTGAACATCTGGGAACCAACAGACCTACCAACCAGAGGCAAACTGTGGGTCACACTCAGCCAGATGGTGGCAAAACAGAACATTGCAAGACTCTGGGGGGCAAATATTACTCCGCATATAGCGGACTGGAAGCGCGACATGGACTGGTGCATGGTACAAGAACGAACTGTTTATCTATCCCGGGGCTGTCCCCAAAAATGGGGGGAGGTATGGAACAAATGGAATGAGTATAGAGGTGTCCTATGCTATCCCCCCCAGCCTAGCCGTTCAGCGCTTGAGGTCGATCTTTAACTGTCAAATGCTGTCTATGCCGATCGCTAGCACAATAATGTACCTGATAGTCCCACTGTGCTCTACTGTGTGCCTTTGTAGTCTGCTTACGTGACCACTGAATGTTTTGTTTGTTCAAACTGCAATAAAAAGAATATTTAAAAAAATAATAATAAATGTGGACCAGGCAAGAGTAATCAAATTCAAAGGAGATTTGAAGAATAGACTTGATAAATATGATAAGAGGATTAAAGACAGAAAAGCAACTACATTTTTACGTGATAGGCTAGATTATGAAAACAGATGAATATATACATTTGCTAAAAGATTCGATCCAGAAAGAAGGCAAAAAGTCAAGTGGTAAAATAACATGCCAAGAAACCTCAGAGTGAGTCCAGTTCAGATAATGGTTCTGAAATAGAACAGTTGGAGTCTATTACAAGAGGCGTATCAAATACGAGGCTCACTGTTACCGATGAGCTTCGTTTTTTAGAGCTGGATCAAAAAACCGTCCGCCAAATGATAAGGGGTCACGGGAAGGGATGAGAAAGAGAAAACAGGAGAGGAGGGGGGAGAATATCGAAGAAACTCAAGGAAGGGCAAACGGACAGATCAATGTGCTCCAATACAAGACAGACATCAAAGAAGTAACCTCCAACAATACAGTTATAAATGTAAGCAACATCGTATTATCAGAGGAAGACAAATCAGTATTGGAATTAGGTCTTTCATACTGAAACAATAATGAATTCAATTACGTAAATTGCAGAATGAACCTCTATAGGTTTGTCTGCAAACTAAAATTATCTAAACTGCACAAAAACAATTAAAAATCTCCAAGGAACCTCAATAGCCTCACAGGTCGACATTCCCCCAGATGAACGCAACAGCTTAACGGTAATGGACATGCCCACTTTAGAAGATCTGTGGTCATTACAGAATGAAAATAGTGAGACTGAACCAGTTATCAATGAATATCAAACAGATAATGAAGAAATTGATTCCTTCAATTTACAAATGGAGGATACAGACCGCACTCCCTTCCGTCCACGGTCACGTTTCATACCCCAAATGACTAGGGATAATTTAGAATTATTTTCTGAAAATGTGACAATGGATTGGAGACGTTTGTACTTTAAAATGGGTAATCAGAAACGAAAGATGGACCCCAAAGAAATCCAGAGAGTCATAAACAAAATTAAAAAAGAAGGAACCCTGGTGAAACCCTCAGACAAGGGAGGGAATGTCATGCTCTGGGGACAGGACATGTGTAGAAAGGAAGCCCTAAATCAATTGAACAAGAGGGAGTGTTACAAACGGATCGAAAGAATGGAGTATGATAGAATGAAAGATCAATTCTTTAAAAGACTGGACACAACAAAAACTCCTAAATTGGGATGAATTTATGTTTGTTAAACAGGAGAATCCAGTTATTCCTGTTTTTTACATGACGCCAAAAGTACATAAGATCATTGACAATCCACATGGGAGACCTAGTATATCATCTCGTAACAGTCTATTCAAAAACGTCTCCAAATATATTAACTATTTTTTAAACCCGATTGTAAGGACTTTAACATCCTATATAAGAGACTCTACCGACTTTTTAAAACATATATATGATGTACGCTGGGATAACAACATGGTGTTGTTAACACTTGATATAGCTACACTGCATACAAGTATAAGGCATGTTTATGGATTACGGGTCACTGAATATTTTTTTTAAAGAAGACCAATGAGATTTTTTAACCATAACAGAATGCTGTTAGAGATGATGGAGTGGTGCCTTACAAAAAATATTTTTGGGGGGGAAATCTGTTGTTTTAGCAGGAGCAAGGGACAGCCATTGGCACTTGCTTCGCCCCCAGTTATGCCAATTTACATCTAGGCTGGTGGGAGGAGCAGTTACTCCGTGGCCCAGGGCTGGAACAATGGACAGAGAATGTCCTGCTGTGGGTAAGGTTTATTGATGATGTTTTCGTCCTGTGGCAGAACACAGAAGCTAATATTGATTTGTTCATCAGTAACCTAAATGAAAATAATCTCAATTTAAAATTTTTGGAACAACACAGCAGGACTTCAATAGATTTCCTAGAAGTTCGAATAACTCCAAAAGCAGATTGGTTGGAAACTACTATTTTCCGCAAGGCCATGGCTGGGAATACTATTTTGCATGTGGGGAGCTCGCACCCAGTACCACTCATCAGGAGTATACCTTTTGGTGAGTTTTACAGGGCGAGGAGAAACTGCAGCAATTTTGAAGAATATGACAAAGTAGAAGCAGAGATGACCAATCGCTTTATTCAAAGAGGGTATTCTCAGAAAAACTTTCAGAAGGCATCAGACAAGACCAGAACATTAAAGAGGGAGAAGGTACTATTTGAACCATCGAAGACACAGAAAAAGAAAAAGCATAAAGAGGGCGTAAAACTCATAGATTTATAACGACTTTTAATATCAAACCTAATGAAATAAGATCGAGCGAGAAGATCTATATAGGGAGCACTATCTTGCCAGCCCACAAGAGAGTCCTACAACATAGAAGAGTCATTATTAATAAAGATAGAAGTTACCCTGTGGCAAGGCACTTCGAAAAAGAACATCAAAGCTATACCAGCTGGATGAGATATAGCTGTATAGCTGAAGTCCCCAAGAGAAGGAGGGGGGAAATAGAGAAAAGGAACTCCAAAAATTAGAAACCTATTTTATATTGGAGTTAGACTGCAAAGAGCCCAATGGACTTAACACTGATGAGGACTTGTTTACGTGCTTTATTAAGAATTACTAAGAAAGCTGCACATTCAAAGGAACTATTTTTTAAACTTTATAATTTATAAATGAGGAAAAGGACAAAGAACACTAGCACTTTATACTGTTCATATGAAGAAGTAAGCACTAGCACTTTAGATTTGAATTCTCTAAGAAAAGTATATGGATTTTAATATACAGAAGCATCGGAATACATTTTTTTTCAAAAAGCAAAAAATAATTAGAATTCAGCACTAGCACTTTAGGAAATAAATGTACTGTATATACAATTAGAAAAGAAAGAAAATAATAAAGAGAAAGAAAAAAATGAGCACTATCACTTTAACGAAGCTATATAGACTATAAACTTAGGAAACCTCCAAGTATAATATGGGTCGCCTAGAAATATTTTGCACTACAATTCAATGTATTGAAATAAGGAAGGTCTTTATGTATTTATTTAGTTTTTAATGCTTGGGAAAGTGATGAATGATACTGCTCAAAACAGAACAATGTAATATAATGTGCACTTACAGTGAAATGTAGTATCAACAATGCTATTTAACATGTTTCAAAATGGCGCCCAAATTAACATAGTCATAGGCTTTGATGTGCAATGGGTTTGTCCTGTGTCAATATTCATGTCACATTGAAAAGTAGTTAATGTTTAATTTAATGGCGAACTGAATCGTGAACAAGGCTGCGTGTAGCAGCCGAAACGCGTAGGTGCCATCACCTTACTAATAAATTTCGAGTGAAGAGAACCTTCTTGGAGTGCTGAATTATTGTCCTCGTAACAAGGAGATTTGTACATGAGATATATATCTAGCCATCAAGCAACAAGTAAGTTCATGATGCGCTCTCAGGCAGTAAATGCAACAGGACCCAAAATTCTGGATTGCAGTTTATTACACAACGCGTTTCAGCTAAACAGCTTTGTTCACGTGTAACCAAGCACAAACAAAGCCGGCATTGATAAAGTTTTCGGTCTCCACAGAATGCATGGACATGGAAAGAGGACATGAAAGATACAAAAGTGGCAGACCTGTTTGAATGACAAATCTTTACGAAGAACATGTACTGTTATACAATAAATCATGATGAGTGTCATAAAAGATAATAAATAAATATCTTGCCATTCAAGCTACTTTCTATGTCGAAAAGAAAATGTAATCTGGATTAAGATAATATACATAATCATAACGGATATCGGATGTAAATAAACTCCCATTGCGACTATCCTTGATATAGAGTATGAGAATTTCATTATTTGCAAGTGCAATAATCAAACATCATCAAAGAAATATCAACTCCTAGTGGTCACATCAAAAAGTAAATATATCACGGTACCTCATTAAGGCAATTCATGACAAGTGTCATGTTTCGATAGTCATATTCAAATAGTCTTCACTGGCTACCAGTGATGCAAAGGTCAGCTTTTAAGAGCCTCTGCATAGCCCACAAGGCTATCTACGGGCAAGCCCCTTCCTATATTAAGGAAAGACTAGTCATCTACAGGCCCGAAAGAAGCCTAAGGTCCTCCGAGGCTCAGTTGCTTGTATGTCCTCGGTTCAGGCTAGCAATAAAAGGAGGGGAGATCCTTTTCGGTCCTACTGCCCAAAATGTGGAATGAGCTACCTGAAGCTCTCCGTAAGGAAGGAAACCTGCTTCGCTTTAGGAAAGCCCTAAAGACAACTCTATTTAGAACAGCGTTGAGCTCAGTATAGACCTAACTCGCCTCCTGTTGCTGCCCGAGCTGTGATGTCATTGCGGTCAAAAGCGCCCTGAGACCTGTCGGTGATTTGGCGCTATATAAACCGACATAAACATAAACATAAACATAATTGCCCGATGTGCATTATTCTAGCAATTCATGACAAGTGTCCTAATCAGATAGTTGACAAAGTTGTCCACTGTAGGGCACGCAACCTGTCAAACCGGCATAACCAAAGTGTGATAAATAGTGGTGTAGATTTCGGAGTGCAAAGGGTAGGTACGCGCGTGAAGGTGAATACAGGTGATGGGACCCCTTCCTTTCCTCCTACAAATGTTAAAAGAAAAAACAGATACACATAGTTAAAATCAAAAGATGCGTCAATTTTCTTGCATTGCAGAAGAAAAAATATATATAGTCAAGTTATATCAGAAATATATCTTGCAAATTATCATAAATTAGATAAACAGGCTAACAGTTGATTACACAACAGATCTCAAGAGCTCTGTGAGATCACTCTCTCAAGTGACTTGCTAGTTCCTCGTCCATATTTCAACCTCCCGGGAACCTAGTCTGGAACTCTATGATGTACCTAGATTCTCGTTGTCTGAGGCGGAGTAATCTATCACCGCCTCTGGGATGTCTAGGGACATGTTCCAAAATGAAAAAAATCAGATCAGCAGTGTTGGAAAAATGGTGTTGTTCAAAGTGGCATGCAACAGGGTACTTGGGGTCATGGTTTGTGATGACCCTTAAATGTTCTAGGATTCTCTTTTTGGCAGCACAGCTAGTGCTCCCAATATACTATAGTTTGCAAGTAAACTCTATGGCATAAACCACAAAGGATGTGCCACAGGTGAGGAATTGTCATTTTTTTGTAATTCCTCTATACTCCAGAATCCCTCTATATTTGCTGTGTTTGCATGCTTTGCAGTGGCCACATGGGTAGAAGCCAACTAAGCCGTGTTGTGAGTTACTGGGATATTTAGTAATGTCGTTTCTAATCACCAAATCACATATATTTTTATTTCTTCTATAGGTGATGGCGAGTCTGTCTGGTATACAACTTCCTAGAATGGTATCGGTCTTAGGAATATCCCAGTTTTTAATCGGAATCTGTTTCACTTTGTCTTCCTCTGAGTTGAATGTGAATATCATCCTAGTGTGCTCATCATCCTCCTTGGTGTCTGTCATAGCTGTTTCTCGTAAGGTCTGAGCTCTCTCAATCCCATCTGCTCTCTCTTTTGCTTTCTTCAAGACCCAATTGGGATACCCTCTGCTCTTAAATCTAGCTATGATGTTGTTTTGTTCCTCAGTATAGGAGTCAGTATTGTTGCAATTTCTCTTGGCCCTCAGGGTGACTGCTGAGGGCATGTAGGACGCTATTGCCAGCTGTAGCCTTGCGGTACAGGGAGGTGCAGATGTTGTTATTTTTAATCTCTAGTGTAACATCTAGAAACTCAGTCTGTTTACTGCTGATGTTTCCGTTCAAGAGAATGTTATACTTGTTGGTGTTCAGCTTGGAGATAAAGTTCTCTGCATCTTCCCTAGAACCTTTCCATACAATATAAAGGTCATTGATGTAGCGAAGCCACATGATGACCTTCTGAAAATCACTTTCTAGGGTAGTACTGGCAAAAATTTCCTGCTCCCAATAACCCATAAACAGATTAGCGAAGCTTGGGGCAAAACAAGACCCCATTGCAGTACCATTAATTTGCCTGTAGAGGGCGCCATTGAAAGAAAAAATGTTATTAGTTAAACAAAATTCCATCATTTCCATTATCATCTTAGTATGCTCACGATATCGCAGTGGTCTGTTTCTCAGAAAATATTCACATGCTTCTAAACCCTGTTGGTGATTGATTATCATATACAGTGAATGCACATCTAATACAATAAACAGGAAATCAGGATCCCATGTGAAATTCTCAATACGACACAAAACATCTTTCGTATCTCTGATGTAACTAGGCAGTTTTGTAACAAAATCACGGAGAAAATGATCAGCATATTTGGAAATGTGTTCACTCACACTGCCTATAGAAGAGACAATGGGACATCCTGGTGGTTTGGTTGCATCTTTGTGTAGTTTAGGAAGTAGGTAAAGAATCGGGAGTTTAGGAAAATCTTTTTTCAGATAGCAATAATCTTCCCAGATAAGGAGCCCCTTATCCTTCCATGTCATCAACTAATTCCAAATGTCAGTGATTCTTTGGTTGTACACATCAGTGGTGACAGGTATGTAGAAATTAGTGTCACTTAATTGTCGTAATGCCTCATTGATGTAATCTTCCCTGTCCAGTATTACAATGTTGCCCCCCCCTATCGGCTGGGCGGATTGCGATGTTATTATCCTCATATAGTGTTTTAAGGGCTTGTCTTTGGGCAAGTGACAGATTATTTTTGTAACCTCTTTGTTTGCATTTACTTTTATCTCTTAGATCCATTAACCCCTTGATAGTGCAGTCATGAAATGTGTCTATATTATCATGTGGGAGTATGGGCATGAATGTGGATTTCACCCTGAAGGCAGTTCTAGCCGCTGCATCTTGTTCCACATCCATGCTTTCTAGTCTTTGAGTTGTAGTGGTTAGTTGTTCATCTGTCACATTATCACTATTGAGATCAGCTATGGCTAGAAGAGTATCGACATCTGCAATCACCAAATTGGCTGTATTGGATCTGCTATTGCTGGTATTTCTTGGATTTTGACCCAATCTCTTTAATTTGTGCCATTTTTTTAGTTTTAATTTGCGCACAAATTTAAAAACATCTATTCTACTGTCAGTGTAGTTAAAACCAGTAGTGGGACAAAAAGAGACAAAGGCATAACGTTCTTTTGTCAGAATCAGATATGAGTCTTTTAGATAAATTAACAACTGTTTTGTTTACTGTTTGTATATCCATTAATAGTTCTTGTTTGAGCGCGTCTTTCGATTTCCCACTGCGCCCTTTCCTTTGTCGGTATTCCCAACGTTGTCTAAGTCTTTTTTTACGGTTTCTCCGTTTCCCCGGCCTCTGCCTCTTCCTCGTCCTCTCGGCTTCGGCGAGGCATAGTCTCTCTGATTCTGTCTGTCTTTTTGGCGATCTTTCTGCATGACACGAAATTCGTCTAAAGAATTCATTTTACGAATGCCTTCATCGCTTGACGTACTCCCTACTGTGATTTCTGATTCAGTGTCACTGATGACTTGATTTTCCATTCTTGTGTTGTTTGTATTGGCAGTCATAGATGGAACACTCTGGGTTTTGTTTAAGTGATCATATTTGCGGCTAAAAGTTAATATTCTCCCACATTCATAGTCCGCATAGTCCCGATTCATTTTACGTTGTTTCCTTGCTTTGATTTCATCCCCATACTTCATGGGGCGTTCTTTCATAGTCTCCAATTTTTTCTTCAGATTTTCCTCATCCATTGCTAGAGACAGCTCTGAGATTAGATCGCCAATCTACTTTAATAGTGCCTCTCTGTCCAGCCATGCATACTTTATTGAGATTTCCATCATCTTTCTTGAACTAGCAGCCCAGTTTTCCGACCACTCTTTGAGCATTACTGGATTCGGCACATCATATGTTGGCGTAATAAATATTCGTAGACCTCGTGGTGCCATGGCTTGATCCACATAGTTTTGAAGTGAGATGGCTTCCCACCGCTTTGATATTTCAGAGCGTTTCAATTTTTCCAATCTTTTGATTTTGTCTTCTAGTGGTTGATTTTTGGGATCTGGAGCTTTAGAGTTTCCGGCATTGGTCATGCCGCCTGGTTTTCTACAAAAGAGAGCAAGAGCAGCCGCTCTTCTCTCTGTTTCTTCTGACATGTTAGTGCTCAAAAAAGTGCAATCATAGGTATCCTTGCAAGGGTCCTTAGTCTTTCTGCCCCTCCCCACGTTGGGAAGTTACTTTTGCTAAACAGTGTTCGAGCTCAGGCTTGATCGAAAAGATACAATAATGGTGGTAATCAACACAGTGATTGTCTCGAAGAGAAGCGAAATTAGGCAGGTATTCGAACCACTTATATGCGATTAATTCTATTTCAGTGATTACATATGCACCTGCTACAGTTTGTCTGAGTTTTTTCAGTCACAGATTCGCTTCGTGCCCTATATCGATACAAATGCCTCCTTTTTAAATAAGGTATTTGTCGATAAATTTGCCTGTAGGTTCATGTATTGATTCTTTAGTAGACACAATGGGTCTAAAGGGAGGGTTTTGGAGATCTTTATGTATCTTTGGACACATGTGTATAGTTGGACTCTTGGGGTGCTCTTGTAAGAGGTAGTTCTTGGTGCGGTCTTCAATGATACCATTGCGGTGTGCCTTTATTACAATCTCATGTAGGATGTTCTGAATCTCCCTTGTAGGGTTGTTGTCGAGTTGCATGTAGACCGTGGCATCCTGTATGTGTTCCTGAAGCCGTTGTGTATACATGGTAGTATCAAGGATTACAAGTGCACCACCCTTGTCGGCTTTAATACATTTGATTTGTGTGTTGTTGGGCAAAGATTTGAGAGTGTCCCGATCTTTGATGGTAAGATTTTGATGTTTTGATTTTCTTTTGAAGTTGATTTTAGACGCACCGTTGCGTACAAGGCATTTTTTTGAAGCACACCATACCATTGCACAACTACAATTCATCATCCTTGAAACTGTTTCCAAAAAAGAAGGGATTGACAATCGCAAGTTTCTCCTTAAAAGAGAACTCAAATGGATTTATCGTTTACAGACTCTCAAACCTCATGGTCTTAACGATCGGATTGAGTATAGTTGCTATTTGTAAACTATTTGTACACCATTTGTAAACTGTTGTATACTCATGTTTTGCATTGCTCTCTCCTGCTATACCCTGTTCTTAGCATTCTTTATTCCTTTTATCCCGTTTTTCTTTCCACCTTTTACACACCTTTCCATCATGGCCCCCGTACCGCATCCATTAGTCCTTTTTCTACCTTCACCTCCCCAGCCTCCAGTCCGCTTTTTACCTCCATGTCTATGAACCATTAACCTCCCTTTCACCCGCGCTGACACCGCTTCGGCGTCCAGCTAACCCATCGAAGCACCGGAGTAGTGAGCCCCGCTACCTGTGCCAAGAAGTAAGTCCGCTTTAGCGTCCCTCGCGCTAGCGTCACCACAAACCAGGTGTGTTACCCTCACTCGAACTTAGCCGCATCCACATCCCGCGCCGACCCCTTCCCTCACTCCAGTAGTTCACCTTGCGACACTACCCCTTACAGTTTTACCTCCTATATTTTAACACCGAGCACCACCATTGATCGGCACTTAACAGATGATCTCTCATGTTCAGTTATCCCTACCCTGACCCTGAATCGTCTTCCTTTCAGCACTCCGTGACAAAGGGCCCCCCGCCCGAAATGCATTGGAGGAGTTCGTTTTCACCTTTCTCTAATCTAAAGTTATCTTCACCTTAAATGGGATTGATATGATGTTAATATCAACGCACAAACCATCATGAACTTCATTGAATAAAAAACGTCTTTTGGATAACAATTTTTTGAATCATTGTTTGATCTTCAATGGAGTGCCTCATCTGGGGATGTATCAGCATTTCGAGACAGATGAACAACTAACCATTACAACTCAAAGACTAGAAAGCATGGATGTGGAACAAGATGCAGCGGCTAGAACTGCCTTCAGGGTGAAATCCACAATCATGCCCATACTCCCACATGATAATATAGACACATTTCATGACTGCACTATCAAGGGGTTAATGGATCTAAGAGATAAAAGTAAATGTAAACAAAGAGGTTACAAAAAAAAGGGCCCAAAGACAAGCCCTTAAAACACTATATGAGGATAAAAACACTATATGAGGATAATAACATTGTAATCCGCCCAGCCGATAAGGGGGGCAACATTGTAATACTGGACAGGGAAGATTACATCAATGAGGCATTACGACAATTAAGTGTCACTAATTTCTACATACCTGTCACCACTGATGTGTACAACCAAAGTATCACTGACATTTGGGATAAGTTGATGACATGGAAGGATAAGGGGCTCCTTATCTGGGAAGAATATTGCTATATGGAAAAAGATTTTCCTAAACTCACGATTCTTTACCTACTTCCTAAACTACACAAAGATGCAACCAAACTACCAGGACGTCCCATTGTCTCTTCTATAGGCAGTGTGAGTGAACACATTTCCAAATATGCTGATCATTTTCTCCGTGATTTTGTTACAGAACTGCCTAGTTACATCAGAGATACAAAAGATTTTTTGTGTCGTATTGAGAATTTCACATGGGATCCTGATTTCCTGTTTATTGGATTAGATGTGCATTCACTGTATACGATAATCAATCACCAACAGGGTTTAGAAGCATGTGAATATTTTCTGAGAAACAGACCACTGCGATATCGTGAGCATACTAAGATGATAATGGAAATGATGGAATTTGTTTAACTAATAAAAAAAATGTCTTTCAATGGCGCCCTCTACAGGCAAATTAATGGTACTGCAATGGGGTCTTGTTTTGCCCCAAGCTTCGCTAATCTGTTTATGGGTTATTGGGAGCAGGACATTTTTGCCAGTACTACCCTAGCAAGTGATTTTCAGAAGGTCATCATGTGGCATCGCTACATCGATGACCTTTTTATTGTATGGAAAGGTTGTAGGGAAGATGCAGAGAACTTTATCTCCAAGCTGAACACCAACAAGTATAACATTCTCTTGACCGGAAACATCAGCAGTAAACAGACTGAGTTTCTAGATGTAGCACTAGAGATTAAAAATAACATCTGCACCTCCCTGTACCGCAAGGCCACAGCTGGCAATAGCGTCCTACATGCCCTGAGCAGTCACCCTGAGGCACTCGAATGGAGCATTCCCTATGGTGAACTGCTGAGGGCCAAGAGAAACTGCAATAATACTGACTCCTATACTGAGGAACAAAACAACATCATAGCTAGATTTAAGAGCAGAGGGTATCCCAATTGGGTCTTGAAGAAAGCAAAAGAGAGAGTAGATGGGATTGAGAGAGCTCAGACCTTACGAGAAACAGCTATGACAGACACAAAGGAGGATGATGAGCCCACTAGGATGATATTCACATTCAACTCAGAGGCAGACAAAGTGAAACAGATTCTGATTTAAAAACTGGGATATTATTAAGACCGATACCATTCTAGGAAGTTGTATACCAGACAGACCCACCATCACCTAAAGAAGAAAAAAAATATACATGATTTGGTGATTAGAAACGACATTACTAAATATCCCAGTAACACACAACACGGCTTAGTTGGCTTCTACCCATGTGGCCACTGCAAAGCATGCAAACACAGCAAATATAGAGGGCTTCTGGAGTATAGAGGAATTACAAAACAATTGACACAATTCCTCACCTGTGGCACATCCTTTGTGGTTTATGCCATAGAGTGTACTTGCAAACTATGGTATATTGGGAGCACTAGCTGTGCTGGCAAAAAGAGAATCCTAGAACATTTAAGGGCCGTCACGAACCATGACCCCAAGTAACCTGTTGCACGCCACTTTGAACAACACCATTTTTCCAACACTGCTGATCTGAATTTTTTCATTTTGGAACATGTCCCTAGACATCCCAGAGGCGGTGATAGATTACTCAGCCTCAGACAACGAGAATCTAGGTACATCATAGAGTTCCAGAAAAGGTTCCCGGGAGGTTTAAATATGGACAGGGACTAGCAAGTCACTTAAGAGAGTGATCTTATAGAGCTCTTGAGATCTGTTGTGTAATCAACTGTTAGCCTAGTTTTCTAATTTATGATAATTTGCAAGATATATTTCTGATATAACTTGACTATATATTTTTTTTTCTTCTGCATTGCAAGAAAATTGAAGCATCTTTTGATTTTAACTATGTGTATCTGATTTTTTCTTTTAACATTTGTAGGAGGAAAGTAAGGGGCCCCATCACCTGTATTCACCTTCACAGGCGTACCTACCCTTTGCACTCCGAAATCTACACCACTATTTATCACACTTTGGTTATGCCGGTTTGACAGGTTGCGAGTGGACAACTTTGGGAACTATCTGATTAGGACGCTTGTCATGAATTGCCTTAATGAGGTACCGTGATATATTTACTTTTTGATGTGACCACTAAGAGTTGATATTTCTTTAATGATGTTTGATTATTGCACATGCAAATAATGAAATTCTCATACTACATATCAAGGATAGTCGCAATGGGACATTATTTACATCCGATATCCGTTATGATTATTTATATTATCTTAATCAAGAATACATTTTCTTTTCAACATAGAAAGTAGCTTGAATGGCAAGATATTTATTTATTTATTATATTTTATGACACTCTCATCATGATTTATTGTATAACAGTACATGTTCTTCGTAAAGATTTGTCATTCCAACGTGTCTGCCACTTTTGCATCTTTCATGTCCTCCTTCCATGTCCATGCATTCTGTGGAGACCGAAAACTTTATCAATGTTTGTGCTTGGTTACACGTGAACAAGGCTGTTTAGCTGAAACGCGTTGTGTAATAAACTGCAATCAAAACTTTTGGGTCCTGTTGCCTTTACTGCCTGAGAGAGCGCATTATGAACTTACTTGTTGCTTGATGGATTGATTATACCGGACTGCTTCGCCGGAATTTGCGCCAACTTTCTCGGGTCCCAGCACTCTGGAAGAAGCGCTTTTTTTGTGGATATATATATATATATATATATATATATATATATATATATATATATATATATATATATATATATATATATATATATAAAACCAAGGTTCCCCCTCTAAGAAGAACGACACAGGCTGCCTTTGGATGCTTCAAGTGGGTTTATTTAGGGCACAGAATCGGCAGCTCCCTAATGATGAAGGGGAGTTTAAGGTCAAAGGTTGATTTCATAAGCCGATTCACGGCTATATTATGAGAACTGTAATTGTTACATTTTATTGAAATAAGATATCAAATGGGTGTTTGTTAACACATTGCGGTCATGTTACCATTACACTAGTCGGTGACGTGCCGTTACACGGCGAGATTGTATTATTGATCACCGACAGGGGACGAAACATCCCATTGATGGGTTTAAAGTATATGAGTACTCACTAGTACATATTATGAGAAATGAGCCCCATGTAATGGATAGATGACTGCACTGTTTCAATATGGTGTTGAATTTAATTGAATCACAAATTTATTGTAAAATCGCAATTTGGGCAATCTTGCCGGTGATATGCTGATACACAGCAAGATTAAGTTTAGCCAGACCGGCAATGGTATAACATTGAAATAACACTGTGAGTTGTGCTATCGTTTGTGGAGAAGAACCCACTTCTAAATGGCTGCCAGTTGCGATACAATTTGTGTGTCCATCATTGCTTTCATCAACAGGAAGTAAGGTGTATATAATGTGTCGGAAAGACACGGAAATTTAAACACTGACGAAGGACTTTTAGGTCTGAAACTCGTCTGTTTTCTGTCCGTGGCTGATTAAAAACTACTGCTGCATAACCCCCGTGAGTGCGTTATCGTTTTTGGAAAAAGGAAACGATTGGAGCTGCTATATATATATATATATATATATATATATATATATATATATACTTGTATTTATTTAAATAGGAGTGTATTTGTTTTGATATAATACTTTATATTGTTAGTTGTATTTAAATGTTTATGCTTGTAATATTTTAGTTTTATTTATTGTATATTTTTTTAGGTGTACTATTTTCATGGGATGAATGTTTAAGTTGTGGGTGATGTAATATATTTTAACTTAATTCTAAAGGTTTATTATAAGTTTAGGATTTATTTGAAGTGATATTTTTATGTAAAAATAGGGTTTTTGGTGGTTTCTTGAATGTATTAGTAATGTTGACCATAATTTTCTAGTTGATATTGTGGTAATTGATATTTTTGTCATGATACACGTTTATTTATAGGTAAGCATATTTGTGTTTCTGATATTTTTGTTAACGGTGTATAGTAAAAATTTATATTTTTGTTAACGATATTTGTGTTCTCAATATTAGCGATTGTTTTAGTCATGTATACAGAGTCAATATTTTTGTTCTCGATATTTAATTTCCGATATTTGTTTATCTCGATCTTTGTTGGATCGATAATATGTCACTGATCCATAGATCACGTAGGTCAACAGAACACAGATCTTATAATATGAACCAACAATTATTCTCCAT
This sequence comes from Lissotriton vulgaris, assembly GCF_964263255.1. Taxonomy (NCBI): domain Eukaryota; kingdom Metazoa; phylum Chordata; class Amphibia; order Caudata; family Salamandridae; genus Lissotriton; species Lissotriton vulgaris. The sequence continues at coordinate 1,024,141,479 of NC_141697.1, forward strand.
GGAACTAATTTTAACTGAGACATCTGCCAGAACCTGAGAAACAATCTGTTTATTGCTGATTTCTACAACTTGGACTTCTCTTCCCGAGAGGGGTAGGTTATGGGACATCCACATAACGAACTGTAGAGTGGGTAGCACCCGTATCAATCGGAAAAAAATTAGGGGTATCCATTCACCTCACCATCTATATATTGGCCACTCCAGTCTACCTCTGTACTGAACCAAGCATGCAACGCTCCTCTCATCTCAGGCACTGCCATTGTGAATTTGTCTCTGAAGACAACTGAGGAAAATCTTTGTTCAGATCCAATGGATTCTGCTGCTACCCTGAAGTATATGGCATTGTGTCTCATATGTTTTGCTGCATCACTAGAGCTACAAACATGCATGATGGGAACTTTCCTTGCACATTCTGCACACGAGCTAGTTGGACTGGGACAGAATTTGGCACCTGACTCGTGTTTAATTGCATCTGGGGAATTAAATCATTCTGGGTTTGGTATGGATTCTGCCTACACTTGCGTTTCCAGTGTCAGTTTTACCCCAGAAATAACAAGCAGTGCTCTTCAGCCAATTAATATTTTCATTCACCCTAGAATTTTTAACATTCCCTCTTCCAAGACCGTGTGTCTACACCATCTCATTCCGCTTTATAACACTTTGCATAGAATGCACTCCATTAATTCCGGTATTCTCAGGTGGCACAAAATTTGAATCTGAACCCAATATATGATTCTTGGTGCCTCTCTGAATCTGCTTTGTCTGTGCAATCATCACCTTCTATTTGAACTTTTTCTACTTTGCATCAAAACAGTGACTACAATACTTAGCGTATTTCAGTATGCCGTTGATACCCTTAGTCTGCCAACACATCACACACTGCTGCATATGAGAAGTAAGGGGTAGATTAGGATGGGGGTGAGACTGCCACCGACAGCTTGTCGGTGGCGTTCTCACTGCCATCCTAAACATGTTTACCGCCATTAGGATGGTAGGTGGTTTGTTGCCGGTTGGCAAGACCGACTGCCAAGCATCAGACGGCCTCCTGGAGACTGCCGGTGCGGCTGAGGCAGAGTAATGCCTATAATCGAAGGCATGCCTTTCAGGCACTACCGTAGGCATTACGAAGCGCCTTTCCGCTGGCCCTTTCATGGCGGTGAACAAGCCATGAAAAGGCTGGTGGGAAGGGACATTGGGGGCCCCTAGTGGGCCCCCCTTACCCCCAGACACAGGCCCTGGAGGGCACCTATGGTGTCCCCCCAACATATCCCTGCACCATGTGGCAGGCATTGCATGGTGCCTGTCACATAGTGCAGAGATGTGTGCAGTGCCCCTTTTTTGCATTGCAGCAGGTGCTGCAGCCAGCAGCACCCGCCGGGATGCAAAATATAGGTATTGCAACCACTGTGGTGGTGGTCGCATCAAAATCTGCTACTCTCTTCTTTTTCAAACTCTTCATAAATATCCATAAGTCTCTCATAACACAGATGCACTTACTCTTTCTGCCCTTTTGTAGCTTTCATGATTTTTGCCCAGTTCACTTAATTTTTTAGCACACTCTTTTTCAAATGCTCTATCACTGCTCTGTATTTGTCGGCAATCACCTCAACTAGAGCATTATTCGGTGCAAATCTATTTGCTCAGTCAGTTAGGTAACAGCACCCCTACACTGTGTCCATAAATCATTAGGGACAACAATCTTGGGTTCATCTCTCAGTTTTGTAAAATTTGTTGTAAAAGCATAAATAGCTCCCCTAGTCCAAGGGCACATGCACATAGTTACCTCCATTGACTTCTCTCAAAGAAATTCTGAATCACTCACAACCTGTTTGCTTTCTTCTCTGTACCTTTCTTTTTAGAAGTAACTTTCTTTGTCCACTGCCAGTCTTTCGTTTTCTCAGCTGAATCTTTAAAGGAATTTGCAAAGTCACTGAGCCCAATTCTTTAATATCTTGTTCACTCAAATCCATTTAATAATTTCTTTATAAATTCTTTGTACTGCTTATATCAAAATCATATTGATCATCTAATCCTTCAAGTTTATTATGTGCCTCATTCACATATCTTGCTGCTTCTTTCAATCAAGTATCTAATTTCATCTACATTATGACATTAATATATTTAAAACAACTGGTCCCTTCACAATTTCTCCAAATTCAATCTTTAAGTCTCATATTATTATCTTTCTCTTTAGGTTTTACAGTAGATTTGAGATGGCATCCATAGGCTCGGACGTTTAAGCTGGCTGCTCCTGGGCCCCCCGCTCCCCCACTGAGTATCTGATTATGCTTTAAGTGAAGGAGGAAGAAAGCATACATGGAAAGGATTATCACTTACTGAGGCTGGCTATCGGTCTTCTCGGCATGCTAGGCACTGCTGCTGCGGGCGGCCATATCGGCGTGGTTGCGGCGCCTCTACAGCATTTTCGGGAGCGTGTCTTGGATCCGGTGCTCATCCCTGGCCTGTTACGCGCTACGGAAGCTGGAGAGGGGAGGGCTGCGCTGCTCTGACAGCAAGTTCAGGTATCGGCAGTAAAACTGCCAAAAATGACGCTACAGCAACAGGAGAAAAACCTTTAAAACGCAATTTGGTAGGCGCATTCCTCTTTTGTTTTCCACGCGGAAGGAGATAAAGAAAGTTCTACATTCCCCTCAGGTTGAGACACCTTCACAAACAGCAGGAGGTAGTAAAGCATCTGACTCCGACGTAGAACATGGCTTGGGGGGGAAAAAGACGCTGCTACTGCCACTGATTCTGGATTGCTATCTATTTCTAATGCAACTCAAATGACGGAAGATGCTTGGGGGGGGGGGGGGGGGGGGGGCACAGGCAGTATAACACTTCAGTCAGAGTACCTACTCCTGAAAATACTTTGAAGAATGGGCTATCTCCGGGCCGTCATCATTTAAACACTGAAAACATTGAAAATTCAGGTTCTGGTATGAAGAAGGTCTCTCAAAGCATGAAGTCTCCCATGAAGGGAGAAAGGAGAAACAAAAAGTCTACAAATTAATAATATCCCTCTTGACCTAAATTACTTTGCATAAGGCTTATAATAAGCTCATACCTTGGGCACCAAGAATTACTCTGCTGCACATAGAAATCATGTTATTATTTTTCACATTTTATTTCATTTTTTACTTTGTTGGATCATTCAACTGTGATATTTTTTTTGCACATTATATTACATTATTATCATTTGTACATCAATCTACAATTTCACCATATGCAGAACTGGAAAAAATATGAAAATTGATCAGTTCCTATAAAAAAAAATGTATACAAATGCAAGTCTTTTTAAGAGACTGTCTATACTATAATATCTTTAGAATACAAAACTAATTGGAAAGTCCAGACTCACAGTCCCCCATAATCCTTCATACCTCTTCTCACTCTACATTCACATCACTTACACTCCATACATACACACTATACACCCCAAAACCAGACTACATACACAGATGAAACCCTAGGGTTGAGCAACTCAACCCTCTAATGCTGTGCTGTGAGCTGGGGTGTTTCACGCAGACTGGTCAACTTGCGTTTCGATGGCCTATTTTACTTTTCTTGCCATCTTCTTCTGGACCTGTTACTTCAAAGAATTGTAACGGGCTGGATGGAGGGGGAGAGCAATTATGCTTGTACTGTCTGTAGACACGTATACAGAAGGGAAACATCACTTACAACGCAACTTTTACAACAACATACTTTTACAACGCAACTTTTACATCGCAAAAACTTTTACAACGCATGTATTTACAACTAATGTTTTTACAACGCAGGTACCTTTACAACGCATACCATTACAACGTAAGTATTGGTAAGTATATAATTATTTTTTATATGTTATATGTTTGGGGTAAAGGGGTATTTTTAGGGTTCAGGGTCAGTTTTGGGTTTTTGGGTAAAGGGGTATTTTTGGGGTTCAGGGTCAGTTTTTAGTTTTTGGGTAAAGGGGTATTTTTGGGGTTCAGGGTCAGTTTTTAGTTTTTGGGTAAAGGGGTATTTTTGGGGTTCAGGGTCAGTTTTTAGTTTTTGGGTAAAGGGGTATTTTTAGGGTTCAGGGTCAGTTTTTAGTTTTTGGGTAAAGGGGTATTTTTAGGGTTCAGGGTCAGTTTTTAGTTTTTGGGTAAAGGGGTATTTTTAGGGTTCAGGGTCAGTTTTTAGTTTTTGGGTAAAGGGGTATTTTTAGGGTTCAGGGTCAGTTTTTAGTTTTTGGGTAAAGGGGAATTTTTAGGGTTCAGGGTCAGTTTTTAGTTTTTGGGTAAAGGGGTATTTTTGGGGTTCAGGGTCAGTTTTTAGTGTTTGGGTAAAGGGGTATTTTTGGGGTTCAGGGTCAGTTTTTAGTGTTTGGGTAAAGGGGTATTTTTGGGGTTCAGGGTCAGTTTTTAGTTTTTGGGTAAAGGGGTATTTTTGGGGTTCAGGGTCAGTTTTGGGGGTACAGGGGTACAGGGTAAAAATAAATTAAAATTAAATTTAAATTAAATTACATTAAATTATATATTTTTTAATTAATTTACGATTATAAAATTAACATATACTTACCAATACTTACGTTGTAATGGTATGCGTTGTAAAGGTACCTGCGTTGTAAAAACATTCGTTGTAAATACATGCGTTGTAAAAGTTTTTGCGTTGTAAAAATTGCGTTGTAAAAGCATGCGTTGTAATAACATGCGTTGTATCAACATAGATCCATACAGATGCATGTTGGTATGTGACCACTGCTGGTTTTCAGATTGCTGCTCGTGCGCTCTGAGTATAATCACTATGCTGTTCTTAGCTGTTCAGTAATATTGTTCAATTGTCAACAGGGACTTCTCTTCCAAATAGATGATGAGGTAGAAGGAGTTAAGCAGGTAGATGGTAGTAATGTTTTATAATGGGACTACTCCTTCTCAACAGAGATAGGCGCTGGCAATGGACACAGTTTGTAGACCGGAAAGAAAATGTTGCAGGTCCACCAGAAGAAATTTCACTGGCCCTGATTCAGAGGACGCACAGCTCATGACGCAAATTGCAGAACTCTGTTTGACGTATAGCCAAGACCTGTATGAAATACACCACTAGGTTCAACGAAGCGGAAGCCCGGATCTCCTGTTCAGAAGACGAACTGGTAGCACTGAAGGCTATGACAGAGTCCCTGTGATTCCTAAAAGATGACTCAGTGGAAACTGGCTAATTTAGAAAATCGATCTTGCAGGAATAATCTTAGATTTTTGCAAATTCCTGAGAACACGGAAGGACAGGATCCTCGTAAATTCATCATCGACCTATTCACGGAGGCCTTCCTAGAACTTACACAGTGGGCCTGACAGAGAGAAATACAGAGGGCGCACCGTTTTCCCTCCGTCCTAGATCCGGTCAAACAATAGCTAGACCTAGAGCAATATTGATATATCTCAATAATTTTCTTGCCCGGGAAGCTGGATACGAGCTGGCATGTCAAGCTAAAAAGAGGGCTGTGAAAGGGGTGGAGTTTTTTGTTAGGCCAGATTATTGACATCACACTGTAGAAAAGCATTGCTGCCAGCTTATTGTACCATTTCAGGCAAAAGACGCACAAGGTTTTTTACTAAATCCAGCTAAATTAAGTGTTATATATAGAACATAATAGATTCTTTACCTCTGAAGTGCAAGCCAAAGAGTTTTTACAATCTCTGTAAAGTAAAAGCAGTTGTCTCAGGCCATTGATCTATTTATTGGGATGTAACTTGTATAAGTCTGTTTTATATTATTTTTTTAGAAGGTGTAATCATCTTTTTTTGTATTGGTTTCTGTGGCGTATGGCTTTGCCTTGTTTACTTTTTCCTTTTTTTTACCTAGCTTTATTGTATCCTATGAGGTCTTGTTCACATGTATAAAAGTTCATTTAAGGCATTTGCAACATTTGTAATGTATTCAGTGTTTTACTGCTGAATTTTCTTGTTCATAGGGTGGTGTATTGGTGCGGGGGGAGGGGGACAACCGGGTGACGGGAGCTTGTCATCACCAGGACCATTGGTCCTATAGCCTTTTTGAAGGGTTGGGATGGGGGTCAGAGAGTGGGCTGGTGGGGGAGTTTGGGTGGGTGGGGTTCTAGGAGGAAGGGCGGGAGAGGTGGGATAAAACAAGAAAATCAATCCACAGTATTATTACGTTTATGAAGCTGAGAGATTTAAGGTTTCATTATAAGAGAAGTGAGCAAGGGCTGGCACCCATACCTAACCAATGGCTAAATTAAGGCTTTGAATCTGCTCTCTGAATGTTTGTGGATTAAATAATTATAACAAATGGCAAAGAGTTGTTGCAGAGCTCTGCGTGATTCAGCCGGATGTAGTGCGTTTACAGGAAACACATATACCATGGGGAAAGTGGAACATTTGATCAGAATTGGGATATGTGGTCCTAGCAGCCTCACAGCAATCAACAATGACTCTAGGAGTGGCGGTGTTAGCTAAAACGGTAATACAAACTTCAGGATGTGTTTTATTGGATAAGGAAGGACGTTGGGCCATTTTGGAATGTATCCTAGGGGGAGGAAAGTTAAAGCTGTGCACATTATACGGCTCCAATTTCGATGAGGCCCTCGTCCTTGAGCAGCTACATTTAGAACTGGCATTATGGCCTACCCCACTTGTGCTATGTGGGGATTTATATATTAATTTGGTCGGGAGGAAACTCCAATCTGGTATCCAAAATTATAAAAGTAGGAAACCCAGGGTCTTTAAGGCATTATATCAACTACTGTCTGATCACGGACTGACAGACGTTTGGGGCACGCTCTATATGATTGATCCGGGGTTTACTTTTTATTCTCACTCGCATAGGAAGCTAGTACAGCTTGATTATTTTTTTGTATCTCCTCTATTATTTACAGGAGTGAAGATACAAGTTTTTCGTAGAATCAACTCAGATCATGAGCCACTAGTATTGGATATTCCCGCACTTGGCACAAGTATAACCCCAAGGATTTTCACTTTTGATAGAAAGCTCCTTTTGGATATTGTTTTTATTGACCACATGAAGATTTGGATTAAGGACTTCCTCCGAAACAATTGGCATTCCACATCTTATGGGGATATTTGGGATACTTTTAAAGCTTGTTTTAGAGGGGAGGTTTTGAGTTTTGGACTGTATAAAGAAAAGCAAGCTAAACTAGCAGTTCAGGAATTATATAGCAAACTCAAAGCAGCTGAAGAAAATCTGGCATTGGGGATCTCAGCGGATAATAATATTATTGATTTGCAAACTAAGGAGGCCAGATGTAAGTCTAATATTAATCTACTATGGAGCAAGGAAATTGCGTTAAAATATCAGTTGAATAAAAAGGATTGCTACCAGTATGGTGAGGCCACAGGGCGCTGCTTAGCTCAAAGGTTACGTTCAAAGGAGGCCACTCAAAGATAGACGGCATGAAGAATGCTCTGGTCCGTATCGTACATGATCCTCAGGAGATACTCAAGATATTCCATAACTTCTATAAAGAACTATATACAGAGCAGGATACGGGGAGACATGCTAGGGATCTGGGATTTCAACATTTATTAATGGAGCGGTTGGATCAGGAGGAAGCTGGGATACTGGACAGCCCTATCACTATTGATGAATTAGAGCAGGCTATCAATAGTATGACGATCGGAAAGGCGGCTGGTCCAGATAAGCTTCCTTTTGAAGTTTATAGGACCTTCTTTCAAGACCTTAAAATGGATATGCTGGCCGTCTTCGAAGCAGCGCAGAATTGGGATTTGCCATGATCTTGGGATAAGGCCAACATCGTTATATTTAAAAAGAAGAATAAACCATCTGAGCTCCCGGGGTCCTATTGCCCGATCTCCCTTGTTAACTGTGACGGGAAAATCTACGCTAGAGTTCTTGCAAATCGATTAGCTAAAGTCATCACCTCTCTGGTCTCCCAAAGACAACATGGTTTTATACCGGGTAGGGGGACAGTGAATCATATTAGTAGGGTAGTGATCTTGTTTGACATCGCACATGCGGATTCCAGGGACTTAGGATTGATTTTGCTTGACGCCAAAAAGGCTTTCGATCGTGTTGTATGGGATTTTCTTTGGGGGGTTCTACAGCAGATAGGGTTCGGCCAGGGATATATTCAGGCTATGCAGGTTTTATATCGGTCTCCCGTGGCCAAGATCTGCTCAATGGGGCTTGCATCTGAACCATTACAGATATCTAAAGATACACGGCAGAGGTGTCCCTACTGTTGTTCTCTCTGTACATTAACCCTTTTTTAAACATGTTGGAGAGTAGTGCCCAGCTTAAACTTTTTTCGTTCAGCAGGATTGTTTGTCGATGACATAGCAATTGTAACATCTGATCTTGTCAAGGCTGTACCTGAATTCGAACATTTGGCACATGAGTTTGGCTCAGTCTGCAGATTGAAAGGCTATCTTTTTACACACCCACCGCCGCAGTTGGGATACTATCATCGATTTTCTGGGATCAGGTGGTTAGTAGTTGAGGACTCAAAGGCATCAAGCAAATTGGTGATGTTTATGAGGTTGGGGCCTGTGCTCTACTTTTTCAGGTTTGGCGGACAAATACCACCTACCTAAGAATCAATTTTTTTAATTTGTGCAAATACAGGATTTCTTAGGTAAACAGTCAACATTGATGATACCGCACAAGATAGTAGAAGCTATCAGACATCAGGAAGAAATAGGGGCTCTTTATAAAGTTTTGCTAGCCTCTAGGTTGGATCATCTAGACAAGCATAATCTTAAGTGGGCGAATTGTCTGGGAGAACAGTCTGTGTCCCTAGAGAAGGCGATTGAAATCCTGGGGAATTTCTTTTTTTGCGTTGAATCTAAAAGCCCAGCATTATAAACATTTTTTAATTTGTACCATACCCCTGTAAAGATGAAGAAATGGGGGAGGGAACAATGGTAAATGCTTCCGGTGTGGTGCAGACAATGCCAACATTACCCATATATTCTATTCATGTGCTAAATTGGCTATTTAAATAGGATGAATCAAAAAGGTTTTTATCAGAGTTCACTGGAGTTGCTATAAAAATCTCGGCCTCCATGATGGTGCTGGGGATTAGGAAAGATCTACGTCTAGGGAGGACGATGCACAGGGTTCAGTATTTAATGTTTATGGCCATGGCAGTAGCACAGCTGTGTGCAGTGTCCACGTGGCTACAGCCGGAGGCACCATTATTCGAAATGTGGCGTACCAGGTTTTATAGTACCTTTAATCTGGAGGTTAGTCTGTATTCTGTTAAAGGCACAAGTAAGCAACAAGCACTGGCGTTGCCAATAGGTCTCGCAGTAGGAAAGTTGGAGCTATTGGTTTTGTAAATGACATTTTATATTTATATATTGTTATTGACAATGCCAATAACGATATATAAATATAAAATGTCATTTACAAAACCAATAGCTCCAACTTTCCTACTGCGAGACCTATTGGCAACGCCAGTGCTTGTTTTTCTGAATGCAGGTTAGACGAACCAAAATACAGTTCAGCCGGCACACTGTGGGAATCACAGAAATGCAGTTTATGTGTTGAAGCCACACCCTCGATTACATAGCCCATATCCCTTATAGAAACCCCTCCACTTTTTGCAGCCCAACTACAGCACCTGAACAGTATGACCCACGATTACGGAGGGAGGAACTAAGGGGGCCCTAGAGAGCAAAGTGCAGTTGTTCTATTTACCTATTTTCACTTTGAGGTGCAGAGAGGGAGACATACCCATATTTTTGGTCAAGTACTGAAGCTTTGATAGAGCCCACGTCACAGGTTCCAAAGCCGGCATCTAATTCACTTCCGTTCCTGTCTATCATAGACAGTATTAAAATGCACATATGGCATTCAGTTTCTCTGATGACGTATGCATGCAGGGACACTGTGGGTAGGCACATTCCATCATGTCACTACCAAACCAGGCTGCATTTATTGTCTAGTTAGCATGCATGTCAGCAATGCAGCCTTTTATTTCTTATCATCTGATACCAATGGGGCAAACCCTACAAAAAAAACGCAAACGCAAATGATTAATTCAGCCAGAGCCGACGTGCACCCTTCCTTTTCAAATAGAAGGCAGAGTCATGTAAAGCTTTGCATTCAACTCAACATCCTAGCTGAATGGCTTAAAAAGTGAACCGGGAGAACAAAGCTTTCTCTTCAAAGACTTTCTGCAAGAAAGGAGTCAGTGGCCCCAGCCCCTCAGTTCCCTTCACCAGGGCGCACTTTGATCCATATTCAAGGCTCCATTCCATAAGGTGGCTGTTTTTTGCGTTTTATTCTGTTTTCTCAAACTTCTAGAGCTTTTTATCATCACCTCCCTGCCATTTTTGCCAACATTGGCCCCAATTTACTACTAAAAATAAAACTGAATATTTAATTGACTTGAATTGATAACCCCTTGCCCTTTCCACATTAGAATCGTTGAATTGTCCCTGACAGGTCCCGTAGCTGACCTTTGACAGTGTCAAATGACTTGCAGAAACAGGGCTTTCCTTGCTGTTTGAAGTGTGGGTGTTCTGTTGCTGGGCAGAATGTCAGTCGGACTGAGTGGTTCTGTTTGACACAATCCAACCAAGGCTGGGAGTTGTGTGTGCATAGAAAGAAAGCCGAAGAGTTGTGCAATAAGCAGATCTGTGTCTCTAACTGTAAATCCATGAACATTGGCAGTTGCCAAAAAGCCAGAAAATTGTGCACTGCGACTATTTTCGTATGCCTTTATCTTGTGTGTTTAAACGTGCACCCACAGATACATATTTGTGCGTTTTTACATATTGGTGGAAGCACTGAAACTTGTGTTATGCTTGCTGATATTTCCATAATGTGTCATCTGTATTTGTATGTATGTGTCTGCGCGTGCGCATGCGTGCATGCTATGTGTGATTGATGGTATTTGTTTTTACTTATCATTAGTGGAAGCACTGGAAGTTAAGTTGTGTTACATTATGGTTTTGTGGGCGGTTTTCTGCATGTCGTGTAATTGTCATTACAGAAACAGAGCTTCAGTGCTGCCCTGTTATTTGAGTGTGGGCTGTACTTAGATGGGCCGAATGTCATTGGGGCCGGCCTCTCTCTGCCACAAGTCGTGGGAAATTGAAGCTAAAACTGTCAGATGAACATAAAGCCATAACATTGGGCTTCATGCTTACTCTTCTGCATTTGGTGTGTGTTGCTTGTCTGCACATATCTGCGTTTCACACATACTCTGGGAGAGGAGTCGGCCAAATGGTTTGGGCAGTCGACCTCGAATCTGGGGAACTTGGTTCGAGTCTCGGCAACGACGCTGAGCATTCTGTGATTCTGGGCAAATCACTTAATCTCCCCATGCCTAACAATCATGTAACGCAACTGGTGCTATGTAAAGCGCTCTGATACCCGATCCCTTCGGGTCATGTTCGAGCTATATAAAACTCCTCTAAATAAATATAACCTTCAGGGTATCTCTTCCTATGCGAACTCACTCTATTATTGGCCAGAGCCCCACTGATCTGAAATTCTGTTTCATCAGAATCCTGTGCGGCCATGTTTGTTGGGTTTAAATTGACAGTGTTATGGTTGTGTGTTGCCTGCACTTGTAGATAATGCGCAGTATGCCTGCTGGAGAGTGGCACATTGACTTCTGCATGGCCTTTGATGCTTTACTGATTGTGAGAATATCATGGTGTTGGTGCATCAGAGTTGTACTGTTATGTATGTTGCCTAGTTGAATGTTACCAGATACCGCACAGCAAGCCCAGCATGGGTGGCAGCGGTGCAGTGATTCCCACACTTGCCAGCCAATGGCCATGCAGCAAGCTCCAGAGGGGTCACTGGGAGCGGGTGGGAGGGCACTCACTCAGAATATTTAACACATTCCTTCTCTGGCCTGTCTGCTGAGATGGCGAAAGAGACCAATTAGTGCCAGCTGCAGTGATGGTCTCTGGCAACGCAGGTTCTGTCTCGCTGGGAGCTTGAGGGAGACTGTCCAGTGGTTTTATACAGTTTGAAACCCCAAGCGCCATACTATATTTGCATTAACTTTCTTAACCTCACAAAATATAACTAAAGATAACAAGAAGTCAGCGTGAGATGGATCAAAAAAAAAAAGCAAGCGGCAGAGAAAGCGTTCACTTTTACTTCCGCTTAATAAAACAAGCGTTAAGAGTGGCCGGCCGGGAAACTGAAAGTACGGCCGGCCAGCCATGATTAAATTAGGGGAGGAGGTGGTGGTGCCAAGTGGGGTGGGAGGGGTGGGTGGAGTAGAGACTAGAGAGAAAGACAAGAGGGGAGGGAAGAGGTAGACACAGAGAGATTGTAGATAGAATCAAAGACAGCTAGAGATTAAAGAAGGTTAGACAGAAGATATATACGATGTTGCAAAGAAAGAGAGAAATTAGAGAAGGTTAGAACGAAAAAGCACGCACGGAGACAAAGTGAAAAAAAACAACACATACCTGATAATGCCGGCAAACTGAAAGTACCCCCTAAATAATTAGGGGAGGAGTAGCCCTTTGATGTGCTGTGCGGCCGGGAATGCGCATGCTTGTTTGGTCACGTGATTCACGTGAACTCAAACAAAACTGCAGGAATGAAACCCTTGGTTTCACGAGCATTTTGACCGCTTGAATTTTCGCTCCGCTCAATGCGCTAGACCTAAAAACTTGGTTTGTATGTATGGGGGCGATGATTGACTATATGACTGGTTGAAATTAATTTTTGTACAGAGGGAATGAAATGAATTGCTACTGTGCTCTGATTCAAGATATGTTTGTATTTATTTTATGTTTTTTGATACTGTAGATTTTAATTTAAAAAAAGGAAGGACAGCAGGTAGATTCAGGAGAGGCAGGAGCAACAACAGGCACAGTTGTAAAAACAGTAGCAATATCAATGTTCTCAGATGAACACTTGCACTCAGTTATACCTTCACTCATTACTGCAAGCGCTGTCAATCACTGTGCACCTATACTCCGCTCTCGTGATGAACCCTAATCAGATACAAACCTAGAGACTTGTGCCTGGGTACACGAAGGGCGTCTAGAGTTCAAAAGATCAAATAAAAAGCGACCCTCCTCCTCTGAATCTTGTTCTTTGTCTTCTTTCCCTCGGTCACCCACAACATCTTTCTTTTTATCTGTTGTTTCATAAACATTTGAGGGATAAAATCTCACTCCTTCTCCCATATCCTCCCTCCAGAATCTCTCCTGATCCTCCCACTTGGTTTCTAACCACTGATCAAACTAACCCTTATCCCATTTCTTCGCTCTCTTTTTCTCCTTCTCTGTGGCCATTCAATGCCTCAAATTGCATGGGTCTGAGTAGTGGCTTTCTCTCATTCATTTTCTGTCTCAAGAAATCTAACTGTCTAATATTAAAGGTACCCTCTAAAGGACACTGCAAGTCCTTGTCGGCAGAGGTATATTCATGCCAATCAAGAATCCAGGTACACATGTAGAGCCCAATATCCATTAAAATTTAATCTGTGGGTGAGCACTCTGTTTTAAACGAAAGTCTTTTTATTTTGTCATTTGAACAATGCATAGCAGTACATTACAATATGTCAGTATGGTTCCCCCTACCATCACTTCCCCCCTTCTACCTTATCTAATCCCTCTGATGATTACACATTTCTAAGATATAGCCGATTATCATTCCAAGCTCCTTCTCTAGCCTTCTAACCCAATTCCTCCCTTAACCCCATAATCTGCTTTCCCCCTCATATTGATAGCGCTCTATATTTCACCTAGATCCCCCACACTTTATCCCATTTTCCAGGAACACCCCTGCCCCTGATAAATTACCTTCTCTGTGGCACAGCACCAATCCTGATCCTGTTCCCACTCCCTTACTGTAGGTATCTCCGTTTCCCCCCATAGTCTGGCTATGTTCCTCTTTGCCACCATATCAGCTAGCATCAGCTATATTTTATTGTATCGTGACAATTCCAGGCTAACTGTTACAGTTAATATGTGCCATTTGGCCTCCATCTGGACTACTTGTGCCACCACCTTGGACATCACTTTTGCCGTCCCCTTTCAGAATCTCTGCAGCACAGGACAACTCCATATTGTGTGGAAAAAGGTACCTTCCTCCCCACAGCCTCTCAGACAATTTTTTGTGTGACATTTGCCCATTCGCAAAAGTCTCAGTCTGGTTGTGTACAATCTGTGTACTATTTTAAATTGTATTAATCTGAAACGGGCCCTAATGGCTACCTCTGTTGGACTCTGTATGACTTACGACCAGTCGTCCTCCTCCAAGAGTCCTGCATCTCCCTCTCATTGACCCTTAAGGGCTTCCAGTGAGTCTGGGGTGTTGTTAATTATTTTCCTGTATATTAAAGAGGTTGCCTTTTCTTCTATTGGACACGCTATGAGTCTATCCATCAACGGTGAGTATTCAGGTATATTTTCTCCCTTTTTAGGTCGAGCCAAGCGTTGCAGTGTGCATGCGCTACTCGCTCTGCGAGGCATGCTGTAGGGTATGCTGTGGAAGTGCTGTGGAAGCCTCGCCCACTCTCCGCCCATATTTATCATTTGCTGGTGTCATTATCCTTGGTAAATGCTGGCTTCCTATTCAATATGAGGCCTCTTAGTCCCTTCTTCTTACCACCCTGTCTACTTTTGTGACCATCCAGAACGACTGGACCTTTTACTTTCGTTGCTACACAGTCGGCATTATGCAGTCACTGGGCACTATTTTCTTTCAGGCGCACACTGCTCAGCAGCAGCATTGCTTCCTCCATCGGTGGCCGGCTGCGGAGCGTGTCGCTGCTGCACACGCTAAGAAGAAGAGAGGCGCGCTAACTTTAAATCAAGACCCGCTCAGTGGAGCAGACCCAGGTACCACTTGTTTATACATTAATCCAGGATTGCAAAGGCAAACAGTTGAGTAACATCATTAAAAGCCTACATTTATGTTTTTTCGTAGTCTTCCTCTTTGAATGGTGGCACATTGCTTTTGTTTTTTAGGACTTATTACATTGCAATTCCTAATTAAAATTTTCCTGAATAGAAACTTTGTAGTGCATGGACTGAAAGTGCATGCGTCTTTCTAAGGCAACTGTTAGTGTAAACTGTAGTATCCCTTTTAGATTGCATCATAGGTTTGCATCTTAGGAATTATTATGCTCTGATCTAAGTTCTATATTCTGTATGTGGGAGTTGCTCAGATCTCCTGGGCATTCCTAACTTGGTGGTTGTATAAGCTGTCTCCTATTCTGAATAAACTACTTCTACTACAACTTGTGTTTCCAATCAGTTCATAAATTGGCGACGATCGGGATACCAAGAAGAAGGACTCACTCTTGAAGGAAGGAAGGATTTTTTTTTTTTTAAAACAACCGAGGAACAACATTCACGCATCTTTTAAAGGTATTTCACTTAAACCATTTTTTTTCTTATGTGTAAAACGATCGCACCAGCGGCAGTAATTAATTCTGTGCTTTGATCGCACCTGCGGCAGTGTATAGTGATGTGTTTCCATGAATTTTAATTAACTTTACCATCACTGACATCACTTTCTATGCCACTTTGTATTTCATTTTGGCATATTCAATTTCATCAGACCAGTTTCAGCGTTGTGCGCTATGTTGTCTCAAGCGTAACAAGGGCTATTCTAATGAAAGTGTCAAGGAAAGTGTAAAGCCTTTGATTTTTTTTTTACCGTCGTACGATCTGTATTTTTTTAAACCTGACCTGAAGTTCTGTGGCGTGTTGGTGTGCGAGCCTCAGAGTTCACGTTGACGGCTGTGTCTCAGTGTTCTGCTTCACCGCTGAGCGTGTTTTCTACGTCAACATTCTACACGACGCTCGTTAAAGCGTCTAAGCGTCGCACACAGAGGTCAAGGTGTCACACACTTCGACGTAACGTAGCTGCCATCTTGCTGATTTATTTTTGTTTTTCTTTTCTCCGTTTTCGACTAAGGCTGCTTTACGCTATGGATGACTATTTATTACTTTTTCATCTTTAACAGCACACAACGAAAGTCTGCATCTAATGTACTGCTGCACCATTACTTCTTTCCATCAGACTGTCTGCATGAAACTTCATTGAAGAAACGGAATTGACCACGGTGACTACGTTTATTTTGTTAATTTATTATTTCTAATGCTGTTTTACTGTACTCTTGGTGTTTTAGTGGTGACTAATATTAATTCATTATTTTTACTGCAGTCTTATTCTACCTTTGGTGTTCAAGTTTCCTGTTATTTATTGGAGATGTCGAATAATATTGCTTCTCCTTCGCATTTTTTGCCTACTGCTGGGGATCCTAAGGTAGAATGGGACCTGTGGTATCCTACATTTCTAGCCTATGTGGATGTAGTGGAAGAAGATGGGTGTTCTCCCAAAAGAAAGTTGGCACTATTAAAAAATTGTCTAGGTGGTGCTGGTCTCAAGGAGTTAGAAAATCTACCTCCTATTGAGGGTGCTGGTGATTTTAACATTTTTGAGGTAGTAGTAAAACAATTAGCTACTAGGTTTGGAAGGAAAATTAACACAGTGATGGAGAGATTTAAGTTCTATTCTAGGGCACAGAAAAATGATGAGTCCATTGAGAACTATGTGGCTGCATTACGAACTTTAGCAGGTTCTTGTGCTTTTGAAACGATAAATTTTGAACGGGTGTTAAGAGATCAAATCATGATGAAGACTAAAAGCAAAAAGATACAAGAACGTTTATGGATGGGAACTGAATCCTCTCTCAATGCTGTGTTAAATATAGCTAAAGGTATTGAACAATCTGAACTTTTTGTTAATGAGATTAGAGGACAAGATGTTAAGAATAAGGTAATAATTCCAGAGGTTGCTTTGGTAAAGGATGTCCATCATCAAAAAAAGTTTCCTTTCACTCAAACTAAAAAGGATTATTTTGGAAAGGACAACAAATTTTCGGGCAAAATATCCCAAGTGATTTGTTACAGGTGTGGAGGAAACGATCACGTGGGTAATTATAGAGGTTGTCCAGCATGGAATAAAATTTGTATGAAATGCAAAAAGCCAGGCCATTTTAGTAAAATGTGTAGATCACCACAAAAAGTAAATTTATTAACTGATTCAGACTATGAAAACTTTGAAGAGATTCAGGAAATTAATACTTTATTATGTGTTGGCGACACTAAATGTAAAGGCTTTCCCAAAGATATGATATTTATAAATGGTGTAGAAATTTCTATGCTCATAGATTCTTGTGCCTGGTACAGTATAATTGGCAAAGATATATTTGACAAGTACTGGGATTCTTCAAATTTACTACCATCAGATGTTCGACCGGGAGGTTATACTGGTCAGAAAATTGATTTAGTTGGCTTCATGTGGGCTGATATCGAATTCAAACATAGGAACATTAAAGGGAAAATCTATGTCGCAGCCAAGGGAGCTTCTATCCTAAGTTGGCCACACCAACACAAATTAGGAATTAAACTGGATCCCAATGCCTCTCCACCAGTTTATTTGGTACCTCCGATTGATGATGAGTTCACTGTCCAAATTAAAAACAGGTTTCCTAACATTTTTTCTGATACACTGGGCGAATTCGTAAATTTTAAACATAAAATTATTCTAAAGGAAGGTGCAACACCAGTTCGACATAAAGTCAGAAATGTACCTCTAGCATACCGAGACAAGTTGAAAACTATTCTGTTGGATTTAGTATCCAGAGGAATTATTGAACCTACTGAGTCCTCTCCCTGGGTTTCTCCAGTGGTTTTATCTATTAAAAGTAATGGCGAACTTCGTCTATGTGTTGACCTCCGCAGTTTGAACAGTGACATTTGGGTTGATAGACATCCGCTACCCCATATTCATGAATTGATTTCTACGCTTTCTGGTGCTTGTGTCTTTTCAACTTTAGACTGGTTGTATAAGCTGTCTCCTCTTCTGAATAAACTACTTCTACTACAACTTGTGTTTCCAATCACTTCATAAACTATTACGAGAGTGCAACAATTATGTGCAAAGCTTTTAACATTTTCCATGGAGGAGCGCTACTGCCGTCTTGTTTTTTGTCCTCTTTCAGCAACCTTCCTCCAACAACTACAAGCAGATCAGACCTGAGATGATCGAGAACCAGAGCTGCACTATGCAAGTTTTAGATGATTGATGTCTCTAATGTTGACCAATCATGTGTGATGAGAAAAGAGGTTGGTTATGGTCAGTATGACGGTTTGATAAAGCTGGGTAGATTGATGACCAATGGCATCAAGGCACGCAAATATCTGCGTGGGGTCTGGTCTGAGAAATGTGTTAGTGTTCATCACTGCCACTCCGTACCTATTCTGGAGTACTCCATGCAGTATAATATTTTATTGTCTTACTCGTTCGTGCTGAGATTTATTTAATTCCATGGTGTATATCCAAACATATTTTACTATGTGGGAAAGGGAGTGATAAGATGTGAGCTGCGTGAAACCTAATGATCCCTTTATTACGACAGTAAACCACTAAAATATTGATTGTGATATTTTCAAAGTGAATACTCATTCGGTTATTCAGTCCCTTGTGCATTAATTCAGATTTATTGGTGCCAGATCACCTATATGGCAATAGCAGGATTCAACTAGACTTTAAATATATAAAAAGGTCAAACTCAATGTCTCCAGGTTCTATTCAGACACAACTGGCTGCCATGAAGCTACCAATTCGATCAATGCAGTAAGTGTGACAAAGGACTCCTAATGTAGGCTGTTGGTTGTTAACTGAGCGTCATTAACAATTACCGCTACTGAAGTGTAAATACTTACAAGTGTTGCGCCTGATGAGAACCACACGGGTTTACACCCCAACAAAGGATCGCTTTTCTCACGTTTGAATTTCTTGCCTCCCGGCAAATAATAATCATTAATTTCCGTCAACTTTGTGTAAAAGGTAATGTGTGTGTGTGTATATTTGGGGGGGAGGTCCTCTAAGCCCCACGTTTCTCTCAAATGCAGTGGCTTTACATCACAGAGTATATTTGCATTCCGGGACACGATGTGAACTCAACATGAACATGCGCATTCTGAAGGAAGACAGCATCATTTTACTGTTCATTTACAATTAAAAACTCAATAACATACATTCCCTAGTGCGGGGGCGGCTAAATGATCAGGAGTTCCTACTAGGATCACTTTATGCCCGAACACGGATCAACCCTCCTTTCTGGCACAGCTGACTCAGGTCCTCCACCCGTATGCTGGCCTTCCTTGGCTGGGACTTCAATATGGTGCTGTACGTACACCTGGACCGGTCCTCCCCCCCCTTCCTCCGTGCTGCAGCGTCTAATGTGCAAGCGTTCCAGAATTGGCTGTCCCACTGGGAGATATAAGACCTGTGGCGCGTACAGCACCCATTAGACAAGGTTTATTCCTACTATTCAGCAGTCCACGATCTTCATGTTCGGTTAGATAGGATGGTAGGCACCAGGTCCCTACTCCCCCTTATTGCAAAATCTGAATATTTGGGAAGAACGCATTCCGATCATAACCCCCTTTGGTTTCAGATTAGCTGGGAGGCCGATCGCCCACTGTACCCACGTGGATGCGACAACCTGCTGCGCTGGAGGATGCGGAGTTCCGCTCTTCATTGAGCATGGCCATCCTCGCCTACTTTGATGCCAATGAAGGGACTGCGAGTAATAACATGGTGGAGTGGGATGCATACAAAGTGCATGGGGGCCACGTGGAATATACACAAGGAGCTCCCCTCCTCCTCCTTGGCGCGCCAGGAAACTGAGCTCCTACAATACGAGCAGGAGGGCGAAGGTGCAGATGGGCACTCGGGTAAGCTAGGAGACCTTCGTGCCAGACATGCGGTGCTTATGAAGTGGTTAAGGTGTCACAACTATGCAGTGCACACAGCCAGAACCCACGCTGGAGTAGATAGAGCGGGCGGCTCCTGGCCTGTGAGGAGCGCGGTGCCCCGTTAGGAGTTCTTCGGACAACACGGGGGGAGATGGTGTACACGCAGCGGGAAATTCACCGTGCCATGACAGACCACTATGCGCAGCTGTACAGGGCTCGGGGTTCTGGCCCTAGGTATGCTTTGGAGGGGTCGTGGACGCTGTCCTCTTGTCCGTGGCCTCTGAGGAACAGGGCGCCACACTTGGTGTGCCCCTCACTCTGGAAGAGATTGGTGAGGCGATTCGGTCTATGGCGTCCGGGAAGACTCCGGGACCTGATGGCCTACCTGTCGAATACTATAAAGCATATCGGGAAGCCCTGGCTCCACTACTTCACAAGCTGTACACTAGAGGAAGGCTTGTTTCCCCCCCTCTATGCGGGAGGCGTTCCTGGTCTCCCTGCCTAAACCGGACAGGGACCCCACAGCCCTGGGCTCCTATAGGCCGCTGGCGATGCTCAACGTGGACTATAAGGTCTTCGCTAAGATACTTGCGGTACGGTTGGTACCGGTGGTCCCTCATTCAATGCACACCGACCAAAACAGGTTTGTGCCAGCGAGATCCACGTCTTTGAATCTTAGGAGGTACTTCAGAGTGGCAGCTGAGGCCTCACGGGAGTGGCCTAGGGCAGGGTGCCTGATATTAGACCTGGAGAAGGCGTTCAAAAGCCTGGAGTGGGGTTACCTGTCGGCAGTGCTGGCGCGCTATGGGTTTGACATGGGATTCCTGCAAATGGTTGATCTCTTATACAAGAACCCCGTAGTTAGAGTGCGCCTGGGTCCTTACATCTCAGAGGCAGTGGCGTGGGCTGGGGCACCCGGCAGGGATGTCCCCTGTCCCTGCTACTGTTTGTGCTGGGTATCGAGCTCCTGGCTGTGGCCATAAGGCAGACACTTGTCAATGGCATTCCGATGGGAGACGCAGTTCACCAGGTATCACTCTATGCAGACGATCTCTTGGTGTTTGTGAGGGATGTGGAGTGCATACCGGAACAGCTAGCCCTGCTGCTGCATACGTTCGCAGATGTTTCGGGACTCCGGGTAAATGCGGGCAAATCCTGCCTTTAAGAGTTTAGTGAAGGGTCTGGAGACCCGGGATACCACCTCGAGGGCACACAAGTCCAGTGGAAAGCAGACACCTTTTTGTATCTGGAGATCCAGATATACCGTCGCCCGGCTGACCTATTCGATGGGAACCTTGGGAGGGCGGTTGCAGTGCTTAGATCCCAGATACGCTTTTGGACCACGTTCCCACTGACGATCATGGGCAGGGTGGCTCTAGCTAAAATGGTCATGCACCCCGACTCCTGTACTACTTCGCCAACCTACCTCTATTTATCCCGGCTTCCTTCTTCTCCATGCTCAATAAGATACTGCGGGACTTTATCTGGGGAGCCTCTAGGCACAGGCTGGCTCTGGCGAAACTATTCCTGCCGACAGATAAGGGGGGACTGGCTGCCCCCTGTTTTGAGCACTACTATCTAGCTGCGCAGCTACAGTGGGTCGCCCGCTGGTTGGCGGATAGAGGCAGGGAGGTTACAGCCACGGCAGCGCCACCACACTCTCTGGAACGTATTACTAAGCTGTTCCACCCGATAGCAGTGATTGAGCGCCCAGCCCCGCTCCTGCTGGCAGTGGCATATAAGTGCTACTACAGGGCCTTGCACCTCACGCGCAGTATGATCCCCTACGCTCCTGCTATACCGCTGGAGGGCTCCCCAGGCGGCGAAGGGGTGCTCACATCCTCCATGCTCACGGAGTGGCAGGAGGCTGACATCCAGATACTTGGCAATCTCTATAGGGATGGGGTACTAGCGGCGTACGAGACGTTGGTAACAGAGGAGGGGCTTCCCCCTGAGGATTTTTTCATGCACCGCTCACTGATAGCAAACCTGACCGCCAGATGGGGGGATGTAGAGACAGAACCTGAGCAGTATCTAACTATGCAGTACCTTCATGTCATGAGAAGGGGCAAACACCTGATTCGCTGGTTTGCAGCATCGTTACGGGCCCATGTGGCAACTAGTTTAGACCCCGTTAGAGGCAAGTGGGAGCTCGACCTCGAACGGCCACTAGCCGACAAGGAGTGGGAAAGGGTCCTTAAAAGCCCGGTGCGCATTCCTAGGAACATGCAATTCCGTCAGATCCAACTTTTCATTGTTCATAGGGCTTACCTCACGTCTGAGCTGATCAACAAATATTTCTGTCGCACTGATGCGTTCTGCCCTAGATGCAGGGCGCTGGGGTGGGATTCCTACATGCGCTGTGGAGCTGTCCTGGGCTAGGTGCTGACTGGGCTGCAATTAGTGAGCTGTTAAGGAGATGCACAGGCCGTACTATACCCTTTGACTGGCCCAAGCACATTTTACATCATTTGAGGAGACCCCCTAAGGACAAGGTGACGTCCCGTTTCCTAGACCTGGGGCTAGTAGTGGCGAAGCGTCTCCTCACGAGGAGGTGGATGGCGTGAGACCCGCGATACGTGCGGGCGTGGACTTCCTCTTTCAGGCGTGGGCCTGGGCAGAGTGGACGGCCATCCGCAGGGAGGAAACATCGGGGCTCCGGAAGGAAACCATAGTGGAGCGCTGGGAGCAAGTGCTTACTATGCCGCGGCAGTTAGACGGGGAGGGTGACACGGAGGAGTGGAGGAGTCCGGGGTCACACATGAGGATGGGAGCTTACCACAGGCATACCACAGGCCGTTCTCTTGCCTTGATAGTCTGTTATGTTTTGCCCCTGTTGCCACAGGACGTGAAGGTAACCGAGCAAATGCAGTCGTGGACCGGGGTGTGCGCGTGCTCGGGGGCGGGGGCCCGACAGGGGTGGGGGGGAGGCTAGGAGGAGGGAGTAGGACGAGGGTTGGAGTATGAATGTGGTTTTAATGCTACAGTTCAGGTTTTCTCTTTTTGTTCTTAAATACATCATCTGTTTGTATGCTCAAGCTGGAGGGCCCACCCTGAATCATGTGGATGGGAGTTAGTTCAGCGTGCTGGTTCTCATGGACAACCCCAGAGTTTGCACCTGGGCAGAAGCATCAGGGTTCCGACAATTTGGGGCAAAAATTACATGTCGTATTAAATGCACAGTTTGAATATCGTAAATATTGCATAACATGTTGTTGCGCTCATACTTGTACGCCTATGTTACTAGGCTTGGATTGATGATGCTTCTAATGTAATATGTAACCAATAACACCTAAAATGCTAATGAAACAGATTTGACGAAAAAAAGAAAACCTCAATAACATACAATGTACACCTTGTGTACCAACGCTGTAGCGTGTGCCACGCACAGCTTTCACATAAATAGTAGCAAACTCTTGCACCAACCAAAACATACAAAGAGATGTTTTCAGGTGAAACGTTTCTGGGAAAAATTATTCTTTGTTCGAATGTACGGGTTACCCCTCACGTGCAAACTTTTCCCTTCACACTCTTTAGGCTTGCACTTTAGTTGTTCGAAAGAAGTCCTCTTCCAACAAACTGACAACTTTATACCCCATGACATGAAAGCCACAGCGTGCATGGCTTCTCTAAATCCACACCATATAATTCTTCCACACACAACATATTTGAACATCTCATAATTCCATGCCACACAATTCAACTATAAATAATTCCACTCCGCAACATTCCATACCATATATTTACAATCCTAAAAAATAAAAAACACATTTCCACTTCACTCCATACCGCATAATTCCACACAACACCACTCAATTCCACAATTCACCACACAACATACTTGCACTCCACTAAATACCACCCAACAGCACATAATTCAACTCAATGTTACTACACTCTACTCCATACCACATAAATACACTTCACATTAATCCAGATTATGCCACGTAGCAGCAGTCTGCATAAATACACTCCACACATGCCACATAATCACACTTCACATATATTTCACTCAACGCCACACACTTCCAGGTCGCACAATTCAACTCTACACATTTCCATTCAATATAACATAATTAAACAAACCACATAATCCAACTAAACACAATTACACAGCACACCACATACATTCAATCTACACCACAAAATTCAACAGCACATCACATATGTAAAGTCCATTACATACCACTCCACAACACAAAATACCATTACCACAGAATTACACTCCATAACACACAACACCACTACATATAATTTTGGTACACTCAATACCACATAATTACTATCCACATAAATCCACTGTACACCTTGCCACATTATTTCACCACACAGCTCCACCACCCAAAATTCCACCACTAACAATTCCACTTCACACCACATATATTCCCTCCACTCCAAACAGAAAATGCATAGGTAAATTACATTGTCATTTACAACGTCTATAGCCCTAACCTGCACACATGTGAGACCTATTGCATTGAAAATGCTTGTTTAAGAGTACTGTTAGGGCATGTTTCAACTGAATATATCTAAAACTTTGTGTCTGGCATTTGATATTCATCCTGCAGTCTCTGGAAATCTATTATTTTGTGTTCCTTCCATACGACCCCCAGAGATTCTATGCCCAGAATTCCCCATGTGGGGAAACCTTTTAACTCTTGCACTTCCTTCAGTAGGTCACTATCCCACAAGGGAGTCTGCTCCATCAGTCTGCCCTTTCACCCCAGAAACGTAGTCATCTCTTTCCATAGTCTGACTGTTGTTTATGTGTGGGTCGGCAATCTTCCCATAGGTCCTCTACTGTAAAAAGCCTCCAGGTACCCTCGCTGTCCCCTTGCCCAGTGGTCTACTCGATACGCCGGTTCCTCTCTGCCTGCAAAGACCCAGTCATTTACTGTGACTAGCTGTGCCACCCAGTAGTATTTGCGGATATCTGGGACTGCTATCCACCATCGTATCGGCCTCCCTGTAACTTGCTTAGTGCTATTCGAGGGTTCCCCCCTCCCATAGCAGTTGTAGCTCAGCATCAATTTTTTGGAAGCACCTCACTGGTATTCTGTAGGGAGCATTTAATACAAGATATAGTAAGCACAGCAAAGCCCTCATCTTGAAGATAGCCGCCCGGCCCATCAACGAGAGTGGTAATTTTCTCCAGGGTGCCACATCTCTTTGCAATTTGTGCAGCTGGGGAGTCAAATTTTCATCATAAAATTTGTATTCTGTATTCATATTCATTATTCCTAGGTATTTCACTTTGTCTTTGAAGTGCACTCCCTGCCGTTGATAAGGTCAGCACTCCTCATACCAAAATATTAGGGACTTACTCCAGTTTATTTGATAGCCTGAATAGCTACCAGCAGCTGAAATATGTGTAGTATTCTATGCATGTCGAGCAAGGTCTGGTAGCATATATGAGTATGTTGTCTGCATAGAGTGAAATTCTCTCCTACTCCTCTACTATTGTTATGATTCTTATTATTGGGTCACCTCTAACCCATGCCACCAACGGCTCTATTACAATTTGCAAATAGCCTAGGAGAGAACAGACATACCTGCCTTGCACCCTCGCTAAGCTTTACTTGTCTTGACACTGTGCTGTTTACTCGCACTCTGGGGGGTATGCCCTGCTTTGGGAGGACCACTATCGTAGCCAAACTTACCGGGGAGCTTAAGGAGTGTTTGGCTGGTTCCCTAGCTGGGTTTCTAAGGCAGTAACCACGGTGGCTCCACATTGGCCCGCCAGGTTGGCTAGGATTCCCCTTCTAAACCCTGGTTTAACTCGGCCCTTAAAGCTGCAAAGCATGAATGTAAGATCCTTGAGCGGCCTTGGTGCAAGAGTGGATACTGCCTAACAACCAAGCGGAAGCTCAGAGATAAGCAAAAAACATACTATGAAGCGATTATGCTGGCCAAAGGCCAATTCTATGCTTCCCGTATTGAACCAGCCAGCAACAACTCCAAAGAAATGTTCACCATTGTCCCCTTTGGCCCAAGCGAGTGTGTCTCCATCTTGACCTGCCTGGTGTCATACCCTTTCCTGCTTCTTTAGGGATAAGATTCAGATTATTCAGGCGGCGTTCACATCTTGTGACGTTAGCATTGGGGGATTTCCGGGGTCTCAATCTGCTGATCCTGCTCATTCACTGTCCGTATTCAGGCTGGTTGATCCTTTGGAATCTCTCAAAATTCATAAAGGTCTCAAGTCTGGATCGCCCCCGGATCCCTGTCCTGCCAGGCTTCCGGCAGCAGTGGCAGAGAGCATGAACATAGAAGTGAACATCATTATTAACATGCCACTCCAGAAAGCTGTTGTACCACAGGTTTGGAAACAGGCTAAGATCCTGCCACTCCTGAAAAAGGCGTCTTTGGACCACCTTAGCCCAGGTAATTACCGGCCTATCTCCCTCCTTCCGGCTCTGGTCAAGGTGTGTGAGAAGGTGGTTAATAAACAGCTTACAGAATTTGTGCAAAGAGAGGCGCTCTTGCACACAGCGTAATCAGGGTTTCGGGCGTCTCATAGTACAGAGTCAGTTCTAGTTGAGGTGTCGGAGGCCATCCGGGAGTGTATGGACGCCGGCTGGAGAGCTGCATTCATTTTGCTAGACCTCTCGGCGGCGTTCGACACGGTCCCGCACGCACTTCTTCTAGTGCGAATGGCCTGGAGGGGTGGGTCAAGCAGATTCGGCTTCCACCGTCTTCCTCCTCCCCCCCTCAGTCAGTGACATCTGGAGTCCCTCAGGGATCCTCCCTTAGCCCCCTTCTTTTAAATATCTATGTCACTCGTCTGATATATCTGGCAGAGGAGCTATGGGCTAAGGTGATGGCCTATGTGGACGATACCCAGCTGCTCTTTACCTGTGACAAAGATATGGACT
The DNA here is from genome assembly GCF_964263255.1 of Lissotriton vulgaris. NCBI lineage: Eukaryota > Metazoa > Chordata > Amphibia > Caudata > Salamandridae > Lissotriton > Lissotriton vulgaris. The sequence continues at coordinate 1,024,168,084 of NC_141697.1, forward strand.
CTGTTTCATTGGTTCAACATTGTTTAGCCTCTATTTTTTAATTGCTGGTGGATGCACAGCTCAAGTGTAATGAAGAGAACTCCGAGATCCTGCTATTTGGTAAATTCCCTCCCAATTCCCGAGAACAGCTATGGCCTCCTAAACTTCCATTGCCCACACCTCAGGGAAGGCCCTTAAAAATCTGGGGGTATGGTTTGATGAGAGTCTCTCTTTCTCAATACACATTAAGAAGTTGGCTGGTTGCTGTTTCGCCCTTTCTAAAACTCTCAGAAAATCCTTTCCTCTTTTACCTCAAGCGGCGAGGGAAACGGTTACGTGTGCCATGATTCTGTTGTGACTGGATTATGCGAGCGCCCTTTTTAGGTCTCGTAGAGAGACCTATTGCCGCCCATCCACAAAGCTGACTTTTTACGATGAGGATTTTCAACAGTTCACGTGAAATCACGAGACCACAAGCTCCTTGTGCACGAGCTTGCATTCGATCATCAAAGGCACACAAGCTTCTCCCAGCAGGCAGCCCACCCCCTCCCTCTAATCCCACATCTTCCTCGAGCCTTCTGCCTATCCGCCTCCCTCCCACCTCCCCCCTAATTGCTTTAATTTTCACAGCCTCAAGGCCGTGAGCTACTTCAAAGAGATCCGCTCCGCAGCTAATCAGCCTGCCCACCCCCTCCCTACATCTGACAGAACAATGCAAACGTGTCCTGCAGAACTTGTTTACATTATGCGTAAAGCGTTTTGTGTGCGCTCAGATGAGTGTATAGAGATATCTGTCTAAAAAGAAGAAAGTTCTGCATTTTAAAGGTCTGAAATATGTTCGACGTCAACAAATAAGCATGTGAATATGTGATGGTGGCTACAAAGTAATCCCACAGAATGTTCCACAACAGAGAATGCACTTGCATAACATGTTACATAATTAGCTTTCCTAGGCAGCTGAATCCAACCAGCTCTGCAACATGATTTGATTCTGCACCCCCGCAGGAACGCACTGCTCCAGCTCATGATGTAGAAAGGCACACGCCTGCATGCTTTTAATTTAATTTCCCGGCCGCTTTTGATTTCATTTTGCAGCCGCTTTTATTTTAATTTAATTTTGCGCAGCCGCCAATGCATGTTCAACATCTGATTCACCCCCCACCAAACTCGTGTGTGCCGCTTTCTACTTCCTCTCCAACAGTTTCAGTGGTAATCAGAGTCTGCTGCAGCCTTGTGGCTCCTCTCACCCAGGTATGAATGGGCAGCCCCAGCGTCTGATGTCCCTGCCTCCCCATACAGCCTCAGGCCTCCTCAAACCACACGCCCTGCTGCTTTGTTGCTCCAGCGCCCTCCCAGCACTTTACGGACCCACCGAGGCTCCGTCTTCCTCTCACCTTTATGCAGCCATTGTGGTATATTAACCCCTTCCAGCCTCAGCTCTTCTCGGACCGAGCCACTCTATTGCCTCTGGCCTTTTCCGATCCCCTCTGGTGAGCTCCCCTGTCACCTGAACCCCACTGCCACCCCAGAAGTCCTGTTGTTCTGTGCTCCGTTGCCTCCCATCCCCTGCGGCCTTAGGGCCCCTTTTGCACCCCAGAATACCCTCGCGCAGCTGCCTTGAGCCCCCTGCAGGTACGTCAAGTACATTATACTACACTTCTTTTGCCATCAAGGAAATGCCCCATTTGCACCATCACGTACATTCACCGGGCCTCTTGGCATTCTGCAGCCTCGCCAAAGGGCCGCGTTTCTGTTAAACAGCCTCCTGTCATATAGTAATCTGCTTATGGGTGCAGTATAAATCGATTTATAGAGCTCCAACAAATCTGAATCAAGGCGCTCTAGATAAATATCAACACTTAGTTTTTTTGGTTTTTTTTTACGAGCGCGGCCGCTCCCTTCTAAAATGTTGGCTTCTTGTTACATTTTGAGAGCCAAGCACCCGCACCCGAAATCTAAGAGACACACTAAACACAATAATGATTTACGTGAGATTACACTCGTGTAGAAAAGTCACCTGGAACTACTTGTGAAAAGTGCTAGCTGCAGTGAGTTAGAGGCCAATTCCTTTATCGTGGCTCTGCAAACTCCTCACATTCTCTATCATTTTGCTCAATCACCTCACGTGGCCGATCATGTACCCACAGCAATTCATAACTTCTTGTCTTATGCAATTAGCTCCTCGAAGTGTCTTTCAAGGTGCCCCAAGCTAGCACACTGCCTGCCCATGTGCACACACCTCTAAATGTATATGTCTGAGACTGAGACTAAGTAACATGGACCTCGTGTTTTTGTCCATGCGCATCAATCTTTCTGCTTCATCAGGTCAAGTGTACTAAGCGCCTCTAGTTGTTGTTCTTGCTCTCGAAAAACTTCAATTTGTTTGTGTGCAGAAGCTCCCCCCCACTGTCTGTCTGTCGTGTACCCTACACTCCTCACACTGTCTACCAAGTGCTCCATACTCCTCACTGTGAATGCTCGTGTGCCCAAAGCTTCTCACGCTCTGTTCGTGAGCACCACATTTCACTCCTCGTGCGCATCAACTTTCTCACTTCATCAGTTCTTGTGAAGATTATCATCCATGCAGCCCAGAACCGTTACACTGTCCTCAAAAAAGCTTCTCACCGTCTCACCATCTGATCCAAGCCCCCTATATCTGTCTATCTTCTCATATGTCTGCACTTGTATATATCAAGTTACTTATGCAAGCTGACCCTGTGCCAAAGCTCCCCGCAATGTCTGACCATGTCTCCCGGTGAGTGAACAGCAGTTACATTAAGACCAGCTCCATAGGAATATACTCCATCCTATATCATTCAAGAGAAGTTTCTGTAAGTCCCGCCTACTGTCCTTCACAGGACAGAGCCAAATTAGCCTACCTAGGAAAAAATATATTTGAAAGTCATCCTCACACATTGTGTTTCCGGAAAAACATATAAAGCTGGAGACCCAGACAAACAGGAAGCTAGGTTGAATTTCAGACAACCTGCAGTCAACAGGTTTGAATGAAGCAGGCCCTTTGTAAAACATTTGATGGGTGCTGCGTTGTGACCTACAAATAATGGGAACATGTCCTTCTGAAACAACACACCATCACTCTTCTAGGGCCCTTTAACACACCACTCCCTCTCCCATCCATCTCCTTTGCGCGCACACACACACAGACACGCATTCACGCACGCATGCATTCACGCGCACACACACACACACACGCAGGCACACACACTTCATGCAGGAGGGGCAGTTGCATCAGGACCTTGACGGTTCTGGGAGCTATTGAGCGCCTATTACTGCTTCATTTCAGATTTCTTACATTAGCCAAGGAGCCTATCTCCATGTAGCACTACAGACCATCACACGCTGCCTACCCCGCTACGCACTATCATGCACTTTGCACCAGGCTCCGTGGCTTACTACATAATGTGCTTCGTGCCTGTGCTGTTGTAACACCTCCATCTATCACCTCCTTTGCAAGGCAACAACCCTGAACCCACCTCCCCCCGTAGCCTATGAAACAACACTTACTAATCCACGCCTTCCTTCTATGCACCTGGTGCAGTGGCACCGGGCCCCACACAAATCAATCAATCAATCAGGAGTTTGTTAAAGCGCAACTACTCACCCGTAAGGGTCTCAAGGCGCTGGGGGTGCGTGTTGTGTGTGTGTGGGGGGGGGGGGGGGGGGGGTGGAGGGGGTGCAGGTTCCATTCCATCACGGAGGGGGTCTGTCGAAGAGCCAGGTTTTGAGGTTTCTTGCGAAGATGGGGAGCGATGTTGTCTGTCTGAGGTGGAGCGGAAGGGCGTTCCATGCTTTGGCCGCGAGGAAGGAGAAGGAGCGGCCCCCCGATTTGGTCTTTCTGGGCTGATCTTTTGGTCCTTTGGGGTGCGTGGAATTTGAGTCGGCTGTTCAGGTATGCTGGTCCGGTGCCGTGGAGGGCCTTGTGTGCGTGGATGAGCATCTTAAAGGTGATTCTCGCCTCGATGGGGAGCCAGTGGAGTGTGCGCAGGTGCTGGGAGATTGGCAGTGTTTTGGCAGGTTGAGGACCAGTCTTGCGGTGGCGTTCTGGATGTTCTGTAGCTTGCGGATGAGGTTTTTGTTTATTCCGGCGTAGAGTGCGTTGCCGTAGTCGAGTCTGCTGGTGACCAGGGCGTGAGTGACTGTCTTTCGGTGTTCGAGGGGGATCCATTTGAAGGTCTTACGAAGGAGGCGGAGGGTGTGGAAGCAGGAAGATGAGACAGAGTTGATCTGGCGGTCCATTTTGAGCTCGGAGTCCAGGATGATTCCCAGGTTGCGTGGAGTGTGGGGGTTGGCGGGTTTCTGAGGGCGGTGGGCCACCAGGTGCCGCTCCAGGAGTCGGGGTTTGGGCCCATGATGAGTACTTCTGTGTTGTTGGTGTTTAGTTGTAGGCAGCTGTTTTTCATCCATTTGGCAACGGCTTCCATGCCTTCTCGAAAGTTGCGTCTGGCGGTGTTGGGCTCGTTGGATAGGGAGAGGATGAGCTGGGTGTCGTCTGCCTATGACACAATGTTGAGTCCGTAGGTTCTGACGATGGGGGCAAGTGGAGCCATGTAGACGTTGAAGAGCGTCGGACTGAGGGAGGAGCCCTGGGGAACTCCGCAGGTGGTAGGTGTGGGGGTCCGAGAGGAAAGGGGGGAGTCTGACCCACTGCGTCCTGCCGGAGAGGAAAGAGCAGATCCAGTCGAGGGCCTTGTCCTGGATTCCTGCATCGTAGAGTCTGCGTATTAGGGTGCTGTGGGAGACTGTTACTGTTACAGCAGTGATCAAACAAGATCACTGCTGTATTTAACCCATACACTTAGGCCTTTCCCACCCCAAGTCTTTGCCCCACATTTCCAAGGGCGCAGGTACCACTGGTAGAAGAGGTACGATGGCTCCGCAACACTCTCTGCCCATTTGACCCCCACCCGCATATGAGGTGCTATTTACCCCATTAATACTTATTAACAACCAAAAAACATCGCTGTCTCCAGTTTACACTTCCAAGCTTTAAAATGTCCCTTCATGTTCTTTTAATGTGGACAAAGTGGCTGCAATGTTTCTTTATCCATGTTGCACAGCACCACTGAAGTTTGGTGGTGTTGCTGGGGAGGAGATAAACATCTTCAAATAAGCATTCTATCTATCTATCTATCTATCTATCTATCTATCTATCTATCTATCTATCTATCGCCCTCACTCTTATCTCTCTCACTCTATCTATCGCCCTCCCTCTATCTATCTATTGCCCTCCCTCTAACTATCTATCACCCTCACTCTATCAATCTATCGCCCTCACTCTACATATGGCACCACCACAGCATCACTCAGGCGCACCACAGCATCACTCAGGCGCACCACAACATCACTATGCGCTACCACAGCATCACTGAATGCCACAGTTTCACTCGTCGCCACCACAACATCACTCACCGCCACCACAGCATCAATCTGTGCAACCATTCAACAACAGCGGGTTCAAATATGTTCTCTCAATATTTCAAGCTTTATTACAAATGTCACAAAAAGATGTTAATATTTCACTTTCGTTCTTGAATTTTCGTCACAATAAAATATACTGAACATAATCTTCACAAAAGTTATTTACAAAAGTTTAAGCTATTGCCATTATAAATTACAATAACTTTAATTTAAGTATTAATTATTTTAAAAAGTCACATAAATACAACATATATTGCATTACAAATGCTATAGGTGTCACATTTGCAAAAGTTAAAACTATTGGCATTGTAAATGAGAAAGCTATTAATTTAACTATTTTCAAAACCAACACATAAATAAAAAATTTGTCATTTACAAAACCAATAGCTCAAACTTTCATAATGCGAGACCTATTGCATTGCAAATGCTTGTTGCTGGTATTCCGGGCTACCAGTTGAAAAAGCTACAAATGGTTCAGAATAGGCAGCCAGACTGTTATTGGGCATCTTGGATAGGAACAGTGTTCACCACCAGTAGCGATCTCCCCTTTAGCTTCCAGTGGTGGACTGAGTTAAATTTATATCACTGGTCTTGGCCAATCGTGCTCTTCATGGGTGCGGTCCTCTGTATCTGCAGAGATGTTTCTCTTTTTACCTTCCTTCGTGAGCCCTGCGATCCATGTCCCTACGCCTTGCCCAAGTTCCTTGATTGAAGTATCAGAGGCTAGGGGGCAGTTCCTTTGCTGTGAAGGCTGCTGCTTGGAATGCTCTTCCTCACTGCCTGCGTATCATTCAAGACCCAGTAACTTTTAAAAGGAAATTAAAAAAAAAATGTTTTGCCTGATTGTCACTTTCCATACCACACTAGTCATCGCGCCGGGACACTCATGAGTATCTGTGAGCGTTACAAATTTATGTAACATAACTTTGGTCTTCTGGTAGGCTGCCCTGTTGCAATGACTTTTCAAACATACTTAGCATGTGTGGGACAACCAAGGCTGCCATTCCTTTATTTAGTTATATAGGTATACCATTGGGCCCAGCTGCTTTCCTCGATTGGAGCTCACCAATGGCCCCACAGATTTCTTCTCCTGTAATGTCCTTATCTAGTTCTTCCCTTTCGTTTTGCGCAATCGTGGGGAGTCGTACCTCCCTTGGTAGCTCAACACAATCCTCCATTGTGAGGGTTGTGATAGATTGATATATCTGTTTATAATAAGTTGTGAAGGCTTCAGCTATACGTTCTCCTGTTACACAGGGTTCACCCTTATTTTTAACCTCCAGTACCCAGTTCCATTCCCTGTCTCTTTTTTCCAGCTATGCCAGCAGCTTTGTCGCTTCATCACCTACCTCATATATCCTCCTTTGGGTTGCCCTATTGTATTCCCTAGCTTTCCCTTCCGCCAGGTCTCTCAGCTCCTTCTGCTTAAGCCATATTTGATGACCCAGCAGTGGATCTGGGTCTATTGGATTTCTATTTGTACTCTCTAATTGCAGTAGTTCCTTTTCAAGCGTCTCATATTGTAATTGCCTTTCCTTCTCCCCCCCCCCTGACAATGCTTGTTTGTAGCCTCGTATTACCGTTTTCTATGCTTCCCAGAGTACTACTTGTGAGTTGACCGACCCCTGGTTATCCTGAAAGTATTGCTTCGTACATTCACAACTTTTATCTTGAGTCTGTCTATTTTTGAACCGCCAGGGATCTATGCGGGCAGGAGAGTGTAGTTCCTGGTAGTCCCTTGTAGTGTGACATCCACTAGTGAATGGTAAAGGTAAGGTAAAAGTTTATTAAGCATAGTTAATTAAAACCAGTGCAATACATTTTACAAGAAAAATATCGTAAGACATCAATTTTTAAAACTGTTAAAATAAGCATAAAATTGAAAGTACATTGCTGTTTGCACCAAGTATAGATCAGTATGGCTGCTCAAGCACATTTTTACATAGGGTGGAGCAGTGAGTTTCCTTGCATCCTATTGTCTGTCTGCATATTGGCCTGTATCTGTGATATTGATCCCCGATTTTAGCAGTCTTGGCATTCTTTGCTCGACCGTTGCGAGAAATTTCATGTATCTGCAATTTAATTTAGTGTTTAATGGATTCAGGCAGGCGAGTACCGCTTGCCTTCTGGTGCTGATCCCTTTTTGCTTAAATTGGTCTTTAAGGAGCAGTTGGATGCTTGTTGTAGTTCTTTACAGAGACAGGTAATGTGGAGAATATCACCATTTTTGAGTTGAAGAGCATACAGGCCTCTTTGCTGTTTTTCCTAAGCCATGTTGGAAGGAATTCTGGGCTTGGCAGAATCCCTAGTCTGTATTTTAAGAACTTCATTTTTATTGCTTTTGGGTAACCCTGGTTAAAGTATGTTTGTGGTGTTAGAGATTTGTAAGAATTGAGGGTCATCCATGCATGAGATCTTTTGGAGAATAATGCCTTGTCCTCTAGTAAAGAAAGTGATTTGAAATTTTCCCAGACTAGTTTTTTTAAAAGTACTGTGCTCAAGTTGTGTGTCCCAGAGCCCTGAGAGTTTGGTCGCTTCCAACGCTGCCTGCAAGTAGGTTCTTGCCTGAGAAGCGTCCCTACCTTGTATGTCCTGCCATAGCAGAGAGTTTAAAGTGTCTGTAGTGGCGGTTTTAAGTTTGTGCCAGCAAATAATATATGCTACATACCTGGCGAGATCTTGCTTTTGCAGGACGAACTCCAGTCTTATTTGAGCTGAGGTATGGAGCGATAGCAGGAACATTGTTCTATAAGCTTTGACCTGTATGTTATCCAAATTTTTGGAGTCTCTTCCCCGTAAAGCCTTGCTGCCATAGGTGATCAAGGGAAGCAGCTTCGCCTGGATGACTTTCAAAAATGGAGTCAGGATCGGTCCCATCAGTTGGGTTGCTAGATTTTTCATTGTCAAAGCAATCAGTGCTCCCCTCCTTCTTATTTCCTGCATCTGCGGCGCAAATGAGCCTTCTCTGTCAAAGATGACTCCCAGATTTTTGTACTCACTAGCTGGCTCGATTTTTAAACCACCAAGAGAACAGTTCTTCTGTTTTTTTTATTGGAGTTAATTGACATTGTACGAGTCTTACTGAGGTTTATTTTTAGGGTGTTTTCCATTGCATATTTATGCATTTCCGTCAGAAGACGTTGGAGACCAATGTAAGTGTGGCTGAGTAGCAAAGCATCATCTGCATACAGAAGATTGCTCAGAGTTTTCCCTCCTATCCTCGGTGAGTGGGAGTTGCAGGCATAGAGTAGTCTCGGTAAATTCGCCATTAAGAGGTTGAACAATAATAGCGCAAGCACGCACCCTTGTTTGAGTCCTTTGGTGGTATGAACTTTTGAGGACAGATGGGTGCCGCTTCCTAGTTTCACCTGCACCCAGATGTCAGTATAAAGAAGCTTCAGCATGTTGAGGGTCGGCTGCGGTATGCCCCATTGAGCCAATTTTCCTTATAGTCTGGCTCTCTCGATGTTATCGAATGCTGCACTGAAGTCGATGTAACACAAATGCAGCGGGAGCTTTATGGATTTTGCTGCATCGATAATTAATGAGATAGCAAGGATGTTTGTTGCTGTTCCGGTCTTTATAGTGCCTATGCATTTGATATCTGAAACAAATAAAACAGATATTTGTAACCACAAACTTTAAAACTCCCCCCTTCCTGCTACCCTGCACAGTGGGCAAACAACGTCCCACCCCCCAACCTTGCAGAATGCTTGTCACCCACAACTCAACTTTGGTGCTTTGGGTGGGCCTAGCCCATACCTTTGCCCACCGAGTTCCTTCCCTCCTCCTCCCTCAATTCTGCTGTGACCCCAATATTAAGTGTGAACATGTAGAACTCAATTTGACCATACAAATGATTGACTATAGTCAGACTTTAGCTCAAGCAATGTCTTATCTGCATAGCCAGTCTCTTGCCGGAGTTCCCCTTCTCGACATCCCACCCTTGGACCGTTCCTTTAAATTGACATCAGATCCATTGCCACTCCTTTTCCGGGTGACCGTTCATACTGTGTCTCAATCTTCTGGCTGGGGTTGCCTGTCTATGTGTTTCCTTGGCCCTTGTGTTGCATCATCAGTTGCCTCTGTCTTGTTTTCTGTAGTGTTGCCTTCACTGCTAGTCGTGTGCTGCCGTTTTCCCACTCTCCACCAACCGTCTAACCACTCCCACGCTTCCTCCGGAGTGGAGAATAGCATGGAATATTTAATGTACTTCGCTCTTGGTGCCTTTTTTACTTCCAATAATGTCCTCCTGGCTTGTTGTACTTTTGCAGTAAAATCAGGATAGGATGTTATTGTTGCATTGTCTATCTTGAGTTGTGAGGCGCTCTGCAGTTTGCAAGATCACATCCCGGTCCCTGTAGTTGAAGATGCGCTCTACAATTTTGCATGATGGTGCCCCAGGTCTCAGCCTAAATTTGGGTACTCTATGAGCCCTCGCCACTGAAAAGTACCTGGATAGGGCCCTAGGTAGGAGTTTCTTGGTGATCAAGTCATCAACGTAGAGATTGACCGAGGGACCCTCCACCTGCTCCAGCATCCCGATTATTTGCATGTTATTTCGGCAAGACCGTCCATCCTGGTCTTCGAACTTTGCCTCCAATGCCTTCATCGAGTTAGAGAGTTACGACACGCGCTTCTACAGCGCTTTTGTATCTTCCGCCAGAGTGGTTGTGACCTTTTCAATTTCTTTCACCTTGGATCCCATGTTTTGCAAATCAGCCCTCATCACTGACACTTCCGTGGTCACTGTGTCTATCTTGCCAGCTAGGTCCGTTCTCACAACTTGCAACAGTGTCATTATATCTTGTAGCGTTGGCCCCACCACCTCTGCACTGGACTGTGATCTGATGTCCGGCTCTGTCTTGTCCATGTTCATAACTATGGAATCTTTGGTCACTGTGTACTTGTCAAGCTTCATTTGGTGGGCTCCCCGGGTGCCCCTCCCACCTATCATGCCTCTTAGGCCAGGTGTTTATTCCTACTGATTCGTTCCTTGGTCCGGTTCACAGCGGGCAGTGGCAACTTAGTTCAGGAGATGCCTTGAGCCACAGCAGTAATTACTGCCGCCGGCTCAGGATCTGAGCCTCTGAGGCTTGTTGGTTTTCCTGCCCAGGTCTCTCGATTCTCATCCCTGGCTCGGGCCAGTACTCGATCCATCAACCAAGCCTTCCTGGGTCTGCTCCTACGAGGTCTTACTCGGTCTTGTCCTCTCCGGGGTAGTACACAACCCCCCTCCTGCAGCACGGGTTCCCAGTGCATTCCGCTTTTCTTTCTAGTCGTTGTAGGTTGTTTTCCTCCTACCAGTCTGTGAGCCACGGTACCTGGGTCACCCCTTCACCACTCGGGGCGGGGCTGGGATGGGGTGCGCTCGTGTAATCGCCGCTTTTTTAAGCGGGTGTCCATTCTGTGCTGCTTAGGAGGCCTCCACCATTAACACCTCAGCACTTCCCCAGTCGCTCCATAGCCCCTTCACTTCAGCCCTCACGGATTGCTGTCCCTCACCTCAAATATTCCGGACCGCTCCTGCAGGCGCTTGTATTGTTCTCTACTCTGCCTTTCACTGCAACGTGTATTCTTGCGATCCGATTCCCCGTTGTCGGTCGCTCCTCCTCTGTTTCGAGCAATTAGCTAGTTTCCTCCTCCGCCCATTGATAGGATTCCATGGCCCCACGGGATGTTTGCCCTAAGTTGAGGTTGGAGAGAGGATGGGGGGCCTCTCCCTCAACAACAGGCCCTGTTGCTGCATGCCCCTTTCTTCCGCTTCTCAACGTCCAGCCAGCTGAGCTAATCCAGCCCGTGAATTTCAGGCCTATCTTCGCCGGTTATCTTGTTACGGTTCCGTATTTTTGATTTGGCCCCTTCTAGTGCTGTCGCTTAGGCTAGGGGGTCCTCCGATCTCTTTCTCGTTCTTCACATCCCCATTTGGATGGATAATTACAGGATATTGGGGGATTACTGGATGGGATCGGCGGAGCTCTCCTAACTTGCGGCCATTTTCTCTTGCGGCAAGCCACACCTCGCGGGTGAGCACTCTGGAGGTACCTTCTGTCCCTCTGCATCATTATTCTCACTCAAAATAATTCAAACCCCATTCAAAACAAGTAGAAGAACAACAACCAATCACAGCAAGGCTATGCCAATGGTTAATCAATCACAGCTTCTCAACAGGTTTTCTCTTTTTGTTGTTAAATACATCATCTGTTTGTATGCTCAAGCTGGAGGGCCCACCCTGAATCATGTGGATGGGAGTTAGTTCAGCGTCCTGGTTCTCATGGACTTCCCCGGAGTTTGCACCCGGGCAGAAGCATCAGGGTTCCAGCAAATTTGGGGCAAACATTACATGTCGTATTAAATGCACAGTTTGAATAACGTACATATTGCATAACATGTTGTTGCGCTCATACTCGTACGTCTGATGTGCCTATGTTACTAGGCTTGGATTGATGATGCTTCTAATGTAATATGAACCAATAACACCTAAAATGCTAATAAAACAGATTTGACAAAAAAGAAAACCTCAATAACATACAATGTACACCTTGTGTACCACCGCTGTAGCCTGTGCCTCGCACGCGTTTTACATAAATGGTAGCAAACTCTTGCACCAACCAAAACATACAAAGAGATGTTTTCAGGTGAAACGTTTCTGGGACAAATTATTCTTTGTTCGAATGTACGGGTTACCCCTCACGTGCAAACTTTTCCCTTCACACTCTTTAGGCTTGCACTTTAGTTGTTCGAAAGAAGTCCTCTTCCAACAAACTGACAAACTGACAACTTTATACCCCATGACATGAAAGCCACAGCGTGCATGGCTTCTCCAAATCCACATCATATAATTCTTCCACACACAGCACATTTGAACATCTCATAATTCCATGCCACACAATTCAACTATAAATAAATAATTCCACTCCGCAACATTCCATACCATATATTTAAATCCTAAAAAATAAAAAACACATTTCCACTTCACTCCATACCGCATAATTCTACATCACATAATAGCGCTCCACGCTACTTAATAACCACTCCAACCCACATAATTACACTCCACACAACTCAATTCAACTCATGCCACATATTTACACACAACTCCAAAACACATAATTAAACTCCAGAAAATACATGCAGCATGCCACATAATTCCACTCCGTACAGTTATACACCATGCCACATAATTCCACACAACACCACTGAATTCCACAATTCACCACACAACATACTTACACTCCACTAAATACCACCCAACACCACATAATTCAACTCAACGTTACTACACTCTACTCCATACCAAAATAAATACACTTCACATTAATCCAGATTATGCCACGTAGCAGCAGTCCGCATAAATACACTCCACACATGCCACATAATCACACTTCACATATATTTCACTCAACGCCACACACTTCCACCTCACACAATTCAACTCTACACATTTCCATTCAATAGCACATAATTAAACACACCACATGGGGGCGTGGCCAGGTGCCGTCTGAAATGGCCGCCTAACTCCGAGCTCCGCCGGGACCGTCGCTGTCCCATAAAATCCGACCCCGCTATCCTTGCTGGAGCGCACTGCCATCGGCGCCCCAGCTTCCTCGAGCAAGGAACTACAAAGTCGCTCGTGGAGCGAAGCCCCAGGGCCCTCCAGGAGCGGAACGCCGCGACCGGAGCTTCTGCGGCCTGCCTGTGATGAAGATGTGGAACCTGAGCGCCGCCGGCCGCCAAAATCAAAGCCCAGGTCTGCGGCCTGTATCGCGAGCGAGGCCGGTGTGCAGCGGCGTCGGCGCATGTGGCGCCTGTAATGTAAGTGCTTTTCAGAAAAGGGGGTGGTGATGGACAGAGTATCTGAATTAGGCAGAACACGTTTTGTCCACCATAAGCGTGGAAGGGTATGCTCAGACATGAGTCCCTTGCTCACTGCACCATCAGGATTCAAGCAAGCCGGGCTGAAGACGGCTGTAATGCCAGAAACCGGTCCCCGGAAGCTTGTTTCCTTTCCAGTAAAAGAATTGGCTTGGTAGTTTGGTCTGCCCTGTTCCCATGATGCACTGGGCCAGGGACAGACTAATTTGCATGTAGCCAGGTTCTGAGCTGGGATGGTGCAGTGAGCTAAAAAACAGTGATGGATCAAGCCCTGATCTGTTGACTGGGTAGGAGTGTTCTGCTTAATTCAGATACTCTGTCCATCACCACCCCCTTTTCTGAATCGTTTTGTCCACCATAAGCGTGGAAGGGTATGCTCAGATATGAGTCCCTTGCTCACTGCACCATCAGGATTCAAGCAAGCCGGGCCGAAGACGGCTGTAATGCCAGAAACCGGTCCCCGGAAGCTTGTTTCCTTTCCAGTAAAAGAATTGGCTTGGTAGTTTAGTCTGCCCTGTTCCCATGATGCACTGAGCCAGGGACAGACTAATTTGCATGTAGCCAGGTTCTGAGCTGGGATGGTGCAGTGAGCTAAAAAACGGTGATGGATCAAGCCCTGATCTGTTGACTGGGTAGGAGTGTTCTGCTTAATTCAGATACTCTGTCCATCACCACCCCCTTTTCTGAATTGTAATGTAAGTGCTGCGTTGAGATCGCGGCCTCGGCTGGAGGGGGCGACGTGCTCATAAAGGGCGCATATAGCTGTGGAGGAGCCTGCTGGTCCGAGTGAAGGGTCGAGACCCGGCGCAGTCCCCACGAGGTGGCCACTGAGGTACGGACAGGCCGCGCGGAAATACGCCTCTGGGTTGTTTAGTCCCCATACGTACTGATACGCATGGCGAGGCGTCCTGCTGGGTACATAGAACTTAACTGTAGGGGCATATAGAACCCCGGAGGGTCCGCTGGTGGGGGGGGGTGGAAGCGGCCATACTCAGTGGAGGACGAGGGCCCGAAACGCTAGTGGGCACTACTGGACACCTGAGGCTCGGGCCTCTCGACCATTGGGTGGCCTACACGCGTGGACTACAAACCAGGGCATGGCGGGACGTCAGTGGGTGGACCAAGGCCCGGACCTATACCCTGTGAGAGACGCGTGGCGAAGGCAGTCGCTGGCCACCCTTCAGACCGGATCCTGAGCCGGCACGGGCCCACAGACGGCCATTGTCCCCAGCGGGAGGAACGAAAGCCTGACGCCAGAGCGCCCTGCTCTGCCATGCGGCCCAAAGGGGGAACAGTGACCCAAACTAACAAGCTGGACCAATATGCAGTGGCAAGAACGCAGCAGCAATCTGTTGGGGCTGCAAAGGACGGTAAGGATCAGACAGAACCATCCCTGAATTCCATCATGACCGCAATCCAGACCCTTGGTGCCAACCTTGAGACAAAAATGGACAAGATATCCATCGAGGTAAATTTGCTACGCGAAGACCTGGGAAAACCACTGAGCGGTCCAAGACCAACGAGGGGGACATCAAGACGCTACAGGCCTCCGAAAAACGGCTGGAGGACAGGGTGAACGAGCTCGTTCACCTACACCGACAAATGGCGTTGAAGCTCGAGGATCAGGAAGAGAGGGCCCGAAGGAGTAACATCCGCGTGGTAGGTGTACCGGAAGGACTGGAGGGAGACAGCACAGAGCTGTTTCTGGAAGACCTTATCCTCTGCCACCTAAAGCCCAAGAGACTATCGAAGATCTTCACCATCGAACGGGCCCACCGAGCCCCGATCCCCAAACCCAAACCAGGGGCCCCACCGAGAACAATCATCGCTAAAGTGCTCAACTATAGGGACCGCGACGCGATCCTCCAGGTCGCCAGACAACAGGGAGACCTGCAACACGAAGGGGCCACAGTTCGATTCTTCCCTGACTTCACACTCCAAGTCCAGCAGGAACGACGCTCCTTCCAGGGGGTCAAGGCGACGCTTCGTGAACGAGGATTCGAATACATGATGTTCTTCCCGGCTAAGCTAAAAATAATTTCAGGAGGTAAATCCCTCTTCTTCACGTCTCCAGCAGCAGTCCAGGAGTGGTTGGACACCGCGGCACCGGAGGCACGGGCCGGGAGAGACATCAACAACTTGAGGGAACCCGAGGCTTCCTCCCCTGGTTCAGCGACTGGGAGAATGGAAGGAGAAGAACAGAGCCAGCGATCTTGGCGTTCCAGGTCGAACAGTCCCCGTTGGGAATCGCCCCGGGACAATACAGCGAGATGAAGACACAGACATTGGTGCCATGACTCTTCGAACAGTAACGTATAATGTAGTCTTTGTAATGTTGGGGCTGATGAAACTGGGTAAAGTACATGTCTGACCTCCTACCAGTATTTAACTGTACTTCGGACCATAGGAATTAACGTAATGGGGCAGCACGGGAATGGCGACCAAGGAGGGGGCCGGCCAACGTTTCCCCACACGAAGTTTCCTCGGAGGGGGCTTGCCTCTCTCTCCGGGGTGGGGTTGGGCGACAGGCGCTCTGCTAATTGGGGTGGTGGGCAGTTTGAGAACCCACAGAGCAGGGAGCAGGGTAGGGGGTCCGTTTTACAGGGGAGGGAGGGTACAGTACAAGAAGTTGGCGGGAAGGGAAAGGGAGGTTCCAAAACTGCTGTAATGATCAATGTTTGTATTAAACAGGAATGTCGGGGGGTAGCTGGGAGGGTAGGGGAGTTGGGAAGGTTTTACGGTCATGTGTAGTTCGCAATGTCAGAATCGACCCGGGCACCAGAATGCAGGTACAAGTCATGTCACACAGTAATGGTTATGGCTAGGAGATGGGAAAAGAGCCTCAAAGTTCTGTGCTGGAATGTCAATGGGCTAGGAGATAGACTCAAACGCACCATAGTCCTGCAATTCATTAAAAGATACCAGCCAGACGCAGTCCTGCTGCAAGAAACACATCTCATGGGGAACACATGTCAGGCCCTCAACAGGCGGGGGTACACCCTTGCAGCTCACTCCGGCTTCACCTCAGGCTCCATGGGTGTAAGGATCCTGTTGCGTCGCTCACTGCCCCTTCACATAGACCACACTGAGTCAGACCCTCAGGGCCGCTTTGCAGTAGTGTCCGGAAGATGGGAAGGTTACCACCTGAACCTGCTCTCTGTATACATCCCACCTGGCCTCCAAACTCAAGCATACACAGATCTGGGCAAACTTCTACTCTCCCTCCCTGACGGTCAATTGGAAATGGGAGGAGACTATAATGCTGTAGTGTCAGGGACCCTGGACAGACATCCTCCCAGACACATACCACAAGGGCAGAAATGGCTGGCGGACTTCTTGGAAGCGTTCGGGCTCACTGACGTCTGGCGGCTGCTACACCCAGTGGATACTCACTTCACCTTCTTTTTCGGGCCACATCGCTCATTCTCTCGCCTTGACTACATCCTCACTCTACTACAACACGACATAACAGTACAAGAAGCATCGCACCTAACCCGTGGCATATCTGACCACTCGCCGGTTTTTACACACATAACGTTCAGGACTCGGCGTGAGGGCTGCATCGCACCAATAAGCGCTTGGCACTTAAAGAATGAGGAGACTAGGAGGAAGCTATCTAAGTCAATTACCCAATACTTTGACAATAATGTAGGGTCGGTGGACTCCCCAGTTACCCTGTGGGAGGCCTTTAAAACCGTGATCAGGGGGGAGGCGTTATTGGCCATTGCAGGTAAGCGGAAAGATAAAGAAAAGCAGGTTGCCGCAGCGGAAGCAGATCTGGCGGTGCGGGAGAGGGAAGCGCGTGAAACTGGGGCAACAGACGTACAACATAGACTGCAGCTCAAAACAACAGAATATAGGGAACTAGTTACGCAGGAAGCTCAAACAGTAGCCAGACAAGATGGGAAAGCTGTATGACCAGGGCGACAAAGCTGGGAAACTTATAGCATGGTTCGATAAAAAACAACTGGCCAATAAAGTAGTGCCGGAAATACAAACGGCCTCAGGGACTGTTGTAACTGAACCCCGGGAGATAGTGGCTGAATTTGCACGACACTATAAACAGGTCTACAGCCGGGAGTCGGACCGCCCAGAGGAGGACTCGGTAGCCCTCCTGACAGATATCCGACTGCCTTGCCAATCTGAGGAAGACCGAGAAGCCCTTGAGAGCCCACTCGATGTCACTGAGCTTCAACGTGCTATTGTCGACCTCCGCGCGGGCAAAGCCCTAGGACCCAACAGCCTCCCAATAGAGCTCTACAAGCTAAAGCCGGATGCCCTCAGTAAACACCTAAAACACATGTTCGAAAAAAGCAAAGAGGCGGGACTGTTGCCACGAGACCAACGCCTAGCAACTATAGTGGCAATACCTAAAGAGGGGAAACCTAGAGAGTCCTGTGCCTCATATAGACCAATCTCGCTGCTCAACGCGGAGCCCAACATTTTGGCCAAAACACTGGCAAATCAACTTCAATCGGTCCTGCCTACCCTGGTCCATCCGGATCAATCAGGGTTCATGCCCCACCGCATCACCGCACTTAACATTCGACGCCTTAACGGGGTACTCGGGCAACGACATAGGTTGCGAGATGATGCGGTGGTGGTCTCTCTTGACGCCGCCATGGCATTTGACACCTTAGAATGGCCCTACATGATCGCGGTACTTCGTAAATTGGGCTTTGGTCCGAATTTTATATCATGGATCCGTCTCCTTTACACTGAACCGCTGGCCCAGGTGGTGGCAAATGGTAAGGCATCCGAGGTCTTCACCCTTTAGAGAGGGACTAGACATGGCTGCCCTCTCTC
Source organism: Lissotriton vulgaris (assembly GCF_964263255.1). Lineage (NCBI taxonomy): Eukaryota > Metazoa > Chordata > Amphibia > Caudata > Salamandridae > Lissotriton > Lissotriton vulgaris. The sequence continues at coordinate 1,024,186,183 of NC_141697.1, forward strand.
TCCCCTCCTATTCGTGCTTTCCCTTGAACCGCTCGCGGCCTGGATAAGGCAGGATGTCTACATTAAAGGGATAGCCTGGACGGAAGGATGGGAGGACAAGATCTCCCTATACGCCGACTATATCCTTCTGTACCTCTCCAAACCGCGAAGATGTATCATGGCGGCACTTGATATCTTCACGAGCTTCGGACGAAACTCCGGATTTCGGATCAACTGGAGCAAATCCCACCTTTACGTACTCCATGGGGACCCCCCGAGGCTCCCTGCCACCTGTCCCATAACAGTGGCGGAGGACGGCTTTAAATATCTAGGAGTCTTTGTCTCCACAGACAAGACTCTCCTGTACGAAAGAAATCTACTGCCACCGCTACGACGGCGCCAACGCGACACTAAATCCTGGCAGCAACTTCCATTGTCATTGCTGGGCCAAACGGCCCTCTTTAAGATGATGGCACTGCCAAGATTTGTTTATGCTTTACAGAACTATCCAGACCTAATACCCAACTCGTATTTTGCAGCAGTTGAAACGGCGCAGCGTGACCTCCTGTGGGCCGGGGCGCCTAGAATCGCATTGCGCAAACTCACATTGGGGTGGTACGACGGTGGAATCGCCCTCCCTGACATCCGCAAATACTACTGGGCCGCCCACCTCTCAGCGATCAACCAAGGTACATACAGTGACGGTAACGGCCCAGGTACGGGATGGACAGATGGCTACTTCCTGGGGGGAATTATGAGGTTGCACTCTACTCCAAGCCAGGTAAACATCAACTCACAGGACCAACTCAACACTCAGTACAGATATGGCACATTGCTCAGAGGAAACTAGGGTGGTCAGATGTCCTTACTATGTCAACTCTACTCTGGGCCTCCGAAAAACTTGGTAACTTGGGACACACCAAGGGGTTCCGTAACTGGGACCTGATAGGAATCTCACAAATCAAAGACATCTGGGGCCCTAAAGGAATCCACATGTTTGCCCACTTGCAAGAAACATACGATCTAGCTCAAACTGAACACTTCAGATACATGCAAGTGCGACATTCCCTGCAGGCGAACATTCCACCAGAGACGACACTGCCTCAGACCTCCCCACTCGAAGACAGATTATTAGACGGACACATGACAGAACATGCCATCTCTCTCACGTAAAAAAGTTAATCAACAATCCCCCCGACACGCTCCTTCCCCTAAAAGAGAAATGAGTCGCTGACGGGCTAGAGATAGATGAGGAAGAATGGATATATGCTCTTGCCTCCCCTAGGGAGGTGGCGATCTCGGCCCGATTGCGATTAATCCAACTGAAAATTCTGCGCAGAGTGTATATCTCATGTACTAGGCTACAAGTGATGGGGAGGGGAGGAGAAGGGCTCTGCAGAAGGGGATGTGGAGGGACAGGCACCTTCTTTCATATACTGTGGGACTGTCCGAAGGTGCAAAGATACTGGAGACGAGTCGTGCAGTGTATGCGGGAGGTGTGGGAAGTAGAGATCCGCATTGAGGCTAAGAGATGTCTCCTGAACATTTGGGAGCCCACAGACCTGTCTCCAAAGGGGAAAATCTGGGTGACACTCGGGCAGATGGTGGCAAAGAGGAACATTGCTAGATTGTGGGGAGCCCCAATCCACCGAAACTGATAGACTGGCAAAGCGACATGGATTGGTGCATGCTGCAAGAAAAGACTGTATATACAGCAAGAGGGTGCCCCCGCAAATGGGGAGAAGTATGGTCAAGCTGGAATGACTGTAGGGGAAACATTTGCGAGCCTCCCCATGCCCCACAGACCGGCACGCAAGACATAGACTGAACTGTTTTCCCTGTGGCTATAAATGTGGGAACTGTATAAATTGCAGATGTATTACTGGTGCTGTAACGGACTCAAGATTTATGTAACTTACTGACCGTGTTTGTTTCACTACTTAATAAAAAAGAATTAAAAAAAAAAACACACACACCACATAATCCAACTAAACACAATTACACAGCACACCACATACATTCAATCTACACCACGAAATTCAACAGCACGTCACATATGTAAAGTCCATTACATACTACTCCACAACACAAAATACCATTACCACATAATTACACTCCATAACACACAATACCACTACATATAATTCCAGTACACTCAATACCACATAATTACTATCCACATAAATCCACTGTACACCTTGCCACATTACTTCACCACACAGCTTCACCAGCCAAAATTCCACTACTAACAATTCCACTCCACACCACATATATTCCCTCCACTTCAAACAGAAAATGCATATGTAAATTACATTGTCATTTACAACGTCTATAGCCCTAACCTGCACAAATGCGAGACCTATTGCATTGAAAATGCTTGTTTAGGAGTACTGTTAGGGCATGTTTCAACTGAATATATCTAAAACTTTGTGTCTGGCATTTGATATTCATCCTGCAGTCTCTGGAAATCTATTATTTTTTGGCCCTTCCATACGACCCCCAGAGATTCTATGCCCAGAATTCCCCATGTGTCGAAACCTTTTAACTCTCGCACTTCCTTCAGTAGGTCACTATCCCACAAGGGAGTCTGCTCCATCAGTCTGCCCTTCCACCCCAGAAACGTAGTTGTCTCTCTTTCCATAGTCTGACTGTTGTTTATGTGTGGGTCGGCAGTCTTCCCATAGGTCCTCTACTGTAAAAAGCTTCCAGGTACCCTCGCTGTCCCCTTGCCCAGTGGTCTACTCGATACGCCGGTTCCTCTCTGCCTGCAAAGACCCAGTCATTTATCGTGACTAGCGGTGCCTCCTAGTAGTATTTGCGAATATCTGGGACTGCTATCCCACCATCGTATCGGCCTACCTGTAACTTGCTTAGTGCTATTCGAGGGTTCCCCCCTCCCATAGCAGTTGTAGCTCAGCATCAATTTTTCGGAAGCACCTCACTGGTATTCTGTAGGGAGCATTTAATACAAGATATAGTAAGCACGGAAAAGCCATCATCTTGAAGATAGCCGCCCGGCCTATCAAGAGTGGTAATTTTCTCCAGGGTGCCACATCTCTTTGCAATTTGTGCAGCTGGGGAGTCAAATTTTCGTCGTAAAATTTGTATTCTCTATTCATAATCATTATTCCTAGGTATTTCAATTTGTCTTTGTAGTGCACTCCCTGCCGTTGATAAGGTCAGCGCTCCTCATGCCAACACAAATATTAGGAACTTACTCCAGTTTATTTGATAGCCTGAATAGTCACCAGCAGCTGAAATATGTGTAGTATTCTAAGCATGTCGAGCAAGGTCTGGTAGCAAATATGAGTATGTTGTCTGCATAGAGTGAAATTCTCTCCTACTCCTCTACTATTGTTATGACTCTTATTATCGGGTCACCTCTAACAAATGCCACCAGCGGCTCTATTACAATTTGCAAATAGCCTAGGAGAGAGCAGACATCCCTGCCTTGTACCCTTGCTAAGCTTTACTTGTCTTGACACTGTGCCGTTTACTCGCACTCTGGGGGTTTGCCCTGCTTTGGGATGACCACTATGGTAGCCAAACTTACCGGGGAGCTTGGGGAGTGTTTGGCTGGGTTCCCTAGCTGGGTTTCTAAGGCAGTAACCACGGTGGCTCCACATTGGCCCACCAGGTTGGCTAGGAATCCCCTTCTAAACCCTGGTTTAACTTGGCGCTTAAAGCTGCGAAGCATGAATGTAAGATCCTTGAGCGGGCTTGGTGCAGGAGTGGATACTGCCTGGCAGCCAAGCGGAAGCTCAGAGATAAGCAAAAAACATACTATAAAGCGATTATGCTGGCCAAAGGCCAATTCTATGCTGTCCGTATTGAACCAGCCAGCAACAACTCCAAAGAAATTTTCACCATCGTTCAGAGCTTCACGTCCCCTTTGGCCCTAGCGAGTGTGTCTCCATCTTGACCTGCCTGGTGTCATACCCATTCCTGCTTCTTTAGGGATAAGATTCAGATTATTCAGGCGGCGTTCACATCCTGTGACGTCAGCATTTGGGGATTTCTGGGCTCTCAATCTGCTGATCCTGCTCATTCACTGTCCGTATTCAGGCTGGTTGATCCTTTGGAATCTCTCAAAATTCGTAAGGGTCTCAAGTCTGGATCGCACCCGGATCCCTGTCCTGCCAGGCTTCTGGCAGCAGTGGCAGAGAGCACAAACATAGAAGTGAACATCATTATTAACATTTCACTCCAGAAAGCTGTTGTACCACAGGTTTGGAAACAGGCTAAGATCCTGCCACTCCTGAAAAAGGCGTCTTTGGACCATCTTAGCCCAGGTAATTACTGGCCTATCTCCCTCCTTCCGGCTCTGGCCAAGGTGTGTGAGAAGGTGGTAAATAAACAGCTTACAGAATATGTGCAAAGAGAAGCGCTCTTGCACACAGCTCAATCATGGTCTCATAGTACAGAGTCAGTTCTAGTTGAGGTGTCGGAGGCCATCCAGGAGTGTATGGACGCCGGCGGAAGAGCTGCATTAATTTTGCTAGACCTCTCGGCGGCGTTCGACGCGGTCCTGCACGCACTTCTTCTAGCGCATGGCCTGGAGGGGCGGGTCAAACAGATTTGGCTTCCACCGTCTTCCTCCTCCTCCCCTCAGTCAGTGACAACTGGAGTCCCTCAGGGATCCTCCCTTAGCCCCCTTCTTTTAAATATTGATGTCACTCCTCTGATATATCTGGCAGAGGAGCTAGGGGCTAAGGTAATGGCCTATGTGGACGATACCCAGCTGCTCTTTACCTGTGACAAAGATACAGACTCTGTTTCATTGGGTCAACGTTGTTTAGCCTCTATTTTTTAATGGCTGGTGGATGCACAGCTCAAGTGTAATGAAGAGAACTCCGAGATCCTGCTATTTGGTAAATTCCCTCCCAATTCCTGAGAACAGCTATGGCCTCCTAAACTTCCATTGCCCACCACAGGGAAGCCCCTTAAAAAACTTTGATGAGAGTCTCTCTTTCTCAACACACATTAGGAAGTTGGCTGGTTGCTGTTTCGGCCTTTCTAAAACTCTCAGAAAATTCTTTCCTCTTTTACCTCAAGCAGCGAGGGAAACGATTACGTGTGCCATGATTCTGTCGTGACTGGATGTAGTATCTGGGGAAAGCAACATGGGTACTGGTATTCCGGGCTACCTGTTGAAAAAGCTACAGGTGGTTCAGAATACGCCAGCCAGACTGTTATTGTGCATCTCGGCTAGGAACAGTGTTCACCACCAGTTGCGATCTCTCCATTGGCTTCCAGTGGTGGACAGAGTTAAATTTATATCACTGGTTTTGGCCAATCGTGCTCTTCATGGGTGCAGCCTTTTCAAAGTGGACCTGACAAGCCTGTGGAGGCTTGCTTCACCTTCTTCCGCCAGCGGGACCCTGCCAGCTGTCTCCCCCCGCCGCCGCAGCCTCTGACACCGTGCTGCGGCCACCGAGCGGGGGAGACTACAATCCCCGGCCTGCCTTGCGGCAGGAAGCCGCGAGAGCTAACTTCCGCGCCTGGAGGCGCTACAAAGTCCCTCACCAGTCTCGGGGGAGCGGGCGGCCTTTCAAAGTGGACCTGACAAGCCTGGGGAGGCTTGCTTCACCTTCTTCCGCCAGCGGGACCCTGCCAGCTGTCTCCCCCCGCCGCCGCAGCCTCTGACACCGTGCTGCGGCCGCCGAGCGGGGGAGACTACAATCCCGGCCTGCCTTGCGACAGGAAGCCGCGAGAGCTAACTTCCACGCCTGGAGGCGCTACAAAGTCCCTCACCAGTCTCGGGGGAGCGGGCGGCCTTTTCAAAGTGGACCTGACAAGCCTGGGGAGGCTTGCTTCACCTTCTTCCACCAGCGGGACCCTGCCAGCTGTCTCCCCCCGCCGCCGCAGCCTCTGAGACCGTGCTGCGGCCGCCGAGCAGGGGAGACTACAATCCCCGGCCTGCCTTGCGGCAGGAAGCCGCGAGAGCTAACTTCCGCGCCTGGAGGTGCTACAAAGACCCTCACCAGACCCACGTCGCGGGAGCGCACGGGAGCGCTGGACTAAGCCCGGGCAAAGGGCGGGCCCTCTACGGCCCTCAGAGGCCAGAGGAGGACGGGACGGGACACCCCACTTGACCCTTTCCAAGGAGGAGGTATAGAGACGTTTTTCTTATCTGTCATGCACTGTACTGTCTATTGTCGCTTTTGGAGTTCTTTTTTTCTATTAACCATGTCCATCTGGGAATAGCTGAATGCCCTGTGTGGCACCAAGTATGTCCCGGACGCATCAACCCCCCCTATTATGGGTAGAGATGTTGACTATCTAAACGGCACTCCACGGGATGTACCACTACCTTTCAATAAAGACCAATCTCAAGCCAATATACCGTCCCGGGGTCTAAATTGTAAAAGGAAGCACGATGAGGAAAAAGACAATGAGAACCAATCTAACGTTCCAAAATCGTGCACCAGCTCTACACCATCCCCCTCTAACCCAATCACATTAATGACGGATAAGGCTGTGTATAGAACAGACGACCCTGTATCGCCCCTCCAATTGACCTTACTGGCTCAGTTTGAGCAATTGTTAATATCTGCAATATCACCTCTGGTTACAAAAATTAACGAAGTAGGGGACAGGCTGACCAGCATTGAAAAAACACTTAAAAGGAACTCTCTACCAATCAATAAAACTGCTATACCTATTTGCCCTAATCCTCCCATCAACCACGAAAAGTTCAAGCCCATTGCATGCAGGAAAGTCCAAACTCTAGAACAGCCTCTTACTACACCCATTCCAACTGGCCCCAATGTTACATTAAATTCTGCGTTAACACCTCATACAGCGTCCAGGGCCGCTCTAGAAAGAAGGCATCGCATACATTTACCTCCCGAAGCCGCCCCATACGTGACTGTCCTCTCTGGGGTCCCTGCACTTAGCCAGGGCAAACTCGAAACACACCAGGACCTGCTAAATAAGGTCATTTTCTGGCTAAAGCACAACAGACCTTTGCCACCTGACCTAGATGGTGGAATCCTGAGTGTCAGGAGGGTGGGGTGGCTAGGTACATTGCCCAAAGTCATCTCGGGGGACCTGGTGTTAATCAAATTTAAGAATAGGAACATAGTCCCCTACCTACGATTTTGCCAGCCCAATAAAGGAGATGGCCCCATTTGCATTTGGGACTTGTATGATTTCTATCCGAGCTTCCAACATATTCCGTTAGCAAGACAAATGACAATGAACTATAATTCCTGGAGAAGGGGATCTTGTGTACCCTGTGCCACTAACCCTAGCCTCTAATTAGTCTTGAATATGCACGAACATTGATTAGTTGACCCGTCACACTGATTTAATCCTGTTTTTATAGTTGATATTAACCTCGTAATGAAATGTTGAGATATCTATGTATGTATTGTTGTTGCTTTTATGGTTTTTAAACTAAAATCGAATAAAGCTAATCTGATCTGATCTGATCTGGGTGGGGTCCTCTGTATCTGCAGAGACGTTTCTCTTTTTATGTTCCTTTGTGAGCCCTGCGATCCATGTCCCTACGCCTTGCCCAAGTTCCTCGCTTTAAGTATCAGAGGCTAAGGGGCAGTTCCTTTGCTGTGAAGGCTGCTGCTGCTTGGAATGCTCTTCATCACTGCCTGTGTATCATTCAGGACCCAGTAACTTTTAAAAGGAAATTAAAAACATTTTTTTTTGCCTGATAATCACTTTCCATACCACACTAGTCATCGCGCCGGGACACTCATGAGTATCTGTGAGCGTTACAAATTTATGTAACATAACATAACTTTGGTCTTCCGGTAGGCTGCCCTGTTGCAGTGACTCTTCAAACCTACTTAGCATGTGTTGGGCGACCAAGGCTGCCACTCCTTTATATAGGTATACCATTGAACCCAGCTGCTTTCCCCGATTGGAGCGCACCAATGGTCCCACAGATTTTCTCTCCTGTAATGTCCTTATCTAGTTCTTCCCTATCGTTTTGCGCAATCATGGAGAGTTGTACCTCCCTTAGTAGCTCAACACAGTCCTCCATTGTGAGGGTTGTGATAATTGATATATCTTTTTATAATAAGTTGTGAAGGCTTCAGCTATACTTTCTCCTGTTACACAGGGTTCACCCTTCTTATTTTTAACCTCCAGTACCCAGTTCCATTCCCTGCTTTGTCGCTTCATCACCTACCTCATATATCCTCCTTTGGGTTGCCCTATTGTATTCCCTAGCTTTCCCTTCCGCCAGGTCTCTCATCTCCTTCTGCTTAAGCCATATTTGATGACCCAGCAGTGGATCTGGGTCTATTGGATTTCTATTTGTACTCTCTAATTGCAGTAATTCCTTTTCAAGCGTCTCATATTGTAATGGCCTTTCCTTTTTCTCCTTCCCCCCGACAGTGCTTGTTTGTAGCCTCGTATTACCGTTTTGTATGCCTCCCAGAGTACTACTTGTGAGTTGACCGTACCCTGGTTATCCTGAAAGTAATGCTTCGTACATTCACAAATTTTATCTTTAGTCCGCCTATTTATGAACCGCCAGGGATCTATGCGGGCAGGAGAGAGTAGTTCCTGGTGGGCCCTTGTAGTGTGACCTCCACTGGTGAATGGCCGGAGAGACCTCTCGCCCTATGGATTGCCCCTCTGAAGCTGCCTGCCCCATAGGAGTGAGTCAGTAAATAATCCAGTCGAAAATGGCCTTGGTATGTGGCTGAAAAAAATTTATATTGTCTGTTCAATGGGTTGTGGGCGCGCCATAGATGCAACAATCCCATTCCCTCCACAAACGACTTTAATGTATCTCCACTTGCTTCCCTGTTTGTGTCTGATATTCTATCTATGCTTGGGTTCATCATCGCATTCCAGTCCCCATCCATTACCAAGGTGCTGTATGGGAGTTTAGGGAGCAGTGCACTTAGTTCTGACAGTGTGGTAGAGTGAATTTTGGTCGGTACGTAGACCGAACATTGATTAATAGTCTTGCCATCCCATATCCCTGTGAAGGCTATGTATCTACCCAGTTGGCCGTACCATGTCTTTTGAGGAATTAGTGGCAGCTGCATTTTTACTAATATTCCTCGCCCCTGGGCCCTGAAGTGAACCCTGAATGTGCTAATAGCGTATATCCAAACCTATCCAAGGCTTTTGAATATATTACCCTTTAGATGCATTTCTTGTAGCAAAACAATGTCTGAGGCATGTCTACGAATATATTGCATAACCATTGTGCACTTGATTTTGTTGCCTAGACCATTAACATTCCATGTCATCAGTGTTAGGTCGCGCCCAGCGGACTACGTACTTCAGGTGAAGTCTGGCTTTGCCTCTCAATGTCCTTCAAAACAATGTGTTCTTAGGCGTGAATTTGCGTAGAGCATATGTCGCTGTCACCCATGTGCCATGGTGTTCTGTGATCCATTTCACCCTAGCCCTTTTCTTACTACCCTTCTTTATAGTGCCTATGCATTTGATATCTGAAACAAATAACACGCATATTTGTAACGACGAACTGTAAAACTCCCCCCTTCCTGCTACCCTGCACAGTGGGCAAACAACGTCCCACCCCCCAACCTTCCAGAGCGCTAGTCACCCACAACTCAACTTTGGTGCTTTGGTTGGCCCAAGGCCCTACCTTTCCCCACTGAGTCCCTTCCCTCCTCCCCCCTCAATTCTGCTATGATCCCAATATTACGTGTGAACTTGTAGGACTCAATTTGACCATACAAACGACTGACTATAGTCAGACTTTAGCTCAAGCAATGTCTTATCTGCATATCCAGTCTCTCGCCGGAGTCCCCCTTCTCGACATCCCAACCTTGGTCCGTTCCTTTAAATTGACATCAGAGCAATTGCCACCCCTTTTCCGGGTTACTGTTCATACTGTGTCTCAATCTTCTGGCTGGGGTTGCCAGTCTATGTGTTTCCTTGGCCCATGTGTTGCATCATCAGTTGCCTCCGTCTTGTTTTCTGTAGTGTTGCCTTCACTGCTAGTCGTGTGCTGCCGTTTTCCCACTCTCCACCAACCGTCTAACTACTCCTACGCTTCCTCCGGAGTGGAGAATAGCATGGAATATTTAATGTCCTTAGCTCTAGGTGCATTTTTTACTTCCAAGAATGTCCTCCTGGCTTGTTGTACTTTTGCAGTAAAATCAGGATAGGATGTTATTGTTGCATTGTCTATCTTGAGTTGTGAGGCGCTCTGCAGTTTGCAAGATCACATCCTGGTCCCTGTAGTTGAAGATACGCTCTACAATTCGGCATGATGGTGCCCCAGGTCTCGGCCTAATTTTGGGTGCTCTATGAGCCCTCTCCACTGAAATATTCCTGGATAGGGCCCTAGGTCGGAGTTACTTGGTGATCAAGTCATCAACGTAGAGATTGACCGAAGGACCCTCCACCTGCTCCGGCATCCCGATTATTTGCATGTTATTTCGGCGAGACCGGCCATTCTGGTCTTCGAACTTTGCCCCCAATGCCTTCATCAAGTTAGAGAGTTACGGCACGCGCTTCTACATCGCTTTTGTATCTTCCGCCAGAGTGGTTGTGACCTTTTCAATTTCTTTCACCTTGGATCCCATGTTTTGCAAATCAGCCCTCATCAATGACACTTCCCTGGTCACTGTGTCTATCTTTCCATCTAGGTCCGTTCTCACACCTTGCAACATTGTCATTATATCTTGTAGCGTTGGCCCCACCACCTCTGCACTGGACTGTGATCTGATGTCCGGCTCTGTCTTGTCCATGTTCATAACAGTGGAATCTTTGGTCACTGTGTACTTGTCAAGCTTCATTTGGTGGGCTCCCCGGGTGCCCCTCCAACCTATCATACCTCTTAGGCCCATTGTTTATCCCTACTGATTCGTCCCTTGGTCCGGTTCACAGCGGGCAGTGGCAACTTAGTTCAGGAGATGCCTTGAGCCACAGCAGTATTCACTGCTGCCGGCTCAGGATCTCTGCCCCTGAGGCTTGTCGGTTTTTCTGCCCAGGTCTCTCGATTTTCGTCCTTGGCTCGGGCCAGTACTCGATCTATCAACCAATCCTTCCTGGGTCTGCTCCTACGAGGTCTTACTCGGGCTTGTCCTCTCCGGGGTAGTACATAGCCTCCCTCCTGCAGCACGGGTTCCCAGTGCATTCCCCTTTTCTTGCCGCTGGACATCTCTTACCTCCCGATTGCACTTCTTACTTCCCTCGTGCTCCAGGCCCTAGAGGTTCAGAGGCCTAGTCGTTGCAGGTTGTTTTCCTCCTACCAGTCTGTGCGCCACGGTACCTGGGTCACCCCTTCACCACTGGGGGCGGGGCTGGGATGGGGTGCGCTGGTGTAATCGCCGCCGTTTTAAGCGGGTGTCCATTCTGTGCTGCTTGGGAGGCCTCCACCATTAACACCTCAGCACTTCTCCAGTCGCTCCGTAGCCCCTTCACTTCAGCCCTCAAGGATTGCTGTCCCTCACCTCAAATCTTCCGGACCGCTCCTGCAGGCGCTTGTATTGTTCTCTACTCTGCCTTTCACTGCAACGTGTATTCTTGCGATCCGATTCCCCGTTGTCGGTCGCTCCTCCTCTGTTTCGAGCAATTAGCTAGTTTCCTCCTCCACCCATTGATAGGATTCCCAGGTCCCGTGATGTTTGCCCTAAGTTGAGGTTGGAGAGAGGATGGGGGGCCTTTCACTCGACAACAGGCCCTGTTGCCGCATGCCCCTTTCTTCCGCTTCTCAATGTCCAGCCAGCTGAGCTAATCCAGCCTGTGAATTTCAGGCCTATCTTCGCCGGGTATCTTGTTACTGTTCCGTATTTTCGATTTGGCCCCTTCTAGTGCCGTTGCTTAGGCTAGGGGGTCCTCCGATCTCTTTCTCGTTTTTCACAGCCCTATTTGGATGGATAATTACAGGATATTGGGGGGATTACTGGATCGGATCGGCGGAGCTCTCCTAACTTGCGGCCATTTTCACTTGCGGCCATTTTCTCTTGCGGCAAGCCACGCCTCGCGGGTGAGCACTCTGGAGGTATCTTCTGTCCCTCCGCATCATTATTCTCACTCAGAATAATTCAACCCCCATTCAAAACAAGTAGAAGAACAACAACCAATCACAGCAAGGCTATGCCAATGGTTAATCAATCACAGCGATTCTTTGAATGTAACCAACTAAGGACAGGGCAACTCTGTGGTGACATCTCACCAATCCCAGCGTGACTCCTTGGCTGCTTAACCAATCGCAGCACAGCTTTTCCTGTAAATGGAAAACAATACACAGCCTTTTTCTCACTGAGCGCACACACAAATTAACAAAATAAATCTTGCCTGTTCAATTTAAATAGAAGTAAATCAGAAGATTAAACAAAAAGAATCTCACATTCATTAGAAACATGACAAGTACGTTCACAGCACTAGTGAAGCACAATTCACACCAAAGCAGACTCCCATCCAGCAGCATCACATCTCTGTTTAATTTATTCACTCCAGTGCAGAGGAACAAATGACACCAACCTGACTTAAACACTCAAATCCCTGAACATCCTTACCTGTCTGAATGCGGTGCCTTGCAAAACACACTAGAGTTTTTCAGGCAAGTTGAACAACATTACAAGATCTTGGATTACTACAACTCGATCACTAAAATAATAATAATATCAAAAATATATCTGACACAAATAAGACAAGTATGTCAAAATCACAGTAATCAAAACACTAATTAAACCTAAAATCAACATAACGTACCCAAAAGCTCACATGCAGCATAGCAATCCATCACACAACACAAACCACACTCTCACAATACATTGTCAACACAACAAAACATTCTCAATCTCATGAATCACTTTGCCCCTACTAATACTTAGATTCCTGTGCTCAAAAACAGGACTGTGATGTCAGTAGCTCAGAAAATACTCCACTAGGAAAACCCACAATGGAAAATCCACAGAGGACTCTGGAATGCAGACAGAAGCCAGACTAGAGACAGGGCAAAAATGGATCTCTAAAAGCAGATGGGAGTTTACTGTGCACCCATCCTTGGTTACCAAATATTTGTGGGCACAAGGAAATTGGATACCCCAAAAAGTCATCTTAACAACATGCCCATGGGTGGAAAGATGGATCAGAGACAGTGTTAAACATCACTTTCATGATTTCATGAGGTAATCTGTCCTCAACAGAAGGCATCATACAGCATACCATTATAAAGTCAATTAAGTGAGTACATACTCAATAAGTGAAGTCTAGGGCAGAGTTAGAAAATATAAGGATTTATTACAAAAATTCAAAAGGTGCAATACAGATATTATAAATGCAGATGCATAAAGTCTTTGCCATGAGGGCTCTCAGTAATAGGCCAATACAGAAAAAATAAGCAAAGTCATAAATTATTCCAAGTCCAAAATGAGCAGTAAAATCAATAAGAAATCGGACAGCATCCCTAGTAGTATCAGAAAAGTCTCTAGGTTTATCTGACTCACTCACAAATGTAAGGGTTTATATCGAAAATCTTCTCCCGAGACAGAATGAAAAATGAAAATCGTCATGCTGTGAGCAAAATGAATACAATTTGGACAAATCAGATCCCATAATTATTAAATGTCATATTTCCTTACCATCTAAGCACTATCCCTCTACATAAATAAATTCATTCAGCCCACTCTACGCTAATGCCATCCATAGATGGCAGAACAAACTAGTTATAAAACTACAGAGAACTATTGTGAATGAATTCAATACAGAAGGCAGCGGGCAAGACCTTGAGCAGTTGAAACATTCGTGAGCCCTTACTGGAAAAGATTTAGAACAGCGACAAGAACGTAATTCGGAAACAAACAAACATGACTGTGCTAGACTTAGTGCAACAGAAATAAACAGTGAACGTACAGAATGAGACATCCATTTTAAAGAAGATGGTGTCAAGACCTAACTGAGGTCTAGTTAAAATAAGCCAAGGGAAAACAATTTAACAGGTAATAGACAAATTACTTCAAAGGGAATAAAATCTGATAAGTGTATACATGTACATCCATAGTCTACGTGTTGTTAATAACGCACAATAATAAGTGCACAAAACTCCCACAAACTGAAATTACCTTGGAACACACCACAATACCAAAAATGAGTGTGGTACCACCAACAAATGATTTATGTGGTGATTAAAATCTGTTACTACACTCTATATGTGATCCTTTTTGTGACCCTCAAAACATGGCATTCACTACAATGCATTTCAATGGGAAGCAAGTCCCGGAGTCCTGTGATGGCTGACACAACATATTTTATAGTTTGTGGCCAGCCAACCAGGAATAACTAGTCCTTTTTAAAGTGGCTAATTAGAACATATTTGGACACATACAGCACAGATATCACTCTCTTTTTAATCTGTTCATGACCACCCCAAGCACTTCATTGAACACAAATTTCATTAAAAAATGCTCAACGGATTTACACCAAATAACAAAAAGCAAATTTTCTGAATAAAGTCATAACTTGCTGCCAAATTTCATTCAGTTGTTTTTTCTGTGTCACTTTCCAAAAATTCCTATAGAAATTAACATGCGAAAATCAATGTTTTGGGACACCCCCCCCATGTTTTGGGGCCCCCCGATTGAATAATTGGTACAAAACATTCGAACAAAAGAAGGAGCTGAGGTCAATGAATTTTTTTAAATAAAGGTTTTGTGAAGATTTGTGAAATAACGCCAAAGTTATCAGCTAAGCAAAATCGTGTTTCGTATGGAAAGTCTGACTTAACTATAACTACATGGTGGCACTGCCACCGTAGTTGTGAATATATATTAATTTCTGAATTTGTATTACTGGCGAAACAGCTAAAAGTGCCTCAAGGCCTGACTTTAAAAAAAAAGACTATATATATATAAACAGATTAATATTAACTAAAGATTATCCTCATTTTTCATCGGTTTCCTCCATTTCGAAACCAGCCAATGGCAAGTGAAAAAAATAGTAAACATACAATCCACACCCAATTTTGCTTAAAGTCAATATTAGGATTTAGGATGTCCGTGTTATCAAGGCACTCGGGTGAAGAAGAGAAAAAATGGCCATTGTTGTGAACTCGTGTTTTGGGTTGACGTTTCCTATAATTACTTCTCTCTGTTCGATAGTAAAAATCAAATCCATCAGAACTGAACATATCTTCATTAGCCTGAGGTGCAAAATGGGTCTGAATTTCAGAAGAGTCTAGAAAAGTTTTAGATGAAAAGACCGATCCCCTTTCTTCTTGGGCTATATCCTTGTACATTGGTTTAATGTCAACAAACTGCTTGGCATTTAAATCCATCCATTTAATCAGGTCTCTTGCTCTCCATTGAAAAACACTTATCAGAGCAATTGTATCACCCTCTGCTGTGTGAGTATTATTTGGGTACTCCATGAAAAATCTGAAATACAAGTCACTGAGGCCGTAGTTCCCCTTCTTGGGGGCAGACTGCTGAAAGTGGTTGTCTGCACGGTCTAGCCATCTCATGGCTGTCAGAGTATCAGCACAATAAACATCATCAAGACACAAGAGCCCGTATTCAGACAGCTCAACTTTTAACAATGGGAAGTCATAGTGGTAACCATTGTGCGATACAAAACACACAGGTGAATACTGTCGACTTAGGAAGGCCTTGATCCCATTTACAACATATGAGTTGAAGCTCTGCTTCCTGTTTTTGAAAAGAACTTTATTATTAAGTCCTGTAAGGGTTTTTGCTGATGACGTGAACTCTTTTTCTGGGTCGATACAAAGGCAGAGCTTATCCACAACACGAGGGAAGCGTGGGACTGGTCGGAAGGAGTTGGTGAATTCAGTGTTCTCCAGCGAATGCCTGCTCACTGCCAGTAGGCTGATTTCTGTAATTTTAGGCCGTGATGGTGGTAAACCTGTAGCTTCCAAGTCCATGAAAACAAATGTTTCAAAAGGTGTCCGTTTGAAATCCCACTTTGAAAACATTCTGCTACTGCCTATGAAAAAACAAATACATATTTAATGGTTGGGTATGTTTCTCATCAACACATTTAGTGACTTGCTAAAGATGAATGTTTGCGAACAGTATACAGTTGCTGTTATTAAGCTGTGGGCCAGAGATCCCTAGGGGTTTGCGATTGTCTAGAAAATTAAATAATAGATTAATAAAATGTATATAAAGAAACAAAATGTAAAACTGAACATTCTATTAATCGGAAGGTTTTTGAAAGTGGAAGCTAAAAAAATTAGTTGGTATCCTTGGACTGATTTGTGTGAGCGGAATACAACAGGTGGGATGGGTAGCCTCAACTGAATTTAGAAAACCTTCCCATTAAAATGAAAATGTAAATTGTCAACATGCCTCTAGTGCCATGAAGTGATAAAACACTAAGAAGTGGCTTACCTTACACTTGACCAAACATACTCACTCACTGTTAGAGGGAAGACGGCAATGACTTTCAAGGATCTACATCCAACTGATGTCTCATAAATACTTACAGGGCATTCCATTAAGCTTGTATCTCACTTCGTAGGGAATTGCCAGCATGTGCACAACCTCAAGACTGCTCTCCTAACAAATGAAGGCTGGTCAGTAATCCTTTCGTGGCTAAATGGCTAGAACATAGACGCTGGGTAGGCAGAATCCCGGGGACTCCACCACTGTCCCATAGAAGCTGGGTGACTATCCTACAGAGCCAAAGAGCCATTATGGCTATCTTATAGATGTGGCGTAAATACTCTGTCACACAGTGTGATCAGTCACTGGAGGCTACTTTTTCATTTACTGGGTGGGATGGATATTCAGTGGAGACTGCATGATCCTCAAACCTGCAGGTTCATGCCATGGTTTAAGTATGGTCAGGACTTGGGCGCCTACCCCTTAAAATAGCATGGACAACCTCAGAAGCCTGCATGATCAGTGCCTGCAGCTTCCATGACTTGCCACTGGGGTTGCACTGCTGTCCCCGAATCGTCTCAACCACTAACCATTAGAGAGAGAAAGATGGCAGGTATGTGTACGTGCATGAGATGCAGAAAGTGTGTGACAGAGGAAATGTGTATCAGTGTGAGGCTGTGTACGTGACAATGTGAGGTAGTCTGTGTAAGACGGAGTATGCATGATACTGTGCGTGAGAGTGTGTGATAGTGACTTTACCAGACACCATGAGACTGTGCGAGATCTACTAATGTTTTATGTGTTAAAATGTAAGACAGGCCCAATTTACTGGTAGTCAAATCTGGGCACATAGCACTGCCTTGCGTTACTCTGCAGCGGGTAGGCATTACATGGGTGGAGCATCGGCATTCCCATACACCCACCCATGTATTTTGACACAAACCCAGATTTAGAAAGACTAGCAAACCTGGATGTGCGCCAAAATGGTGCACCTACCCGACAGAGGCATAATAAGGAGAAATATTTTTATTTGTCCTTGTTACTTCCTCTTTCAATGTGTGCTGTATTCTACAACACACATGGAAAGAGGAATGTGACCCCAAGGATTGTTTTTATTGCATGAGGATCTGCCTTACTGCAAAAAAGCAATCTAGCCTGGTAAAGGCCCCCCTGTAATATGGTACGAGGCTACCTGATTGGGTGCTAGACAGCACACAGTGTACCAGTGCAAGGAGACAGCAGAAATGCTTCATATTTTGTAAATATGGAGCATTTCTGCTCTCTCACTCTCACAAACCCTCTGCAGCAAGTATCCTTGCTGCACTGCCTTGTATGAAATAATGGTGAGTGTGCCCCAGAGGGGCATATTAACTACTATTTTGCGATGTGTTTTCGTCACAAAAGTAACACATATCGATGCAAAATCGTTTTTTCCCCAATGTACTTTCCAGTGCAAGAGTCATTCCATTGGTGGTGCATGGGCATTCCCATGCAACCACCCCCTGGTTTTTGACGAAAAACCCTATCTACTAAAAAAAGTACCCAGGGTTTTGTGAACAAAAATAACACTGTTTTTAAATAGGCACTATCAAGGAGAAATGCTTTTATTTCTCCTAGCTACTCCAAATTTGCATGTGTGCTGCAATGTACAGCACACAAATAATGTAGGGAAAGTTCTAAAGTTACTATAAGGCACCGGAACGTCACTTTTGTGACATTACGGTGGCGTAATGTGCTCCGGCATATTTACGAGGCCACGTAAAGCCATTTTACGTGGCTTTTCATGGCCTTGTTTACATGTGCCCCTTTCATGCATGGGCGTTCCATGGCTGTTGGTGGTCCCACACAGCACCCATGGAATCTGACACATTTGCAAGAAATCGTAAACCTGGGAATGTGTCAGAATCGCCCGCCACTCCTGGAGTGGGGTTAGGGAGGCACAACAAGTAGAAATGTCTTCATTTGTTCTTGGTTTCCCTTTTTGTGTGCGCTGCATTTTGTAGATCACATGTAAAGAGGAAATTGCACAACTGTTTGGGAGGCGTTCAAGGTCACGGTCCAGGGTTGGTGCATATCTAAGGGCTGGGGCATACTCAAATCACTACACAATAGCTTCTCCACATTGGAAAGGGAACTCAAACAACTGGAAAGAGAGCTGAGCTCTGCTCCCGAT
Organism: Lissotriton vulgaris; assembly: GCF_964263255.1. NCBI lineage: Eukaryota > Metazoa > Chordata > Amphibia > Caudata > Salamandridae > Lissotriton > Lissotriton vulgaris. Next base: position 1,024,204,639 of record NC_141697.1, read on the forward strand.
AGAAGTGACACCACGGCCACCATATGCTGGATAACTCACGGAATACGAAGACCTTGCTGAGAGGGAGCGTAAGTTCCGGGGGAAACATCATGTGGCATGGGTTTATGGCGAGGGGGATCGCCCAGGGAACCCCCTGGCAGCCACAATCAGACCACCTAGATTTTCCAATTATGTAACGGAGCTGCAGGATGTAAAAGGCAATACACATAGGAATCTCCCTGACCAATTGCGCACGTTTAGAGACTATTATGGTAACTTATACTCCTCCCAAAGAGGCACCCCTCTCGACTTACCCGACTACTTCGAAGATACTGCCCTTGCCTGGCTGGGGGATACTCAGCAGAAATGTCTCTATCTAGATTTAGAACTAGATGAAATAACAGAAGCTATCATGCAGATCAAGTCAGTGCGGGCCCCGGGGTCCGATGGGTTGCCAATAGAGTGTTATAAAACCTACTCTACAATTCTGGCCCCACTCCTGAAGGAGGTATATTACGCAGCATTGGAGAAAGGAAGTATGCCTATGATGATGGGAGAGGCACTTATAACCTCCTGGTTAAAACCAGGGAAGCCCTCACTTTGCTGTGACTCATACCGGCCCCTTTCCCATTTAAATTGCAATACCAAAATATTAGCTAAAGTCCTGGCGACCCGACTAAATCTGCTGATGCAGCACCTGGTGTTACCTGACCAGGCTGGCTTTATTCCGAGTCGAGCCACATTGCATAATCTCCGAACACTGGCCGCAGTGTTACAAGATATTGACCCTAAATGCTCGGCAGTCGCTGTATTCCTCGACGCTACCAAGGAGTTTGACTCCCTGGAGTGGGACTACCTGCTAGACACACTAAGCTATATGGGGATGCCTTTCACCCTCCTCCAATGGATCCAACTGTTATATCACCGCCCGGTGGCCGCAGAGCTCCTGAACGTGGCCAAATCCTCTCCCTTTACCGTATCCAGGGGCACACGGCAGGGCTGCCCGATATCCCCCATCCTATTTGCCCTGGCCATCGAACCCTTAGCTGCTAAACTTCGGCAGCATCATAACGATAAAGCATTATTCTACCCGACTAGACAACTACTCATCTCCTTATATGCAGATGATATGACACTTTATGTTAAAAAAACTCATGACAATCTTAACCCCATACTTCGTGAGATAGCAAAATTTGGGGCCATCTCCGGGTGCAAATTAACCGGTCCAAATCTGTGGCCTTTCCCCTAACAGACAACACCCCACCACACCAGTCGGACTATCCCCTAGTTTGGGAAGTGGATGAGATAAAATACCTGGGCGTACGCATCACGAGAGACAGGGATGTGCTCATGCGATTAAATTGTGGCACAGCTGGAGAGAAAATTAAAGATACCATCACCAAGTGGATAAGCCTTCCACTCTCCATGGCACAGGGAATCTCCCTAATTAAGATGGTTTTATTGCCAAAACTTTTGTACCTCTTCATTAACATACCTTATAATCCCGGAACCTTTTTCTTCAGTACACTCAACTCTCAACTTACGAGGCTCATATTGGGGCGGGAAACAGGCACGACTAAACCTGGCCAATTTGATGCTGCCATATCACCAGGGAGGATATGACGTCCCTAATTTTGAACTTAATTACTACTGTGCACAGGCCCATTTTGCCACGTATTGGCTTCACCCACAACCCTTTATGCCCCATTTGGCGGTGGAGGATGGCTATATGGCCCGACACCCACGACATGCTATCTCTTTACGGCAGTGAAGCAGCGCGAACGCGACCCATCCACCGTAGACTGCACAATACTAGCATGGCAGCGGATAGCGAGCAAGCTGGAAATACCCATGTTGTACTCTCCTATGGTGTCCCTCTCACGAAATCCTTTATTGCAAGTCACATATGAGGGGATATGTTAGAAGAAGTTAGAGAAACTTAAGTATAGTACCTGGGGAGATCTCTATGTGGGGGGGGAGGTTCCGCTCCAGGGAGCAATTCTTTGAGACCTTTGAGCCGACGATAATGGACACATTTATGTATACCCGCCTCCGGCAGAGTGTGAAGGCTGTGACGCCTGCCTTTCCAGAAGAAACTGATACACTAGTCCCACTGCATGCCTTACTACAAGCGGATAACCCTCGGCACATCATATTCGTCCTCATGCCCAGTTCGTGCCAGGCAGGAATGGGATACAGATCTGAATGTTGCTCTGACAGATGAACAATGGGAGTTCAGCTGCGCGCAAACAAAGGCAGTGACCGGCAACAGTAGGTTGCCCCTCATCCATTTCAAATTTCTGCACCGCCTATACCATGCCCCTAGACTCTAAAGGTTTCGCCTCAGAGATAGTGATGCATGTGCGCGATGCGGTCAGGAAGGAGCGGGGTTTCTACACCTAGGGTGGGAATGTCCACAGGGGAGGGCTTACTGGATACAGACGTTTCAGGGGTTGTCGACCATGATTGGTACCCAGATAACACCATACCTGCTCGTAGCCCTATTGGGCTTGACCCATGGATTTCAAACAGTGCACAAAAAGTTCCTAGCAATGGGATTACTGCTGGCGAAGCGACAGGTGTCGTGTAGTTGGGGGAGAGGCCGCGCCCCTAAATTTAAGGATTTGATTCACACTATGTCTACATGGCAGGACTACATGCACCACTATGCAGACAAGCTCCCCGCCAAATCGCGCCCGAAAGACATCTGGGGCCCGCTCACCTCATATCTTCTCGCGCAGCAGGCAGATCGGGTGGAAGGGGAGGATGCACCGGAGACTGGGCCCTGCCCCCACCGCACAGGAGCAACCACATGAGACATGAGTGGCGGACCAGGGCGCCGTGGTATTCTGACTTGAGATTGGAAATGGCAAGATCATGCTTGTTGTACTTAGCATTGCTTGGAATGAGCGGAGTGAGATGCTGTGTGATTTTACTTGTGATGTTCTACCTCCAAATATTGCTGAGACCTCATACAAGCCACAATGTGTTGCTGCTTATCCATATACGCTAATAGACTGTATTGTCACGGACTGGACAGTTTTGCATTATTTCTTGACCTGTATTTGTAGGTCGGTTGGGGAGGGGGTAAGTTAGTTAGTATTCCTAATTGTGTGGAAAACTGCACTACGCATATCATTGACGCTTGAGCTTGGATGGTGGCTTTTTTTCTACATTGTTGTACTGTGCAATGTCAATAAATGTTTTCGAAACTTTAAAAAAAAAAGAGGAAATCGCCTGAATTGCTTGATTTTGTGCAGGAAGGTGCCACTTCCTGAACAAAATCAATCAGCCCCACAATGCAGGCACTCTTGCACCATGTGCAAGGGTGCCTGCGTTGGCGCACGGCAGCCTATTGTGCGACTAGGAAAAGGACAGGAATGCGCTGTATCTTGTAGATTAGGGGGCATATTTACAAGACCCTTGCGTCTCTTTTGCGTCACTTTTCCCATGTTAAAAGTGACGTAAAAGTGGTGCAAGAGGCTTGAAAATCTGCCCCACGGTGCATTCCTGTCCTTTTCTTTTGACGTAGGGCAGCGCAAAGAGATACCTTGCGGGGCTGCCCTACCTCTTAACCGCATAAATGAGGCCCAATATTTGTTACTGGAAGGGTACCCTTCCAATACAAAACCTATATTAGACAGTGCACAGCACTCGGCAGCCTGATTGTGCGCCGGACTTGGGAGACAAGAGGAGAGTGCCGTATTCCTGGCGCTGTCCTGCTCTCTACTTCTCTTAATACACAGGAGGGGATTATTTACAAGTACCTTGCGCCGCCATAATGTCACTTTTTTTTATATTAAAAGTGACGCAGCGACGGCGCAAGGGGCTTGTAAATAAGCAGCATCCATGGCTGTAGCGCTGCATTGCGTCAGACTGTAGTAAATAGACCCCGGAGTGTACAATCGTGTATTACCGGCTGTGTTTGTGATGCTGAAAGTATGTGACTGAGACCTTGTTAGTGTGCTTAAATATCTGTGAGAGAGAGTATTAGGAGAAATAAGACCCACTCCGTAAATATATTCAATACGTTCTCAGTAAAGGTGTACACAATATACATATTTCATCATCATAACGCAAGCAGTTCTTGAGAACTTACGGGGGTATACTTGCATTCAGAAACGCGAAGAACTACAAGGTGTTGGTGGGATCCAAGTATTTACAAAGTGCGCCCGTCTGTTTCTGCCATCTTGTGTGCTGTATTTCTTCTTTCACGAACGCACTGTAATACACGGCTCTCAAGGAGTCATTCTTAAAGAAACGAAACCGAAACTAATGACAGCTTCACCAAACTCTGAGCATACTTCCTGGTTGAACGGACTATAAATAGGAAAACAAGCCCAACTCGCTTAAAATATAGAACAGATGCATCTAATGTCTGGTCAATAACAAGCATTGGCAATTTGGCATAGCCAATAGGTCTCGCCTTTGGGACTTTATAAGTGTTTAGCAATGCAACAGTTGATGCTGTTGCTTTAAGGATATTGTGCTGCATGACTAAATACTTGTAATGTCCCAAAAGCAAGACTTATTGGCGATGCTAATGTTTTTATAGCATAAGTATGTTTCTAAACAGTGCTTCAAAGTAATGAATTGCCTGCTACTACAAATAGCACCAGGTTAGTTTTTGTAGCACCAAAGAGGTGTGCGCAAATGTATCTAAGCGCTTTGGTGCCAGGGCGTTCCACAAGATGCGAGCAGATACTTTAAAGAGTCCGCCGTGCCAGTATAAGTGTTAATGTATTGGGAGTGTTTTGTATCATATAAACGAGTACAGTAATAAGTGCAGAGATGATTTGGAACAGCTGGGCTAATGCGCACACTCGCAAAAAGCACCAGGTTCGTTTTTGTAGCGCCAAAGAGGTGTGCGCAGATGTATGTAAGCGCTTTCGTCCGGGCGTTCCACAAGGTGCGAGCAAATACTATAAAGAGCCAGCCCTGCCAGCATTAGTGTTAATGTATTGGCAGTGTGTGTCCTGTGTTTGCACTGCTGGCCTCAGACCAATTGTGAGTCCTGTCAACGGCTGGAACAAAATGGTTGCGTTGGAGGGGGGGGGGGGGGGGGGAGGAGGAGTACGGGTGAGAGTAGGCGAAGGAGCAGACATGGGGCGAGCGAAATGAAGCTGCAAGGGGAGCTACATAAAAATACGGGGATTTTAAAAGCAGCGATAGGAAAGCTGTTAATGAGCTAGCTGACAAAAGGGGGGCTTGGGGGAGGGCAGCCGACCCCTGGGAGGTCTCCTCCCCCGGGCGGTTTGGGAGATCTGGGTGGGGGCTCTCCTTCTAGCAGATTCCATTTGGGCTCTTTTTGGGCTGGTTTTTAGTTGTATTGTGCGCTGCCTATAAATGGGCGTGGACCGCTTTACGGGCACCATTTTGGGCTTAGGTGACCTGGTGGCCGGTGTTATCTTAGCTATTTTTGTCAGAGTTTTGGTATTTCTTACCTTTCCTCTTGTAGCTATTCTCTTTTCGCTTACTATGGCTGGTGAAGATTATCGAGTTTTGGAAGCTATCCGTCTTCTTAGTGAGGCGGGTCGTTTGGACCTGGTTATTGGTGATCGGGGTCAGACCGAGCCTCCGCGTCCCCAGCGGGAGGCTTCGGCGAGGGTGTCGGCGGTGGTAGCAGCGTGTTTCTCCCCGAAACGCCGGAGACAGGATGGGGTAAGTGAGAGGGGTCGCTCCAGGTCTCGGCGGGCGGGTGCGAGGTCCCGTCGAGGGAGTGATTCGGGGTCTTCGGATCCGTCTGTTTCTTTGGATACCTCTTTGGTCGAAGTGTTTGGGGAAGGGGATTTTCCTACTGTGTCAGGGGAGGTTTCTAATGTTGGTTTTCGTGACAGGGCGGCCTCTGCTCCTGTTTTGCGAGGCCGTCGTGCTTCCAGACAGCTTGGCTGCACGCGTCGCTCGGCTTCGGCCTCCGCGGTGGCGGGCTCTGACGTCACCAGAGGAGGGGGGGCGGAGGCCATTTTGAATGTTGAAACTGTGGCGCAGCGGCTGTTACAGAGCGGTCAGGTTCAGGTGGTGCAAGAGGTTGTCGCTCCCCAGAGCGTTATTCGTCAGCACGTGGTGCAGGTTCCTGGGGCGGCTGACGGTGGTTATGTGAGTGGTTCCGTTGCCCAGCCTTTAGTTTCTGGGCCTGGTGTGGACATGTCTGAGAGTTCTGGTGTGCTTGTGCGGGCGCCGGTGAGGGATCGGAGTAGCCCTTTATTGTTTTCCCCCGCGGTATCTAACAGAGGGGAGGCAGTTTCTGTATGTAGCGGTTCGTTAGGGGAGGGGGAATGGGCCCAGATGGGCTTGGTGGAGGGGGCTGGGCGGCCTGAGGGGTCTTTCCTTGGGGGGGATTTACTTGGTACTGGTATCCCTGCTGGGAGTTTTCGCCCGCCGGAGGTTGTAGTAAGTTTTCCCCTTGGGGGGGAGGGGAGTGGTGATAGTTTTGTTCAGCAGGGTCCTGTTGAGGGGGGTTCTTTTTATAGGTTGTCCGGGGATTTTCAGTTTCCTGGTCGGAGAGTGGATTCGGGTGCTGCATCTCGGGGATCTATTGCGGATGCGAGGGTTCAGGATTTTTCTGCCCAGGGGCCGGCGTCGCAGATTATTCAAGCTTTGTTGGATGTTAGTTCAGATGAGGAGGTCTGCCAACCGTCTCCTAGGCTATGTGATGCTTTAAAAAGGAAGGGTGCAGGTGTTTCTGGGGCTTTGGATGAAGCTGGTAGGGGTTTTGGAGGTCGTGTTGGTGGTTTGTCTTCTGCTCCTAGAGTTGTTTTTAGTGAGGGACCCGGCACACCAGTCCGGCCTTTTTCATTACAGGTGGGAGTCCGAACTGGAGCAGCAGACTTGGCAGGGCGGCAAGCAGCCCAACCACGCCGAGGAGAAGTGCGGGTGGAGCCTGGCGCGGCACGTCCCATACCATCGAGGGATCCCACCGCGGCCATCCCACGCAGGTTTAGTACGACCTCGATGGCCCCAATGAGGGATTTCGACATGGGCGGTGCCTACAGGTCAAGCGCGACCTTAACAGCCTCGGCGGTGGAACCCAGCGTTTTCCATGGGAGCGGGTCATGCACGACCTCTCTTGTGCCACGTGGTGGTCGTAATGATACTTTATCTTTTACAGGGAATCAACAAGTTGTCAGTGGTACTGGCGGAGGAGTGTATAGGCGGGTTCAGTCATCCTCCCCGCCAAGGTCAAACGTGAGGGCTGGTAAGGCCCATGGTCGGTCTAAGACGGTGGAGTCAGTACAGGCTTCGTTGGTTGTAAATGCCCCTTCTCAGTTAGATGAATCGTTGATTTTAGACTATGATGAAGACAGCCCTGAAGAGGGCGAAGTTCGAGAAGTGGTGTCTGGGGGGGGACATTCTAATGTTTCTCACAGTATGTTACAGGCACAGGTGGTACGGAGTCGTGCGGAATCGTCAAGGCCACGAGTGCTCGGCCCCTCGGTGAGGGCTCCTCGGAGGGCGGACGATAGTGCACATCCGGAGTGGAGGACGGAAGCCAGTCAGCCTCCTCTATTACGCCCAGGTGAGACTGTGGTGCATTCTGTGCGGCCAAACATGGTTTCTATTGGTGTTGGAGTGGACCTGATATCTGGTGAGAAGGATGGTAAATTATACAAAGGTCGTGTTGTCAGAGACCAAGGTGTGGGTACAAACGCTGATGAAATTAGTACAAGTGATAAAGTGGATAGTGGCACGTCCACTGTTGGTTTGGGCACTACTAAAAATGTACTAGACAGCAAGGAATTAAAAATTAAAAAATTGCCGTATATGGGTGTTACGAAGCCTTTGGGGGCTCATTTACTGCTTAGTACGAAGGAGCGGATATGGAACGGTGAGCATGTGGAGCTGTTGAAATTGTTGCACAGGGAGGTGCGTGCTAAAGAAGGTTCCAAAGAGGAGGAGTTTGAATTGGCTAAGCGCCCTAAGGTACCTCTAACTATTGAAAATTGGACGGCGGCCTTTTTAATTTATGCCAGCGTCTATTGTGAAAAGTTCCCTGAGCGCTGCGTTTCATTATTTAAGTATATGGATGTTATCCGTAAAGCTCAACTTACTAGGACGGATTACGCTTGGGCTCAGTATGATGAGGAATTTAGGGCGCGTATGGCATGGGATCCCGAGGCAAAATGGGGGGAGTTAGACAATGATCTTTGGCAGCACACCATGGGTTCGTCTGCCACTGGTCGAACGGTTTTTACAGCCAGTGGTCTTCCTTTGGTTTATCGCCCCTTTCAGTCTCGTCCCACCCGGGTAGGGGTGGGGCCAACTCTACCACCCAGTCGCCTACAGGCACGTGTTGGGACTTTAACAGAGGGACATGGAACAGAGAGTTCTGTAAGTTCCGACACGAATGTTCGCAATGTGGTAGAAAGAACCATCCGTTATCCCGATGCTGGGGTCCTAGGCCTTCCGGGGGTCCCCAGGTTTCCCAACAGAGTTCAGGGACTTTCGTTGCACCACAGCAACCTCCAGCTCCCAGGGGAGGGAAGTCTTCATCCGGTTCTGGGCCCAAAGGCTCGTACACCGGTTAATGTAGATAATTTGGCTGCTGCTTTGCGGGATTACGAGCCCGCCGAGCTGCGGTCGGTTTTGTTATCCGGTTTTCAGGATGGTTTTCGGTTGGGATACGAAGGACCGCGTTTGAGACGCTGGTCTAAGAATTTGAAATCGGCAGGCGAACACCCTGCTATTGTACAGACAAAATTGGATAAGGAGGTGAGTGAGGGGCGGATGGCAGGTCCCTTTGATGATTGGCCTTTAGCGAACCTGATTGTATCCCCTATTAGTGTGGTCCCCAAGAAGGAGCCTGGTCAGTTCCGGCTCATTCAACATTTATCGTGGCCTGAAGGTGAGTCTGTGAATGATTTCATTGACAACGAAGCTGCATCGGTGTCTTATTCTTCTGTGGATGTAGCGATGCAATTGGTTGTGACGGCGGGCCCTGATGCTCTAATGGCAAAATGCGATATCAAATCCGCATTTCGACTGCTTCCAGTCCATCCTGAAGACTGGTGTCTTCTGGGCATCCATTTTCTTGGAAAATGGTACGTGGACAAAGCTTTGCCAATGGGTTGTTCTATGTCCTGTGCGTTGTTTGAAACTTTTAGTACGTTTCTGCAATGGTTTTTTACTAACCAAAGTGGACATGACTTGGTCACACATTATTTGGACGATTTTTTCTTTGTGGGTACAGCAAATTCACTGGCCTGCCAAGATGCTCTCACAACGTTTCAATCCTTGATGAGTCATTTAGGGGTACCATTAGCTCCTGAAAAGACCATGGGTCCTTGCGCGACCATGTCTTTTTTGGGGATTGAGCTTGACTCGCATGTGATGCAAGCTCGTCTGCCATTGGATAAAAAACAGAAGATGCTTGATCTGGTTGGAATCATGTTGAGGAAAGAGAAAGTGTTTGTGAGAGAGATACAAGTCTTGCTGGGACACCTTAACTTTGCCTGCAGGGTGGTCAGGGCGGGTAGGACTTTCTGTAGGAGGTTGGGCAGAGCTCTGTCTGGTCATTCTCTTCCACATCATCGGGTGAGGCTGTCTGCGGGGGTCAAGGAGGACTTACGCATGTGGATCTTCTTTTTACATTCTTTCAACGGTGTGCCTTTATGTCGGGAGGTGGATTGGTGTTGGGATGTACAGATATACTCTGATGCTGCAGGCAGTGAAGGTTTTGGTCTTTACTGGCAGGGAAAGTGGTGTGCCCAACAGTGGCCGGCACAATGGAAGAATGGTGGCAGAAGTATTGCCTTTCTGGAACTTTTCCCTGTCGTTGTGGCCGTTACTTTGTGGGGTACGGCTCTAGCCCACAAAAAGGTTCTGTTCCGCATCGACAATATGGCTGTGGTGCAAGTAATTAATAAACAGTCGGCCAGGGATCCCCAGATTTTGAAGCTCCTTAGAGTGTTTGTGTTGGGATGTCTGAAATATGATATCTGTTTTCGGGCCCTGCACGTTCCTGGCGTGGACAATGACATTGCGGATGCTTTGTCTCGTTTACAGTGGGAGAGATTCCGTGGGCTTGCTTTGGAGGCAGACGAGGAGCCGACTCCCATGCCGGACCACCTGTGGACGGTAGGCAACACCGGGTCCTTCAATTGGTTTTAGGTTCCTTGGCTCCTTCCACGAGAACGGCGTATGAGTTGGCCTGGAAGGAATTTTTGGAGTCGGGTGCATGTCGGAGGGAGCTGGATTGGCAACGGTCTGAAGATGTGGTTCAGTTTATTTTGTGCATGATGGACAGGAATCTATCCAGAATTACTTTTTCTGGCAAACTAGCTGGTATTTCTTTTGTGGGTAAGCTTTTGTGGGGATACTCTCCGTCGGCCGGGGAGTTGGGTAGGAGGATGTTGGAAGGATGGTCCAGAGAGAGGGGTTCTGTGCGAACTTTGCGATCCCCTTTGTCGTGGCAGAAGCTGTTTCAGGTGATTTCTGTGCTTCCCGTTGTATGTTCTGATGGTATGGAAGCTTGTTTGTTTGCCACTTTGATGGTGTGGATGTTTTTTGGCGCTTTTCGTGTGTCTGAATTGCTGGGCACCAAGTCCTCTCCTGGTCTTCTGTGGGGGGATGTTCAGCTGTCGATCAGGGGAGTCCACGTTTGGCTCTCTCATTCAAAAACAGATCAGAGAAGTGCGGGTAAGGGGGTTTGGTTGGAAGCGGTACCTCCTCCGGAAACATGCCCTTTACGTTGGGCTCACCGCTGGAAAGAAATGTCGGGTGGGTTAGTGGACCTCCCGGTTTTTCGACATTTGAATGGTTCATGTGTTTCTACTTATCAATTGCGCATGGTACTGCGAAAAGCGCTGCGTCATATTGGTTTAGATGGGTCGTTATATGGTACTCACTCATTTAGGATTGGGGCGGCCACGGAGGCCTTTCATAGGGGTTGGTCGAGGGAAGAGATCATGGGCCTGGGGCGCTGGACTTCTAATTGCTTTCAGCGCTATGTTAGGAACGAATCTGCTGGAGCGCAGGCGTCTTCTTCTGTTTTTCCTGTCTGATTCTGTTTTCTTTTTCAGGTTCTGTGGCTGGTCCTCGGGCTGCTTTCCTTACAGTGTGGATCGTGGACCATTCCTTCGTTAAAAGGGCTCAAGTGCAAGCTCGTCAAAGTTATTTTGGTTCATCTTTGAGTTTTAATGATCGTTTATTCAATGTGATGTGGAAAGGGAAAGGGGGCATGTTATGGAAGGAACTGATCCCTGCACTTAATTCTTGGTTGGTAGGTGGGGTTTGCCCGGATGTGTTGGTTCTTCACCTAGGTGAGAATGATTTGGGTTCTGTGAAGGGGGTTGTTCTGCTTCGGGCGATCAAAAAGGACTTGGCTTTATTGCATAAACAGTGGTCGGGGTGTCACGTTCTGTGGACTGAATTGGTGCCACGGAGGGTTTGGAGGAATGCGGTGAAGCCGAAGGCGGTGGATAAATCTCGGAGGAAACTGAATTTGGAGGTTTCTAGGTTCTGCAGGGATCTGGGTTTCGGTCATATCGTTCACGGTGACATCAAATACGATGCGGTGGAATTTTTCAGGGGTGACGGTGTACATTTGTCCAGAATGGGAATGGATTTATATCTTCTGGAGCTACGGGAAGTTTTGTCTCGCTGCCTGACCGTGCAACAGTTTGTAGGTGAATAATGGGTTGTTTGGTTTTTTGGAATTGTTGGCTTGCCCCTCTTTTCGGGTGGTCCCCCCCCCCCCCTGTTTTTTAGGATTGTGTGGGGGGCAGAAAGGTGGGGCTCTCTCCTAATCAGTCTTTCCCCCCACGGCTTTCTGGATGGCGGTTGGCTATGTTATTGTCAGTTTTGGGCCAGGTTTGGACCCGTTAGTTGTAAAGTCGGTTCTTGTTGGGGGATGTTTCATACTGATTGAGGTGGGGTTCGGAGAATATGGGTCGGGGGATATGATCAGTTGGTTTATAATCGGGGATGTGATATTTTGTATTTGATAAGGTGATGTTATAATGTTATTGGGGTTTGTATGGTTTTATGTGTTTGGGTATGTACGGGTGGGGGCGGGTGTGATGGAGGGTGTGGGGTGGGGGCGGGGTTTGGGGTTTTGAAATAAAAACGAACAAATCTTGGTTGTGGTTTTAGATTGTGAGGCGGTTGCCGAGTTTGTGTAGTTGTAAATGTGCACCTGTTCCAATAAAGCGGCCTTTTTCACACTTCAATGGTTTTTTGGTCTGCTCACTCTCCCCCACCCCTCTCTCCCAAGGGGGGCTTGGGGGAGGGCAGCCGACCCCTGGGAGGTCTCCTCCCCCGGGCGGTTTGGGAGATCTGGGTGGGGGCTCTCCTTCTAGCAGATTCCATTTGGGCTCTTTTTGGGCTGGTTTTTAGTTGTATTGTGCGCTGCCTATAAATGGGCGTGGCTCCGCTTTACGGGCACCATTTTGGGCTTAGGTGACCTGGTGGCCGGTGTTATCTTAGCTATTTTTTGTCCCTCCCTCCCTCCCTAGGTTGGGGTTTTTCTCCTTTTATTTATTAATTGTATGGCTGCTGTTTGGGACATGTGGGCATGGGGTTTTTGGCTTTGTTCTTTTGTCGCTTGGGACAGGTGCGTGGCGGTTGGCTATGTTATTGTCAGTTTTGGGCCAGGTTTGGACCCGTTAGTTGTAAAGTCGGTTCTTGTTGGGGGATGTTTCATACTGATTGAGGTGGGGTTCGGAGAATATGGGTCGGGGGATATGATCAGTTGGTTTATAATCGGGGATGTGATATTTTGTATTTGATAAGGTGATGTTATAATGTTATTGGGGTTTGTATGGTTTTATGTGTTTGGGTATGTACGGGTGGGGGCGGGTGTGATGGAGGGTGTGGGGTGGGGGCGGGGTTTGGGGTTTTGAAATAAAAACGAACAAATCTTGGTTGTGGTTTTAGATTGTGAGGCGGTTGCCGAGTTTGTGTAGTTGTAAATGTGCACCTGTTCCAATAAAGCGGCCTTTTTCACACTTCAATGGTTTTTTGGTCTGCTCACTCTCCCCCACCCCTCTCTCCCAAGTATACGTTTTTAAAGCACACGCTAAGTGAGATGGACTTGCAGCATGTAGGGGGCGCCAGAAATGCAATAACACCTTGCTTGTAAAAGAGGACCAAGTGTAGACGCCACCTAGTCTGGAGTGGTGTGAAACGTTACAATAGTTACTAAACGTGTTTGAATGAGAGTCTGCCATGGCACAAAAAAGAGAACATTCTATGTCAGGACAGGAGGCTCTGATTATGCTTTCTCATTTCTTTATTAGAAATGCTCAGCAGCCAATTAGAAAACAGTATGTAAAAACAAAAACTAAATACCCATGAATACTTGGGTATCATATGACAGATCATAGACACCAGTATAAAACATCACACATAGAATACCAAATCCTCTTTCTTTGCTGCTCCGCAGCCAGTTAAGTGCATTTCAGTCATTATTGCTTTGCTCAGTGTTTTTCATAGCTTTGTTTATGCTTTAAATGCTTGCTGCTTTGACCGCTGGTGTTCGCGAGTTGCTAGCGCTTTACTTGTTTCCTATTTCAGCCAGCATTTCCTTCATTTGTTTGCCGCTTTCATTATTTGTTCGGCGCTTGTGCTCAGACTTTTTTTTCCGTTGCGGGTAGCATGTGCTCGCCTCCCGGGTTCGGGCGCTATGCGCCCGCGCCTCTTTACCCTTGTGGAGCAGGATATTTGGGGCTGAGACGCGCGCACGCTGTGCGCAAGTGCTTCTCATTGATTCATTGCGGGCGGCCATTACCACGCATGCGCGGCGGCCATTTTCTGTGTTTATCTCTATTCTCACACGGAGTACTTCCACAATATCGGCGTTTTATCGCCTGCTCTGCCCACTGCCTGCAATATTACCCCAATTTACGCCCAAATACAAAATTCATACATTGGGCTGTATAATTTTCATAGGCTTTGCCTAGAGTGGGTCATTTTAGCAAGCCCTCCCGCCACATTTTATTTGTTGTTTGCGCAGGTTTCTGCCTGTGTGCTATTGACTTGCTTTGGGGTTGGTCACTCCCCCTGCATTGTGCCTTTGGCCACTTTGATTTAACACTCCTCTGTGGGCATTATTTGTTACACTTTGTGTAATTATGGAGCATTATTATGAGGAGGATGATTATTATTAATATGATGATGACGCCTCTGGCTCTATGGACCAAGATTTGGTTGAGGCTTTGGACCAGGGAGTTCAACATTCCGTCAACAAAGCGCTTGTTTGCGCAATTGCTCCCTTAAAACGTCATCTTTCCAATAATGCACAGCAACAGGGTTGGTTGCCGTCCTCTTCCAGTCATGCTTCTTCTAAGTCTCCCAGTAATCCCCATAAGTCTGCTTTCCAAAAGTTAGCAAAGGCTTTATCCTCTGACCGGTCTTCTGGTAAGTCCTCCAAAGGGGCTTCGACGTTGCAAGTTCAGCAAACTGATACTGATGAGACTCATTCCACTTCGTCTTCTGATCAGGAGAGACCTCCACCGTCAAAGAAAGCTCGTAAAGAGGATTATGTTGATGCTCCAACGCATCCTCAGCTTCTTACTTTTGAACCTTCTGATATCGTTAATTCGAATTCTTCCTCTTGGCTTCCGTCCCCAGCCGTGGCGGAATATGTTCAAGCACATATTCGTCAGCCTTTTGAGAAAGATGTCAGAGCTCGCCTTCGTTCAGAGTGTCCACGTCCTGACTTGCCGGATAAGTTGGCCGACACTCCGGAGGTTGATCCTACTATGGTGACATACCTTAAAAAATATGCAAAGGACCCCAAAATTGGCATTGACAGGGCATGGCGTTCCTGCCAAGATAAGTTGTTGGATCTATTGGGTCCTCTTACAAAGATTTTGGACCTGGGTTTTCAGGCCAAGGAATCATCAATTGTTGTGGATCCAGATGATTTAATTGAATGGTCACAAAGGGCTATTTGTCAATTGGGGAATGCCAATTGCGCAATGTCCTGCGAACGTTGCCGCTCCATTTTACTTACTTTAGATCCAAAACTAGCGGAACTATCCACGTCTGAATCCGGCCCGTTGGCTCAAGGCTTATTGTTTGGCCAACCCTTCCTGAAGGAATTGACTAAATTTGTGGCAACCTTTAGTGGGCTGAATAAGGCTAAGGCATCCCTTTGGAGAGCCTTTCGCCCGGTTTTTGCAAGGGCCGGACGATACAGGGGACGATTGTTCGGCCGTGGGTCCAACCAGAATTCCCAACGTGGATTCCAGTCCCAACGTGGCGGCGGACAAGATTCCGGCTACAACAACAGAGCCTCCTTCTATCCTTCCCGAAAGGGGAGAGGTCAATATAAGAAAGGACGCTATGGCGGCAACCAAGGAGGACATCAGGATGCCAACACTTCAGGTGAGGTTGATCCCGGCTTCAGAAGTTGTATTAGGGGGCATGATTACATTTTTTGTACCAAATTAGCATCTGATCTCCAACGATGCATGGGTATTGGAGACTGTTCAGGGTTACAGGATAGAATTCTATAATTCCCAACATAAGTCCCACCCTCCTACCCCTCTAGTTTTTTTCCCTTCAGGATCAAAAGTTCATTTCAGCGGAAATCGATTCCCTTCTGAAAAAAGGGGAAATTCTTCAGACTTCCCGCCATCCTCAGGGCTTCGAGAGCACAGTTTTTCTGGTCCAGAAAAAAGGGGGCGGATCCCGGTTGGTACTCAATCTCAAGGATTTCAACGGAGGGGTGGTTTATCGCCACTTCAAGATGGAAGGCATCCATCTTTTGCGAGATATTCTTCGGGAAGGGGACTGGATGGTCCATCTCGATCTCAAAGACGCGTATTTGTAAATTCCCGTTTACGGTCCACACCGTCCGTTCCTGCAGTTCCAATGGCAGGGGACTTGGTTCGAATACAAAGTTCTCCCGTTCGGCCTCTCGTCAGCACCTTGGTGCTTCACAAAGCTTCTGAGGCCCGTTGTAGAATCCTTGCGAGCCCAGGGAGTTCGCCTAATTATCTATCTGGACGAAATTCTGATCATGGCAGATTGTCCTCGAAAGTTGATGACGCACTTGGAGTGGTCCATTGCTCCCTTACAGTCTCTGGGTTTTCTGGTGAATCCTCAGAAATCGGTCTTCCTTCCTTCTCGGGTGATAGAATTTCTGGGTGTCCAGGTCAATTTCCTCTCTTGCCAACTCCTCTTGCCCTATCAGAAGATTCGTTCCAACAATAGGGAGCTGAATTTAGTTTTATCCAAACAGAGTGTGTCGCTGAGGTCTATAGCATGGATTGTCGGTCTGTTTGCTTCCTCGATTCAGGGAATTTTCCCGGGCCCTCTTCATTACCGGGCGCTTCAACGTTTGAAGATCCGTCATCTCCAGAAAGGCCTTCGCTATTCAGATCTGGTCCCTCTTTCAGAGGAAGCGAGGTGGGAGATGCTATGGTGTTTGGAACACATGGAAGCCTGGAATGGGCGAGCCCTGTTCGGAGCATCCACAGAGGTGGTGATAGAGTCCGATGCCAGCCTGTGGGGCTGCGGGGCCCGTTGCGGGCCGTTGTCGACGGGAGGTCGGTGGTCTCAGGAGGAATTGTCTCTCCATATAAATTGCCTGGAGCTACTAGCGGGGTCTTTTGCAATCCGTTGTTTATATCCATGCCAGACCAATTGTTGCCTACTTCTCCGCATGGACAATGTTTCAGCGGTTCGGTATGTCAACAAGTTGGGCGGGACAAAGTCTAAGATTTTGGCGGAAATCGCCAAGGATTTCTGGCACTTTTGTCTTCAGAGGAAGATCACAGTTATTGCAGAATATCTTCCCGGTCGCAACAACCTGATTGCGGACTGGAACTCGCGACATCTTTGGGACTTCAGCGATTGGAGGCTTCAACCTCGCATGTTCCGCTCTCTATCCCATGTTTGGGGCCAGTGTCAGATCGACCTGTTTGCATCTGGTCTCAACGCTCAGCTTCCCCTGTTTTACAGCTGGAGACCAGATCCAGAAGCCCTGGCCACGGATGCATTTCTGCAGACATGGCCATCGCTCCTGTGTTACACCTTTCCCCCATTTATGATGATTCCCAGGGTCCTGGCTCGCACAAAGCATTATCAGTCAGAGCTGATTCTGATCACTCCTCTGTGGAGGGCTCAAGCCTGGTTCCCAGTTCTCCTGGAAATGTGTTGTGCAGTGACGCTCCTTCTTCCCCAGAAGTGGAATTTCTTGTTGGATCCTCTCGGCAATCCGTATCCCCTGATCGAGTCAGGCCATCTTCTCCTAGTTGGATGGCGAATTTCAGGGATCGCTGGCAGGTCCCAGGCCTTTCGCGAGACGCTACCAGATTTATCAGCGAGGCTTGGTCACCCAACACTCACAAACGTTATGCAGGGGCATGGAAACGATGGTGTGGTTGGTGTGTTCAACGGGAGGTGGATCCCGTTTCAGCGGATGTCTCTCTGATTGTTAATTTTCTGGCTTCCATAGCCTTGTCCGGTCTTGCTTATCGGACAGTTAATAATTTCTGTTCGGCTATTTCCACGGGTCATATCAATATTGATGGCCAGCCTGCTGGAGAACATCCTTTGATTTCTAAGTTGCTTAAAGGTATTCTCCTGGTGAAGCCACCTTGTCCAAAATACATTGTTTTATGGGATGTTTCCATTGTTTTGCGATTCTTGGAGGCCTGGCCGTCCAATTCATCTTTATCCCGCAAGCAGCTTTCAGCCAAATTGACTATGCTTTTGTGTCTTGTTTCATGTAAACAAGTTTCTGATGTTCGTGCTCTGGATCTGGCAGGTCGCAGTTTCACACCTGAGGGCGTTACTTTTACTCTTTCCAGACGCACTAAGTGTAATACGTCTTCTGTTACTTATCCATCTTTTCCAAATAATCCCAAACTTTACGTGGTTCAATGTGTTAAGGATTATGAGGCAAGTACTGCTCCTTTTCGTCATGATATGCAAGGTCAATTGTTAATTGCTCTACAGAAGCCTTTTCGTCCTGTGACCCCAGCTACGTTGGCCTGTTGGGTCAGATGGCTCATGACTGAGGCTGGTATTGATATCTCTATAGTTGGTGCACATTCAGCACGTGGTGCTATGGCTTCTAAAGCTTTTTCGATGGGAGTCACTTTAATTGATATAATGAAGGCCGCTGATTGGTGGTCTGATTCTGTGTTTAAAACCTTTTATTATAAACCAATTGCACATATTGCTTCTGTTGTGGTGGATCAGCTTTGAACAAGCATAATCAGAGCCTCCTGTCCTGACATAGAATTCAAAATTTGGGAACATACGTGACAAGAATTTTCAATTCATATTAAGGACACGGAGGCGAGGATTTTCCCACCCAATTTTCTGCATTTTGCATGTGTTACCTTGTTATTGATTATTGCTAATTGCATATGGTATTCTGTTTATTACTGTTCCTTGTTTTTACCCCCCCTATTTATTGATCTTCTCTGCACACAAAGAATGTGTGTTACGGCTCTATATCTCTTTTCAGGTTCTGACCCTAAATAGCAGCTTCTGTCCCGCCTGGTTCGTCCTGCTGACGATTATCTTCAATCCCCAGTTGTCTACGGCTGCAAGCATCCATTTCTTCCTCTCCATGGATTTCTGGTGCCGCTGGTTACTTCCTTTTGATCTTCATATTGGACTGCCCGTTTTCATTTTGAACTGTTTTAATCGCCAAAGAAAGAGGATTTGGTATTCTCTGTGTGACGTTTTATACTGGTGACTCTATGATCTGCCATGTGATACCCAAGTATTCATGGGTATTGTAGTTTTTATTTTTACATACTGCTTTCTAATTGGCTGCTGAACATTTCTATTAAAGAAATGAGAATGCATAATCCTCGCCTCTGTGACCTTAATAGAATTGAAAATTCTTGTCACGTATGTTCGCAAATTTTGAATTGTCTCCTTGTAAAGTTCGTTATCATAGGTAGGAGATGCAAATGTGGCTTTGATGCAGTTGCACATATGGGTGATGTTTAAACAACAATCTGGCAAATTTGTACCAGAGATAAAAATGTTGTACGAAAGTTTTTATTCTTTTTGCGCTGTAAAAGTTTGTTTTTTTAGAAAGTGTAAGAAAATACTCTACCCAACACGGCTTCCTTAAGTAAAATAGACTCGACGTCATCATGTACCAGAAACTATTGAAAGTAAAGTGGTTACGGAGAGATTGAGTTATTTTTGTGCAGGATGACAAAATGTTGATCTGATGCCGCAATTGTAGTATTTTTCAGTAAAGAGAGGAAACAGGGTGTTGCTTCTAGCAGTCCTACAAAGGCATCGTTATTGGCAGTGTAAAGTTGTAAATCAGTGTTCAACAGCTAAATCTCCGTTTTACAAAAGAGTTAAGTTCTATAATAAGAACATCTCTCAAAATCAGTCCAAACCAGTAATTTACAGGAAGGGCATCCATCCTGATGGACTTAAAGAAACCACAAAAACAACTATGACAAAAAGGAATGCTTGAATTAAACTGAACTATGGACATTGCTCTGGCCACAGGAGTGTAGATATTTGGAATGGTCACGTGGGAAACTAACTGCAAGCAATCTCAATTTCGAGAAAGAGGTGTAATGAGCCCAAGAGAGAACGATTTGAAGTCTTTCTTTTTCAGGACCTCAGAACCACGGGAAATTTGCATTTAGTATGCAGGGAGTGCTGCGTTCTGTTAGTTCAAACAGAGAGCAGCGCGCAGCCCACACTATTTATTTACCTAGCAACACTTTTTCACTCTATGAACGCGGATGGCAATCAAAAATTAGGACTGTAATATTTTTGCAAATATCAACAGACTGCGCAAACCATATTGTTTCTGCAAGTGCCTCACTACCACTGCCTTGCTGTTAAACACAAAGGATAACTGTGACAACACCTCGGGAGGCTGCAAGAGGCCGCACCGCTTTTATGAAGTGTTGTCATTAAAGGATTACAAACTAAATGGGTCTGCACCTAACAGCCGTGAGGGAGCGCACAGGAAGCACCGCTGCCTCAAAGGGATGAGGACGCATGAGCCAGGCTCATGGCGGCTCTTCGCAGTTCATTCCACTCAAGTAATCTGTAGCGAGCATAACTGTAGCCTCTGGTGCTGGTGGGTGTCTGCCAATCAACTGAGCGGATTGTTGAGGTAGCAGGTAGGGCTGGTTGTGTGCTGAGGCTGACCTTGTCTAAACATAATACATCAATGGGATACGCTGTGAGCATATTAAAATACCTTGGAGACCTAAAAAGACAACAGACACATGCCCTGCAACATAAAAAACAAGCGCTGAAAGACAACTGTGGCCCCGCGGCTGCAAAAGTTAAAGCGACACGGGAGGGAGCAGAGGGCATGTACAGCGGTTACCTTGCTGGCGCGAGCAGGGGCCGGTGCGATAATTGCTAACAGATAGCGCTGCTGCTCGCTCCCGCAAGGTAAACGCCATACATGCACGAGTACTAATAGGAAACAGTGCAAAACATGGGCGAGTTTCAAAAAAAGCCTGGAGCGATTCCAAGAGGTCACACCAAAGCAGCGCTTGTGCGCTGCGTTGGCAAGACCTAAAAAAATAGCCAATGGTCTTACGAATGTGAGCGGGAGCTGCATACTTTACCCCATATAAGTGGTCTTATTCTTTGTCCTTATTTAAAAATAAAAATGCAACTATTCCTTTGTGAAATATGCCTTTTGAACAATGCTTCGCTCTATACAAATACCATATACACATATAAACAAGTTCAAAAGACAATAGTGGCCAACGCTTTTAATGGGAATTGATAGTCCTAGAGTCCTAGATTTATTTTTTGGGGAATATTTTAATAAGCATTTGACGCAAACTCGAAAAAAAGATCTTATCAAAAAAACAATATATAGGGGGGTGTACACTGGTACATAAACCAAAACTTTCATTAATTGTTATGGTTTTTATGTGAGGCAGATGTAGCAGCACAAGTCCCAGACACTGGGTGGCATATTTGCTAACATTTCACGCAGCGCAAGGGAACTTTGCTCCAAGGTTTCTCAGGTCCATGCCTGATGTGCATCTCCAAACCAGGTATATTTTCCACTTTGCATTCTGGAACTTGTAGTTCCGTTTTATAATGGAAAAAAAGACTACAAGTGCCAGAATTTAAAGAGAAACCAGTACTGGAAAAGCACATCATGCACAACTTGTGGAAACTTGGCAGGGCTAACAGAAGTTTCTGCTTTGCATTGCGTTAAAGGGATAGAGCTGAATTGCACCATATTTATAAAGATATGGCGCAAATCAGCTTTCTTCTAGTGCCGACACACTTGTAGTTGCCTAGCGCCAACACAAGCACCCTTGTGCCCTGGCACAAGGGTACCTGCGTTATGGGCAGGATTGTTTATGTGCAGGAAAGGATACCTTCTTTCACAAAAAAAACAACTTTAGAGGATTATTCCTCTTTCTATGTGTGCTGCAATAAATAGCACACATGGAAACAGCAAATAACAAGAAGAAATAAAGATATTTATCCTCATTACGCCTCTCTGTGGTAGGGGCACTATTTTGGCGCAATCCCAGGTTCACTACCTTTAATACATTTAGGATTGAGTCAAATTCTATTGGCGGATGCCCGGGAACACTCATGCTTCACCCTACCATAACGAAATGTAACACAACGCAGCACAAGCCGCTACGTTGCATTACATTTCTTTACAAATGCACGCAAAGCGGGGAAAATCGGTACTTGCGTACTTTGTAAATCCTATTTAAAAGACTTTCACTACTTAGGACAAATACAGGTCATTAGTAAATCGGGCCCCAGTTGTTTTGCTATCATGCCCCGTGTTAATTTTCCTTATTGTAAGATATCTTGCAGTTGAGAAGTTGGATACTAAGGATTTGATTTTAGTTCAGTTTAATGATTTTCTTTCCAAAAATGTTTTTGTATAATGCTGCAAAAAAAGAAAAACTTTAAACTTAAAATTCAATTAAAGTAATATATGGGGTTTATTTACCCTAAATTCACTTACCATGCATAGTCAAGGCATGCGTGATAAAGGCTTCTACGTCGTAAAGGCATCTGCGTGATATAGACTATCTACAAAACGGCGTTAATTGTAAGGTCATACAGATGTGTTTTCTGTGATGGATCTGTTTGGGGATATATACAGGGGTTTATTTTTTAGCCCTTGCAACACTTTTACGCCACCTGTGCGCCACTTTTTGTGACGCACAAGTGGCGTAAATAATGAACCCCGTTGTGCCATATTTTCAAAATTACGCATCTAAGCAGATGCTTTACTTTGTAAACACCTGCGCTACATTATACGTGCATCAGGTATAATGTATGCAGAGCATTCCCCCGCAATAAAGGGTCGCAGAAATGATGCAGTTAAATCTATGAGATTTCACTGCAACACTTCTAGGACGCTACTGCGTCAATGTCTTATGCCTGCCTCACAGCAGGCGTAAGACTGGCGCAGGCACTTTCACATGGGGCTTGCCCCATGTGAAAGGACACATTGCTGGAGTTGTGGCTGTTTTCAGACACACCCGAGCAATGCGCCTTGTTTGCACCTACAGTACTGACGTATCTAACTTCTTGCGACATGGAGCACCGTACATTAAATACGGTGCATCCATCCGGTCTCAAGGAGGGTGCAGTGAAAACTGTTGCATCACTGTTTTCATGCATCAATGCAACTGTTTTCATAAATGAGACCCCTAATTTTAAAAGCAGATTGTTTCATAGGCAATATTCATGCATTTATCTAATTAATTAAATGAATGAAATAATGTTATACTGATATGTACCAAAACATACAACTTCATATTTTTTTTCCCCGATATCTTCAAGAATAAAATTCAGACATTTCGAGTACAAGTGGACTACATTACCCATAAATCTTTGGTAAAGATTGATGTGAAACCCAACATAGATTTTGTAACAAATATTCTACTGATGGGTGGGTAGGCAATCTCTTGGGCGCATTTAATGACATGAGAGTAATCTACAATACACAGTGTATGTCTTGTCTAGAAGTTATCATGGACAGTTGACTCACTCCTGACACACATGCCCCATTAGGTGGCCAGGTCCCTACTATGCACAACCTATGTCTTGTACAAAAGTGCTCATTGCTAATCTGTTCATGCACCCATGCCCCGTTAGGTAGGTAAGCCCCTACTACACACATTCTTTGCTCTATACAGAAGTTTTGATAAAGAGATCACTCCGGTACACCAAATTGCCATTAGGTGACCAAACCCTTACAATGTATAGTCTACACCTTATAGAGAATTATTCACAGTCTACTTCCTCAAAACATTCAAGCACCATTTGGTGGTGAAACCTCTACTACATACACCATACATTTGGTACAAAAGTACTCCCTGAGAGTATGCTCCCTCCTCATACTTACACCATATTAGGTGATAAAACCCTCCTAAGCACAGAGCTGGTTACGCAGAGACTAGTTCTTAACCATAACAAAGACCCATTATGTGGGAAAGCCCCTACCATGCACAGGGTATGTCCTTTTGAATTAGAGGTAAGGGAGCAGCTGTGCTCTCTGAATGCGTTAGCACACCATGTGTGCACTTACATCAACACAGTCACCCTTGTGCAGTAGTGCTATGGTGTCTGTGTTGTGGTTAGACCAGCCTTTGTTCAAGAAGGGGTCTCTTTCTGCATTAAAGCAATCCGTTAAGGCTATTTCCGCTATGTATATGTGCTGTAGAATATAACACTCGTGCAAATAGGAAAAAACTAAGAGCAATAAAAATTATTTTTCTTTGTTATGCCAGCCTCAGAGAAATGCAGCATTTTGGCACAAATCTATGCCTACAAGTTATTTTGTATTATGTGTGCACTAAAGATATAACACAAACTTGATAGAAAATGATTCTAATTGTAAGGTAAATCTATGATTGTAAGTGATTGAGTTTTATTTCTTACACATAACAATAGAGTTTCATTTTATTATTAATAATAGACTGCTCTAGCAGACTATTATAAATTAGAAAAAAGCATTGGCAAAGCCAATAGATTTCGCCTACAGAAGAGCGATTTGCTTTGCAAATGTCTTGTAGTCATGTTGTACAGTAGTGTGGAGTGCATGGCGTAGAGTGGTGTGGAGTGGTATAGAGTGGAGTTGAGTAGAATAGAGTTGAGTTGATTAGAGTAGAATAGAGCGGCCTGGAGTGGAATGGATCGGCATACAGTGGAGTGGCATAGAGTTGAGTGGATTGAAGTGGCTTAGAGTGATGTGGCAAAAGTGGCACAGAGTAAAGTGGAGTAAGGAGGCATTGTGTGGAGTGGGGTAGAGTGGCACTGTGTGGAGTAACGTGGCATTGAGTAGTGTGGCATAGAGTGGCGTGTAGTGAAGTGGGGTGGCATAGAGTGGCGTAGAGTACAGTGAAGTGGCAGACAGTACAGTGGTGCAGAAGTAGAGTGGTGTAGAGTGGAGAAGAGAGCTGTATAGTGCTCTGGCATAGAGCAGAGTGGCATAAAGTGCAGTGGCACAGAGTAGAGTGCAGTGGTGTAGAGTAGAGTGGTGCAGAGTAGAGTACAGGGGCAGATTGGAGTGGGGTAGAGAGGCAATGTGTGGAGTGGCGTGCTGTACAATAGAGTGGCATGCAATGGAGAGGGGTGAAGTAGAGTACAGTGCAGTAGCATAAAGTGCAGTAAAGTAGAGTAGAGAAGTGTGGAGTAACAGAGTGCAGTGGGGTAGAGTGGTGCAGAGTAGAGTGCACTGGTGTAGAGCAGAGTGGTTTAAAGGAGATTGCAGAGATGGAGAGCAGAGTGGTGCAGAGTACAGTACAGTGAAAGTGAGTGCAGTGGCACAGAGTAGATTGGTGCAGAGAAGGGTAGATGGGCGTGGAGTGTAATGACGTAGAGTGGTGCAAAGTAGAGTGCAGTGGTGTAGAGTTCAGTTGCTTTAAGTGGAGCGGTGCAGAGTTCAGTAGAGTGGCAGAGTGCAGTGGTGTAAAGTACATTGATGTAGAGTAGAGTGGTGCAGAGTACAGTGTCGTATAGTGCAGTAGAGTCTAGTCGCTTAGAGTGTAATGACGTGAAGTGCACCGGTGCAAAGTAGAGTGGTGTAGAGTGCACTGGCATAGAGTGGCATAGAGTGCAGTGGCACAGAGTAGAGTGGTGTAGAGTACAGTGATATAGAGTGCAGTAGCATAGAGTGGTGTAGAGTGGTACACAGTAGAGTGCAGTAGCTTAAAGTACAGTGTTGTAGAGTATAGTGGAACAGAGTAGTGTGGCGTAGAGTGTAATGGCATAGATCAGAGTGGTAAAGACTACAGACCGGTGGTGTAGAGTAGAGTACAATGTCGTAGAGTGCAGCGGCATAGAGTAGAGTGGTGCAGAGAAGAGTAGATAGGCAGAGAGTGTAATGACGTAGAGTGGTGCAGAGTAGAGTGCAGTGAAATAGAGTTCAATTTTGTTAAGCTGAGTGGTGCAGAGTGGTGAGGGGTGCAGTCGTGCAATGTAGAGTGGCATAGAGTGCAATGGTGTAGAGTGGCGCAGAGTAAAGTGGCGCAGAGTAGAGTGGTGCAGAGTTAAGTGGCACTGAGCAGATTAAAGTGCTGTGTTGATTAGTGAAGACACATAGAATGGCAGAGTGTGCAGTGTTGTAGAGTCCAGAGGTGTAAAGGGTAATAGTGCAGAGGAGAGTGGCATTGAGTGCAGTGGCCTTGAGTAGAGTGGAGTGGTGCAGAGTAGAGCAGAGTGCAGCGGCATAGAATAGAGAAGAGTAGAGTGGCATAAAGTGCAGAGATGTAGGGGCATATTTACAAGCCCCTATCGCCACAGGAACGTCCCTTTTTGCGATTTTTCTGTGGCAATAGGGGCTTTGCCTTATTTAGAAGGTGGTGTTAAGCCACTTAACATGGCTCAGCGCCACCTTGTAAATAAAGCATTGTGCAGCACACATAGAAACAGCAAATCGCACATAAGCAATCATTAAAAAAAATAACAATTTGCAACTTTGCACAGTGCAGCACACATAGGCGTTGCAAATCGCCATTCTGGATTTTTTATATGCAGGAAGGGACACCTTCCTGCAAATAAACAATCATTTCCTCAACGCAGGCACCCTTGCACTACGGTGCAAGGGTGCCTGCGTTGGCCCTAGGTAGCTGAATTTAGCGCCAGCGCAGGGAGAAACGCAAGGGGTGCTGTATTATTGTAAATATAGCGCATCCCTGCATTTCTAAAGTGACAGTATAACGTTAGCAATTATAGAGCTAACCCGCACTCCACCACTTTCTTGTAAATATGCACCGTAGAGTGGTGCAAAATAGAGTGGCGTAGGGTGCAGGCTTAGAGTGGGGGAGAGAAGGGTGGCGTGAAGTGCAATGGCAAACAATAGAGTGGTGCAGAGTGGAGTGGCATAGAGTGCAGTGGCATAGAGCAGAGTGGTGCAGAGTAGAGTGTTGTAGAGTACAGTGGCAGTGTGCAGTGGTGTAGAGTAGAGGGAAGCAACATGGAAGGAGGCTGGTGGTAGGAAATAGAAGTTACATGGACAACGATATGGGAACCTGAAAGCAAAAGCACTCATATGGAGTGCCTGACAGAAAAAAAGTAGCTCCAAAAACGGGAGCAGTGGATGGGCACAAGCAATTGGTTATGCGTCAGGGGAGAGTCATACACACCCGCCATGGCATGAAAAATGGGAGTGCAGCAAATGAGTGCTACGCAGAAGCTAAGAAAAGGTAGGCTATGGACAGTCTGTAAGCCCATTGTATGTAAACAGAAGTCTTGCAGAGACAGCGCATACACTGTCGAGGAGAAACCTAATAAAGACACATACATGACAAACAACGTAAGATTATTCCATTTTTGAACCACAATGGGTGGAGCATTTTGCTCCTTTTTTTTAAGCTTCTTATATTAATTTCATACATTTAAATTAGATAAAAGGTCAATAACACTAAACTAAAAAAATTACTGCGAGGGACATTTTTTGCTCCTTGGCAGAGGTAGACTGTTCCCTCAACATGACAATGGTTTTGATGGCCCCACAGTAGATGACCATCTCCTTGTATTATGGGATGATTTCTGGTCCATGTTCTACTGGCACAGCTTACCCAGGAATAATACTTAGGTGTTGATTACGATGTCGTTCGAAAAGGCTGCAAATCGGATTTGGGTCTGCCGATTTGGAACCCTTCTTTCCGACCGACTGATACATTGTCCATCTTCAGCAAAAGATCGAAGTTCCTCAACTTTTCCCCAAAACTTTGCAAAGCAAAAGTCCTGCTTTCATTTCCAAACCATTTATATGCTCTGAAGTCTGTTCCCAAGACCATCTCCAACCAGTCTATAGATGTTCCAAACAAGCCCCCCAACGAAAGAGACTCGCATCTGTTTTTAGCACAAAATTCGGACATACACCAAATATTGCACAGCCATTCCAGGCCTCCAGCTTGTTCAGCCATCATATTCTTTCCTCCTGAACCTCCTCTGAGAGAAATACCTGATCGCCATACCACAAACCTTTCTTTAAAGCTACTGCTTTTAATCTCTGTAAAGCTCTGTAATGAAGCAGAACTGGAAAAACTGCCTGAAGTGAAGAAAAAAACCAAACCACTCTTGCCAGCAGTGGCGGCTGGTGACATTTGAAATTGGTAAGGCGTAAAAGTGCAGGATAAGTGTTGTGTGGCGAGCGAGCCCGATCTCTATGACGGGGGTTCGAGGGGGGTTCTCCCCCGGAAAGTTTTGGGGGGAAAAAGTGAGAAAATGGTGCATTTTCAAGTAAATCTGAGAAAGAAAGAAGGTTAATAAAGCAATTGTGAAAGTGTAGTTATGACATCAATAAAGAGCCTCTGGGTGGCATTACTTGAACTGTAGACACTGTGGCAAGTTGGGGTGTTCTGGACATCCATTCCAAAGGCCCCATGTTCTTGTAGGTACCTGTACATTGAGGCAGGTAGGGCTGTGGTACAGATGTAAATGCTAAGCTAGAACATCTGAAGGCCAGTAGGGCTGGTGAAAAGTCAATCACGTCAGGCCGGTGTCTCTGAATGGCAAGCATGGCTGTGACAGTGGCAGTCACTTGTCAGGTTGATTGACACTGAAAGGCTGGGCAGGGGGCGACAGTATGCGCCAGTCACATGTCTGACTGGTGCCTCCAGCAGACTAGTTGGACTGGGTTGGTGTCAGTCGCTTAGTGGCTTGTCGGACTGGTGCCTTTGAAAGGGCAGCAAGGCTGGGTCAGTGTTTGTCACTTGTCAGGTTGATCGTCTGAAAGGTTAGCAGTGTGCGACAGTGTCAGTCACCTGTTTGACTTGTGCCTTAATGAGCAGCTGGACTGAGGTAGTGTCAGTCACATCAGGCCGGTGCCTTTCAATGGTCAGCAGGGCTGGGGCAGTGTCAGTTCATGTCAGGGCCTTCATCATGAACAACTGTGCTTGGAGATATGCACCCGTGAATCGCGTGTGTGTGGGTATGTGTATGTATGTATGTATGTAGAGGGTGGGGTTTATTCACAGGTCTATGTGAGGGACACTCTGCATAGGTGTGTCGGTATACAGCAACTCTCTGAGGGCCACCAAAAGGCAAGAGGCTGTTGGCAGGGTCTTCGCAAGACTTATAGAAGTGTCTACCGAGGCTCCCAGCTGGGTACAAGAAACTGAGCCACATCGGCTGCACATATGAGGCTGTCAGCAGACTCTTAATTGGACTCACAGTAGTGCATGCTTGGACTGTCAGCAGAGTACAGGACATTCAGCCACATCCACCAGAGACAAGAGACTGCTAGCAGTTGCAGCATCTGACTGAGACTCTCAGCAGGAAACAAGATAGAAGAGACCTTCAGCACCATCTGCATAATACACTCAGCAGCATCTGGAAGTAGAGAGTGCAGCATCTAAATAAGACTCGCAGCAGAAGACGGAGAAGTGAATGACACTGCTGAAGAGCGTGTCTTTCTCTGCGCGTGTTGTCTCTCTTTAAGATTAGTACGTCAAGCAGATCTTCAATCGATGGTATTTTGTTCCATATTCGGGCCATGTCCAACAAAGCTTTGCAGTGCACTGCGCACTGTGTGGTTACATCGTACTTCTAGGCACAGATATTTCCCAGAGGTCCCTCTCCAGCAGTGCCTTTATTAAGAGCTCATCAGCTATTGCTTTCATAGCTGCCAAGTTTTCAATTTGCTTATGTGTGACATTTCCAGTATGTTTACGTTTAACATGTCAATTTTTGTGTGCGACACTTTGAATGACACCTTACTGTGACTAGATCAAATCAGTAATGTCAAAGCATGAAATAGATTTCACAAATGATCCTGCTTTACACAACATAATTTGCCAGATACAACCTTAAAACAGCTGCTTAAGCATGTATGGAAGTTTGGTAACCCGCTTCCCATTTCTAAGTGGATCATCCTGTAAACAATAGTGACATCATAATAAAAAATGTTGGCTTGAGTACATATTATTTTATGCCTGTCTAACTTTAGAATGGGAACTGTCAGGAGAAGTGGAGTGGGATGCTGCAAGGGACTGGCGCAGTGTGTAGCATGTGTGCAGTCAGTGATGTACTACAACATGATATGGCCCCTTGCAAAGGTGGTGTTGGGCCCGGAAACTACTATATCTCAAAGAAATGTATTGGCTTTACAGTGAATAGGGGCTCCCCGAAGCATGCGCTCACACTGCGCCCCGGAGCCTTCGTTACGCCCCTGCATGTGCGCCCCTCACACCATGAACATGTTGACTAGGAGGGAAGAGCAGTATTACAAAAGGTATAACGTGCATCAAAGTTTCTGAACCTTGTTTACCTAATGAAGAGGAATGTTATCACATGCTGTAAAAGAGCACCAAAGCAGCAGGTGACCTGCTGCACACCAGAGCATTTAATGCGCCAAAATTTAGCCCGACAAAAGCAACAAATGAGATTTAGCCATGCATGCTTAATGGTCAGCCCGCTCCTTGTGCAACTACATGCTCCAGATTGCTAAACTGCTTAAGTTAAAAGGCCAGAACTGGTCAAAGGTTTCACATAAACCACACTAGATCACTTGGTGACTATACGCAATATGTCTCTGCCATCCCATTCCATCACAATGGCAAAACTAAATAAATATGTCTTGATGGTAAGTAAATTGATGGAGATCACCTAGTTTGAGGTCTGAAAGGTTTATGAAAATTAATGAGTCTTTTGAATACTTGTACGAAGACATATACATGCTCTAATAAAGGGCCACAAACCATTTTCTTTTCCCAAACCTGTGTCTCACATGTATGTTCAGGCGCATAATGTAATGGGAAACACACATATTCAAATGGCATATGCATGAACATGTGTGAGTGAACATGTACACAAGACTGATATAATGTTTGGCTGGAATTAAAAAGTAAAAAAACAGAATTGTCCTGGTAAGAATTCATAAACTCTCTGGTTAGGATAGAAAATGAGAGCAAATATTGGCCTAGGCAAGACAAGGAACTTCTCTGGAAAAAGAAAGGAGAAAGGCAGGACTGGCCTGTGAAAAATGATCAACCCTATTGGGAAGCTGAACTAGTCTGTGAAGGACAGAGAACTCTGTGGAAGAGAAGTGAGAAGAAGGGATGTGCTGTGCAGTCCTGCTAAACTCTCAGGAAGTGAAGACAGAAGCAGGTCTGGGATATGCAGCACTGCTTAATGAGTGTTGTTTGGAAATAAAGAGCCCGGCATGATAATACATCACATCTGAAGCCAGCTCAGCTTGCTTATCCAAGCAAGGCACAACTCATGTCACACAGATTAAGAAAATAAACCAGAGTACTGCCCTCAGTTTCACCCGATCACGAACACAACTCCTGCCGCCCCTTCCGCTTCTCCCAGCATCCATGCCTCCTCTCTACACGGATGCTCTTAGCCACCCAACCCTATTTCATACCTTCAATGTGTGACTGACCTCCATCCATATCCCTAACTTGCAGGCATCAGGGAGCTATCCCATCTCATGTGAAGTATTGTTCTATGGCGTTTTAGGATCCGAGCGCAATTTTCCCGATTCATGCCCTTATATAGGTACAATTCACATTGCCCTAATATACACATAGGAATCATACCCATATTTAGACATAACTCATGCAGTCCAAATACAGGCATGGCAACTTCCACCCGTTCCAAAAAGCCACAATGATTTCTTGGAAAATCGGCTTAAGCAGTCAGGGACCTCCCCTTGCTTGAATATTGATTTGTCCAAGAACTCGTGGAGTTTTCAAAGAACTACCATTCCCTTGGGGTTCTTTGATAACATTATTATGTCCGACTTTACGTCAAACTAGGCACCTTCAAGGTATAAATATGCATACACTTGCCCTAGCAAACACACAGTGGTTTGGAGCAGTTCGACTATCTACTTGCCCGACGCTGCTCGCTACAGCAAGTGCCAAAGGAAGCCGACCTTCCAGCTGACACACTGATCGAGAAGCTTTCCTTTCTCTCGCCGAGAATCCAGCTCCAGTGTTACCAAGCTCCCCTTCGGGGTGTTGGGAAATCGAGTCCCGAGACAGAGATACCAGTCCTCCTTCATTCTAAAACCAAGGTACAGAGCTGATTAGACCCTAAGAAAATCTTGGCTAGATTCTTGGCAAAGAAAACTAAAACTATGCTACACCACACTTACTTCTTCCCTTGTACTAGACTTAGGTTAGGTACATTGGGGTAAGTGTATTTTAGAAGCACCAGTTGAGTACTTTTCGTCATTGTTATTTATGTATCTATTTATGTATCTATTTTTATATGGCTTAGAAACCATACAATGCTCTTACAGTAATATTTTATAATATTGTTCTCGCTGTATGCATTATACTTTGCAGCCTGCATAAAGATTGTAGCAGTTCATTTCTTTTGCATGAGAAAGAAGACTGTTCAATAAATCCTTTTATTAAAAACGCCAGTCTCTCTATTTCTCTGCACCTCTGGTGAAACGAAGCATGCACGATTGACTGAGTGAAATATCTATCTATTGTTTCCACGACTCTAGAGATACATTTCTTATTCTTGGGGAAACAAAGTTGTCATGTTTATGCGGTTGTCAGAAACTAATCCCTTCTTGTGAATTTGAATTTGAGAAAGTTTCTAGTGACCTCTGAGCTAGCTCACGCTCACTATTAAGTTTAATACATTCGATAGAGAGCTAGTCGACCGAAGTCCTACATAAATTCTATAGGATATGTTATTCCAATGCGCAGAGCCTATTGGGAAATTAGGAACTACACTACAGTATAATGTGGCTTTGAAGTTGACTTGCTGCCTGTCACAGTGGGTTCTCAAACAAGGACTTGTTGAAAGTCCAGCATCAGTAGAGCTGTACTTTCACTGTGTCAAGATTTGTCTCAGGCGCCAATCCAAGCCAAAACGCTATCACAGCCTACAGTAGGACTCTGCAGCTGAGCATCCCAGTTATGCTGAATGAGAGGCTGAGGGGCCAGGCTGCCATATGATGAGACACGGTCAGCTGTTTCTGTGACAACCACCTCTCCACAGGCCTGGCTGCAGAGCACGCTGGCAGCAGCTGAATGCTAACTGCTGCTCGTTTCATTTTTCAATAGTTTTAACAGATACAGGCCCTTCACAGTGGATGTATTGTATTGTATTGTAATTGCATTTATATAGCGCTTACTACCCCTGACGAGGCGTCAAAGCGCTTTTTCGGCGGGTAGCACGCTACTCCGGGACCCACAGAGGATTAGTTTTGAATTAGTATAGTGAAACATGGAAGTACATTTTAAGTGGTGGATAGGTTAGTCAGTTATTTGGATTTGGAATGATAGCAGAAGGATAGAGTAGGACAAAGGTTAGTATTTATTTATCGCTCACTTGTTGACGCATGCTATTCAGGGAGCCTATAAAGGATTAGTGGTGAATTAATATGGTGAAATATGAGGTAATTTCAGTAGTGGATATTAGTGTGTTACTTGGCGTGAGGAGGATAGCGGATGGATAAAAGGGGAAGAAAGATTTGCATTCATATAGCACTTGTTACCCCTGATGGGTGTTGAAGCGCTTTTTTGGCGAGTAGCACGCCACTCCGGAACCCATAAAGGATTAGTGTTGAAAATTAGTATAGTATAAATATGAAGTAATTTGAGTAGTAGATATGTTGTTCAGTTATTTGGGCAGTATATTAGTATAGTTGAATATGGAACATGGAATTTGAGAAGTGAACATGTTAGTCTGTTAATTTTGATAGAAAAAGGATAGTGGAGGGATAAAAGAGTGAAGGATTTTTTTTTTTTAAGAGAAAAAGGGCAGCATTTCAGGCCCTGGTCCCGACCAGTCTTGAACAGGTCCAAACAGGCAACTACCCTTGTCCTCTCCACCCTTAACAGGCCCAAACAGGCAACTACCCTTGTCCTCTCCACCCTTAGCCTCGACACCCGGGCTGAGACGCCCTAAGCCTGGCCCTTTTTGTAGCCCTTGTAATCAGGTGACCCCTTCAGCCAATGGGAACCCTAGCCCTTACACTATCCAATCACAACACTAGCCCTAACATCTTGAACCAATAGGAGACCAGGACCTTGCAGCCAATCATAACCCTAGTCCAAGCACCCAATCAGTTCAAAAACCCTGATCTCGACATCCAATAAAGGCCTTAGTCCTACCACTGGTCCCAACCCAAGTCCAAGCAGCCAATGGTACAAGTAGCCCTAGTCCCTACTTCCAATAGAAAGCCTAACCCTACTCTTAGTCCCACAACTGGTCCAACAACCAATCACACCAGAAGCACTAACTCGCTACTTCCAATTAAAGGTCTAACCGTAGCCCTAGTCCCACCCTACTCCCAACAACCAATAACAT
Organism: Lissotriton vulgaris; assembly: GCF_964263255.1. Classification (NCBI taxonomy): domain Eukaryota; kingdom Metazoa; phylum Chordata; class Amphibia; order Caudata; family Salamandridae; genus Lissotriton; species Lissotriton vulgaris. The sequence continues at coordinate 1,024,238,308 of NC_141697.1, forward strand.
AGGAAGCCCTAGTCCCTACTTCCTATAGAAATCCGAACCCTAGCCCTAGTCCCAACCCTGCAATGATTGAATCACAGACCGAGAAACCAATCAGAACCCTCAAATACCCAGTCAATGAGGACATTAACCCTAACCCAATAGAAACACCAGATACAAAAACGAATCAGTGTACATATGTGCCAACCATCAGCACACCATATAAGGTCCCAGCAACCTCAGACAAGGTTTGCTGGCCAGGGAGTTGGAAGCTGCTTGCTCCTGTTCAGAATCTCCTAGGAGACAGACAGGCTCAATCCACAACTTTGGACTTCAGCAGGTAAAGGCTTCACTAACTCGAAATCTAACAATACTGTTTGAATAAAGCTTTACTCCCCCTGCTGGCCAAAAAACGAAGTGCACAGGCCCCAGTAAATACAGTTTCAACAGCTCACAGAAGCACCCTCTGATGTAGAAAATCCCTGTTGCTGGGGGGGGCCAGGGGGGCTGGCCTCACTGGCTTGTGAACACAAAATGGTGGCTGGGGGTGCACTGTTTCAGCACACAGGCCTAAGCACAGAGCAAAGGAGAAATTTGGAGGGAAAACAGATTTGTCACCAAGGAAGGAATGAGAGGGACAAACTACAGAAGTTGGACTGCAAATCCCACAATTCAACACACTAAATGAAGGCAATCATGGGCAGGGAAAACCACACATTTAAAACACAACACAGGTGATAAAATATGCAATTACAGGCAGGCTAAAACTACAATTTTTAACTGTAACAACCACAGGCATAGACAGTAAACACAGAAAGTGAAAATCGTTTTCTAAATAACTTTTTGTCTTTGGAAAAGACAGCACTAGTCTGTCTCCTTACCACTTCCTGGACTCTGCTCAAAGCAATCTGGGGCACATGTGGGCTGCAACTCACAAGATGGAGGAGACTGATTTGGGGTGCACCCAGCAAGGCCTTCAGGGGCCTGGGCAGGTGTGAGAGGAGGCTCAGGCTTGCCTGGTAGCTGAATAGCCAATGGTCTGCTGGCCTGGGGGTGGGGTCTGGGCAGCTGCTTGCTCCTGTTCAGATTCTCCTAGGAGATAGACAGGCTCAATCCACAACTTTGGACTTCAGCAGGTAAAGGCTTCACTAACTCGAAATCTAACAATACTGTTTGAATAAAGCTTTACTCCCCCTGCTGGCCAAAAAACGAAGTGCACAGGCCCCAGTAAATACAGTTTCAACAGCTCACAGAAGCACCTTCTGATGTAGAAAATCCCTGTTGCTGGGGGGGGGGGGGGGGGGAGGGGGGCTGGCCTCACTGGCTTGTGAACACAAAATGGTGGCTGGGGGTGCACTGTTTCAGCACACAGGCCTAAGCACAGCGCAAAGGAGAAATTTGGAGGGAAAACAGATTTGTCACCAAGGAAGGAATGAGAGGGACAAACTACAGAAGCTGGACTGCAAATCCCACAATTCAACACACTAAATGAAGGCAACCATGGGCAGGGAAAACCACACATTTAAAACACAACACAGGCGATAAAATATGCAATTACAGGCAGGCTAAAACTACAATTTTTAACTGTAACAACCACAGGCATAGACAGTAAACACAGAAAGTGAAAATCGTTTTTTAAATAACTTTTTGTCTTGGGAAGAGACAGCACTAGTCTGTCTCCTTACCACTTCCTGGACTCTGCTCAAAGCAATCTGGGGCACATGTGGGCTGCAACTCACAAGATGGAGGAGACTGATTTGGGGTGCACCCAGCAAGGCCTTCAGGGGCCTGGGCAGGTGTGAGAGGAGGGCTCAGGCTTGCCTGGTAGCTGAATAGCCAATGGTCTGCTGGCCTGGGGGTGGGGTCTGGGTAGCTGCTTGCTCCTGTTCAGAATCTCCTAGGAGACAGACAGGCTCAATCCACAACTTTGGACTTCAGCAGGTAAAGGCTTCACTAACTCGAAATCTAACAATACTGTTTGAATAAAGCTTTCCTCCCCCTGCTGGCCAAAAAACGAGGTGCACAGGCCCCAGTAAATACAGTTTCAACAGCTCACAGAAGCACCCTCTGATGTAGAAAATCCCTGTTGCTGGGGGGGGGGGAGGGGGCAGGGGGGCTGGCCTCACTGGCTTGTGAACACAAAATGGTGGCTGGGGGTGCACTGTTTCAGCACACAGGCCTAAGCACAGAGCAAAGGAGAAATTTGGAGGGGAAACAGATTTGTCACCAAGGAGGGAATGAGAGGGACAAACTACAGAAGTTGGACTGCAAATCCCACAATTCAACACACTAAATGAAGGCAACCATGGGCAGGGAAAACCACACATTTAAAACACAACACAGGTGATAAAATATGCAATTACAGGCAGGCTAAAACTACAATTTTTAACTGTAACAACCACAGGCATAGACAGTAAACACAGAAAGTGAAAATCGTTTTTTAAATAACTTTTTGTCTTGGGAAGAGACAGCACTAGTCTGTCTCCTCACCACTTCCTGGACTCTGCTCAAAGCAATCTGGGGCACATGTGGGCTGCAACTCACAAGATGGAGGAGACTGATTTGGGGTGCACCCAGCAAGGCCTTCAGGGGCCTGGGCAGGTGTGAGAGGAGGGCTCAGGCTTGCCTGGTAGCTGAATAGCCAATGGTCTGCTGGCCTGGGGGTGGGGTCTGGGCAGCTGCTTGCTCCTGTTCAGAATCTCCTAGGAGACAGACAGGCTCAATCCACAACTTTGGACTTCAGCAGGTAAAGGCTTCACTAACTCGAAATCTAACAATACTGTTTGAATAAAGCTTTACTCCCCCTGCTGGCCAAAAAACGAAGTGCACAGGCCCCAGTAAATACAGTTTCAACAGCTCACAGAAGCACCCTCTGATGTAGAAAATCCCTGTTGCTGGGGGGGGGGGGGGGGGGGGGAGGGGGCAGGGGGGCTGGCCTCACTGGCTTGTGAACACAAAATGGTGGCTGGGGGTGCACTGTTTCAGCACAGCTGCTGACCCCAAAGGATCATGAAATAGATTTGAGATCGAGGTGTCAATCCAGTAATGTGAGCACAATCACTAATTTGCATTATTTTAACACATATGCTTGACGCAGCGGACCTTCACACACACAAACACACATACTTGCGAACACACACATTCTCGCCACCAAAGAACTACCCATACCCACCATACCCACTTACTCCTCTCGTAAGTGGGGGTCTGTAACTCAGATTGTCCTCCCTCATAGATTCCTGTGTGGATATATATATATATATATATATATATCTATATATATATATATATATATATATATATCCACCCTTACTTCGGCGAAGAAAAGCTTTGATGGCCACTAGCAGCGGCGGGCCGGGACGGGATCGCCACTCCCCCGTATTCCATCGACATTCGTTCTCCCTTTCAGACAAGAACGATATCCAGGCCACAGTTCCGTCTTAAAGTGTATTTATTTCAAGAACGCACTCGACGCGTTTCGGGAAACAAGTTCCCTTGTTCACGAGTATATATATATATATAAATATTTTTTGCCAAAGTCTAAGAATCATTACAAATGGCAAAAAAGTAGTTAGTCCGATTCAACAAAAACTATCCGCCACACATCCCAGAAATGACACATTTTATAGTTTAGAGACACGAAAAACACACTCAACTTAGTGTGAAATGGTATTATAGGGTGTACTGACAAAGATACACATCATAAACCAATCAACATTGTAGAAATTGTGCTCCATAAAATAAGTTACTTTAGGAAATGCCTAAATCATGAATACGTGTTAAATACCATTTAGCTTACAAACAAGGGAAATTAGTCCGTTCTTATTTTGAGCTAGTGGTTGTAGGTGGGCCCACCAACACTTATTTTGGGGGCCAGCAGTTACGTTTCCTAATTAGACTTTTACCAAGAGCATGTCAGAGAAAAACATCTGGGGGGCGGGGAGAGAAGTGAAAACAGTTATAAAGGATAAAGCAGGGATGAAAAGGAATCAAAGAGTGAGATAAAGAGGCAGTGGGTGTCTAGCGGTGGATGAAAGAGGGATGACGTGGACTCGAGACTATGCAGCAATGGGATTCAGTACCCCGATATTCCTAGCACTGGCTACAGGCTTTACGAGCAAAATTTAGATCCCTCACACTTAATATTTGTCGAATTAAGCACTGGAAATGCCATTGCACTCTTGAAGCACACTAAGCAATATGACATTTGAGAATGAATAAAAAATATGGTAGTGGCTTGGTCACCAGCAGCTTTGAATATTCCAACATATATAAACAAATCTCAACATGGCTTCCTCATAAGGCACACCAAGAAATACATTTTATTCAGTACAAGAAAACAACACCATAAAATAAACCCCATTTCGACTATTTTATGAAAATGAAATACACAGAAAAGAAACAGGCACGTAGGAAACATGTTCATGCAATGTTAAAAGCCACATTTTCTTCAGCAGCATTCACATTGCCCAGGTGCATGGAAGGCAGGGGAATGGTAGCACGTGTGCAACATAAATTGACAACTTTAAGGGAGGGATAATTTGACTTCCCACCCACTTTACAAGGCCGGAGGAGGTAATCAAATACCAGTCTACTGACAACACCATCCTGCACTTTGGTATATTCATCTGCTCTCTTCAATAAAGCTGAAGCGGATGGATAGCGTTGGGTTTGCTCACTCGAACACTACCGAATGACCAATCCCATTGGCACCAGACTTGGGATCAGGCTGGAGTCCAGTTGACTCTGTTCCACACTACCACGCGACTAAGTAAAAAAATGGAAGTAAGTCAGAGAGACTGGTACTGTACATGCCCACATCGGTCCTGTGGACACCGCCATCCACCTCATTTTCACAAACCAGAACAGGCGTTTTTCTGATAAACAGATGGATTGCTAGAGAGTGGCTCAGTAGTGTCAGCACAATAAACCTAATTATTTTGGCATCTGTTTTCACTGGGCTTAAGAGGAGCGGTACTAGACCTGGAATTAGATCCTTATTATAATTATACATTCATCCACCACATCAATGCCCATCAACTCTTTGTAGACAAAAGCAGGGGGGCTTGTAAGTTCAGCCATGTAACTAAGGAAATGATTCCTTTACGCGCATGTGATGTTTTCAATTTACAAACGTCATGAAAGAACTTTCTGTGATTCAAAGAACTGATGATTCACACACTGCTGAGCAGCAAAACCAGGCGTGATATCACTGGTTGGTCCCGTATGGATATTAAGAAATAAGGGCCTGCTAAGGGCACATTTCAAAGTCCGCTTTTCTACCCGGTTCTTAGCACCTAAATCATACAGCCCATTAAAACCATCTCCAGGCCCCCACAATGCTACAACATTACTTTTCCTTCTACATTATTTTCATGCACGTCTATTTTATTTTTATTACTCAAAAGTGTTTTGCCTATCATGGTATTGACAATGTGCTCTTCGCCGCAATGACAGATGCTAGATAATTTCCTATCGGCATTATCTCATTGCTTCTTGTACAGGCTTTCCACTTAGTAACCTCTATGTTGGCGTTTTAGTCCAGTCAGTTCAGCTAACTTGTACACGTACTACAGCTTCCAGAATAGGTAAGGTTGTCAAAAGTTAGCATATCAATGAACGATGATGTGCCTTTTAACATGGAGTCCTCTGGTACATCGTTGTCTCTAAGAAACCCTTTCTTAACTGATAATGTGTGTATGTTATCTCGGGAGTGGTCTTGGAGATCTCTTTAAAAGTGACTTCCTTTTATTTTTGACTCTGCCCCTACCAACGCTTATGTTCTTGCTACAATTAAAAAATATATATATTTGTTTATTGCTTGTAGAGCGCACTTTCACGCACAACAGGCATTTTAGCTCTGTCCAAGTATCAGCCAAACGAAAATAATGACGGTGGGACCAGTTAGCAAATAAAACTGTTTCAAGTATTTTATAAAAATAAGATGAGAAAGAATAGTTCTTAAAGACAGCAAGGCGTTCCACAGTTGAAGGTCAAGTGGACTAATAGAGCGCCCTCCAAATCGTTTTTTTTTAAAGCAGGAGACAGAAACATAAGTTTACAATTAGATTACGAGGGTTCCTCCAGAAGCGTGATACAAGTGACCATAAAAACCTTGTGCATGAGACACAGAGCTTTAAAATAGATTATTTGCTTCTCTGGAAGCTCGTGACAGATTCTGGCTTCTGTAACAATCTCATATCTTTTAGGTGAGCAGTATTACACACCGCAAAGGTGTAGATTCATTACATGACAAAAAGTTTTTCCCTTGGAATCAACTATCGAACAATAAGCCACATTGAACCATACGTAATATAAATCACTTTAATAGATGTGTACTTTAGAGAACCCAGCATATAATTATAAATACAAGTTCACAATAGAATATAAAAATCACATACATTTATTCAATATATATAAAGACTGATCACTAATACAATTCTTTAAAAAAGCAAACACTGTCCAAAGTCAATAAAAACAATTCATATAATAGGTCTGGAGGAATTCCTCTTGAAGAGGGTTTCTCACATATTGTCCTCTTCCATAATTCCTGTTTATTCTTGTGCCCCCTTCTGGGGTGTTGATCTGAAAAAGAGGAAGTGGAGGTACTAGGACCATATTCCTGATTTTGGTGGTTACCACCTTGATCTGGTCTAGTAGTCCCTTCATCTTCACTACTAGAGCCCAATGTCTCTGAGAATATAATGCGTTGTCTCACGCCTCTTGAATAGACTAGTTTATGGAAAGGCGGTCTCTCCCAATTTTGTTCCCTCTTTTGCTGATAATAGTCTTTCCCTAAATAGGTCTAATTTAGCTTTATACTATATTTGCCCACATCCTTCCTTAATTATTTAGTCTTTTTATTTAACAAATAGTCCTTATATCCATCTACTTCCACATTGAGCTCATCTAACTTTTTTTGGCTTCATCGAAGGCTGTATTGTTTTTAATTTCTAATTCAAATTGCTCTATTCTTCCCTTTCTTTTTTTTTTTAAAACAAATTTTTATTGATAGATCACATTGAAATCACAGAGCTGTTCCCCAGAGGCAAGTGCCAACTATTTGAATGCACATAACACATTGCAATCCATCATGTTTTGACGTCAAGAAAAAATTATAAAATGAATGCAAATTAACCACCCTCCCTCTAGCCCCCCCCCAAAACCCCTCCCACCCCCATCCCTCCCGGATCCCTCCCTCCCAGCACTGTTCCATACAATGTCAGCAAGTTGTGTACACATACTCACTGGCACAGCACGCTCAATCCTCCAATATTGGGTCCTGTTCTGGCGGAGGCTCAAGCCAGATGCTCCTAAAATTAGCCCAACGTTTCCAGATTTTATAATGTTTCCGAGGGCAGCCTCGGGCAAGAAATATGGGCTTCTCCATTCCCATACAAAAATCAAGCCCCCTCTTCCACGCCACCAACGTCGGAGCCCTCGGGTCCTTCCATGCCTTCGCTATATCTTTTTTGGCAAGCGTGAGACCCAGTAACAACAGATGCCTCTTGTAGAGGTTACCCCCCCACTCCATCCAACACATGCAGAAGGCCCAGGCGCGGCGTACGGGGGAGCATCCATACAAGGACTTCATCCAGGCCATTCCAGACCCCATTCCAGAACCAGTCTAAGTGGCCACAACTCCACACTGTGTGAAAGAAAGTGCCCTCCTCACATCCACACCTAGTATAGATCGGGGATGCAATGAGGCCCGCCTGCCACAGCCTCTGCCGAGTGAAGTATTCCCTGTGCAAGTATTTAAATTGGATCAACCTCAGGCGGACAGAGATGGCCGCTCCTCTAGGTCCTGCTAGTGCCTCATTCCAGTCCTCCTCTTCTAGCTCCCCCACATCAGCCTCCCAGGTCACCTTTAGTTTCTGCAAGTCGGAAGAGCAATGTATAATCAGGGATTGATATATTCGTGATATTTTTTTGGTCTCAATGTCTCCCATAAACCCCGAGCCTCTAGCGGACTAAATTCGGGAAGAGATTTCAATCCCTCTATATATGGGGTAATGGCATGTCTGAATTGTAAATAGCAGAAGAACTGAGCGCGGGGCATATGGTATTCTGCACTCATGTCCTGGAACGACTTAAGCGACGTCCCCTCCATGACATCTCCCAGTCTCGAGATCCCTGTATCATCCCACCCAGCAAAGCCCTGAAGGACTGCCAGGTCTGGGAGGCAGCCATTTCGCCAGAGAAGAGTTTAATCAGTCAAGGACTGCCACCACCCCATTCGCCGCAGGGCTTGCCGCCAAACATCAAATACTACCTGCGTCACTGACGGCGGTGCCCTACGCCTCTGCGCTGCATATAGCAACGTATGGAGCGTGTGGGGCTCCATAAGGGACTGCTCCAGTGCATAGGCCGGGTCCCACCTGTCTCCATACCACCATTCATTCAGTACGAGGAGATGCGAGGCCTGATAATACGAGGGAACCTCAGAGGTCGCCAACCCCCCCCCATATGTCGATCGGAAGCAGGTGCGAAGCGCCACGCGGATCGTGCCATCCACCCATAGGAATTGTCCCAGAGTCGAGTCTACTTGCATAAATCATAAGGGTGAGACAGGATAGGGATGGTTTTGCAACTGATAAAGCAGTCTAGGCAGGGCCACCATTTTAAAAATGGCCGACCTACTATAGATCGTCGGTGGCATGCGGGACCATACTTTGATATCCGCTCGGGTGCGCTTCCAAACTGGCCTCACATTGCGTTCCCAGGAGACAGCGGGGATCTCAGACAGGAACACCCCAAGGTATTTAATGCCACCTACTGCGATCTGAAGGGCCGACGCCCAGTCTCCAACTGCCGGGCCGTCCCCCAGCACCCAAAGGGTAGACTTGCGCGGATTAACATACAGGCCCGACGTCTCGCCCAAAATTTGTAGGATACCCATAAGGCGGGGCCCGACCTATTAAGGTCAGTTAAGAAGAACAGGACATCGTCCGCATATAGTGCGATTCTATCTGATAGATAGTCATGTGTGCCTGTGTTGGAACAAAATACATACATCAAATATTATATGTGCAATATATCTCTCTATCCACACAACCATATACAAAATAGTATTATATCAACAGTGCTAAAACATTTCTAAAACTCCATAACCACATTACATTCTTTTTATAATTATTGTCGGGTTCTCCAAAAAATATCACAAATAGATTCATATCACTGAAACAACCAACCTTTTAGAGTAGAGGTTCAATTATCCTACTCCTATGTCTCCGGTCTGAACGAGTCTGTAATGTTATGATCGTCAGACCTCTAGGTCCACAAATCTTTTTTATATTATTGTTATTAGTCATACATCTAACACTACATATAATAAACAAAGTATCTATACACATACCTCACTAAAAATGAACACAGAGGACAGAGCTTAGTATCTGTGTAGTCTCCACTCTGGAGTCCTCAGAATGGGGGTTGTATGATCTAATAAGAACGACAACCTTGTTGAACCAATTCGAGCACAATGTATGTAATGCTAAACATGTTGCTGATATGGCTCTGTTCTCCCACCTAATTCAGTTCAAGTGCGTGCTTACAACAACATCACCACTCATGGCAGATGGATTCCATGCTAAACAACATCAGAACCTATCATCAAATTTGTATGGTACATTTGGACCCTATGAAAAATATGGAAATATATATAAAAAAGAAAAGCGAACCCTCATAAACTAATAACTTGATCATATAACTTTCAGAGTTCAAAACAGTCACAAGTAAAGGTGGCATTACTCCAGATCATAAGCCTATCTTCACATACTTCTTGGTTAAAAACAATGTCAATATGTTGTCTGAATACAGAATTTTAAAATCTATGTTGTAGCTCACTTATTCATTAAAATGCACTTGGCCCCTAAAGAGAAAAATTAAAAAGAATTGTGGAACCAAATATCTACATATTATAATGCAATAGTCTAATACTACAATACAATTCTTGTTGTGTAATCAGCTTATCTGCATACCTTAGCGTGCTACTATTTGTAATGATGACGGCTTCGTCCTTGCGTCTTTACTGTCCTCCGTTTTCCAATCAAAAAAGGTCTTAATGGTTACCATCACAAGGATCCTAAGATGATACATATCCTGTTAGGAAACAATTCGGAAACTATGTCGCTAGTATCTCACTCTTAGATGCAAGTAATTTCTATACTGTCACACTAGACCTACATCTTCAAAAATTCCAGACTGTGGGAACGGAAGTGAACTCCAGCACTAAAATAGTATACAAATTCCCCATGGCTTACCTGTGGGTTGAGTAAACTATTGTCGTAATAGACGTCCGACACCGCTCTGCAGTCAGGAAGTTCTGAGTCTCTATTAAGCTGAATTTAAATACCCTGCCATCCATTGTTAACGTGCCACACCTGTGGAGCACTGAGGCCTCATCTATGATGTCATCAAGAAGTGCCGAACATGTCTCACCAATCTGCTCACGAAATGTTTGCAAGTTAACATAAAAATATAGAAAATACTTCAAATATTCATTCGGAGTACGCGCAAAGTTAAAATGCTCCATGTATTCAAACCACCATAATTATTTCTTTGAAATATGTAAAGGTCAAACATATTCACTGGAAACCTTATATATATATATATATATATATATATATATATAAAATTATGAGAAACTAACATACCGGAAGTAGAATTTTCGTATTTCATGTTGACTTAACCCAGGCGCCAGCGATGTTGAATGCTCATGTCTACTTAACCCAAACGAGGGGCTATGGGATATGACGTTCTCTTAAGAACAAGTGAAAGCCCCTCTTGCAATGATCAAGTGGTATGCCTGCCGGGACGAAACCCATGGATTCAGTACATGTAGGGTACCCAACCCCATTTCTTCAAAACTTCTTATTGTCAAGAAGTATCCCAAACACTTAAATAAGCGAAAACATTTTTTTAGTTCATAATCTCTTAATGAGGTACCTCCCATATCAGAAGACCAATAGTTTGAAATACAAAAGGTTGATAAATCCTAACCTATTAATTTCAACCAGTCTTCTTTAGAGTTTAATCCAGTCCTGATAGTGTCAAGGATGGATATATCTCGAATTATATGTTTGACAGTGATATCACCACCTCTTTTGTTACCTGTTATTCTTTCAATAACAAACCACTTAAAATCTGTACAGGTATGACCAGATTTCAGAAAATGGTCTACTAATGGGGCATTCTCTTTCTGATCTCTTATTGCTGACTTATGTTCTGATATGCGTATCCTTAATTCCTGTCCCGTTTCCACAACGTAGCCCATATTGCACGGGCAAATGAGAAGATAGACTACATTCCTACTCTTACAATTATTGAGGTCCTTTGCCCATAAATTATGTTTATTATATACTACGTTCTTCCCTTCTATAAATTAATAGCAAATTATGCAACCACCACATTTATGGTTGCCTATTGCTCTAGTGCCCTCATTTCACTTGTTTCTCTATATGTGTGTACCAATTCCTTCCTAAGATTATTATTGCGTTTAAATGCAAATATGGGACGATCTATGCTGATTTCTTCATTGTCATTTAGAATACTCCAGTTTGAATTGATGATATTATTTATCTTGCTGCTTATGCTAGACATTTGTCTCACAAAAACAATTTTCTGAATCTTATCCTTATTTAGTTTCTTTATGTTAGAATTGCTAAGTATGCTATCCCGGTGGTTGAACCTGCCACGTTTGAAAGAGTGATTTATTAGTCTCTTAGGGTAGCCTCGGTCTTTTAGTTTTGATTTTAGATTTTCTGAATGTTTGTAGAAGTCAGTCGGTGAGGAACAGTTCCTTCGGAGACAAAGGAACTGTTCAAAAGGTATATTATCTTTTTGGGCTCTGGGGTGATGGCTAGTATAATTTACTAATGTATTCTGGTCGGTGGGTTTTGTAAAAAATTCCACCTCCAATTTCCCCCGACATCCTTATTCTTCAGATCCAAAAAGCTAACAGAACTCCTACTGTAGTGGGCAGTGAATTTTAAATTAATATCACCTAGATTGATCTATGTCAACAACTCATTTAAAAGGTCCTCAGGTCCATTCCAAATTAACAGAATATCATCAATGAACATGTGCCAGTTGGTCACATTCTCAAAAAAAGGGGCAGCCTCATTAAAAACATGTCTCTGTTCAAACTGACCAACTTATAAACATGCCAGACTAGGGGCACAGGGCGCCCCCATGCTGGTCCCCTTACATTGGAGATATAGGTAGCCCTTAAATAAGAACATTCTTCTTCAGCACTAGTTTTGTGCATTCAATAATACACTCTGCACTAGCCCCTCTACATACAGCATCATCCCCCAGAATGTATTCTACAACAGCTATGGTGTCATTCTTGGTGTAGAGGGCTTCAATGTCGAGGGTAACCAATATCTGAGATTGATTAATAAACATAAATCCCTCAATGATGTTTATCATAAGGGCAGAGTCTTTTATAGAAGACCGCTGAGCTTGTACTACCAGTCTCAAAAAGCTGTCTATATATTTACTCAGTGGTTCAAGAGGTGAACCAATACAGCTTACAATAGGTCTTAAAGGGGGGTTATTCTCACAGTTATGGATCTTAGGAAGACCATATTTGGCTGGTATCAAATCCTTATTCTGAGTTAAAAATTAAAAATGTGTGTTCACTCTTCATAATTAACTCATTGCATAACCACCATGCAGAAAACCCACTAAAGAGCCCCAAGGACCCCTGCCCAATGCACATATTCCACGGAGCCGCTGTCGCCATTGCACCCGAACTGGGACGGACCATCAACACCTCCTTCATGTCCGGCATCTTCCCAGAAGACTGGAAACAGGCGGAGGTTAAACCCCTCCTTAAGAAACCCACGGCCGACACAACGGACCTGAAAAACTACTGGCCCATCTCTCTCCTCCCTTTCATGGCGAAAGTCACTGATCGACTCGTGAACGCCCAGCTGACCACCTTCATCGAAGATAACTCCAAATTAGACGCCTCCCAGTCTGGATCCGCAGCAACCACAGCACCGAGACCGCTCTCCTCGCTGCCACTAACGACATCCACTTGCTACTCAACCAGGGACACACCGCTGCCCTCATCCTCCTAGACCTCTCCGCAGCCTTCGATGCCATGTCTCATCGCACTCTTGCAGCCAGACTTCACGACGCAGGGATACAAGTAACGGCCCTCGACTGGATCCAATCCTTTCTCTCCGGCAGAACCCAGAGGATCAGACTCCCTTCCTTCCTCTCCGAACCCACCAATATCAACTGCGGAGTATCCCAAGGCTCTACTCTCAGCCCCACGCTCTTCAACGTATACAAGGCCCCCCTCGCCGCCATCGTCAGACAGCATGGGCACAGCATTGTATCCTACGCCGATGACACCCAGCTCATCCTCTCACTCACGGAGAATCCCGAAGACACCAGATTCTGCTTCCAGGAAGGAATGAAGAACTTGGCAGCCTGGATGAAAGACAGCTGCTTGAAGCTCAACTCAGAGAAGTCCTCATCCTCGGACCCTGCACCTCCGCCTGGGACAACACCTGGTTGCCCTCCTCAGTCAGGAATCCACCCACTCCCACCGACCACACACGTAACCTCGGCATCATCCTCGACTCCTCCATGAACCACCAGATGAATTCCGTCGCCTCCACCAGCTTCAACTGCCTGCGCATCCTCCGCAAAACCTTCAAGTGGCTCTCCCGACTGCAGAAAGACCGTCACCCATGCACTCATAACCAGCAGACTGGACTACGGCAACGACCTGCACGCCGGATTCAACAAAACCCTACTACACAGACTCCAGACTATCCAGAACACCGCCATCAGACTCGTCCTCGGAGCGCCATGTTACGAACACATGACCCAACACCTGCAAGACCTCCACTGCCACCCTGTTGAGAAAAGGGCCACCTTCAAACTCCTCACCCACGCCTACAAATCCCTCTACAACACCGGACCCAAATACCTCAACGAGAGAGTATCCTTCCACGTACCCAAGAGTAACCTCTGCTCAGCCGACCTCGCACTGGCAGAGCTCCCCCGCATCCACAGAAACAGAACGGGCGGAAGCGCTTTCTCCTACATAGCAGCCAAGACCTGGAACGAGCTCCCCGTGAACATCAGACACTCACCAACCCTGCACGCCTTCAGGTATGACCTCAAGACCTGACTCTTCGACGGATCCGGAGGCCCCCCCCCCCCCAGCGCCTTGAGACCCTCTCGGTGAGTAGGGCGCTATATAAACCCCCGATTGATTGATTGTCTGTAGCTGAGGATAGGAGATTGGATTGGTCACTTTAGCCTTTACTGTTGTCCAACATCTCATAGGGCCCATAGAGTAATTTTCTTCTACATTGAGAAGTTTCAAAATCCTATGTTCATAATCTTGGGCATCAAAAATGACAACACCCCCCCCCCCCCCTGTCTGCAGGTTCAATCGTGATATGTACATCATTTTTAAGAGATGTCATGACTTTTCTATATGGTTTACTCATGTTACTATTTGTAGGTGGAGGATTATCCCAAATACTATGTATTTTGGACTCAACTATTTGTTCAAAGACCTCAATATTCTTACTAACCATACTGATATTCGGAATGAAGGTAGATTTTGGTCTCAAACATGATATACTGTTATCATTAGCGCATTCTCTATTCTCAAAGAATCAATTAAGTCTTATCTTTCAGAAAATAATTTTAGATGCTTTTCTAACATGAATTTATTGACATAGGTAGTGGGTGCTAAACTAAAACCTTTTTCTAGGACTTGTAATTCCGTTTTTTCAAGTACTCTTTTGGAAACATTAATGATAGGGAATTTTTTTAACGCCAGTATCTCTGATTCCTGGACTGGAGGAATTCCTCTTGAGGAGGGTGTCGTGTCTTTGTGGCCGGACCGCCGATACACCAGACAAGGGACTCAGGTTAGTGTATGCAACATTCTTTATTGTGTTCGCAGCAGCCTGCCTCAGCACGTCCGTCCCCTTGCTCAGTCCTCCTTGTGTGTGTGTCCTTCCTGTCCACTAACAGGATGTGGTGTCCGGTGACCTGGTCACCTCCCTCATGACCCACAGGGTCCTAGTGTCCCCTCCTGTCCAGTCGCCCATCTGTCAGGTCACTACACCTCCCCCTTTGTCGCAAACAAATCTTTGGTACATACAAACGAATCTTTGGTACATTTCACTGGACATTGTCACCCCTTTTTATGTTGACAATGTTTGCTGATGATACTGGAGAGGTAGAGAGAGAGAGAGAGAGAGAGAGAGAGAGAGAGAGAGAGAGAGAGAGATAGATAGACATTGATATACGGAAAAGTGTGTCCACAGGTCTCCGTTTCTTTGCATCTCCTCAGTCAGTCTCCTGTGCTTCTTGCCTTCTCTTTTTGGTCTTTGTTCTATTAGGTCCTCTTGTGCTACTTTCCTTTGGGCGTCTTTTCCCAGCCCATCTTTCTGCTGCTCTTCTTCTTTTGTCTTTAATTCTCTAGTGTACGACTCATTCCTGGTGATGTGGTATTGTCCTGCTAACGCCGTTATCATTTGTCCTTCCACTTCTGTTATCGTCAGTGGGTCTTTTGCGAAAGTGCTGTCTGACTTCCGTGGTTGTCTTTGTCGAACTAGCGCAGTGTCTCCTTCTTCCGCTTTTCCATCTGTTGCATGTCCCTTCCGATCAACATACGCCTTCATTCTTGTTTTCGCTTCTTTGTCTCTTTCAGCTATGTCTTTTTGTTCCACCCGTTCCACTTCTTTCACTTGGAGCAACCTCGTTCTACTTGATCGCCCCAGAACCAGCTCTGTTTGTTCTGTCTGCGGTGACACCCATGCTGCCAATATGTCATCCAGAGCTGGCAAAGTTGCGTTGGCTGATGTTGATTCCACTTGTCTCCCTATGAGGAATTTGGATAGTTCATCTATTACAAATCTCGGGAACCATACTTTTTCTCGCACCATTTTTTTTGTTGCCACAGTCCCTCTATGTGACTCATGCGTCAATCTTGCTGTCCTTCTCCTCATCGTCCGTGGTGTTACTATCCTGGTGCATTTCGTCACTATTCCGTTCTCACTTCCTAATAGTTCTTCGCTAATCTTTTTGAACGCCAACAGCTCTTCCTTCAATACTTTTTTTCTCCAGCTGCTGTTGTTGTTGTGGTGACTCCACCTTTGCTGTTTGGTCACCTTCATTATGGTCTGTATGGTGATGTCTTGTTTTGTCTCTTGTTCTAGTTCTTTCATTGTTATCGTTGCCGGTGTGTTACGCTTCAGTGCAAAGTTTAGATGTTCCTCCGCCATGGTTGTCGCTTGGGACACTTGTGGTGGTGTTTGCTTTGATATATCGCCTGCTTCATTGTGTTCCTTCCCCGTCTTGTGTATCCTTGTGAAGTTATGATCCATCAGTATTGTCTCCCACTTCTCTATCCTGGGTAGTCTCATTCTTTTTTGGTGTCCGCATGTTGTTACCAGTGCTTGGTGATCTGTTATGATTTTGAACAACTTTCTGTGGATGACCATGTGGTCGCGTTCACACGCCCACACTGCCGCCAGGCTCTCTTTTTCCGGCTGGCAGTATCCTTCTTCTGCGTTTGATAGAATATTGCTCCCATACGCCACCATGTTTCTCGGGGAATCTTTTCCTTGTTTGTGTTGTGCCAATATTGGTCCCAGTCCCACTGGGCTGGCATTTACAGTCAGTTCAGTGCGCTGCTTGTGGTATTCTTCTAGGATGCTTCTTTTCTCTGGCATGTTGTAAGTCATGGCCATGAGACCCATTGTCAGAGTTGTGATGATGCTCAGCAAACATGGCACCGGGATGTCGCCCTTCAGCAGATGAATGTCCTCTTTGATCCTTTGGTCTTTGTGTGTCGGCTCTTCTGTAAATTTCCCCATGTTTGTCACTTCTTTCCGTGACCCCCAAGTGAAAACCTCAACTCGGGACAGTCTCGAGGTCTGCTTTTTCTTCGTCTTTTCGTGTTCCGATACACACATGATGTTACATGTTGCACCGCTGTCTGAAACAAACTTTCTTTTGTGTGATCCTCCTCCTATAGTCACGTACTCTGTCTTTTTCATTTTGCTTGGGCCCACCAGGCGCCTTCTTGTTCCTTTTTCATCTTCATCTGTTGACTCTATGGTGACGTTCGTCATAAGATACAGTCCTTTAGTCCTTTCTTTTTCTTCTTCTTCCTCTTCTTCTTCTTCTTCTTCCTCGCCCGGTTCTAGTGATGAGCTCCTTGTTCCTTTTTCAACATGTCTACTTGTTGACACTTGCGGTCTCCATAGTCTTCCTCTGTCGTTCCTGACCTGCACTCCTTGGCGTGCGCTGGCATAGTCATTTCTCCCGTTCCATCTCTTGCACATCTGGCCAAATGTTAGGCGTGGGCCTCGATGTGAAAGGTCACGTCCACCCCTGTGGCATGTTCCTTCGTGGTGTTTCCTCGTGGCCTGTTCATTCCTGTCTTTTTTCCAGCTGCCCGCACGATCTTGGTCCACTCGTTTGTCTTTTCCTCGCTCCATTTCCTTAGCGTGTGCTGTCGCTCTTGCCTCCGCTCTTGCTAGCGACATGATATTCTCTAGTGACGTTGGTTCTATAATTCCTACTTGTGGCTCAAACAACTTGAAGGGTGGCGGTCTTCTGTTTTGCTGTGCTCTTCCTGGCACTCTTTGTCTGTTTCCTGTGCTATCTCTTCTATTCTCTGTGCTCTTACCAGGCACTCTTTTGTTGTTTCTTGTGCTCTTCCTGGCACTTTGTCTTCTGTTTTGCTGTGCTCTTCCTGGCACTCTTTTGTTATTTCCCGTGCTCTTCCTGGCACTCTTCTGTTTTCTGTGCTCTTCCTGGCACTCTTCTATTCTCTGTGCTCTTCCGGCACTCTTCTATTCTCCGTGCTCTTCCTGGCACTCTTTTTTTTTGTTTTTGTTATTTCTCCTATTATCTATTTCTTTTGTTGTTTCCCGTGCTCTTTCTGGCACTCTTCTGTTTTCTGTGCTCTTCCTGGCACTCTTCTATTCTCCGTGCTCTGCACTTTGTCGTCTTTATTTTCTCTTAAGTGTCTTTATTTTCCTTTCTTTCTATTTACTTGTTGTCTTTTTCTCTTATTCACAGTTTTTTTTTTGTCTTTGCTTGTGCTCAATTCCTTTAGTTCTATTCTCTTATTCGTCCTTGTCACCCTTTGTTCTTTCTTTATTTTCTTCTTTGTCTGTGCTTTGTTCTCTTGTATCTTCTTTATTTGCACCTGTTCGTTGTGCTGTCACCTTCTTTTCTGTTCTTTGTTCTATTGCTGCTTGTTCAACCCTTATTTTCTTATTTTGCCTCTTTTTGCCTTTGCATATGCTTGTTTGTGCCTTTTTCTTAATTTCCTTTCTTTTCTTTCTTTTGTCCTTTTATTTGCCCTTTTTCTTCTGGTGTTTCTCTTATGTACTTTCTTTTCTCTTGTGTCTCCTTTCTTTCTTTGTCCTTTTCTTTCCTTTTTTTTTTTTATTTTTTTTCTTTTTTTCTTCTTCTTCTTTCTACTGGCTGCCCTTTGTTTCCTTTTGTAGTTTCCTTTGTGGGACACTTTTGTTGCTGTTGCCCTTGTTTCCTTCTTATTTGCCTTTCTTCCACTCTTTTCGGTGCATTTGTTCCTTGTTTATGTCTTTCTTAAATTTCGCCTGTTTCCAAAATGGCCGCCCGTTTTTCTGCTCTTCCTATTGGTCGATTCGCCTGACCCTAAGATGGCCGCCGAGAATCCCGCGACGTTTCAAGCCCAAACCTCTTCTGCCTGACCTCAAAATGGCCGCTCCTCTTTCCTGCTCTCCTATTGGTTCAGACCGCCTGACCCCAAAATGGCCGCCGAGACTCTCGCGAGAGCTCGCACCGATTTCTTCTTTTTCGCGCGCTTTTTCCCAGCGCTTACCGGACCAGATGGGTGATCAGATGGCGATCTTGCTCTCAGTCGGCTGCCAATCGGGGTGGGCTCCCGCGTCGCTGCGCTCGATCGAGGGGCCACTCTTCCTTCCTTTTCGGCGATGCAGCATCCAGGGTGGGCTCCTGGTTTCTTCGGTGATTTTTTCACGAAGGACACGCGTGGAGTCTTCAGGTACCTTCGTCGCCAGATGTCGTGTCTTTGTGGCCGGACCGCCGATACACCAGACAAGGGACTCAGGTTAGTGTATGCAACATTCTTTATTGTGTTCGCAGCAGCCTGCCTCAGCACGTCCGTCCCCTTGCTCAGTCCTCCTTGTGTGTGTGTCCTTCCTGTCCACTAACAGGATGTGGTGTCCGGTGACCTGGTCACCTCCCTCATGACCCACAGGGTCCTAGTGTCCCCTCCTGTCCAGTCGCCCATCTGTCAGGTCACTACAGAGGGTTTCTCACATATTGTCCTCTTCCATAATTCCTGTTTGTTCTTGTGCCCCTTCTGTGGCGTTGATCTAAAAAAGAGGAAGTGGAGGTACTAGGACCATATTCCTGATTTTGGTGGTTACCACCTTGATCTGGTCTAGTAGTCCCTTCATCTTCACAAGTAGATTCAGTAAATGACAACTCGCTTTTACGAAGAGCACGTGTGCTAGAGATCAGGTTGCAGACAGCCTCAGGTGCACATCTCTTCCTAGGATGAGATGGGGCCATGGAGGCTTGCTCCCACTCCATGTTGACAGCTTAGGGAATGGGTGGTGAGCAGTCATACGTAGTGCACCCTCTCTAATTGACAAGCAGCCTTGGAAACGCAGGGCTTCTGCTTAAAGCGCCCAGGCTGATTGCACTCAGCGAGGCTGCAGTGCATCAGAGGGCAGGGACTTACACTGGGGGCCAGGGCTGAAATCAGGTGAGTCTTCTAAAACATGCAACGGCCGGCACATGAACTCTAGCACATGTGCCTGGTTTTACCTGACCCTCGCTCAGATCAAGGATCGTAGGTCTAATGAATTAAGCAATAAGCATTCTTTAAAAGAATTAGGAGTAATTGAGGCAGAAATTTAAGCGGCGGAGCCCTGCCGCCCTAATCTGGAAAACACCCCTGCTCGCCAGAGTCCTTAAAGTAATAGTTTGTTTTTTCGGCAAACCTTTCACTTCAGACTTTATCTTCACCACCTTTTTCCCCGGTAAACACAAAGGTTCCTTCGTGTTTACCATGAAACCCAAAAACTCAAACACTGACTTAGCTCTAGAACTGACGTCTCTCTGTTGATCAGAAACCCCAGTCCTACCAACAGACATACAGCCACACGTAGTTGCTCCTTCATCTCTTCCTGACTCTGTGACATTATTCAGAAATCGTTCAGATACATAATCATTCTTACACCTCTCTCCCTGAGAAACTTCGCCTCTGGTCTCCAAACCTTTGTAAAACACTAGGGTGCCGATGCCAGCCCAACAGGAAGGCATGCAAACTGATGCAGAACTTTTAATCACCAGACCTGAAGAAATCTGTCACTCTCTTTTGATATCGGAACTGTCAAATACGGATCCTTCAGATCCAATTTTACCAACCAATCGTTCTCCTGCAAAATATCTCTCAACAGACAGATCCCCTCCATCTTGTAATGCCTGTAAATGAGAAATTTCTTCATTTCCCTCAAAAGTGTCAGGGGCCTCCAGCCCGTGTTCTCCTTTTATGGCCAAAAAGATTGTACTTTTACAAAACCCCGATCTTACACAGACACACTCTCTATAGCTCCTTTCTCTAGCATCTCCTACACCTCTGCTTTTACTAAATTCTATAACTCCTCTTGAAAGACTAACTGCCTTGGCTCCCCCATCTGCCTTGGTTCCTTTCTAAACTCTCAAACATATCCTTGCACTGTGAGATGCACCCACAAGATATCTTGTTAAAATCTTCCAATTGTTCACAAACCACCTTAAACTTCCTTTTTTTGGGATTAGAACCAAAAGGAGTCTTTATATTTACCCTGAAATCCTTGAGCAAACTGCTTGTTCTTCCTCTCTGGGGGGAAAACCCTGTGGCGGACTGAAAGCCTCTGAATGTACCACATCCCTGGGACGGTACCGGGACCTTGTAAATAATCGGCCAGGGAAATGTCCCTTTGCCAAGGCCTGATCAAAAACACTCCTGCTAAACACTCTTCTCAGAGAGGATTGACCCTTGTCTAAGCTGGTGAAGGTAGACATACTTCCCTACCCCCTTCACCAATCCTTCTCCAAACAAATGACCCTTAGGGTCCTCGGAAGGCTCTTTTTTTGGCAAAATCTCCCAACTTGGGACTTATTCTCTTCAAGACAGCTTTGCATTTCTCAGCCATAATTGCTGTATTTGAGTTTCTGAGGAAACAAACTGCACTCTTCAACAATCCATGCAGAAACTTGTTGTCCATCTGCACAGACTTTATCTTTGCTTCCTCAGCCATGTCCAAAATTCTGGCTAATGGTCCCAATATATCCAGCAAATGAACGTGACACTGTTTAATTGCCCTCTGTAACCCTATCCTCAGATCACGACCAATCTTGAACAGTAAACTGATTAAATCAGGATCTAAATCAGGCGTCACACAAGTTTTATTCTCTACAACAGGCCGAGAGCACTCCACCCTCATTCCAGCCCTAGCCTTTTTCCCTAATGATCTCCTGACCAATAGTTTCTAAACATCTGCCACATGTGGAAGTGGCCATCAGTCTGCACTTCTGGAATGCCTAATCTCAGGTCTGACCATATCCTCTCCTTGAGGATCCTTAACTATCCCTTTTTCCTTCCTTTCCTTCTCTATCTTGTCCACATCCATGGCCCATCCATCTTCAATATAATTATCTTGAATGAACTCATTTTCATTATTCCCCAAATGCAGACTGTATTTATCTGCATGAACATTCTCAATTTCCTTTGTGTCGCGAAGGACACCATATTTTTTGCCGCGTTTGACACCATCATTTGTGGCGCTTGGCACATCTTTCTCCCTAGTCAGAAATCTGACACCTACTTCAACATTTTTTGTTTTTCTTCTCCTCTTCCCATAAACTCTATCCTTACTTCCCTCTTCTTCATCCACTGGGCAATATTCATCCTCTGAAAACTCCACAGCCTTTCTTTTTCTTTTAAATACACTCTCAAAAGCCTCCTTAACAGAGGTCCTTACTGTGGTGTTCTCCATTAATATTGTGACAGGACCATAATGAGTAGAAGTACGCAGGTAAGATTTATTGGACCTCATCCACCAACGGCCAGCATCAACTGACCAGTAAAGAATCTAACAAAGGCATTCTAATACAAACATTCTTTAAGAGAACATTAAGTACGGTTCTATGGTCTGGTTCTATGTGTGTGTGTGTGAATAAGACAACTAATATCACAAATCTTCCTCCTTAACAAAAAAAATGACAAGAAAATAATATAAAGATCAAAGCTGCAAATACTTAAATGAAAACAAAAACATGAAAAGCAAGTGATGAATATTATACATAATCTTTCATATAAACAGGAAGTCTGCGCTGTGTTTGACTCCTCTCTCTAACGAAACTTGGAACCCTACAAAAACCAGTGGAAGTAGACCAGGTACTAGACAATTTGGAATAAGAGTTAATGTCATTTCCATGTGATTCTGTTAAAGGTACATCAGAATTGACTACTACTATACAACTTTTATTCCACACTCTCCCATCACTGGTTTTGACAGCATTCTTGAAAATTTTGATCCCAGGTCTAACATTGGTATATTTAGACCAAGGTCGACAACCAACAGGAGCTTTAATCTTTACAAGATCACCTACTTTCCCTTTCTGAAATTGAGCTCATTTCTTAACATCAAAGTATAATTTCCTAATAATCTGCTTATCCAGTTCTCTCTTCCTCCAATCACCTATCCGATTGTCAACAAAACCTTTATTTAACTTCATCCATCCAGGACACAATTTAGAATTGGGAATTTTACCTTTAAAGAGTTCAAAAGGAGATCTCCCAGTAGTCGAATGGGGAGAAATGCGATAAGCGGTGAGCCTGTCCTGAAGTGCATTTTTCCAACTCAAACCATTAACCCTGTCAAGGTGAATGCTTTTTTTGAGAGTTTGATTGGCCCTTTCTACAGCTCCAATTGTTTCTGGGTGATAAATAGCACTTCTTTTATGAACAATGCCACAGGTATCTAAACAACTTTTTAATTAATTCGAACAGAACTGCGGACCATTGTCAGAGAGGATATGGTTGGGAAAGCTCTCCCTCTTAAAAAACTTCCTTTAAGAATTAAATACCAAATTCAGTGGAAATTTCTCTAACAGCACCCACCTCAATCCATCTGGAATAAAGATCTAAAACAACAATTAAATAAGGAGTGTCACATTCTCCATGTAGAGGACCAACAATATCAACTGAAATTTCATCACAAGGATGATTGGGCAACTTCCTGCAAACCATTGGTATTTGTTTGGTCTTCAAGATTTTATCACTGGCACAATATTCAACACACTCACAAACCATCCGTTTAATGTCTAAATCCATGCCAGGCCACCAGAATTGTAACCCTAACAGCTCTTTTGTCTTTACTATTCCAATGTGACCATTGTGAGCAAAATTGAGTAATTTACTCCTAATACCCACAGGAGGAACTAATTTCGTACCTCGAGCAAGCATACCATCAACAACTGAAAGTTCTTCACAAACAAGAGCCCAAGGCTTCTCAAAACGTTTGTTATTCATCAACAACTCCATCACTTTCTTTATCTCATCATCTTTTTCAATTTCAGACTTCCAATCAACCTCACTAACTGCACCATCAGTAATTTCACATACATTGATTACATCATCATCTTGGCTCACTTCATCCTCAAAGCTTTAGTTTACATTAACCAACCTGGAAAGACAATCAGTTGATTTGTTTATGATGCCAGGAATGTATTGAACTTCAAAATTAAATTCCTGAAGAGAAATTATCTATTTCTTAATTCTAGACGAGATAGAATCAAGACCTTTTTTTGAAAACAATTCTTTTAAAGGCTTATGGTCAGACAACACACCCACTTTTGTGCACCAAATCAAATTCTTGAATTTCCTTAATGCCCAAAATATAGCCAAAGACTCTTTTCTATAACAGAGTAGCTTAGTTCTGACTCCCGAAGACATCTGGAGGCACAAGCAATTAAACAATCTTTTCCAACTTTCTTTTGAAGTAAGACTGCGCCTAATCCTTTTTCACTAGCATCTGTCATGATGTAAGCAGAATCACCATGAACAAACGCTTGACGAGATGGAGCTTTTCTCAATTCATCCTTGATTGAAACAAACTCTTCCATACACTCTCTTGACCATTGAAAAACTAAATTCTTCACAGCAAGTCTTCTCAAATGATGAGTTTTGTCAGCATAGTCTGGAATGAATTTATTATAACACTTACCCATGCCTAAGAAAGAGAGAAGCTCTTCTTTATTGACGGGTTCAGGAATCTTAATAATGGAATCAACCAATTCTTTCTTAGGAAAAACACCTTGCCCAGTTATTCGATGACCAGGATAATTCACCTCTTCCACACCAAACTTACACTTATCCTTTCAAAGCGATAAACCAGCCTCCCTGAGTCGTTCCCAAACTGCACAGACAAGTACATTGTGTTCTTGCATTGAGCTACCAAAGATCAATAGATCATCTTGGTAACATTTAACACCTAAGAGTCCTCTAAGAATCCTGGACATGATGCGCTGAAATACTGAAGCAGCAGAAATAGGACCAAATGGCATCCTCCGAAACGTATACGTTCCCATGGGAGTGACAAAAGCCGTTAACTCTTGCAAGGATTCATCTAATTCAACTTGATAGGCCGACGCCAAATCAAGAGTAGTGAAGTATTTTGCGCCAACCAACGTACCTACCATCTCATCAATATGTGCCAAAGGGAATTAGTCTACAATAACTTCCTTGTTCAAGGAGCACAAGTCAATGCAGAGACTTAATTCTCCACTGGCTTTCTTAGCTACAACTATGGGAGCCAACCACTTTGTGGCTTCCACTGGTTCAATGACCCCGATATTCACTACTCTTTCAATTTCTTTTTGAACACCAGCTTGTTCATTTAATGGAATTTTCCTAACTTTCGCAACTACAGGAAAAGCACCTTCTCTTAACTTAATGCAATGTTTGTACTCTTTGAGACAACCAAGACTGTCTTTAAATATATCTGAGAATTGCTCAGCAAACATAGAAGATGAATCATCTACTTCTTGAACCTGAAGTGAAGCATTGGGATTGAGCCGTACACCAAGTGGAAAGGGGCGACCAATTCGGTCCCCCCGAACGTATGGTAGGGTGCCCTGATCCCCCCGGGAAACCATTTTGGGCGGGGGGCGTGTCTCGGCTGGTATGCCCGAAGCGGCGTAGCCGGGGCGTGCCTTTTCCCGCCCAAGAGGGGTTGTCCTAGACACCTACACCGTTGGCCACGCCCTGTAGGCAGGCCGGAGGAGGGTACACGCCCTCCCGAGGTAGAATAAAAGGAGCAACAATCCTAAGAAACATCCTCTTGTTCCTGTGCTTGGAAGCTGCACCTCCTCGTTGCACGTGAGCCCTCGACGGAACAAGGAGCCAATTTTGAGAACTTGTAATTTTGTGCTTCTCTTTCAGCGATTCCGAATCTTTGGATCCAGGACCTCGTCGAGCAGCAAGTTTTTGAATATTCGACAACAATGCCTGGCAAGAAGGTCGGAAAGAAGGCTGGAACCGAACAGATGCTTCGCATGCTGGTGAAGGACATGGCGAACATGAAGAAACAGATGGCGGCAATGAATAATACGGGCAGACCGAAGAAGGTCATCGGACCAGCATTGCCGGGAGTAGTCCCCGCAGGGAGAGGTAAAAGGGCCAGGAATAGGGCGGCAGGGGGGGAAGCCCCAGTGCCCGAGTCACCCCCGGCAAGCCCGGTTGGTCCAGTGGAGGCCCCCGTTCCAATCCCGGATGCGGGACAACCGATCCCCGTTGTAGTTACGCCCAATAATGAGGGGGACATGCCTCCGGAGTTGCCCGCCCAGTTGGCCGCATGGTTGGGAAAAAATACAGAGGGTGCTACGGCGCCTGGAGACACGGCCGAAGAGGCCAGGTTACTAATAAAGCAGTTGCGGCAATCGAGAGATGCTGCGAAGGCGAATCTCCCTATTGTTTCCCCTCAGGTTCCCTCGGAACGACCGGCGTATGGCGTTGGAACAGCAGCAGGATCAGCTACCGATTCGGGTAAGCAGCCGTTGCCAATGGCAGGGGAGGGATCGTTACCCTCGAGGAGGGAAAGGGTGGTTCAACATATCCCGCTGGCCACGAAAGAAATGATTTGGGCTGATAAATATGTGAATATGTTTTCTCTCTTAACTGACCACCACGAGATAGAGCACGTCAAAAGTCAGAAGGATTTGTTGCACCCAAGCGTATGTCGTGCAAAAATGGCGGGATTCAGGGTGGATGAGACGATCTCTAATTGGGGCAGGGCATTTGCAATGTTCACTGCGATCATGGGGGAACGTAAGCCCGAGGTGTTGACTGAATTGGCCTGCTACCAGACACGTATAATGGGTTTCTATGAAACATATGAAGGCAATCAATGGTTGGGTTATGATAGTAAGTTTCGTAAGGCCAAGGAGCACGACTCATCTCTGACGTGGGATTGTTTCGACTCCATCTCTTGGCAGAAGCAGCTCATGCCGGGCACGACGAAGTCGTCTTCGCTTGGCGGGAATGGGGCGGAGCCCGCCCGCCATTTTTCGGCGGCGCCCTTTCGAGCAGGCACCAATAGTGACCAACAATCAAGGAATGGTGGGAATTCGGGTAGGAAAGGGGTCTGTTGGAGCTTCAACAGAGGCAAGTGCACGAGGCCACAAGGGACATGTAAGTTCAGGCATGAGTGTGCGGGGTGCGGACAATCTTCACACCCTGAGAGTTCGTGCAGAGCCAAGAATGGTGATGCAGGGGGTAGAGGAGGGGCCAAACAGGTCTAACATCGACCGAGGGGCACCACTACCTACCCCCGTAGACATCATGGCAATGATCCCTTGGCTGAATGAATACCCTGATCATGTCTCCGCTGGGGTGTTGCGAGACGGTTTCTCGTATGGTTTCCACATCCCGGCGGGGGATTTTCGGGGGGCAATCGCAGTGTAAGAACCAACTATCGGTTCAGCAGAATACGGCGGTGGTGCAGGCTAAGATTGCAAAGGAGGTTGCCCGTGGCCGGGTTGCTGGCCCATATGGGCAACCGCCAGTCGCTAACTTCATTTGTTCACCGTTGGGAGTAGTCCCCAAGAAGGACCCAGGTGAGTTTATGTATTAAATATTTTATTGAGCATAGGCAAGGAAATGCACCTCCAAGACATTTGTAGGGGCCGTCACCACTCCAGGGAGGCCTAGGTCAGCTACCCCTCTGACACCCAACACGAGTCCAGCGGGTACATCATCTGTTAACACAGCAAGCCGCCTACAACCCAGCTGGGCCGGCCGCGTCATAAGAGGTGCTACAACGGTGCAAGCTGAGCAGTGCTAGTGTAGTTTGAAAAACAAAGAACTGTAAACAACCCCCCTACCCTTCCCACCCGACCCTCCCCTCTCCTTGTCCATTTCCGGGATTAGTCCGTTGGTTGTGGTCCACCATTAACAATCAGGTGGTGCTGCGCGCGCGGGGCCCTTGCGCTTGCGGGCGTGTGTCTTGGGGTCTGGGAGAGGTGTGTCTGCCAGGCGTAACAGGCGCAGGTAGCGTGGGCAGCTCACCTCCCGAAATTCCCCGGTAAGCAAGATGAGGAATGGCCGCCAGAGTTCCGCAAAGTCCGCCCCCCTCCCTGCTGCCGTCAGTGATAGTTTCTCCATTCCCAGGATCGCCCAGAGCCGGTGAAGCCACCCCAATTGCTGCGGCGCCTGGATAGCTCGCCAGTGGGCCACAATGTTTTGGACCGCAGCCCCAAGCGCAAGCGCGATCAAGCGTCCTCTCCAGGATTTCAAGGGGTACATGAGGGCGTTTGGGAGGCCTAGGATAATGTACGCTGGGAAGCGCGGCAGCTGTGTGTCCAGGTGAGCATCAATAAGGTCCAGGATAGGGTCCCAGTAGGGGCGCAGCGCCGCACAGCTCCATAGCAGGTGTTCCAATGTCCCTAGTTCCCCACACCCCCTCCAGCATCTGTCACTTATTCGGGCGTCCCATTGATGTAGTCTCTCAGGGGTGTGGTACCAATATGTGGCTACCTTGGTCAATGTCTCGGTAAGCCCGGTGTGGTGCGCCGAGTGTCTGGCCCTGTGGTACACCCCCTCCCACTCCTTCCTAGTGAGCTGCCTCCCCAGGTCCCTTTCCCACCGGACTTGACCCGCGTTGTATGTGTGCGCCTGAGTGAGAAGTAGCTGCTGGTAAAGGTCCGAGACCAATTTCTTGTCCGAGGTGCGCGTCAGCAGCCACTGTTCGTAGGGCGTGAGGTGCCGTTGGGCCCCGGTCTGGATCGAGGGGTGGAGCACCCAGTGGCGCACCTGCAGGTATTGCAAGCGTTCCGATTCGGCCACACCGTAGTCCGCCTTGACCCGTTGGAACGGGAGGACCCCCTTGATGTCGAACATGTGTCCCGCCGCTCTACAGGGCGTCGTCCGCCACGTCGTGAATGCTCCGGGGTCCAAGCCCGGCGAGAAGTCTGGGTTCTCAAAGATGGGAGTCATAGGTGAGGGGAAGGTGGTCAGCCCTTTGGCCACGGCCACTCTGTCCCACACGCGCAGGGCGGTGCTAGTGATTTCAGAGGCGTACAGGTTAGGGGGACGGTGTCGGCGTGGCAGGAAAGGCACGCCCTGGAGGGTACGGCCGGCCACTGCCTGGTCCAGGAAGAGCCAGTGTTTGCCGGACTCCAGCTGGGACCATTCTACGAAGGTGCGCAACTGTGCTGCCTGAAAGTACAGGGTGAGGTCGGGCACGCCGACCCCCCCGTTCGCCGGGGGCAGAGTGGCGAGTGTGTGCTTGAACCTAGGGCGCCGGCCGTTCCATATGAACCGTGACAGTTCCGATTGGGTTTGTTGGAGCCAACCCTTCGGAGGGTTCAAGGGGAACGTCTGAAACAGATACAGGATCTGCGGCAGCAGTGTCATTTTGACAGCGGCTATCCTGCCCAGCCATGACAGCGTAAGCGGCTTCCAACGCCGGAGCTGCTCCCGGAGTTTAAGCGTGAGGGCCTCGTAATTGACTCGCGCAGTACCCTTGACAGTAGGAGCCAGGCGAACACCCAGGTACGGGACGGCTGCGTCCGACCACTGCATCTTAAATTCGGATCTAATCTCGGCCACCACGTCCGGGCTCAGGGAGACGTTCAGGGCTTCAGATTTGGCTTCGTTAATTTTGAAACCCGAGGCCAGAGCAAAGGTGTGGAGCTCCACAAAGAGAGCACGCAGGGATTGCATGGGTTCAGTAAGGGACAGCAAGACGTCATCAGCGTACAGGCTGATCTTATGCGTGTCGGCACCAAATTTGATACCAGATATGAGCGCATGCTGCCGCACCCGCTGAGCCATCGGTTCCATATATAGAGCGAATAGAAGCGGCGACAGGGGGCAGCCTTGACGCGTGCCTCTGCCTATGTCGAATCTCGGGGAGGTATGACCGTTCACCCTGACCGTAGCATTGGGCCGGCGATAGCAATTGAAGATGCGGTGGCAGAGTTTCTCCCCAAAGCCGAAGTGGCGGAGAACCTGGTCCAGGTAGGGCCAGTGCACTCTGTCGAATGCTTTCTCCGCATCGATGGTGAGGAGCATGCAGCCCGGTTTAGTGCGCGACCCTGCCTCAATGAGGTGCAGCACTCGCCTGGTGTTGTCGCTGGTCTGCCGTTGGGGGATAAAGCCGGCTTGGTCAGGGTCTACCAGCTGCTGCAGGTATGGTGCAATGCGGCCCGCCAGAATGCCTGTGTAGAGCTTCAAGTCTACATTCAGCAGCGAGATGGGCCTGTATGAGCTACACATCGCTGGGTCACGGCCCGGCTTGGGAATGACCGAGATGGACGCCTCCAGCAGGTCCGGGTGGATGGCCCCAGGCGTGTCAAAGGTGTTGAACAGGTCGCGCAGGAGGGGGGCAAGCCGCTGGCAAAAGGTCTTATAGAAGGCCGCGGTATAGCCATCGGGTCCCGGGGATTTCCCCACCTTGAGGCGGGCAATAGCAGAGATGACTTCCTCCAGGGCAATGGGCCGTTCCAGAAAGTCCGCTTGGGCCTGGTTGAGGGAGGGGAGCTCCGCACCCTGTAGGTAGGCCGGGCCGGCAAGCGGGTCCAGGTGGTCCGCGTCATATAGCGCCGCATAAAAGTTGCCAAAGGTTGCCGCAATCGCCGCGTCTTCCGTGATCTGGCTGCCATCAGCCGACGAGAGGGAGCGCACCTGCTGCCGTTGGGTTTGCGCCCGTAGTCTACTGGCCAGAAGCTTCCCGCATCGGTCGCCTCCGGTATAATAGGCGTGCTTAAGGCGCATAGCGGCGTATTCCGCTACATCTTGGTCCAAAGCTGCCAACATTTTCCGCTCGGCGCATAATTGGCGCCAAGCCCTCGCCGCCCCCGTGCGTTGGTGCATTTGTTCCAGCTCCGCCACCCGTTGTGTAAGCTCGGCACGCTTCAGCGCCCTGTCCCTGTTGTTGGCTGTGGCTATGGAGATGAGTTCCCCGCGGAGGACCGCTTTGAGGGCCGCCCACTGAGTGGCCTTTGACGTGTCGTCATTGGCGTTGTGTTCCAAAAAGCGGTCAATCGCCGCTGTGAGGCGGGTTTGGGTGTCGGGCAACTGCAAGAGGCTGTCTCGCAGCCTCCAGTGTCGTTGCGGAGCTGGCATGGCGCCCACACGAAGTGTCGTTACCACTGGGGAATGATCCGAGAGCGCGGCTGGCAGTATCTCCACCTCCTCGACCTGCAGCGCTAGTTGAGAGGAGCACAGGAAATAATCCAGCCTCGCATACGTCTTGCGCGCCGCCGAGTAGTACGTGTATGCCGTGGTCTGGGGGTGCGTGTGTCGCCATAGATCTATGAGACCCAAGTCTGCCACATGCGCGTGTCCTGCTGCAGTGAGTGCACCCACCTGCCCGGATCTCTGGCCTGAGCGGTCCGCCGTGTTGTGAAACACAATGTTAAGGTCTCCCCCCAACAGCAAGTGCGTGTGTGTGGTGGACGTAGCGGTCTCTAGCGCCGTATGTAAGAATCTCTCCTGTCCCTCGTTCGGGCCATAGACTGAGCCCACCAGCAAAGTATGGCCTGCAATCTGGAAGCTGTAAAGCAAAAGTCGCCCTCTAATTTCCGCCACTTTCTGGAGGACCCTCCCCTCGAAGGACTTAGCCACCAGAATCGCCACCCCCGCTGCTTTCTTCGGGGAGGAGGAGAAGAATTGCCAGGGAAAGGCGCGTGATTTGAGTCTATGCTGATCGCTGCGTACAAGGTGAGTTTCCTGGAGTAGGCAGATGTCCGCCTTGGAGCGCTCGAGGCAGGAGAGAATCGCTTTGCGCTTGTTCGGACTATTAAGACCCCGCACATTAAGCGAAAGTACCGTTAGGTGGCGTGTCATGTCTGAGGTGATAAGGAAGAAGCCAATCCCCACCCGGAGGTGGCCGCCATAGACCAACAGGCCGCAAGAGACGCTGCGCAGGGGGTCCTACCGCCTCCTACCGTGATGTCAGAATCCCTTGGACAAGGAGAGCCCACCCGCCCCTCCCCCACCCCCCCAACACCCCCCCAACCCCAACTGCCCCCCCCAACCTCAGCTCAACTGGAGCGACCCCCTTCTCCCGGGTCCCCCTCTCCCTCGGAGCAACTCCCCCCCGCCCCTCCCCTCTTCCCTGCAGCACCCCCCAACTCTCACCCCCAACTGGTAAAGAAATGAGGTCCAATATTGTCCCAGGTCCAGTCTCAAGGCCACTGGACCCGTGGTAGAGTACGTCCGTAGAATGGAAGCAGTGGCAGCAGTGCGAGCAGGTCGGTCCTCCCCTGGCTCTCCGCTGTAAGCGCTGAGTCAGAGTCTCCATCCGGGAAGGCCAACAAGCACTCTGCCTTCGCCCCCGCCGCCGGACCGGACTGATCCAACCCGGCCAAGACCTGTGGAGCTAGTGCGGTCCCCTCCCAGCGGTCAGTCACTGTGCACTGGCGCCAGGCCCTGCGCCACGGTTTCCACCGCAGCCCGCTGCCCTTCCTCTATCTCCGCTGCTGCGGGGCGCCTCGGCCTGCGTCTGCGGCGTTGCTGTTGCCAGCGTCCCGGGGTCGCCTCGTTGGGGGCCCCGTCGCCCAGCGGGCCGTCGTCGACCGGTGGCTCGTCAAGTCCCAGTACACGGCAAGCGTCCCTGAGGGAACGCGGCTGATGAAGCACATTGCCTAGCCGAAACACCAAGCGGAAAGGGTGCCCCCAGCTATAGGAGACGTTGCGTTTTCTCAGTTCCGCTGTCACTGGCTGAAAGGTGCGCCGCTTCTCCAGTGTGAGTGCGGCCAGATCCTGGTATAACGTCGGCGTGTGGTCGCCAAAGGTGATCTTGTCCAATTGGCGGGCCTTGCTCAGGATCTCCTCCTTTGTTCTGTAGTCCTGCACACACACCAGGATGTCCGCCGGGTGAGCAGCGCCGGCTCTCGGCGGACCCGTCCGGTGGGCTCTGTCTAGTCGCAAGGGGGCATCCGCCTGTCGGCCCAGGATGTGGTTGAAGAGGCTCCGCGTGAACCGAAAGAGGTCCTCCGTGTCCGGGGATAGTGGCACTCCTCTGATCCTGATGTTATGCCGCCTGGAGCGGTTTTCCAGATCCTCGGCATGCGTTTGGAGATCTACCTGTTGGTCATGTATGCGGGCCAGTTCCTGCCTTAGGGCCTCGATTTCGGCGTCCCGCGTGTCACTTTTCGCCTCCAGGTCCGCCACCCTCTCCCCTATGGCGTCGGTATCGCGGCGGACCTCCTTGATCTCGTCCTGGAGCTCCTTCTTTAGAGCATGGATGTCTTCCCGCAAACTGGAGAACAGGGATTCCAGGAAGGACCGCGTGACCGGGCCCTCGGGGTCCGTCCCGCTGGAAGGCGACACGACCTCCACCTTCTTCTCCGCGTCACCTCGGGAATTGGGCCCCGCTTGTCCATTCCGCTTCCCCATGGTGGTGGGGGTGAATAGGTCCTTAATGGTGCGGTCCTTCTTGGTCCTCCCGCCAGACATGTCCTCCCGGGGCCCCCAGCCGCGGCCGTTGACCACCTCCTCCGCTGGCCGCGGGTAGGCCCCTGGGTCCCGGGGAAGACCCTCCGGGCTGGGATGATCGGTGCTTCCCGATGTCGCGGCTGCACTAGGCGGGCGCAGCGCGATGGGGGTAGAGCTGCTGGAGCCAGGAATGGTGGAGGGCGCAAGGCTAGTCCCGGGCAGGGCTCGTTGCGGTCCAAAATGGCGCCCGCGGCCTTCAGGGCTGTGCTGCCAAGGGGGCGAGGAGGTGCGGCAGGCCCACAGAAGCCCCGGCCAGTGACCTCAGGGGGCCTCGCACATCGCAGCGCGGGTCGGGCCTGTCGGGGCTGCAGCCGACGGCGCTGGGTGCGCTTTCCAATGAATCCGTCAGAGCAGGAGGCCTCGCCAGGCCCACAGCACGCGGGAGCGTCTCCACGTGTCCCTCTGGTCACAATCGCCGCTCAGGCCGACGGGCTCCCTCCGGGTGCGCAGTCCCGTTGTCGTAGCAGCACATAGGGAGCTCTGTGCGGCAGGGGCAGCGCTGCAGGCGGGCGCCAGCGATGAGGGAAGGACACGAGGCTAGGCCCAATCAGGGCGCGTTGTGCCCCAGTGCAGCGCCCGCCGACAGTCCCACCGCGCCTCCGGTGCTCGCAGCGGGGGCCGCCAACCCCAACTCGCGAGGGGGTCCGCGTGAACACCTCCTTCCCCCGGCGGTTGCTGCTCCACAGAGGTAGGCTCGCCGGGCGCTGGGGGCCGCCCGTCCACCCCCGCTCCTCACCTCCGCTCTCGGGGCACCCGCCGGGCTCCTCCACACGCCCCCCAGCAGGTGTCGGTGCAGTCCGCGGCTCTCAGAGCCGATCAGCCAAGGCGACGAGGTGGTGCGGCAAGCCCGCAGAAGCCCCCGACCTGGGACCACGGGGGGCCTCGCGCTCCGCAGCGCGGGTCGGGCCTGCCGTCGCTGCCGCTGCCTGGTCTAGGTGCACTCGAGGCGGCGTCCGGGCTCCGCCCACCACGGCCTCACTTTCGCTGCGCTGCTCTCCTCAGGCCGCCGTGGCCGCCACGATTCGGGGCAGGGTCGGCGGGAATCACGCGCCAGGAACCGGCAATGCCGCTCCCCCGCACTTCTCCACAGCAGTGCCGGTGTCGGGCCTGCCAGGAAAGCGCTCGGGCCGGGATGAATGCTGTGAATATGCCAGTAAACGGCGGCCGGCGGCGGGAGCTCGACAAAGCACGTCTGCTCACACCGCCATCTTGGCCACGCCCCCACCCAGGTGAGTTTAGGTTAATTCATAACTTGTCGGCTCCGAGGGGTCTCTCGGTGAATGATGCGATTGACCCAGGAGTTTGTTCGGTGCGGTATGCATCCTTCGATGAGGCCGTCGCCATGTTGAATCGCCTGGGGCCCGGAGCGCTGATGGCCAAATCAGATATTGAATCAGCGTTCCGGTTGCTCCCGGTACACCCTCAGGATCAGCGTCTGCTCGGTTTTGTGTTTCAAGGACGCTACTACATGGATAAATGTATGCCAATGGGTTGCTCCATCTCTTGTGCTTATTTTGAGAAATTCAGTTGTTTTTTGCAATGGGCGTTCACCAGAGCTACGGGCTATACGCAGGTTATGCATTACCTTGATGATTTTTTGTTCTTGGGGACGGCCGGTGACACGGAATGTGCACAGGCTTTGCTGGCATTTTGCGATCTTATGAAACAATTCGGCGTGCCATTGGCACCGGGGAAGACAGTGGGGCCATCTACTTCACACGAGTTTCTTGGAATTGAGCTCGATTCAGTGGAGGGATGCTTCCGTCTGCCCAGGGAAAAAGTAATGAAATTTAGGGCCTCTCTAGAATTGTGCATCAGCAAAGAAAAAGTGACTCTCCATCAGTTGCAACAAGCAGTGGGCCAGCTTAACTTTGCCCTTAGAGTGAGACCTATGGCTCGCCCCTTTTCCCGCTCTATTGCACAAGCCATGGTCGGTCTCAAGGATGGGCACCACCGCACAAGACTGTCTGCAGAGGTTCGCCAGGATATGCGCATATGGTTGGCATTTCTGGCGGATTTCAACGGTCGCGTCGTGTGGAACAAGCCACCAGCTTCCTCCGAGGAGCTGGGTTTATGGACCGACTCGGCGGGGAGTGTGGGATTTGGCGCCATCTTCGGTAATCGATGGTCGGCACAAACATGGCCGACGTGGTGGCACAACAGTGGGCTCACAGGTAACATTGGGTTTCTTGAGCTGTTCCCTTTTTTTGTGGCCTTGAAGACATGGCCAGATGGGTTTCGTGATCGCACAGTGGTGTTTTGGTCCGACAACATGACCGTGGTTGAATGTATCAATAATCAAGCAGCACGCTGCAAATGGATTTTGAGATTACTAAAGGAAATTGTTCTACTGTGTTTGAGACTAAACGTCCAGTTTAGGGCAAGGCACGTGCCGGGTGTACTGAACCAGGCGGCTGATGCACTCTCTCGTTCCCACATGCAGGCCTTCAGGGGTTATCTACCTTCCGCGGACTTGGTGGCGGCACCATTTCCCGAAGCTCTCTGGTTACTCGGTGCCCCGGATTACAGGACCTCGTGGGAGCAAGTCTAGCACCCAGGACAAGGAAGGCATACGAAGGGGCGTTCCGTTCCTATTGGTCCTTTTTGGGTCCAGCTATGGGGGATCATTGGGGGCAGGAAGAGTATGTCCTGAAGTTCCTAGTGTCACTCCACCAGGCAGGCCGATCAGCGGCAACGGCCAATACACACCGGGCCGCCATTGCCTTCATGGCGCAGGCGCATGGCATCAAGGACCCCACATCGTCCTTTCTAGTAAAGAAGGCACTGCGTGGGTGGCAACGCCTCGAGGGTCGTAGAATGGACATGAGGCGCCCGATCGGGCTAGAAAGATTGTCCCTGTTAATGTCCGTACTCCCTGCGACATGTTCATCCCAGTCAGAGGCAGTGCTGTTCCGGGCCGCTTTTGCATTAGCATTCCATGGGGCTATGCGGGTAAGCGAGCTGCTAGCGAAGAACAAGCAGGATACGGGGGGAGGTCTGTGTCGAGAACACATTCTGATCAAGGGTGATTCAATGGTAGTCACAATAGCCAGGTCCAAAACCGATCAGGGAGCTATCGGGGACAGTGTTGTTGTCCAGCGCATTCAAGGGCCCCCCACGTGCCCAGTGAAATGCGTGGAGGTATATTTGGCGCAAAGGGCAGTATCGTGGGGGGGAAGCTTGCTGAGACACACCGACGCCACCCCGCTGACTAGGTTTCAGTTTCAGCGGGTGCTGACAATGGCAATCGCGGCAGCGGGCTTGGACCCGAGCGATTTTGGGACCCATTCCTTCCGGATAGGGGCTGCTACAGAGGCTACAGCCAGGGGTCTGAGTGTTGAAAAAGTGAAACAATTGGGGCGTTGGTCCTCAAACTGTTATAGAAGGTATGTGCGGTTGCACATGTTGTGAAGCCAATGTCATGCACTCACGCTTCTTGTTTTCTGTTTGGTTTAGTTTCGCGAGCAGGCTTTGCGGGGCGGACTGTGCAGTTGACCCGACACCTGGGGACCAGCGGTCAAAGATCACCGGCTGAGGGACGAGTGGTGTGGGTCGTTGGTCACTCATACGTGAGGCGTGCCGGGGACGTATTCAAAGCAGGTGACATGATTCACGTGGCTGGGGAATACGGGAACAGGGTGAACTTCCACGGAAGGGGCGGGCTCTGTATTGACCAATTTCAATGTTTTATTGAGGGACTGTTAGGGCGGACAAGGTCACCGCCGTCTGTAATCATAGTGCACCTGGGAGGAAATGATTTGGTGACCATTGGTCGACGAGTACTGCTCGAGCGAATTCTATCCACTGTTAGTTGGTTGGCGAGACGGGTTTCAGGGTGCACGATAGCATGGTCACACATGATTCCCAGGAAGGTGTGGCGGGGGGCCCTCTCTGTGACAGCTCTGAATCATTCAGTTAAGAAAGTCGATAACAAACTTAGTAGGTTGTTTCGCTCAGGACAGTTGCATTGTATTCCGCATGGATGTATTCGGGGGGACCACATGTATCTCGAAGATGGGGTCCATTTGTCCCGGGAGGGGAATGTCTTACTCATAGGAGACTTCATAGCATGGTTAAGGGGTTTGTGAGTTCATGACCTTTAGTAGGAGTTTGTGGGGGGTCCGGATAGCCGGTCAACTATCCGGCCTGTGGCGGTAAGGTCATGATCGGTGAGCAGTAATTTGAAGATCCCTAGAGGTGGGGCGCCACCCATTATGGATGGGAGCGCCCGGGGGGAGGCGGCCATTGGCCCCTCACACGGGGAGGCGGCACCCTCTGAGTATTGGGTCGCCTAAAGGGAAGGCGGTCATAGGCCCCTCCCAGGGGAGGAGGCGGCTACGGCCCCTCCTACGAATTTCCCGGGGCCAGGACATCCGCGACGGCGGATGTGGTAAGAAGTGTGGGGTGGGAGGGGGGTCTACGCTACCTTCTAGACACCTCACACGAGTCCTCGGACGACCACTAAGATGGCGTCGAGTTAAATAAGGGGCCCCCGCTAAGACAAGGGAAATTGGAAGTTGGCACAGAGGTACAGTCC
Source organism: Lissotriton vulgaris (assembly GCF_964263255.1). Lineage (NCBI taxonomy): Eukaryota > Metazoa > Chordata > Amphibia > Caudata > Salamandridae > Lissotriton > Lissotriton vulgaris. The sequence goes on from NC_141697.1 coordinate 1,024,275,885, forward strand.
TCTGTGCGACCTCCCCTCACAAGTGAGGGGGTGTTCTGGTATTAGGGATCTGAGACCGGTTACGACCTTGCCGTTGGCCCGTAATGTTAGGATGTACAATTTTGATTTAGAGAGTATGCATTTGCAGGATGTTTAGACTCGGCTAGGAGAACCTTTGTATTAGAGATTTGTTAAGGTTAGCCAATAAACATCGTAATGTATAAATGAGAAATTGTACATGATATGAAACTGTTATTTTAATGTTTTAATTTTGTTTCATATTTTAATAAATACGGCCGGGAGGGTAACTCCCTCCCGCCTTCCAAAAGTTCAAGAACTGTGTCCGTCTTCCCATCCTTGGGGATTGTGTTGGGAGGGGGTGACGGGTATCCCGGCCATATAAACGTTGATGAGACCAACCTAAAAGAGAATCTCCACGTTTATCACATATACTTTTCCTGCAATCATTCGTCCACACAGCTTGATAGTAGCTAAGAAATATCCTGACATTTTAATAGGAATTCCCCCATACCCTAAAGGAGAAAGGTCACTTTTGACAAGCTTAACTTTGCTATAAAAATGTTGACGTAAAACATTCTCTCCTATCATTGTCAAGTAAGAACATGAATCAAATTTAAATTTGAGTAATTTGCCTTCAATTCCCACCAAATGAGAGGGATGTTCTGCTCTTTGCCCATCAACTTGAAAAGTAACCACTTTTACTAGTGGTTGATCTTTCGTGATAGAAAAATCACCTCTATTAACTTTGCTTTTACAACATTTGGCAAAATGACCTTTCCAACCACAGGTGTTACACACTACACGTAAAGCAGGACATGAGGAAGTATTTGCAAGATGTCCTGAATGTCCACGCCTAAAACAAACCGGTTTTCTTCCATAAGGAGAGATACCAGTGCTAGGAAACAATGAAGTACTTTTGTCGTTGTACGTAGTGTTTTTCGTCTGCACCTGGCATACAACTTCTTCTACTTTAGTTTCAGTTGTGGTAGGTTTAATTTTCTCACCACTATGTTAATCAACACATTTCATCATGTGTTCTACTTGTTTTGCAATTGTTATAACTTCTTCTAAAGGAGCTTCATCTTTTAACCATAGTTCTTTTCTAATATTGTCATGGGCACACTTCAAAACAAATTGATCTCTAATTCTCTCCACCAATGCAGGACCAAACTTGCAAGACGATGCCAGTTTCCTTAGAGCTGATACAAATTCTTCAACTGATTCATCTTTTTTTCTGTTCCTGAAGACCAAAATGATACCTTTCCATTATTGTACTTAATCTTGGAAGATAATGACGATCTAGTTGTAGAATACATATTTCATACTCATTAAGATTCCTTTGTTCAGCTGCACTAAGTTCAGGTAGATGTTCTAATACTTATTGCCCTTCACCTCCAAGACAGTGTAATAATAACAAATGTTTACATTCAGCACTTAAATTGGTACCACAAACTCTAGCATCATTTATACATATTTTTTCCATTTCTGCCATTTCACATTTGGTTCACCTGGACTAGTTAAAAAGAAAGGGGGTTGGGTTACATTCTGCATAATGCAGTAATTTCACGTTGCAAGCACTTTAAATAATTCCGGTGATAATTAACAGGGAAGTTACCCATTAATTCAACCCTAAATGATGTTCATATTGTAATGTTACTAAATTGCGAGTAACTGAAGAAAGCAATCCTCTTGTTCAAGTTGTCAGAACAAATACGCGTTTTGACAATCACCAATGTTGCGCCTATTACCGTGTTCCAATGTAAATGCATTGATGTAAGCCCAACTTAACAAAATGGATGCTAATTGTGACGTTTAAACATCCGATTAGTAGAGTCGGACACTCAAAATGGATGCCTTGCGTAGTGACGTACGGTGGGTATCCAATCACCACAACACTGCAGAAACAATCAACGTCATAGGCCCACAACTAGCTGAAACGCAAGAAAGTGCGGCCTAGCTTCTCTTTTAAAATGCAGTGTTGAAACGCATATGCGATTCACAACACACGCCACCCTCCGTCCTCCTCACCGCACATTTTGAGAAAGTTCCTCATTACAACCTTCACACCGGTAGACGAGAATCAGCCGCTGGAGAAGAGTGAACTTCTCCTCAAAATTACGGACTGCTGCTGGAGGAGGAAACTTGTTTCCGGAGGATTAGCTGGTGTTGAGGTGACAACTCACCCGCTCATGGCCAAAGAAATGTGGTGTTCTCCAATAATATTGTGACAAGAACACGATGAGTAGAAGTACGCAGGTAAGATTTATTGTACCTCATCCACTAACAGCCAGCATCAACTGACCAGTAAAGAATCTAACAAAGGCATTCTAATACAAACATTCTTTAAGAGAACATTAAGTACGGTTCTATCTGTGTGTATGTGAATAAGACAACAAATATCACACTTACTTCCTCCTGCACAGACTTCCTCGATGAAGCATCCCCAACACCTGAAGATTCACCCTCTTAAGTTTTTTTCTCTCAAATAAATGAAAAGATTTAAAATGTATCCCTACCCCCAGATAAATCACTTAGTGAGAAACTTGAAAATCTCCGCTCTCGATTTTTTTTTATATCACTCTCCGTACTGCTGCGATCCTACCTAACCTGCAGACTATCAAAACGCTGTGAGAAACAGCTGTTGTGACAGTTGGCCTGAGGTAACAATCGCCTACTACCTTCTCGAAATGGCGATCTTTGCCTGCAATCCAATACGTCTCTTTCTAAAATACTCCCCTTTCTCTAAATGGCCCCTTCGTGACTCCTTCATGTACGTGTGCATGACAACATCACATTAACCATTACTGACACCTCCGCCTGTTCCTGGGGCGCCTGCAAGAAACCAACACAGGATCCGACCCATGCAGGAAGGCTCACGCCAGCACCAGTCAGTACCTGAAAGCTGTTACCGCTGCCGAGCCCGATGAATACACTTGTGCCCCCGTGGTATCAGTCAATTTTCTTATTTATAAAAAAAATTCCCCAAATCTATATACTTACTGAAATGTTTCTAAGTCATAAATTGGGTTACGCTCCATAAGGATATACAGTTGAAAATTTAAAATCACCACCATACACATGCTAATTGCCAAAAACCACACTGAATTAATCTCAAAACGCTTAAATATTAAACAATCTTGAACTTAACCTGAAATACATACACTACAGTAAATCCAAGTTCACACTTCTATCAAGGAGCAGCAGATAAAAGAGAAAGATGGCTGCTGTGATGAGTTATATAGGCTTAAGGGACGTTCTAGTGATGGAATTTTGGTGTTGGTGATGTTTACTTTAAAGTGCTGCAAGGAGCTGGCAATAAAAGATATATGCATAATGCAAGCCTCCAGTCTGGACATGACATTCACACCATCTTTCTCAGCCATTTGAAAATGAAGTCTGACAGTGGATTCCCTTGTATTCTACTGCAGCCTCCCAGAGTGTTCTAAAGAACAACTAGAGTGTTAAATATGCTACTTATGACAAAGTATGGCACACCTGAAACCATGTTAATTGAATCAAACTGGTAAAAATTTAAATATTTAATTTAGAAAGGATCAAACTGAGGGGATTCAGTTTGTCATAGAAATTACAGTTAGTGCTGTAGAAAGAAAAAATAGGACACATTTTAAGTGAGTTCTCAAATATTTTACTCTTCTAATTTATTAAAACATTCTGACATGCAGACTGAAACATGCACTTTCAACACATTCAGACTGAAACGTGGACATTCAACACCAGCGGCAGACTGCCAGTTAACTCCCTGGTGATCAGAAGTTTTGCTACAGGGTTCTAATGACCAACTAGAGTGCTACCATTCAGAAATGATGCCAAAGATGTGGCACATATGAACGCCATCTTGATGGAATCAAAGAAGAAAACTGAAAGCATTTTCTACAGAGGATACTGCAGTAAATAATGAAAAATAGGGGGATCATAACAAATAAGTCTCCCAAGAAGGCCACTGGAGAAAAAGAGCACAAATATCACCAAAATATAGACCAATGACAGAAGTAAAGTGTGCAAAACACGTAATTATTTAGTTTTTTTGCAGTTTTATATAGTGCAGACTTGACCCAAAGGTGTAGGAGTGCTTTACATGAGCTTCAGTTACGTTACACAAGGACACATTCATTTTGGTTTTAGGCATTGGGAGATTAAGTGATTTGTCCATAATCACCGGATGTTGAGCTGATGCCGAAACTTAAACATGGTTCCCCAGTTGCAAAGTCTGAAGTTCTGGATGTAACGCCACAACCACTCCCTTAAGTGTAACATATTATCAAGTGATCAACTGGATTAGAAAAACAAAGATGACAAATTATTTAAAAGTGTTTTGTTGCTATTTGAGAGCTCAGAAAATACGTCCTCATTTTAGTTCTTTAGAACACTAACCATAATGTCTTTATGAATAAGACCTTCTCATGGAGGAGGGTGCACTGGCAACAAGTTGACCAAGCTGTGCAGGTTGGAGGGCCAATGGCAACTCAGCAGACCATGGAGGGCAGGGAAAAGGAGGGCAGGGCAGAGGCAACAAACCAACCATGCAGTACAGGCAAGAGAAGCTGTGGCAAAATATCACCGAGGGCAAATGGAAGAGACAGTGACAGTACCTACATGCCAACAGACCCGCTTCAGGCAGGAGAGGCTTTTATTTCATTTGTCTCCGGCCAAACTCCCCTCTTTTTCCATGCAAGTCAATGGGGAAAATCAATTCCCCAGTAAATCTCCCCCTTACCAAGTTCAACATATTGGCAAGTTTGGTACATTGCTTCACGGAGGGCAGAAGGAATGGGGTAGGGACACAGACTCGGATAAGAAAGGGCAGGAGGGAAATGGGCAGGGGGACCAAACTGACCTTACAGGGCAGGCATCAGGGTTGGGAAACAGAGGGAAGGAGTCGAGTAGGCAGTTTTTTTCCTGGTCTGTTGGGTTGAGTAGGATTTGCCAGTACCCTTTACATATGTCCAGAGTACTGATGTATTGTGCTTCCCCTAGTCTTTCAATCATCTCGTCAACACAAGGGATAGGATAGGTATCAAATTTAGATAGGTTATTGACCTCCCTGAAATCTACACAAAAATGCATCGATCCGCAAGCAAATTCATTTCACTAGGGATGGCTCTATTACCCATAATTTTAACATATTTAGTACTTCCTCTTTTATGGCAAAAAGCTGGACCTCTGGAATTCGGTAAGATTTTTAAAAATAAAATCCAGGCTTGGTCATGAACATATGTGTATTACATGCATGCGCCCAGGAATTAATGAAAATATTCCAGAGTACTGTTTTAGCCATCCCTGAAGCTCTTTGTTTTTGGTCTTAGCTTAATTCTGGATCAATACAGTGTAAGTTCTCCTTTATCTCTGTGGTTCACATTCCATAAAGGGTGCACTTTTTTTTTTAACAGATTTACATTATATATTTGTTTCTTTTTTCATATGGTTGAGCTCCAATCTACATGCCTCTGGGTTTACTCTTTCCAGAACTTCAAATGGGTCTTGCCATTGGCTTAACAATTTGTTTTCACTTGAGGGTAATAGGAGCAATACAATCGCCCAGGGAAAACTGTCCAAATTGTGTTTTTTTTATCATATAATTCATTTGGACTTGTTGACTTCTTTCCATATTGTGTCTGACTAGCTCTCTGATCTCCCTTACCCTGGTTTTTAATTGGCTCATGTATTCTAATATATGCTTTGGGAATCCTATCCAAGAGAATATATCCACCATAGCTATGGCTATTTGAATAGTATTCGGCTGATGTACAGGAGCTACCTCTAGATACCTCACAAACACGTTTCGATGCCCATTCTGGGAGGGTAACTGCGTTCCTATAAGGTCCATCCCTACTCTAGAGAAAGGTTATTCTATAATGGCAAAGTACATACAGGGGTGTACAAGGCCATCAATTTGTTTTTGTAGTCCTCTCTGTGTGCGGCCTTGAAGTTTCGATTGGATTCCCCAACTGGAAAAGGGTGCTTATCCCCACCAGGATTTCTTCTTTTGCCAGGTATCCTGCACTAGAGATGTTACTTGAAGATAATCTGCACCGACAATTAGACTTTCTGGTAACATGGGAATCATTCCTTCTTTTATTGGGATTCCCTATATCCACAAGAACAACGTGATAAGCGGTTTGTTCTCCATGAACACATTCTATAGTGACCATTTTTAGGTCGAGCCTCTGCGAGGCATGCTGTAATAGAGTATGCAGTAGAAGTCCCGCCCACTCTCCACCCATACTTTTAATTGGCTGGTGTCTTTGTCCTTCGTAAACTCTGAATTCCGATTCATTATGAGGCTTGTTAGTCTTTCCTGGGTACCGTCTTGTCTCCATTTGTACGGCCCATAACGAATGAACCTCTTACTTGGCTCGTTACACCGGCTGCTTCATTTAGTGGGGGAGCACTATTTTGTTTCTTGACACTAATGGGGACAATGGCAGCTGCTCTTTTTTTGGTTGTATTTGCATGCTGAGCATGGAGCCTGCTTTAGGGACACCGCGCTCAATTTAAATTTAATTTTTAAAAGTTTGTTGTTGAGTGCGGTGCTCTTTTCAGGGACACCGCGCTCTGTTTTATTATTTTTTTTTTTACTTTAATACTGAACGCAGCAACTGCTTCAGGGACTCCGTGCTCGGTTTTATTATTATTATATTTTTTAACTTAAATATTGAGCACGTCGCCTGTTTCAGTGACACTGCTCTCTTTCCTTTTTAAACTTTTACAATGCCAATAGGTTAAAAACTAGCAATTGAGACCTTTTGCATGGTAAATGCTTGTGGTAGAGTGGAGCTTAGGAGGAGGGCAGGCATAATTCGTCACCATTGAGTTGGCCTTTGGTTTAAGGGTGGCTGCAGCTCATGCAAGATGTGTTCGCACAGAGCTTGCCGACCTGACCACCGGTGGAATGCAGGATGCTCACGACGGGTTAGGCAAGGGCAGAGTGTGTGGGTAGTATTATGGGTGATTACTATAAATTTCAAGTGTGTTGGCCTTGTACGCATGGTTGTTTAAGTAACCAAGCCAGATCCAACTGCTTTACTTGGATGGTCTTCTTTGACGTAGCAGTCCTGTATATTGTGCACAAACACACACACAGACACACACTGACTTGCAGCCAACACACTCACATTACCTGTGCACAACCAACACACCCGCCCCCACTTTGCCCTTTGCACAGGCTGGACACAGTTCTCAGAACACCAGCAGCAGCAATAAAGAAGTAGACGATTTGACAATGACGTCACATGGTCCAGTATTCCGATTTCGTGGCCTCCCTTCGCTCTCTAGTAAGCCGCCTTTCTGAATGTGCTTCTGCACTGCCCTTTCTCATTAAGGGTGGGCTGTGTTCATGTGCAGTGGTGATGGTGCAAAATCAAGTATCTTTGTGAAAGGAGCAGCATCTGTGGGCTGTGTGACAGCGGTGGCTGCTCATTGAAAATGAAGACCCTGGCCTAGCTTTCTACTGTGACACATTGGGTTTGCCACTTGCCTTATGTTTTTTTTAATTATATGAAGGGCAACCAAAACCAAAAAGCGACTCATCACCAAACGCTGGTGAAGTGTTCAGGTCTGTTTGCGACAGAGAAGTGGAAACTTATCTTGGCTTAAACACCTCCCCACCCTCAATTCTATGTGGGGAGCATCAAGCCAGATTAACAGTGCCTTGAGGGAAGGAGTACTGTGTGTAGCACCTCTTTGAAAAGATGAGTTAGCATAGTTTAGAAATAAGGGCCCAATCATGGTGTGAAGCAAACCTGACCATGATAGGCAGACCTGAAGCCACAAATCATATATCTTCTAAAAGGCCTTAAAAACCTGGTTCTTCCATAGAGCATAAAAATGTTGTGCCTTCTTTAAACCCCCCGCACTCCCTTCCGTTGTTCGTGCCTTCTTAACCTCGACCCCCCTCTGCCGCCCTCTCTCCCATTGTCCATGATGCCTTCCCTTTGCAATTTAATAGGTCTCGCATTTAAGCTATTGGCATTATAAATGAATATGCCTTTTATTTATGTTTTGGTTTTAAAACATAACTAAAATGCATTGTCATTTACAATGCCAATAGCTTAAACTTGCATAAATGAGAGACTTATTGCATTGCAAATGCTTGTTTTTGGGAGTTGGAGGTTTCCCCTTTAAATAATAAAGGCTGCATAACAGTTTGTCTAATTCCAGTTTCTAGAAAGGTCGTAACAGGATTCCCGTTGACCATTAAAAGACAATAGTATAAACTTTCCTTTTCTTGCCTCTCATACATAAAACGTATGGATAGTGCTATCTTCATGGGTCCGGGCTTCTGGGGTCAGAATAGTACTATACGCCCCAATCCCCAGAAAATTTAACATTGGGGACCGGGAACAATGGGGTGTAAGCATCCTGGAGTTCTGGACTTTTTGGTTCCGTCCAGAGGTGTCAGGGAACAACACCCAAAGACCCCGGAGTTCCACCTGCCTTGGTGCGCAAATGAACAGAAACACGGGCTTCTCGATGGTGGCGTCAAAGACCAAAGGTTTATTACTGCAGGGACACAGAAGTCACAGAAACTACGCATGGGCAGTAACTAGGAGCCTGTTCGATTTGTACATAGAGGGTTGCTCCTTATATACTAAAAATTGTGCTCTAGGCAAATATTTCACATGTTAGTACATTCCCAAACCTTTGTGTCCTAAACAATAAATATTTGACGTTACACAGGAACTGTCGATAATATCTGATGCCAAACATTACGAAGAGGGGTTCCCACTAGTTCATCACAATCCCTTGTCAATATTGCATTCAAGAGCCGGACCGCCTCATCGTAAATTTCGTTACCTCCCCCTAATAAAGGCCCAGAAGGAAAGGAGCAGAGCCAGGTGCAGAAGATAGGAAAGCGGGATAAGAGATGTTTGTGGGTTGTAAATGGGCAAGGCTACCGGCTTCGGCCGCCTAATCATGATCGGAACATTGGACACGGGAACCAGTTCAGTAGGGCTGGCCTCGGGCAGAGGAGGCAGCCTTTGTCGAGTCATGCAGCTACAGCGTGATCTGGTTTAAGGTGCACGTGTCATGAAAGAGGTGAATCTCCGGCTAAGGCTACGTGTCCTTAATCGAAATGAAATGATCAGAGGTTATTGCATATGTGAGGGCAAGAAACACAAAATGGCTGCCATGATCTAAGATGGATGCCGTGGGTAGATCAGAAATGTGTTCATAACAGGAGTACTCTTGCTCGTATCGTAGCGAAAACACCAGGATATACTAAATGGATCATTTGCGGTTCGCTGATACCAATATTATGTATTTCCGACAACATTGAAAACACGGGTTCAAATCGTCACGGAACCTCAGACCCTCCTTTTGCCCTTACATAGGCAATTACTCAGTCTATGTCAGAGTCTAATTCTATGCTCATCAGGTCAGTGACATGCTGTTGTATCATCATCCTTTCTTGTGCCTTTTCTCCAGACGCAGGTGGTTTTCTAAAACAGGTTGCAGCACAAAGACTACACAAAGCTGGACCACACTGGATAATCAGGCAGCATGAGAATAGGAATACTAAGATGACACCAATGACCATTAGAACCTTCCATCCCCACGCTGAGATCAGAGTCCAAAACCACTCCATGAAGGACCAGTTTCCCTTGTCTACATGAATAGAGTCGGAAATCTTGTGTAGCTTTGAGATCGCCTCATAGACTGTTGGAGCATTATTAGGAATAAAGACACAGCAGCTCGATTGGATCATTCTGCATACCCCACCTCGATCCGCAAGTATAACGTCTAGAACCATACGGTTCTGCAACGTCATGAGTCTATCCGCCTGAAGCTCAGCTGTTAAATTGCTACGGGCACCAGCAGTTTCGGTAATAGTAGATTCAACTACCCGTGTTAGCTGACGTATGTTTCTACTATTGGCCATAGGCCCCCAGAACGGAAGGAATCCTTTGAAGAAGTCTCCAGCTTCCTGACCAGTGGTATCTTCCTTGCTGAAGGCACCTCTCGCTACTCTGGTTCTGTGGTAGTCAGATGAAGCAGTGTATGTTGGAGGCAATAAGCGAGCAATATAACATGAACCTGAAAAGTCGGCAGGCAACCATGTATACGCTCTGTCTCGACAGATGAAGTAGGTACCCCTAGCAGTAAGGAAGGCAGGGGAAGAGTTAGCCGGAAACACATAAGTCTCAACGCACTCACTCCTCCCTAGCTGAGCTCTCGGATTTCTCCCATTACCTTGCAAACAGACCTGACCTCGGTGAGGTACGACCCAGACTGGAGTTGAGCTTTTACGCTTGCTTTCTCCCAAACTAAGGCGATACTCTGAAGAATTCCAACTTAAATATACTCGTAATTCGTCTCTAGGGTATGATGGAGTATTATTGACGTCCTTGATCATGTCAATAATTCCCTGGACTAAGGCTTTGTTGGCAGAGTTATATTTAGTGGAACGTGGTGGACGCGGAGGGTAGGTTTCAAGGGCATAAGCAAAGATGGTTTGAAGGGCCTGAAATGATCCATTGTAGCTGAAAGGCAAAACCAGATAGGGAATGCCTTTATCCATAGTGTGGGGTATCAAGCCACACACCCAGCAGTCTGTAGTGTTAACTACCAGTTGGTGTTGGTGCAAGAGCTGTACAAAAGTGTTATTAATGAATTCTGAGCGTCGGGCTTGCTCATGTTCGGGAAACGAGTGAAAAGAGTGTATAGAAGAAACAGTGGAAGTAACAGGATTAAGGGGAGGTACTGTAGTTACTGGCACATAAATCAAACTTATACCAAAAACAATTCCACCCACCAACGTTATCAAAACAATCAGAAATGTAATGGCACATTGCGTCAAAAAGCATTTGCTATGAAGAATTCTGTAGAGTCTGTTTCTGCGAACATAAATCACATTTTCTCGTTGCAGCGCAGGAAGCTCCATCTTCTACAATCCGCTCGCGACCACTGATGATGTGTACGTAGATGAAAATGCCTCTATCAGCCCTGGGAGTTCCCAGAACTAACAGAAAGATCGACCTTGTGTCAGACCCCCGCAGATTCAACTAGGCACACAGCCACAACCCTACGGCTACCCAGACGGCAAGGCAATTTTAAAAACAATAAAACAATAGCAAACTTCCTGGCTGAAGGCAAAAGTTCAATGTATCAAAATCACAATATGCAGTTGCCTGCTTTATTTGTCCATTTTACGGTTTCGTAAATTATATCTCTTCTTCGCAGGTACGGTCTGATCAGCAAATAGCGTATCACTGGTAGCTGTTGCAGTGTTCAAGTTCGCAGATGGCAGAGTTTCTTCTGATGCTGGAGACAAATGTTCAGAGTTCAAAGGAGTCTTTTCAGGAGGAGAGTCAGATTTCGAAGTGTCAGTAATCAATTCGGCATCGCTGAAAGGGATGAACTTCGGTGTGCTTTCAGATTCGGAGGCACCAATTCCCTTCTTCACCCAGTCGTCGTAAGGAAGTGGCAAAGGGACACGCTTAACATGGGACGCGTGCACCCAGTGCTTGCGACCAGCTACACGAACTGCTGTCCTCGTTGCAAGCAGGACCTGGAAAGGACCGACGTATCGGGGCTGAAGATTCTTCGTCCTCGCGAAGTTCCTGATAACCACGTGTTCTCCGGGTTTCAGCTGATGCCCTGGACTCTCCGGAGGCTTTGGTAAAGCATCGAAAACCTGTTGGTGAATAAGACTCAATTTAGCAGTCAAGTCGTAAAGGTAGTCTGTCAACATAGGATATTCTAAAGAACTGAACTCTTTAGGCCTCGGCACACCCCAAATGTTTGCCGGGCGGCCAAACACTATCTCATACGGGCTAAGCCCTACTCTAGAATGTACAGTTGCTCTCGTTGATAACAAAGCCAAAGGAAGTGCGTCTGGCCAGGCTAAACCTGTGGATGCTTGTATCTTAGCTAATTTCAGTTTGAGGGTGCCATTGTAACCCTCCACTAGACCAGCAGACTGGGGATGGTTCGCACTGTGGAACTTTTGTTTCAGACCTAGACCTGCACACACACTCTGCATAACTTTCCCTATAAACTCACTTCCGTTATCTGACCATACAATCCGTGGCATTCCATACCTAGGGAAATATTCTTTGAGAAGAATTTTGGCTGTTGATAGGGCAGTGTTGTCCTTTAGTGGGTATGCTTCTATCCACCTGGAAAAAGCACAGACTACCACCAGGACATATTTCAAATTATTACAGCGATCCATGTGAATGAAGTCTAACTGAATCACTTCAAAGGGGCAGGAAGGAGGAGCGAAGTGACCAGCAGGAGTTGGAGTTCCCTTGCCAGGATTATGCATCAGGCATACCATACAATTTTTCACCACTCTCTCTGCACATTTACTGATCCCATCATTCTTCCAGACTGGAGCCAACATCTTACAGATTCCTTTAGAACTGATATGCGCTACTCCATGCGCCATCGTCACCACTGCAAGCACATACGCATCAGGCAACATCCAACGCTGCTGTTCTGTCAAATCAATCCAACACCCATTCGGATCCAACTTGCCCGTACTCTCTCTCCATACACGTTTCTCTTCCTCAGTTGCTTCTTTCTGAATCTCTTTCACACTTTCCATTGTATCCTCACACATTCCAGATTCAGCAATCCATCTTGCAGACGTAGCAACATACATTCTACTCATCATGTCTCTAGCTGTCTTCTTAGCGGTCTCATCAGCAAAAGCATTTCCACGACCAACATCATCCGTGATTGCTTTATGAGCACTGCACTTCACAATCGCAACTTCAGTCGGCAAGGTTAGAGATTCCAACAAGTCGTTAACTAGCTGACCATGTTGAATCTTCGTCCCATGGGACGTAATGAAACCTCTTTCTCTCCACAAACGGCCAAAACTATGGGCCACGCCAAATGTGTACTGACTATCTGTAAAGACATTCACTCTCTTTCCCTTAGCTAAAACACACGCTCTGGTTAAAGCTATTAATTCTGCAGCTTGGGCAGAATTCTGATTCACTCTTGCAGTCTCCACAATCGTCTTCAAAGTCGTTACTGCGTAGGCAGCCGTCACATCACCATTCTCCAGTTTAAAACATGACCCATCCACATATAATGTGCCATCTGGATCTGATAATGGAGTATCCTTTAAATCGATACGTCCTTTTGTCTCTTCCTCCGTTTTAAAGCAACAATCATGTGGCTCGGAATCACTCGACTCTTGATTAGCCGGCAACAACGTTGCTGGATTCAATACATTACATCTTTTAATCTGAATATGACTCGCTAGTAATGTCAGCTCGTAACCAGATAGTCTCGCACTAGTAAGGTGTTGTGTCTTCGTTCGATTCATGAGTGTATCCACCGCATGAGGAACCATGACCACTAGCATGTTGTTCATCACCAAACCAGCAGATTGTCGAATGGAAGCCGCAGCTGCCGCTGTAGCTCTCAAACAACTAGGTAACGCTCTAGCTACCGGATCCAATGTTGATGAGAAATACGCACAAGGGCGTTGTTTATCACCAAACTTCTGTGTCAGAACACTCAACGCGCAACCTTCTCTCTCATGAACATAGAGCGTAAATGGCTTACTGTAGTCAGGTGTACCCAATACAGGAGCTGAACACAGTGCTTTTCGTAACTCAGAAAAACTCTCTTGACATTCATCAGACCATGGCACCGGACTCGGAACATTTTTCCCAGTCAAAGCTACCAATGGTTTCGCTAAAAGAGAAAAATTTGGAATCCACTGCCTACAGTAAGAGGTAATACCTAGAAAGGCACGTACTTCTCTCTGTGTGCGTGGAACATTCATTTGCGTAATTGCTTTTATTCTTTCTGGGGTCAACTTCCTTCCCTCCTTTGACAAGAGATGACCTAAGTAGGTCACTTCTTGGCAGCAGTATTGCATTTTAGAAGGTGATACCTTGTGATTCAAATTAGACAAGTGATACAATAACGAAACTGTAGCTGCTTTGCAAGTTTCCTTGTCATCGGCAGCCACTAAAAGATCATCTACATACTGCACTAGAGCAGAACCTGGAGGAAGGACAAAGGAATCTAACTGACTCTTTAATGCTTGACTGTAAATAGATGGGCTCTCACAGTAGCCCTGTGGAGCGCGTTTAAATCTGAAACTGCGACCTCCTAGACAGAAGCCGAAAATATCTCTGCTTTCCTCGGCTATCGGAATGCTGAAAAAGGCATTTTTCAAGTCGATGACTGAAAACCAAGTGGCTGTAGCAGGAATCAACGTTAACAAGGCAGTAATGTCTGGAACCACAGGAAACTGCGGGACCACAATCTTATTGACTTCTCTGAGGTCAATAACAAACCTATATACTGGAGGCTTTGTAGGATCAGTTCGTTTCAAAATTGGTAATACAGGACTATTACAAACATTTCCTCTAGTTTCTTCAACCACACCTTTCTTAATCAAATCTTGCACAATCAATAAAAGTGCACGCTCACCTTCACTAGATATTTTGTATTGCGGAATTCTTGGAAATTTCACATTTGCTTTCAAAGTTACTACATATGGTGGTATTTCTAAAAGGCCTACATCATTAGGACCAGTCGCCCAAAGAGAATCAGGGAGAGAACGCAGCTCTGGTGGGAGTGCATCCATTGACAAGTACATCGGAGAGGTTATTCTTTTACCCAATGTAAGCTGTACCCCTTCTGGAGAACAGTACAATGTCGCATATAGTCGTTTTAACAAGTCTAAACCAAGCAGATTTTCATTACAACCCGTCGTCAAAATCAGGGGTGCTTTTAATTGGCACGGTCCAACAGAAATAGACAAAGGGCCAGATATGGGGTTGTAAACAGGGGCGCCTGAAAAACCTACAGAAACATTTGTTGAGCCAGACAAAGGTGCGCCAGGGAGTTTCGCATGAATGATAGAACTTTTTGCGGCACCAGTATCCAACAGAAACGGTTCGACTACACCTGATGTTGCTACTGCGACATAAGGCCCACTCTGATCCACTGGAACTGATACTACTCCCTCTCTCTGTTCATGGCTGTCCTAGTATCCATTTTGCTGAAATCCCTCATCCGCTTCACAATAGTCTTCAACAAGATATTGTTGAGATCTATTTTGCTGAGTAGACTGTCCATTTCGCTGATCAAAGTGATTGGAAGGACGATCATTCGTTTGTGGAGGCATAGCACCTCGCCCTCGACCTCTAGAATTTTGTACAAAACCACCACGACCTCTCTGAGATGCTGCTGCATTACTTTGCGCCAAAATCGGACATTCATTCTTGTAGTGACCCTCTTTCTTACAATACGCACACTGGTTCCACTGATATTGAGGCCTCGTTGAACTATAATCTGTCCTTTGATACGAATTCTGTTGCGTGTTAGTCTGATTCGTGCGAGGCGGATACGCCTGTTGCAAAAGAACTTTAGTCTTTAATTCTTTCGTTTTCTTTTCTGACTTTTCCTTCTCTTCTTTATCCCTATTTTCATAGTACTGGGCAGTTGCAAGTATTTGCGCAGTTGTAGAGACAGCCCACGCACTCTCTGAATCCTTTAATTTATTGCATAATTCAGGTAACAAATTATGCACGAATTTATCGACAAACAGTCTCTGTCCCCCTTCAGTGCTCATATCTTGACCACTATGATCCACAAAAGTCTCTTCGAACCTCGTGAAAAAGTCGGTGACACTTTCGTCTTTCTTCTGCCTGCATGCAGATAACTTGTCCCAGTTAACACGTAATGCGGGCATCAGAGTCTTCATTAAGTCTATTATCCTACCCGGAAGATTAGCAATTAGGGGCTCAGGTTTTGCGCCACCCGTTTGCTGACCATCCGCTGCAGTGATAGCTGCCCAATCACCACCTAAGGCTACTTGATGATCCTCTCTACGAATTTTAGCCCACACTGGTTGAGGAACTACATTTCCAAATAACATATCAATGTCTGCTAAGTTCATTATACAAGCCTCAACTGTCTGTGTTAATTCCTTGTAATATCCAGCTGGATTCTTACGCGGATCTGGTAAGGCCTGTTTCACTGCTAGTACTTCGGCTCGCTTCCACGGAATGTGTATCCACACTCTCTGGAATTGTGCCGGAGCGGCAGCAATACCATTAATAGCATCAGCTTGCACAGCATCGCGCCAAATCGGAGGAACCTCCCTCATTGGATATTGGAGACTCAGTTTCGTCTTACTCTTCTCTAAATCTCTCGGTGAACGAAGAGATGGATCATTTCTAAAACTTAAGATCAGTTCCATTGCCTCTTCTATATTTTCACCTACTATCATACCAGCAGCAAACTCTTTCTGAACCTTAATTAAGTCTTCTAGATCCGATTCAATATCATCTTCCTCTATCTCCTCACGTAACAACGAGCACATCTCGTCAAAGACGTACCGTTGCGTTGGTTCCTTCCACTGCATAAATGTATCTAATACATCTTTCGTACTATATCTCCTACTCTTCGAAATCCATCTGAGAGCCGTGGAATCTAAAATTCCCCGTTCCTCAGTGCTTGGATGCTGACTACGTCTCTGAACAGAGTCAGAAGTAGGAGTCTTGATTAAAGTTTTATAGAAAGGAGACAGCATATTAGACACAGAATCAGTGATTCTTCGACGAACAGAAAGTGGAGTCAACACACTCGCAGACGTAGAAAACGCAGTAGAGGTAGGAACAGATAGCGGAACAGTAGGAGTATCGAGAAAAATAGTTTGTGGAACAGTAGGTGTAAGCGAGACAGATACAGGTATAGAAGTCGGCAATCCAGGAGGAGGAGCCGTAGGAACAGTCACATTAATCACAGGAGGTACAGGAGCTTGATTCTGAGGGGCAGGAGCAGGAATACCAGGTTGTCCAGCAACCGGCAATTGAACATTCGGTACAAGTGGAGCCGTAGCACCTTGTGCATACGGTGGAGGTGATCGTAACAAATAAGACAACAGAGGATCGTTTTCGGGGTCCTCTAGTATCTTAGCTGTTTTTGATGGCAAGGCAGGATAGCACTTGTCGATCGCTAAATTATGCTCTCTAATGGCCACCTCTATGGCTTTCTCACACTCATTATCTTGCAACTGTTTAGTTGCTTGCTCTAGAGTCAACTCTTCTTTCTCTTTCTGTTCTTTCTTTAACCTCTTCATTTCTCTCTGTTTGGATTCTTTACGCCAGTAACGGAAAGAATCAAACATTGCCGGCCGGGCTTTCTTCCTAAACAATTTCGCTTCTAAATTATCAAGAATTTCGGGCTCAAAACTACCATGCAGTGGCCAACTAAGGACACCGTCTTTCACAGTATAGCGGACCCACACCTCATTATATGAGATAGGACCCACACCATGTTTACAATATAAGTCATATAGGGGAGTCCCAATCGGAGGAACCAGACATGAGTCCTCCAATCGTGAGTCACTGTTGCAACCAAAACAAGACAACATGCAGTTTTTCCGACTTACCATTTTCAGTCCGGAACACAAAGCAAACAAAACACGAAACAGATATGTGCACTTGAACCAAGAACTTTTAGGCCTACCAAAACCAAACTAATGTATCGATACCCAAACTGAACCAAATAGATTATCGTAACCAGAACAACCAATGATAATCTTACGAAACCGAACCAAACTAAGAACCAAAAAGGATTTTAACAACCCTCACGAAGTAACCAGCTAGCAACCACTAAATACTTAACTGAGGCACTGAAGACGTCACCAAGGAGAAACCCGTCACGTTTCGCTGTACTAAGGGCTGCACCTCGGGTCCAAGACAGGGCGACGGTCAAGGCAACGGCCCACTGCAGCCGTCCTGAACGGGAACCCTCGTGGAAGAGAACTTCGGGCCACTTTTGCGATATGCCGGGATCGATGAAGTGGGGCGCCTCCCTCAGGAATCTTCACACGAAGCTTCTCGAACTCTTCAGGCTTTTGGACCGGTACCGAATGACGTCCCCCCACGTTGGGCGCCAATTGGAGTTCTGGACTTTTTGGTTCCGTCCAGAGGTGTCAGGGAACAACACCCAAAGACCCCGGAGTTCCACCTGCCTTGGTGCGCAAATGAACAGAAACACGGGCTTCTCGATGGTGGCGTCAAAGACCAAAGGTTTATTACTGCAGGGACACAGAAGTCACAGAAACTACGCATGGGCAGTAACTAGGAGCCTGTTCGATTTGTACATAGAGGGTTGCTCCTTATATACTAAAAATTGTGCTCTAGGCAAATATTT
Source organism: Lissotriton vulgaris (assembly GCF_964263255.1). Lineage (NCBI taxonomy): Eukaryota > Metazoa > Chordata > Amphibia > Caudata > Salamandridae > Lissotriton > Lissotriton vulgaris. The sequence goes on from NC_141697.1 coordinate 1,024,294,047, forward strand.
CACATGTTAGTACATTCCCAAACCTTTGTGTCCTAAACAATAAATATTTGACGTTACACAGGAACTGTCGATAATATCTGATGCCAAACATTACGAAGAGGGGTTCCCACTAGTTCATCACAATCCCTTGTCAATATTGCATTCAAGAGCCGGACCGCCTCATCGTAAATTTCGTTACCTCCCCCTAATAAAGGCCCAGAAGGAAAGGAGCAGAGCCAGGTGCAGAAGATAGGAAAGCGGGATAAGAGATGTTTGTGGGTTGTAAATGGGCAAGGCTACCGGCTTCGGCCGCCTAATCATGATCGGAACAATGGACACGGGAACCAGTTCAGTAGGGCTGGCCTCGGGCAGAGGAGGCAGCCTTTGTCGAGTCATGCAGCTACAGCGTGATCTGGTTTAAGGTGCACGTGTCATGAAAGAGGTGAATCTCCGGCTAAGGCTACGTGTCCTTAATCGAAATGAAATGATCAGAGGTTATTGCATATGTGAGGGCAAGAAACACAAAATGGCTGCCATGATCTAAGATGGATGCCGTGGGTAGATCAGAAATGTGTTCATAACAGGAGTACTCTTGCTCGTATCGTAGCGAAAACACCAGGATATACTAAATGGATCATTTGCGGTTCGCTGATACCAATATTATGTATTTCCGACAACATTGAAAACACGGGTTCAAATCGTCACGGAACCTCAATCCTACAACTGAATGTAATCTCTCTCCTTTTCTGAGATTACCCTCCACACGACTCACCACCTCTGGACAAGGAGATGCAGGGAGTTCAAAAACTGTTTGAAATATATTACTTTAGTTTGTCTTCTTTCGTAGTCGTTTTTAGTTTCAACCACCTATCCGTTAGATCTTGGACTCTAAAAAAAAAACAAGGCTCAAAGCGTTTCACTAGGCCTCTCTCGGCATAAGGTAATCAGCTACAAAAGCCTCCATTTCCTCATATCCAATTTATGACACCACTTTGTGGAGGGATGGTGGAAATAAGGCTTCGGAGACTTTTCATAACTGCGAATGGTGGCTTGCTTTAATGGCATGGGGGAAAAAACAGACAACGGGTATCAAAAACAAATGTAAGGGAACATTTTCCCAGTGTGCAGGAATCAATGTCTCTTCACTCAATCCTCGCAGGGGTTAGGATGGTGTTGCAACTGGATATTTAACGGGTCCTCCTTTTATTCAGGTCTACTGGGACATTGCCACCAAAGCTCTGAGGGAAAGAAATCACAAATAAAATTCCTCAGTTAAGCACTTTCGTGCATAACTACTGTATCTCTTTCTGGGATGGTGGGTTCTCTCTCTGGCTATCCCTGTAGCCCGTCGCCGCTTTGTGAGCATAATTTATACATAGGAGTAGTATGCCCATACCAGTGTCACCAGCTTACTGTCCTGTAACCCTCTCGATTGATCAGTCGCGACAGGCATGATCGTGAGTGGGGGTGGTGGGGGTGGCGGTGGCGCGGAGGGTTAGTAATACATTTTTAAAAATGTAAACGTACCTTCCCCTCCGGTCCTGTGTCACGTCTCCTCTTTCTGCGCCTCTCAGGAAGCAGGCAGCCTCCCTCTCCTCCCCTAAGCCAATCACAATGCTGCAATGGCTGCAATGTGATTGGCTGGGACTCCGACCCCACAGGAGTCTATGGGGAGGACATTTTCTCTATGTAGGCTGCATGCAGCCTACATAGAGAAAATGCAGAGTGCGCATGACTGGTTTCGTCGCCCCTGGGGCCGACCAAACAGTCAGCATCCAAAACAGTGGGCAAGCCACTCCTCCACTGCCTGGAGCAGGAACGCCTACCCGACCACCCCCAACCCCAACTTCTGCTTTCTTGCAGTGCGAGAAGCAGAAACAAAATGGTATTTTAAATACCATTTTATGTTTCTGCTTCGCGCACTGCGAGAACGCAGTGAGGCGACACTTCTCCGCCCACGTGGAGGAGCCATCCCTGCTATTGATTGACTCTTAGTAGTTAATAGGGCATCAAATCCTCCTTGGGACTTTAATTGTTAGTTAGGAAATTCTAAAGGTGAGGCATGTCAGTGAGAGCGTAGAGAAAATAAACAACAAAAAAAGTAAGAGAACAGGCTCGATCGCTGCCTTCATTCCTCCCTTCTCCTTGTGCTGGGGGTTAACCAACCCACCGGTCAGCCACATCTTTCCTGTGTTGGGCGGGCTGCTTTGCGACTGCTGGCCTCATCCAACAATCTTCCAACCAGCCCTCCTCCTCCTCTTTCGTCTTCTCTGCTTCGACTGGGTCCTTTCCTGCTTCGCCTCTGTGCTTCCCAGGAGTTGCACAGATCAGATCTCCTCTGCCTCACTCATAGGGTCAGTTTGGGCACTCCACTCTTGGGGGCAGATTTCATCTCGCCTTCGGTTCCTCCCAGTGCTGTTCCCTCCTTGCCTCTCCTTCCTTCCTGTGTCTCTTTCAGGCCTCCTCCATCTCTTTAAAGCTCCACCCTCCTCCTGCAAGTAGTAGTCCATTCTTACTTTTGTATTCCTTCTGTCTTTCTCTTGTTTCTCGGTCTGTCTTCTTTCTCTCGTTCGACCCTTCTGTCCGAAATAGGAGAGAACTGAGGTGTAAGGATATTTATGTTGGGATAATAAAGGTTTCTTATATCGCTTCATCCTCAGTGTGGGCACAGTAAATGTACACAATTTCATAGGCAGATAAAAACCATGTGCTCACTTAAGGCACAAGTGGGGCCAAAACAACTGATGAGAGTCTAAACGTCTTATTTGTGTTACATGTCAAGATTAAAAAAATGTTGCAAAAGAACAATGGCAGCTTTACAAATTTGTTATCATTAATGTATTTTTCCTTTATAAGCATAAATTGTAATTTATGAAGTTGTCAATACTGATACTTTTCCTTTGTCCAACCAAACCAGTACATAAATGTTCACTTTTGTGTCACTATTTTGACAAAGTTAAATAAAAATAAAAGACACCAACGAACAATTGAGAGAATACACATTTAGGGTGACAAACACAAAGTGCAAAATCACAGCTCTTGATTAGGCAGACCTCAGTCTGTGTGACTTTGTACTGCACAAATTTCAATTAAATGGTTGCTCAAAAAGGGACTATAGTTTTGAATTTTTTAAGCATTTTCAAGTATACAGAAATCCAATTGTGTTTGTAGATCTGGGACAGGGTTCGGATGTAGAAGGCATCTTCTAGAATAAAGCACCTTTTCTGCACTGCTCAATAAGCTGAAGTGGGCCATGATTAAAGGGACAAGAAGGTAAAAGCATGAGCTCATTGGTCCTTTATAAATCTATGAAGTGAAAATGTGTCCGCAAAAGCACGTCACTTCAAACAAACCTTTTTTTCGAAAACAACCTTTATGTGTTAAACAGGACAAGTACAAGTGTACCTACTATTAAACAATAGAGTATTGTCCAAAGTAATCATACTAATTTATTTTTTTTCGATTTCCAACCGTGCTAGTACACAGAATAAATGTTCAAACTATATTTATATTTTGCTAAAATTACCCTTACAAAGATGACATTTTTTTAAATTAATTTCCAAATATTAATTGAAAGATATGTACAAAGGTTTTCCCCAATATTTGCAGCACAGCATTTCAGAAATTCTGCTGGTTATGTAATTGTCATTTCGGGTTTTCTGTGGAATGATGTAGTTTGGTTAGTCACATTCCATGTCTTGGTCATCCATCTCGGGTTCAGGAGGACAGAGGTCTTCCAAAGCCAGCTCTGAAAGAAAAAAATATGACTGTCTAAAAAAGATATCCACTAAGTTCACAGAGAAATGCAACAAGGACTCAGCATTTAACACACAGTATGTATTACGATGGCTGTTGTTAGAGATTCCTAATTAGTAAATACACTTGGGCTCTGATGGAACAACTCCTTAGAGTGGACATCACTGAATAGGTTAACCCATATTTTCATATTATTAGTTTTCTCATAGGAAGAAAACAATTAACATAGGCATGCCAAAATAAAACTTCAGATACACGTTTCCAGATGCCGATCCTTGCATAACTCGCACCTACCTACCTACCACCAAAGGCAGACCAACACAGACATACTATTCCATATAAAGTTCGTGCTGTTATTGCACCCTCTACATGCCCATGTTGAGAAGCATGCGACTTTCAAGGTCCTCCACTACTATCAAACCTGTTATTCACACAGTTGTTGCTCATTATGTAGGACCTCGTTCTGGAAGGGGAACATTCCCGGGAAGTAAATATCAATAATTGCCAGGTGTATTATTTACCGCTATGCAGTAACTACAGAAATGTAGGGCTGCATACTATAAGCTGTCAACCTGCATGATTTGCCACAAATTATACCGGTTCGTTCGGAGCAACAGCCACGGAGTGCAGAATATACCAGAGTTGGAATAGCAATTTGGGTGAATTGTAAGAAATATTCTTAATTTTGTGGGGGGAGGGGGGGACGAAACTCGCCGACTATCCACCTCCTCGAGGAATAATTAGAAGACTTGTCGCAGTGAACCCTCCAAGTCACTAATTTAACCGGAGCGCAACCCTTTTGTAGCTATGGCACAGAGAAGACAGGCTTAACTTAAGGCAATGTGTTAAGTATTTATGCGGTACCAAAACAGTATTAAGTCAAAAAACAATACAATAAAATCCTAACTGAAAATAAAATAGAGTTAAATTCAATAAACAAAATCACACCAAAATGACAAAAATCCAAAAAGGGAAAGGGAGATCTGATTTTTAAAAAATACTTAAGGGAAAATAGCACCAACAAGCACAAAGCCTCAATGATAGTTTATGGTTGGCACAATGTGCGGTTGACCATGATAGAGAATTGGTTGGTTGCACCTACTAGGCTTGACCAGGTTAAAGATTTTACCTTCTGCGTGCGTCCTTCAAGTCCTAATCCACCAGAGGAATACACTTCTAAACACTTCCCGCCAGTACCTTAGGAGAAGCAAGTACAAATTTGCATGTCCAGTGCAGCCCCCCCCATATAATATACCAGAAGAGGCATTCCTTTCCCCGAGTACGGAAGATCCACATGCTATAATTATACCACTCTTGATGGCAGTGGTCAACTACAGAGATCAATTCAATACCCACATAAGAAAAGACATCTAAATAGATTGGTTCTGCCTCTTCCCTCCTAAATAAAAGAACGTTAGGAGGTCCTTTACTTATTTGCAACACATATGATAACTATACAAGGAAGACAGAACACCCCATGTTGTCTCGCCAGAATTTATGGTTTACATTCTTGGGTCCTGAGGAAGGTGGTTTTGCATTCTTGACACCACCGAAATGTACGTCAACTGTATGTAGAAAACCCCAGCCCACAACAAAAACATCCTTGGATTTAATCTAAAATGTATGTGAGATTAGGCTGGGGTATAAATGTGAGACTGTAGTGTTCATGTGTTCATGTGAGGTATGCAGTAGAGTGTGAATGTACATATGGAGCATTATAAGGAAACATTTGGTGGAATATTTTTTATTGTATGATACATTGTGCTTTTGTCATGTGTGTATATATATGTATATGGTGAGGAAGTTTTTTCCTTGATGGATTAAAAAGCTTAATCAAATCCTAGAAGAGTGCGGTGATTTATTTCAAATTGCTTTGCAAAAGTCTACACGAGTCTTGTCCTTGACTCGGCACCGGCACCAGCTGAATGGTCGCTCCTCCTGCAGCAAGGGACATTTGCTTGAACACACACATATATATATATATATATATATATATATATATATATATATATATATATATATATATATATATTATATAATATATATATATTCAGTCGTAAAGAGTTACCCCCAAAGGACCAGCCACCTCCAGGTAGGTTTTTTCATCGTATTTAAACTTGGAAGCTTACAAACATGTCAGCCAGTTCTTCGCAGGTAAATGCCAGACGCGTTTCGTCTGGCATTATATATACACAAACTTAGTACTAAGATAGTCTGCTCTAGTCTGAGCATGATGGTACTGAGCCTCACGTCGTTATTCTTTTAAGGCCTGCAGTATTACCGCAAAAGACGGCTCTTTAGAAGGAAACTGCTCAATTGTCTCATGCGCCATATCTACTGAAGTTGGCTTAGTCTTATTGCCTAGCTCTTCATTGGGACGTGGCGAGCTTTCTAAGCTGTTCCCATTAGAGTAGTCCACAGAGTGTAAGTTAAGGGTGTCACTTGTTCCGCAATAGTCTAGCTATTTTCATTATTCCTAGCGGTCTCCGCACATTGGCCACAAATCAGGCCGAGGCCAGAACCCGATGGCCGAGAGATCAGTGCCTTGACCTCTCTCTTTGCTTGAACCTATTTACTTAGTGGGCTGCTCTACATACCACCTCCCCTGTGAGCTCCAGAGCTATTGTGCCAGCTCCTTTGTATCTTTCTCCACAGCGCTACATAGTATAGATGCTATTGCATCCACCGTTTGAACTAGAAGATCACCTTCTGAAATTAATTCAGCAGCTTTACCTGCTTCCAGAAGCCGAAGTGCGGGTCTGCCAACTCACATTTTGGCAGCATTAGCTCCATTCCTCGTGTTCAGCACAGTCAAGCCTTCTCTTCGCCCAGTGGAGGGGGGGTGGGGGGGTGTGCAAGCCTGCAGTCCTTGTAGCGCGAGCCGCTTTCACAGAGTTTTACGGTAGCTCCATACCACTCCTTAGCACTAACTCTGGAGAAGGAAAGCACGACGAGCAGAGCGCCGATCCGTAGGAGCTGCAGGGGCCAGACAACCAGCAAACCCGCCAGCAGACCCGCCGCGGCGTCCGCCAATGCCACCAGAGATTGCACCTGGGTCCAAGCATCTAAGTTATAGAGTCCGCCACAACGCGGGGGAGCAGCAGAGTATACCTTCTAGGGCATCACCCGTTTAGGTATGTGGGCGCCTCATAAACTTTGCTTCCGCAGCTTGTGATGATGAAAGCTACTGAGGTAGCCAGCCAGGAGCTTCACAGTGCAGCGAGACGAGGTGGCACTAGTCCGCCATCTTCCTTCCCCAAGTGTTTTGTGTTTTATATGGCCCTAATAAGGACGATCCGACATTATTTGATGATATTTGCTTAGAATTAGTGGGTGAGCAGGAGGCGCTCGTTGTAATAGGAGATTTCAATTGTGTTATCAACTATGGTATGGATTCTACTAGCCTGCCACTTACCCCAAGAATGACGAAGGTGAGGGCTTCCATTTTAGAACTAGGGCGATTGCACTCGCTGCAAGATGTGTCGCGCTCTCTATTTCCAACTTCAGCGGGGTACACGTACTACTCTATGCCACATCGGCAGTACTCTAGGATCGACATGGCTTGGGTTTCAGATACCAACTTGATGGGGTCAGATATGGAGATTTGTCCTAGGATCACATCTGACCGCAACCCCATAAAATTATCTTTTTTGGCCAGCCCTATTCCTAAAATAGCCCGTTCCTTTTCTTTCCCACGCTATTTGGTTACGGACTCTGAATATTTGGCCTTTATTTCTAGGAAAATTTCAGAATATCTTACAGATAATATAGGGTCTGCCTCGCCATGTGTTGTATGGGATGCTTTGAAAGCATTTATTCGGGGAGCCACTCAACAGTTTGTTTGGCAACAAAATAGAGAACGTGAGAAACTAACTAAGGAAGCCTATCAAAGGCTTATTACTTGTGAGTTTCAACATGCCAAGGCTGTCGACTGCGAAAGGCAGATCAAGATTATTTGTATGTCTCTTTTGGAGCACAAGGCCGCGTAAACAGCGTGCTAAAAGAGAAGGTAGCGGATTGTTTTATTAAGCATAAGACACTGCAATATGAGTATAGGAATAGGAACAGGATAGGGAAAGTCTTAGCACATCAGTTCATGGACAGCCGCCTTAAAACTAAGATTAAAGCTATTAAGGGCGAGGGTGGAATTTTATACAAGTGCCCCCAGGAGATCACCGATCAGTTTTCCATCTTCTACCAGCAACTATATTCTCCCGATCCAACACAAGACTTGACTGGCATGCAGAGCCATTTGCAGGCGAGCAATTTTCCGACTTTGACAGAAGAGGATTCTTCTTTATTCGAGCAGGAGATTACAGTGGAGGAAATTATGGAAGCGATCGGGGGGCTTCCGTTAGGGAAGGCGGCTGGCGGCAATGCTATCCCGGCTGAGTTTCATAAGAGGTGTAAAAGCCTTCTGGCTCCGGTGCTTAGAGATGTAATTGCCTAAGTGGGGGTTACTGGTCGAGTCCCAGATTCATGGAATATGGGCAATATAATCTTTTTTCTAAAAAAAATAAAGCTCCAGAGGAACGGGCATCGTATTGCCCAATTTCTTTAATAAACTCAGACGCTAAGGTGTTTTCTAAGATATTGGCCACCCGGTTAGCTCCAATGATGGCCAGCCTGGTTTCTCCTCAGCAGCATGGTTTTATTCATGGGAGAGACACCACTGCCCATGTCAAAACTGACTGCTTTTAATGCTGCGGGGAAGTTAAAAATCAACCTGGGCATGGTCTTATTGGATGCAGAAAAAGCATTTGACCGGGTGGCCTGGGAATATCTCTGGGCAACACTTATTGCATTTGGGGTTAGTGAAACATTTTGAAAGCTGGTTGGAGCTATATATTACAACCATATGGCCAGATTAAGATATTCTAATACTCAAACTACTCCTTTTTTTATTCACTGTGGCACAAGACAGGGCTTTCCCCTTTCCCCCCTTCGTTTTGCTCTCTCTATAGAGCCATTTATTCAGGAATTACTAGTTAATATGATTTGCCCACTGAATATTGGACAGAGCCCCCTGAAACTCACGGCATATGCATACGCTATTTTTTCTGTGGAGCCAAAGAAGGATATAGAGAGCATTAATAGGGAGGCAAAAAGGTTTGGCCTTTTCTCAGGCTACAACTGAATAGTAATAAAACCCAAGCCCTTCTCAATTTTCAGCCGGAATCTCCGGTTTAAGGGACTTGTCCGATTGCTACCTATTTGGGGGTAAGAATTTCACCTAAGACCGAACTTATCCACTCATTAAATTAGGATTCGCTACTAGCTGCTGTTAGTAAGCAACTGAAGCTGTGGCATAATCTCCCATTAAGTATCTGTTATATCCTGATCATCTCTTTCCCTGCTGCTCAGCCTGTGTGTGTGTGTGATGTCATTAGAATGTTCGTGTATGCATGGTTTGAATGTGTGATCAGTTTGAATGAGTAGGGCTGAGCAGCTGGATGCTGCTCCCGGTGGGGCCTTCCTATTTACCAACTTTAACTAATAAACATCTGTTTAAGAACATCTACGACTATTGGATCTACTTACATTACAAAGTACATTTAGCATTGTAACAATGGCGACGATGGAGAAAGAACTACGCGTGCAGGAGCTATTTTTGATACATGGAACTACAAGATGTGAAGAAAAGCTTTTTAAAGAAGACAAGCAACGCCTTTTGATGCCCCACCGGTGTCATGATACATCTGACAGCCTACTGAATACATCTTTTCTAAAGGTATGTTTTGGGCGTTGGACAATGTTTGACTCATATTGCTTTAAATCAACCTGTCTACAAATGGTTATTTTAAATATTTTGTGAGCTGGAGTTTGAGACCTGAAACCTGCTATTACCACCAATTTTGGGATGCTTTGAACTTTGCTTCTGTCATCCGTTAAATATGCTTTCATTGTCGATGAGCAACTTTCTTTCGACGTTTTTACCTTCATAAATATGCTGTGTCAAATTCAAAAACAAGGATTGATGAGGTTACATTGATGTTTCACGTAGTTTAAACCATCTTCACAAACCTGTTCCTATTTTTAAAACGTTAATTCAGTTTGCACTGTGCTGATTCATAAGCCTGCAGTGTGTTTTCAAGGAGACAGTTGTTAAGTGAAAGCTACACTTGACTTTATTTTTGGTATAAAGCCCCTGTGTGAATATCCGTGGATTCCTGCAACTTAAAGAGTTAACTGCCTGGACACCGGCTTGATTTTGTAAAGGGGAAAGGCTTCGTTATTGCACCCGCCCCAGTCATGGGTTTTATCTGTCATCATCTGTTTTTGCTGTGCCCTTTCCGACCCTGCTTGTCTGATGATTACAGATTTATGGGGCAACTGGGCGAAGTGAAGGCATTTGAAGAGCTTTTCACTTCCTTCGTGATATGTTTTTCCTATATGCAGCGTGACATGGAAAATGAATTTGTAAGTCAAGCATTTGGATTACGAACTGTAAAAGATGTATTTTTATCTTGCCTGTCTAACTCGGCAGTTCAACCGTCATCAATCCATTCAAATGTGGCACCAGCGCATGCATCCAGCGTGTTCATCTTGCCTGCAGCCTCACAAGAGTTCAATGTTCTCTCTTTTCCTGTTGTGATGACGTGCCTGCGTCAATGACACTGCGCTGTATCTATGAGTACATTTCAGTGCCTTTAACCACCCGACACGACGTTGGAAAACGTGCTGCCATCTTCAAGATTCTTCAAAAGTGTATTTTCATTTCAGCACGTCATAACCTGCACCTCTTCTGGGCGTGTCTTTTTCTAATTCAGTCCCTCTGTTTAGGTCTGTGGTGGTACAATTCTTTCTGCACGAAGTGATTAAAATAAACAGAGCGCCACATTTGACCTTCATATACTGAAATTAATTACAATTTTTACACGTGGGAAAAATGCAAGGAGTGCATTTCGTTATTTTTCTTCAGCGCAGGTACTGTTTATTTCTTCATGAGTTACAACGTCTAGCATTTTTTCCGGTTGACAACGGTGACTACATTTATTGTTTTAGTTTCTTATTTTGAATTATTTGCTAAACACATGTGTATTTATTTACATGTTTGTGTTCAGAGTGACTAATTTATTTACTTGTACTGCGTGGAACTGTTATGTGCTGAAATATTTTATTCAAGTGCTTCTTTACTGTTATTTTGATGGATTATGCTGTATGTTTTGATGAACCACTTATTTCATAGTGCTCTATTCTAATAGAGGGTGTTCACATTTTTACTGCGAAGAGTCGTGCAGGGACTACATTTATTGCTTTGAACCACTTTAAGTGCTCAAATGTTTTGAGGTGTTCAATTCTAGTGTGTATTTTTCTGAAGATTAATTCTCTAGTTTGGATTTTTAGTATGCATATTTTGCGGAGCCACATAGGTGCTCATTGTTTGAGGTGCTCCATCTGTTTCACATTGAATTATATGAGGTTGCAGAGTCCTCGGTTCTGTTAATCCTCAGTTGTATACATGATTTATTTTGTTGAACCACGTAAGTGCTCTATTCATTTAGAGGTGTTCATTTATACAGAGTGCCGTTGGGAAGTCATATACTCCGTGGATTTTATTTAGTTGGGTTCCCTGTTTATTGCTTTTCGTGACAGTCTGGCCAACTGACATGATTGGTGATATTTTGGGTTTGGTTTGTGATGGGGATTGGTGGTTATGTGATTTTGCATTGGTTTTGTGCGAGAGGATATTATTCCTCTTTTAGTGTTTTATGCAACAATTCTTATGTTATGATATATTGCTATTTCATAATTTTTATTTACAGTCATTCATTTTCTTATGTTGACTGCTTATTTGAAATCTTGACCTTGTCATCGGCAGGGCATACTGTATTTATTTTCTCTTGCTTTCTTTTGTGTTCATTGTTTTAAAAGAGGGAGATGTGTTATATCCTGATCATCTCTTTCCCTGCTGCTCAGCCTGTGTGTGTGTGATGTCATTAGAATGTTCGTGTATGCATGGTTTGAATGTGTGATCAGTTTGAATGAGTAGGGCTGAGCAGCTGGATGCTGCTCCCGGTGGGGCCTTCCTATTTACCAACTTTAACTAATAAACATCTGTTTAAGAACATCTACGACTATTGGATCTACTTACATTACAAAGTACATTTAGCATTATAACAGTATCTTGGGTAGATGCAACGTCATAAAGATGAAGATACTTCCTAAGTTTTTGTATCTATTCAGACAGCTTCATCTGAGTCTATAAAAAAACAAGACATTGCATTAATGAAGCTCCCATATAATCGAGGTGGTTTAGACCTCCCTAATTTCAAACCTTATTTTTGGGCCGCTTTTGTTGGCCGTTAGCGCAGCCTCTTGAATCCAGAGCAAACAGATTTTTGGCACTGGCTGGTTCTTGATCAATGATCCTAATTATTTTAAACGTGTACGGTTTAAGACCATTGGAGACTCTGCATATATTTCGAAGGGCATTAAAACCAGATCCTCTTTATCCCTTCTATATAAACTCCCTCTTTGGGGTAACCTAATGTTGCCCGGAATATTTCAGGATGCTACAGCCCGCCAATGGGCCAGGTACGGGGGGTACTGTCTTGGGCAATTATAGGATTGCAATGGCTTGAAGTCATTTGAGAACCTTCAGTTAATGTTTAATATTCCTCACCGGTTGTTTTTTAAATATATATACAGGTCAGGGTTTTTTTGTTAGAAACTTAGCTGTTTGGTGTGGTTCTGGTTCAGGTATGTGGGAGTGTTTGCATGACTAGAACCGGCGTGCTATCATTAGTAAGGCGTATCAAATTCTTTGCCAGCCTAGAGCAGAGTATTGTGAGAAACTAGCTTCCAGATGGAGCGAGGTCTTAGGGAAAAATATTGCTATAGAAAATGAAATGTGAAGATAGCCTTTGATACTATTGCCCGTTCTGTTCATTAAGCGAATTTATGACTGCAGCAATTTGGCACACTTTGTATACTTAATTATACCCAGGAGAGGATTGTTAGATGGTCTCAAGGGGAGGGGAGGGGGGGGGGGGGGGGAAGACTGGGTGGGGTCCATGGAGGTATGTGATATAATTGCCCGATTTCATACTCACAACAGCTGAAAAGATGCTAGGACACAAGGAAGATTGTGGTCGGTATAGGTCTATAATGGCAATCATGTGGTTGCTGCCCGGCTGGCGGTTGCAAAAGCTTGGATCGCTCCCAAACCCCCCACTCCAGGACAGAAACTCCATGTGCCAATCCAGTGGTAGCAGCCTTGGCTCTGGTGGAATGAACCTTTAACCCTGGCTGCTTCGTAGCCAATGCGTAGCAGGTCTTTATGAAGAGCACGATCCAGGGAGAGATGGTCCTTTTCTAAAAAGGTTTTTACCTTCTTTGGTGTTGCAAACCCCTCAAAGAGCCGATTGTTCTTTGGCACGATTAGTGTAAAAGCTCAGCGCTCTTTTAGGATCTAGACGATGGAGTCTCTCCTCCTCAGAGTGGTGAGGCGGAGCACAGATCGCAGATGAGGAGATGGTTTCCGAGACATGTAATGACTTCACTACTTTGGGAAAGGATAGCCTAGTATGCAGAATGAGTTTGTTTAGCTAGACGGTGATATACAGCGGTTTGACAAAGCGCTTGGAGCTCATTTACCCACTGCGCTGATGTAATAGCAACGAGGAACACAGTCTTGAGGGTGAGAAGTTGTAAAGGACAGCTGTATAAATGTTCAAAGGCCGCACACATCAAATATGTGGGGATCAGGTTAGGATTTCACTGCGGAATAACAGAGAGATGGAGGCACCGTAAAAAGTCAGTAAGGTACCCCATTTCTGCAGATACGCATGTCCATTGCTGATTTTGTTTTTTTTTTTACAGTTGTACAGCAAGACTTCCTATGGACTGTGAAAATGTACCCTTTTCTAATTTTCGAACAGTGGTACCTTATCACCATTAGGGGCAAACTAATGCAGTGCTATCATAATATGACATCCCAATAGAATTGGCACTGGTGAGCCTGCGATATGTCTTGTTAATGTTTGCAAACATGCAGTAGGCACTAAAAAGGTATAAAAATAAGAAAAAGAAGAAATGCAACCGTTAAAGATAGTGTGCATGTAATTAAGAAAAAAAGTTCACAAAAAAAAAAAAAAACACATGAAAGCAAAATTTAAAGTAAAGAACGGTCTACCAAAAAAAGGAAAGCAAAAAAGCACTGCCAATTAAAGTATAGGCCTACCAGCCCTGGCTATGAAGTGGACTACTTTCGAGGTTGATATGTACATATGAACACTTATTGAAGGCAGCGAATGGCTGAAGTGCGCACATCTACTGCTCCATGTGTGGCGGGCGGAAGTGTGTATGTGTATTTTTATTTTGGTGAAAATGAGGGTGGCAAAACAGCTAAAGCGGTCTCTAGGCTAGACCTAAATACAGGATGTGACAACCTGTATCACACCGTTGCCTCATTTCCGTCTCTTTGTAAAAGAGGTTTAATTTTGGTCATTATGCTATTGTGTTACCTTGTTTAAATGGGGCTGTGCTATTACTTACATTAGAAGAATCAGTTCTACAACTGTCTTTTTAGGTCGGGCTTAATAGCATACATGCCACCAGATCTTATGTGGTCAACAGAAAAAGAGCTTTAAGAAACACTACTGAAATAGTCAATTTTATTGTATAAAATTAATAAAAATTATTACAAAATGCATTTGAATCATCGTTAAAAATAGTAAGTAAATATTAACAATTAAATGAACAGTTAAAATGAATAGTCCATACAATTAATTTGAGCTCATATGTTTCAATATGTTACTATAATTCCTTGTTCCGCTTGTTGTAGGAGTGATTGTACATTCTTCATATTTTTAACCCCCCTACATGCCAACATTGGAGATGATCCATCTAACCATCGAATTACAGCTTGCCTGCATGTTCGGATGTTCAGTTTGTTAAAAATGGACTTTAAAAGCTGTGTCCTCAAATCTGTAAGTGCTGGGCAAGCACATAGTAAGTGGGTTAATGTTTCATTTTGATATCCACATAGGCGACAATTAGGGTCAGCGTGACTACCTTTCCAGGATGGTAGCAGGTCCTTAGAAAACTGTAGGCCCAGTCGATGTTTTATGTGTCTTTGTTTTAGTGGCCTACTAAAGTGACTTTCCAGATAAGACTGTGACTTTACCCCGGAATATGAGTTATCACGGTCCACCCTTGTCGTCGTTTTGCGGTAGTTGTTTTGTCTTCCAGATAGGATTCCCATTTGACTGCATTGTTTACAATTTTGTCGAAGCAATTTCTATCTGGCATCAAGTCCCATGTTGCTTCGATTCCTATACCATTCAACGATTGGGACAAGAAATCTCCCCAGCTGTTTGGCACGTGCTGTTTCTGCTGGGTGGTGATTTCTTTCCAACACAGGTTGTCCAGTGAGCCTTCTTCAGACATACGTATTTTATGACCGAGTTTCACAAAAGTTCCCATACTGCGAAACTTCTGATTCAGCAGGCCGAATTCCAAACGAACCTGCGCTGGTGATGCTGATTTTGGAAGGTTTAAAGCTGCCTTATATACCTTTGTTTGTAGGCGGTTTGACAGCCCCGCCTCTTTGCCACACCAGGTGACCAGTGCGTATGACAAGGTGGGTAGGGTTTGCGCTTTTATCACTTTCAGGAGGTGTGTATAGTTTGGGCAGCTTAATTGTTTTTGTAATTGCCGGTATGCATAGATCAGGGACCGTGCTTTTGCCTTTAGGTCTAATTTGTGTTCTTTGCGCCTCGCCCCAATTTCAATCCTAGGAACTTATATGATGTTTCCTCCTTTATAGGGGTACTATTTGCTTACCATTTAAATGTTTGCTTTTTCGGGTCCACAATGCGTATCACTTTGGTTTTGTCTTTATTCAGTTCCAAACATTCGTGTTCCAAGTAAGTTACCAAATTGTTGTTCATCCTTTGCAGGCCAATTGGCGTTTGAATCAGAACAACGTGAACCGCATACTGCAGGAAGGGGATCAGAGTTTTTGACAGGTATGGTGGGTGACCTTCCCCGACCTCCAAGTGACTGACGATGTCTGCCATATAAAGGTTAAATAAGCTTGGGGCCAGTACGCAGCCTTGTTTTAGGCCCTGTTGTGTATTAGTTTCAGCCGTGATGCTGCTTCCGTCTCCCAATTTAACTTGTGCCCAGGTGTTACTATACAAGCTTATAATTGCCTCCAGTAGATTCTTCGGTAGACCCCAGGTTCTTAATTTTTACCATAGTCTGGTTCTATTCACCCTGTCAAAAGCTGCACGCAGGTCTATAAAACAAGCATAGAGTCTTGTAATCCTTTTTTCTGCTTTTTCCTTCAGGAGAGCCAGGGTTATTAAATTTTTTAGTGTACCGGTCCTTGGCAGGAAACCCGTTTGGAACATTGGTATTATTTGTTTGTCTTCCATCCAGTCTTGAAGCTATGACAATAAGCATGACCCATATAGTTTTGCCTCCACATCCATCAGCAATATCAGCCTATAATTCCCCGGCTCATTGTGATCACCTTGTTTAAATATAGGGTGGATTATGCTCCCGTTCCAGTACTTAGGCAGTTTATTCTGGCTGTAAATTGAATTAAAAAGTGGTGTTAGGTATTCTGCCCAGAATTCAGGCGAGTATTTAAAGATAGCGTTTGGGAGCCTGTTTGGACCTGCTGCACCCTCTTTTTTCAGTCGATTTATTATTGCTTTCAGCTGGGCAGTTGTTACTAGGGTATCTGGTGCTATATCTTCTGATTTTATAGCGAGTATATTTACCGATTCCCCTTTATCCTGATTTTCGCAGCCCGCCGGTGGCTTTAAAGTATCTTCCGGTGAACTGTTTCCTTTTCCTACAATGTTTCCCGCATGTTCAGAGTTTCTAGTGCATAATTCGCATTCTGATTTAGTGCCACTTTTGTCTGTCCTCCCTGTCGATAAACATGTTTTTAATGTGCTGGATACACTTTTTTTCCTCAATGTCTTAGGTTATTGCTTTTTGTCAATTTATTAATGATACCCCAAAATGTTCGGGCATTTTTGTGTTTCCCGGCAGTTAATAATTTTGTCCAGATTCCAGTTTGGTATATTGTTTTTGCATTACTCAGCATGTGCTTGCATCTTTTCCGCATAACTTAATTTTGCCTTATCCGTTTTTTTCCCACTTTTTAACGTTGTTACCTGCTTCCGGACTTCACGTGTAATTTTCGTTTTTTCCTCTCGCAAAGTAATGTTATACCAAGGCTTTTCCCCAATATTAATTCTTCTAGCATGCTGTTTTGTGGTTGGGGGGTTTCTAGTAAGGACTTCACATAAATATTCCCATGTTTTTATCGGGTTTTCTTTTTCCTCTGGTGTTAATCTGAGCAATTCTTTTTTTAACTTGTCCATTGTTGGTTTTATGTCTTTCCCACCCCATTTTAGTTTACGAAGATTGAATTTTTGAGTGTACTGAGTGACGGTATTTTGTTTTTCAGTCTTGTTGACCAACATTTTTATTTTGGTGATTAATGGGAGATGATCGCTTTTTGGGCGTTGCCCAACTGAAAACGAGCTCACCATTGATATCAGGTTTTTGCTGATTATTGTGAAATCTATTCTTGACTTCCGATTGCCGCTTACAAAGGTTATAGGTATGCCTCCGTCCCCTTTTTCTTTCTTGTTCAGAAATGAAAGGCCCAGGTCTCCGAGAGCTTGAGTTATTTTGTCATCTTTTGTTAGGTTACGATTGAAATCCCCTGAGATGATCATGGAGTACGATTCGTGAGTGCTTTGCAATGCCTTGATTACGGTTAATAGTGTTATCAACTTTTTCTTTTTTTGTTTTTTTTCCGGATGTATGTAAACATTAAGCACCAATAGGCTGTGAATGCGTGAACTTAAGTCCAGCTTCTCCATAAGTTTTATTGCTTGTATCCATTTTACCCCAGTGTCTACTTCTTCCGCTTGCCATCTGTATTGTTGGGCGATGTACGTTGTTAAGCCTCCTCTCGGGTGTCCGAATTTTGAGAATTTTTCTGCGAGGACATGAAACTATGTAGCCGGGGATGGAAACTTGGCACAGGTTCCAGGTTTCTTGTAATAATATTAGGTCGTGTTGTTCCAAGAATATTGCGGTTTCATGGTCATGCCACATGCTGTTAAAACCATGGACATTCCAGTAGCAGAGGCTGATCGTATGTGTGGTTGAAGCGATGGATTCCTTTCGATTATCAACTGTTCCCTGTAGGTGTAATTTATTATCCTCCTTTAGATATCCGGACTTGCTAGGGACACTTATTGCTCAGAACCTCTGCTACCCAAGACCAGTCGGAGATCTGTTCCTGAAACCCTCCTTGCTCGCTGCATTTACCTGTCTCCTTATGTTTTGTGGTGTTTGTCGCGGAATTACTGAACATGCACTCTTTAGGCATGATTTTTGGGTATTTCCCTCTTCCATTTTCGTTTTTCCTATGTTTTTGCTTTTTAATAGGGGAAATGGATATTTTTTCCGTTGTTGCCGCCTTAGTTCTATACCCCAGGCCTCGAAAGACATACTCATAGCAAGTATTCTATCTACTATGTCTTTAGACGACCAGGTGGTTAGGGACTCTTCTACCTCTGGATTGTATTTTGTGCGTTTAAATTCTACAGACAGGGGATCTTGTGAGTCTATGTCGTCCAGTTCAGGTATTTCTCTAAGCAGACGCATTAGATTACCTCTGTTCAAAAAATCTTGACCCCCGGTTGTCTGGTATTCGGGTATAAATGACAATTTGTCGTTAAATTCTGCCTGTATTTGAGGTCCCAGTTTTGCACTACTGAAATAGAAGCTTTGGCTTCGCCCACCTGTTGATTTCTTAGAGTACAGCATTTGATTCAGCATAAGATTTGAGCTTCCAATAAAAAAAAACAGTGCTTGTGTTGCACTGTTGCCTTGTGGGAAAGCTTATGCTGAGTACAACGGAACAAAGTTGGGTTGGTTATTATGGCAAGCCACTGATCGAACCTACAGGTCCTATCTGATTATCCTGAAAAGTTAAAAAAAAGTCTGTAGGCCTGAAGGTTGTTTGTGAAAAGCATACTTTATGGTTTAACTGTTTTTATTGAGATCAGATAGGAAGGACAGAAACCTCTCCATGTACATTTTAGCTATGAACTTTCGGTAGCAAGATATACAATCAAGTAAAGTACATTATAGTCATGGGTTCAGTGTTCAAGGTACAATCGGTCAAGTGCTCGTACATGGTGTAAAAAGGATGAAAAGAAACAACGCAACATAGAAAAACCCAACCGCCTCTCTCCCCAAATCCCCTCCCTCCTCCCCCCGTCCAGTGCTCCCTTTCTGCCCCTGATACCCCCCGAGCCTCTCCACACAACGGTGCCTCCGCTGCTATGCTCAATTAAACAGTCTGCCTTCTTTGGTTCCGTAAGCCTCAATAATCTCAGATATCGTGGACATGTGATTTCCCTGAATTCAGTGGTCAAGAGTGACTTAAATGGTTGCCATAGATTCTCAAATTTTCCCCTTCCCCCGCCATAGTGAGTGATAATTTCTCCATTCCGAGCACATGCCACAACCGGTGCAGCCAACCGACAAAGGAAGGTGTGGTGGTAGTATGCCAATGTGCGAGTATGTTTTGTACCGCAGAGCCCAGTGCAATAGCCATTTGACTACCTCTGCGGGATCGTAAGGGGTAGGTCAGTGGGTTAGGGAGACCAAATAGGATAAAACCCAGGAAGCGCGGGAGTTCCGTCTCAAAGGTTTGTCTATTTCATACAGCACTTGCACCCAGTAGGTTTGAATCTGTACACAGTCCTACAACAAGTGTACCAGGTTGCCAACCTGGCCACAGCCACGCCAACAGGTCGCCTCTCGACTGCGGTCCATCGCATGTAGCCTTTCTGGGGTATAGTACCAGTATGTCACTACTTTCGTGAACGTCTCCGTAAGCCCCATGTGATATGCAGAGTGTCGGACCCTGTAGTAGATCCCCTCCCATTCTTTGTGGCTAAGGGTCCTACCTAAAACTCTCTCCCACCGCTCCCTGCCTGGGTTGTGCATGTGCGCCTGTGTAGCTTGTAGGATCTTATAGAGATCCTAAATGAGTTTAGCATCAGACGTGCGGGAGATGAGCCATCGCTCGTATGGGAGGAAGCGTCTATCCGTGTTTGTGCGTTCCTGCGGATGCAGTGCCCCACTTGTAGATAGCGTAACCGCTTGGTTTCTGGAAGGCCATACTCCTGTTTGAATTGGGAAAAGGGAACAACCCCCTCAGCTCCATACATGTGATATAAGAAGCAGCAACCCGCAGGCCGCCAATGGGCGAAAGTCGTACTGAGCCCGGGGTCAAGTCGGGATTATCAACTAACGGAGTGAGTAGAGAGGGGAAGGTCGTGAGGCCGTGTGCGATGTTAAAGGCGTCCTACTCTTCTAGGGGAACCCGCGTTATGTACGAAGTGTACAGGTTAGGGGGCCTGTGGGGCTTGCGGAGAAAAGGGATTTCCTGCAGTGGTCGTGCCGCCACCGCCTGGTCTTGAAATAGCCAGTGTTTCTCTGACTCCCATTTGCTCAATTCGACCAGGTATCGCAATTGCGACGCTTGGTAATACTTGTGGCGATCGGAAACTCCCAAACCTCCCATCTCTGGGGCCAGCGTGACTAACATTCTCCGCATTCTAGGCTTCCGTCCGTGCCAGATAAATTAGGCCAGATCGGATTGTGTCTGCCGGATCCACCCAGCGGGCGGTCGTAGTGGGAGGGCACGGAAAAGGTAAAGGATCTGAGGTAAAATAGTCATCTTGACCACCGCGATCCTGCCTAACCAGGAGAGGGAATAATGTCTCCACCGGTTGAGCTCCCCTCGGATTTTCCCGCGGAGTGTGGCATAGTTAGCGGCGACTATAATGGGGAGTGAAGAGGCCACTAGGATCCCCAAATATGGGATTGTGTCCGTTGCCCATTGAATGGGAAATAGACCCTGCAAATAAGATTGTGTGTGGGGAGACAGAGAGAGATCCAAGACTATCTCTTTATCTGCGTTCATTTTGAAACCAGCGGCCCGGGCAAAGGCATCTAGATCTGCCATACACGCCGGCAAGGCCGTCTTTGGGGTATCTAGTGAGATCAGTACGTCATCCGCGTAGAGGCTGATTTTGTGGGTATAACCACCAAATTTGATCCCTGGGATTGCCTGATTTTGTCATAATTTCTGCGCCAGAGGTTCCATGTATAAGGCGAAGAGAAGGGGCGATAACAACTAAACACCAACAAAGTACTCATCATGGGCCCAAACGCCGACGCCTGGAGCGACACCTGGTGGCCCACCGCCCTCGGAAACCCGCCAACCCCAACAGACCACGCACGCAACTTGGGAATTATCCTGGACTCCGAGCTCAAAATGGACCGCCAGATCAACTCTGTCTCATCTTCCTCCTTCCACACCCTCCGACTCCTTCGTAAGACCTTCAAATGGATCCCCCTCGAACACCGAAAGACAGTCCCTCACGCCCTGGTCACCAGCAGACTCGACTACGGCAACGCACTCTACGCCGGAATAAACAAAAACCTCATCCGCAAGCTACAGAACATCCAGAACGCCGCCGCATGGCTGGTCCTTAACCTGCCAAAACATTGCCACATCTCCCAGCACCTGCGCACACTCCACTGGCTCCCCGTCGAGGCGAGAATCACCTTTGAGATGCTCACCCACGCACACAAGGTCCTCCGCGGCACCGGACCAGCATACCTCAACAGCCGACTCAAATTCCACGCACCTCAAAGGACCCTACGATCAGCCCAGCTTTCCTACGCCGTGGTCTCCCGCACCAGAAAGACCAGATCGGGAGGCCGCTCCTTCTCCTTCCTCGTGGCCAAAGCATGGAACGCCCTTCCGCTCCACCTCAGACAGACAACATCGCTCCCAATCTTCGCAAGAAACCTCAAAACCTGGCTCTTCGACAGACTCCCTCCTTGATGGAATGGAACCTGCACCCCCTCAACTCCCCCACCCCTAGCGCCTTGAGACCCTTACGGGTGAGTAGTCGCGCTTTAACAAACTCCTGATTGATGAATGGGCACCCTTGCCTCGTGCCCCTCTCAATGGTAAAACTGGCAGAGCTGTAGCCATTCACCCTGACCACAGCTGTAGGGAACTTGTAGCAATTAAAAATAAAGGTACTTAATTTCTCCCTGATCCCCACTCTCTCCAGGACCTGCTCTAGATAGGGCCAGTGGACGCGATCGAAAGCCTTTTCGGCATCTATCGCCAACATCATACATTCCCCAGGCAGCCGGGTGGCTTTCTCTATAAGGTGGAGAATCCGTTTAGTGTTATCTGTTGTCTGCCGTTCGGGAATAAAACCTGCCTGATCCGGATCTATAAGTCCGGGCAGCTGAGGGGCTAGTCGGGCCGCCAGGATCCCAGTGTACAGTTTAAAGTCCACATTCAATAGGGATATCGGGAGGTAAGCCCCACATTTAGTCTTATCCTTCCCGGGTTTCGGGATGACTGCAACAGAAGCCCCTAAAAGGTCAACGCGTTATCGCTCCTTGTTCCGCAAATGTATGAAACAGTCGGGTAAGGATCGGGGCGAGTACTGCGCAAAACTTCTTATAGAAGATAGCGGAAAAGCCGTCCGGCCCTTGTGCTTTCCCCAATTTAAGTCGGGAAATAGCAGTGATGACCTCTTCTGTGTGAATATTTCTCTCTAGATATTCCGCCTTAGCGTCTGTCAAAGAGGGTAGAGTAACCGAGTCCAAAAAGGAGGCGCCCTCTGAACTGTCCAACTGACTGCCAGTATAAAGAGTGGCATAAAAGGCGCAGAAGGCCTCCGCTATCTCAGCGTCCTCCGAGACGCAAGTCCCATCAGGCCCGACACTCTCCTTAACCCTTTGTTGCTGACGTGCCTCCCGTAACCTGTTGGCCAGCAGGCGGCCACACCTATCTCCCCCAGTATAGTAGGCATGTCGCAGTCTCAGGGCCGCAAACTCTGCGCGGTCTTGATCAAGTGCAGTCAGTTGATGTCGCATGGCCTTAAGTTGTCGCCACACTCTCGGGGCTCCCGTCTTCTGGTGCATATGTTCTAACTCATGGACGCGTTGTGTGAGTTCATCGCGTTTGCGCTGGCGCTCCCCATTATCAGCCGTTGAAAGGGCAATAAACTCCCCCCTAAACACCGCCTTCAGGGCAGCCCACTGGGTCGCAGGGGTCGTTTCTGGGTTGGCGTTATGAGAGAGGTAGTCTCTAATGGTGCCCTGTAGGTGTTTCACAACGTCAGCCCTGTGTAATAGCGTGTCCTTAAGACGCCAAACTCTGGAGGTGCGTGATGCGGGTGTGAGGGAATGAGTGGCGAGAACTGGAGCGGGATCTGAGAGCGATGCAACCCCTATCTCAGTTGTGGACGTGAGCGTGCATACTGGGTCCGAAGCTAGTAAATGGTCAAGTCTAGAGTAGGTTTTGTGTGCATTAGAATAATAGGAATATTACTTATCTTGGGGATGGAACCTGCACCAAAGGTAGTGTAGGTCTAAGTTGCGCAATCGCCCGAGTCCGTCTGCAGAAAGTGCGCCTGCTTGGTGGGTGCGTTGACTGGATCTGTCCAGGAGATTATCAAATACCAGGTTTAGGTCACCCCCTAAGATAATATGACGGTCTGGCGTGGCTGTGGCCTCAGTAAGGGTAGACTGTAAGAACTTTTCTTGACCTTTATTCGGGGCATAGAGGGAACCAATGGTAAACGTGAGGCTGCCCAAGGCGAAACGGTATGTCAGAAGCCTCCCTTTAAGTTCGGCACTTCTATGCATTACCTCCCCCTTGAACCGCTGTGCCACCATAATTGCCACCCCCGCCGTCTTGGTAGAGCAAGAGGAGAAGAACTGAGTGGGGAACTTATGGGAGCGCAGTCTATAGCAATCGCGCCCCAGCAAGAGGGTCTCCTGGAGTAAGCATATGTCAGCTTGTGTGTTTTCTAAGCAGGACAAAACCGCTTGTCGCTTTACTGGGTTATGGAGACCCCCTCACATTGAGGGTCAAGATCTTAAGGGTGGTGGGAGGCATAACCGGTAAGCAGCCAGGTCAGGCTAGGGCTGGAAGATGTGTGGGTAGTGTCATTGGTGCAAGCAAATTTGTAGTGTGAAGAGGTCGCTCGCGCATGTGGGGTCATGTTAGCCGTGTGCTGAACTCTAACATGGAGCACTGGACACCCTCCCCCTAACAATCCCCACCTCCCCTGTCTCAGAAAACCCCCCCACCCCACCCCACCCTCAACAAGAAACTCAAAGTTCAAAAGTCCATAGTCCATCACCTTCATAGGTAATCGGGAACGTATTATCACGGGGTAATGCGATCAAAGCCGAACACTCCCTCCTCCCACCGACGACCTGGCAAGAAGAACAAACAGCCAAGAACCGCAAGGGATGATAACATGAAGGTCAGCTGGGGTGAGGCGAGGTCAGTTCTGAGGCGACTGCTTCCACTGCTGCTCGCTGGCCATCCTTGATCTCGGCCGCAGGAGGTTTCTTGACACGACATCTTCTACCTTGCTGGCGCCACTGGGATCCTGAGGCTTCAGCTCCCCCAGAGCGGCCCGACGGCTTCTCCTCCGCTGATGGATCTATCTCTAGCAGGCGACATGCTTCCTTTAATGAGCGGAGCTGATAGAGCTTGTTGGCGAGCTTGAACACTATGCGGAATGGGTGACCCCAGCTGTAGGGGATGTTGTGCTGTTGGAGGTATGTTATGACAGGCTTGAAGGTCCGACGCTTCTGCAGCGTGAATGCTGACAAGTCCTGAAATAAGACCGGTGATCGATTTCTGAAGGACAGGGGGTGTAGCTGTCGAGCTTTCTGAAGAATGTCCTCTTTTGTGCGGTAGGCCTGCACACATACTAAGATATCCGGTGGGGGGGGGGGGGCCAGGGGCGACTGGGCCCGCGAGGGTCCCACCCTATGTACTCTATCCAGTCTAAGTTCTGACTCTAGAGGACGTCCCAAGATGTGATTGAAAAATTCTCGGGTGAATCCAAACAGGTCCTTGTTATCTTCGGCCAGGGTCACCCACCGGATCCGCACATTATGGCGAAGAGAACGATTCTCAAAGTCCTCCATGTGAGTTTGCAAGTCTACCTGCTGATCATGGAGCCGCAGAATCTCCTGCTGTAGTGCCTCGATTTGAGGTGTGGTGCCGCAGGCCAGGGCGGCTGACGCTGGAATCTGGGGATCCTGGTTCGATCCCCGGCGCCAGATTAGCCCAGCACCATGTGACTCTGGGCAATAGCTTGCTTAATCTTCTCGACGGCCCCCAGCGCCTAGAGACCCGTACGGGTGATTGTTCACGCTTCACAAATGTGGATTATTATTATTATTATTATTATTGTTATTCACCCACGCCCTTGTGTCCGGTAGGCTTCCCGACTCCTGGCGAGGTAGTATCCTAAACCTAATCTACAAGTCGGGCACACACTCAGACCCAACCAACTACAGGCTTATAGCATTAATCGATGTGGTGGCAAAAATGTATGCTTCAAACCTGTTGATAGACCTAAAAGATTGGGTTCGCCAGTCAAACCTTATTCCTACCACTCAAACTGGATTCAGGGCAGGGATGGGCACCCTCACAAACATCTCTGC
Organism: Lissotriton vulgaris; assembly: GCF_964263255.1. NCBI lineage: Eukaryota > Metazoa > Chordata > Amphibia > Caudata > Salamandridae > Lissotriton > Lissotriton vulgaris. The sequence continues at coordinate 1,024,319,349 of NC_141697.1, forward strand.
AGTCACGCTCTTAGCTAATAAAGCCATATCAAATTCAAACACCTTTTACGCTTGCTTCATAGACCTCAAAGCTGCGTTCGATAAGATATCGAGAGCCAAATTATGGGCTAAGATGCAAAGCTGGGGGGTCAGGGGACTGGACCAAAATGAAGGGTCGTGACGAAACAGGGCATTTGGCAATCCATTAGGTCCTGGTGCTCCCGCCGTTTTCAACTTGTTGATGGTTTTAAAGACTTGCTCTTGTGATATCTGCGGGGAGAGCTCAGATGTGTTTAGACTTGGGGTGTCATTAACTGGTCCATCATTTAAATCCCCTGTTAGTATTTCTTGAGTTGGAATGCCTGGGGATGGAATTTCATTACATAAATGTTCGATGTGGGCTCTCCAGGTGTTCTCCATTACATCCGAGTTGTGATGTCGGTTCCTTCCACTTATTAGTTGGTTGATGGTTTCCCAAAGAGTTTTGAATCTCTTTGTTTGCTAGTATGGAGGAGTTATGCCCAGGTTTGTTCTTTGTACATTTTCTTGGCTCCCCTGATGTTCCGTTTTAAGTCTTTTTTTTGTTCTGGATATCAGTAACAGAATTTCCTGGGAAGATTCTGGATTCCCGTTTAACTGTCTTATATATTTATTCAAACACTGCTTTTGTTTCCGCAAGTTGTTGGTGAACCAAGGTGCTCCAGGTTGCCGTCCGGTTTTATGGCCTTTAGTCAGGGTTGGGAATATGTTGTGTAATTCATGAATGAAAGACTCCCAGGACCTTGGGCACAATGCTTCTGATATGACGTTCTTTGAGAGGCTAATGCATTTGCACATGATATCGTCGATACGTTCACATTTCCAGGATAGCCATTTAAAATTGTAACTTTGGGTTAATTGGGACATCGTGTTATTTTTAACTGGAGTTGCTGTGTTTCTATGCAGCATGAAGGTTTGTGGTAGGTGATCGCTTTCCGCTCTGTCAATTATTTGAAAATTTGTGATCTGTGAAATCAGCTCCTTTTCCGCGAATGTGTAATCTATTGTGGATCTTGATTTTTTAGTTACCCTGGTGAAGGCCGCCGGGTAATCGATCTGGCCTTGTCCATTAAGCTTGTACATTGAGAGTTCCTCTAGACGGGCCGAGCATCTCTTGCCATGTCGATCGCTTCGATTTGGGGATGATAAATTGCCCACTGTACTTTCTTTGGTGTTGTGCAGTAGGTTCACATTAAAATCTCCTGATAGTATTATGTTAGCATCTGTGAAAGCGAGTTGGAGTGTTTTTAAAGTAGATGTTAATTTCTCAATTCTTGACCTCTTTTGATTGGTGGCAGGATGTATGTGGATGTTCAATATTAACAAGCTATTGTTGGACGGGAACTGATATTTTGTACATTGCATCCAGGACGATTCAAGATCTATTGCTGAGGCCTGCCATGGAATGTCAGTAGAAATTTTGGGGCAGTTCTTTAGTTTTAAATTTTTCTCATTTTAGGTCCTGTTTAATGTATTTCCTTCTTTATTATTAGTGTTATTTTCTCAGACTATCCCGCAGCTCTCCAGATAGTGCTACAGGGCCACTTGCTCTCTGCTCATTTCACCTACAAAGCAGAGCATCCCACGGGGCCACTGCTTCTAAAAGGGTGGCCATCTTGAAATGGTATTGTTCATGGAGTTTCAGTTTTAAAATTCAAAGAAGCCTGCCATATTGCAGCACCCATTTTGGGTTGATACAAAAATGATACACTATGCTCCATGCCATTATCATTCTGCAGCGCTTCCTGAGAGGCCCTCTTGGAATGGTATTAGGCGTAGTGTATCACTGTTTTAGTGCTCCAAAATGACGAACACTTGGCTTCTAATGGTGGCAGCCCATTTTGTAAATTAAAATAATACACTGTACACTAACACTGCAGCAGCTGCCTGCTGCTACGTTTAATTTGATTTTTATTTTAAGCATATGCTCACATTTAAGCGGTGGTATGCTTTCATTTTTCAATTTTCTTTTTTCTAATAATTCTTTTTATTGACACAAAACATAAAAAGAAACGATAGAGCATCTGGTGACAATCTTGACTTTCACATTCCACAGATAGACCTGTTAATACATCATATTAATCAATCGGATATGGTTTAGGGATCACTGAGGCTCCAACACCAGTATCTCTTCTCTGACCTCTGGAGGTTCGCAAATATCCCTTCTGAATCCATTCCATGCCCCCAAACCTTCCCCCACTTCCTGGGGCAGCCCCTGGCAATATATAGAGACCTTTCCCTGAACATGCACCAGTTCAGATCTTTCATCCATTTCCCAATTTCAGGCACCTGACTAGCACCCCACAACTGAGCAATATTACCTTTAGCGATCATACATGCCAGTGTCACCAACACCTTACCAGACTTATTCAGGTCCGTGGGTTCCCAGACATTCAGGACACATCTACGGGTCTCCAACTCCAACTCTACCCATGACCTCCCGGATCTTCTTGTGAATTTGACCCCAATAGTCTTGTATTTTGGGGCAGTGCCATAGTATATGCATAAATGTTCCAACCTCCCCGCATCCTCTCCGACATTCCTCACTACTAGTCAGACTCATCCGTACCAACCGAGGCCCCGAAGTGTAGGATCGGTGTAGGATCTTTAACTGGACCAACCTAAGTCTCATGGGGACTGCTACTACTTATGGGGAGGAAACCGCTTCCTTCCAGTCCTCATCATCTAACACTAGGCCGTCTGCACCCCACTGCTCTCTAGGAACCGCTAATGGACCTCCCATATCATTTATTCGTTTTTTATATTTTTTTCTATTTTTATTCATTAATTTATCTTGCATGTATTTGTTCAGTTTGTGAGTGTGTGTTTTACCGTTGATGAGAAAGTGTATGAATGTAAGAACGAGTCGACAGGTGGATGAATTGATGCACACGAGCGAGGATGAGTGACAGAGGACATGTACGGAAACTCACAAGGTGCATAAACCCATAAGGGAAAGTGATAAGCCACACCTACTGGATTTGTAAATGCTTTATTAGCCACCCTTGCTGACCTATCCTTAAAACACCCACATTTTACCATCTTAGGTGATTTCAACCTACATGTGGATGATTCTTCCTGTCCTAAAGTGAGGTCCCTAGTAGAAACGCTAGCTGGACTAAACTTGGACCTGAGAGTTCATAGCTCCACCCACACAGCAGGCCACACCTCAGATCTGATTTTTACGAACCTGCCAGCTCTTTCTACTCTGCCACCTAGTCCCCTGGCCTGGTCTGACCACTCACTCATCCCTTTTACTATAACTATCCTCCCTCTACTTACCACAAATAGTGTAATACCAAATTTGGGAAGAAAATGGTACCAAGTCACTTGTGACGCACTTGAACCAGCCCTCTCGAATAAAGATTGGCATCCGTCAGAGGATTTAGACGCTGATGTGGAAAAATTCAATACCACTCTCATTACAGCGATAGATGCGATCGCCCCCTTAATGCCCCTCTCTTCGGCCAGATTGAAACCCTCTGCCCCTTGGTTCTCCCCAGACCTACGTACAGAAAGAAGTAAATGTAAAAAACTTGCGCGCCTTTGGCGTCACACCAATGATCCTCTCGCTAAGAATACTTATAGAACTGCGTTAAAAAGTTTCATAAATTAAAACAAGCCACTATGAAAGAATACTTTGCCAACAAAATTAACTCTGCAGATAATTCGGCCAAAACCCTCTTTCAAATTGTGAAGAACTTCACAAAACCATTAGCCCGTACCAGTCTTTCCAAGCCGAGTCAAGAACTTAGTGATGGGCTCTCGCACTTCTTTCATCACAAAATTGTCGATATTTTCTCCTCCTTCACACCGATGAGGGAGCATGGCGAGGTCATATCAGTCCAACCCCCTCTATCGGCTAGTGCAACTTTCGAGGCGTTCAAACCTATCGTAAGGGATTATGCCCTACACATAATGCAAAAATGTACATCTGGCTCTCCCCTAGACCCAGTTCTGGCTCAAGTATTCACGATGCTGACGCCCCTCATCACTGCCCCCCTAATTTCTATCTGGAATACCTCCCTCTCCTCTGGCCATTTCCCGGTGGAATGGAAACAGGCAACGTTGATACCCATATTAAAGAAAGTGGATGCTGATCCGGCAGTATTTAGCAATTACCGACCCATCTCACTCCTCCCCAAACCTGCTAAAATTTTGGAAAAAGTAGTACAGGAACAGTTGGCGGACTACCTGGAATCTAACACTCTCTTGCATGATACTCAATCCGGATTTAGATCCGGATATAGCACAGAGACGGCCCTCCTAGAAGTAACAGAGACCATAAGAGAGAGCGTGGACAGAGACGAGGTGGCCATGCTGGTGCTCCTCGATCTGTCAGCGGCCTTCGACACCGTGTCTCACTCCATACTACTGGACAGGCTCCATGACATGGGGATACAGGGCACACCACTGGCATGGATAAAATCATTCCTGTCTGGAAGAACGCAACAGGTGTGGTGTCGACCCTACTTCTCAAAAGATAAGAAGCCCCTTGGTTGCGGAGTCCCTCAGGGGTCGGTCCTCAGCCCTCTCTTTTTCAACGTTTACATGTCGCAGTTGGCGAGGGTTGTTGAGGCCTGGGGAGTCAGAGTGGTCTCTTACGCTGATGATACTCAGCTGATTTTTTCATTTAGAGACCACTCTGACAAAGGGCTCGCAAATTTTAAATCTTGCCTCACCAACATTGTTTCATGGATGACATCTAACACACTAAAAGTGAACACCGACAAAACCGAGGTGCAATTTTTTTTATCTAAAACCCCCATTGCTATCTTCCATACGGTGGCCGCCTGAGTTGAACCCACCTCCCATCCCTACCAATTCTGCCCGGAACCTTGGGTTTTATATTGACAATGAATTGTCATGCAAAATACAAATCCAAAAGGTCACCTCTGCTTGTTTTGGCAAATTAAAAATGATTAAAAAAATCTCTCCCCATCTATCCAGGGACACGTTGAGGTCAGTTGTACACACCCTCATCACCTCACATCTGGACTACGCTAATAGTCTCTATGTAGGGGCTCCTACATATCTACGTCATTGACTACAGATCGTCCAGAACGCGGCGGCAAGACTGATTTGCCACGTCCCCTACCGCCACTCCATTTCCCCATACTTAAAGAACTTGCATTGGCTTCAGATATTTCATCGCATCCAGTTTAAAGCCCTGGTCCTGGCCTTTAGAGCACTTAATGGGAATGGACCAGGCTATCTCAGAAACAGACTGAAGCAGGTCCAATCAGTTTGTTCCTTCAGATCTATATCGATTGCGTTTCTTGCACCCACCCCGTTTCCATCGCTCCAGAAGAGGAGGTAGAGCTTTTGCGGTGGTTACTGCTAAGCTATGGAACTCCCTGCCGCTTAACCTCAGACGAACTGAATCGGAGCCCCAATTTAGGTCCAAATTGAAAACCTATCTGCTCTCCAGTTACTAGCCGCCTCGGTCACTACCGTTACTGTCCGCAGCGCAGGGACACCCCCGGTGGGGGTAGCCGTGCGCTTAACAAATTTCATAATAATAATAATAATAATTTGTCACTGATTTGGATTCCAAGCCATGCCACTTTATGAGTAGATGAAAAGAATTCAGGGCAGGCACCTTCTAATGCCTCCATTCCTACCCTCCCTCAGCAGAAGGGGCAGCTCTGAGCTTCAGCAAGAAGTGCAAGTCTTTATTTTGCAGACCTGTTGGCCTCTGCATATCCACCCTCTAGTTCAGGAGTCGCCAACCTTTTCTGTAGTGAGAGCAACTTCTGGTTACCGAAAAGCAACATGAGCTACCGTCTAATATATGTGTGTGTTAGATAACGGTACATAAAGTCCACATATCATAAAACACTGCCTCTAGATTATCCCAGTCTCGCTCTAGTGAATATACAGTATTTAGTCCTAATAAGGTATAGCAAATGTTCTTGTGGGGTCCCAAGGATCAGTTTTGTACCATGTTTATGAATCACACTCAGAGGTGTGGCTCTACTTTAGACTTTTGTACTCATTACTGTGCAATACAGAAGCATACACTGCACATTTTGCGAATTGGGGCACAAAGCACCATAAGCAAAAATACAGTCTGTGAGGCCCATACAGACTTCATAGCCATCTACATGTAAACATATCTCTGCAGTGGCCTTCACACTTTACAACAGTCGGACAATAAAATTAACATATGGAGAGATTGATTTAAGAAGTTGGGCAATCATTAAACAAACGGAGAAGGAACAGAAGAAAAACCAAAATAGAGCAATGGTACATGGAAGAGAAAGAAAGGAGAGGTAAAAAAAGAAAAGGAAGTAAGGGAGAAAAAGGAAAAGTGAGGAAGAAAAAGGAGGAGTGTAAGAACGCAAGAGACAAAGAAAGAAACTAAGAAGAGGAGGAGAGAAATGCATGGAAGCAGGAAAGAAAGGAATAGACAAAGCCATTGAAAGAGAAAAGGATACAAAAGAGAAAAGCAGTAGGAAAGGGGAGTGGATGTGAGAGAAAGGAAGGAAAAGAGAGAGAAAGGTAGGGTGAAGGACAGCATGATGGAGGGAAGAAAGAAACAAGATGAGAAAAAAGAACAAGGGAAAATGAGAGAAAAAAGATATACGAGAAGGCAAATAACAGAGAAAGAACAAGAACAAAAAAAGGAAAAAAGAAAAGCAACAGAAGCTAAACAAAAAGAACCAATAAAAGAGAAAAGCAAAAAAGGAGTAAAGAAAGAAACAGGAAGTAAAAAAGAGAGGAATACAGAAAGTGGCAGAAAGAGTTAAGACAAACAAGAAAAGAACATTTCAGTAAGAAAAAGTGAAGGACCGAGGAAAGGAGAGCTAGTCGTACACAGGTCGAGAAGGAAAGGTAGAAAAGTAGAGCAAGAAAGAAAAAACAAAGTGAAAGAGAAAAATCAGGAAAGGAGGGTATGGCGAGACGGCTGGAGGAAATATAAGAGGGAGAAAAAAAGAGACCAGGGAGAGAAGTAGAAGAAAGGAGAATAGGAAAGAAAAAAACCAACAAGAACAGAGTGCAAGAACTCAGAAGTAAAAAGGAGACAATAAAACTGAAAGATCGAGTGAAGAGGAGTAAAAAAAAAAAAGAAAGTAGCAAGCAAAGGAAACAAAAAAGCAGCAACAAAAAAAATGAAAGAAAAAAAAAAAAAAATTTCAAGAGTGTGGCCTACATGGTCAGCTTCCCAGACCGCACCGAAAGCAAGTGGCGCACTGTTTTTTACAGTACTACCATACCATTTTAGCAGTTGCATATGGTCAAACCAGTTGACAGTCAATGATCATGTGCGAACTAATCAGAAATAGCATAAGAGCTACTGGTAGCTCGCAATCGACCTGGTGGAGACCCCTGCAGTAAACTATGCTATTCTCAGACGGTGTTAGTATTCGCTCTCCCACCCTACATTAGTTTAATCCTTTTGGTCCTCTAACTCCCCAGTCTTGTGCTCTCCTCCTCTTTTGGACTCTCTCATCTGATGGGATGTTACCCACCGTGCAGTCTCTAAATTCACAAGCTCCCCCAACCTGCACCTTTAAATTCTGATATCTCTTCTTTACTCCTACTCGGTCCCTAGTGTATCCTCTCCTCCGCTATTCTCTTCAAACTTGTGCTCTTCCCCATCAAATACGCAGGCACACCTTGCACCTTATTCCATCATTTACCCTACCTAAAGATGCTCTGCTCTCAGGAGTCATCTCTACCAAAGAGATGCCATTTCACTCTTTACATTATGTGCTTTCTTTCTTTCCATCCCTTTAATGTATTGTGGATGGTGCAGTGCTGGAGGGTGAGCAAGGAGACTCCTTCCGAGTTCTCTTGCCAAGTTTCACAATCTATAGCTCACCAGTGTTGCTCCCGGGGCCTCCAAACTCTCGGAGCCTGAACGGGAACGCATGAAGAGCAGCAGATTGCACTGCGGCTGAACTGAGTGGCCCTGGAAGCCAATCAGAAGAGATCCAAGTCCTGTGCCATCTCTCTGGGAATAACAGTGGCACCTCCACGAAGATTGATGAGAGAAGGTCAGCTGCCTGTGGCAAACCTCCATTGACCGTGCAGAGAGCTTGAGACCTGATGGCCTGGATGAAACCATCCCAGACCACTGGACAAGAGGGCAAGGCGGGGACAGGACTAGAGGAATTCTCCAAGTGCAGGGGCAACGTTTCGGGCCCAAGGTGACCTCTCATGAAATAGCCAGCAGCATATGGTGAGCTGGGATCTCAGCCTATGGAGACATTGAGATCGCCCCAGCAGCCTAACAGCGGCCATATTTACTGTTTATGTTATAGAAAGATCAATTCTGCTAGCAGAGATGGATGACAGGAGACATGCATGGACAAAACAATACATTCATGAGGTGGCCACTCTAACAAAGTTAAAGATGCAATGGGTGTGGAATCTGGTGCGTAAGCGGACCTTCGCCAGGTGAAATGATGCTCTTGCGTTCTAACTAAAAGGAGCCAGCTGAAAGATCAGCCAGTATACAGACACAGAGAAAATCGTAAAAGGTAAATTGAAAGGTTTGACAGTAAGGGACTGAGTGGGAACAGGAGATTGCAAAAAGAAGAATACAAGTTGAAGAACAGTCTCAAGAGACCTTCAATGCTGTGAAATGGCATATCCGGTTTCCTATTACATGTGATCGAAGCGATTTCCCCACTCGAAATACAGACGGAGAAAAGCGTAAAAGGTAAATTAAAAGTTTTGACAGTCAGGGATTGAGTGGGAACAGGATACTGCGAAAAGAAGAATACATGTTGAAGAACAGTCTCAAGAGACCTTCAATGCTGTGAAATGGCATATCCTGTTTTCACTCAAATGTGATCGAAGTGATTTCCCCACTCAAAATCATATTTGAGTGCCTCGACAAGTGGTATACACTCGAGTGATGGGTGTAGCGGTGATACCCAGGCAGCAGCATTAAAGAACAATTTCTGCATTGTCTTCCTTGAGCGCATAAAAGATACCTCGAAACTGGTAAGGTGACAACACTGCAGGTACAGGAAAGGGGATGATCACTCTTTAAATGACTGAATGGAGGGATAGACTGTTGAAAGCTGCTGTAAACAAGGCCGCCATTTGCGTTTTGTTAACAGAATGGGGAGTTGGATAGGGTTGAGATGTTTTTGAGAAATTGCAGGTGGTCAAATGTGTTTGTCGATAAAACTACATATTTTTATAGTGTGCTGCTGTATTATATAGCCGCATTTTGAGCTTTAAATGAGCAAGTATGGACGTGTGACTGCGCATTTATCGTTTAGTAAAAGTCCAAAAGTACAAAATACAACTTATATTTTTCATGGCACACAAATTAAAAATGCTCACGAGTAAAAGACGCCTGAGTAACCCCCCCCATTGGCCCCCACTGCAGGAGTTGTGCCTCTGCTCCATAGGAGATCACAAACAGAAAAGCTGGCCCATATGGGATTAGATCACGAGTCTTCAACATTGCCCAAATTTTTTTTCACCCCCCCTTTGTAAAGTGTTTTCACTTTGCCACATTGGCATTAGAATCGTGGCTTTGTAAAAACGCGGGTTTTCTTCGCTGCGTTTGAGCGTCGTTCACACTTGATTAAATAATGAACAGATTTTTATTTTATGAAGATTACAAGAAAGCGAGCTCGGGCCCCTGTGTATTCAGCGAGGAGGCGGTTTCATTAGTTTCTAAATGTTAATAGATTGTTACCGATGCGTAAGCAGTGTCTCTTTTTCCGAACTCTGCTCTCGTTTGCATGCAGCGATTGCTGTAGGGGTGGATTTGACGCCTGGCCCGGACTGGCAGGCGGGCTGCAGTTTGTTTCCCTTCCTCTCCAAGCTTTCATATTCAGTTAATGTAACATCAGCACCTGTAGCTTCTGCCGTCCCAGGCGCTCTGTTGCATTTTACACCCGCTCAGAGTTCCTGTTGCACACCCTGGGTTTTAATTTGTTTTCAGACAGGGGTGGTGGGTGCATCTGATTCTATTAGCAATGCTCTGACTGCTTTCCTGATGCTCAGGCGCTGGGGTTTGATTCTGCGCCAAGACCAGGGGGCGTCCTAGGGTATGGCGCTTTTTGGTCACTGTTTGACATCTTCCGAGGTGATAAAACTAACAGTGCGGTAACTTATAAGAGTTTTTGTAATACACTTTTCTTACGGGAAAAATATAGCCAGCTGAATCGTGGAGCCGACGTTGGGGGTGGTGCTGTGTAACCCTAGCTCTACACGGGGACAGGAGATGTGCAAGCGTACCGAGTGTACTGACGCCGTGCGCGTGCACATCGCCTGTCCAGGCACACACATGGTTTGTCTCCCTTCGCAAACCAAAGCAACAACAATAGTCCCAAGCGACGCAGCTGCGCTGCATTCGCTAGGCGAGACCTAAAAAGGGCATAGTGATGCCAGTGGAAGAACAGGCTCCTTCCTTTCCTCAACCTTAGCCCTGGGACGTTGGCCAAGAAAAAGGGGGTTACTGGTGGTGAAATAGTGAGGCAGCAAAAAGGAATCACAGCTTCTATGGGTTATCTAGTGCGACTGAGGAGGCTGGGAAGAAGTATAATTTCTTGCAGGTGGACACGGCCATAAAGCTTTTGGAAAAACTTGCCATATGACTCTGGTGGACTGAGATGAATGGTTATCTTAATCGATGGGAGGAGTAGGACAATCAAACAAGGAGCCCTCTGTTGGAAGATTGGATACAAGGGTTGGAGATAGGAGACAAACAGTTTACCTCTGGGCCTAGGAGGTGGATTATTTTTATGGCTCTACTTCTTCAAGTTGTTATTCGCCCTTAAAGCCCTACACAGACAGTTGAAGACATATTTGAATGATTTCCACAGGCGCCATTTTTTTATTAGCATCGAACTCAAGCTGGGACTTTGCTATGCTATAATGGTGTAATGTACATACCATGCTTATGATGATTGGAATTTACTCTGTTCTGTGACACTAATAGATTTAAACCTAAGGAACTGTGGATTCTGGATATTTAGATCACTCTCAAGAATCAATATCCTTAAGGCAGAGGTCTTCAAACTGGGGGGCGGGCCCCCCTAGGGGGGCCTTAAGTGATCCCAGGGGGGGGGGGGCCCAGGCTCTGGCCAGAAGAAACATTATGCTTTGTTTTCAGCCTAAAAAAGTGAGCAGCAGTAAGCACGTCTGTAATGGGCCATCATTAACATCCTTTGTCATTTAAATCCCGGCTGGGAGAAGGTGTCAAAAGGGAAGGGACTTCACATTTTCTCCAAGACCCATACTACTATTTCGAATAACCACACTGTGGATCCTTTGCACATTAGCAAGGCCTGCCTCACCGGAATAGTATATTTGGAAATCCTGTATTTGTTTGCATTTTTAAAACAGTGACAGAACTTAGCTGCAATGTTTAAATAGGTCTAGACATATTTAAAAATTGCCATTTAAATAGAATAATTGTGAAATATTTTGAGGGGGGCCCGGCGAATTGTTTTTCTACACTGGGGGGGCGTGGAATTTAAAAGTTTGAAGAACACTGCCTTAAGGGGTGAACAACTTAACTGCATTCCCTTTTCCCTAGCCATAATGTGAATTCTTATCTTCAGTCCGTGAAGGGACGACTACTCCCCTAACTGTTTTACACACCATTGCTTCATGAAGTGAAGCTGCAATCCTCCACCCTCAGTCCAAAGTACGAAGTCTAGCCATTCACACAGGGTATGATCTAGGGTTTATGTTGTTACACTACACCTTACTCTAGAAGTACCCACACACCCTTTGCTTGGAGAAATTGTGGTCCACCAGCCCTAGCTCGCAACTCAGCTCCTTGTTGTGATATCTACATACTCTAGCTCTTCTCACCATCTGTCCGATCCATGAAGTTACGACAACTCACACTAGCTGTAGCTTCCTGCCCCTGAACCAGAAGTGAAGCCCAAGCCCTCTTAATTGCGATCCCAGGCTCCAAACCATGGCTGAAAGTAATAAAAGTTGTAGGTAACCCTACTTGAATCCATAATATATACCAAACTGCAGATACTTGTTCAGACAGCTGTTGTTAGGCAATGTGTTATGCAGACACATTATATTCAGTAAACAAAAATTACCTTCGCTCTCCTTTAAGTCAGGTAATTTCCGGAAGATAGCTCGAATACCAGGCACTGCTTGGTCATACTGATGAAGAACCTCCATGCAATGTTCATTAAAAGTTTTATCTTTTTGAGAGAGGCTATGCAGCAACAACAGAGTGTCGCGTAAAAACTGAACTGCTTTTTTCTGAAATCCACAAAGCCTTTTTTCAGGTCTTCTCACTTTCAGCCACTGTCGATGTAGCATTATGACAAGTGCCTTTACAACCTGCACCAAAAGAAAACAAATTAATTAAAATTCCAATATTAGAAGCAAGATATGTTTTTGTCAAGTTCCAGGGGAATTAAATCAATGGAAGCCTAATTTTACCCTTCAAATGAACAGTATGGACCACAGAAGCTTCAGGTAACATGATATGATGTTGCCAAAAGATCTACTCTTCTGGAGATTTTTGATGAAATCTAAATACATTTGCTGAATATAAATGCAGACCCTTCACCATGCAGAGTTTATGTTAATGTCTCCCATCCACATAATTCTTAGTTAAGACTCAATCACACATTAATATCAAAATACATTTCCCGATTTATCATTACCTTCCTACAGACAAAAGACTGTATACGGATAAATTTCCCTCTAGATCACCAAACACAATTCTCCAAAACATGAGGGTTGAATACAGACACCCCATCACATACATTGTACAATAATCTGATTTCTGAAGACATGAATCATTATTTTCAAGAACCCTCATAATGGACAGATATCTGCCATAAAATGTGTCTTCAAAGCATAATGCATATTCTACTGCAACTACCCTTAACTTAAAAGCGAACAGAGAAATGTATTGTGAAAGAAATATGCCTAAGACTTAAGAACGTTAAAGCATACATAAAAAAAAAAAATTAAATTATTTAAATATGAAGCCCCAAAGGTGAGCATTATATCAGATTACAGTAAGATTCTGATGAAGAATATAAGCATTCAAGCCACAAGGTTTAAGCTAAATATTACATTTTATTAAATGTGGGCAAGAAAAATACTAGCTATTAACAGTAAAGATAATAACCTTTCAGGCTTAGTGCCCAGCATAAATTATGCAAAAAAGGAAGAAGGGACCTCTGGCTAGTTCCCAAGTTTAGGGAAAGAACAGTTCCTTTATATGGAGCACGCCTACAACACCAGCAACACTCTGAATCTGCTCACCTTAAAGGTCTGTTTTTCTAGGAGCGTTTGTAAGCATAGAATTAGCACAGTGCCATCAACGCCGAGCTAGAAATAACTAGAGAGTACAAACAGAGGCCAAACTCCCATTACATGCTTTTGAAAGTTTACAAACAAAACCATTCATATAGACTTTGGAGTGATATTTCAAGACTATTGTCAAGCAGTTTACACAGATGCCACTGCCTCAAAGGATAATATCAAATGGTCTCCTGAAAAAATGTCACCTGGCCACATTTAGAAAATGTTTTTCCATGGAATACTTACGAATTTCTACTTTTTACTAACATCCTACCACAGTTTTAAGGACAATTGTTCAGCATGTCCACGCGGGTTTACATTTGCTATCTTCGTTTCTAAGCTCCACTCTATTTGTGCTTCCTTTATTCATAGAGTGTTATTTGTTGGCATGTTCCCATGGGCTAATGGTCTCATGAAGCTTTGTCTCTACAGCACCGCTTTATCCCACATTACTAATACTGGTTCGTTATTTTTATTTATTTACCGTTTTTTCCTTTTATTCACCTTTTTTTGAGCACATTCTTCCGCCTCTTCACATTATGCATATAATTCCATATAAATAATTTTGTGTACACTATGAGTTATCGCAGATCAGCGATAGACTTGTGTTTTTGTAATTTTTTTTACAGATTCCCCCTGACGAAGTGCATTCACGAAATGCATAGGGGATAGTGCTCACTTCTGTGAATCTTTGAAATTGCTTGGACTATGAACTATTGATGTATATATTCAATATGATCAAGGACATTTTATCATATGCTGGAATATGATGATTTCACATGATAACCATGAGAATTAAAAAGATATCATAACGATCTACAAACTTTTCAGTTTAATATTTTTTTACAAACTATCTACGCGCAAGGGCGCCATTGGAGTGCACAAGGTTTGACCTAACACGGTGTAAGGCTCCCCAGTTGATTCTTGTTTCGCACCTCATGGACTAGGAGGTGATCACCTTGAGCACCCAAAGTTTGCGAATAATGTGTTTACCTCATTCTTGGAATTTTTGATTAAAAGAGAGTGCAGCGGTATCAATAACTGTTCACATTTAGAAAATCCCAGGGAAACACAAGACAACCTAAATACAGCACTTAAAAATTCCTATGAAGTAAAGCACTTTTTAGTGGAATATCTTCCTGCCAAAACACCTATGGCATTGAAATATACAAAATGGTGGCAAAAAAATCATCCAAGAGTGGTTAAGGGTTTTCAGGAAATTTGATTCACAAGGCAGGATCACAGAGTCATTCATGAAGGCAAATATTATGGTCATTCTTAAGCATGACAATTAGAAAGATAGAATATAAAAAATACAAATCTATAATCAATCAGGACTGTAAACTACTGGCAAAAATTCTTCCAAATGAATACTGAAATTCACTCAACAAATCACTGATTCAGGACTAGCTAGAATCCTCAAAGACAGATTAACAAGTGATTATACTGAAAAATTCTCTCAAACTAACAGCCAATAGCTCAAATGACACAGTTAGTCTTCGTCCCCAAAAACGATATCCAAAGGGATTTCTAGTTGTTTGCACTCCTGCTCCTTGAAGCCTAATTCCCGAACATTACTATAAAGCCTAATTCCCGAACATTACTATAAAGGTAAATGTCACTTTCACTCTCATAAAGACTGGATTAATCTAATGACCTTATAACTTGTACCCAACAAAGTACCTCATGGACCATGGCAACTGCAATTATCTCCTCTCAATTTCCTCCTGGATTTGTAACTACTACCATTTTGAATTATCTGGTATATATTCTTACTGTAAGGTAATTATGTGCTATAATCAGTGCACTATCCTAGTCATAGATTGTTAAAACTAAATGTTCCTTTGCTATCACCTATTTCTTTGTTCTCAACAGTTTCCACTATGTATACCTTTAAGTTCATATTTTCCTTGCACTGTCATATATGTATTGCTTTAAAAAACACAGAGACTAGATTTATTGATTGCATTTGTAACAAAACATGAATAAAACAAATAAAAATAACAGAAGTACTCCAAACAATCACTGGCAAAGTCAATAGGTGTTACTTTGGCCCCTATTGGCTCTGCCAATGAGTTGTAGCCATGCAGCCCAACTTCACTGATGCGGTGCAGCTTGGCTGAAAAAAAAAATACAAAAAACTTTGACGCAGGTAGCCACGTCCTTTTGTAGGCATGCATGCCATGCCTGTGCGCACCCACAAAATGATGCTAATGCTTCTGTTGTATTGTATTAACTGATCTGAGATGGATAGGAAATGGTGCAATAGACCACCAAGGAGACGCAGGGACAGCTGGAAAACACAGATTTCTTTTTGGTTACACACTCTGCAAAAGTGTGTAACTAAAGAAAAAAGCAACACGAAAAAATCCACATAAAACTTGTAGTCTAAGGACACAGTAATTCATATGTGCTCAAGGGGAGGGACAAACTTGCAACGAGGAAATAAAACCCACAGAAGCCATCAACTAAAAAGCAAACAAATGAATGACAATGAGGCAAACCAATTGTGATAAATAGGCAGGATGTAAGCTAACACTATGTCTCACATCAGTAAATGTGCCGTCATAGGCGTGACCTAAAAAGGAGGTATAAGCAAAGGCATCACACTATGTAACGGATATCTACTTATGCGACCCCAATCTTGATCCACTGTATACAAGGTGCATCCCACGAGTCTTCTGTGAAAGATGTGTCTGCTTATTAAAAAAAAATATGCACAGCATCAGATATCGCCCCTTTCCATGTGAAATGCCTTTGTTTTACTCTGGATTCTACTATTAATTGTCGATCTTACGTCAGTAAACCAGCGTCTGAATTTTCTTTGTACTTGCACCACTTACAAATTACTCTTTTTATGTCGAGGAATGATGATAGAAATGTTCTAAAAGTGGTCTGTAAATATATGGGACCAGGAAATTTTATCTTATCCTTATTTGTAGCTATATTGACTTCCCATGAACTGTTGCTGTACTGTTAAACCAAGATGCACTACATTCAATGCACTTAACTTGGCTTGGCCAAACATTTGGTGCTAAACTAAAGAATTACTATGGGCCTCAAGGTGCCCAACACTGGAACACTACTTGCAATTAAAATGATTATGTCCCATAACGTGCGCTAGTACCAAAAAGGTGTCCTGGCGCTGTTGCTGCTTTCAATGTTTAAATATTTATCAATACAGATGGGTTTTATATAATTCCCTGAAAGTTTTAAGCTCATTAGTGGTTCTTAACTCATTAGGAAGTGTATTCCACAGTCTTGTTGCAGCATATGAGAATACACAACTTCCTTGTCTGGCCCTGCAAATTGTGGGGCGTTTCATAAGGCAGGCAAGGGAAAAATGCAAGTTCCTACCTTGTGTATGGACCTCATTAAAATACTTTGCAAACTTATGAAGGGCCACGCACACCGAATTGTAAATTATCCAAGTTATTGTCAAATGAAAACCCCAGATTCCATACAGTATTTGATGGAACTGGGTAACATTCCATGAAGGCTGGCCCCTAGAAGATACTACTATACACCAAAGGCCAACGGCAAGCCCGTCTGCGCCCGACCGCCGCCAGAATCCCTGCATCTACCACAGGCCATTTCTGGAGTTATACCCGTGAACAACTTATGAATTTGTCCCCAGAATGTCCATTAGCACCGTGGGCCTTTCAAGAGCCTGCTTTTGGGTGCACATTTTGTGCTTTTAAGGCGGTCCTTGAGGATCAACCTGCTTGCTCATCCAGTTTCACTGAATTTAAATTTCGCAGCCTTAACTGTCGTTCGTTGGTAAGTCACTATGCAGAGGTATTTGCTCTATTAATGGACGAGTGTCCTGGCGCTCTCTTCCTAACCGAAACATGGCTCACACAGAACACTGTGGCAGGACCAGGGTTAGCCCTCCCGGATGGCTACTCTCTTTACAATATCAATAGAGAAGGGGGAAGAGGGGAGGCATCGCAGTGATAGCCAAAGTGGCTTTCGCCGTCAGCCTGTCCAGGGAAACGATAGTAGATTGTGAGAGCACATTGTTTAAAATAAAACTTAACAGCAATCTGACAATGTCGGGCCTTCTAATTTACAGGCCTCCTGGGCCCTCTGGAAAATTCTGTGAGGACCTAGTAACAAAAATTGGACAGCTGGCCTGTAAAGCGGCCAATTTCACTATTTTGGGGGATCTGAATCTGCATCTCGAGCTGGATGGAAAGGCTGAGATTGAGAATTTTCTCGCAGATCTAGAGGCTTTTCGGTTTCCACAACTGGTTACAGGAGGTACCCATGTAGCTGGACACTTGCTTGATCCCATCTTTTCCAATCTTGGCAGTTTGAAAGTTGCCTCTCCCGTTGCACTCACATGGACTGACCACTCAGTAATTCCATTCTCCCTACTGTGGCAGGGTAGGATTGATGTGACTCGCCCAGTTACAATGATGAAAAGACCCTGGCATAAGCTAGACCAGGAGCAGCTTGCTACCTGGTTAACGGAAAAGGTCCCAAGCTTCTGTCAGATGTTGAGGGGGCACTTGTGAGCTTCCACAATTGGTTAACAGCGGGGCTGGACAGTTGTATTCCTGCCAAGCGAGGTGGAAAGGGACGTGGGTTGTCCAACCCTTGGTTCACTGACCCTCTAATTCAGGCTAAGAAGGGATGTAAACAACTTGAACGTGCATGGCGCCGTTCTTTTGAGCCTTCTGCCAAAGCAGTGTATCGCAAGGCAGTCAAGGACTACCACAAACTCATCCGTAAAACAATGGGCAGACTTTGTAGCCAATAAAATCATGACGAGTGCTAACCCTACGAAGACCATCTTCTCCTTGCTTAAAAACATGAAGAGTGCAGGGCTGACCAATCTTTCCCCCGTCATGTCGAATCATCGCTGTGAAGACCTGGCACTTCAATTTATGAAGAAAGTAGAACGAATTTACCAGAGTTTCTCCACGGGGAGTATACCCACTGAGAGCGTTGAGGTGACAGAGTATGATTAGAGGGTGGAAAATTGTATGTCGGCCTTTCCTCTGTTGTCGCTGCAGGATTTTGGGGCCCTGAGTGCTAAAATTAAATCGACTCGCCAGCAGACCCAATGTCTTCAGCACATTTTCACCAGCTTCTTCCTCTCTTTTCCCCGGTGGCAGTAGAATTAGTCAACCTGCCTCTGAAGTCTGCCTCAGTCCCTAGGGAATGAAAGCATGCAAAGGTGATCCCACTCTTAAAAAAGCCATCGCTCGATCTAGACGATCCAGGTAACTTTCGCCCTATATCTTAGTTACCCTTCATGGCGAAAGTGATGGAGGCACATGTAAATTCAGTTCTATCTAAATACATGGACACTCATAACATCTTTGACCCCTCCCAGCATGGGTTTCGCCCCCGCCACAGCACCGAATCAGCTCTCCTTGCCGTCACGGAATATATCCGTAACCGACTGGATGCAGGAGACTCTGCAGCCTTGGTCCTATTGGATCTAAGTGCCGCCTTTGATACGGTGTCACATACGAAACTTCTTGAACAACTCTGGGTGATTTTTGACTGAACTATCATTTCAAGTCTCAGTCCCCCTTTCACTCTCAGGTCCATCCTTTAGCTTGTGGGGTGCCACAGGGTTCCATCTTGAGCCCACTTCTTTTCAATCTCTATGTTGGACCTTTGGCAGAGGTGGCCAGAGGTAGGGGGCTATTCTTGGTGTCGTACGCTGACGACACCCAGTTGGTGATTGCTTTTTCCAAAAACTGCTGTGCAAACCTGGAAAGTTTCAAGACAGATCTGTCGGCTATACCAGACTGGATGAAGGCTAACTGTCTTCAATTGAACGCCAGCAAATCGGAGATTCTTCTCTATGGGAAAGATCAAGAGCAGTGATCGGAGCAGTGGTGGCCTGACCATCTTAAACCTGCTCCGTTATCAAAGAAGATGGTAAAGAACTTAGGCGTTAGGTTTGACACAGGCCTAACCTTCGAGAAACAGACAAGAGCTGTTGCTGCAGTTTGTTTTGGACTTCTGAGAGGCCTAAGACCGTTGCTTGGTCTTTTTCCATCTGAAGTGCACCAAACCATCTTGCAAGCATCCATATTGGCGAGGCTTGATTACGGAAATGCCTTATATCTGGGCGCAAATAGAGCAAGTATTAAGCGCCTCCAGAGATTCCAGAATGCGGCAGCACGTATGTTAATAGCACTGCCGAGATCGCAGTCGGTGGCTCATGTGCTAGTAAAGCTGCACTGGCTGCCCATCGAAGCCCGTGTTCACTTTAAGGTGTTGTGCATTGCACATAAAATCTTGATGCACCAAGCCCCTATCGGACTTTCGGGCTTATTGAAGCCCTAGGTGCCTGGGCGTGCCTTGAGATCTACCAATTGCGGGTTGGTCTGTGTCCCCCGAGTAAGGAAAGCAAGGGCGGGGGCCGCTCGTTTGGCTTTTTGGCGGCCAAACTCTGGAACTCCCTCCCTGTGAACATCAGAGCCATATCTAATTTGCTGATGTTTCGGAAGTCCATAAAGACATGGCTGTTCCCTGCAATTTAACAACAAGGACGCTGCTGTACTCCCCCTGCTCCCTTTAGGTTTCTGGCTGCGCTGGGACGCCTCTTCGCTGAGGCAGCCATGCGCATTATAAATCCTGTATAAATAAATACAGAAGTGAGACCTCTCTTTATGAAGACTTCAGTTCTGTCACAGTTATATTTCAGATAATTATCGCTCACTTACCTTGCCACCAAGATCATACAGCTGTTAAAGGTGGCCTGTGAGAATGAGGCATTTAGAGCCAATCTGAAAATAATCAGTGCACCATCAGCACAAGTCATAACTTCCAGACCACAAAATCTAACAAGGTGAACCAATGGGGCTACATTCATGGTTAACAAGAAGCTTAACGAGGACCCTGTGGGACACATTTTTAAATACTTGTGCACCCCATGTTTAGCACACCTTCTTTGCTGCACAACTCAAATCAATTTGCAATACACCATCAGTGTCTGGACACCACCCTCTGCCCCCTTGCCTCTCCAAGTTGCATAAGGTTTTACTGTTTTAGAAGGTTTCATATTTGGAACTGACAAATGCTCTGGAAACATTGCGAAAATTATACAAATGGTTTGTTGACGCATGTCAAAGATGTAACTCATAAGGAGCTGCTTGATAATATTCAAGAGAGAATTCGAAATCAATAAAAAAGCATGTAAGAAAATGAATGCCATTAGTTTTTCATCCATAATTTTTCTGCTACTTTTGACACAAGTGGCAGTAAAGAGATTGGTCTAAAGTTACTCTTAATGGATGGATCAACTGATCTTTTTTGAACAGTAGTCTTACAATTGCTTTTTCCAATCCATTGGCACTACAGCAGATGTAATGGAGCAGTTACTAATATCTGACAGTCTAGGAGCTACTGCTTCCACAGCAAGACGTAATAATATTATTTCCGGCCTAGTTGTAAAGATTTCTACTGTAGTTGCTACCTTACTTACGCCATCCTCCTCAACTGACCTAAACTGAGTAAACAACTCTACTTCCTTATCTGCTTCCGTAAGTGAATTCCGCCCACCACTTTCTGACATTTCCCCACCATATGCCCTGCTCAGTCTCATTCAGAACCCTGGCTGATTGAATTGGCGCATTACTTTGTCGATAAGATAACATCTATCCAAGCCTCCCTTGCCGCTTACTCCAAACATACTAAGGTTGATCTACCAGGTGCCCTCTCCTCCTCAAATCCTGTCTCGGCTCCCACTCTCTGGGAATTCCCCCCGCTGAGTCTTGCTTCCTCATTAGACCACCTAACTGGGCTGAAGTCGGGCTCACCTCTTGATCCCTGCCCAGTTCCATGTCTCAACAAAATAGCCCCAGCCCTAAATGGTCTCATCAATTCCATCCTCAACTCCTCACTGTCTTCTGGTGTAGTCCCTCGGCTTGGAAGTGTGCTCTCATTCTTCCACTTCTAAAAAAACCAGCCCTTGATCCCAGCGTCCATGCCAACTACAGGCCAATCTCTCTCCTCCCCGCTCTGGCGAAAGTGGCAGAAAGACATGTGCACAGATCAATCTCTGATTTCATCGAGGAGAACCATCTGTTGCACAACACTCAATCGGGTTTTCGTGCTAATTATAGCACAGAGACCGCGTTACTTGAAGTCACTATCGCTATTAGAGAGGTGTTGGATGCTGGAGGAAAGGCCATGTTGGATTTGTCGGCGGCGTTCGGCACCGTTCCCCATGAGACCCTCCTAACACGACTCTGGGAATGTGGTCTTCGGGGGACGGTGTGGAACTGGCTTAAATCCTTCCTAGCCGGCCGTCGACAAACGATCTGGGCGCCCCCACACTCCGCCGTTATGGCATCTCTGGAAGTAGGGGTCCCTCAGGGGTCTATTCTTAGCCCCCTGCTCTTTAACATCTTTCTGGCCCCCCTTGCAGAGGTGGCGGAGTCCTTCGGCGCTCAGATCGTGTCCTACGCTGACGACACCCAGCTCTTGTTCACATATGACAAGAATGAGGTGTTTAACGGGACTCGCATCAGAAGCTGTTTAGAGGCTGTATTTGGTTGGTTCAGAGGGCACGGCTTAAAATGCAACTCCTACAAGTCGGAGCTGCTTTTCTTTGGCTGCGCCACTGAACCAAATTGGAAAAGCTGGTGGCCGCAAGACTTGTTTCCACCTGCAAATGCTAGTGTCAAAGCTAAAAATTTAGGAATCATCGTCGATAATGACTTAGCTTTTGGGCCCCAAGTATCTTGCCTCTCGGGGAAATGTTTTGGCATCCTTCGGATGCTCAGAAAATTTCTCCCCTTGATTTCAATCAACCATAGAAGGGTCATTGTTCAAGCACTTGTTGGGTCTAGACTAGACTACGCTAATGCCCTTTACCTAGGTCTCCCCAAATACCTTGTGAGGAGACTTCAAGTAGTCCAAAATTCAGCTGCCCGGGCTATCTACGGGCTCCCCAGATGCGCTAGTACCTCGGACCTGCTAAAAGAACTGCACTGGCTTCCTATAGCCAAGAGAGTCCTTTTTAAAAGTCTGACGTTGACTTTCAAAGCCCTTCATGACATTGGCCCTAGTTACATCAGGAAACGTCTTGTTTTTTATAAGCCTAACAGAGCCCTACGGTCCGCCTCTTTGTCCAAAATGGTAGTTCCGACCATCAAACGCGCCAGACAAGGCGGCCGCTCTTTCCACCACTTGGCTCCTCGTGCCTGGAACGAGCTTCCCCTTTCTCTTAGACAGACCTCCAGCCTTAAGTCTTTCAGAAAGGCTTTAAAAACCTGGCTCTTCACCAGATAGAGCCCCCGCCTTTCCTTACGGTTTCAGTTATGTTGCCACCCCCGAAGGATTTCTTCGCCAAAGCGCCGGGACACTCCTTTTGGAGTAGCTGTTGCGCTATAGAAGAACGTGTTAACATAACATAACAAACGGGGACCACATTTTTCTGCCTCTTGCCTTTGAAAAGATGTACTAAAAAAACACGTGATTTTGTCAGCGAATAGCTAGCTAAGGAATTAAATTATTCTAAATTAGGAGCAAATAAAGTGGCTCCGCTGGTAGGGATGAATAATGAATTTACAAATTTGAAAATCTCTCAGTGGTTATTCGATGTAATACATCTATTAGTATGAAGGGTACCCTTAGCTTCCTTAATCAACTTTTTATATTCCTTCAGAGCATTAAAAAACTGTGCTGTTTTTAACAGTCCGATTCCTTCAGGCAATTTCTTCCTAAGGCATCACACGCTTGTTTATTTGAGCTTAACTTCTCCATATACCAAACTGGCAGCTGCTGGATTTTTTTTTGAACAAAGAAACCAGTTAACCACTAATTAATATCTTTTAATGGCTGTTTTTATATCATAATTGTCCGTTTGCAAATCTACAGAGTTCATGAAGCCAAAGTGCTCAGCATTGATGAGGTCCCCAGGAACTTATGTTACATTAGATTTTGTTTTCCTCATCTTCTCCAAAATCTCTCCCTACACTGGCTCTGGAACGGACATCAGCAAAAGTTCGAACTAGAACTATAATGAAGATATTAAGGAAGGGGCTTGGTCTTAGAGTTTTTTACATTTAGTAACTACAGCAAAATCACTTGTACCTCACGGTTACACTGGCAAGTTGATTGACTGTTAGTGGTCTGAGGCCCAAGACACAGCACACAGAGCTTCGTCAGGAACTGAATAATCTGAGACAGAAATCAAAATATCAATTAGAATGCAAAATAATTACATATAATAAAATCTAGCATTTGGCAAAATACTTGTAATGCAATGTAGTTGAATGATGCCTTGTTAAACTGCTTATACCATGGACCAATCACTTCTAAGCACTTTCAAACCAGATAGTAATTGATAAATGTTTTAAAGATTTTTTCGAACACACTGAAAACATACATACAGGAAGGGTTTCTACAAAAAGCCTATAATATGGCAAGACAAACAATCGGTCATCAACTATTTACAGGCACACAGGCACTTCATTAATAGCAACAGGCTTAAAGACAACTGCTGAAAGACTAATGCAGTGGTGTTTGCTAATTAACCTAAACTTTAGAAACCACTCAAAGTCCTGTTTGATAGGTGTAAAACTATTGTTCTATAGGAAATGAAACATTGGCCACTCCTAATAGGTCAGCTTTATGGTGAATGCTTGCTTTAGAGGGTCCTTTAAATGATCTATCTTCCCTTTTCATTCACCATCAAAAGCCTCTGTGACATTGGATCTCTCGTTTAAGCTGGAATATGGAAGCAGCTTGTTTTGCAAATGATCTACCATTGTGTCCCTCATCGGACGTCTTCTACAGTGTTTCCAGTGATTCAGGACCACTTTGGCAGACTTCTTGATAGGTATCAGCCAGGGAATGATCTTGCCTACCCCATGGACACAGTGCTATCTGTCTGCAGCCAAAATTTGCAAATTATGAGTATCTATTCCTAGTTCACATGATATACTGTTCTAGTAAATCCTCATTCGCTACCATGCAGTGCTGATCCTGGAGGTTATCTGACACTGAGCCTGCAGAGAAAACACTGTGGCTAGGAAAACACCGCAGGTATGATCGAAAAAATAGAAAGCAACCCACAAAGGGGAAGTGCAGTGAGTTGCAAGGAACAGGTAAAGTACATGAGAAGGTAATCAATCAGAAATCATTACATAATCAGAAAATAAATTTGTGGAAAAAAGAGGGCCACTTTAAGGTGTTAGTATGTCACGTGGAGGGGGGCCCCAACTAGCACAGGAGCCTTAAACATTAAAAAAAAGTATATGAAAGGGGGATGTTTAGATACGGCGTTTGGGAGTGCCGGTTCATTTGATTTGGTCTGGGGCTCTCGCTCTTTCAGAGCAGATTGACATATGAAATTACCAGTCCGGAGTTTTAAGATTTAATATACTCTATGTGGCAGAAACTGTAGTGCACCCTGTTTTTACACAGTCCTGATGAAGACCCCGGTGTAAGGCAACAATTACGCCTACAAGTGTAGCGTGGGGTCGAAACGTCGACGGCTACTTTTCACTTTTTTCAGTTGACACGCCCGAAAGAAATTTTGATATACCTATGTCAACTGAGACTGTTCTAAGTATAATGGGATATGTGACGATCCCCGATTTAGGCTCAGGGATCTGAAGCCTCTTGAATCTAATTGTATTTCGGAAGAAATCCGATATTTATGAATTGTCACTAAACCTTCCTTTCACTGTCCTTCCCCTCACACCATCACGCTATCCCACTCCTTTCTCTTTCGGGCACTGTTATTTACCAAGTACGTTGGTTGACTCATTGTGATTTATTTACAATGTTGTGAAAGTGTTTACATTTTCTTTAAATAAAGTGAAGCAAAGGTAACTGTTCTACAGGGACCCCTTTTTTGTACACTATATAGCGCCCAGGTCCCATGTGGAATTCTTTGGGTAAAACCCCCCTCCGTTATACTAGAAGAATATCTATAGGCTTAAATGGCTGAATTACACCCCTTTAATGCATCAACTTCAATAGCTAGCCAGATAGGCATTCATATTTAGGTATTCCTCTTTGAATATTTCTTCACTGACAACCTCAGGGCCTATATGTTAATAAGAGCTGTCCTTAAGGTGTTCACTCCAGAGAAGTTGTGTTGCCTAAATGCTCAATTGTACTAAATGTATTTATTTGAATTTTGATCTTCCTAAATAACTGTAGAAAACCTATTTAACGCAACATAAAATTAACAGTGATTTGTCCAATCATTCAAACTTTAGGGACTCATTATTTGCATTACACATTGTATCAACATTTCATTGTAAAGCAAAATTCCTATGTTGCACCATATTAGGACAATATAAAGGAAAATGTTACTTGAGTTACAATCTATTTGTAGTTTAAATTTCTGAACATTCGCATTATCTGGATACCTTTGCCTTCTAGTGTGTGGGGGATGGATGTTGCAAGTTGTTTTTTATGGCTACATTTTGGGGGGCCTCGTGACCATTCCCAGAAACCCATAATGCACCAGGACAAATAATCCAATTCAGATTGTGTTGTTCTCCCGTCCAAACAGGTGAGTGACAATAAGGAGAGTGAAGCAAAGTAGAACAATACATATGTACAAGCACACTGTTGAAAAAAAAATAATGTAAGAAATGTACAGCATATGAAGCATATGCACGAGTATATGAAACTGCAGAGCTACAAGCTACAAACCGTTACAAAGCATTTAACATTTTCCATTTGTAGCACGAGTAGCTGTAGATCACATGCTCTGCATAGACTTGAAAGTTGAAAGCACTGTTCCTACCTTACAGCAGTGACTTGCAAGTGGATTAAGCAGGTGAATGGAATAAAGTTTCAAAGACCGTTTTCATGACCTGTGTCTCCTGTCGGGCATGAATGCCCATGCAGTAATATTTAACGAAAGTGTGTGGGATGAACCACATAGCTTTACGTATGTCTGCAAGTGAAATGTTTCAAGGGAAAGCCATTGCTGCTCGCTAGTCGAATGTGCTCTAGGCAGAGTGTGAACTGTAGGTTTTGAACTTGACTTGGAAACTGAATTTCGTAAGTGGGGTTTTACAAATGCAACAACAAATGCTAGGTTTTGCAAATGGACTTGGTTCTGTTAATATAAGACATTACAGCCCTCTTTTCATCTGAGTTGTGCAATGCTCGTTCTGCCACTGGTTCAGGGTGTGGAAAGATAACAGGGGAGTAAATGGTTGGATTGACATGAAATGAGGAGCCAACCTTAGGCAGGGAGCATGGATTCGTCCTCAGGGTGACTATCTTTAGGGACCTGGATGAAACATTGTTAATGCCTGCAACTCACTAACCCTGGTCAGGGAAGAAAATGCTTTATGAATTGCTTCTTTCCTGAGCGATATTCCACCAACGTGGATGTAATGGCTTCAACAGACGTCCCAGGAGGCTTGTGAGGACCACATTGAGGTTTCATTTAGGGACCGGTGGGGTCCTTGGATGAATGGTTGCTAAGTACTTCCTGAAGGTGCCAAAACCGGAATCTGCCTGCTGAATCGCTTGGGTGGCCACGTCTGACAAAGATTCCCCAGGTCTGTAAAGGCCTTTGCAGAAGCGTGTGAAGGAGAAAATGGCAGCTGCTCTGAGAACCTGGAGAAGAAACGAGCCGCTGTGAGTGAGACCTGTGCTAGACTGAGCTGACTAGAGAAGACCGCTCGGACACTGCAGGGTCCATAATTGCACCGACTCCCTGGGTCTACAAGGGCTGGAGGCACCCGCAGCGGTAGGAGACGTGCTTGCAGGGAATCATAAGCTGTGCCCTGCGGCAAGCCGAGACATGGCACACATAGCTGCTGTCTCAGGCTGAGCACTGAGAGCCTCTCCTGGAGACACCGGCCAGGGTCAAGCGTGTCGCGGGGTGTGCCATTATGCGACTGAAGGGGAAGCAGGTCTTCGGGAGGAAGGGGCTTAATCTAAGAACATGGTGAGGCACAGAGAATATCTGCCCGGTAAAACCATTGAGTAGCTCCGGCGTAGCAGTCTCACATTGACACCTGGCTCAGGGAGTGGCGCGCCACCCTGGTAGCTGCCTGACAGGGGGATTGGGCCTAGCAGTTAATGCCAATGCTTTGCGGGCCCCTACATCCACTGAAAAACAAGGGTGCTCAGAGAGCTGGTAAAGGGCACGCATCTATGGGACAAGAGTTGCACTGACAGTGGGCACACATAATTAAGAGAACCCAGTGGACCTGGTGGGCACTGCGCTAAGACTGCCGGAGAAAACAGAGTTGAGTTGAGCTCTGGTACATAGCCATTATGGGGAAAACTGATAAACAGCCAACACGCCTAACGTTTGAAACATGGAGGCCTACTAAAACTCAACAACATGCACTTTAAGACTCTAAGCAGGGACCTCATTCCAGGGATCCACGTCATTGGAAACTACTTTCCTAGCCATGCAGCAATGCCTGCAATCAATAGCCGGCATAATAGACAGGCTCAACCAACGTATGGACCACATCGCAGCTAAACTACATACACAGGGTGCCAGACTGAGGGAGGCACAGTAGCGTATCTCATCAGCAAAAGATGACCTACAAACCGTCACCATAAAATGTTTAAATATGGAGAACGTGTTCGGTGTAATGCAAGCCAAGAATAACGTCAAAAGGCGCGCCCGCCGCAATAATCTCTGGAATACTGGTTTACCAGAGTCCACCAATACTGGCAGATTGGAGCTGTACGTCGAAAACATGCTGCAAGAGATATTTAGCTCTGAACATCTATCTGTATAGCTGAAAGTGGAAAGAGCGATAAGTCGCTGGTGGTGCTGCCTGTACCAGGAGTTCCTCTGCGACAGACTATTGCTTAATTATTAAATTACTGGGATAGGGATACGGTGCTTTGCCTAGTGCGAGAGAAGCAGATCATAAACTACCAGGGAAATATCATCACATTTTATCCTGATTTCACTGCAGCAGTTCAAGCAGCTCGTAAAGAATTTCTTCAAGTAAAAAATAAACTTCAATCTGAACACATTCAGTACGCCATGCAGTACCCAACCCGGCTGCACATAGAGGTTGGGGACATAAACAGGATTTTTCACTTCGACCCAAAATGGCCATGGACTAAGTCAAATCAATGCTAAAGAGCCAGAGAGAGCAGCATGAAATGATGGTGGTTGACACAACCAATAATCAATATTGTCTATATTGAGTACACAGGGGAGAGCAGGAGGCTCAAATGGGGTGGCAGACTAAGTGGTAATAACTGTCCCAGTTCTGAAAGGAGCCTGCTGGCTGGACTCTGGACTGCATGGCGGCTTTGGTACCGGTTTGATGTAGGTTATCCATGTAAATGTCAGGTATTTACTGATTTGCCCCAAGTGAAATTCATAGCTCCTATGTTAGAGATCCGGATAAATATAGTATTGTGATGCCCCATGTTAACCACATTGATCTAATGCAGTCTAAGTGGTGTAATTCGGCCACACCCAACCATTGGGAGGAGTTACCGGTATCTAGTGACCCCCAGAGGGTATACCGCAATGATTGTTATATGGCACTTGTTTTCAATGTTTGCTTGGGATGACTTTAGCATGTTGGGGGTGCTGAAGTCAGAGGGGGGGGGGCATATGTTTGTACAATGTTGCAGTAACAGTGGATATTATGGTGAGTGCAGAGTACATAGTTATTCACTGGTGTTGGTCCTTAGGTGAGTAAAAATACTCATCTGTAATAGTGCACCCTCTGGGCCTAGTTAAATTATGGGAAAATTAGTTTACAACGCAGGCGATACATCGCATACCATTACAATGAGGTCATTTCAATGCCTGCCTTGTTACATCGCAAACCATTACCACACAAGACGTAACATCTACTTGCTGTAGGAGGCAGAAAGTGTTGGATATTAAAATCCAACACCTTGCCTACTGTTGCACAGGCGGGAGTTGGAATAGTAAATTATACTATTCCAAAATCCAGCACACCCCTAAAGCAAGTCGTTGTAACGACTTGCGTTGTAATCTTATGTGATGTAACAATGTGGTTGTTGCAATGACAGCGTTGTAATGGCATGCGATGTATTGCATGCATTGTAACATGGCCTATTCTTAAATTATTAACATGGAATGTGAAGGTTTTTCAAAAATCTTAAAAAAGGAAACAGGTACTGGCGTACCAAGACCGTCATGGCGTGCAAATAGCACTGCTGCAAGAAACACACCTCATGAAATCAACAGAATCCATCATAGTTACCAGCTGGGCAGTGGTGAGGGTGGCTTTGTCGTACTCCTATTCTAGGGGTATGCTCCTGCTAGTAAAGAAAGGGTAGCCATTCACACTCCTACACTCAGAAACTGATGAACAAGGAAGGTGCCTACTGGTACATGGATGATTGGGGGTCACTAAGGTGACTATTGTCAACACCTATGGCTCTAATGCAGATGACCCTGAATTCTACAGTAAGATATTGGGACGCCTAGAAGCTCTAGCCCCCTCAGCAGTGATATGGGATGGTGATCTTAACATCTACCTCAACCCCCTGCTAGACTGTTCGGCCACAACAAAATGGCACAGGAAATAAGCCGCCAGGACAGTTAGTGAAACTATGGAAGCCCTTGGGTTTGTGGATGTGTGGAGATCCCGTCATCCGGACACTAGGGAGGGGATGTATGTTTCATCGGTCTAAATTGGATTGGATAGTTTTGAGAGAAATCAGTACATGGACAATAGGAGTGACCCATTTGGCTAAGACACTATCTGACCATGCCCACGTTCTGCTGTAACTTGATATACCCACTCATGTTCTGCCGCCCTATCAATGGTCAGCCCTCTTCACTAATAAATCTGGTATTTAAAGTAAGAATAAGTAATGCAATTACACAGGAGAATGAGGTGTCTGTAGAGGGGATGCTGTAGGAGATGTTTAAAGTCACCATATGCAGTGAGTGCATAGGAGTATAAGCAGATACCCTGAAAGTGCTCCGCAATAGACTGCAAAAATTAGAGGGTACCCTACAAACGCTAGAGAGAAGCTACATACGGTGCCCCACCCAGATCACACTGGCTCAAATGCAAGATTTGCTTACAGAATACACTGACAAAGCAGGTAGAACATCTTATGTCCAGAAGATGGGAAGCAAGGTCGTATGGGGAAGGTGGAAGGCCAGGGCAAACTCTAGCCTCTAAAATAGTGGAACCTAAAACACAGGCACACATTGTAGAGATTGTAGAACAGAACCGTGTTAAATGTTACACTACAACAGGTTTTCTATCAGCCCTAATGGACTTCTACGCCGGCCTACATGTGCCACATGACACACTGGTTCAGAAACTGAAATAGCTCAATACCTGGATGATGTGGCCTTGGGATGGCTCTCCCAGAGAGAATATTTGAGGCCATAGGCTCTTTGCCAAACGGAAAGGCGTCAGGTGGGGATGGGTTCCCCAGTGAATTTTACAAAACATATGCGGATTGCCTGGCCTCACACTCACTTGCCACATACACAGAGGCATACAAGAGGAACATGCTACCCCCCACCCACAGTGAAACCCTACACAAAACACACATTTGAAGGCAAATAAGGACCCAGACAGGTGTGACTTACACAGAGTGCCATCACTTATAAATATAGATACCAAAATCCAGGCGAAAATAATCGCTACCAGAGTGCAGCCTCGCTTACCCAATCTGGTCCTACTGAATCAATCAGGTTTTGTACCAGAGTGTTGGACATCGCACAACTTACGAACATTGTTTGCAGTACTGCATCAACTAGACCCGGAGATGAAGGCTGCGGCGGTGTTGCTAGACCCCGTCAAAGCTTTTGACTCTATCCAGTGGGGGTATATGTTCCCGGTATTGCATTGTATGGGAACCCCGCAGGCATTTCTGAAGTGGACACAAATATTGTACACTGGCCCAGTAGCAATGTTAAGAATCAATAAATTCATTTCTGAACCAGTTCCATTTTGCTGGGGCAGTGGGCAAGGCTGCCCATTATCACCAATGTTATTCTCCCTTACTCTGGAGCCACTGGCGTGTTCAATTAAGCAGAGACATGCGGAGGCTGCACTGAGATTCAGACATCACCTACTTACTTGCCATTTCCCTATATAGGGATGATATGATGCTTTATGTACGAAAACCGGAGACATATCCGACGCCCCTTATACAAGAGTATGTGCGATTTGAAAGATATTCAGGTCTCAGCATGAACTGGGATAAGGCCACCATATCTCCCCTCTCTCAGTACTGCCCCACGTGGGATGAAATTCCTTGTGGTGCAATTGCAAAACTGATGGACCAACCACTGGTACTCATAGTATGGCCCGCGGGCCGGTGGAGGCCCGGCAAGCCTTCCCTGGCGGCCCGCCGGACCTTGCAGACATGTAGGCGTGTTTAAAAAATTTTTTTTTTACAGTGTCAGCAAACACCCCTGCGGCAGCGCGACTCAGACTGCTGCTCTGTGGGGGCCGGGCGATTCCCTTCGTAGTCAGAGTGGGGCTGCAAGGGGGCTAAGAGGTGACAAAGCCTCATTAACAAACGAATGGTCTTTTGAAGACCCGTGAAGTGCTCCGGTGAGGCTGTGTTTGTGTGTGTGCCTGCCCAGAAGCTGTCTCAGCCCGGGCACACACAGGCAAGGTGGAGGGAGGGAGACAGGGAGGGAAAGGGAGGGAAGGAGAGTGAGGGCGAGGGAGAGTGAGAGCGAGGGAGAGTGAGAGCGAGGTAGGGCGAGGGAGAGTGGGGGAGGGAGAGTGAGGGAGGGAGGGAGAGTGAGGGAGAGTGAGGGAGGGAGAGTGAGTGAGGGAAGGAGAGAGTGAGGGAAGGAGAGAGTGAGGGAAGGAGAGAGTGAGGGTGAGAAGAGAGGGAGGGCAAGGGAGAGGGAGGGCAAGGGAGAGGGAGGGAGAGGGAGGGCAAGGGAGAGGGAAGGAGAGCGAGGGAAGGAGGGGGAGGAAGGAGAGAGCGAGGGAAGGAGAGAGCGAGGGAAGGAGAGTGAGGGAGGGAGAGTGAAGGAGGGAGAGTGAGGGAGGAGAGAGTGAGGGAAGGAGAGAGTGAGGGCGGGGAGAGGGAGGGAGAGTGAGGGAAGGACAAAACGAGGGAAGGAGAGAGTGAGTGAGGGAAGGAGAGAGTGAGGGAAGGAGAGAGGGAGGGAGAGTGAGGGAGGGAGGGAGAGTGAGTGAGGGAGGGGGAGGGAAGGAGAGTGAGGGAAGGAGGGAGGGAGTGAGGGAAGGAGAGAGCGAGGGAGAGTGAAGGAGGGAGAGTGAATGAGGGAGAGTGAGGGAAGGAGTGAGAGTGAGGGAAGGAGTGAGAGAGTGAGGGAAGGAGTGAGAGTGAGGGAAGGAGAGAGGGAGAGTGAGGGAACGAGAGTGAGGGAAGGAGAGAGCGAGGGAAGGGGAGAGTGAGGGAAGGAGAGGGAAGGAGAGAGAGGGAAGGAGGGAGTGGGAAGGAGAGAGCGAGGGAAGGAGAGCGAGGGAAGGAGAGCAAGGGAAGGAGAGCGAGGGAAGGAGAGCGAGGGTGGGAGAGCGAGGGAGAGAGAGCGAGGGAGAGGGAGGGAGAGTGAGGGAGGGAGAGGGAGGGAGAGTGAGGGAGGGAGGGTGAGGGAAGGAGAGAGCGAGGGAAGGAGAGAGTGAGGGTGAGGAGAGAGTGAGAGTGAGGGCGAGGGGAGAGGGAGGGCGAGGGAGGGGGAGGGAAGGAGAGAGCGAGGGAGGGAGGGAGAGAGTGAGGGAAGGAGAGGGTGAGGGAAGGAGAGGGTGAGGGAAGGAGAGGGTGAGGGAAGGAGAGAGAGGGAAGGAGAGAGAGGGAAGGAGAGAGAGGGAAGGAGAGAGAGGGAAGGAGAGTGAGGGAAGGAGAGTGAGGGAGCCCGCCAAGAGTGAGGGAGCCCGCCAAGAGTGAGGGAGCCCGCTAAGAGTAAGGGAGCCCGCTAAGAGTGAGGGAGCCGCTAAGAGTGAGGGAGGGAGACAGAGTGAGGGAGGGAGACAAGAGTGAGGGAGGGAGACAGAGTGAGGGAGGGAGACAGAGTGAGAGAGAGAGGGAGACCGAGGGAAGGAGGGAAAGGGAAGGAGGGAAAGGGAAGGAGAGGGAAGGAGGGAGAGGGAAGAAGAGAGGGAGACAGAGGGAAGGAAGGAGAGAGGGAGACAGAGGGAGGGAGGGAGAGGGAAACAGAGTGAGGGAGAGGGAACTGAGGGAGAGGGAAACAGAGTGAGAGAGAGGGAAACTGAGGGAGAGGGAAACAGAGTGAGGGAGAGGGCAACTGAGGGAGAGGGAAACAGAGTGAGGGAGAGGGAAATTGAGTGAGAGGGAAATAGGGAGAGGGAGACAGATGGAGAGGGAGACATAGAGAGTGAGACATTCAGAGTGAGTGAGAGAGGGAGTGAGCGAGAGAGAGGGAGTGAGACAGAGGGAGAGAGGGAGTGAGACAGTCAGAGTGAGGGAGACAGGTGGAGACAGAGAGACCGAGAGAGAGGGAGAGAGAGAGAGAGGGAGAGAGATTGAGGGAGAGAGAGAAAGAACGATATATATATATATATATATATATATATATATATATATATATATATATAGATATATATATATATATATATATATATATATATATATATATATATATAGATATATATGTGTGTGTGTGTGTGTGTGTGTCGGGTGGCTCAGTGGACGAAGGCGTCCGCTGCAGGGACCTGTGATCAACCTCATAGTAACATTTTTTTTGTTGTTGCTCTAGCCCCGCCCCTTCCCCCACTGACCCCGCCCCAACCAGTGCGGCCCTTGGACATAAACCACACTGTAAATTTGGCCCCCGAGAGAAAGTTTGTGAGTACCCATGGGCTAGGTAGATACGGCTACCACTATCATTCGCTGACCGCATAGCGATAATTAAAATGTCGGTCTTGCCCAAGTTTTTATATATGTTTGTGAATATACCCACAGTATTGACCAGTGCAGTTTACACTGCATGATAACACTGCCATGGGTTGGCAAGCAACCTAGATGCAGTTGGGATGTACGGCCGAAACCATATGAGGGGCAGGTTTGGCACCCTGGATATGCAGCTTTATTGCCTTTGTGCACAAACACAGTTTGCGTATTATTGGTAGTTCCCAATTTGCTTCTTGCCACATCTAGCGGTAGAGAATGATGATGCACACATCATACCGCCATTCTACTACATACACGATCCAAGATCACACAGCTAGAGATCAATACTATACATAGAACATCGAAGCCCTGGCATGTCTTGAGTGCTAGGGCAGACAGACCCTCTATCTACGCTGTGGCTATGCCCTTGGCTGCTCATCCAATTATCTCTGTCACTGATGAATCCATACAATGGAAATATTACAGAAAGCAGGG
The DNA here is from genome assembly GCF_964263255.1 of Lissotriton vulgaris. Lineage (NCBI taxonomy): Eukaryota > Metazoa > Chordata > Amphibia > Caudata > Salamandridae > Lissotriton > Lissotriton vulgaris. Next base: position 1,024,353,909 of record NC_141697.1, read on the forward strand.
GTGACCACACTAGGAGACCTATACATTGACGGACAGTTCTTGACGTTAGACGCACTCACTGCCACAGAGTCTTCTAAAACGCTACTAATGTTCGTATACACCAGACTTTGGGCAGCTGTAACGTCATTATACCCCAAGATTCGAGAGGAGCCAGATTTGCTGAAAGCGCTGCAGGCGCTGCAAATATGCAGCTCACGCAAGGGCCTCATAACCAGATTGTACAACACATCCTTCAGGGAAAATTCAGAAGACAAAACAGTGGCCCTAGATAGATGTAATGCAATACTGTATACAACATTAACTCAGGAGAACTGGGAGATATGCTGTACACGTATGGGGCGCCTCACAGCTAACTGTAACGTTAAGCGAATCAATTTCAAGTGTTTGCAACAAATATATTCTACTCTTCTCCAACTGTACGGGTATGGGCTCAAAGACAGCTCCCAGTGTGGGAGATGGGGAGCGATCGACGCACACTTCATACACCTGGCCTGGAGCTGTATGCTTGTTTATAAATTCTGGACACAGGTGACACAAACTGTGTCGAAAATGGTCATGGAGAGGGTGGAGTTCATTCTGCAGTTATGTCTACTGGGGTGTTGGTCACTTCGTGACAAACATGCAACCGCAAATTGGTGGCAATCAACAAGTTGCTAGCTAAATGACTGATGGTGAAACACTGGGAGGGAAATCAGTTACTAAGGTGGATCATTGGCTGAAAGACGTCGTCTGTTGCAGAGACCAGTTGGACACTCATGTGGAAGAATTACCAGTTGAATCTAGACCCAAGGACATATGGGCACCAGTAACAACGTATTTATTAGAATACCCTGATATGACAACTGATGTAGAAAGGAAGGCTGTCCAGTAAAGATGTAGGACGGTGATAACAGACTGAAGTGGGAGGGAACCTGTGGGTAGCATTCTCTGTGGAACCAATAATTATGTTATTGTCTGCTATATGTACTGCAATGAACTGCACGGTTTGTTTTTTTATTTCTAAATTCATTGTTTGTAAGTGAATGAAAAGAATGTAATAAATAAAATATAAAATAATAGAAGCTGTAGCTGAAAACAAAAAGCCTTACATGCCAATCTGGACTTTTGCAAGGGTACTGTTGAAGATCATCTCCTGGACCAATGTTGCAGTGGCTGTATATAGGATTGCTCAGATAGTAATGCACAAATCTTTTGCAACTTGCGTAATGGCAAGCTTGCGTAGTAGGTCTGTAAGCTTTACACAAAATGTGTATACCTTCCTCTGGAAATTGCAGGCAACTAAACTGTGAAACCTCAGGGCAGAAACAAATTGTCTTTTTTCTGAGATTTGGACCTCTCAGATGATGCAGTTAAGATTATGTTACTTACCCTGTAAGTATCTGTTTGGGTCATGTAATGCAGTAGATTCACATGTGCTGCATACTTCCGCCATCAAGTGTTGGGTCCAAGTTGTTTTTCTTCGAAGAATTCTTTCAAGTCACAAGACAGTGACTCCTTCTCTTGGTGGTATTGCGCATAAGCACCAACTCCATTGTTAGATTATTTTCCAGCAGGCGGGTTAGAATGGAGTGAAGTTAGTATCAATAAAGAAATGTCCATGCAAATGAACTAGTGTAAAGGTACTGTAACGACAACAGGTGTCCGGGGAGGGGGTGGGCGCATATGAATCTACAGCACTACGGGCCAGATGTAGGTAAATGAGATTTACCGATGTTTAATTACCGAATTTTACCGATTCGGTAATTAAAAATCGGTAAATCTGAGGGGTGGATATGTAGGAACATCCAGATGTTCCTTTTACCGAATCGGTAAATATCTGTATTTACCGATTCGGTAAATACCGACCGGTAATGCCCCATTCATTCCTATGGGCTTTGAAGCCCATAGGAATTAATGGGGCATTACCGGTCGGTATTTACCGAATCGGTAAATACCGATTCTGACAAGGGTGCAGGGGGTGTCACTTTGACACCCTCTAGCACCCCCAAAAAAGGTTCGGGGGCCATGTGGCAGGCATACCTGCCCTAAGGGCAGGTCTGCCTGTCATATGGCACAGGTGTGCATGCACACATGTGCATGCACACCAGAATCGATATTTTACCATCAAATAGTATTTGATGGTAAAATACCGATTCTGTAATGCTTGTGGGACTCAGAAGAGTCCCACCTACATATCAATTTTACCGAATCGGAAAAAATACCGATTCGGTATTTTACAGAATCGGTAAATTTACCGATCGGTAAATTTACCGATTCTGTAAAATACAGGGCCCTACATCTCAAATTGCATTTACCGGTCGGTAACGGCCGAATTCGGCCGTTACCGACCGGTAAATGCCTACCTACATCTGGCCCTACATGCCATTAACAGATGCTTACAAGGTAAGTAACATAATCTGTTCAATGGCATGTGTGGCGGTGGAAACATATGCTCTGCATAGAGGGTACAGCAGTCCCTCTCCAAAAGCAATGGCTATTCTGTGGGTGTTGCAGTGGTTTGAAAGAGTACGCAGCACTGCCTGTCCTAAATTGGCTTGTTGGTGTGCTAAAACATTCACACAATAAGGTTTAGTAAATGTGATTGGTGTAGACTATGTTAATGTCTTACAAATATCAGCTATTGGTATATTACCTAGAAAAGCTATGGAAGCCCCTATTTTACATTTAGAATGTGCCTTAGGGTGTGAAGGTAGAGTTCTTTTAGCTTTGGCATAACAGAAAAGTAACTTATCTTCGGTAACGCCTTATTTGGTAGAGACATTATCTAGTTGCAGATTCCTTACCTTTGAATTTTCCAGGCGTCAGGCAGGATACGGAACACTTTTGCTCTAGCAATACCCTTGTGCACCGGTAGGTGGAGCCAACTGCACTGGAGGTGATGCCCGCGTCACCTACATATGTGCCACCTCAGGGTCTTGAAGACAGTTACTTTTCACACCAGGAGTGCGGAACCATGAAGTGCACTGACAATGGTGTGTTTAGACCAACTAGGGTCCTGAAAGGGATCAGCAGTCCGCAGTGTGGGTGGAAGGGTGAATCGGTAAGGAATCTGCAGCTAGATCATGTCTCTACCAGATAAGGCCTTACCAAAGTACCTTCACCATCTGATAGAGACATCTAGCTGCAGATTTCATACCTTTGAATAGATACCCAAGTAATACCATCCCGGGAGGAGGGACTGCGAACAAGGTTAGTCCAGGAAGTCCTGCAGACTTGACTGTCCAGGCAGTAGTGTTTGGTAAACGGGTGCAAGGATGTCCACGTTGCTGTCTGGCAAATGTTGAGGACTGGAACTCCACGTTGCAATGCTGTGGTAGCAGCCTTAACTTTGGTGGAATGAGCCCTTAAGCATTCAAGAAGCAGTTTTTTGGCCAAAGCATAACACATTTTGATGTAGAGGATGACCCATTGGCTAGATAGTCCTCTTCTGCACCACAGACCTTTCTTTGATCCAACGTATCCCATGAAGAGTTGGTCGTCCACGTAGAACTCTTTAGTGTGGTCAAGGTAGACCAATGCTCTTTTTGGGTCCAGCCAGTGGAGTCCCTTTTCCTCTTTAGATGGGTGTGGAGGAGCAAAGAAAGTGGGCAAGAAGTCTGATTGCCCCACGTGGAATGGTGTTACCACTTTAGATAAGAAAGAGGCCCTGGTGCGATGCACCAACTTATCAGGGAAGATGGTCAGGTAAGGAGGCTTGGATGAAAGAGCATGCAATTGGCTCACCCTCTTGGCAGAAGTTATTGCCACTAAAAAGGCTGCTTTGATAATAAGCAGCCGGAGGGGGCAGTTGTGCAGAGGTTTGAATGAAGCACACATCAGGAAAGTGAGAACCAAATTAAGGTCCCACTGAGGCATGACGAATTGGACAGATGGGGGAACAGCTCTTTAAGATATCCAATTACAAATGGAGATTTAAATAATGACGGTTGGTCTGGCAACCTCAAATAGGCAGAAAAATGCCGAAAGGTACCCTTTAAGAGTGCCCAGAGCAGAGTCCTGCTGAGCAAAGGTCAAAATAAAGAGAAGGACTTGAGAGAGGGAGGCAGAAAGAGGATCAATAGACCTTACAATACAATATTTTACATATTTCTGCTACCGGCAAGCATACACGGTCTTGGTAGAGGGACACCTGGTTGCCAAAATAACATTACAGGAGTTTGGAGAAAGGTTGAATGATGTCAACTGTCGCTGCTCAATCGCCAGTCAAAAAGGCGTAGCGTTGACGGGTTAGGGTGGAGGACCCTCCCCTGCTGCTGTGACAGAAGATCATCATGAAGGGGCAGCCAGATCAGAGGATCAATGCTCAGTTGGAGAAGCCCGGGATACCAGACTCTCCATGCCCAGTCTGGAACCACAAGAATGACTTGGGCTCGGTTGCTCCGGATATTCTTGAGCACTCTGGACAGGAGTGGTACTAGCGGAAAGGCATATAGGGGGCCCGAGCTCCACTCAAGTAAAAAAGCATCACCGTGCGAGTGCCGCCTTGGAAACTCCAGCGTGCAAAACGGCTAACATTGTGAGTTGTCGGCAGAGGCTAACAGATTAAACCAAGGCTCGCCCCACTTTGAAAGGGAGCTTGCGCCACCTCCGGATGGAAACTTCATTAGTTTGAGTTTGTTCACCCTGGCATTCAGGGAACCTGCCAAGTGTTGAACCACCAGGGATATGTACTGCTGTTCCAGCCATGTCCAGTGACTAGGGTCTGTTGACAGAGGGTTCGACCCAGGCACCTGGCCTGCCCTCAGGCCCGACACTTCGGCTTGACAACCGCCTTCACCTCTCCGGATTCCACCAAAAACGGACGCGCTTCAAACCCTTCACTATCCCACGCAACTCCGGTCTACATTTATTGATCGACCATGCCTCGTCGGGCTACCTGTTCGGTAGGACTCTGCCTTCCAGTTCCTATGGACTCCATCCGACCCCCCCTCTGATTCACTTCTCACCGATTTGCACATTACTCCTGCACCGCCATTCAGTAACCTGGTCCTGATGATGATCCTAAATCGCTAGGATCGAAACGCCGTCGACATACCAGCGCAACTTCTGGTGCCTTTTACTATGGTTCATAAGTCCCTCTATATATATTTGTCACTTCACTTTGTTTTGTCGCTGTTTTTTCACTTGTCACATGCGCCTGTGTGGACAAGGTTTTTGGGTTACTCGCATATTATTTGCTTACAGTGCTGATACAACTGTTGCCAATTCTTATTAAAAAAACCTGTTTCATGTGTTCTGCAAATGTTTTGGACTCATCCAAATATATGATGCCTTGGGCACATTTAAACAAACTGAATCTCCATCTACCTTCCTTTCTTGCAAAGTTTGGTGCATGCTTGATAACTAGGCCTCTCAATACCAGTGGAGATATTGTTGTTTGTTTATGCTGCTTGTAGAAGGGACGCTGAAAGGAGCCACGCGAAGAGGGATTTGTAGCGCCTCCATTGATGTAGCTACTTCGGTGTCCTTTTTCATTTTTCAATGATTGGTCCACCTAGAGACCATATAGATGATCTTTGTCAAATGGTAAATGTAATAGTGTTTGTTGCACTTTTGGTTTGAAACCAGATAAATTTAGCCATGTGTATGAACAGCGACCCAAAATGAACAAAACACTTGTGTTGATGACTATGGTGGCTGTGTGCACTGAGTCTACAGCACATTAAATGAAATTATTGGAAATTAACTTTCCCACATTGACATACTCTGGTCCGCTTTTTTTATATTCCTCAAGGAGATGTTGGAGGAGCTTCTCCATCTCATCTCAATGTGCCTGGTCATATCTTGCTAAAAAGGCTTAAGTGTTAGCAATGCACCAATGATTGGGGGATTGAGCTTCTACACGCTTGCTTGAAGCATCAGTTAGTTTGGATTCTTTATCAGGTGGCGGAGCATCTGCTCAGGATTGAGAATTGTCTCTCTTCCAGGCATTACATAATACTAATTAGTCTGGGAAGAGCTGACCTTTGATGCAAATAGGGTCTGAGAGTGCAGGCTTATACTTTTAGCCAACACAGAGTGTGATTGTGTGCGCACACTGGGTTCTAAAAAACGTCATCAGCGTTTCTAAGCATACCTTTAAGCATAGGCAGGCATTGACACACTCTATGGGTATTGGAAAGGGTTTCAAAAGGGAATCATTCTCACTAGTGTCTTTATGTGGAGGAACTTGGTGATAGGCTCCTCCACCAGTGATGAGGTTTTGAAAAGATGAAGCATCATCAGGGGGTGATGGTCTGGCTGAGTAGAGACCTGGGTCAGTATCGCCCAGGGGATCAACATCATAATTAGCCCAGGGATCTGTGGACAAGAATACTCTCCTCCCCCATAATCATGTGTAGGAGACTGTGAAGACCCTATTGGCATGAAGTGTTGTGGCTCACCTAATGAATGAGGTGGTGAAGGTGGTGGTTGCGGAGAATAGGTTGGGGTGGTGGTGGTGAAGGAAGATGCAAAGGGCTGGTTGCAATGTCCTTTTTAGCAGGCACCAGCCCCCTTTGCGGAAGCCATGGATGAAGTTAGCGTTTAGATGATCTGGAAGCAGAGTGCACATGCTGAGCTAAAATACGACCAGTTTGAGGCTGCATGTGTAGCCTTTTCTGTTCCAGATCGAGCAGCTCCTGCATGATTTGTAGGATGGATTCTGGAGGCAACTTTGATAAGAAAGCTGAAGGTTTACGTGCTGAAATAGCTTTTTTTTGGGATCCGAGGTGGTTGGAGCGGAAGACTGTGGAAGCGGGGCACTCTGAGCTCAAGAGGAAGATCATCGACACCGCGCAGAGTCCACTTGGCGATGGAGCCGCCTGTTTCGGCTTGGATTTTGGTGCCGAGCCCAAGGGCGAGGCTTCCATAGCAGAGGGTCAGTGCCTACCTTGGTCTGGTGACAGTGGTGACGGTAGTCGAAGAATCGGAAGAAACTGAATATTTTTTGGGGAGGTGGAACACGGGCAGGGGTACTGGATTTGGAGTCCAAAATCAAGGTTGGACTCTGAGGCGGAGCCCGATTCAGAGTCATGGATGGAAAAGTCTCTTCCTCCGCTGCAGAGGCCTCATGAATCTCTTCCTGTTCGACACCTTGACCGAAGATGTCCTGTGTCTCTTGGATCTCTCTGCGTTGCATTTCTCTGTGACGCGCCTAACAGTCCTCGAATGTCTTTTTTGATTTGACAGATCGACACACTTTACTGTCTGCTTCTCGATGGTCTAGAGACAGACATAAGTTGCAAATCTGATGGAGATAGGTTCTTGGGAATTCCGTGTTGCAGCTGGGGCAGAATCGAAATGGAGTTTGTTCCATCAGCAATGCACTCTCTGTCTAAATTAGCTGAAAGAGTGCGTTGGAATGGGCGAGGCCCGAAGGCCGATATGGAGCATGTTGAATCGACAGGTGAAAGTTCGCTGATTTTCCAGACGCAAGGATGGAAAACAGAACCGAAACAATACAGACGAGGGTAGAAATGAACAGCGACCCAAAATGAACCAGAAAATGAACCAGAGACAGTCTCAAACCGGAGCACCACTTAAACACATCCGAACCCAAAGGCAGAAATAACAAACAATGGAGTTGATGCCCATGCACAATATAACTAAGAGGAGGAGGCAGTTTGACTTGTGACTTGAAAGACTTCTTAGAAGAAAAACAACTTGCACATATCTGGGCCAAACACTAGATGGTGGAAGTATGCAGAGCATGTGTATCTACAGTCACACATGCTATCGAACAAGGGTCTACCCCCAAAGGCAACTTCTCATATGGGTAGACTGACTTTTCCAAAAGCACTGAGTACTCTGGCTGCCCTGCCCACCTCAGAGCAATGAGAATAAACACCATGGACACTTGTATCACCTTTCTCACTTCAGAAGGGATCAGCGGTAGTGGGGAAAACACATTGGCAAATATCCCTGACCATTCATTCATAGCGCATTGCCCAAGTGCTGTGGGGTGTGGGTATGTGGAGTCAAAGCTTGGGCATTTTGGGTTTTCTGCGGTGGTGAACAGAAAGATTGTGGGCATTACCGGAAATACCAATGAAGTACTTGGGAGTTCAGCTCCCGTGCATGCACTCATTGATGCGTCCGACTTAACACGTCCGTAAAGTTTAAGTTATTGTCCTTCGCCAACAGATGGTTCAATTGTAGTATTATATGATTACAATTTACCAAAAGCCATATTAATTGTGCAGTGCTGACAGATGAAGTGAGTGCCTTCTTATTTTTGGATGTAATACATCGTATTCATGCTCTCCGTTGCCAAAAGTAGGGTCTGGTTGCAGATCAGCATGCAAAACGTTCCGAGTGCTAATTGTACTAATGACAGCTTTCAAGAAATTGATATGCGTTTTCTGTTGTTGCTGTGTCTAGGTACCCTGAACAACAAGTTGTCTAGATGTGCTCCCCACCCTGGGAGTGAGGCATATGTGGTAGTGGCCACCTGCACTTTAGGGTCGACAAACAGTCTGCCATGTTTCTTGTTGTTCCACAATTTTAGATTGTGCTGAATCCTGGGCTCTACAAACACTAGAACTTCGCAATGACCCATTGTTTGAGGCCATAGTCCAGACAGACACTTCTGTATGCACACACAAGCAGTCAAGCATGTGGAACTATAACAATTCAAAACACCATCATCCCCAACAATTTCATGATTGTTCTCACTTTCAGAGGACATGACAGCTGATAAAGAGGAAGCAGCCCCTGATATAAGATCACTCTCTCCTGGTTGAGAAAGGCTTTGCATGTTACCCAGTTCCCCTAAAAAGAGATGCATTGGCTGCGGGTAAAGATGTGACCTTTTGGAAAAGACTGTTAAAACTACCCTGTGAAGAAGAGAAACAGCTGTCTAACTGTGTGCTTGGCATCTTCATCAGCCAGTTGCCTAGTACAGAAAAATATGAAGGGCTTTGGGGTGCAGATGTACTGCAACCACTATACCCTTGGTGCTGTAATGACCCCCAAGGAGCAACACTTTGAACTGGTAAAATTGTCTACTTATCATAAATCTGTGGTAACAATTTTGCGGTAGATGAATGGGTTTGTGAATATGTGCATCCAACACCACCATATGATCTCCAAAGCAATAAATTACATCCTTCAAGGAGGTCAACTTGAAATGCTCACCCAGTATTTATTTACATTTTATTTTGACAGTTTTGTATAGCGCGACCAAGACCCTTGCGGGTATCAGAGCGCTTTCCAGGGCAAATATAGGTAAATTACATATACATATAAATACACAAACTTATGTGAAAACAGTACTGGTAAATATTAGAGATTAGCACATATCTACAAGATTGTACAAGAAAAGTTCAAGTGAATTATGGACATGAGAATTCATTTCACTTCTTTTTTTTAAAAAGCAACGGACTGATTAAGCCTCGTTTCTGGGGGTAAGGCGTTCGAAATCCTGGAAACCATTCCGGAGAAGGAATGATTGTATGTTTTCTTCTTGGAGAACGTTGAGGGTTAAGTAGAAGATTATCAGAACTCCTGGTAGATCTGTTACCAACCGATCGCACTAGTTTCTCAGCTATGTACCTCGGGGTTTTGTGATGCAATGCCTTATGTGTCATACAGGCGATTTTTAAATGGATACTGGCCTCAAAAAGTAACCAGTTGAGGGCATGAAGGTCAGGGAAAATGTGGCAGTTTCTTTTGGTGCCAGTGATGAGTCTAGCGGCTGTATTGATTGAAGCTTTTAGCGGAGTGGTCATCGATTTGGGAAGGCCACAGAGAGTGACACTCCTATAGTCAACTCTGGGAATTACTAGAGTTTGAACTGTCTGTTGAAGTCATTTGCGGGTATGAAGGGTTTCAATTTTCTCAGGGCGTTTATCTGAAAATGTGCTCCTTTAGTTGCAACGCTGATGTACTTCTGCATATTTAGCTTATTATCCAGGGTTATTCCTAGGGATTTCGCGGAATCGATGAGGAGGTTGACCGACAAGGGCAGTTAGGTGCTTCACCCACTCACCGATGATGGTTGTTTGGTTGGGGTAGCGATTAAGAGGAATTCTGTCTTTAGTGCGTTTAGTTTTAAATGGTTCCTAGCCAGCCAGGTCTGTGTCTTTTGGAGCGTTGAGTTAAGGGCCTTGTTGTCTTCAAGAGACTGGACCTTAATGTGGAGTTGTGTGTCGTTGGTGTACATGTGATACTAGATATTTGTAGAGTTGAGAAGCTCAGTGAGTGGTTCCATAAACAAATTGAACAGAGTTGGGGAGAGGGAAGACACCTGGGGTACTCCCAAAGTGACTGGGGTGGGGTTAGATAAGGATTGGTTGACCTTGAATCTTTGAATTCTATTTTGGAGGAAGGAGGTAAACCAGTTTAACACCGTTCCCGATAGTCCCATTCTATGCTTCAGGAGGTTAAGTAGGTTGTCGTGTTTGACTGTATCGAAGGCTGAGGATAAGTCAAGTAATATTAGCAAGAAAGCCTTGTTTTGATCCAGTATTTGTAATGTGTCAGCTATTATGTGGGTCATGGCAGATTCGGTACTGTGCCCTGAGCGGAAACCTGATTGGAATTGGTTGAGCAGGTTAAAGTAGTCTATGTGGGTACTAGGTTGCATGTGGATACATTTTTCGAGTAGTTTGGCCAGGGTTGAGATGTTGGATATTGGGTGATAGTCGTTCAGGTCTGATGGGTCTGCTGATACTTTCTTTAGGATGGGGGATACCTGACCAGCTTTGAGGATGTCTGGGATGGTTCCTTGCAGAAGAGAGGTAATTATAATCCTAGTTCAAAGGGGCACTAGCAGTGGAATGAAGGTCTTTAAGTGGGATGCTGGGAGAGGGTCTGTGAAATGATTGGAGGTATTCAAAGTAGTGAGTGTGTTTAGTATAGTTGCTTCGCTGTAGAAGTTGAAGGCAGTCCAGGAGGCGTTGTTCTTGAGGCCGAGCTTTGCAGAGCAGTTAAGTGGGGTCCCTGGTTTGGTCATTGAGGAGATTGTGTGTGGGTCGGTAAGGGATAATAGATTGTTAAGTAGATCTGTCTTTAAGTTTTCAGTCTTTGTTGTGAAGAAGGAGGCAAGATCCTCGCAATTGGGGAGTGTGTCCTGATTGGCCTGGGGGGTGGGAGACACCCTTAGATTAAGATTTGATTATTTCGAAATGTTTTTTGGGGCGATTCTTAGCTTGGTCTAACTGTTTGCAAATGAAATCCGCTTTTGAGCGTCTAATCCTTCTGTAATAGGCATTCTGGTGCTTCTTAGTAATTTGAAGTGGGTAGCGGATGGGGTGGCTCGCCATTGTCTTTCAAATCCTCTTAATGATCTGCTGTCCTCATTTAGTCTACCATTATACCAGGGGTTTGAACTTTTTGCGGTGACTTTATATTTGTAGGGGATCTAACATGTCAAGTACCCCGTTCATAGAGTGGAAGTAGTGAGTGGTTATATCATGTACATCCTTTAATCTATCCGGTGGGGGCATGAAGATGCCACTAGCGAATGAGAGATTGGCAGGATTGCTGTTTTCTAGGTTCCTCTTCCAGATTTTCGTTCTCGATGGTAGGACAGAGTAGTTGAACTACTTCCTTGATATGGAAAGTGATTATGTAATGATCAGACCAATCACAAGGGAGAATCGATGCCAGCTGGGTCGAGTCTCATTTGGAAATTACTAGTTCAAGGATTGAGCCTTTATCGTGGGTGGGGCTGTCACAAATTTGGGACAAGTTAAGGTCGGACAGGAACGTTTTGAGACTATGAACCTCTGGGTCGTCACGATCGTTCCAGTGGAGGTGGAAATCCCCCCAGGAAGATCTGTGTAATCTGTTGTCCGATATTTGTGGCTAGAATGTCCATCATGTGTTCGATGAAGGTGAGGTTGTTACCAGGAGGATGGTAGAAAGAGTGTAGTGAGCATATTGGCTTGTTATTGCTAGTGATGTGTAGGCAAAGGTATTCACAGGAGGAGAATACCGGGGTGTTGCAGCGGTGCACAGAGAAGTTATTCCTATGGATGCGGCAATACCACCACCTAGTCTATCGGGTCTATCTAGTCTTGTGATGAGATAGTTGAGGGGGGGGGGGGGACTAGTATGTCTAGGATGGGCGTGGATACTTAGTTTAGCCAGGTTTACATTAAAATTACCGGGTCGGGTTCATTGGTTATAATGAGGTTAGCTATACCTGCGGCATGACGTGTTGCCGATCTACAGTTTAGAAGGATGCACTTTAACTGGGCCTTGGTCGGGGTGGTGTTCTGATCGTGGGAGATGGGTACTCTGGAGGTTGTTCTCGACAATACCTCTGGGAATGTGTCTTGTAATTCTGGAGGCAGTGGAATGGATGGGTTGGATTAAGGACAGTTTCTGTGTGTTCTCTGTGTGCGCAAGTCTAGAGGGTAGGGTGGAGGGTTTGTAGGAATGTAGTAGGGAAGTAAGATCATTCGGAGATAGGTTATTCATTTCCCCGATCAGACCGGATGAGGCATTGGGGTAGGGTACTGTTTCCCATCTGGGGGGCAACTGAGGTGAGGGGCTCGTGCATGGCTGCTGAATGGGTTTCATCCGAGGTTTGGGTTGTTGCCGGATCAGGAAATGAAGAGTTTGGATGTCCTCTTATTTGTTGTAAGGATAATACCATCTCATCTAGTCTGGGGTCAGATGTAAAATTTGTCATATTGATAGCCTTATCTGTGGTTAAGTGAGATGGGGTTGTAGCTTGAGTGGTGTCCCAAGGCGTGACATGAACTGGTACAAGGTAAGGTGATTTTTCAGTGTGGTAGTCTGTGGGGACAGGAGGGGTGGAGAGGGGATGTGAAGGGGTATTGATGTGTGTTTTAGGAGTATCTGATTCGTTATGAGGCATTGATGTAGAGTGGAGGTCAAAAGCACAGGAAAGGGTGGGCATAGAGAGGGGACGTGAGGGGGTATTGTGTGGGCTGTAGGAGGGATGGAGAAAGTTGTAGTGCAGGGAGGGGAAGAGGGTGGGGCTACGGACTTGTCGGTAGTATCTGGGTAAGGAGAGATTGGAGTCGACTCTGGAATAGAGTTAATGGGGGAGGTGAGGAGGGGTGAGCTATCTAAAGAGGTGATATATGTATATATATATATATATATATATATATGGTTGTGAAGATGGGGAGTGGTAGTGGGGGGCAAGGGGACGTGTGAGAAGTCTGGGGGTGAGGTGATGAGAGTGTGAGGCGAGGTGGGTGTAGTAGAAATTGTTGTGGTGCTGGGGGAGCGGGGGGGAAGGGGTAATGGAGATGTATGTCATTTAGTGGGGTGTCAGTAAGTCCTGGGGTGGGTGTATTTGTGCTATGGGATACCAAGGGAAAATGTCTAGATGAGGAGTCAGGTAGGAAGTCAGTCAGAGGGTTAGGAGAGTGGTTTGTTGGGGAGGTGGAGGAGAGTCTTGCAACCTCTGCTTTGATGATCGGGAAGATATAGTCCGTATATTAAGGTTATGACAGATGCCTGCATGAGGATGACCCCATTATGATAAATGGTTATTGTAGCAGTCACTTTGTACAACGGGGAAGGAATAATAGATAACGTAAGACCGTGTGCAGTTTTCTTAGTAGATGCAATTGAGAATAGGGTGAGGAAGGCTTTCCGCTATTGTGCTCTCCTTTTCGTGTAGAAGATCATGTTGTTTGTTATGTGTCCTGTGTTATTTGAGAAGTACAGGTCAGAGATTGGGGTTTCTGGGTATGATTTTAGTAGACTATGTTTGAAGCCTTCGGCCGCCTTTTTTGAGAGGCTAGGAGGGTATGTGATGGAGTAGGCGTGTAGGCCGATCGGCTCCATAGTATGTTTTTGGCTTGTTATATGGAGAGTATGAGGAGTATTAGGCCACTAAGTTTTTGTACAGATGGTGGCACTTTAGGATAAATCCTCTTACCATTACTCTTAGTAGCTCCCCTAGTGGTAGGAGGTCCTTGATATATATACCCAAGGTGCTGTTTTGAGGCACTCCTGCGGTCAGATATAGTCATGCGCAACCTGTGATTCTGTGACCTGTGATGTTAATAAAGAATTGAGTGAGAGTGTGACACGTGGCCCATCACAGCGTGCTCAAGTGTTATATTCTGTGTTTTTACTAGAGCGGTGCTCCTCTTACCTGAGCAGCGGCCAGGTGGGGTGATGCTATTCCTCCTACCAAATTGAGGTAAGGTGGCCAGAAATTCTGCTGTAAATATATGGTGACATCGCAACCAATATTGTAAAGAATTTTGTTTAGTACATTAGACTAAGCATTTAACATGTGGCTAATCGATTGATTACTGCCTTCTTACGTTTCTACTTTGTTTTTTATTTGTGTGTGTATAATTGTTTTCTTGGTCACCAATAACAGTGGAGAAGATTGAACGAAGTTGAAAAATATACAGGTGATATTTTTCCTTTATTTCTCACACAGTAGCCAATAAAATCTAGGTCCTGATGAAAGCAGTGACATATCAAGTCACATTTGCTGAAACATGTTGACCATACTGAACAACTGATATTATGTTAAATCGGTTTGCTTTTTCACATATTAATATTGGGAGTTTTGAGGGAACTGATTAAAATTGTTTGCATCCACTCAATAGCTACCCAATTTTAACATCACTATTTTTCCACATATTTAATTTGGCACTGTAATTCAGTAACCCGCAGTAACACTCTGGCAGTCCTACCAGCGAAATTTTCTGAAGTTAATCTATCACTACCACACTGATAGATATACTGCATTCTCTCCTGGGTAAGGAGAGGCCAAATGATGTAGGGCGGAATCAGGCGGGAACTGATGGGCACTTTTTTCCAAGAAGGGAAATTTGAGTGCAGAATGACACATAGTCACGTCACTTTAACTATCACACAGTATTGTGTTTTGTTGCTTTCAAAGTAGATACGTAGTTTCTCTCTGACTCCCTGGTACCATTTCTAGTTTTTTAAGACACACAATACAATACAATACAAGGGCCTCATAGATCACCTCATGTAGATATACATGGTAGCAAATAAGTGAATCAACATTTTCAGCCATAATAAAGGATCGGTTCCACAAAAGATATATTGCAGGAAAAATTATTAACAACAAAGAAAAGGAAAAAGAAAAGAACCACTGTGCCACATTACCTCTATTTAAGAAACATAAGGATCCCATATAGAGAGAAAGTTTCTGCCTTTCATAGTCAGCGTGAATGCCATCATTATGTATATGTCAACTAATATCATAGAAATTATTCTCCAGCATCAGACGGGGGGGAGGAGGCTTCAGATATAATCCTCTATAGTCGGCCCACCTTTTCCAGATTCTGTAGTATTTACGGGGGCATCCCCTTGCCTCGAAGGCCGGAAGCTTCAGGCCTATACAAAAATCTAGACCTTCCTTCCACACTCTGAGTGACAGTGGCGATTCATCTTTCCAGACCCAGGCAATATCTTGTTTGGCCAGTGTTAAGCCCAAAAAGTAAATATTTTTAATCCAAAAACAGTAAATCTTAGTCGCTAGTAAACTAGAACTTAAGGCTGCATACATAAGGGAAAACAGAGTTTATAAATCATTACAATCATAGAGTGTCCATGAGTTTCAAAAACCTAGGATAGTATCAAGGAACTGTAAATAATAACAAACATTGGCAAAACTAGACGTTCACGCCTTCAGGACCTAGTTACTTTGCTAATGGTTTATAGCTATGCTGCACCGTATGGCTAAATAATAAAAAAAAACTTTTGATGCAACCAGCCGCACCATTTCGTAAGATTTGACCTAAAAAAATAATGAAAAAAAAGACTTATTTTACCCACAGAATTGTCAGAAAATGCATTTAGTCTAGTTCTATTTATGATTTCGTAGACCTTTAGTTTGAAGCGCAGATGAGGTGAAAGGATAGGATTAATGACATGACTTTCAAACGGCTTTTTATTAAATGCAACTGTGCCAACCAATGACGTATGTGTTTCTGTGTGTGTCTGTGTGTCTGTGTGTGTGTGTCTGTGTCTGTGTGTGTGTGTCTGTGTGTGTGTGTCTGTGTGTGTGTGTGTCTGTGTGTGTGTCTGTGTGTGTGTCTGTGTGTGTGTCTGTGTGTGTGTCTGTGTGTGTGTGTGTGTCTGTGTGTGTGTCTGTGTCTGTGTGTGTGTGTGTGTCTGTGTGTGTGTCTGTGTGTGTGTCTGTGTGTGTGTCTGTGTGTGTGTCTGTGTGTGTGTCTGTGTGTGTGTCTGTGTGTGTGTCTGTGTGTGAGTCTTTGTCTGTCTGTCTGAGAGAGATAAACGTGTGTGCATTAGAGCTCTGTTATAATGGAACAGTGCACATTGTGGGGATAGTTCGCAGTTCTTCCTGTGCGTCGCTGCATTGTAAGTCTAATTATATTTATGATTTCGTAGAGCTTTAGTTTGAAGCACAGATGAGGTGAAAGGATAGGATTAATGACATGACTTTAAAACGGCTTGTTATTAAATGCAACTTGATACCTTTGTTCCAACCAATGACACGTGTGTGTCTCACACCCACAGTGCTGGGGGAGAGAAGTATACAAGGGAGACGACTGGAAAACACATGCGCACTGTTAGTTTGGAAGCAACCAGGGGTGGGGGAGTATGTGTTGTGTGTCAGAGAGAGATAAACGTTTGTGCATTAGAGCTCTGTTATTATGGAAAAGTGCACATTGTGGGGATAGTTAGCAGTTCTTCCTGTGCGTCGCTGCATTGTAAGTCTCTGAATAGAAATCTGTGTGACTCTCAAGGAGCACCAAGTCTTGAGGCTCTCAGTGTGCAGCACGCCAGAACCGTGTTAGGAGGCTGTGAGGCCCCGGGCCCCCAGCACAGATTTTAGGAGAAGCCATAGCCTCTGGCTTCTGCTGCATCACACATATTAACAATTGTGCTGTATATCAGCAAGAATACTGGGCAATAAATAGTGGTGAAGCAATAAATTAATAACAGGGCAACTAGAGGTCACTGATAGTTTGGAAGCAACCAGGGGTGGAGGAGCAGAAGCAACATGGAGAGTGTAAGGGATAAGTAAGAGGCAGAGGAAAATAAAGAGCACAAAACCACAAAGCACATGGGCAAAAGAGAGCAATATTGGCATAGGTGCAGGGGCGTAGCTAGAGCTTGTGGCGCCCGGGGCTATCCCTCAGATTGCCGCCCCTTGGGGAGGAGGGGGTGCTGGGGAAAAAGGACGGTGAGCACTTGAAAGATGCCCGAGAGACACGTAGTATTGCTGCTAATAGTTACCTCGATCATGCAAGTTACATGCACATACATGACACGGTCAAAGGCTACACAGTTGAATACACCGGCGACTGGCAGTACAAAAGAGAACACACAGACTGCATGATCTATCTGGGGACTCAGAAAAACCGCATGTGACATCCATCAGAGAGCTGTGTGAACAATAACCCCTAAGCACAATGCAAACATTTGCATACATGATACTATTCAGGGATCCATCATCTACAGCTGACATTAAATGACCCTGTGCTGTAACCACAATCATGAAGTGCTGTCAGCTTTTGCAAACACAATACACCTGACAAGCAGATGCGGGAACCGTTCCCAGGGCCCAAACCACAACACCCATGTTTTAATAGAGCTCAGCCTGACAAACAGTTAAGTAATCGGTGTCACGTCAGAACAATTAAAGGTGTAAGCGACGCCAAACACATGACTACAAAGAAGTAATGAACAATTTAGAGACAAAATAACAGGTCCCGCAATTCTGTGCCAGCCATCTTATTATTAAAGAACAACAGACCAGGAAACAGCGTTGCAGCCTTGATTGGATGACTGGTGTTATTGTAACAACGGTGACATTTCCATGAGTCAGTCCTGTTTTATAGGCACAGGGAGTTGACTAACTAGGGTGTAAGGTGAAGCGAATGCTTATTTGAAATTTTGGACTGACCTACAGTATTACTGTGCCCTTTAAATATAAAGGGAGGGTGACCGGGAACGACTTGCACAAATCTAGCTCATAAAAGCCCACCACTGAGATCCAGATTGTGTAAATATTTCCATCCACCCTTCCTCGTGAATTGAAAAGTTGCCTGCATAGCAGGGATTATGGGTATAAAATTTCTCTCCCCCCTCTGTGGTTAAAATGGACGATACCCAATGAAGGGATTTTAAAGTAGTGGTTAATTTGTAAAAAAAAGTCAGGTGCCTGGGCCCACAAGTGTGACAATTTGAACTATTCCAGGCCACCTGGAGTGCTAAGGATAGACTAGGAGCACTAGTTCAGTCCCCCAACGCGTTTCGGTCGTAGCCTTAGTCACAAGTCATGACTCATGGGAGTGCACCTACACCCGTGGTGAAATACATTCAGTAAACAAATACACATACACAGAGGGTCAAAAACTTCACTCATGTTCAGCCGTTCAGGGTACGTTTCTCTCTCAGACTCTCACCTCTTTCAATTAGTCTAAGTGAAGTCTGAAAGGCAGCTGCCTGTGCCTCAGTGCCGAGTGCCTGCAAGTGTATAAAGCCCTGCACTGCCCGCCGGCGCCCTCAGTCAGGCCAGAATTGGCTCCTCGACTCGACGAGAGCTTAGCGGTGAGCGCATAACGCGTCACTGCTAAGTTCTGATCGCGAGGCAAGGGCTGGCCAAAAATGTCCATACAGGGCCATCATTGGTAGCGCTAGCGCGCGCCGCGCACGCTACAATTGATTGACGGCCCTGGCTGGACTCTGAGCGAGGCTGGGCCTGGGCCAACAACGGTCGGAGCGACTACGGACGTCACTAAGTAACGCAGCGGGACTTAGGCGGCGCGGCGCTGCAGTGCAGCCAGCACTCCTGACCTGCTTTCGGACGTTAACTGCAGCAGGCAGGTACAGTGCAAACGCAGGACTTTAAATTGCCAAAAGTAGGTTCAGCGTTTGTGTGCACTGTGCATGCAGCCTGCAGTTACCGAAGCCAGTCAAGGAGTGCAGGCTGGAGGCGAGCGCGGCTTGCACAGAGTGCACTTTTACTGTCTGGGCGGCGGCCGCGGTACTGGAGGCCCATTGCAGCTGTGGCCACCTTAATAATTTATTTGGGACATTGTATTCAAAAGACTTGGTGTACCAGTCCAGACTCAAAAAATACATTATTAAGGCGCAACGGGCCTCCAGTGCTGCGCGGCTGCCTCAAAAATGGTGCCGCCTGGGGCGGACCGTCCTCCTTCCCACCCCCCAGCCCCCCCCCAGCTACGCCCCTGCATAGGTGGGGAGACAGAAGCACACAGACGAGTCAGTGACCTGGAGTGCAGGGTGGACCGAAGCACATGGTGCTTGAGAGCGACCCACAGTGCTGGGGGAGAAAAGTATACATGGGAGACGACTGGAAAACCCATGCGCTCACATGGAGTGCTTATTAGATCAAGCATTTAAAATGCAATAGGTCTCACATTAATTAAGTTTGAGCTATTGGCATTGCTAAATATTGCAACATCAATTGCACTAAAAGTCTATAAATTGTAGGCCAAAAAAATGTGTATTTATTTTTGTAGCAATGGTGTCATGCTGCGCTTTAGATGAATATGTTTAAAAGTAAAGTGCGCCATACTGCGATCGCTAGAATAGGTAATTCTGGATGCGTTAACAATTGATGTGTGCACTGATGGCTGGCGGTGTGTGTGCCTGTAGAAATTGTGCACTGATGGCTGTTGGTGTGTGTGCCTGGTGGTAGCATGCACTGACGACTGATGGTGTCTGTGCCTGGTGAAAGCGTGCACCGACGGCTGGTGGTGTGTGTGCCTGGTGAAAGCGTGCACCGACGGCTGGTGGTGTGTGCCTGGTGGAAGCGTGCACTGACGGCTGGTGGTTGTGCCCGGTAAAAGTGTGCACTGACGGCTGGTAGTGTTTGTGCTGGGTGAAAGCGTGCATTGACGGCTGGTGGTGTGTGCCTGGTGAAAGCGTGCACTGACGGCTGGTGGTGTGTGTGCCTGGTGAAAGTGTGCACTGACGATGTGGTTGTGTGTGCCTGGTTTTAGCGTGCACTGCCGGCTGGTGGTGTGTGTGCCTGGTTTTAGCGTGCACTGACGGCTGGTGGTGTGTGTGCCTGGTGAAAGCAAGCCCTGATGGCTGGTGGTGTGCGCCTGGTGAAAGCGTGCACTGACGGCTGGTGGTGTGTAGGTGCCTGCTGAAAGCATGCACTGTCGTCTGGTGGTGTGTGCCTGGTAGAAGTGTGCACTAACGGCTGGTGGTGTTTGTGCCCAGAGAAAGCGTGCACTGGCGGTGTTTGTGCCCAGTGAAAGCATGCAGTCGACTGATGGTGTCTGTCCCTGGTGAAAACGTGCACTGACGGCTGGTGGTGTGTGCCTGGTGAAAGCGTGCACTGACGGCTGGTGGTATGTGTGCCTGGTGAAAGTGTGCACGGACGATGTGGTTGTGTGTGCCTGGTGAAAGCGTGCACTGACGACTGATGGTGTCTGTGCCTGGTGAAAGCGTGCACCGACGGCTGGTGGTGTGTGCCTGGTGAAAGCGTGCACTGACGGCTGGTGGTGTGTGTGCCTGGTGAGAGTGTGCACTGACGGCTGGTGGTGTGTGCCTGGTGGAAGCGTGCACTGACGGCTGGTGGTGTGTGCTCGGTGAAAGCGTGCACTGACGGCTGGTGGTGTGTGCCCGGGGAAAGCGTGCACTGATGGCTGGTGGTGTCTGTGCCTGGTGAAAGTGTGCACCGACGGTGTGGTTGTGTGGGCCTGGTGAAAATGTGCACCGATGGCTGGTGGTGTGTGTGTGCCTGGTGAAAGCGTGCACTGACGGCTGGTGGTGTGTGTGTGTGTGTGTGTGTGTGCGTGTGTGTGCCTGGTGAAAGCGTGCACTAACGGCTGGTGGGGTGTGCCTGGTGAAAGGGTGCACTGAAGTCTGATGGTGTCTGTGCCTGGTGAAAGCGTGCACTGACGGTGTGGTTGTGTGTGTCTGGTGAAAGCGTGCACTGACGGCAGGTGGTGTGTGCGCCCGGTGAAAGTGTGCACTGACGACTGATGGTGTCTGTGCCTGGTGAAAGCGTGCACTGACGGCTAGTGGTGTGTACCTGGTGAAAGCGTGCACTGGCGGCTGGTGGTAGCGTGCACTGACGGCTAGTGTTGTTTGTGCCCGGTGAAAGTGTGCACTGACGGCTGGTGTTGTTTGTGCCAGGTGAAAGTGTGCACTGATGACTGATGGTGTCTGTGCCTGGTGAAAGTGTGCACTGATGGTGTGGTTGTGTGTGTGGTTGTATGTGTGGTTGTAAGTGTGGTTGTGACTGTAAGTGTGGTTGTGACTGTAAGTGTGGTTGTGATTGGTTGTGATTGTAAGTGTGGTTGATTGTAAGTGTGGTTGTGATTGTAAGGGTGGTTGTGATTGTAAGTGTGGTTGTGTGTGTGTGGTTGTGTGTGTGTGGTTGTGTGTGTGTGGTTGTGTGTGTGTGTGTGTGGTTGTGCGTGTTTGGTGTGCGTGTGTGGTGTGCGTGTGTGGTTGTGTGTGTGGTTGTGTGTGTGGTTGTGTGTGTGGTTGTGTGTGTGTGGTGTTGTGTGTGGTGTTGTGTGTGGTGTTGTGTGTGGTGTGGTGTGTGTGGTGTGGTGTGTGTGGTGTGGTGTGTGTGTGTGGTTGTTTGTGTGGTTGTGTGTGTGTGTGGTTGTGTGTGTGTGATTGAACGGAAATGCTGAATCAGAAAAAAAGGGCAACGTGAAAAAACTGTGCCAAAGAAAAGAAAGCGCTTTGATGTCCTACTCATTGAACGCATGTGCCTAATCCCAATAAGTAGTGCTACAAAAAGGGATGTACGTTGAAAGGTGGAGGTGGGAAGAGCATCTGGGAGGTATTATATTATAATGAGGGGTGATGTAAAGAGGGCCAGAAGGAGGGAACAGTGAGGCGAACTAATGAGACAGTTTTGTGGGCGCAGGAGGGAGCAGGAAAGAGGCAAGATTTAGGGGGAAAGAACTCAGATAAGAATGAGAGAGAATAGAATAAAACTGTTAGGACAGCGAAAAGGACATTTCGGAACAACCGAGTGAGAAAGAGTCAAGAAACAGGGTCCAAACTTTAGAACAAGGAGGGTCGAAAGGATGAAAAAAAGTCTATACCGATTTAGAAGCCATTCTAGGGAAAGACTCATAATTACGGCGGAATCTACAACGAGGCACATCATTAAGGAGGTAGAAGGATTACACATTTAGCAAAATAGGACATAATTAGGCAGAACCATCCCACAATGAGGCTAAAATAGGCAAAAATCGAAAGGAGGCTCTGGTGTCCGTTTGTGTGAGGCAGAGAGAGGTAGAGGGTGGAACAAAAAGACACAAAGATGTACAAGGCGGTGTACGAAAGCATATAGAACCGGAAGGAGGCACACTACTCAAAGAGGCCGAGAAAGCTTTAAGAGGGCACACAGAGTTAGAAGGGGGTAGAGAGAGCCACAACAAGACACAGACTCAAGGAGGTACAGCGAGCCATGAGGAAAATCAGAGAGCCACAAAGCATCAAGGAGGTACAGAGAGTTGCGCGAAGGCATAAAGACCCCTAGATGAAGCACTGAGAGTCATAAGGAACAAGCAAAAGTGACGTGGCCACGCACCCGCCCGCCCAAGTGATCGCGATCAAAGACAAAGACAGATGGCGGCGCCATCGCGATCAAAGACAGACAGATGGCGGTGTGCATGCACTCTCGCATGCACTCATGCTTCAGGCCAGTCAGGCCAGCAAAAGCCTCTGGTGGCACTTTTAAAAGCCACTTACTAAATGTCTCGAAGAGACAGCTTGCGCTGTCTCAAGCGAGACCTAAAAAGACAAGCATTTACAATGCAATAGGTCTCGCAGCATTAAAGTTTGAGTTATTGGCATTGTGTATGACAATGCCAATAGTTATAACTTTAGCAAATCTAACACCTCACCTATGTGTGGCTATAACATAATTTGAAGTCCATGCAGCCATTAAAGACTTAGCCAGAGGGAAGACCCCACGGTCTGACAGGCTACCAATCAAATTTTACCAGGCCTATTCGGGCATCCTAGTCCCAGACCTGTCCCTATATACCATGGCACTAGAAGAAGGAACCCTACCACAATCCATGAGCGAGGTCAAACTGGTCTCACTCCCCAAGCCTCATAGGGACCCCACTGACAGATCTTTCTACAGGCTGCTATCCATTCTGAACACAGCCTAGAAGATCCTGAGCAAAGTGTTGGCCGCCCAATTACTACCCTTGATGCCTGTCTTGATCCACCCTGACTAGTCAGGATTCATACCTGACAGGAACACATTGATGACATGCTAATTTTCTTTCAAAATGGATACGATGACTTTGGAAAAAGGCTGCCTCTATTAGATGAGTTTGGGGCTTTCCCTGTGAACGTAGGCAACACTGAATCACCTGAACAACTCAAGAACATTGGAGCAAATTGGTGCCCACACACATTCCAATATCTTGGGGTACAAATCTACCATGGTGATGCTGATGTCCTAGAAGGCAATCAGGGTACAGCGCTATGGGCTGTCAGGAATTACAATTCCTTTGGTCAAGCTCTGCCAGTAAAAATGAACAAAATTATCATGCTCCCAAAATTGCTATATTACTTCGTGAACATAGCAGTGTGGATTAAACTTGGTGAGTTCATCTGGAGCACACACCGCCACAGAGTGTCACAAGGACCTTGAAAGTTCCTGTAGAAGGGGGTGGCCTAGGAGCTTCAGATTTAAACCCTATTATCTGGCCTCATAGGTTCAGTGGTTTTACCAGTGGCTAGAAGGGAAACAGTGGAGAAATGGCACACATGGAGATCACTGAGAGGATCAACACCCTAATAGCACATGCAGTGCATTGGTCAACGAACATCCGCAAATATTCCAAGCTGGTACAAGTGACCGCTAAATGTTGGCATAGATGTGTTTTTAAGACCATAACAATGCCTCTATAAGCACAGCTGATCCAAATAGGTTTGCTGTGGGAGGGATCAGCATTTTGGGTGGACTACTACCTGCATCGCTAGGGCGGTGCAAAATTGCTCACAAGAGGAGACTGCTGTAGAGAAGGGAAATTCCTGTCAATGGAGGAACTGGTGACTGAACTACAGCTCCCACACACTCCCTTCCCAACATAAGGGGCATTGCCTGCGACTGTCAAGAGACATGTGGAGACTAGATGATGAAGAGCCTCAGATCCATAAAACACTACAGCTACTGTTCACAATGGGGTAGTGCACTAAACTGATGTCCTGGTTTTACAAATCCCTAATACATATGACCCGATGAATACTGCATGAAACTAGAGACAGGTGGAAAAGATACATCGAAAAGAACCTCACGGAAAGAGAATGGCTCAAGATTCCTAGCTATGCAAAAAGTGCATCCAGAAAAGCACACCTAAAATGCACACAACTTAACTGCCTCCCTGCCACATACCTAATTTCCAAACGGTTAAACCTCACCATGAATGCTGACACAAATGTATGCCCCAGCTGAGGAACGCTAAAAGTAGACTTTATACATATGGTACGGCATTAGGTGGGCCTGTGGCCTAACTCGGAGGTGGTAACTGCAGCCCTCAATAGAGTGGCACATGCAGGTCTGCACTCTTCGCTCGACACATGCTTGTTTGGCCTATTCCCAAGGACAACATCTATTAGGCTGAATGCCTATTTTACGGATTTGGTCCTCTTACTGGCTAAGACGTGTATCACGATCCACTGGAAGCAATAACAGCCTCACCTCTAAAGAAATGGAATATGTGACAAACAAAATGGACCACCAGTGAGTACCACACACTGCTACAGGAGTAAAAGCAAAGACTTGGGCGACATCCCATAGCAGAGAGCTGGAATTAAATCTTCATGGCCTTTACCAACCCAGAGCAGTCCCCACCACTTAGTCCGCCGCATAATGCACACAGTGATCGCTGCTCCGCATAGCAGCCGCAGCTGGACACGTACACAGACCAGAATACATCAGACCCAATATAAAAAAATTATGCGACTTCAAGGGTAGTTCATATTTTATTAATTTGTATGTTAATGTATCAAAACAAAATGGTTTCTAATGCGGTTACAGATTACATGTTTGACTGCCAGCACAACCTAGCAAATAGATTGTCAAAGGGATGCTTTGACCATCACAGACTTCCGATTCGCTATATCAGTGGCTGTTCCAACTGTGTATTCAAAGATTTATTTCTTACTCTGTATGTATATTGCTGAAAAATGAAAAGCATAATTTTTTATTTATTTATAGGACTGCTATCCAATCTAGAACAAAAAGTAAGTAAGCCCTTTGTAATGGCCACCTTATTTGGCAAGTCAACATTTTTGATGAAGAAAGAGCGAAAGAACAACTTCAGAACACAGGATTTCAATGTCAGTTGCAGGACTTATTTAAACAAGCATTAAAGCGCTGTACACGAGAAGCACATCTACATGGTAGAAGAAAATGAACAATAGTTACTTACCTGTAATCTGTGGTTCTCCAGTATTGGTGTCTTTCATAGATTCACATGCCTGAATCATTCCCCGTCGTCGGAGTGGGAGCCCACAGTACATAAAAAAGCAGTAAAATATACCATTTGTACATAACAAATAACAGTATACCCAACCAGGAAGTAAAGTAGCCCCAGCTACAGTATATAAAACTTCCACATTAGAGACTATCCAGGTCATTATGTATAGACCAAACTGCAGCCAATCAGGCCACAGCTCCCACCAGAATGCTCTCCCCAGAGACCCAGGCTCTCAGATTTTGTAGCACCGGAGTGTACCTGAGTAACGTATAGATAAAACAGCCTGAGTGAGACTCTGAGGGGAGGTGGGTGGGTGCATGTGAATCTATGAAAGACACCAATACTGGAGAACCACAGATTACAGGTAAGTAACTATTGTTCTTCTCCAGTATTAGGGGTGTCTTTCATAGATTCACATGCCTGAATCAGAGTAGTTAGCAGTAATAGTAGCAATAATATCATACATAGCTCTTGGACGCCAAGGCACATAGCAGAAATGCAAGGACATAATGAAAAGCAATAACATAATAGGCTTCAAAAGAGCAAGAGGAGGTGAGAGAGAAATAGCAGAGGCTCACCTTTTGAAAAAAAGATTAGGCAGGACTGCTCTTCCCACCGAGGCATCGGTATCGCTTGAAGAATCCAGACAGTAATGCCTCGTGAATGTGTGCCTGCTGGACCAAGTTGCAGCTCTGCAGATTTGCAGGAGAGGCACACCAGCAAACAAAGCAGTTGAAGAAGAGACTGCTCTCGTAGAATGAGCTCTGGGTAATGTCTGTAAGGGTTTACCTGCCTGTTGATGGCAGAGCCCTATCGCTGAAGAGACCCACCTAGCGATAGTCTGTTTTGTCACTGCACAGCCTTGTCTCGGTCTGCCATGCGCAACAAATAGCTGATCCGTCTTCCTGATGGCAGCTGTCCTTGAAAGATAGAACTTAAGACATCTTTTGATATCTAGCGAGTGTAAAGTTCGTTCAGCTGGTGTCTGCGGATTTGGAAAAAACGTCTTAAGTATGACTGGCTCATTCAGATGGAAATCCGATGGTACTTTGGGCATGTACTTCGGGTTGGTGCGCAGTACCACCGAGTCATTCGTGAATTGCAAGAAAGGTGGCTTAGATGTGAACGCCTGCATGTCACTAACCCTTCTGGCTGAAGTTAACGCCAGCATTAGTGCCACTTTCCAAGTGATGAACTTTAGATCTACTTTATGAATCGGCTCAAAAGGATGGCGCATGAGTTGAGCTAATACTATATTCAAATGCCAGGATGGAGGTGGCCGACGTACTGGTGGAAACATACGAAATAAACCTTTAAAGAATTGCTGGATTATTCTTGAGGAGTATAGCGAATTCGTACCATCTTGACGGTACCTGGATATAGCTGCTAGAAACACTAAGTGTTGAGTGTGCCAAGCCTGATTTAGCCAGATGTAAAAAGAAGGGCAAAATCCTGTCCGGTTCAGCATGCATAGGATGTAAATTCATAGTGTTGCACCAAGCACAAAAACGCTTCCATTTAAGCCTGTAAGTTCTGTTCGTTGAAGGTGCTCTAGCATTGTTCAGGACTTCTTGACAGTCTTGTGGAATGTTCAAGTGTGCAAACTCATGGTGTTGAGGAGCCAAGCTGATAATTTCAGAGAATGAGGGTCCGGATGATATACCTTGCCTTCTTGAAGTGTCAGAAGATCCGGATTTGAGGCAGCTGAACAGGTTCGCACTCTGAGAGGAGAAGAAGCTGTGTGAACCAATATTGCCGGGGCCACCGTGGAGCTATTAGAATCATACGACACGGTTGCCTCCTCATTTTCTTGATGACTTTGGGAATTAATGGAATTGGAGGGAAGGCGTAGGCAAAGAGCCGTTCCCAGTTCATTGACAGAGCGTCCCCGCAAGACTCCTTGTGGGGAATCCAGCTCGCAAAATGAGTACATTTCTTGTTGTGGTAGGTCGCGAACAGATCGAGATTGGGGCGACCCCATCTTTGGAAAATTTGATCCAGTGCTGGTTGATGCAGTTCCCACTCGTGAGTGCTGCATTTGGATCTGCTTAGGGAATCTGCTAGCACATTGGCTACTCCTGGGACATGCACTGCTGTCAAGTTGATGTTGTGTTCCAGAGCCCAATTCCAGATTTCCTGAGCTTGCTGGGACAACCGGGCTGATCTTGTGCCCCCCTGCTTGTTCAGGTAATGCATGCTCGTCGTGTTGTCTGTTCGGATCAACACGGACGAGTTTGACAGAGTTGCCTGAAAGGATTTGAGGGCGAGGAAAATGGCCCTCAATTCCAACAAATTGATGTGCCATTTCTTTTGCTGTATGTTCCACTTGCCACTGATCGTCATCCCTTGAAGGTGAGCGCCCCAACCTTCTAGCGAGGCATCCGTGGTTACGTTGAATCTGGGGGCTTCTGCGAGAAAAGCACAGCCCACTTGCAGGTTGCGTTCTTGAGTCCACCACAGGATTGCCAAAGAACCGGACACCTGCACCCATTGGTGGCTGAGTTCCTCTTGTAGTGGTCTCATCCTCAGACGACAGTTTGGAGATAGGAGGATGCACGATGACAACATCCCTAGGAAAGACTTGAATCTCCGAACTGAAACGCACTTTCTTCTGAGGAGTGCAATCGCCATTTCCTGAATCTTTTCTTGTCTTTCGTTTGAAATGAAGACTTGAGCGAGTTTGGAATCCAGAGTTGCTCCTAGGAAAGACTTCCTTTGAGATGGTACCAGGTCCGATTTCTTGAAGTTTATTGAGAAACCTAGACTTTGAAACAGGCAAAGGCATGTCTGGATATGTTTGCTTGTGGTGGCGTAGGAATTGGCCTTGATAAGGCAGTCGTCCAGATATGGGTATATCTGCACGTAAGTGGGCCGCCACAGGTGCCAACATTTTTGTGAATACCCTCGGGGCTGAACGCAGCCCGAAGGGAAGGACCTTGAACTGGAAGTCCCTGCCAGCCACTCTGAACCTTAGGAACTTCCTGTGCCTGGGGAAGATGGGTACGTGGAAGTAAGCATCCTGAAGGTCCATTGTTGCCATGTGGTCCCCTACCGTCAGAAACTGGAGGATCTCTTGGAGTGACAACATTCTGAACGTTAACTTCTTGATATATTTGTTGAGGGCACGCAAATCGAGGATGGGGCGCCATTCCCCCGATTTCTTGCGTATCAAGAAAAAACGAGAGTAAAATCCTTTTACTCTCTGATGTTGAGGCACTTTCTCGATTGCCCCTTTTCGAATCATTGCATTGATTTGGATGAACAGCTCCCTGAGATGTGCTGGGGGCGGTCCTTTTGGGGGTGAATTTGGAGGGGTCTTTACAAATTCCAATATGTGACCTTTTGAGATTACATCCAAGACCCATCTGTCTGTGGTAATATTTGACCATTGTGAGCAATGTAGGGATATTCTTCCTCCAATTTGTTTCTGGCTGGGGCAAAGTGGTGGCAGAATGCTTTTCTCACTTCTTGTTGGCGTTGTCCCTGCCCCGATAGGTTGTTTTCCCCCGGGGCTGTGTATAATTACTTCGTCTTTGGCCATAAGGTTGTTGTTTATAAGGTTGGTACCTTTGGTTGCTTTGGTTGTTAGTATATGGGCGTTGCTGGTAATATCCTCCTCTACTGGAGAAGTTACCCCTTCCTTTAGCACCACGAAAGGAAGATTTACGGTACTGCAGAGTACCTAACGACCGTGCTGTTTCCGTATCTTTCTTAATGGATTGCAAAGCTTCGTCCACATGTGAGCCAAAAAGGAACTCGCCGTCATAAGCCATATTTAGAACCTTGGCTTGTACCTCTTGTCTAAAGGATGTAGATTTTAACCATCCCTCTCTTCTAAGTACTGCAGCACCCGCTAACTGTCTGAATCCTGTGGCCGCCACGTCCACTGCCGCATCGATGATTTCAGACGAAGCACATTTGCCTTCTTGCAAAATTTTTGTGGCCTCGGAGCGGTCTGGTTCCGGCAGTTTCTGGATGTATGGCGATATGTCAGACCACATTTGCCTATCATACCTGCCGAGAATTGCTAACGAATTTGCAGCTCTAACTGTGGTTGCCGCAATAGTAGATACCTTTTTTCCAATGGTATCGAGACACCTCCCGTCCCTGTCCGTAGGAATCGAGATCTGAGTTGACGGGTTCCTTGCCCTCTTCTGAGCTGCCTGCGCAATAACTGAGTCCGTCTTTGCCTGACTGATGAGACAAGCCGGTGAAGAGGCGGGCGCCCTATATTTTTTATCTACTCGCGCCAATACCGCAGGAGAAGAGTTTGGCGTGGCCATGATCTTAAGACCTTTTTACCAAATAAAGTCTATAATGGGAATAGACCAACTTTGTTTCTGAGATAGAGTCTTAAAATCGTACAGAAAACATTCATCTTGTTTTGCTTCCATGGAAATAAGAAATCTTTTAGTAGCCTTGTCCATAATCCTATTGAAGTTCGCTATATCCACCGGTGGTGACTCAGCTTTCGGTTGTTCATCAGGGGATGGTGTGTCCGCTTGATAACCTTCATACTCCGACGAGTCCGATTTATCCAATTCCCCTTCCTCATGGGTTTCCTCATCAGAATTGCCATCCTCCTGTTGGTGGTAGGAGACTGGCGTTGAAGGCCGGGCATGCTCTGCCCCTTCCGTCATCGCAGCCCCTGCATTTTGAGTTATCTGAGGCTGTGGGGAAGTGATACGAGAATCGCCCGACTCCGAAGGCGGGAAACGGCGTTAATAACCGCTTAACATATACTGCAAATTTTCAAAAAGTTGCATTGGCATTTGCATCCCTGGCGCTGGTGTATTCACCAATGTAGGCGCTTGAATTTGCTGTTCCTCATCCTCCTGATCCTTAACCCGTATAAGTAAGTCAGAAGGGCTTTCAGCTGCTTGAAACATGTCATCACCAGATCCCTCTTCAGAATCTAAGAGCCTGTCAGGCATTTGAAGTGGCGACATAGATGTGGACTGAGATGCCCGTTTCTGCAACAGAGCCGCAGTTGTGGCTGGAGATGGTAGGGGTATGGCAGTGCTTCTTGCTGACCATACCTGCAGGTCTGTACAAGACGACAGCTTTGGTGTGGTTGGATTGTCTTGTAGTAGGGTTAAATCCGAGCCTTGTGATGTTGTCTTCGCCGTTGAAGACAATAGTTCAGTCGACGTCAGAGGCGGTGTTATTTTCGTCGACGTGGTGGATTTCGTCGTCGACGAGGGAACCGTCGACGGAGTTACCTTCATCGTCGACGGGGTCTTTTTCGTCGTCGAAGAGTCCGTCGACGGCATCTTCGTCGACGACGTCGACGACAAGGTCTTCTTCGTCGACGGTAAGGCTGTCGACGATGACAAGGGTTTTTTCGACAATGGTTTCATTTTCGTCGACGTCTGATCGTCAACGAGGGGTGTGACAATCTTCGTCGACGAGATGGGACGAATTTGGACATGAACATAAGTTGGAGAGGAGGCTGAGGACATCACCATAGACGTTTTAGGTGAGGAGAAAGTCATAGTAGAAGTCATAGCAGAGGCAGCCTGACTGGAAATTGGCAGAGCTGTTGATGCCTTAGTCACAGGTCTCTGAGGAGACACTAAAGTCGCTGTCCTTTTAGAGTCTGTAAGCTTCACAGACTTCTCAGAGGATTTCTTACTTTTAGAAGTCGAAGGCTCACCAGCATCTGAAGCGAGCTGGGTCTGCTTCGCCACTTTAGCTTTAGGAGTAGGCACAGCACTCTCAGCCCTCCTCTTCTTTGATCCCTTAGAAGACCCTGAGGCAAAACTTCCTACCTCAGAAAGTGGCGCATCTTTATCCTTAATTCGCTGAAGCCACAGCAGCAGGCGACCCTCTCTATCCCTGAGTGTCTTAGGAGGAAATTTGCGACAGATCTTACACTCCTTAGCCTGATGATCAGGGTACAAACAGTAGATGCAGCAAGTATGTGGATCCTCTTTAAACAGCCTCGCTTTTCCGCAAGAGTCACAGGCCCTGAACAGGGACTTTGAAGTAGACATTGTAAAAAGTAAATCCTTACAAGTAGAGAAAGAACTGAGCAGAGCTCAGAGGGACTCCCTATCACACGACGTGCGGTAAAAAATCTGAGAGCCTGGGTCTCTGGGGAGAGCATTCTGGTGGGAGCTGTGGCCTGATTGGCTGCAGTTTGGTCTATACATAATGACCTGGATAGTCTCTAATGTGGAAGTTTTATATACTGTAGCTGGGGCTACTTTACTTTCTGGTTGGGTATACTGTTATTTGTTATGTACAAATGGTATATTTTACTGCTTTTTTATGTACCGTGGGCTCCCACTCCGACGACGGGGAATGATTCAGGCATGTGAATCTATGAAAGACACCCCTAATACTGGAGAAGCAGATTTAAATGTCTTTCACCACCACGCCTCAAAGCAAATGCTGTTATATTATAAATAACGTACAACTGTCTGTCCATGTAAAAGGAAAGAATAGATGGTCACCCTGACTCGAAGTTACTTAACTCAAAACATGCTGTGTTTTCTAGTGTGTCATATAAAGGCAGTACTGCTGCTGCTGGTGTTCCTTCCTCATCACAGTCAGCAAGCATTAAAGTGCTTTACATGAGAAGCACATCTTGTACACAAAAGCATACCTTTCTGCTGCCACGGCACGGGCAGTCCAATCCCAGCGTCGGGTTAACTTCCTATGATTCTGGTCAAAACACTTAATCCCAGCGCTCCCAAAACACAACAAGCTAATCTACATATGTAAGGGGTCCTTGCACAAATCTCTCTTCACCTAAAATGATATAGCGGTTAAGGCCAATGGGTCGCTAGGGACTTCCATGAAAGTCTCACCATGCACGAATCCACTGTTCAGCTCAGCCTGAAACTCAGATAAGATGCCAATAAAACAAGCCGCTCCCGGTGGAGGTAGGGCTGAGGCAGTGAGGCCAGCCTGACAGAGAAGCAGGGCCGAGGTGTCCCTTACAGGCCCGCCCACAGCAGGGATTGCGGCCACAGTCTGGGGGTTTCGAGGCCACAGTTGAGAGGGGCAGTGAGTCCTGGAATGCAAGAGGCCGCGTCCACGTCACTCACTAAAATAACAAGCGGGAGTTGTGTGAGCGTGCGCGCGGATGATGTCAGAGGCGCGGCTGCCTGGCCTTGGAGGCTGCTGGAGCGCGAGACGGGCGCGCAGGCAAAGAGTTGGTGGCGGAGCAAGTTGTGCGGGGGCACGAAGGCAGCCGAGAGCGGGTTTGTGTGTGCGCGCCTGTGTCGGTGTGTGTGTGTGTGTGTGTGTGTGTGCGCGCGCGAGCGATGTGTGTGTGTGTGCGCGCGCGAGCGATGTGTGTCTGTGTGCGCGCGAGCGATGTGTGTCTGTGTGTGTGCGTGTGGGTGCGCGTGTGTGTGTGTGCACACGTCTTGATACGATGCCGGCATGCTGTTCCCAGGAGCAATGGGTACGCGACCTGATCAGATTCCTGAGGCTGCGCGTGCCCATCTCCTGGGAAGCAGAGCCGGTAACTATAGGTCTCGTGGCGAGAGTGCGCTTTGCGTGCTTTCGCCAGGGCGAGACCTGAAAAAGGAGTTCCCAAAATGCAAGTACTCGTGACAGAATAGAAGGAGCTAATCAGGGAGATGGCAAACAGCTATGCTCCATGCGAAGCTGGGATGGCTTATAACCAATAAAACCAGCGAACAGAGAGCACCGAAAAAACCAAAACGGAGTGACAAATCACAAAGTCAATGGTAAGCAATGGGCATTCCTAGGTACCATTCAGCATGCCCCCTTTAAAAGAAGACAGCTGTGCTGTCTGGTAGGCTTCGACCTAAAAATCACGGAGACCTAAGTATGACCAGCTAGAAAAGGAGGGGTCAATACTCAGCCTTCATAACAAATATTACATATTTTCAAACTGTCATTTAAGAAGTCCTGATAGCAATAATCTGATTCCCTAATTCAACATTGACTTGAGCCATCTGCAAACATGTTGATAACTATTTCTGGTACCAGTAAGCGTTACTCCGTGGCCTCAATGAAATAAAGAACTATCAGCAAACCATCACCTTAATTTTATCTTTCAGATTGTCAAGAAACGGACTTATAGAGTTCAGAAGACTAATTAGATTGCACATTGTACGAGCAGATGATCTGTATTCAATATAAATTTTACAGGAAAACGGCCTGATTGAAAAACTACATATTGCAGTAATTCAAAATGCAATTCACACAAACATACAAGTGCAAATATCCACCTCGACCTCTCCCACCTTTTCTAAGAGGAGATCATTACACATGTAAGTTTACTAGCTAGTGGTAAATGTGGAAGGGACCAGAGGTGTGGGTGGAAAAGACGGCATACTTACTACTAAATAGGCGAGGTTTATGGAGGAGTAGGGAGAGATTTACATTGGAGTAAGAAGGGGGTTAGGGAGGTTAAGAGAGGGGATTAAGAAGGGACGTGCCCCCACCCGCAAAAGAGTAAGTCAATTCCTATTGACAACTGCACTTCAACGTCATAACAGCTAAAAAGGACACAAAACAGAAGTAAAAAAAAAAAAAGTTCAGAAAAATTATTTTCATTTAAAATATTCAAAATAATTCAATGTTAAACTTAAATTAAGTTAACAGTGTACCATTTTATTTTTGCCTTGAAAAAGAATTAGAGGAGGTCTCCCTGTTGTGAAGTATAGGAAAAAACGAAAAGGTTTAGTCAACATTTAAAAAAAAAAATACAAAAAATATATTTTTAAGTTAGATTTTATTGTAAATTAATTTTATATAGATTTAATTTAAATGTAGAACAAAAAAATTGCTACAACACTATTTAATTCATTATTTTTGTTTAAATTTCTTTTATTGATTTTCAAGACAAAGGATTCAACGAACAAGCCATTGGAATGCGATCCGGCAATGGAATTATTAAATTTGGCAAATTATATGACAACAATAACGAAAATAGGAACCCCACTCTCCCTACCCCCATGCAATAGGTATACCTCTATGAGCTGGGGGATGTCGAGATCGAACTGGAATAGACTCGTATAGGTGAATGCACTAGGTATCCATTGTGTTTAGGGCTGGTTGCTAGGGGGGTCTGCAAGTCTCAGAAGTCTCAGGTATATGGGGCAGGAGAGCTCTGTGAACTCTGACGTCAATAGAGTGAGGAAGGGTTCCCACAGGCCATAAAAGGAGGCCCCGGATGCGTCTGAGATAGTGAGATCTTCTCCATCCTCAAAATTCTCCTCAATCTATGGAGCCACCCTGGTCGGGTTGGGACCGTCTTAGTACCCCAGTGGTCAAGTATGTTTTGAAACGCCGCTCCCAGAGCTAGTGCCATTTGTTTACCCCTCTGGGATTTAAGGGGGAAAGTAATGGAGTTGGGAAGGACCAAGAGGACATATACTGGGAAGCATGCATTTAAAAAGTTGAAATACATTTACTTAATTTAACATTACTAGGGAATTCTAATTTAAGTCCCTGCCTCCATTATTTTCTATGGAAGGGTGTTGCAGTATCAGTGGTTGCAGAGGAGTGTTGCTGGCCTTGCTACTGCTCCTTTTCATAGTATCTTACACTTGTAATGTTGGCTCTACCCCCTGTTTTAGAGGATAGATCCAGGCAAGTTCACACTTTTGAGTAACTTTACATTTGGAAAGAGTGAATATGTAAAAGTAGTCAAGTTACTTGCACATTTAACTTACTCACATGTGCACATTATCTTTGTGAATAGACTCGAAAGAGTCTAACAAAGAAGGAAATGATGAAATCATATCTAAGGCATCTATCAAGTGCGAAACATACAGAATAAAGAAGAACAGAGCACAGACTGACAATAATATCAGAGTGTCTGTGTTCTTTGTTTTAACAAGCCATTACAACATATTAGTATGCAATAGCATAAGGGACAACAAACTTCCGTCTACCTCCCAAAGTGCCTAGTGTGATTTATACCAAGAAAGGATGAAGTGCAATCACTAAAATAATAACACCAATTACAAGATCCCCGTTTGGATGCCTCCTATACTAAAAAAGTGGCGCACCTAGACACTTGTTTTTAGGGCTTTTAAACTTCATTGGGGGCTTGTATAAAAATTAGAACTTTAGTAAACATTTACAAAACATTCGTTAGTACAGCATGTTGACAAACTAAGTGTCTTAAGGATACATTAAAATAAAATACTGACACATAAAAGAGAAAAGCAATAAAATAAAAAATTGAAAGCAAAGTCGATACCAGCGAGAACACAACTTACAGGAAAGGGGTGGTCAAAGACCTGAAACACATCCTAACACTGGTCAGACAGGTGGGAGTCTGCAAAAGAGCTAAACGAGTTTCAAAAGTTCAGACATTGATGATGAGTGATCCGGAAAGACATAGAAGAGGAGCAAAAAAAAGGCAGATCCAAAAGTAGCATGAAATTCATTTTGTATATAACAGTAAGCGGATTAAGTACATGTATATTGTGTGAATTAACTTGGAGCACATGAATCAACATGGTCATGTTTTCTACTCTGATTCTAAGGATATATTTTGGAGCAATGTTAAGCTTTCTGAGCTGGACATGTATATGAAAAACTTACCTAGACTATTCCATAGATTAATCAATAAATTGGTCTATAGTTCAAGAAAGTAAGATAGTTGCAGTAATATGCAGCTACAGTGTGTCATACACCACTATACATGGCATTATTAAAGCTCAGAACTGATTGGTGCACTGGTCAAAGAGGGGCATGAAAACTTCACAATGTAATTAAGTAATTCTGAGTTGGTGTATAGGAAAAGTGATCAGTAAGGGAGTAACATCAGAAATAAAACATGGCAATGGACAGGAGAAAACATCGGACAGTAATATAAAATTATTACTTTGCAGTCAATTCCTAAACTTCTTAATGGAAATGGCAAGTGCTGTATAAACTTTGAAGTGCAGTAATTCCTTTCATCGTGACTGGCACCAGATTACATAAGAGTTGGCTTTACCAGGAGTCTGGCAAAGTATGTTTTCTTGCAGGTCTCTTGAAATTGCAACAAGGAAGGAAGTGGTCATAAACGCCATTTCCTCATTTGGAACATTAGACATTTAGGTACCAAGTGTAGGTATGAAGATTAACCTGTGAACTATCAGAACTTTCACTACCACTTAGAGGAATATACTTTAATAGTGGACTTAAAAACAAAGACAAGTCGGAAATTACCTCTTCTTCAAACAAAAGCCACAGCTTCTCGGATGCCAGTTTGTCTGGCCTTAAAGTGATGTATGTATACAGTGCAAGCAGAACACAGGTTTCTATAAAGAAAACAAAGAAGAAATGATTTACTGTGTATTAACAGAATAGCTCAATGATTCCAAAAATGCAAACACCGTAAGCCTTGCACAAACAACATTTCTTAAAAAAGACCAGTCTGAACTTTAAAGACTGACCGTTAATTTTTCCAGTGAGAGCTATATAGTCAGGCTAAACATATGTAATATCACAGTTCAAAAGTTACTCTGCGCACCGCCCCATAGCTTCCGAAAGTAACCTGTGCTGGGGTGGCGGTGTGCTTATAACCCCCCATTGTCCCCTTCTAGCATGCAGTAGTAACCCGTTGGGGGTGTTTGAAAATCACCTGGCCACCTATCGGCCAGGTATTTTTTGCGCCACCTTTTGTGCACGCTCTTGCCAGGGGAAGGGGAGTGGGGGAAGACTCCCTCCTTTTTTGTTGGGAGCCCTGGAGGGGCCCAAACTGACTTTTTTCAGGTCCCCGGCGGCCGTTATGGCGCCGGCCCAGGATGCTGCCTTTGGGGACTGCCTTTTCAAATCACAGTTCAAACAACAACTGACACAGTTTTACTTCAGACATTTTAATCATGGCTAATGCTCATCACAATTCACATACTGTGGGCTAAGTGTTTTTATTCTTTTATTAAAACCATTTTAGTCTTAAAATCACTTTTCTCTGTGGGTTACAGCACTTCACCCGTTGCTCGGTGTGAGTTTCCAATGCAAATACTGGACTATATGTCAGCTTAAAGTCAAATGCACAAACCCACATCTGCAAATGGTGAAACTTTAAGTATATCTGTAACATTGTGCTCATAAAGAAGCCCTTCATTACTGTATTATCAAACCATGAAAAGTACCATACCTTTTTTCCTCATAGAAAAAGAAGAAGGGTACAAATATGGACAAAGAATAAACCATGAGCAATAAGAAAATACACCTGCCCCTAAAGAAATACACTAGTTTTAAATAAAAGAGCAGAAATACTTTACACCCATATTAAAGTTATGGTCTAATGTAAGAAACTCCAAACAGCACACCCTTAATAACAAGAACTAGATGCATGGGAGTATTCATCAAAGAACACTCAATACTGGTCTCAATGTAAAGGCATTAATTAAGAGTAACCAAGCCACCTATCAAAATATATCTCCATTAATAAGGGTATTAATTAAAGGAAGAAATATTGAAGATTATACCAAACACACATTTCCAAAAACCACACACCCACGAAAACCAAGAAATCCTGTTGGGACAGAAAAGTAATCTGCTTGGTAAAGATGTGTACCCCTGCCCCGAGTGCCCAATTGTATCATTGTCTGGTTCCCTCATGCTGATTTTTTTTTTCTCCCATATATGAACACGGATCATGTGTGTGCGCTGAAGCATAGGCAGGTGTCATGGATTGTGGTCTTGTTGGACTATGAGGGGCGCAGATAGCATTACCCTCATAGTGGTGAAAGGCTACTGCCTTCACCAGGAGTTAAACAGCACGAGTGCGGCGGTGGCAGTAAACTGTGTGATGATTAGTAGTACTTTTTACCCTAAGTCACTGGAGTGGGACTGCAAATGCTACTTACCAGTATGCATCTGTTCTTGGCATGTAGGGCTGCTGACATTCATATCTGTGCATAGATCGCCGCCTAGTGTTGGGTCCGGATGATTGCACATTGTTGTCCTGGAAGAGTCTTCGAAGTATCACGAGATAGGTGGCTCCTCCCCTGGACTACAGTGCGCATGGGCATCGCCTCCATCCCCAGATTGTTTTTAGCCATTGGCAGAGATGGAGTGACATATGTAAGTGATGCCCTATGCTAAGAGAATGAAAATATGTGTAAAGAAAATATACTGCAGCTGCGACAGGCGCCGGGGAGGAGGGCGGGCGATATGAATGTCAGCAGCCCTACATGCCAAGAACAGATGCATACTGGTAAGTAGCATTTGCAGTTCGAGGCATGTGGGCTGCTGAATTCATATCTGTGCATAGAATACATAGCAGTCCCTCCATTAGCGGCGGTCGCCCGTGCCAGCTGCAGCCGTTTGAAAAAGCGTCTTGAGAACAGCCTGGCCAACAGCTGCCTGCTGTTTAGAGTGCACATCTACACAGTAATGCTTAGTGAAAGTATGTGTGGTAGACCATGTAGCTGCTCTACAAATATCTTCTAAGGGAATGTTACCTAGGAAAGCCATAGAGGCCCCCATCTTTCTGGTGGAGTGGGCTCTTGGTGGAATTGTGAGAGTGCGTTTAGCTTTAGCGTAACAGATCTGAATGCATTTCACTATCCACCTAGCAATCCCAGCTTTGGAGATAGCATTTCCCTTGTGGTGTGAGGCAAAAGCAACAAAGAGTTGCTTGGTCTTACGAAAATCTTTAGTCCTGTCGACGTAGTACATCAAGGCTCTTTTAACATCAAGGGTGTGGAGCATCCGCTCCGCCAGTGACTCTGGGTTTTGAAAGAATACTGGCAACTCAATTGTTTGGTTCATGTGGAATTGAGATACAACCTTGGGTAAGAATTTAGGGTTAGTGCGGAGCACCACCCTGTTAGCGTGTACTTGGAAGAAAGGTTCTTGGATGGTGAGCGCCTGCAACTCGCTAACCCTCCGTAGCGATGTAATTGCTACTAAGAAAGCAACCTTCCAAGTCAGAAACTGAAGCTCACAAGAGTGCAGTGGCTCAAAGGGAGGACCCATCAGCCTTGTAAGAACCACATTGAGGTTCCATTCTGGAGCTGGTGGTGTCCGCGGTGGAATGACCCTTTTGAGTCCTTCCAGAAAAGCCTTGATAGCAGGGACCTTAAAAAGGGATAGGTGTTGCCTATTCTGAAGGTATGCTGCCATCGCAGACAAATGAATGCGGATGGAAGAGTACGCCAAATTGCATTGGTACAGGTGGAACAGGTAGCAAATAATGTTCTGAATGGAAGCGTCCAGTGGGTCAATATTGTGGTTTACACAGTACATGACAAAACGCTTCCACTTAGCTGCGTAACAAGCTCGAGTAGTGGGCTTCCTTGCCTCCCGAATGATGTCCATACAATCTGGGGGAAGATTGAGGTAGCCAAACTCTAGGACTTCAGGAGCCAGATCGCCAGGTTGAGCTGTTGCGGATCTGGGTGCTGAATGTCGCCATGGCTCTGCGTCAGAAGGCTGGGGGTGAGATGAAGCCTTTGATGCGGTACCACGGAGAGTTCCAGAAACGTGGTGTACCATGGTTGGCGAGCCCACGTTGGAGCAACCAGGATGAGAGTCATCGAGTGCTGCCTGAGTTTGCGCGCCACCAGCGGTATCAGAGGTGCTGGGGGAAAAGCGTACGCAAATCTGCCTGACCAGTTCATCCACATCGCATTGCCCTGTGATTGCGGGTGTGGGAACCTGGCGGCGAAGCTTTGGCATTTTGCGTTCTCCTTTGTGGCGAACAGGTCTATCTCTGGATGACCCCACCTTTGGAAGTACGGTTGGAGTACTGATGGGTGTATCTCCCACTCGTGCATTTGGTGGCTGTGCCTGCTGAGCAGGTCCGCCATCTGGTTGTCTTTGCCTGGGAGATGCTCCGCCATGAGGAAGATGTTCATCTGAATGGCCCACTTCCACATGCTCTGAGCCAGATGAGACAGCTGCGGAGAGTGTGTGCCTCCCTGCTTCTGGATGTAGTACATGGCCGTCATGTTGTCCGTCCGGATCAACACAACCTTGTTGGACAGATGTACTTTGAATGCCTTTAAAGCCATGAAGATTGCCATCAGTTCCAGAACGTTGATGTGCATCTTCCTCTGCTGTAGTGTCCATAGTCCCTGCACCGTGTAATGGAGTACATGCGCTCCCCATCCCTGGAGAGACGCGTCCGTCGTCAGGATAATCTGTGGCACAGGCTCCTGGAACGGTCGGCCCTTGCAAAGGTTTAGTGGATTCCACCAATGCAGAGAGTTGATCGCCCGACCGCTCACCAACACTAGGTCTGTCAGTTGCCCATGAGCCTGAGTCCACTGACGTGCCAAGCACTCCTGAAGCGGACGCATATGTAGTCTCGCGTGCGGGACGATGGAGATGCAGGAGGCCATCATGCCTATCAACTGCATGAACACCTTCGCTGGAAGCGAGTGCTGAGGTCTGAATCGTTGGATCAGAGTCTGGATGCTGGCGATTCTCACTGAATTTGGCTGCGCAGTGGCTGCCAGCGTGTCTATCGTCGCGCCCAGATACTGCCGTACATGGGCGGGCTGGAGATGAGATTTTGGATAGTTCAGCGAGAATCCCAGATCGTGCAGGAGATGAATAGTGCGGGACACGTGGTCTGCGCACTGCTGTTCTGTCCTTGCCTGAATGAGCCAGTCGTCCAGATAAGGATATACGTGGACGTTCTGGCGTCGCAGATGCGCCGCCACAGTCGCCAGGCACTTCGTAAAGACTCTTGGCGCTGTGGTGACCCCGAACGGCAGAACCCTGAACTGGTAGTGCTGGTCTAGGATTGTGAATCTGAGATACTTCCTGTGGGAAGGATGCAGGGGGATATGAAAGTATGCATCCTTTAGGTCCAGTGTGGCCAGGAAGTCCCCCTGTTGAAGCAGAGGGAGAACCTGCTGTAACGTGAGCATATGGAAGTGCTCCGAGAGAATATACCAGTTGAGGGGCCTGAGGTCCAGGATGGGCCTGAGTGATCCGTCCTTTTTGGGGATCAAAAAGTACAGGGAGTAAACCCCTGTTCCCCTTTCTTGCAGTGGAACGAGCTTGATTGCCCCTTTTTGCAGCATGACTGTGACCTCCTGCTGCAACAAGTGCAAGTGCTCGCCGGACATAGGACGGCTTCTTGGAGGAATGTTTGGTGGAATGGAAGTAAGTTCCAGACAGTAACCGTACTGGATAAGAGATCTCACCCACCTGTCCGTGGTGATGGATTTCCACGCGGGCAGGAACTGCTGGAGTCTCCCCCCGACCGGTGTTGAGTGGTCGGGGGGCAGTGACAAGACGTCACTGCTTGTTGGCGGCGGTGGACCTGGAGCTATTGTTTCCACGTCCCCTGCCTTTGACATTGTTGCCTCTGTAGCCACCTCTACCCTTGTTTGTGTATGAGGTCTGGGTATTGCCTTTATAATACTGGGTGGATTGCGATGCTTGACCCCTGGAGGTGCCTCTGGAATTGGAGCGGCGAAAGGAACCACCCCGAAACTGCTGAGATTGGAGGGCCCCCATAGATTTAGCAGTGTCTGTGTCTTTTTTCATTTTTTCCAGTGTCGCATCCACCTCAGGGCCAAACAGGTGGTCATGATTAACTGTTTGGTTGAGTATGGTCGTTTGGATATCTGGTTTAAAGCCTGATATGCGAAGCCATGCATGTCTCCTCAGCAACACACTAGTGTTGATTGCCCTGGAGGCAGTGTCAGCAACATCTAGCGCACATTTGATGGAAGCGTTAGTGATCAGCTTGCCCTCCTGAATTAACATCTCCCCAGCCTCCTTGTACTGGTCAGGCAAGTGCTGCAACAGTGCCTCTAGGGTGTCATAATGAGCCCTATCGTAGCGTGCAAGTAGGGCCTGCGTGTTCGAAATACGCCAGATGTTAGCTGCCTGTGCAGCAATCCTTTTCCCTGAGGCCTCGAATATTTTCGACTCTTTGTCTGGGGGAGGAGCGTCACCAGTCGTCTGTGAATTTGCCCTCTTCCGAGCGTTGGATACAACCAAAGAGTCCAGTGGCAAGTGTCCCTTGATGTATGTTGGATCCGAGGGCGCTGCCTTATATTTTTTATCAATTCGAGGATTGATGACACGCGCCCGAGT
This sequence comes from Lissotriton vulgaris, assembly GCF_964263255.1. Lineage (NCBI taxonomy): Eukaryota > Metazoa > Chordata > Amphibia > Caudata > Salamandridae > Lissotriton > Lissotriton vulgaris. The sequence goes on from NC_141697.1 coordinate 1,024,396,286, forward strand.
GGGCTCCTTGAAGACCTCCGGCGCGTGCTTTAGCACTCCTTTGAGCATTGGCAATGTCTTGACCGACTTCTCGGCCACTGAGAAGTTGTCAAACAAAAAGTCCACATCCACAGGATCTGAGTGGAGCTCGACATCATGGTTAGCTGCAGCCCTCTCAATCAAGGCGTTGAAGGCTGCAGAGTCCTCCGTCGGTGAGGTCTTTGGCGCAAAGAGCTGCGGTTCCTGACCCGATTGCGGGTCATCTGGGTCGGCTCCGGCCGACCAGGGTTCATGTTCCTCCTCCGGATCCGAGTACGCCGGATAGTTGTACTCGACCTCCTCTTCATCGTCACCTTCCCCCGCGTTAGAACGCGTTGGAGAACGTTCAACATGTCTGGGAGACGAAGGCTCCATAGGGGCCGAAGCGCCCGTCGAGTCCTTCTTGTTCTTAAGAGGAATCCGAAAATGTTCTAGCACTGGCTCCGTGGTGATTTTCCGTTTGAGGAGGGACAATTTCCCAGTATTGGCGTCGATGATGACCTCTCGGCGCTCTTCCTCCGCGAGTGGCTGGAGCCGAAGCTTCGACACCACCAACGCTGCTTTGGACGTCGACGTCTCCTTCAAGGGCACGTCCGCCCCTTGCTTCGGAGCGAAGGCCTTCGGCGCCGACTTTGGCGGCAGGGTGTAGCGAATAGGCGTTTGCGCCTTCGCCGGCTTTGATGCGGGCTTCGGCTTCACTCCCTCTGGTTCGGGAACCTCAGCGTTTCGAATCCGTTGGAGGGATTCACGACCTTCTTCGTTAAGGCCGGAGAGGGCTTGGCTGTCTCAAGCGATTTCCCTGAGTCGGGAGTCGAGTCTGCCGGGGGCAGCGTCTTCGGAGTCGACACCTTGCCATCTTTGGCCCCGACTGTCGGAGCCGGCACAGCCGGAGCCTTGGAATCGCTTTGGCGCTTCTTTGGAGCCTTCTTTGGGTCGTCGACCTCGACCGTCTTCGGCGCCGACGCAGCCGCGTCGGCCACCTTCGTCTTCGGCGTCGACCCCGAGGCCTTGGGGTCGGCCATTTTGGCGTGGCCCTTCAAGTCGGCCATTTTGACTTTTTTAGTTGTTGACGCCTCTGGAGCCTTCTGCCCCACCATTGGAGCTTTCACTTTCGGTTTCGAAACCGATGGAGTAGATCCCGATGGCTTCACTTTCGTTTTCTTCAACGGGAGTGGCTCCTCAGAAATGTCCGCGGCCGGGCCGAGAGGCAGGGCAGTTGGACTATAAGCAAGGTCTTGGGTAAGGCCCGAAGGCGATCCCTCGACCTGGGCCGTATGTTGGGGAGTATCCCCTGAGGCAGTCTGGGGGTGCTCTTCCTCCGAGCTATCCCCCACGGTGGCAATGGCCCTATCGTCGTCCCCTACCTCGTCGCCGGCTTCATCAAACTCCTCATCCTCCGCGTCGTAGTCCTCTCCCTCCGACGCAGGGCTAGAGTCCGAAACTTGAAAGACATTCTCGCTGTCTTCAAATGCTTCAAAGATGTTGTCCGGCGGGGGCGCAGGGGGCGCCGACAACTGGGCCTGGAGTCGAGCGGCCCGACGATGCTTCAGGGTCTTCTTGCACCGGAACTTTGAGCAGGCCATGCACCTGGCCTCGTCATGGTTCGGTGATAAGCACTTGTTGCACACAGGGTGCACGTCGAGGTGCGAATACTTGGAGGTGCACACCGGGCACCTCTTGAACGGAGTCCGTTCCATGTTCAGGAACTCGGAGCGTCGAGTAGGCCCGTCCGCGCCGAGAGCACGCGGAGGGGCAGAGAGTGTTCGGAGCTGAGAATAAGATAACCCGAACGGAACAATACCGACGCCCAGCCTAAAGACCTTTTGGTCTCAAGTAGAAAAGTAAAACTACTATCGGTTCCGACGGAGGGAACCGAAACACATCCGAACCCAATGGCGGAAAAAAACAATCTGGGGATGGAGGCGATGCCCATGCGCACTGTAGTCCAGGGGAGGAGCCACCTATCTCGTGATACTTCGAAGACTCTTCCAGGACAACAATGTGCAATCATCCGGACCCAACACTAGGCGGCGATCTATGCACAGATATGAATTCAGCAGCCCACATGCCTCGAACCTATAGGATCACACACCTTTTTAAAGGTTTCACTGCTGTGTGTTTAACTCACCCTGGGACTACATCAGGTTGACGTAGAAGGGCTCTGTATTGAGCGCATGTGAGCGCGTAAGACATTCACTACACAGAGGGTGCAGTGCAGAACAGTGTGCACATGGTAAATGTGTGGGCATTGGCAGAGGGTGCTTCAAGGAACATACTCTGGTGCAGTACAGAGAGAATGTAGTATCGAACAGTGTGCTCAGACTGAGTGCGTGTGCTGCATGTGGAAATGCTGGTGGCAGCATGGTACATGGGCACACCAAACTAGACGGTGGAGTGTCTTGTGAACTAATGCCGATTGCAGAAATTCCAGCACCGATACATTACAAGGAGGACCTTGGATTCCATTTAGGGAAGCAGAGGCCTGCCTGGTGAAAACATGACGCGTAGAGGAATCTCTGCTGCAATCATGTAAACTGGGTGGGATAAGCATGTGAGGGACAGCTAGGCTCTCACTGTGTAATTGCAAAGGGCTCTTTGATTTAGTGACATCATAAGGAAAGGGGAGAGGATGTGGTCTGGCGGCTAGATTGCTGACTTTGATACTGGAAACTAAGGTTTGAGCCTCAGGGTCATGTCCACATCCTGTGATTCTCGGCAAATCACTGTATCTCCCTGTGCCTGAACATGTCCTTGTATAACATAACTGGTGCTTATGTAAAGCATTCCAATACCTTCTGGTCGAGTTCGTGCTATATAAATTTGCAAAAATAAATAAATAAAAAAACGGGCCTGGACAAATCTCAAAAAGAGGGAGCTAGGGCTGATAAGGGAATCAGAAAGGGTAGGGCTGGGGGCCCAGGATGAACCTTCGATGCACAGATCACTGTGGCTGACTTCCAGGTGTGAACTCTGGACACTCCCCTGAATCACGTTTTTGGTTAATCACCTTCAGAGTCCTGCCTGCTGTGACAGACATCTTTTAAAGGGAAGCATGAGGGGTAGAGATGTCCATATCAAACAAGCAGAACCCCAACATAAAACTTCAAAGATTCACACCTTAAATCACATTTTATGTCTGGAAAATACCTATTAGTAGGGGAGTCTCATTAAAGACACATGCGGGTTAGAATTCTCTGATGTAAGTAATTGAGATTGAAAGTAAGTTGATAGAATGACCACCTTCAATATTGAACCAAATGTCAATAAAGAAAAATGTTTAAAAAAAAGTAGGGGGTTCTGAGACCCCATACCATGTCATCTGCCGAGAAGCCAGCCAGGCGGCAATAGGAGGGGAAGCTCTGCAAGACTTCTGCCTGTGACCAGGCCTTGGGGCCTAGCCTGATAGCCTCCCTGCTGGGTGATGGACATCACCCAGGGAAACCATGATCACCTGTCCTGAAGTCTGGAGCACCAGCACCTGTGTGCTCCTCAAGACTTGTCTTCCAGTGAGGGAACGGAGCGTGTTGGAGGAAGCAAGATCCAGAGTGGAGTCAAGCCTGCGAAGTTTGGTGACCCCATATGCCAGGAGGGGCCGCCGTGCATAAAGGACAGTGCCTCACCGATCGGGCCGTTGCCCGTGTGCCTAGCTGTGGAAGCTGGTAACTCGGTATGCCAGGGGGGGCCGCCATGTGCCAAGAATCTGTGCCGCATTGATTGGGACATCGGCCATGTGTGGGAAGTAGCCTTGACCTTGTGTGCCAGGATAAGCAGCGGAGGAGGTAACCGGAGGCCAGCGTGATCGGACAATGAGGTTCGTTGGAATGACCCCTATACACCAGGAGAGGCCACTGAAAGAGCTGAGGCCGGACGTCCAGGTCGTTACTTGTGACCCAAATTGCTGAGACAACCTAGACGAGGGAGGATTTGTATACAAGAGAAGCCCAAGAACAGAGGAGACGCGGTCGGATTCAGGAGACTGCCCCCATGCCAGAGAGAGAGAACAAGACTTACTGCGTATGCCTGGAGCTGGAGCTACTCTGATTGTCAGGACCCTGGTAAGCGTGGCTCAGGAGAGAGAGCCGATTTACAAAAGGGGGTGGTGATGAACAGAGTGTCTGAATTGAGCAGACCACTCTTACCCAGTCCAAAGATCAGGGCTTGATCCATCACCGTTATTTATCTCACTGCCCCATCCCAGCTCAGAACCTGGCTATATGCAAATCAGTCTGTCCCTGGCCCAGTGCATCATGGGAACAGGGCAGACTAAACTACCAAGCCAATTCTTTACCAGAAAGGAGACCAGCTACCGGGGACCGGTTTCTGGCATTTCAGCCTCTTCGGCCCGGCTTGCTTGAATCCTGATGGAGCAGTGAGAAAGGGACTCATGTCTGAGTATACCCTGCCACACCTATAGTGGCCAAAATCGATTTACAAAAGGGGGTGGTGATGAACAGAGTGTCTGAATTGAGCAGACCACTCTTACCCAGTCCAAAGATCAGGGCTTGATCCATCACCGTTATTTATCTCAGGAGAGAGAGCCAGCACCTGTCAGAGCTGCACTTGTGAGCGCGTGCAGCCTAACTTTGACGATCGGGACCAGGACTGCACTTCACCAGTGCCAGGATTCATACCGCCGGAGCTGGTAAGCTGCGAACTGGGCCTACCAGGGCACGGGGATATACAGCCTTTGGTTTTTACAACACTCCTTGAAGGCTAAGTGACTACACCTTATTGACCATGGATGTTGCTGCATGTGAGTGGGTAAATAACAGTACACCCGTTAGATGGAAACGTGGTAGCCCGGGGGTGGCCTAACAAATACTTTGGTGCCTACCTCAAGGGAGGGACTTTGTTATTGTTTATTGAATGTGGTTTACCTTTGCATGTGTAGAATTAGAATTAAAACACTTCTTTTAAACAAAATAAGTATTTGACTGGACATTGATTTATTGTGTGCCCGTTGAGCTACGAGTCGTGTTCAACGATCTGTACCTACACTTCCCTTCGAGGAAGTCTTTACTGCTCGCGCTACGTTACCTAACTGACAGTAAAATTTAGCAGGGGGTGCTTGACCCAGTTGAGGGGGATCCATAGTAGGGCGGGCACCGGGACATAAGGAGTAAATGGCCTCAATCACCTCGATTGTGCCCACTAACCCCGGTTGACCATTTGGCACTCTTAATGGGGTTCTGACACCTCTCTATTAACCTCTTCTCTTCTTTCTGTTAAAAACATAAGATATGATCTGTACTCTGCAGTCTACCATTTTTTTTAGAATGAATAAATAAGCCTGCTCAATGACAAACAACTTACAATCCTTTGTCAAACCTATCCAAAGAAGAGAGTACTCCTCATGAGTGGTATTCCTTCCTGCATTCGTATTCCAATGTTATTGATTCTCAAAAAAAAAGAAGATTAAAAGTTTATTTTTAAACAGCAACAAATGTTAAATCCAGAGTACCATTCACAAAACAGTTTTAGAGTAAGGTCTGATTAGGGAAAATCTCGATAATACATTTTCACTTGTAAAAAATATGTTAACTTTTCTCAAGGGAAGTAGATGAATGGTCTAAATATTTTCATGGAACGACAGAAAAGTGCAGTGGGGCTTCCTTTTTATTCTGAATCCCTGTGAGGACTGGTTCAGATGTGCTGTCTGGATTTACTGAGGAGCCTCTGTTTTTGCCATATTGTTTTCTAACTACCAGGACATAAGCTTTGACATTTTAGTGGGCTACATTTTGTGTCCTCATTTTTTTTGTCCAGGGGTTAACAAACTCACGCTCTTATTTTATTTAATGTTCCGGCTTATTCTCGGGCTTATTCCTCATAAGGACTTAATGGTTGTCTATTGCTGCTCGTTAGTATGCCTTACCCTCCTCAAACTACTTTGTACTTTTCTAAATTATATTAATTTATAAATGTGGCATATTAAGACTGTACCATTTCAAAGAACTTTGTAAAGGGCTGACGTTTAATGTGCACTATACATTCCGAAAAATGAACAGATTCCTGCAAGATGTTTTTCTAGGGCTGTGGAGTTGTCCTCGCGTATTGTTTCGGAACAAGGCATTCTGTCTGCTGAGTTTTTATCAATCATATGTTTTATTAAAGAAGATACCAGCTTTTGTTTTTTAAAGTCACAAGCTCATTTTTGCTCAAATCCCAAAAAATACTTTGTGCGGAACATTACCTTCCTTGGAGTCTTCCTGGGCATGGGTCCTATGGGTATTCAAATACAATCTGCCACACAAAACCAGATAAATTCAATCCCTCACCTGATTCAACTTGGGCCCAAGATATCATCAGCATGTTCAGATTCCAATTGCGGTTGTGGGTCTGGTCAGTACTACATGAGGAACTTATCTTTTGGAAATTGGGGATGCCCCCTTTTCCGTTTTACTACTCATGTCTGGATTTCTTCCTGAGCATCTATCCCCAGCTATTTTACCAAATGTTAGAAGGAAATTTGCTTTCTTTCACATGGGTTACGTGTTATACTTCTCCATTGATACATATGATGACGTAGACCGTTTATGTGCTAATGGTCTGGGACTTATGAGTAACTTCATTAATCCGATTTCAAGTCTTCCCCTACACATTTTTTGGATTACTGCTTTATCTGGTGCCACATTTGTGACAGAAAATGTTAAGTATCAAATGGGTAAGCCTGAGTTTCTCAGAACTTGGGTATAATATATTACATTGTCATATTGGTTCTGCTGGGGTGCACTAACAATAGGATACCTTACGGTGTTAAATTGTCCTATTCACATGTAGTCCTAGTATCCCACAGTATTAGGTTCGAGGTACTGATCATTTATTTGTTTAGCTGATTAAACAGATTAGGAGGATCTAGCCGACTGTGGACCACTGGAAGCAAAGACCTACCACAACACATCTAACCAAACCCCCATCTATAGCAAGCACCTAGTACTTGGGGTCAGTGTAGCTACTACTTTGCTAATGCTGTGTTTTCATTACCTGCTCAGTTATTGGCATTTTATGTAAGAAGCGGTTACTTTTTGGACTTAAAATTTAACATAGCTCACTAGAAAGAACATTTATACCTGAAGAGGAACAAAGCTGAGCAGCTAACGGTTGATGTTCTGCAAAAACAGCCAGCAGTCGTACAGTCAAATGGGCAGCAGACAACGGTGCTTCAGGACACAAACACCTTAGCAGCACTGGACTAGTGAGAAAACCCTGAAAACTAAACAAAGAAGATACAAATGTCACTTTAAACGTTGTTAACTGCATAGGTGTTAATACAACCAATTGTTTACAAAGGATTTGTATTTGCACAATTCCAAACAACGTCATTAGTGCTTGGGGGAGGGTGCAGAGCAATGTGAGCTCTTATTTTCCAAAAGATTTTTTCAGCATTTGCAGTCAAACGTCTGCTGACATAGCCAGACACATTCAACATTTCCCTTCCCTAAGCTCTAGCAGACTTACACCGAAGCTGTTCCTAAACACTGCGCATGCTAGAACTACTTTGGGTGACGTGCAAAGAAGTGAAACTGCTGCCCCTTAAGTGTGTGGAAGGAGAGAGATGAATTTTAGAAAGGCTGCTTTATTAGACAGTAAATGTCACACCTATGGTCAATAAAGCAGGGCCTCAGATAATAGGGAACAGCACCAGAAAAAGAAGGAGGGCAAATCAAATTGGACTCTGGTAGGATAGAGGGGAGTTGCGGAGAATACTACAGCAAAGAGGGCACTAATGGAGACCGGTCAAGGGACATGGCAAGAGAGAAGGGACATGGAAAGCAACTTGTTCTGGGCAAGCAAAAGCTCCATCCAACCACAAGCGTCCTATTATCTGGCACACACACACAGTAACACTGAAGTCCTAGCACCTGTGTCCAGGTTATTTATATGCTTAACGCTTATTGTAGATGGTGACACCTAAACAATGAGTAATGGGATAGGGGAAGGTAAATGGGCTGAAGACAGGTAAATGAGACACACTGGAGGGGAGAGAGGGACAGGAAAAGAGGAGCAGGGAGCAGAAATGAGATGCAGTCAATTGAGCAGGGAGAGACAAGAGTGTCAGGAGCAAATAAATCCATCCTTGCTAGCACTATGCTCCAGCTGCTCGGAGCATCACTTACGCGTGCATAATCCAGTTCAGCGAAAATCAGCAAGGCCTGGGTTCAACAGTAAAGATGGCGTTCTAAAACAGCAGAGACTCATTTCTATAAGGAGGATAAATGCGCTTTCACTGCACCAAATGAATGCTTCACCACGCACTGCACTGAAAGCTCATTTGGCAACATAAAGATACTTTTGGGCCCAGCTATATTGTGCAGAGTAGTTAATTTCTTGAAAATGTATACTTCAATAGTTCTCTCCCCTTAGCACCATCACTCTACAATGACAATACATAAAACTAAATGATACTGTGAAGTGCTCAGCTGGGTAATCATAAAATAGTAATGTATAGAATTAGTCATGGTAGTCTGTAATTAGGTAAGGAGGATCTGTAGATGGTTCAAACTATATAATGCTAAATACATTTACCAGCCAAAATATTCGTTTTCCTGCACTTTACTGTGTAAAGTTCTGTCTAATGATGCTAGTTTCAACATGTTGTGGGTTGATATTAAATGTCAGCTTTGCAGTAAGATTTCCTAATCTTTACTCTTATGTAGTTCTTAAAAATACAAAGGATCTCTGCTTTTGTTGCGCAACATAAACTAAGGGCTTGGTGTCAAGACTGCTTCCGGACACCTCAGCAGGATATGTTGGCCAATAGACCAGGTAGCTCACAGTGCCACTATAACCCCCCAAACCTTACCAAGGAGCGAATCGTCTGTGGCAACCACTGAACATGACAACCCTGCCCCCCCCCCAGGGATCGTGGAAAAAGTACAATACGTTTCGCTCAGTCACTAAGCTCACTTGTTCTCAGAGAAATACACAGAATAAACGTTGGGGATGCTTTCAATAAGTATTTATTGAACCAGTGTCATTCTAGTATTAAAAATTGTGCTGCCACAATCAGTAGACCGAAGCAAACGTAAGAGATTACAAGCACCAAGAGAGTAAATAATAGATATATTTCTACAATGAATATATGTAGTCTGCCAGATCACAATACCACTACTACTTCATTTGATCTGACCTTTGTCTGACTTTACCACAAATATTTTAAATACGATTGTCTTGGCATTATGCTATTGCCCTCAAATCTCACCAGAACTCCACCTACTGACAACAGTCTACAAACCCAGATCTGTATAAATCCATAGCAGCTCAACATTTCCTTTCCTTAAACATATAGGTATTCTGTTGCACAAAGGTTTTCTGTCCCTCTGGTCTATGGTTGGATATTCCATAAGTTTGGAGGAAGGAAGAGAGGAGGTACAGTAGTTCCTGATCCACAACACTGCCAGAAAGAAATATTTGATGGATAAACAAAAGTGATCACCTTTTGGATTCTTAGAGAAACCAACGTTTCAACACCATATTCATTTACTGCTGTTTGTTTTCAAGGTCCTCACGTGTACAAAAGTGTTAACATGTCACTTGGGAAATATGGATCAAACATTTTTGATAAAAGTGATAAGTGATCTGACCATCTTTCGAACTAATGTATTCAAACAAACAAATGGCACATTTCTAAGAAGGAGCAGTGTGGAATGTCACAGACGACATTTGATGTTGCTGTATTTCCAATATAAACACAATAGAAGGACGAAATGGCTTTACTGTGACTAGTTTATTTTTTTTACTATCACAAGTGAATGGTATCATGCCACCTAGTGCCTGGTCAAGATTCTGCTTACAAAACCTATAAACTAAAGCTATGTGCAAAGGGTCACTATGAACACATGTTTATTGTGGCTACGTTCTTTTCCATGGCCTGCTATGCATGTAAATGTAAATGTGTAAATGTACAGGAATTTATATAGCGCAAATCACCGAGCGGTTTCTAAGCGCTTGCTTAGGGAACCCGTCCTGGTATTCCCCTGTGAGATAACCCCGGCAGGGTATCCGCAAGGTGAAAGCCAGGCATCCCGCCGCGAGGGGCCGTTGTGGAGATTAAGCAAGCTATTGCCCAGAGTCGCAGAGTGTGAACCCGTGAATCGAGTAGGCACCGGAGCGAGAATTGTCGAGTCCATGGACATTTTAGAACTCAAGACCCCGCCGAGCCGGGAATTGAACCCTGGTCCCGGGCTGACCTCTGCTTCCAGGTCTGCCTCCTCTAACCAGTGAGCCACACTTCTCCACACTGCATCCTCATCTGTTGCTCAAGGCAAAAGCTAATGAACGTGGCTTCTTTACTGATATAAAAGCGTTGGCAGGAGAGCACTGTCGATAAAGGAGACCTTGAATAAGTGATTTTAGAAAGTGCCCCATTTTGACATGGCCACCCCCACTTTTTTACCTAGCATCTGATGCAATTTTGACAAAAGTGCACTGGGTTGCTGCTATCCAGGCCCCCAGTTCCAGATCTCTTTCCCTAGAATTATAAAATTGTGCCCCAATTGGCAAGACCTTTAGCACCCCGGAAAGTCTCTAGTAAATGGTACCCCTGGTACCAAGGGCATGGGTACTAAAGAGGATCCCTAAGGGCTACAGCATATATTGTGTCTCCCTAAGGAAACCCTCACCTCACGTATGCAGACTGCCATCATAGACTGCATGAAACAGTGCAGACAATGGTTAAGACACAACATGGCACACATCCTGCGTCCCATGCCTACAGACACTGCATGTAATATCTGTAAGTCACCTCTATAGCAGGCCTTACAGCTCTAAGGCAGTGTGCATTATATTACCACGAGCAGATATGCCCCTATGATGTCTAAGTCGATTCTTGGACATTGCAAGTAAACAGGGAAGCCATCTTAAGTATATGTACTGTGCACTGGTGAGTACAGGTTTCCCAGCTACATGATGGCTTCACTGAAACTAAAGGTGTTTGGTATCAAACACCTCATATTGACAAACCAACAATGATTCCAGTGAGGGGTTTATTAATGCATGCACCCAGAGGGTGTACCTTAGAGGTACCCCCTGAAACCAATTATTCCTCTAGTGTGCTGGCCGACTGGTACAGTCCAGCCTGCCACCACAGACACGCTTCTGACTCTCTTGGAGGTGAAAGCCCCGCTCTCAGAGGTCAGGAACAATGCCTGCTCTGGCAGGAGGCATTTACACTTCTTCCAGCAAGACTAGAGAAACAGCATACCAAGGTTAGAGGCTTCAAAGTCTCTGCCACCTTTGATATGCGACCCCAGCTTTCCCCAGACCTAGGAGATGCCACCCCTTGCCCTGAGGCCCATTTGGCACCAGGACAGGCAGGAAATTAGTTAAGCAATGAGGCGTGGAGCACACTCAGTCAGACGCACCCCTAAGCGCGCTGCTTGATGTGCCCCGCTCTAGGAAAAATCTGCCATCTTGGTGATGGCAGAATTAGGAACACTGGGACAGGGTTATGTCCACTTCCCACAGGAAGTGGTCATATAGTTGGCATAGTGACCCTAGGGATAAGTAACTCATTCGCTGCTACTCTACACTCCCCTAACACCCCTAAAATGAGTATTTAGGCCGGTCCCTGGCTCTAGAACTTTAGATTCACCCGACTACAGAAGAAAAGGACACCGGAGAGCTGATCAATTAAACAATTGAAAATTGCTGTGGTGCCAAACCCTGCCTGCCCCTCCAGACTCGACAATTTCAAAGACCGACTCATCCTGTAGCACAAGTTACTACTTGTGTAACGATATATCTGTAAGAGACATTAGTTAGTGATAGATTCCTTACCTTAGAATATCCCCAGGCGTCAGACTGGATCCGGAAATTTTTTGCGTAGCAATACCCCTGCGCGCTGGTAGGCGTCGTCTGCGGCTCCGCGTCCGTCGTCGGCGTCGTGAGCGCCGGGATGACGTCATCGGAGTATATAGACGGCGCCCATGCGCGCTGACGTCAGTTCTGATAACACAGCTTTTCCGCGCCAGATACGCAGAGCCATGATAGAACTAACACTGGTGCCATTGAAACTAGGGCCCTGGAAGGGGATGACCTTAACCCTAAATATCGGTTCGCAGAACGGGGAGGATGGGAGGGCGGTAAGGAATCTATCACTAACTAATGTCTCTTACAGATATATCGTTACACAAGTAGTAACTTGTGCATCTGAAAGAGACACGTTAGTGATAGATTCCTTACCTTAGAATAGATACCCCAGCAATACCAACCCCGGTGGTGGGTCTGCGAACCAATATCACACCAGAAAGTCCTGGAGGACGGAACGGCCAAAGAAGCCATCCCTCCGGACTTGACTGTCCAGGCAGTAGTGTCTTGCGAACGTGTGCAGCGAGGCCCACGTGGCTGCCTGACAGATGTCCTGCAGGGGGACACCGCGGCCCAGGGCAGTTGTCGTTGCCGTGGCCCGAGTGGAGTGAGCCCGCAATCCAGCCGGGGGCTCCTTCCTCGCCATAGAGTAGCATGCTTGGATGCACAAGATGATCCACCTGGAGATGGTCCTCTTGTGTACAGCCTTTCCCTTCTTCGCGCCCACGTAACCAACGAAGAGTTGGTCATCCACCCGGAATTGGCGAGTGCGGTCCAGGTAGTAGGAGAGCGCACGTTTTGGATCCAGACGGTGGAGCCTCTCTTCCTCTTTCGAGGGATGCGGAGGCGGAAAGAAGGTGGGCAAGGTGATGGACTGCCCGATGTGGAAGGCCGTGACAACCTTGGGCAGAAAGGAAGGTCGTGTACGCAACACCACCTTATCAGGATGAACAGACAGGAAAGGCGGAGAAGAAGAAAGAGCCTGGAGCTCACTCACCCTTCTGGCAGAGGTGATGGCAACCAGGAAGGCCGTCTTCAGTGTAAGGAGACGAAGAGGACAGTTATGAAGTGGCTCAAAGGGAGCACACATCAGATAGGTGAGAACAAGGTTCAAGTCCCACTGGGGCATCACGAAGGGAACAGGAGGGAACATGTGTGTGATGCCCTTCAGAAATCTACTCACTATAGGGGACTTGAACAAAGAAGGCTGATCTGGTAGCCTCAAGAAGGCTGAAAGAGCAGAGAGGTACCCTTTAAGAGTGCCCAGAGCAGAGCCCTGCTGGGCAAGGGAAAGAAGAAAGAGCAGCACTTCCGAAAGGGGTGCAGAGAGGGGATCCACAGCCTTTGCTGCGCACCATGCCACAAATCTGTTCCACCGGCAGGCGTATACCGACTTAGTGGAGGGACGCCTGGCTGCCAGAATGATGTCACAGACTTCGGGAGGCAAGTCAAATGGCCTCAACTGCCGCCGCTCAATCTCCAAGCTTGTAGGTGGAGACTGGACAGGTTCGGGTGCAGGACCGTCCCCTGCTGCTGCGACAGAAGGTCCTCCCGAAGAGGCAGACGAATCGGGGGATCGACTGACATGCTGAGCAGCTCGGGATACCAGTATCTTCGTGCCCAGTCCGGAGCCACAAGGACGACCTGGGCCCGGTCGCGCCTGATCTTCTTCAGCACTCTGGGCAGAAGTGGTATAGGCGGAAAGGCGTACAACAGACCGCAGCTCCACTCGCGACGAAAAGCGTCTCCGAGCGAGTGCCGCCTTGGAAACTCCAACGCGCAGAACTGCTGACATTGCGCGTTCTCTTCTGTGGCGAATAGATCTAACCAAGGCTCTCCCCACTGTCGAAAGAGACCTTGCGCCACGTCCGAGTTCAGACGCCATTCGTGATCCATCATGCACCGGCGGCTGAGTTCGTCCGCCCTGGCATTCAGAGAGCCTGCCAGGTGTTGAACCACCAGGGTCACGCCCTGATGTTCCAGCCACTGCCAGAGGCGCAGAGCCTCCTGGCAAAGGGTCCACGACCCCACACCGCCCTGTTTGTTGCAGTACCACATGGCGGTGGTGTTGTCGGTGAACACTTGCACCACGCCTCCCCTGACAGAGGGGAGGAATGCCTTCAGTGCAAGACGAATCGCCCGCAGCTCCAGAAGGTTGATGTGGAGCCGGGACTCCGCCGGAGACCAGAGGCCTCTGATCTCCGCCTCTCCCATGTGGCCTCCCCAGCCCTGGAGGGACGCGTCCGTCACAACTACGTGCTCCGGCTGGGGTAGGGAGAGGGGCCTGCCACTGACCCATTCGCGGTCCGTGAGCCACCACTGCAGTTGCTTCGCAGTGCCCTCCGAGATCAGGACATGATCGGACAGGTTGCCCTGATGCTGGGCCCACTGAAACTTCAGGTCCCACTGCAGAGCCCGCATCCGCCACCTGGCGTGACGCACCAGAAGGATGCAGGAGGCCATCAGTCCCAGAAGCCGCAGCGTCAACCTGACCGAGACTCGGGATAACGGTCTGAAGACAGGAATCAGAGCCTGAATATCCCGAACCCGCTGCTCGGGTGGGTAAACCCGAAACTGCGCCGAGTCGAGAACCGCTCCGATGAAAAGGAGCTTCTGAGAGGGACACAGGTGCGACTTCGGCACATTGATGGAGAACCCCAGCAAGTGCAGGAGGTCGGCCGTAGTCTGGAGGTGGCTGACGACTGTCTGGGGCGAGCCCGCCTTCAACAACCAGTCGTCGAGGTAGGGGAAGACTGATACCCCCTGCCTGCGCAGATGGGCTGCGACCACCGCCATCACCTTTGTGAACACCCGTGGGGCGCTGGTAAGGCCGAAGGGGAGCACGGTAAACTGAAAGTGCTCTAGGCCTACCGTGAACCGCAGGTAACGCCGGTGGGCCGGCAGGACGGGGATGTGGAAATAGGCGTCCTGCAAGTCCAACGCTACCATCCAGTCTCCTGGGTCCAGGGCAGCCAGGACCTGAGCTAAAGTGAGCATCTTGAACTTCTCCGTCCGGAGGAAGCCGTTGACGTTCCGCAGATCCAAGATAGGGCGTAGGCCCCCTTTGCCCTTCTTGGGCACCAGAAAGTAGTGGGAGTAACAACCACGTCCTACTTCTGGCCCAGGAACGCGCTCGATGGCCTTCTTGGCCAAGAGGGCCGAAACTTCCTCCTGCAGAAGTTGCAAGTGATCCCCCGACACACGGTGGTATTGAGGTGGCATGGATGGAGGGGAAGACTCGAAGGGGAGGGAGAAACCCCTTCGGACAATTTGCAGCACCCACCTGTCCGAAGTGACTGTATGCCAGTGGGAGAGGTGATGGCGAACCCTGCCTCCCACAGGCGTCACATGGGCCTGAAAACTCGGACTAGGAAGGTTTTGAGGCGGGGGCTGCTGAGGGAGGTGTGGACTGGCCTCGCCGCTGACCCCGACCACCGCCACGGCGGTTCCCACGTCCGCCACCGCGCAGCTGTACATTTTGCGGCGTGTGGCTGGCGGTCCGTGGAGGGGCGCCCCTTCCGTGGCCACGAAAGGAGCGAAAGGCACCCGATTGCTGGCGTGGGGCCGTAAGGCCCAAGGACTTGGCCGTGGCCCTGGAGTCCTTGAAACGTTCCAGCGCATGGTCTGCCTTGTCGCCGAAGAGGCGACGGCCATCAAACGGCATGTCCAGGAGGGTGGCCTGGACATCGGCCGAGAAGTTGGCGGACCTCAACCAGGCGTGGCGTCGAACCGCCACCGTCGTCGCCATCGCCCTGCCCAGTGAGTCCGTGGTATCCAGCCCACACCGGATAGAAAAGCGTGCCGCATCTCGGCCGTCCGCAAGGGTTTGGCTGAGTTTAGCCCTGACCTCCTCAGGGCATTGTGGCAGCACCTCCGCAACCGTGTCCCACAGAGTGTGGGTGTAGCGGCCCAAGAGACAGTTGGTGTTCACTGACCGTAGCCCCAGGCTCACAGACGAGAAGACCTTCTTCCCGAACTGCTCATATCTCTTGGATTCCCTGTCGGGCGGGGCCGACGGGAATGCGGATTGGGAGGTAGAGGCCTGGATGACCAGGCTCTCGGGGGTGGGATGGGTGGACAAAAAGCATGGGTCGCCCGGTGCCGGGCGGTAGCGTCTGGCCACGTTCCTGTCCACAGGGGGGCCTGTGGCGGGCTTGGACCAAGTGCCCAGCAGAACGTCACACAAGGCCTCATTGAACGGCAGAAGGGGCTCCGTGGAACCGGACTGCTGTTTGAGGACCTCAGTGAGGAGATTAGTCCTCACGGCCGCGACGGGGAGCTGAAGGTTTAAGGCCTTAGCTGCCTTCGTCAACACTACGCTGTAAGCAGAACCCGCCTCCGAAGCCACAGTCGGGGGCGACGTAAATCCAGTGTCTGGCGAGGTGTCAATACCACTGGCCTCCCCAAGCTCATATGTCCAGTCCTGATGCGACTGGCAATCACGTGCCAGAGGGTCCTCGGACCCCTCCCATTGCTCCTCGTCACCTGGCTCCTGGAGACCAGGATTAACAGCCAGGGCCTCCTCGTGGAGATAGAAGTCTCCGAAGGCCGACGGAATCGGCGCCCAGCGGCGCCCCTCCGACACCTGAGTAGGACCGTAGGAAGCATTGGGGTCGGCAACCACATCGGCTGCCGGGGACGACACCTGAAGGGACGGCGCCGGTGAGGTCGTAAGGTCGACCGGCGAGGTCCCGGATCCGGAGCCGGATCCAGCGAGGTCGCGCGGCGCCGGGACCGAAGTCGCCAGCGGCGCCGGGGCCGAAGCACCCGACGTCGTCGGGGCCGAAGCGCCCGACCCGGAAGGACCTCCAGACGGAGCCGATCGGCCCGAAGGCGCCACGGGAACCGACTGAGGAGGGAGGGCCCTCATGGCCATGAGGTACCTCTCGACCTCCTCCTGCGACGCGCCGTGCCCAGGGACCCGGAGGTGTGGGGCAGGCGGCGACGCTTGCGACTCCCGCGGAGCCGCGTGGGCGGTGTCGCCCGAGTCCCCGGTCGCATCGTGCGAGCGACGGGGCGGGTCGGAGGAACGATGGCGTCGCTCCGACCTCTCATGCCTCTTACCTGAGGACTTGGAACCGGACGATCGGTGACCACTCCCGGAGCGTCGATGACTCCGACCTCGCGACCTGTCCCTCGACCTCCCGTGGGACCGGGACCGGGACCTGGAGCGGCGCGGGGCCGACTGCCTCAGCTCGAGACGCTTGCGGGACCGCTCCCGCCTAGCCTTCGACGTCAGGGCCCGGCAGTCGTCACAGGTTCGATCGTCGTGGTCGAGGCCTAAGCACTTCAGGCACCGGCGATGGGGGTCCGTGACCGACATGAGTCGGCCGCACTTCGAGCAAGGCTTGAACCCGGGCATCCCTGGCACCGATAGTCGAGAAGCGACTAAATAGAGGATCAAAAAGATCAAAAAAGTTTTCAGTCAAAAAGTGACTGGGGGTAGAGCTTCTTCCGGATCTGCGCTAGCTGGCGCGGAAAAAAGAAGAACTGACGTCAGCGCGCATGGGCGCCGTCTATATACTCCGATGACGTCATCCCGGCGCTCACGACGCCGACGACGGACGCGGAGCCGCAGACGACGCCTACCAGCGCGCAGGGGTATTGCTACGCAAAAAATTTCCGGATCCAGTCTGACGCCTGGGGATATTCTAAGGTAAGGAATCTATCACTAACGTGTCTCTTTCAGATGCTAAGCATCCCCCAAAAGCCGCAGAGGGTTGCCAGTACTTCGAAAACCAGGCAGCATCTCCCTTGGAGTGGAGGATCCATTTCCCTGCATCCTGCAGGTACCGATCGCAACAACAGATTCCAAAAAGCTGCTGATCACCGGGTCCACTGAAAAAGTAGCTGCCCAGGAGGAGGGCAGCATACTCAAAGAGGTCAGATCTGTCTCCTTGCCAAGTTAGGAGACGCCAGGGCCCCTACGAGCCTCCCCTCACCCATACCTGGGGTACCGGACTCCTAGGTGGGACCAAAACCTGTCCAATCCAGACTCCAACGATCCAAAGACCGACCAGCCGATGAGGGACGTCAGCTCTGCAGAGGCCAACACTGAGAGTGGCTCAGCTGTCCAGATTTGCCCTCCTTTCTTTTCTGGTTTAGTCCGAGAACTGGGACCGCCTATGATGCACAAGAGTTAGTCAACCAAAACGCTCTGCATCGGAGCTCCACGGCCCGGGTCCAGGAACACCGACTGCTTCCCCTTGCTCCCGGGTCTCTCACAGACTGAGCCTCCCAGTGGGAGCTCCTGGAATTGTCCCAAAGTCCCCCTTTGCAGCCTATTTCTAGGTGGCCCCCCTCTTTGCCAACGGTGTAGCGCCAAAGGCTACCAACTCGACCAGCACCTCTGCACCCGGAGACACCAAGGCAGGTAAAACCAAACTGCTGGTGGAACATGGGACCTTGGCCCCCTAACATCTCCAGACCATAAGAGAATCTTCTAAATCCTATAGCAAATACCTGTAATGCAGTACATGTTCTTTTCTCCATAGTACTGGGGAAAACGCACTGTTTGCAACATAGCTAAAAACTGTACAAGTAATAACTTGAAAAGTACTTACCCAATAACAAGTTCTTGGTGCTGAAATATTTATATATATATATATATATATATATATATATATATATATATATATATATATACACACACATATATATAAAAATAAGTTTTATTTTTCTAAATTGTTTTCGGGTTTCTTCTTGAGTGTTGGTCTCATTTATTGACTGTGTGTGTTCAACAAATGCATTAACACTACCCTTGGATAAACCTAAGCTGCTAGTCCACACTACCACAAAGAGCGCATTTAGGATTATTAATTTAAACCCTGTAAGCCAATATGGGTCATCTGGACTTTCTACACAGTGTACCTCTTTTTGGTACACTACATGAAAAGCCCTCTTCCTACTGTCATGAGTTACCAAAAGGTTAACGTAATTCAACTCCTACTTACTTTTCAATTCCAAACAAATGACTATATTACCCAATAACAGGAAGACACAAAAGGAAGGATAATAAAAAATGGCATGAGGTTGTCAATGAGGGGGCGTGGCTTGCACGCCGAGGGTAATGGCGGCGTGAGCCCGGAGCTCCACGCCCATACCCCAAGATAATCCTGTCTAACGCTGAAAAGAGCCCAGCGCGGACCCGGAGACGAAGTGGTCTAAAAGCGGGAGCTTGAGGGGCGAGAGCGGAGCATGTGAGCGGCCGCCGGCGGGGCTGATTTACGGAGTGCAGCCGCCGCGTCTAGCGCTCGCCGGAGCTGAGGAGGTGGGGAGCCCAAAATGGCGACCGCGAGTGGCAGACGACCGCATCCCGGCTGATCCGACTGCTCATTGGTGATCGGCGCTGCGGCTGAGACCTGCCGGCGACTGTGCCCTGACAAGCGGTAACCCCTGAGGGCTCATCTGGAGTGCGGGAATCCCTTCTACAGCTCGCGGAGCAATCGATCCCCACCAAGTGAACAGACCCGGACGGATGGGCGGACTGGAGGAAGCTGCTCGAGGGTGCCAGTGATCGCCATGAGGACGGGGATCTGGCAGGAGCACTGAGAGCCCGGAGGGAAGTGTCTGCCCTGAACCCCCCCCTGAGACGACCGGTGAGCGGGGACGCCAGGCCCAACATAGCGGCAGTGGGGGGATGGGCGAGGACAGCTGATGAACTGGTGAGCCCTGGGCAGCTACCAGAGCCGGACACACATTGAGGGAGAGGCGGCCAAGCGCGTCGGCTGGGGCTCCAGCCGGCGTAAGCCACATGGAGCGGCATTAGTTACCCTCAGAGCAGCGGAGGGGGGCCCGACATCGCTGCTGAGCCAACCGACTGAAGCTGGTGAGATTGAGCCGGGGGGCCTATAAGGTGCGGAAGGCGGCGCCTACCCGCTGCCAGCAGAGGGGGCAGAGAAGCGAGTGCGGAACCCCGCTCAGCCAGACTTTGGGCAGCGAGGGTCGCAACAGTGCCTGCGACTAACAGGCAGCGGGGCTTGACCGGCCGCTGGAGGTGACTGTGAAACGCTGAAAAGCCTGCGGAGGTGCCGGCCGCTGGGCGGAATCGCGTGGCGGTACGTTATATACCAT
This sequence comes from Lissotriton vulgaris, assembly GCF_964263255.1. Classification (NCBI taxonomy): domain Eukaryota; kingdom Metazoa; phylum Chordata; class Amphibia; order Caudata; family Salamandridae; genus Lissotriton; species Lissotriton vulgaris. The sequence continues at coordinate 1,024,416,185 of NC_141697.1, forward strand.
GGGGAAACTGAGAGGCAAGCAGGAAGGTGCGGCGACCTCGGAGACTGGAGAGGGCGACACGGGAGAGCCCACTGACCTGCAGCGGCTACAGGACCGCATCCTGGAGGCTATAACGACTACGCGGGAAACGCTGCACAATGACATTGCGCAGGTGGCATCGGGGCTTGGCCTACTCCGAGCAGACCACGACAAGCTGAAAGACAGGGTGAAGGAAACCGAGCTCACCCTGAAGGACCTGGCTCCCGCTCAAAAATCCCTGGAGAGCAAACTCACAGATGCCCTAGACCGGATCCAGATCTTGGAACGGCGCGCTGAGGATGCGGAAAATAGGAGTCGACGCAGCAATGTGCGAGTCGTAGGTGTTCCGGAAAACGAAGAAGGGACTAACGTGGTAGCCTTTCTCGACACATGGCTTAAGACTGTAGTGGCGCCAGAGGGCCTGTCGCCCTTCTTCTCCCTTGGAGAGAGCTCACCGTGTTCCATCCGGACCGCCTAAACCTGGCCTACCACCGAGACCGATTGTGGCCAAGCTGCTGCATTATAAGGACAGGGATCTGCTGCTGCAAAGAGCCCGGGACGCTGGCCCATTTCAGATTGCGAACAATAAAGTCACGCTGTTTCCTGATTTCACGTTTGAAACGCAGAGACTACGAACCTCCTTCCTGACGATTAAGAAGGAGCTGCGAACTGAGGAGATTTCATACTCCTTGCTATTCCCGGCCAGACTCCGAATAGTGGTGGACGATAAAACTATGTTCTTCAGCTCGGCAGCGGACGCTTGGGACTGGTGGGAAACATACAAGGCGGGAACGGACGGAGCCAAGGCCCGGGAGGAAAGGGAAAAAGAGCGTGAGAGAGCACCGGCGAACCTGCGTAAGTCGCAAAGACTGCGCAAGCGGAGACATGGCGCAAGAAAACCGATCGCCTCGCAAACCGAGGCTGAGCGCAGGGCGGCGCTGCAGGCGGTGGAAACCCTAGCACGAGGAGAGGACTCCCAGTCTAAACGGGGCACGGACACAGAGACGCATGCTTCAGCCTCGGGCTCGGAGTCGGACCTCTCGGGATCCATGATGCTAAAGGCCCATTGGTGACACCGCAGACAGCGGAAGAGATCCTGAACATTTGACTTATATCTGATGAGTAATGAGAAGGACACTGGAGGGGACTCCCCTGTGAGAAGGTAGCCTGATATGCAGTGCTCACTATTCTAGTGAACACTATGTATCAGTCCAGCAACCCTTATTGATGATTGGTTGTAAGTCAACCTTATAGACCAGCTATCCTAGTAGCATGGATACGAGCAGTCTAAGGCTAAAGACTCGAGAGGGCGTGTTAAGCCAGCTGTTTACCACACATATACCCCTTGAACACCAAGTGAAAGGACACCACACAAGTGTTATGAAAATAAACAGTTATTTATTAAAGATCACAACAGCCCTGTACTCTTTATGAGGACAGGGTACTAAGCACAAACCAAAACTCTTACAAAAATACTTAAGTTAGCACAGTATATACAAATGCCCGAGGGGCACGGAAAACCATATACTCTGAAAGTGGAATGTGAAATTCCTAGCAGGTAAGTACAGTACTAATAGCTTTTGGAATCGCTAGGACTTGACTAGGGAATCGTTAGATTACTTCTAGGAGGCCTAGGGGACTGGGGTGCAGTGTGTGCACTCTCACGCGAGATGCGGACAAAAGTCTATGGTAGCTAGGAAGTAGAAAGTTAGTGTTCTCGGGCGAACCCGACCTGGTAGGGAGAAAACAAAAGTAGATTCTGACCCTTGGATAGTGAGGCTATGCTGGGGCACCGAAATGCCGAAGTTACCTAGCCCAGGGGCTGCAGCTGCATAGGTCTGAAAAGACGTCGGGAATCCTCGTAGACGGACCAGGAGCCGGAAGAAAAGATGCTGGCCGGTGACCAGTGAAGAAAGTTCAGTTGGATCCAAGCCTGGATCTCGAAGATAGATGACACCTGAAAGCAGAGGGGACCAAGTTCGAGACTACTAGCCAGTAGTCAGTGGGCACCAGGAGGGCACCGGATGGTAGCCACCTCGACAAGGTGAGTGGGTGACGCTGGAGCTCGAAGATCTCACGAACCAGGAGGCGTTGTCGGCGACCAGGATGGAAGATCGAGCTGTCCCACGAAGATAGAAGCTGTCGGCGTCGCTGGACCCAGGATTGGGCAACAAAGCCTTGGCAAATTCAAGCCCACGCGGTGGACTCAAAATGGCGTCTGGAGTGGACCAGGAGGGTCCGGGGTGCCTCTCTTCAAGAAGGAAGCAAGGGCCAGTCTGGAGCAACCAGACCAGCAGTCGTGAAGTCGTCGGGCGTCGTTCAGAAGGCCACAAGCCAGCCGGCTAGTAGCCAAACAACGCGGTGCACAGCAAACAGCAGAAGGGCCCCACGCAGATCGTGGAGATGCAGGGAGGCTGACGCACAAGTTACTACTTGTGTAACGATATATCTGTAAGAGACATTAGTTAGTGATAGATTCCTTACCTTAGAATATCCCCAGGCGTCAGACTGGATCCGGAAATTTTTTGCGTAGCAATACCCCTGCGCGCTGGTAGGCGTCGTCTGCGGCTCCGCGTCCGTCGTCGGCGTCGTAAGCGCCGGGATGACGTCGTCCGAGTATTTAGACGGCGCCCATGCGCGCTGACGTCAGTTCTGATAACACAGCTTTTCCGCGCCAGATACGCAGAGCCATGATAGAACTAACACTGGTGCCATGAAACTAGGGCCCTGAAAGGGGATGACCTTAACCCTAAATATCGGTTCGCAGAACGGGGAGGATGGGTGGGCGGTAAGGAATCTATCACTAACTAATGTCTCTTACAGATATATCGTTACACAAGTAGTAACTTGTGCATCTGAAAGAGACACGTTAGTGATAGATTCCTTACCTTAGAATAGATACCCCAGCAATACCAACCCCGGTGGTGGGTCTGCGAACCAATATCACACCAGAAAGTCCTGGAGGACGGAACGGCCAAAGAAGCCATCCCTCCGGACTTGACTGTCCAGGCAGTAGTGTCTTGCGAACGTGTGCAGTGAGGCCAACGTGGCTGCCTGACAGATGTCCTGCAGGGGGACACCGCGACCCAGGGCAGTTGTCGTTGCCGTGGCCCGAGTGGAGTGAGCCCGCAATCCAGCCGGGGGCTCCTTCCTCGCCATGGAGTAACATGCTTGGATACACAAGATGATCCACCTGGAGATGGTCCTCTTGTGAACAGCCTTTCCCTTCTTCGCGCCCACGTAACCAACGAAGAGTTGGTCATCCACCCGGAATTGGCGTGTGCGATCTAGGTAGTAGGAGAGCGCACGTTTTGGATCCAGACGGTGGAGCCTCTCCTCCTCTTTCGAGGGATGCGGAGGCGGAAAGAAGGTGGGCAAAGTGATGGACTGCCCGATGTGGAAGGCCGTGACAACCTTGGGCAGAAAGGAAGGTCGTGTACGCAACACCACCTTATCAGGATGAACAGACAGGAAAGGTGGAGAAGACGAAAGAGCCTGGAGCTCACTCACCCTCCTGGCAGAGGTGATGGCAACCAGGAAGGCCGTCTTCAGAGTAAGGAGACGAAGAGGACAGTTATGAAGTGGCTCAAAGGGAGCACACATCAGATAGGTGAGAACCAGATTCAAGTCCCACTGGGGCATCACGAAGGGAACAGGAGGAAACATGTGCGTGATGCCCTTCAGAAATCTACTCACAATAGGGGACTTGAATAAAGAAGGCTGATCTGGTAGCCTCAAGAAGGCTGAAAGAGCAGAAAGGTACCCTTTAAGAGTGCCCAGAGCAGAGCCCTGCTGGGCAAGGGAAAGAAGAAAGAGCAGCACTTCCGAAAGGGGTGCAGAGAGGGGATCCACAGCCTTTGCTGCGCACCATGCCACAAATTTGTTCCACCGGCAGGCGTATACCGATTTAGTGGAGGGACGCCTGGCTGCCAGAATGATGTCACAGACTTCGGGAGGCAAGTCAAATGGCCTCAACTGCCGCCGCTCAATCTCCAAGCTTGTAGGTGGAGACTGGACAGGTTCGGGTGCAGGACCGTCCCCTGCTGCTGCGACAGAAGGTCCTCCCGAAGAGGCAGACGAATCGGGGGATCGACTGACATGCTGAGTAGCTCGGGATACCAGTATCTTCGTGCCCAGTCCGGAGCCACAAGGACGACCTGGGCCCGGTCGCGCCTGATCTTCTTCAGCACTCTGGGCAGAAGTGGTATAGGCGGAAAGGCGTACAACAGACCGCAGCTCCACTCGCGACGAAAAGCGTCTCCGAGCGAGTGCCGCCTTGGAAACTCCAACGCGCAGAACTGCTGACATTGCGCGTTCTCTTCTGTGGCGAATAGATCTAACCAAGGCTCTCCCCACTGTCGAAAGAGACCTTGCGCCACGTCCGAGTTCAGACGCCATTCGTGATCCATCATGCACCGGCGGCTGAGTTCGTCCGCCCTGGCATTCAGAGATCCTGCCAGGTGTTGAACCACCAGGGTCACGCCCTGATGTTCCAGCCACTGCCAGAGGCGCAGAGCCTCCTGGCAAAGGGTCCACGACCCCACACCGCCCTGTTTGTTGCAGTACCACATGGCGGTGGTGTTGTCGGTGAACACTTGCACCACGCTCCCCCTGACAGAGGGGAGGAATGCCTTCAGTGCAAGACGAATCGCCCGCAGCTCCAGAAGGTTGATGTGGAGCCGGGACTCCGCCGGAGACCAGAGGCCTCTGATCTCCGCCTCTCCCATGTGGCCCCCCCAGCCCTGGAGGGACGCGTCCGTCACAACTACGTGCTCCGGCTGGGGTAGGGAGAGGGGTCTGCCACTGACCCATTCGCGGTCCGTGAGCCACCACTGCAGTTGTTTCGCAGTGCCCTCCGAGATCAGGACATGATCGGACAGGTTGCCCTGATGCTGGGCCCACTGAAACTTCAGGTCCCACTGCAGAGCCCGCATCCGCCACCTGGCGTGACGCACCAGAAGGATGCAGGAGGCCATCAGTCCCAGAAGCCGCAGCGTCAACCTGACCGAGACCCGGGATAACGGTCTGAAGACAGGAATCAGAGCCTGAATATCCCGGACCCGCTGCTCGGGTGGGTAAACCCGAAACTGCGCCGAGTCGAGAACCGCTCCGATGAAAAGGAGCTTCTGAGAGGGACACAGGTGTGACTTCGGCACATTGATGGAGAACCCCAGCAAGTGCAGGAGGTCGGCCGTAGTCTGGAGGTGGCTGACGACTGTCTGGGGCGAGCCCGCCTTCAACAACCAGTCGTCGAGGTAGGGGAAGACTGATACCCCCTGCCTGCGCAGATGGGCTGCGACCACCGCCATCACCTTCGTGAACACCCGTGGGGCGCTGGTAAGGCCGAAGGGGAGCACGGTAAACTGAAAGTGCTCTAGGCCTACCGTGAACCGTAGGTAACGCCGGTGGGCCGGCAGGACGGGGATGTGGAAATAGGCGTCCTGCAAGTCCAACGCTACCATCCAGTCTCCCGGGTCCAGGGCAGCCAGGACCTGAGCCAAAGTGAGCATCTTGAACTTCTCCGTCCGGAGGAAGCCGTTGACGTTCCGCAGATCCAAGATAGGGCGTAGGCCCCCTTTGCCCTTCTTGGGCACCAGAAAGTAGTGGGAGTAGCAACCACGTCCTACTTCTGGCCCAGGAACGCGCTCGATGGCCCTCTTGGCCAAGAGGGCCAAAACCTCCTCTTGCAGAAGTTGCAAGTGATCCCCCGACAAACGGTGGTATTGAGGTGGCATGGATGGAGGGGAAGACTCGAAGGGGAGGGAGAAACCCCTTCGGACAATTTGCAGCACCCACCTGTCCGAAGTGACTGTATGCCAGTGGGAGAGGTGATGGCGAACCCTGCCTCCCACAGGCGTCACATGGGCCTGAAAACTCGGACTAGGAAGGTTTCGAGGCGGGGGCTGCTGAGGGAGGTGTGGACTGGCCTCGCCGTTGGCCCCGACCACCGCCACGGCGGTTCCCACGGCCGCCACCGCGTTGCTGAGTATTCTGCGGTGCGTGGCTGACGGTCCGTGGTGGGGCGCCCCTTCCGTGGCCACGAAAGGAGCGAAAGGCACCCGATTGCTGGCGTGGGGCCGTAAGGCCCAAGGACTTGGCCGTGGCCCTGGAGTCCTTGAAACGTTCCAGCGCATGGTCTGCCTTGTCGCCGAAGAGGCGACGACCATCAAACGGCATGTCCAGGAGGGTGGCCTGGACATCGGCCGAGAAGTTGGCGGACCTCAACCAGGCGTGGCGTCGAACCGCCACCGTCGTTGCCATCGCCCTGCCCAGTGAGTCCGTGGTATCCAGCCCACACCGGATAGAAAAACGTGCCGCATCTCGGCCGTCCGCAAGGGTTTGGCTGAGTTTAGCCCTGACCTCCTCAGGGCATTGTGGCAGCACCTCCGCAACCGTGTCCCACAGGGTGTGGGTGTAGCGGCCCAAGAGACAGTTGGTATTCACAGACCGTAGCCCTAGGCTCACAGACGAGAAGACCTTCTTCCCGAACTGCTCATATCTCTTGGATTCCCTGTCGGGCGGGGCCGACGGGAATGCGGATTGGGAGTTAGAGGCCTGGATGACCAGGCTCTCGGGGGTGGGATGGGTGGACAAAAAGCATGGGTCGCCCGGTGCCGGGCGGTAGCGTCTGGCCACGTTCCTGTCCACAGGGGGGCCTGTGGCGGGCTTGGACCAAGTGCCCAGCAGAACGTCACACAAGGCCTCATTGAACGGCAGAAGGGGCTCCGTGGAACCGGACTGCTGTTTGAGGACCTCAGTGAGGAGATTAGTCCTCACGGCCGCGACGGGGAGCTGAAGGTTTAAGGCCTTAGCTGCCTTCGTCAACACTACGCTGTAAGCAGAACCCGCCTCCGAAGCCACAGTCGGGGGCGACGCAAATCCAGTGTCTGGCGAGGTGTCAATACCACTGGCCTCCCCAAGCTCATATGTCCAGTCCTGATGCGACTGGCAATCACGTGCCAGAGGGTCCTCGGACCCCTCCCATTGCTCCTCGTCACCTGGCTCCTGGAGACCAGGATTAACAGCCAGGGCCTCCTCGTGGAGATAGAATTCTCCGAAGGCCGACGGAATCGGCGCCCAGCGGCGCCCCTCCGACACCTGAGTAGGACCGTAGGAAGCATTGGGGTCGGCAACCACATCGGCTGCCGGGGACGACACCTGAAGGGACGGCGCCGGTGAGGTCGTAAGGTCGACCGGCGAGGTCCCGGATCCGGAGCCGGATCCAGCGAGGTCGCGCGGCGCCGGGACCGAAGTCGCCAGCGGCGCCGGGCCCGAAGCACCCGACGTCGTCGGGGCCGAAGCGCCCGACCCGGAAGGACCTCCAGACGGAACCGATCGGCCCGAAGGCGCCACGGGAACCGACTGAGGAGGGAGGGCCCTCATGGCCATGAGGTACCTCTCGACCTCCTCCTGCGACGCGCCGTGCCCAGGGACCCGAAGGTGTGGGGCAGGCGGCGACGCTTGCGACTCCCGCGGAGCCGCGTGGGCGGTGTCGCCCGAGTCCCCGGCCGCATCGAGCGAGCGTCGGAGCGGGTCGGAGGATCGATGGTGTCGCTCCGACCTCTCATGCCTCTTACCTGAGGACCTGGAACCAGACGATCGGTGTCCACTCCCGGAACGTCGATGACTCCGACCTCGCGACCTGTCCCTCGACCTCCCGTGGGACCGGGACCGGGACCTGGAGCGGCGCGGGGCCGAGTGCCTCAGCTCGAGACGCTTGCGGGACCGCTCCCGCCTAGCCTTCGACGTCAGAGCCCGGCAGTCGACGCAAGTCCGATCGTCGTGGTCGAGGCCTAAGCACTTCAGGCACCGGCGATGGGGGTCCGTGACCGACATGAGCCGGCCGCACTTCGAGCAAGGCTTGAACCCGGGCATCCCTGGCACCGATAGTCGAGAATTGACTAAATAAAGGATCAAAAGGATCAAAAAGTTTTCAGTCAAAAAGTGACTGGGGGTAGAGCTTCTTCCGGATCTGCGCTAGCTGGCGCGGAAAAAAGAAGAACTGACGTCAGCGCGCATGGGCGCCGTCTAAATACTCCGACGACGTCATCCCGGCGCTTACGACGCCGACGACGGACGCGGAGCCGCAGACGACGCCTACCAGCGCGCAGGGGTATTGCTACGCAAAAAATTTCCGGATCCAGTCTGACGCCTGGGGATATTCTAAGGTAAGGAATCTATCACTAACGTGTCTCTTTCAGATCTTGGGTGCTGGAGCTGCGCAGGGTCGGGGCTTCTCGGACCCCAAAGCACTCACCAGTGGAGGACACGGTGGGCTTGCAGTAAAGATGTCGTGCAGTCTTGGCGATCGTCGGTCCCTCGAGGTCTCGTCGCACTCACGGTTCTCAGCTTGGCTGTAGAGGTGAGTAGAGGTCAGAGGTGCCAGGGAAGCCGGGTCTCGTCGAGCTGGGTCGTCGGATTCGTGATGAAGGACTTGCAGCAGACCGCAGTGTTCTTTAGGATGGTGCCCGCTTGATGCAGGGTGACTACTCCTTAGCCACAAGGGAGAATCTTGAAGAAGAAATCGTGAAGTCCTTTCGAAGAAAGTGGTATCTTGATTCCAAAGATGATCTGATTTGAACAGGGGGCCCGCTCCTGTTTTTATACTAAAAAAGGGGGCTGACCCGGTGACTAGGTCCTGCCTATGGGTGGGACCAGGAGGGGGGTGGTTACACCCCTCTCCCCTGCCGGACTTCCCCAGGCCAGGGGCTGGTGTGCCCCTGGAACTGGTTCTGACTGGCCTATGCGTAGTGAGCACCGGGGTGCCACTCAGCAGTCACCTTCCTGAAAAGCCCTGCCTACCCAGGATACACAAAACCATGTCTGGGACGGTGCTAGCACCGCCCCTGACAGGAAACCCTTTGTCCAGGCTCCCCTTGCTGGGAGGACTCCCAGCTGCAGGGGGTCAGACTCGTGTCTGTGGTGGCAGCATCCATTTTGTGGAGCTGAGGCTTTGCTTAACTTTAACCGGGGTTCACAGTTACATACATGTCGTGTCCCTCTAGAAGGGTGGAATGCTAACCCCGTCGCCAGAATTGGTGAGGGGTTAGTATTCCAATTCGTATGACACCTTACTCAACATGTTTTGATAAAGCAATACCAAAGATAGCATTTAACCTCGAGGATTATAATGCACTTAAGAGTATATGGTATGCGATATCATGGAACAGCTATTAGGACTTGGTTCCGCAAGCTGCAGACAGGCTCAGCTCATGCCAGAGCACCATCTCACACGATTCCAAGCACTCTGCCTTCAGGATTGTCAAGGCCTGCCATAGGAGTGACTGATAGGAATCTGTGTGTCCATTTTAGGGTTAGGTATAGGTATACTATACCTACAGCAAAGGGTGATTACACGACTTTGCCCCAGCTGTCATGCAGCCAGTTGTGTCAAATTTAGGAGGCCAGCCAGGGGTGGCATAATACATGCTGCAGCCCCTGGCAGCCCTGGGTACACCCATGCCCTGAGTTACAGGGTCTGATAAGGTGGCCCAGTACCAATTGGAAATGTACCTAGGGTACATGGAATCCATTTTAAAGAGAGAGCAGTAGGCCTGGGGTCCTGATTGGCAGGATCCCAGGTCGACTATGTCCAAAACCAGCTAAAACACAGGGCAAAAAGTTGGGGGCAACCATAGTCAGGATGTACCTTCCTACACAACCCCCCCCCCCAAACGAAAGGAGATAAGGCTATCCTTGTCCAGGTAAGCCTCTATTACCTAAGTGGCCATATAAGGAAGGACCAGCTCTGGCTTGGTTTCCCCCTGTGTCATGGTCCACTAGGCAACCCCTCACCCCAAGGGTATCTGAGGGTCTCCACCATAGGGAATCTCTGTCTCTGGTGTGTCTTGGGAAAGAAGAAGGCTGATGCTGGGATGGAGTACTGAAGTGAGGCTCCTCTACCTTTGGGCTCAACTTCCTCCAATCACCATTCATCATGTGTGCCTTTCTTTCTTTAGCTGAGATGCACTGAGCTCTCAGGGTCAGCCTCTGGCTACCTAAAGCTGGAGGCTGAGTCCCTCTGTTTGGCTTACTGGAGGGACAGGTCAGGTCTGGGGTTTTTAGGCCCCATGTTTGGCTGTGCCCAACAGTGTCCAGCTGTGGGAGTTCCCTAACTACTTTTAAGGGGGATCCCTCAGGAGTCTGTTCTATTTTCACTTGGCTAGGTTTACCAGCTTCAGTGATCCTAATCTGCTGATTAAGGGGTTCTTTTGGACAGGGGGCCCTTTGGGGTCCACCACTGGCCTCCCTGATCTCTTCAGCCCTGGGCTGACTGAGACAGGGTAGAGAGGTGCAGGTTACCTGCTCCAGACTGGGTCCCACCTGGGAAGGTTCCACTGCCCTCAGGGGCTCTGCCAGGCTAGGCCTGACTACCTCTGAGGCAGTTCCTTCAACAGGGGTAGAGTCAGTTCCCTGAGGAGGCTGGCTCTCACCTAGTGTCTGGGAGGGGGAAGACTTTTCTTCCTCCTCAATGCTCTCTGTTTGAGTGGAGTGATCCATTGTTTCAGGCTTCACAACCTCACTATCTGTTTGAGTAGAGGCTGAGACCATTTCAACCTTGCCAACCTTTTCAGTAGGGCACTCAGTTTGTGTTTGGGCTGTGACTGTCACAGCCCTCCTATCCTGTTCTGGAAAGTCTGTCTGAGCCTGGGCAGTGGCTACCACTGCCCTTCCAACCTTTTCAGGGAGGAATGGTGCTTGGACTGGGGCTGTAGCTATTACTGCCCCACTAACCTGTCTGGATAGGCCTATCATTCTGGAGTGAGTTTCTTGCTCCACCTCAGCCCATGCTGAGAGTTCCAGGTCATTCCCCAGTAAGCAATCTACAGGTAGGTTATCTGTCACTGCCACTCTCATGGGCCCTGTGACATTACCCCAGCTGAGCTTGACTACTGCCATGGGATGCCTTCTCTTCACTCCATGAATGTCTGTCACCTGATAAGTAAAACCAGGGGTCAGTTGAGCAGAGGGGACCAGATGGTCACTCACCATGGTGAGGCTGGCCCCTGTGTCTCTGAATGCCTCAACTTTCTGACCATTCACTAAAACTTCTTGTCTATACTTTCCCAAAATGTGGGGTCCAGTAGTGAAGTTGGCAAACCCCATGCCAGTCTCACAGACAAGAGTGTGGTCAGGGAACCTGGCTAGGCCATAGTCCTCCTGATTGCCCAAAGTAATGCCCACCACATTCTTGGGGGCACTCCCACCACCTGGGGGATTACCACTAGTGGTAACAGGAGGTTTAGGAGTATTACCTGGGGGTATATTTCCCTTATTACCATTTTTAGGGCAACTGGCATCACTTTTGTAATGACCCACCTGTTTACAGGTATGGCAATAAGGTTTCTTCTGTTCTGAAGGAGTGTTCTGGGACCCACCACCCTTGTTGGAGTTTTGGGGCCCTTGGGAAGTCTTCTCTGTGGATTTATCCCCACCCTTCTCTTGAGGCTTGGTTGATTCCTTTTTCTGGTCACCACCCTGGTTTTTAGGCCTAACCCTGGTTCTGACCCATTTGTCTGCCCTCTTACCCAATTCCTGTGGAGAGGTCAGATCAGAGTCTACCAGGTGCTGATGTAATAACTGGTTCTGACAATTATTTAAGATTTGCTCCCTCATAATTAGATTATACAATCCTTTAAAATCAGTAACCTTACTACCCAGTAGCCAGCCTTCAAAAGCCTTAGTGGCACAATCAACAAAGTCAGTCCAATCTTGAGACTGAGTTTTCTGGGTGTCTCTGAACAGCATCCTGTATTGTTTAGTGGTTAAACCAAACCCATCAACCAGTGTATTCTTCAAGATTTTGTAATTGTTAGCATCCTCCACCCTTGTGGTGAGGAGCTTATCTCTACCTTTACCATCAAAGGAGAGCCACAAGATAGCTGCCCACTGACTTTGGGGAACACCCTGCACAGTGCAGGCTCTCTCCAAAGCAGTAATCCATTTGTGGATGTCATCCCCTTCTTTAAAGGGGGGCACTATCTTATTCAGGTGCTTTGTATCAAAACTCCTTTCCCTATTGCTAGGTTTATTGCTGCCACCAGTGGGCTGTAGCCCACATAATTCTTGCTCTCTAGCAAGGGCAAGTCTCTCTTTGGCCAGGGCAAGTTCTTCCCTTTCAATCCTCAGTTTGACTGCCCTTTCTTCAGCTTCATACACTCTCCTCTTAGGGGAAGACATTCCTCTGTGAGAAGAGTTGAGAGAGCCATTGGTTCGAAAGGATCTGTTAGAGCCTCTTGATAGAGACCTAACTCGTCCATTCCCAATGTTAAGCTGACCTGAGAGTGGGCCTAGGGGTCCCCCAGTACCAATCTCATGTCTGCTTAAGTTGGACCTGGTTAGTCTGCTGACTTCTACCTGTCCCTTATCTGCCTCATCCCCTGACAACTGGTCATCATCCTCATCCTCCTCCTCAGCACCATCTGCTTCCTGGAGGGGATGTTCCTGGCTATCAAAGGGTCCCTGTAAGGGGGGCATATTCCCAACTGGATTAGGAGAGCTAAAAAGTTTCTCAGCTTGCCTGGCATCATAAGTCTCTAAGAGACCAATCAGAAAGGAAGTTGTGGGGTTAGACCCCTGTTTTAGTTTCCTGAGAGTACACACTTGTCTCATCTCATGGAAGCTAAGAGCAGCATATTTAGAAGTGATGACCTGTGGAGGGTCCACTGACACAAGGGGAGACTCAGAGTTTCCACCTTTGTCTGACATGCTGTTTCTAGTGTGGTGTAAGTGATGCACCTACCTACACTATGTGTTACCTACTGATCCCTTGCTAGAGTTGCAGCCAAGGTGTGCTAAGCCTTGAGGAGCTACAACAGCTGGTTCAGTAGAACTCAGAGTATTCTAAGCTTTAGTTATATGTACCTAACAGTACTTATGTGATCTTTCAACAAGATATTCTTAGGATACGTGTGGTAAAACAACAGCAAGCTCAAATCCCAACCGCTGCTCACCAATGTGAGAAGGTAGCCTGATATGCAGTGCTCACTATTCTAGTGAACACTATGTATCAGTCCAGCAACCCTTATTGATGATTGGTTGTAAGTCAACCTTATAGATCAGCTATCCTAGTAGCATGGATACGAGCAGTCTAAGGCTAAAGACTCGAGAGGGCGTGTTAAGCCAGCTGTTTACCACACATATACCCCTTGAACACCAAGTGAAAGGACACCACACAAGTGTTATGAAAATAAACAGTTATTTATTAAAGATCACAACAGCCCTGTACTCTTTATGAGGACAGGGTACTAAGCACAAACCAAAACTCTTACAAAAATACTTAAGTTAGCACAGTATATACAAATGCCCGAGGGGCACGGAAAACCATATACTCTGAAAGTGGAATGTGAAATTCCTAGCAGGTAAGTACAGTACTAATAGCTTTTGGAATCGCTAGGACTTGACTAGGGAATCGTTAGATTACTTCTAGGAGGCCTAGGGGACTCGGGTGCAGTGTGTGCACTCTCACGCGAGATGCGGACAAAAGTCTATGGTAGCTAGGAAGTAGAAAGTTAGTGTTCTCGGGCGAACCCGACCTGGTAGGGAGAAAACGAAAGTAGATTCTGACCCTTGGATAGTGAGGCTATGCTGGGGCACCGAAATGCCGAAGTTACCTAGCCCAGGGGCTGCAGCTGCATAGGTCTGAAAAAACGTCGGGAATCCTCGTATACGGACCAGGAGCCGGAAGAAAAGATGCTGGCCGGTGACCAGTGAAGAAAGTTCAGTTGGATCCAAGCCTGGATCTCGAAGATAGATGACACCTGAAAGCAGAGGGGACCAAGTTCGAGACTACTAGCCAGTAGTCAGTGGGCACCAGGAGGGCACCGGATGGTAGCCACCTCAACAAGGTGAGTGGGTGACGCTGGAGCTCGAAGATCTCACGAACCAGGAGGCGTTGTCGGCGACCAGGATGGAGGATCGAGCTGTCCCACGAAGATAGAAGCTGTCGGCGTCGCTGGACCCAGGATTGGGCAACAAAGCCTTGGCAAATTCAAGCCCACGCGGTGGACTCAAAATGGCGTCTGGAGTGGACCAGGAGGGTCCGGGGTGCCTCTCTTCAAGAAGGAAGCAAGGGCCAGTCTGGAGCAACCAGACCAGCAGTCGTGAAGTCGTCGGGCGTCGTTCAGAAGGCCACAAGCCAGCCGGCTAGTAGCCAAACAACGCGGTGCACAGCAAACAGCAGAAGGGCCCCACGCAGATCGTGGAGATGCAGGGAGGCTGACCTTGGGTGCTGGAGCTGCGCAGGGTCGGGGCTTCTCGGACCCCAAAGCACTCACCAGTGGAGGACACGGTGGGCTTGCAGTAAAGATGTTGTGCAGTCTTGGCGATCGTCGGTCCCTCGAGGTCTCGTCGCACTCACGGTTCTCAGCTTGGCTGTAGAGGTGAGTAGAGGTCAGAGGTGCCAGGGAAGCCGGGTCTCGTCGAGCTGGGTCGTCGGATTCGTGATGAAGGACTTGCAGCAGACCGCAGTGTTCTTTAGGATGGTGCCCGCTTGATGCAGGGTGACTACTCCTTAGCCACAAGGGAGAATCTTGAAGAAGAAATCGTGAAGTCCTTTCGAAGAAAGTGGTATCTTGATTCCAAAGATGATCTGATTTGAACAGGGGGCCCGCTCCTGTTTTTATACTAAAAAAGGGGGCTGACCCGGTGACTAGGTCCTGCCTATGGGTGGGACCAGGAGGGGGGTGGTTACACCCCTCTCCCCTGCCGGACTTCCCCAGGCCAGGGGCTGGTGTGCCCCTGGAACTGGTTCTGACTGGCCTATGCGTAGTGAGCACCGGGGTGCCACTCAGCAGTCACCTTCCTGAAAAGCCCTGCCTACCCAGGATACACAAAACCATGTCTGGGACGGTGCTAGCACCGCCCCTGACAGGAAACCCTTTGTCCAGGCTCCCCTTGCTGGGAGGACTCCCAGCTGCAGGGGGTCAGACTCGTGTCTGTGGTGGCAGCATCCATTTTGTGGAGCTGAGGCTTTGCTTAACTTTAACCGGGGTTCACAGTTACATACATGTTGTGTCCCTCTAGAAGGGTGGAATGCTAACCCCGTCGCCAGAATTGGCGAGGGATTAGTATTCCAATTCGTATGACACCTTACTCGACATGTTTTGATAAAGCAATATCAAAGATAGCATTTAACCGCGAGGATTATAATGCACTTAAGAGTATATGGTATGCGATATCATGGAACAGCTATTAGGACTTGGTTCCGCAAGCTGCAGACAGGCTCAGCTCATGCCAGCACCATCTCACACGATTCCAAGCACTCTGCCTTCAGGATTGTCAAGGCCTGCCATAGGAGTGACTGATAGGAATCTGTGTGTCCATTTTAGGGTTAGGTATAGGTATACTATACCTACAGCAAAGGGCGATTACACGACTTTGCCCCAGCTGTCATGCAGCCAGTTGTGTCAAATTTAGGAGGCCAACCAGGGGTGGCATAATACATGCTGCAGCCCCTGGCAGCCCTGGGTACACCCATGCCCTGAGTTACAGGGTCTGATAAGGTGGCCCAGTACCAATTGGAAATGTACCTAGGGTACATGGAATCCATTTTTTAAAGAGAGAGCAGTAGGCCTGGGGTCCTGATTGGCAGGATCCCAGGTCGACTATGTCCAAAACCAGCTAAAACACAGGGCAAAAAGTTGGGGGCAACCATAGTCAGGATGTACCTTCCTACATCCCCCGACTAGCGGGTAAGCTGCACGGGGTCTGAGCGCTGGGCGAACAGCTAGGCACTGTTATGGGGAACAGGGGGAGGGGCGCGGGGTTGGGACACGTGGCTCCCTTTTAGGCGAAGCCTCGCTCCGTTAGCCCATAAGGCACCCACGGCTGCGGCCATGTACTAGAAACCTGGGTTGGTCAGGTGAGGGAGTTTGGATGGGGTCTGGTATCTCGATATTGGGGCCTGTTCTGGGGGGCGGGGGGGGCTGCACAGTTGGGGAATGTTGGGTTATCTTGAAGACGCCGACCCCGAGATGGTTAGGGGCTGGCCAGTTGAGAGTTCATGTTGGGATTGGGGGGGGGGCACCATCATCCGCAGGGGAATGGAAATGGAGGGGAGGCAATACCCTGATCTACGGGACAATGGCTGATGTGAACGTATTGAAATGCATTACCTGGAACGTGCGGGCCTACACACGATGCAGCGCAGACATAAGGTGCACGCTTATCTACTGAGGAGAGGGATACACATTGCGCTTCTACAGGAAACACACATCACTAAGCAGGAAGGGGTGGCACTGCAGAGGAGATGGAGGGGGCAGATATTTCACACTTCTTACTCTGCTTATGCCAGGGGAGCCCTGATATGGATTAGAGCGGGGACACCTTTCCAACTGACACGGCAGCTGATAGACCCGGAGGGGAGGTATGTAGTGGTGGAGGGCAAGCTAAGAGGCAGGGACATTGTCCTTTGTAGTGTGTATGCTCCGAATATAGACCAATTGGCTTTCTATGCAGAGCTCTCAGGGACGCTAGCGCGCTTCCTAGCTGACCCGATCCTTATAGGAGGGGATTTTAATTCCATAGCGGATGTGGCCCTGGATAGATCACACCCGCCC
Source organism: Lissotriton vulgaris (assembly GCF_964263255.1). Lineage (NCBI taxonomy): Eukaryota > Metazoa > Chordata > Amphibia > Caudata > Salamandridae > Lissotriton > Lissotriton vulgaris. Next base: position 1,024,432,762 of record NC_141697.1, read on the forward strand.
CTGAGGGACTCCCAGGTGCATCGAGTCACCAAGGGTAGACGTGAATGGCAGGAGAGCTGGGGGCTGACTGATGCATGGCGCGCGCAACATCCAACCGATCAGGATTATTCATTCTTTTCCGGGTTGCACGATCACCACGTCAGACTAGATGCGTTTTTGTGCTCACAGGAAGTGCTACCGTCCGTTACCTGGTCCGAATACTTAACAAGGACAATATCGGATCATAATCCGCTCTTGATTCATTTAGCCTGGGTGGTTGAAAAGCCCAGAGTGCCGACCTGGAAACTCCGACCGGAAACACTGGAGGACCCGCTTTTCGGGGCGGCCCTGAGGGAGAGCTAGATCCAGTATTTTACTAACAATGAGGGGTCCGCAACCTCTATAGCAATAGAATGGGATGCCTTTAAGGTGGTGGTGAGGGGTCAATGCATAACAGAATATGTGGGCGTGAGAAAGGTGTTGATGGCGGATCTGGACAGAGCAGACACGAAAATGCGAGAGGCAGAGAAGGGACGTCCAGGCCGCCCGGAGCTCCAGGAGACGGTTAGCTCGGCTAGGGAAGCGGTGGCGATCGAGGTGGAGCGGCTTCAAGCTTTCGACCATCGGGCGTATACACTGCGCTCTCATGTGGAGGGGGATAAGTCAAGCACCCTGCTGGCGTGGCTTGCAAACCCCACGAAACGGCGCTCCCCCATTTTGCATATCGCAGATGAGGAGGGCCGTATATCCTACACCCAATCGGCCGTAGTGGAAGGCTTTCGAAAATATTATGAGGGCCTGTACCGCAGTGTTCAGGGCGACCGGAGAGGCAAGGCGACAACTTTCCTCGACGGCCTCACCCTACCGCGGTTAGATGAGGAGCAGGCGAAGGACTTGGGGAAAGACGTTGACTTGGGAGAGATCAGAGGGGCCATTAAGAAAATGGCCCGTAATAAGACGCCGGGTATGGATGGATTGCCCATTGAATTTTATAGCAAGTATGCGGACATCTTAGCGCCGCGACTTCAATCCGTTTACAAGAAGGCCGGAGATGCAGGTCGGCTCCCCCAATCAATGTGAGAAGCGATCGTCATACCGATCTTGAAGCCCGGCAGAGAGAGCAGCAGCCCCGCGTCTTATAGACCGCTTTCCATGCTAACTGCGGACTATAAAATCTTGAGCTCTATCTTGGCGGGAAGGCTCTTACAGCACATGCCCACCTTGGTCCATGAGGATCAGAACGGCTTTATCCCGGCCCGGAACACGACGCTCAATATTAGGCGGCTTGTTCGCCTCATGGAGGACTCGCAGGAGGAAGGCAGAACCCCATTAGTTCTATCGGTCGACATTGAGAAAGCTTACGATAGCCTAGAGTAGGACTATCTATACACAGCCATGGAGCGCTTCGGTTTAGGAGAGGGCTATATCAGATGGACGAGGGTGCTCTACGCAGCGGCAGTAGCGAGAGTGAGGGTTGGGACATCGGTTTCCCACCAGTATCCGGTGGAGAGAGGTACCCGGCAGGGTTGCTCCTTGTCCCCCCTGCTGTTCGCGCTAGCGATTGAACCACTGGCGGCTGAGGCCCGAGCGGTGCGGTATTTTGTGGGGGTGCAAGCCCGAGGGGAGCAGCAGTATATCTCCCTGTACGCTGATGACCTCCTCTTGTTTCTTGAAAACGACGAGACAGAGATCGACGGCAGGGAAGAGCTGCTTGAACGGTTCGGTAGGCTCTCGGGGCTGAAGGTTAACTGGGCCAAGACGAGCCTTTTTCCGATGCGGGAGAACACCGCTCGGCCTGACCACCGGCCATTGCTTGCTTGGGAGCCGACTTGTCTCCATTACCTTGGCGTTTATATTTACCACTCGACTACGGCCTTGTTCGAGGGCAATGTAGAGAGGTGTGTACGAGGACTGAAGGGCAGCATGGCCTTCTGGGCCACGCTTCCACTCTCTGTTGCTGGTAGGATAGCCCTCTTGAAGATGGTGGCGCTGCCGCGGCTGTTATATTACTTCCGAACGCTGCCGATCTGGATTCCCGGCTCCTTTTTTTGACAACTCAGAACACAGTTAACCACATTCCTGTGGGGAGCGGGCAGATGTAGGGTGGCATTGGCAACGCTCACCCGTCCGAAGGAGGAGGGGGGTCTAGCGGTCCCGGACTTCGAGCTCTACTATCTCGCTGCCCAACTGCAGGTATTCACGCAGGAGGAGGCGCGAGTATATCGGGGTTCGGAGGACGGCAGACTGGGAGGCACGCCGCGGCATGTACTGGCCTATATTGCACTGAGACAGAAAATTGCGATCCGGGACTTGACCCTCGAGCAGAACACATTTCGGCAGTGCTGGAACCGAGCGCAGAGGCGAGCGGGAATACGTCACCCATATGCCCCGGAAATGCCGTTGGGCATGCTAACAGCGTTGCCGCATGGAGGCGACTGGTCCCGATTACAGCAATGGGAGGAGGCGGGAGTACAGGTAATAGGGGACCTTTTTGAAAACGGGGAGCTCCTCCCGTTCCCGGCCCTTCAGGAACGTTTCGACCTTCCACGGGGAGGTTACCTCCTTCACGCAGCAATACTAAGAGCGATACAGAAGCACTGGGGAATGGGATTGGCGAAGCCTGAAACGGCAATGGCTTGCCAATACACCATGATGGCTGGGGGAACAGTCAAGGCGGTGACTTGTTTATATAACAGGATGCTTCGTGAACATTTGCCACCCTTGAGACGCTGAAAACCAAGTGGGAAACGGATTTGGGCAAGGACATACCTGACACAACGTGGGCACAGCTTGTGCGGCGGGCGCGTAATAGCACAAGGAACGCGAGATTCCAACTTATCCATTATTATATATTACACAGGGCGTACATGACCCCCGGGAGAATGAAGAGATATTTTGGTGCGACTGATGCGACGTGCCCTCGCTGCGCTGCTGAGGGGGCTGAGCTGGTACATATGCTATGGTCTTGCCCGGCCCTCCGGGACTATTGGCAGGAAGTGGGAGAGACCCTGAATGAAGTGACGGAACGTTCCGTCGAATTTGACCCAGCGGCATGCCTCCTGCATTGGTTCCCACATACCCCCAAAAACAAGCTCTCAAGCAAATTTATTGATATGGGTCTGATGGTAGCCAAGCGGGAGATAACCAGAAACTGGAAAGCTAGATCGGGCCCAACTTTAAGGCGGTGGTACAACGAATTCCTGAAATGGGCGGCCTGCGATAGTACATATAGATATCAGATGGAGCGCAGAACCACTGACACGAGGGCATTAGAACTGGCGACGGCCTGGGAGATGCTGGTGCAGGCCCTCAGGGATAGCGAGGTGCTGGACAAGATGGAGGTCCTTAGTGCGGGCAGGGGCAGCAACTTAAATTAATCAAGAGGGGACAGAGCCAGTAGACGTAGGAGAATTGCGATTAAGCCTAGAAGACTACGTCAATCGACCATTAAGCGGATGATGGGGGGGATGGAGAGGGGGTTTTACTACGAGTAAGTGGGTGGGGGGTTTGGAGGAGAGTTTTGCAGTTGATTTAGATGAGGGACTAAAAGTAGACACACGCACACTACTGCGGTGCGCTACTCCTGCAACACTGACATCAGGCATGGGAGAGCTGAGAACTTATCGCCGCCCGGCCTCCGGGATGTGGGCCAGCAGGCTGTGTAAAATGTGAAGTGTAATAACGTGATACAGCACTCTGAACGATACTGTATACATATGAGAATTGGCCTGAGCAAAGTGTGTCTGCAATAAAAATTACTTTAAAAAAAATATATATATATATGAGGTTGTCAATGAGCTTTAACCTCCTTGGCTGTGAATCAGTTGTGAACAAATAGTCACCAGCCTAGTGCAGACAAACACACTAGTGATACTTCTAAACTGATACAAGTTCATTCATGCTCATATTGGATGGATAATCTACACATACAGACTTCAGGGACTCCTCGTGGGAGAAAGGGTACGGTGCATTTCTTTTGAGATGTAATGAACTGAATATTGTGAACCAGTCCGGTCTGACTAGGTTTCCTGAATTGAATATTGAATAAGCACCAAGAACACTTGGCATGATGACTGGGCATACGCGGATTGGGAGGACCAGGCATTCTATCAGGATAGAAAATTAATGGGAGAGAGGCGCTACCTGCACGTGCTGTACAGTGCCCGACTGCTGCCCAGAGCAAGCCCAGCAGCAGGGATGGTAGTAGATACCTGGAAGAGATTAAACTGGGAAATGGGATGGAGTAGCTTGCTGACTCCAGGTTGCCATTGAGGGAGGAGTCCAGATTGTGCCCAGGGGTGGCCTTGTAGGGTTTCAGGGTTAAGACAGCATCGGCCTCTTCACGCTCACCATGTGTGCGATACCAACGGGGTGGTTCCCTTTGCCTTCTTGAGGAAGCTTTATCAGATGCCAGAGACACAGTGGCTGTATTATGGTCAGTTGAGACATGCTCTCAGGGAATGTGTGTCACTAGAGGAGCAGACACAAGAAGACTCCCCACTGGAAGGAAGACCTCTAGTTGGGCGGGTTGAAGGACACTGATCTCGATGACATATGGCACGGTAATGAGAAATACCAAACTCCTTCTGTTGAGATTGCAGGACAGATGGGCGCAAGACCTGGGTACCTAGAGGAGGATGACTGGTGAGAGGCTCTGGGATTTCCAGCGGAGGTGGCCATAAAAGCAAGTTTTCTCCTGATCCAACTCAAAATCATGCACTGGGAACACTACACACATACACTGATCTGTAGAATAGGCAAGGCTGAAGATGCAGACTGCCTCAGAGGTTGTGGGTCAAAAACAAAATACTTTTACACATGCTCTGGAGCTGTCCCAGTATTCAAGTTTTCTGGAAGGCGGTTAAGGGCTCTCTGTAGGAGGCTACTGTTGTACCCCTGGAGTTATAGTCTTAGATGGCACTACTGGGCATATGGGGGGCTGACAAATCACTCCTATATCAGAAGCTTCTGGTGAATCTAGGCTACATAGTGGTGAAGCGAGACATTGCTCAGAGATGGGTTTCTGGGATTCCCTCTCTACAACTGGTTGGGAGACGGAGTGGAACGCTGCAAACTTCTGGAAATGGAAGTCTATAAAGGACAAGAGTGCCAGAGGAAATTCAATAAAATCTGGGGTGGTCAAACAGTTCTTACAGTCAAGGGAGTCGGGGACTATGGGAAGGATGGAGAGGCAACGAAAGCGGGAGATGATGAGGTGAATATGGATTCTGCAATTGTACAGTGCCCAGACTTTGGGGTGACTGAGGTGGTCAAGGGCTGTTATGACAAGTTTGTTAACGTGTATGTTGGTATACATAAAACAATAAACAAATATATATTTTTTTAAAGCACACTTTGCAAATCTTTAGTACTTTTGCATATAAACTTTACAGTGACAACCGTGTCAGTGCCTCTTCCTGCCAATTCCACCACCAGTCAACTAACCTCCAACACAACATGAAGAGAACACCGAGGCCACTAAGATGATTGTTCAATTGAACACCCAATGCTCTCAAAGCAGATACTGTGCTTAGCTGAAGGCCCCAAAAAGTTGGACTCTGCTCGAGGGCTTAAGTCTGTTGAGGTATTAAAAGAAATGTAAAACCCTAGAAATAGTGAGCCTATTGCTTTACGGTTCTGAAATCACGGCGGAAGCAGGTATATCACACCTGCAAACCTTCCAAAAAGGTCAGTAAGTAGTGCGCTTAGATTTGAATTGGGCCATGTTAACATTAAACAAAGACACTGGCAGAGAATTGTAAACTATCAACCTTAATTACGATCACCACCTATGGCTCATTTAGGTATTTGTCCTCAACTAGGACTTATAATGAACTGCAATTATATAATTCTCTACAATCGGATATGAATGATTGCAGGTAGAGACCACAAGTTGTTCACTTACTACACAGAGATTATAAAAGGCAAGCTACAACAGGATATAAAAGACATAAAGGCAAAAAATACTTGACGTTGGATGCTGAAATTGAGAATAGGTAAAGTGCAATCATTTATAAAGTGGAAATACAGCACAGTGATCTCGAACAAGGATAACAAATAGAAGATCTCTGTTCGTGCTGCGCACAGTGCACTTTATCCATGGTCATATTTACATTTTTTGTAGTCTTTTGAAATGTGAAATAAGGAAAATGTTATCACCGGTTTTTAGAGAGCTAAATATAAGACAAACACTTCCATTTTTAATACTAGTATACAGCAATATTAATCTATGCTATAGGATGGCACTTTTGTTTAGAAAAGGTAAACAGTAGGCTGAGTAAAGAATGTGAATTTTAACTATATTAATGATTCGTGCAAGTGGTGATAAAAAATAGGATATGTAATCTAAATCCTGTTGTATTTTAAAAAAACAAATAATGTTATATTGGTGTTATTATGCTTACTGATGTTATCCCTATGAAGTTAAATTATATTTTATTGATCTATTTACTCCATTTTAGCAATTCTATAATGTACTCACACAGTCACTAGATACTAAATAAAACAATGGGCACTTTATTGGAGTAGATAATGTGAATGTCAGATTGGCAATGTGGGTGTGGTTCCGTTTTATTTTATGTGAAAGTAATTGTAATTTTTTTGCGCTTTGTTTGGCTCAAATCAAACAAGTTAAATGAATAAATAAAAGACATGCCCCATCGAATTACCGCACCCCTGCTTTGGTGCACACATATCCAAAACCACTGCTTAACATTGAGTTGCTGAGTAATTCCAAAGATATGCAGAAACACTGCAAATGCCATAAAACCTATTAAAGTTACTGAGTAAATTACCTCAAAATAATGTCTTATCGATTTATAAAATAACATTGCTTTAACATTTTATTTATTGTGTGTGATGTATGTACTACCTGACCTACTTAATCTATCCCACATCACCCTTAGAGAGTAAACGTTGACTGTTCAGCTTCCCCATCCCCTGAAAGTCAAATCCTAAAGAGAAAACATTTAGCAGTGCAACGAGTTCCAAGCAGTATCAGGTCCCTGTATTTTCAAGGAAAGGACCAGTACTTTCAAAAACATTGCCTATTGCCACAGGTCCTTGACAACTGGCAGGACAGTTACCAATTGGCAACTGCCAAGAGGTTCATTATCATCAACTGTAGAAAAATGCCCCTTTATGACATTGTCACCCCCCCACATTTTGCCTTGTAAATGATGCAATTTTGACAGAAGTGTACTGGGTTCCTGCTATCCTGGTCCCCAGTGCCAGATCACTTTCCCTAAAACTGTACAATTGCTCCCCAAATTAGCAATACCTTTAGCACCCCAGTAAGTCCTTGGGAAAGGGTACCCCTGGTACCTAGGGCATGGATGCTTAACAGTCCGAACGCCTGCTGCATGTTTGTGCCACCCTAAGGGACCCCTCATCACTCATGCAAACTGCCATATCAGGCTGTGACATGATGCAGACACAGGTATGGCAAACCTCCCGTGTGCCATGCCTGTAGACACTGCATGTAATATATGTAAGTCACCCCTAGCAGGCCTTACAGCCCTAAGGCAGGGTGCATTATATTACATGTGATGACATATTTGCATGAGCAGAAATGCCCCTGTGATGTCGAAGTCCATTCTTGGACTTGGTCAGTGAACAAGGAAGCCATCTTAAGTATATGTACTGGGCATTGGTGATTAAGAGTTCTCCAGCTACATGATGGATTCACTGAAACCAAAGATATTTGGTATCAAACATCTTGTATTGTATAATAAACCTACATCGATTCCAGTGATGGATTTATTAATACATGTACCCAGAGGGTACCTTAGAGGTACCCCCTGAAAACATACCAACCACTAGAGTGCTGGTTGACTGATGTAGACCAGCCTGCCACCACAGACAGGTTTCTGACCCCCCCCCCCTGGTAGGTAAGAGCCCTTGCTCTCTGAGGGCGGAAACAATGCCTGCTCTGGCCAGAGGTGTTGTCACCTCCTCCAAGCAGGATGGCTACTAATTAGCATTTCAAGACAGGAAGCTTCAAAGGCCTCCATCACCTTCGATATGGAACCCCTGCTTCCCCCAGACCTGGGAGATGCCACCCCCAGCCTTAAGCCAATTTGGCACCAGGACAGGCAGGAAAATTAGCTAGTCAGGACGTTTATTCACTATCAAGCCAGTTCCACACCTTAAGTGGGTTAACTGATGTGAGCATGAAAACTTGAATTCCACCATCTTGTTTTTTTAATGGAATTAGGCTCATTGGGGCAGGGTTATGCCCACTTCCTGCAAGAAGTGGTCATATAGGAGGTGTACTAATCGTAAAGGTAAGTAGCCTATTGGCTACTACCAGCCACTCCCCTTAACACCCCTAAATTGAGTATTTAGGCGGCATCCCTGATGCCAGTAACTCATAATGTGTCCCTTATACATTTGGGTCCAGATGAGACCCCCATGTCCTACGTAGTCGACAAACGAACTGAAAAAAGCAATCCTTTGAATGGAAGGGTTGTTTTGAAACATTTCTGTAAACCAGATTGAGGTTGTTTGTCTTTGGTGTTGGAAACCCTTGTTTACAGTTGTATAAATATATATGGTTGCTTCTCTGTATATGCTTTTTTGGCTGTTTTATGTGAGACATGTTATTTTGTCTGTATGTGTATATGTCTTTGGATAATATAAATCCAAATATCATCACAGCTGTTTCTCTGTTTTGAATCATTACTTGTGAAAGATCCCAGTGTTAACTCGTCCCCAACTGCCTCCTACCATATTTTGACCTTTGCTATTACGCTTTTGTTTACTGAAGTATACAAATAATTGTCCAAAAGGAAACACAAGTTGTGTAAAAAAAAAAGGACCAATCGGAGCTGCACAGCACCAATACCCGGGGCACCCAACCCTTTGCAGCAACAAAAGACACTGAGCAGCTGCAGAGAGGTGTCAGCATAGCAGAGACCCAATTCCAGAGTGGCCCAGCTGTCCTGATTTTAGCACCCTCAACCGGCGAGCCCGACAACCGCAAGGACCTGCGACGCACCAGCCGACCTAACCACTCTGCACCAAAGCACCACGGCCTGGGTTCCCAAGCACGCTGTGCTTTCTTGCTCCCAGGCCCCTTGTGAACTGAGCTCCCCGTTGGGAGCTCCCGGACTTGTCCCCAAATCCCCCACTGCAGCCAGTTTTTGGTGCCCACCTCACCCCATCGTATGAGGTAGCATGTTAGGCCACCAACCCGACCAGCACCTCTGCACCCGGACAACCCAGGGAAGGTAAACTTGTCCCCAAATCCCCCACTGCAGCCAGTTTTTGGTGCCCACCTCACCCCATCGTATGAGGTAGCATGTTAGGCCACCAACCCGACCAGCACCTCTGCACCCGGACAACCCAGGGAAGGTAAACTATCTGCTGGTGGTACTTTGGACCTTGCAACCCTACCACATTAAGTCCCGAAGAGGACACCCAGAAACCTACGGCAAGTACCTGTACGCAGTAAATGTCTTTTTCTCCCCTAGGAAAACACTGCGCGTAAAGACTCATTTAAGTGTACATTTTTCTTATCCGTGAAAGTCGTTATTTTAAAAAGTACTTACTTTCTTACGAAGTTCTTGGTATCAAAACTGATATAAGAATGAAAGTTATTTTTCTAAATTGGTCTTGGATTTATTCTTTGAGTGTGCGTCTCATTTATTGCCTCTGAGTACAACAAATGCTGAGCACTACCCTCTGATAAGCCTAAACAGCTTGTGCACACTACCACAAAACAGAGCATTTAGTGTTAGCATTGTTGCCTCTGTAAACCAAAAAAGGGTTGCCTGGACTCTGCACAGTATACCACATTTTGTGTGCACTCTATAGAGAGCCAGCTTCCTACATCAACCAGTCCAGTTTTTTAATTTAGTCTACAGCACTCTGCCTGACCCAACTTACAGGCAAAAAAATACAAGCAGAAAAGTGAAACTATTAAGCCCAGAATATGAAGAACCTTTGATTAAAAACTAAAACCCAACTAAAGGTGACACATATAAATGGGGCTAATTATCAGCTCATGCTCCACAGAGGTTTGGAGAGATCATTCATCTAAAGCACTTTGTATTTTCTGCTGCAAAAAGAATGCAGTGATAAGAGTGATGGAAAGAGACTATTGGTAACAAGACAGAGCTCTGTACCATAGGCAACTTGTGCTTTTCTATCCGAAATCAGGACTGACTGAATTACTAGGTTTGTCATTTCATCAACACTTATAGAAAAATAGCAATAATACATTGTTGGTTAAAGGAATAATACCCATTTTGTATCCATGTAAAGGTTTAGTTATCTGAGATCTAATATTGGTCTGAGAGAACCATCTTTTTGGGAAATTAGGAAGTAAAAAGAGTCTACGCCCAACCAGTGATGTTGCAGTGGTACGGATTCTATAGCTCCTTTTAGAAGTAGAGACTGAACCTTTTGGTTTAGGTGGTGTAGGTGATCTGGTGAAAGTTTGTGTGATTTTGGTGGAATGTTTGAAGGAGTGTTGATGAGCTCAAGGGAGTAACCAGAACGGATAATTTGTAGTACCCAATTGTCTATTGTTATGGACTGCCAGATTGTTAGGAAATGTGACATTCTTCCCCCGACAGGTGTTAAGTGGTTGGAGGGAAGTGTATGCAAGTCACTGCTCTGTATTGGAGGGGGAGGTGCATGTGTTTGAACCCCTGCCCCAGATTTTACCGCTGTTACCTCGCTTAACCCCCTCTGAAGTAACCCCTAGATGGAGAGGGTTGGTTAATGCCCTTATAGGTGGACTCTGTCTCGGAGGAGGTATCTTTAGAGCCTCTGCAGTAAAAGGACCACCAAAAGGAACTCCAGCTATGTGAGGACTGAAGGACTACCATGGATTTGGCCACTTCAGTGTCCTCCTTTATATTCTCTAGGCAAGAATCTGCCACTGGGCCAGATAGATGCTCTTTATCAAAGGGAGTGTTTAAAATAGAGGTTTGCACCTCTGGTTTGAACCCTAACATGCGAAGCCAAGCATGACCTTCTCAAGAGGACACTGGTGTTTACCGCTCTAGCAGCAGTGTCTGCAGCATCTAAGGAACATTTTATAGCCTTATTGGGAATAAGTTGCCCTTCACACACCTGGTCTTGTGCCTTAGATCTTTGTTCCTAGGGCAAATATTGTATTATTTGCTCCATCTCGTCCCAGTGTGCACAGTCATATCGTGCTAACAATACCTGAGTGTTGGAGACACCAGACATTGTCCGCCTGAGAGGCCACCCTTTTCCCTGAAGCATCAATACGTTTGGATTCTTTATCTGGAGTGGAGCATCTCCTGTTATCTAGGAGTTGGCCATTTTCCTTGCATTGGACACAACCAGGGAGTCTAGTGGTAACTGACCTTTTATATATATTGGGTCAGCTGGTGCTGGCTTGTATTTTTTGTCTACTCTAGGAGTAAGAATACGAGCTTGACCAGGTCATTAAAAATGTAATCTACATGCCTGATCATCCCTTTGAGCATAGGTAGTGTATGTGATTTTTTTTTTTTGGGTCCTCATATATGCCACCAGATGGTATGACTCTAGATGGGATCTCTCAAATCCGCCGGCACTAAACATTACTGTGCGCCCTGGAATTTTGTGCTTGGCGGTTAAAAGATCTCCCAGAGGTAGGCTGTCTACTAGTCCAACTCCCATATTCGATGTCAGTAAACCTTGCCCCAGGGAGGACCAGACCACAAACCCCTGGCATAATCATTGGACTTTTCATCATCTATCTGTCCGACCATTTTATCAACGGAGCCCAGATCTTCGCCGCACCCTCTCCACTACACAACAGATCTAATTTACTTATGGCCATGATATGTCTTAGGCAGTCTGCAAACCTTGGGGGGGTTGGAGATTTCCATTCTCTGCACACCTCCCTCCTAGCGATGACAATTACATAAAATATAAACTGAATGATACGGTCTCTAATATCGTAATCAAATTGTAGACCCCAAAAAATCAGTCTTGGGCTGCAGGCAACTGGTCTTGACAATACCTCCTCTAAGAAGCTGCAGACCTGTTGCCAATAGTTTTTAATTTCTGGGCAGTCTGCAAAATGTGTAAGTCATCTGCAGCTAAAAGCTTAAATCTAGGACAGAAATATGATTCTCCAGATATTTTTGTCAATTTGGAAGGGGTCCAGTAGACCCTGTGTGCTGTGTAGAGGTGGTTCCTTCTAAGATTGGCAGGTTTTATTGTTTTTTGGTATATTATAAATGAATCTATCCAAACCTCCAGCTTCTTTTCCGTACTATCTACCAATAAGTCACCCCAGAGTTTAGAGATTTCTTCCTCCTGTCTATCTTTTGCCCCTATTAATAACATGTACCAAGAAGAGACCTCCCCCTTCCACCCTTTTTGTCTACTGGCTAATTCTAGAAATTCACTTCCCTCTTCTTCTAGCGCCCAGTTTTGACTTCCCCACCAAGATGATAATTGATAATATTTAAATCTTATAAAAGGATCTTCCTGTCATATTAGATAAGGATGTCCAGTCTAGGAGAACTAAATTATCATGCAGGTCTCCCCATCTTACAAAGCCTGCCTCTCTCAACGGGGAAGAAAGGCGATCTAATAAACATTCAGGTGGAGTCCCAGATTGGTGCTAGGGAGTTGTAGTAAGGAATTTTCCAGATTTTACAGACTGCTTGCCACAACTTAAGAGCTGTAAGTAGGATTTTTAGGCGGACTTTCTTGTAAAATTTCTGAGCACCGAATTTAAACAAGAAAAATTCAAGGCCCTGGGGAAGGTCGGATAGCATTGCTTGGAACAAACGGCCATGTGAAGATGAATCCAACTTGTTAGCCAAGAGTCTGAAATTTTTTAACTGGAACGCATAACAGTAGAAAAATAAGTCGGGGAGGGCCAGGCCACCTATTTTCAACCCTCTTCTCAACTTCCTCCAAGCAATTCTTGGTGACTTAGTAGCCCAAATAAATGAGCCTATCTTGCCCTGAAGGCTGGAGATGTCTTTGTTATGGTAGGTCAGTGGAATACTGTTAAATAGGAAAGTCACTTTAGGCAATACTATCATTTTGATTAAATTGACTCTACCGTATATACTAAGAGGTAGACCGTCCCATCTTATTAAAAGTTTAGTTATATCTTTAACCACTGTTTGCCAGCTTATTTTGGAGACATCCATCAATTTTTGCGTAATGTAAATACCCAGATACCTGATCTTGGTTTTCACGCCTGGTATGGGGGCAGGACTATTCCAACTCATATCTGTTTTGCTCTTATTAATGCTGTATCCCGAGACTGCTCCATATTCCTCTGCTAGTTGAAATAACTTAGAAATAGCCTCTAATGGATTGATGGTATACAGCAATAAATCGTCAGCATATAATGCAGTCTTTAGCTCCAGCCCACCCATTTTAAAAGGAATGATTGTTGGATCTGATCTCAACAATGAAACAAAGGGCTCGATGTACAGATCGAAAAGGAGAGGAGACAGGGGACAACCCTGTCTCGTCCCTCTCGATATCGCAAACCAATCCGTCAGGCAACCATTAATCAAGACTTTTGCTCGTGGGTTCCCGTACAATATTTTAACAGCCTGAAAAAAGGATAATGGAAAGCCAAACCTGATCAGTGTGTCCCAAAGGAACATCCAAATGACCTGATCAAAGGCCTTCGCGGCATCAATTGCCACGATGGCCAATGGCAGTCCTTTTTCTTCTGCAAAATCTATTGCTCCGATGACCTGAAAAGTCAACTCATTTATTTGTCGACCTGGCACAAAGCCCCTCTGATCGGGATGGATAATGGTTTGAATAACTTTAGATAGTCTCTCAGCCAGAATTATGGAGAATATTTTAAGGTCGGAATTCAGAAGAGAGATAGGTCTATAAGACTATTTTCATGGGATCTTTATTAGGTTTAGCTATTAAAGTAATAGTAGCCTCTAACCATGAAGGTGGAATACCCCCTCCTTGCTGGTATATATTGTTAAAGAGAGACAGCAAGTAGGCAAGAATCTCTTCCACATAATCCTTATAGATCTCCGTTGGTAGGCCGTCTGGACCTGGGGCCTTACTCCTACTCATCTTTTTTTAACTGTACCCTGATTTCCCCTTCAGTGATCTCACCAGATAGCGTCTTTTTATCTGCCTCACTCAATTGAGATAGTACCCTTTGGCTCCACCACTTCTCCAATTCTTCTGTTCCAATGCTTCTATTTTCCTGATATAGCTCTTCCATGAAACCTCTGGCTTCAGCCCTAATCTCTTCGTCCTTAGTCAACTGTTTTCCCGAATTTCATTGGGACAGGGTGTTGATGTTGTTCCTGGTCCTATCTGATCTAGCTTTCCACGCTAGGAGTGCCCCACACTTCTCCCCATATTCGAAGTTTTTAAGTTTGCTGGTCTCCCATCTATCATGAATCAGCTTATCTGCTTTGGCTTTAAAACTCAATTGTAGCTCTAGAAGTTCCTTTTCTAGTTCTGGGATCTTCTCTCTTTCCCCTAGCGCTGCCTGCTGTAATTCCTGTTCTTTCTTCTTAATAGAGTCCAAATCTTTAGCTTCTATTTCTTTTATCTCTTTTTTTTTTGTCTCATCTGGTATCCCAAAAAGCCTCTAAGAAAAGCCTTGAATGACTCCTAGACAGTTTGTTCTGTAGTCGAACCCATATTAAATAAAAAGAACTCCACTATACTGCTCTTAATTTTAACTCCAATACTATCATCTAGTAGTATAGTTCTATCTAGAGTCCATCTGCGTTCATAGACAATATTTTTTAAATTGATGTTTAGTTCTACAACTGAGTGGTCTGAAAGGCCCACTGGGATATGGGCAACGGAGGTCAGAACAGACTCGAAAGTATGGTCTACCAGGAACAAGTCAATTTTGGAGAATTGTTTGTTCTTTTTACTATAGAAAGAGTATTCTCTTAAGTCACCATTCTTGGCTCTCCAAGCGTCCAACAAGTTGAAATCCTTTATTATGTTCTTAAGAACTGAGAGAGATCTTTTGGGCGAAACATATTTTGCTCTAGAGGTACGGTCTAGCTGACAATCTAAAACAAGATTGAAATCCCCCCGAGAATAAGAGGTGTTTTGCTCAAGATTAGAATCCTCTCAAGATTACGAAGAAAAGTTTCATTATCTTCGTTTGGGCCATAAAACACTGCAAATGTGTAAGGTGAACCAGCGATCAGAAGGACCGCCACCAACCACCCCCCTGACTGGTCAGTGTCCCAAGTCTGTACACTAATTCCCTTGTTTGCCCTAGTAATTATTGCCACTCCCCTAGAAATTCCCTTCTGCCTAGAGCATAAAACATCCTGTACCCAGCGTTTACGCTCAAAAACCTTCTTACACACTTATGCCTCAAGATGGGTCTCCTGCAACAAATATATACTAGCCTCCAGGTTCTTAAAAAAAAAAATCGCAAACCCTCTGCTGTTTCTTGACACTTCCTATTCCATTAAGGTTCCAGGAAATGATCTTACTACTCGTATGTAAATTTACAGCCATAACCAAATGTTACCCAGCCAGCAACCCTCCGGGAAAAATGCAGCATCTGAGTAGCTGTGTATTGTATTTCTGTGGTCAAATGAGGACTTTTTATTCTGTTTTTCCCCATCCCTCCCCACCCCACCCATTCCCTCCCTGAGGAACCCCCCCTTCATCTTGGGCGTTATCTCGCCCCTATGAAACTCCCAGTCTTTCAGCACCCTAAATCCTATCCCTTACCAACTATTATTTGTGTGATTTAGTGTGTTTACAACGTTTTTTTTTCTTTTGTAAGTGTAATGTGTTATCCCCCCCCCTTTTTTTTTCCAAAGAGAACTGATCAGTATCTCTGATATACCATGTTCATTATTCATATAAACAACAAGTGCTAGCAAATGCTAGGTTTAAATATATGGGCAGTAGTGAAGGCTAGATATACCCAAACTAAACTACTCCCTCATATTCAGTAATAGCTCATCTACTTCTTCTGGCTGGTTACAAGTGTACATTTTATTATTCCACATGACTTTAAGCATAGCTGGAAACTTCATCTGTACTCGTGCCCCCAATGATCTAAGTTCAGGCATTCTTGAACCTAGTTCCCATTGTCTCTGAGCCGTTCTCGTTCTTCCTCCTATATCAGACCTGATTTGGTATGGATTGGCCCGATAATGAAGAGAGGCGCTCGCTAAAGATCTGCTAAGTATCAACTCCTTAACATTGTAGGTCTGGAAATATACCAGAATTTTCCTGGGTCCCTTACGGTCTGGGTGTAGTCTGAAAGGGTCTCTATGGACTCTCTGTATTTCTGCTTCTAGATCTATATCTACACGATCTTTCAAAACACCCTCCCTAAGGAGTCTGCAGACAAAGGCTTTAATATCCCCCACCTCTTCCCCCTCGGGTATCTTCAATATGCGAAGATTGTTCCGCTGTGAGTGAGTCTCCAACCGTTCTATGTCCATCATTAGAGCCCTATTTTGCTTTTTTAAAGCACAGAGATCCTCAGAGTTCTCTGCCGTAGTGACTGAGAGGGTAGAGACCTTCTTTTCCAGTGTGTTCGTCCGAGCCTCTATTCCTTCCAATTTGGCTTCCAAAAGGTCAAACCTATCATGTAATCTTTTCTGATTTGCCTCGGAGATTTCAAACTTTTCAAGCAAATCACCCCTCAATGAATGAAATAAAAGCCCTATTTTATCAAGCTCCTGGGGGGAAGTAGAAGGCTGAGCTGTATCCTTTTCAGATCTAGCGTGAGTTTGAGAAGTTAAGGTAATTGTGGTATCAGGGTGGTTACACACTGCACCTTCTGATATCAGTGTAATCGTAGAATCTTGATGGGTTGAAGTGTTTCCAATCACACTATTACTATCGCTCATCAGAATGTCTTTGTCTAGACTAACCGGACTCTCTGGGTCCTCTAACACCTCCTCAGCTTGCATTTCCGCGATAGGGGAGTACCTGTTCTCCAAGAATAAAGCAGATAGGGAAGGGGTCTGAACTCGCACCTGGAGGACGAGGCAGGGCTGATTCATGTCAGGAGAGACGCTGGTTTGGAAGCGGCCCCGGGAGCAGCAGCCGAGGTGTTAGTGACGGGCGATTCGGTCTCCCCGAATCAGACACAGACAGAGAAGATAAGTCCGAGATCTGGGACTGTGGTTTGGGCTGTGTTAATTAGAAGTGGGAAGCGTGGCAATGAACAAAAGGAGCGTTTTTACATCATTTTAGAGGCCCTGTGTGCTGGGGGCACTTTTCTGCTACTAAATACTTAACCCCAGTCAAAGGAAGTGTTTGTATGGAGGCAGCTCTGCCTGTAGGAGCACCAGTTTTGTTTAGCCAGCATCAAGCAAGCTCTGATACCTTGGCACCAGTAGAGACAAATCCGGTAACAGTGATTTCAGGGGAGAAAGAACAGACTGGTATTAAGCAAACTAAAAGTAGAGGGGAGGTGGTAAGAAATAGATACCAACTGAGGTCTAAGCAAGAATTAAAACAGCAGGGGGGTTTGGGACTCAGCAGAATTGGGCGAAAAAAGTGAGACCTTCACCACTTACACCACACAAGAGTAAGAGGAAGTGGTGTGCTAAGAAGAGTGTCAGTAGTAAACCCCCACAGCAGGTTTCAACACAAAAAAACACCCCCTCTCTTAAAAGTTATTTTAAAGTGATGGAGAAAATGAATTCATAAAGGAAGGAGTAAGTGTAGAAGTGGATAGGTAGTGTATGTGATGACCTCTGTGTGGTACTGAGGGTTTCAAAGAGGAAATAAGGACTCCTTATGTAGCTGCACCCCATGGAGTTGGCAGCTCTGCCCAGTAACTCAATGTAGCCTACACGGTCATCTGGTGGAGAGTGCTTGTTAGGATATAAATCAGGATCATTGCCTGTGGGCAAATTGGTAATCATCCCATGGGTCTTGCATTGGTTGAATATCAATCCCATACTTATTGTCATCCCCATCATCCTGGTTGTCAGGTGTATGTGGTGGTGGTGAATGTTCAGGTAAACTAGGATGAAACTAAGGTGAAGGAAGTGAAGGAAGAGGAGGAGGAGAGGAAGGGTTATTTCCAATAGTTCTCTTCTTTAAAGGTACGTGGTATTCTTCCTCTGTATCAGTCCTTCTTTTTAAAGTCACTTTAGGGTTATATGTCCAGTTTGAGGATGAATATACAGCACTTTTTGTTTTGGATCCGGTTTGTCTATCAGAGCATCAAAACGGTGTCTTTTGGGTGATTTCAGCACATCTGACTGTTTCAGCGCCGAAGGTTTCGGTGTTAAGTCTTGGGTATTGATGTTTTCGGCTCCGAAGTGTGTTTCGGTGCAAATGGTGGGGGTCGGTGCTAAACTTGTGTTTCGACACCGAAGGTCTCGGGTCCGAACTTGATTTGGAAGGAGTCTTTTCTGAGCCGCAAGGCTTTTTAATAGACTTCTGTACCGAGCCAGAAGGCGGGGTGTCGGAAGCATGGTCTCAGTGCCGATCGGAGCACGAGGGCGCGGGTTGGACCGGAGCCGCCTTCTTTTGTGAAGCTGGGTCTTGGGACGAGGGGAGAGCTGTACTCACGGTGCCATGTGGGATGTCCTTCTCTTGATTGGCGTTGAGCTCTGGGATGGTGATCGGCTCCTGCTCCTCCCCGGATCCCATTGCCTCGCCGGCCTCTTCGTCAGATTAGTGTCCTAAGATGTATGAAATGGAGCTTGTCTGCTGGCTCTGCATGTCGCAACGTCGAGCCTGACGGGCCGAAGTGTCTTCTTGGAGCGTAAAGCCTGGCACGCGTCGCAGTCCTGTGTCTGTTTTCGTGGGACAAACACAGATTACACACTTCGTGTAAGTCGGTGTGTGGGTATTTCACGTGACACCGAGGGCAGAATTTAAAGGGAGTTTGTTCCATCTACTGCGGGTCAGCCCGACATGGGTAGGCCTGACTGCCTTCCACGAGCTTTCCGATCGAAAGTTTGTTTTTTGCAAGTAAATACGATACACGATAAAAGGGAAAACACGATCGAAAACAATACAGTCGAGGGTGAGTATCTTGCGCACCAAGGGAAACAAAAGGAACAGTGTAGAACCGGAGAGCAGCGAACCCTATGGCGGAAAAAAATCATCTAACAATGGAGACTATGCCCATGCGCACGATCATCGAATGGAGGAGTCACCTACCTCGTGACTGGAAAGACTTCTTCAAAGAAAACCAAAGTGCAAACATCCGGACCCAACACTAGATGGGAAGCTATGCACAGCATGTGATCTACAGCTCACATGCCTCGAACATGTTGTTTATTCTTCCCTTTGATTCCTCCAGTTTGAGTGCTTGTATTAAAGGTACATGACTTGGAAGCATGTTTTAGGTATGCTATAATTATTTTACACACTGTAGATAATCTCAGTATATTAAAATCATATTAGATCTTTAGCCAGCATTTAATTTTTTCACTAATTACTCATAAGATTCATAAGACTCTTGGCCAGTATGTATGATCACATTTACCCACAGCCAATGAATAGGTACAACCCTTTGATACATCAGCCCCCTATTCTAACAAGTCAGTATTGAAAACAGGTCAACTGCCAAACTCCCCAGGCTTTACACATTCACTGCACAGTGTAGTAACAGGTGTATGCGAAAAGAGTGGTGTTGCAATACACATGGCATAGTGCTAAAAACATGACAAGACTATCCACATAACAACAAAATTCATAGCTGCAAGGTTTCCCATTATTATATGTGAAACCTTCAGGAAATCAGTTTTTCTTGCCCAAATTAATTTTAGTTCTAGGGGTTTTAAGCTCATAGTTACAATTTTAAAAGCAAAATTTCAAGTCCAAGCCTATAATGTGATGCCATAGGGACACGTCAGTTATGAATATCAATACAGCTGCAGCCCCATCTTAATATAGTCAGGCAAAGAATGCAGAAACACAGTGGTGAGCATGCTTAAAGTATCAAGTACAGGTGCCTTAGAATGCAGGGCTACAAATTACTCAGGTGTAGGGTTGATAAGGTGCTATATGTTGGTGGGGTTGACTAGCCCTACAATGTCATAATATTCAGAAAGAGTAGGTGAATGACCCCTTACTGTGTCCAGACATTTTTGTTAAAACATTTGAATAGAGCAATCTTAGTTTTTAATCCATTAATAGACCTTTAAACCAGACAGCGCCCTGACAGAGTTAGTGTGAGAAATAATAAGATGTGAGAGAGGGTAATGAGATGTGAGCGTGAATGAAAGTGCAATACACAGTCCTTCTATGCTGAAAAACAACTTAACATAAGCCCATTGCATATACACCCAATGGGAAGACACAACCTATTCTGCATTATTTCTCCTTTAATTTAAATATCTGTTTTATAACAATCCCTGCTAAAAACAGGTTATATAAGCACTGGAAAAAACACAGTTTCTCCATGCCTGTCAGTGCCAATTGGTACTGGTACACACAAAACTGTTGCAGAACACTGACCCTGTGCAATAAACTACCAGAAAACTGTCAAGTAACAAAATATGACCATTTAAGTTTGATCTTGTAAATCTATATGGAAATGAGTAAGAGGTATTTAAACGGGTGGAGGTGGAAGGGGCAAAAGTAACTTTTTCCATTAAAACTCGAATAGGAAATTCTTGGATATCGGCCTAGTGAATAATGTGGAGTGGGGCAGCAGACACAAAGCATGGCTTAAACCACGTCCTGTGCATAGTACCCACTGCACAAAGGTACTAGTTGTAGGGGGACTGGATACACAGTCTATGCCCGTGCGCTGTACTAAGGGCCTAGAGGTTGGGAGCTGTGATTCTGGGCACATATTTGATCCTACTAAGTAATGAAGGCAACCATAATCTCCCTTTAGCAAAGATGAGATCTGGCAGCTATTTTTCTGTACTATTGAACAACTGGTATTATCTTGGCAATGAGATTAGAAAATGAATAGGTAGTTCCATTACCACTGACTTGAGTACGTTCTAAAGATATGTCCTTTAGCTTGAACCCTAAATCTTCCAAAAGATACAGTAAAATAAGAAAGAAAGAAGGTTTCAATCAGTTTGAAAGACATGTGCTACAAAGTATGCCCACAAATGTTATCGATTCAGTGGTAGAGCAAAGGATGCTCATATTTCTAAACCATTGTCCTGTCTTCTGTTTCATAAGGACGGTGTCAATAAATCAGATATTGTTGTGCTTGTCCCATAAGATTGCAATAGGTGTCAGAAATTACCAACAGGAAAGTACAATTGAGGGTCAACATTAACTCATCTCATTATTGAGACGGCTTACCAGCACCAACAAAAAATTGTAACAGC
The DNA here is from genome assembly GCF_964263255.1 of Lissotriton vulgaris. NCBI lineage: Eukaryota > Metazoa > Chordata > Amphibia > Caudata > Salamandridae > Lissotriton > Lissotriton vulgaris. The sequence goes on from NC_141697.1 coordinate 1,024,453,980, forward strand.
ATTTATGACTACCAGAGTTCAATGATTGCTGCTGCTTCTTTGTAAATATGGACTTACAGATACTAGATTGAAACAAGCAGATACAAAAACATGAAGCAGATTAAAGTTTACCTGGTTAGAAGTTCAGGAGTAGAATTTTCAGCCAGTTTAACCAAAACGTTGAGACACTGATTCACAATATGTGCCCTCTGACAACCTTGAATGGTCGTAGAAAGTCCTAAAAGTTGGAGTGTTTTTTTAAATAGCGGATGCTGTGGCTCATTGTCACTGGGACCTTCCGGATGTCGAGGAGTTCTTGGTTCATTATTGCCTGGGTAAGTGGTTGCTGGGCCATTACCCACCTTTAATGTTCCAGCTACACCAGCAATGGATCCTCCTTTACCACTGCACAACAATGTGCAAACAACTTCTTGGCTATAAAACACTAAATAATACAGGACACCTAGTGATGCAACTGTGCAATCCTCCAAACTGGATAAAAATTCTTCTGTGCTGGAGCCAATACTTTTTGTTGTGCTAGTGGATGACAAAGACTGCTTGTCAGAAGGACCAATTCCCAATTTCTCCATGCCTTGTAGTGCCTGGCAGTACATCGTGACATGGTGCTCAACCAATGGCAAAATATGCACAGCACCAGAAAGCTTACATGGCTTTGGGAGGCTGAATAAGACCTTTTGGGTATGTGCTAAATCGTTTTTTGTCTGCCCATCATCCATTGCAATTAAATGCAATCCTGTAATAGCGAGCTTTTGTGCTTCTCTCAAAGAAGAAGGGGGAGCAAGTGGACCATCCGTGGAAGCAGTAGTCTTGATCGTCGTCAACCCTGTGGATTCACTGTTAACAGAAACATTGACAGTGAGAATCTGGCATAGGAATACGTTTAGATGGTTAAACAACAAACAATAAAAATGTTTTTCCTAGTCCCATCAGAATACCTAAAGATAGTAGGCATGAACGCACATTCTGAGGAGTATTATCAATTCTATTCATATCTTACCCTTTTTTTAACAGATGAGACTTATCATAACTTAAAAACAAACTGGCCAAATTTGAAGATCCAATTTGATGGATTTCACACTTGAACTTCAGAGCAGAAGTTTTGAGAATAGAGTTGGAGTTGATTACATTACTTTTTATTAGGGAAACTGACTCTCTACCTGCTGGATGGCTTGGCCACATGGCTGTTATATCTCAAAAGGGTAGAGCTCGGATATATGCTCACAAACTTTTCTTAATGACACTAGGCGAGCTAATCAAAGAATAACATTTCTCACGCACAAGGACACCACATCACTCAGGAAATACAAGAGGGGGCAAACCTAATGAAGCCATTGGGTTCTTTACATCAAGCATTTGAAGGAAACAAATGAGTAATGGTATAAAGACATAACACATAACTAAAAATGGAGACAGCATTCTAGCTGTAAATAAAACACAAAGCCAGTGTCATGCAACACCATCAAACATTTTTAAAATATATAGAAGGAGAATTTTGGGGCAATGCAGAGCTACTTTAAAATGTTTACCAGATCTATGTTTGGCCAAGAAAATGTTAGGATTGTGAAACTTAAAAATCACACCCTTGGTTAAAACAACTGACTCCGACCCCAAAAGGAGGAGTCTCCATCCAAAAGAGGGAGCGCTACTCAAATGGGTGCAAACATGTATTTTGGACAAAGGAAAACAGTACAGTGGATTTAACAGGTGAGGAGGCCATTCTAATTTACCATGATCACATAGGTATGAACGGATTCTTGATTAGGTAAACATTGAAGTTCTACTTAAATGGCTACTGGAAAAATGAAGATGGAGAGTCACTGAGTAGGAGAATTTTCTGACTGGATAGCGGATGCTTCTACAAAAACCAATGCGGACTAAAACTCTGTGCCACAACCTAGTTATGGAATTCCTATTACAAAAACCAGATGAGAGTAAACACCTATAGCCAGAAGTGGATAGCGCATATTAGTTAAGTCATACAAAGTTCCAAGCATTAGTTTAATAAATTGTTTTTACTTCTACTACTTAATGTCAGGAATGCCTGCTGAGTGCATTGCCCCATGTTATCATAGTAGGTATTAGCCACAGCATGAAAAATGAATTAAAGTACTTAACTTGGTCTGTCATGTATACCTTTAGCCAAGTGGTCACAACAAAGTGATTTTTACAATTGGGCATGTTGTCTTCATCCATTTCCCTTGCTGGAGACAACATGTACTTTCCCACCAGAGAGATTTATTAAAGGATACCGTGGTAAACCCAATCACTAAGCATTCTTCCTTGGTCAACCTTGGAAGAACTTCTGTCAGATGTGTCCAACAATTCTACGAAAGGAATACCACACATTAAGGAACTCTAGAACATGCCACTGAAATGTTATTTGGATTGAAGTAATATTTCATAAAGAAATTGCTACATACCTACTACTGGCAGTTTTCAAAATGACAACCATTAAATGATCTACATTGTAACAAAAATCCTTATCTCCTCTTTTAAATACACAAATTGCCTGGATAAGGCTACTGTTCAAGAACAGACATTCACTACAATGCAATTCAACGGGGGGGGGGGGTAAGATGGCGACCGCTTGCGTGGCTGTATAAGTGGAGTGCAGATTGCTCCTCGCGAATCCCTACCTGGCGTCACCCACCTGTATGAGGCGGCTTGCGGAGCAAATTGCGGATCTAGGCTGATGTCCTTTGGATCTCAGAGTATTTTGTGGAGAGCTTCTCTGTCTCCCGCATAGCGTCAGAGCTATTCAGTTTGGCGGGACCGAACGCCGGACTCCAGACGCGGCTTCAGGGCTCCAGTTCCTAGCGCTGTGGAGAAGGTAGAGGCGGGCCGAAGGCGGAGCAGAGCACCTTCGCGGAGCACCTCGGAGGAGTAGAGGTGTGTGGAGGAGCCCGGTGTGGTGCGGGGGCGTCTCTGTGGAGTGGAGTTCAGAGTAGTACGGTACCGTTGACAGTGCTGAAGCGGACTGGATGGGATACACCGCAGAGAAAACCCGCTGAAAATCTGTTCCAGGCCATTTGGAACAGTGAGCGCAGAGCAGTTGGCTTGGCTCAGCTGTGGTGAAGGTAGAGGCGGGCTGAACACCTGCCTGGAGCACCTCGGAGGAGTAGAGGTGGTGCGGAGAAGCCCGGTGCGGATACGCCGCTGAAAACCTTGTGAAAATTCAGGGCATTTGGAAGAGGTGAACGTAGAGCAGTTCGCAGAGTAGTTCGGCTCGGCTCGGCTCCTGTGCTTGTTGTGTGGAGCTGATCAACTCGGCGTGGATTTCGGGTAAGGGGTACTCTGCCCTGGGTATTTGGTATTTACTGACAGTATGGCAAGAGGCAGAGGTACGAAAAACCGGGGAGCAACTGTGGTGAGTTCAGAGAGCTCTGCGAGCTCAGCTAATGAGATGGGCTCAACTGCGGCTACGGATAGTACAATAATTACGGGTGGTGAGGAAGCTAGGCAGGGCAGTGAGGTTCCAACAGGCTCAGACCCTTCCTCCCAGACCCCTAATGGTTGGCGACAGAAAGAGCACACCTTAGTGGCTCAGCAAGAAGTATGTTAAAAAGTGCATACAGTCCCGGCAAACTTTAATAAACTAGCAGCAGCAGCCAAAGGAAATAGTGCTAAGGGACCAACAGCCCGGGGGTCAGATTCGGGGCCCGACATGGGGCCAGGTACTCAGAACCCTGTACAGAGAACAGCACCAGTAACTACAATGCCTGAGGTGCTTAGTCAGTCCCTTATTCAACTTCAAGGAGTAGACGTACAAACAACTACTAGTTGTAATGACGCAGTAATTGAGGAGGTTTTCAGTATGGCAAATTTAACAGATAAGGACACTGATGCTGATGCCGGCTCAGAAGGCAAATTCTATTCAATGTCCGATCTTTCAGCAGTCTCAGAGCCCGATAACGATGACAAGGAAGAGGATGATGAAATTGAGGGGCTAAGCATAGCAGGCGACTGGGCCGATGAAGAGGAGCCCGAGTCAGAACAATCCTCTTTTCAGGAAACGGTGAAAAAAGCACTGGACTTGACAGAGCGTCCCCCCCACGCATTATCTGGTGAAATTATGCAACCTAGATGGGAAACTATAGTTACTGGGGATTCGGTAACTGAAGACGCTTCAAATACAGAAAACGATGATGCAGGCATGGATGGGACCCCCGTAACTCTGGAAATAATTTATAAGAGATTTATGGATCATCGAGCCGAGACAAAAGCGGAGAGCTTACGCATGCAGGGGGGCGGTCCGCAAACTACAGAATTCGATCAGAAGGGTGGTAAAAACATCTGTAGAAATAAATACAAGAGTAGTGGAGGCAGAGGAGCGAATCTCAGGGGCTGAGGACTCTCTGGCTAAACAACAATCAGCCATTGAGATGCTGCAAAAAATTAAACAGATGTTGATTGGAAACCGACTGATTTAGAGAATCGTTCCAGACGGAATAACCTGCGAGTACTTGGTGTAGCGGAAACTAAAGAAGGTCAGGACTCAAGGAAATTCATTGTGGCTATGTTTAAGGAGGCATTCCCGTAACTTAAAGATTGGAATTGGGACACTGAAATAATAAGGGCATACAGATTTCCCTTTGTGTTACGTAAAAGAAAAGTTGATCTGAGAACTGACACTAATACATTTCCCAGGGCTATTCTTATCTGCCTTAACTATCTGCTTCGCGAGGCAATATATGACCTGGCCTGCCCAGATAGGCGACGTCAGGGCATGGGATGGGAGTTCTTTGTGCGCCCTGACTTTTGTACAGCCACTGTTCAGCAAAGGTGGCAATTGCGTCAGCTGATTTTATCATTCCAATCTAAGGGTGCAACGGCTTTTCTCCTTAATCCTGCAAAACTCAAAGTTGTGCACAACGAGCAAACTCGCTACTTCACTTCTGATTTTTTGAAGACCTTGGGCAGTGAGCAATGGTACAGTTTATGTCTTTGCAAGCTGCTCGAAGCATGAAGTCTGGATAATGATATATAAGACTCTCTTTCTATGGATTGGACTGTTTTTTGGGTCCTTTTTTCCCCTCCCTTTTTCCAACTTGGGACTTATCAGGAGTTTTAGTTGGCGTTTGCAGAGTTTTACTTAGTGCTCCTTTCTTTCTTAGTTTTTGTATTTCTTGGCTTTTTAGGATGAGTTATTAACTATGCGAGAGTAAGGCATGTTTTTTTTGGGCAAGCATATATTGTAAAATTGCTGGTACTATATTGATATAATAAGCCAAGGTCTACTGTGGAAAATACTAGTGTTAAGCTATGGAGCGGAGGTTGTATACTGTAAGCTGAATAAGAGTATACAGGAAAAGGCCTTGTTCCAGGGAGTACAACAGAATGGAATCTGATATCCGATATGTTATTTTGAATGATATGCAATATTTAGGAAGTATAGGCAGTATATGTGGCCTATTCCTGGGGGAAGGTAACTAGAACGAGAAGGTTTATCTTCTTCCTTTATTTTTTCTCCTGCTTAATGTTATTCTTTACATTGGGAATTGCAGACAGAGGGATATAAGGGGGGAACTAGACAATAGATTGGAAGAGATTATGCGGTGTGGGGTTACCCGGTGGGAGTCGGGGGAGGGGGGGCAGTCTGCAACCATTTCCCATCACAGAGGACCTGATCCTCAAGCCCTGTTTTGGGTGGTGGGGGTTGGGCGGGGGGTGGGCCTGGGGGTGGATGGTGGGGCGGGTGGGTGGGGTGTTGGTGGGGGAAAATTGAAAATAATACACGAGTACAGTATGGGAATGAGTGTTGTGTTTGGTCTTTCTGTTTGTTAAGTTCAGTACGAGTGGCCAGAGGAGGGAATTTATGATAAATTCGATGGCGGTTAGGGGTATCAGGATAGGCACGCTGACCGTCAGGGGTTTGAACGCTTTGGATAAAAGACGGCGGGTTGCACAGGAACTACGGTTGCTCCGTTGTGATGTAATATGTCTTCAAGAGACTTATATATTTTGGGAAAAGAGGAAATTGTTAGAAGAGTTGGGATTTAATCTATTATTGGCATGCACTAAACAAACTTGTACATCCAGAGGAGTTGCAATCCTAGTCAAAAAACATATTGGCAATACCGGTAGAATCTTAACTAATGGGCTGGGTAGGTGGGCAATCACAGAATGCACTGTTGGTGCCACAAAATGTACGATCTGTGCAGTATATGGGTCTAATATAGACGCAGCTGCTAGCATAGATTTTTTAAATATAGAACTGGCAACTTGGTCAACACCTTTGATCCTGTGCGGGGACCTAAATATAAATCTGGCACCAAATGTATTATGTAATGACAATCCGATGTACATAGGTAGGAAACCGCGCGTCTTCAAAGCTCTGCAATCATTATTATATGCACATGGGCTGGTAGATGTTGGGGCCTCTCTTCGGGGGGCGGACAATGGATACACCTTCTCTTTTCCTCACCAAAAGTTAGTGAGATTGGACTATTTTATTGCTCCACAATTGTTACTGAATCAGGTATCTATTCAGGTACATCCATGAATTACATCAGACCATGGTCCAGTGGTCATTTCTATATTAGGTATTGCAGCAGTTAGTAAGCCAAGGAGGTTTTCTTTTGATCGGAAACTATTACTAGATCAGCAATTCGTGGAGTATATGAAAGAATGGATTACTACCTTTTTTAGTTTAAATCATTGGAGCACTAACGTAGGATGTGTCTGGGATACCTTCACGGCCGCCTTTAGGGGCGAAGCTTTGAGCGTTGGATTATGCAATCAAAAAAAGCAGGCGGCAAAACTCCAAGAGTTGTATCAGGGCCTTATAAAGGCTGAGGAGTTGCTTATGCAGGGCATCCACACAGGGATTGATATAACTGCCCTTACAACGGCGGTAGAGCAGTTCAAAGCAAGGATAAATCTTAATTGGTCTCAGGAAGCTGCAAAAAAATTCTTAGTCAAACAGCAATTGCATTATGAGTATGGGGAGGCAAGTGGCAGGTGCCTCGCCCAAAAACTCAGAGTAAGAGAGGCAGCCCAAAGGATCGATAATATCTTGGACTGGGGTGCCTTGAGATTCACTTTGGGGACTTGCTGCCTGTGAATTTACCTTCTCTCCTGCTTGGGCATTTTGATCGCTGGGCTACTTGGTCCCCCCCTCCCACCGCCGCTGCACCATCCTTTGCGGCTGCCGAGTGGAGGCGGGGGACTACAATCCCCAGACTCCTCAGCGCCGCCAAAGCCATTCCCGGGCCCGGAGGCGCACATAAGCGGAAGACGGCCCCGGCAGAGCGGGTGCCTTGAGATTCACTTTGGGGACTTGCTGCCTGTGAATTTACCTTCTCTCCTGCTTGGGCATTTTGGTCGCTGGGCTACTTGGTCCCCCCTCCCGCCGCCGCTGCACCATCCTTTGCGGCCGCCGAGTGGAGGACTACAATCCCCAGACTCCTCAGCGCCGCCAACGCCATTCCCGCGCCCGGAGGCGCACATAAGCGGAAGACGGCCCGCGACACGAGTTGCGCCGGGCTAAGCCCAGGCAAAGGGCGGGCCGTCTGTGGCCGTCCGGGGCCGAACGAGGCCAGGCTGGGCTACCCCCCTTACACTTCTCAGCAACCATCGTTACTGACTGGTATTTACACTGACTTGCTCCGCACTTGTGGGTGCACACCCTTCATTGTTTTTTTATTACTTAGCAGTCATGGAGTATCTTGCTGCGTCTCGGCCTTCAATCATAGCCTTGCCGAGCTTAGCCCGTACCTCCGGCGGGCATTCAGGCAGCAGGTCCGCGACCGTATCCCACAGAGAGTGGGTGTAGCGGCCCAAGAGGCACGCGGTGTTGCAAGACCGCAGTCCCAGACTCGGGGACGAGAAGACCTTTTTGCCATACTGGTCGTACCTCTTTGATTCCCTGTCAGGCGGGGCCGACGGGAATGCGGTCTGGGAAGTGGAGGCCTGGATCACCAGACTCTCAGGGGTGGGATGGGTGGACAGAAACTTGGGGTCGTCCGAACTCGGACGGTGGCGTCTGGCCACGTTCCTATCAACAGGCGAACCTGAAGCGGGCCTGGACCACGTGCCCAAAAGAACGTCAGTTAAGGCCTCGTTGAATGGCAGCAGTGGCTCCTGTGGGCATGACTGCGGTTTGAGGACCTCAGTGAGGATGTTAGTCCTCACGGCCGCGACGGGGAGCACAAGGTTTAAGGCCTTGGCAGCCCTCATCAATACCACTGAATAGGCAGCCCCTCCTCCGTAGCCACGGTAGGAGGTGAGACAAAGCCAGGGTTGGGGGAGTCATCCAGACCACTGGCGTCACCCACGTCACCCGTCCAGTCCATGTCGTACTGACACTCGAGTGTCAGAGGGTCCTCAGACCCCTCCCACCCCTCTCCGTATTCTACATCCTCACCATACTCGGAATCAACAATGTAGACCGGCTCCTCGGGGTTCACAGGCCCCATCGACGCCGGTCCGACTCCGCGTCCGGATTTGGAGAGGGAATGGGGACGGCGCCTCCCGGAGCCGGCGCCGCGCGGGGGCGGCGCCAGGGGTTGCCCCGATGGAATCGGCGCCGGAGAGGCCGGTTGACCAGCCGGCGTCGACCCTGAGGGCCCCTGCGGCGCCGGGATCGGAGCCGTCGGCGGCTCCGAGGCCGGAGCACCCGACGGCATCGAGGCAGGGTCACCCGAGCCGCTAGGGCCCCCGGACGGGTTCACAGGGCCCGAAGGCGCCGCAGAACCCGCCGGAGAAAGAGCCCTCATGGCCACAAGGAACGCCTCTATCTCCTCGGGCGACGCGCCCTGCCCAGGGACCGCAGGGTATGGAGCAGGACGCGTCGGCGACTCACGCGGAGCCGCGGGGGTGGGGCCACCCGAACCCCCCAGCCGCATCGCGGGGGGGGGGGGGGGGGATAAGAGTCGGGGATACGATGACGACGCCCCGACTTCTTGTGCTTCCTACCTGAGGAACCAGATGAATGGTGACGACTCCCGGAGCGCCCATGACGGCTCCGCGACCGCTCCCTCGAACGCTCTCTTGACCTCCGGCCGGACCGGGACCGCTCTCGACGCGGGGCCGAGACCCGGAGCTCGAGCAGCTTGCGGGACGGCTCCCGCCTAGCCTTATTCGTCAAGGCCCGGCAATCGACGCAGGCGTCCACGTCGTGGTCGGGGCCCAGACACCGGAGACAGAGTCGTGATGATCCGTGACCGACATCGTCCTGTCACAGTCGTCACAGTTCTTAAAACCGGGCATCCTACCGGCACCGTAGAAGATTCAAAGGATCAAAATATCAAAAAACTTGGTCAAAAGACCGGAGTACTGCTCTTCGGATCTGCGCTAACTGGCGCGGAAAAAAGAAGAACTGACGTCAGCGCGCGGAGGCGGCGTCTATATACTCCAGCGACGTCATCACGGCGTACGACGCCGATGACGGACGCGGAGCCGCAGGGGACGCCTGCAGACGACGCCTACTGACGCGCAGGGGTACTGCTACGCAAAAGTTTCCGGATCCAGACTGACGCCTGGGGATATTCTAAGGTAAGGAATCTAATACTAACGTGTTTCTTTCAGATTTGTCACTCAAACTAGTTAGTCCCTTGGGGAAACAGACAACACAGGATGGAGCAGGGTCCCTTACCAACCAGAACCTACTTTTAACAGGGGGAGGTAGGCGTGTCAGGTGGGAGAGGGTGGCCCAGGCACCGGACAAGTTGGCAGAGATATACAATCAGGTAGCAGGGGCTCTAGTCGAGGTTAGCGACATGAGGAACCGGAACTCCGAGCCCTCGTATTTCTCGGCCCTCCAGACCACCCATAACATGCTATTTACCACACTGGCTGACTTTTTCACAGCTCCAGAGTCTGGTAGGGGGAGAACTTCTAAGAGAGAGATCTGATTCAATAAAAGTTGCAGGGAGGCAAAATCATCCCTGATAAAGGAGGAGAAAGTGGGCACTCAGTCGTCCATCAGAAACGCTCTGCAAATTTACACAAGCCTGACCCAAGCGGCCAAGGCAGAGTGGGAAGCCGATAGATGGGAGAAAATCAGAGTAGCTTTAGACGCCCGTGAGTTTAGGGCTTTCTGGAACTTGGTGCGTGGAGGCCCGACCACAGGGATGCTCGCAGTTGTTCCCAACCTTTGCAAAGAGGTGTGGCTTGCACATTTCAAGCCCCTCTACTCACTTGATTCCGAGTCACCCTCAGTGGAAACACTAGAACATGCAAGTTTCCTCGATCCACCCCCTGTCAAGAGCAATGCCCAAGATAGTTATCCCTGCATGATTTCGGAAGTTAAGGCGGCAATAAGGAGTCTGATCCCGGGGAATGCACCTGGCCTTGATAGGATTCCCTGGGATCTATATCGGTCTGAATAAAGGGTGTGGGCACGATACATTTGCACCTTCTTCAACGCCATTATGCAGGGCTTGGATATCCCCCGACCTGGCTGGGAGCAGAAATTATACCCATCCATAAGAAGGCTTCTCCCCTGGACCCGGCCAATTGCCGTCCCATAAGTTTGATCGACGTCCTCCAGAAACTCTTTGCCAGAGTCCTCCTAACCAGGTTGCAGTGTTGGATGGATGATCACCACATCCTAACCTCCCTGCAGGCAGGGTTTTGGGCGGGGGTCTCCACGATCGACCAGCTGTTCAGGCTACAGCTTGTATACTGGAGTACGGTCACCTTGGGAGCAGGCAGCCTGTATCTGATATTTGGGGATCTCCGGTCCGCATTTGACCTGGTCCAGAGGGACAAGCTTCGGGTTATCCTAAGTGGGATGGGTGCCCCGGCCTACTTGTGTGATCTTTTTATACGGTTGCACAAGGGTACGAATGCTAGGGTGAGGTACGGGAGGGGAGATGCTCTGTCAACCCCGTTCCCGGTGGAACGTGGAGTGAGGCAGGGGTGCGTCCTAGCCCCCACACTATTCTCCCTATTCCTTAACGGTCTGATCGCCTTTTTACTGGGAGCAAAAGACCTAGATTCTCCCAGCTAAGCGGGACGGAAAATACCAGCACTAATGTTCACCGATGATACCCTCCTATTGTTGAAATCATCGGGGGGTATTCAGCGCACAATGGAGGCCTTCTCTAGGTTTTGCAAGGAGAGGAACTTGGAAATCAATTTCACCAAAACCAAGTACATGGTGTTTAATTTGAAACGCCTCAATTGCCCCCACCCGCACGTGGATGGCTTGGCCCTGGACCGCGTGTCGACCTTAGAGTACTTGGGGGTCACTTTAAATGATAGAATGGATTGGGGTTCGCAGATCACTAAAGCCAACTTGAAGCTCGCCCAATCCTCGGGTGGCATTTTAAAAGTCTACAATGAATCTTCTCTCAAACAGGTGGGACCTCCCGTTGAAATATATAAAGCCCAGGCGAGAGGCGGCGCACTCTATGGTGCGGACCTATGGGGATACTTAAGTGCGGCCTCCCTCTCCCTCACCGAGAATAGTTTTATGAGACGTCTCCTGAGGTTACCCCAGAGCACACCTCTCACCCCTCTAAGGCTGGATCTGGGCCTGGTCCCTATCCAGGACGTCGTCTCAAACCGTCAGTTGCTATACTGGAGACGACTCTGGGCCACCCCAAAATTGGAGAGATACAGGGAGGATCTACGGGATCTCTTAGTAAGCAGGGGTGCGGGGAAAATACCATGGCTAAAGCACATTTGGTACCTCTCTAAGGCCTTAGGCAGGGGGGATTTGTGGCCTTCCCCTGAGGAGACCTGCGCCTTGCTATCTAGAAAAAGTTTGAGTATGGCACTGAGAGAGCATGGTTTGGCCCTCTTATTATCAAGTTCTTTCCTGGGTAGGCTGACCAACACTTTCCTAGAAATCAGGGTCCACCCCAACTTTGAGAGATTTTTGGATGACATCCAGCCCCCCCAGGCCAGGAAACTCTATATCCAGTTTAGGCATGGCTCACTCCCCCTTAGGGACGTCACAGATAAGTGCTCAAAAGCCACACCCGCAGCCAGCACTTGCCCGGGATGCCGGGGAAGCAGATAGACAGATCTGCACATCCTGCTCTTCTGCCCCTCGTATTCTAGGGCAAGAGCAAAATGGATAATTCATTTCTGTAAGTCCAGGGGTATTAGAGACTATAGGGAGACCTATAGAATTCTTAAAACTGACAACGCATTTATGACCGTATATGTAACGTCTACATTTCTGCTGTCTATGTGGTTTATTAGGTGTACAATACTAAAAAAAGGCATCCCTATTAACTATTCCCCACGGGGCACCTTGACGTAAAAAATGAGGAGGTCCCCTTCTATCTCAGAAAACCGGGTAGCCTGGCGGGACCCATTGTAGCATTTGCGAGATATTTATCCATGTACCCTCTTTTTAAATCTTTTTATCTTGTAATTATGTACGTTGATCGTATGAGGTATTTTAACGCTCTTATCATGTATAATTATGCACAAATAGCACTGATGTATGTAAATAAGCCTTTTTGTGGTTTTTAACCGAAATAAAAGCTTTTGACTGACTGACTGAATATCTTGGACTCGAATGGCTGCTCCATTGAGGGTGAAAGTGGTATCCTAGAGGTGTTTAAACAGTTCTACAATACACTTTATCAGGGAGATGACTATGATGTTGATAGGGCAGGTATCCTGCTTTGCTAATATTGTGAGTCAGATCTGTCTGTTGACAAGGCAGAAAGGTTGGATGCTCCACTTACGCTTGAGGAATTGGAAGCAGCGGTGAATGGGCTAGCAATGTGCAAGGCGACAGGCCCAGACAAACTACCCCTGGAAATTTATAAAACTTTTTTTAGTATACTAAAGTGTGACTTACTAGCAACAGTTAGAGCGGCCCAGAAAGGTGCAGCCCCCAATTCTTGGGATGAAGCGTGCATAGTTGTGTTTCATAAAAAAGACAAGCCTGAAAATCTTCCTGGCTCATATCGGCCAATATCGTTATTAAATGCGGATGGGAAGATCTACTCAAAGATATTGGCTACTAGGCTGGCATTAGTTATCACCCCACTAGTATCAGTCACGCAGCATGGATTTATTCCGCATCGGGGTATGACAAATCATGTAAGTTGGGTAATAACACTATTTTTTTTTCAGAACAAAATTTTATTGAGTTGTTGAAAAGTTGCATGACAAGCACATCGCCCCGAGAACCGGAGAAGCTGTGATCATTAAAGTGATAATTACATTGTAGGCAATTCAAACAACCATTTAAAGGAAAGTAGCTACCCTACGCCCCCCCCTCCCCTCTCCCCCCCACTCGAAGCCCCTCTCCCACCCCCTGCACAGCGACTAGGCAGTCCGTAAATAAAAGGCATATCAAGTAACATGTAGTGTGTACACCCATCACCGGGGTTCAGTGTCTAAAGCTCGTTCTTCAGGTTCATCCCGTGCTGGCGGTTCCAGCCACAGTCCTCTATAATCTGCCCACCTCTTCCAAATCTTATAATGTTTCGGGGGGCAGCCCCTGGCTTCGAAGATCGGGCGCTCCAGTCCCATATAAAAGTCTTGCCCCCTACTTGTTCCAGTATATGAAGGAGACCCAACTGTGGCGTGCGGGGGAGTTCCCAACCCAACACCTCAGCCAGGCAGTCCCACACTCCCGACCAAAACCTCTGTAGACCACCACACGACCATACTGTATTTAGAAAGGCGCCCATCTCTCTGCCACATCTCAAACAATCCGGGGACGCAATCATGCCCGCCCTCCACAGTCGTTCCCTGGTATAATAGGCCCTATGTAAATATGTGAACTGAATGAAGCGCAGGCGTACCGCAATGGCCGCTCCTCTTGGAGCCTCAAGCGCCTCCCTCCAGTCTTCCTCCTCAAATGCACCCAAATCATTCTCCCACTTAGCCTGCACTTACACTTAGAGTCTAGGGAAGTTGAACAATGTGTAACTAGTGTTTGGTAGATAGATGATATCTTTTTACTTTCCAATTCCCCCATAAATACCTTGGCCTCCAGAGGGCTAAACTCGGGCAAGGAGTCGTGGCCTTTTAAGGTGGATGTGATAGCATGGCGGAACTGTAAATATCGAAAGAACTGGGTCCGGGGCATGTCATACTCTTCTCGCATCTCCTGGAATGACTTAAGGGTCGTGCCCTTGACGACGTGGCCTATGGCCGAGATGCCAATCGCGTCCCAGCCACGGAACCCCTGTAGGGACATCAATGCCGGTAGTTGCCCATTCTGCCACAATGGGGTTTCCCCTCGTTAGCCTGTTCCACCACCCCATGCGGCGGAGTGCTCCACGCCATATTTGAAACACTATTTGAGTGACCACCGGGAGCCTCTTCCTCTTAACAGCCGAAAATAGTATGACATGTAGCGTGTCAGGGTCCATTAGGTACCTCTCTAGGGCATAGGCCGGATCAGCTCGATCCCCATACCACCACTCATTTAGTATCAATAGGTGAGATGCTTGATAATAGGACAGGATGTCTGACGTTGCTAGACTGCCACAATACGTGGAAAGGAAACATGTGCGGAGCGCCACTCTCGCCACTCCCCCAGCCCAGAGAAAGTGACTGAGTGCCGAATTTACTTGCCTGAACCATTGCGGTGAAATCGGGTATGGATGGTTTTGTAATTGGTATAAAAGACATGGGAGGGCCACCATTTTAAATATGGCCGATCGGCCGTACACATTCAGGGGCATGCGGGACCACATAGTCATGTCCGAGCGGACACGCTCCCATACGGGTACAACATTGCGCGTCCAGGAGACCCCACGCAAATCTGTCAGGAACACTCCCAAATATTTAAAGCCTCCCGTCGCTTCTTGCAATGCCGCCGCCCAGGATCCTAGGCCACGACGCTCCCCCAGAACCCACAGCACTGACTTACGCAGGTTTAAGCGGAGGCCCGACACCTCCCCAAAAATTTGCATGATATCGAGGGCCCGTGGCCCAGATCTGTTCAGGTCTGTAAGAAAAAATAGGACATAGTCAGCATAGAGTGCAATTCTATCAGAGGGTCCCGCTCTCCACTCAATGCCCCGCATCTGTGCGTCGATTCGGACCCATGCCGCCAATGGTTCCATAGCCAGGGCAAATAGATAAGGCGAGAGGGGGCATCCTTGCCTGGTGCCCCGCCCTATGGAGAAGGAATCAGACACTGCCCCAGCCACTCTCACTGACGCCGTTAGATCCGTGTATAATAGCTGCAGGTATGATAAAAAGTGGGGTCCCAGATTCAGACGGGACAGAAGTGCACGGAGATCGTCCCAACTCACCGAGTAAAAGGCCCTATCTATGTCGGCCAGTAGCAGAGCCACAGGAATCCCTGCTGCTCGGGCCGCCTCCACCGCCACCTGCGCGCGCCTAATATTATGTCGTGCTGCTCTATGGGGCATAAACCCGGCCTGGTCCGGGTGGACCAGATCAGCAATGTATGGGAGAAGGCGATTGGCCAGCGCCTTTGCCAATATTTTCGCTTTGGTATTCAATAATGAGATTGGCCTATAGGACTCTGGTTGGTCAGGAGGCCTCCCCGGCTTGCAGAAGACTACTATTTCAGCATGTCGCCAGTCTCTCGGGAGTCGGCCAGACTCTCTAGCTGCCTCTAACGCCCTGCCATAATACGCACCTAATTGGAGGTGAAATTTCTTTAAAAATTCGCAAGGGAACCCATTGGGTCCGGGAGCCTTGCCCACGTTCAATTCCCCGTATCCAGCTCCTCCGCCGACAAAGGGAGTTCAAGGCGAGCCCGCCCTTCATCCGAGATTGATCGTGGCGGGAGATCAGCCAGGAATTTGTCAATGTCTTTGGCCGAGAGAAGCTCTCGGGGGGCGTATTGGGCCTCATAATACCGTGCAAAGCCGGCCGCTAGGTCCGTCGAATCCGTCATGGGCGTTCCCCTCTCATCCCGAAGACCCGGCAGGGACTGCGCGTGGAAAGTGCTCTGGCAGAGCCTGTATAGCATCGAGCTGGATTTGTCGCCCCACTGGTAGATCCTACTCTGAGTCGCTAACCACAGCTGTCGAGCCTCATCCGACAGCAAAGAGGCATACGACTGCTGCGCCAGCAGTAGTTGTCTCACATCATCTTCACCCCCGCCAGCGTGACATCTTCTTTCTTGGTCACTGACTCGGTCCGCGGCCCTCACTATATTTTCCCTGCGTGTCTTGCGGGCTGCCGCACACCAAGTAATGTCCACCCCGCGAAGCGTGGGCTTCAGTGCCTCCCAGAGGGTCATGTCATCTGTATCAGAATTGTCATTATCACTCCAGTAGTGAGCAATAGCCTCCCTCGTGTGGGTCTGATAGTCTTCTTGTTGTAGATGCCACCTGGAGAGGCGCCATCTGAACGGCTGCCGTCTCCTATCAAGAAGTATTTCAATCGCTACCGGAGAATGGTCCGACAGGCCACGCGGTAGTATGGTTGTGGCATCCACCCTCCCAACCCAGGCATGGGGGACAAATAAGTAATCTATTCTGGAGAAGGACTTATGTACTGCTGAGACATAGGTGTATTCACGATGTTGGGTGTGTTGGTGTCGCCATGCATCTACCCATCCCATCCCTCTCACCATGCCATTCAGTTTAGTAGGTGCATCCGACAGCACCCCATCCCCCAGTCTGTGTCGATCCATCCGTGCATTCATCACATCATTCCAATCCCCACCTACCACCGCCATAATATCTGGTATCTCGACCCACACACTAAACAATTTCTCGATAAGGGCACCTTGCAGCGGAGGTGGAGCGTAAACACTCCCGAAGACTATCGGCTCAGCGCCTATCCTGCCCTGCACAAACACATATCTGCCCTGCGCATCGACCCACTGAGTCTCATGAGTGTAGGACAACCTACGGTGCGCCAAGATGGCTACCCCTCGAGATCCCCTCACAAACCCAGCATGATACACCTGCTGAAATCCATAGCGCTGTAGACTGAGGGTCTTAGCACCCATAAGGTGAGTCTCTTGCAACAGTAATACATCAGCCCTGTCTCTTTTCCCTTGTCTCAGGACGGCCCCTCTCTTTATCCTGTCCAGCATTCCCCGTACATTCCAGCTCACAACACGCA
The DNA here is from genome assembly GCF_964263255.1 of Lissotriton vulgaris. Classification (NCBI taxonomy): domain Eukaryota; kingdom Metazoa; phylum Chordata; class Amphibia; order Caudata; family Salamandridae; genus Lissotriton; species Lissotriton vulgaris. The sequence goes on from NC_141697.1 coordinate 1,024,470,960, forward strand.
TCGATGCCCTCTGTAGGCATGATTCAGAAGTGTCAACCGCCATTCATGGGCAGAAAAGGAAACGGCCCGAGCTTCTGGGGCCACACACACACACATCTTGCTTCAATTGGACTCGAAAGAACACGGTGCAGTTTAACGCATCCCACCCTCCCCTGCCCCCCTTCAACTTGCACCCAACAAACCCTCCAACCCCCACCCTGTTCCCAGTCACCCTTTCAACTTCCCCCCTACCCCCCACCCCATACCTCAGTAACATTGAAGTACCTGTCGCGGTATAGATGATCTCCGACCCACTATCCCAATGGATCCCCATGAACTACCCACACAGTCCCAACTCACCCCCCACTGAACAAACTCCTCTAAACTGAGGGGTTTTGACCACCCTCCCGTCTTCGTCCCCCAACCCACGTCTCATAGTTACCCAGTTACTTACAGCATAGGTGTCATAGTCGATAGTTTGCAAAAGGTTTCATCGCCCAAGAGATGGGTGCCGGCCCCGGACCCCTCCCAAGGGCCCGTGTCTATAGTCTGCCAAGTGTCTTTGGGTCTCGTGCGTCCGGATTCTGAGAGTCTGTAGTTTCGGTCGCCTCTGCCGCACCATCATTAGGAGGAGGATTCTTCTTGGTGCGTGACCTCCAGTTACTCCGGCTCCGCGATCGCTGGGGAGTCCTCGGAGGCCCCGCCGTGGATGACGAATCCGAGTCTCGACCCGGAGAGGTATTTACTCTGATGCGGACCGTTTCATCCGTCCAGGCAAAAACTTCTTCATGAGTGTTAAAGAATTGAGTCCGGGACTGGAAGACCACACGCAGGCGGGCCGGGTAAAGCAAGACATACTGGATATTGAGGCCCCTCAACCGTGTCTTAGCCGTGGTAAAGGACTGACGCTGTTGCTGAACCAGTCTGGTGTAGTCTGGGAATATGAGGATTTTATGGTTTTCGAACAGCAAAGGCTCCTTCACTCGCGCTTGTCGCAGGATTGTGTCGCGGTCGTGATAATTGAGTAGCTTGGCTATCACAGGCCGCGGGCGAGCTCCCGCCGGCGGCTTCTGGGTCAGTGCTCGGTGCGCGCGTTCAATTATGAAACAGCGTGAAAGGGACTCCGGAGGGAGCCACCCCTCCAACCATTGGGTCAGAAAGGCCTCCATGTCACCCTTCTCACATCCCTCCGGAAATCCCACGAACCGCAGGTTGTTCCGCCGAGCACGTCCTTCCGTGTCTTCAGCTCGCAGTGCAAGGCCCTTCTGCATCCCTTCCATGCTGGGCACCTTCTTCTTAAGTGTTGCCACGTCGTCCTCCACGCCTGTAATTCTGGTCTCAGCCTCAGTGATGCGGGCTACAGCGTTGCGCAGGTCCTGACGCAATAAAGTAACAACAGCTCCAACTGCCCCTATTTTCGCATCTAGCATGTCTCTGGATTGCGTTATCGCTGCCATGAGGGCTGCATTGTCCGGGCCAGATACCTGAGGGCCTCCGGATGCCCCGGTTCCTCCAGTTGGCCCAGTAAATTTATCGATCGTGCCCTGTTCCGAGGCTCCTCCACCGCCGCCACCCCTCGTCATGGCTGTCATGTGCCCAAGGTTCAGAGCACAGCGGGGGTGCAGGTCGGGCGCCTTAACCTTTCTGGTCACAGTGCTGCGTCCGGGCCCTTCCCGCCTTCTGAGCCGTTAGGGAGGATATCTTCCACTCTCAGGGCAGTCTGCGCCGCCACTCGTGGTATCACTTCTCCCTGCCCCAGTGGCACAGTGCCCCCTTTAATTGTACCACAAGCGATTACTCCATGTCCAATGCAGGGGGCATATGTGTCACAACTCTGTCCAGGAGGCACTCCGGGGGCACAGTCGCCCCCCTCCAAGAACCCAGCAGGTACTGAGTCTACGCCGGATCGTCCGCCTCAGTCGCTGGGCCCTCGGCGTCGCCGCCGGCTCGTTACCATTCAGGGCCTAGGTCTCAGCTCCCCGGCACTCCGTCCTCGGTGATCACCCCCGCGGCCCGATTCAGCCGCCGAGAGAAGTGCACACAGTGGCGCGCCGCGTGTATAATGCAAAGCTGGTCAGGGTCACTGCCGGGCTCAGTATATCGCGCACGCCTCTATTGCAACGGGCGCCGCCACTGCCATCCTTGACCTGCCGGTTGGGGAAAACACAGGAGAGTGTCTCCGCAGTGTCTGCAGCACAACAGTCCCCCCCGCGGTCCGACGCGACCGCCGATCGGAGCCGACCCGGCCCCTCCCGCACTCCCCCGGCACGCAGCCTGCACAGCCTCTGATTCCTGGGTGCGGCAGCGGCGGTGTCGGGAGCCCCGTGTCCCCTGCAAGGCACGATTTACTCACTGCGGGCCTCTGTGTCGGGCGGAAGGGTCCGTCCGCTGCTCTCCGCTGGTCCCGGCAGCGCCGCACTTCCGCCCAGATGCCCCCGGACTCGAGGTCCCGGCTTCCGCAGGTCTGGTAGGCCTCTCCACTTCAGGTCTCGGAATGCCGTTGGGCAGGCGTCCGAGGTCCCGCAATTCACCGTCAGGGCTTCCCCGCCACCTCAGACGCCGATATATCCTAGTTGAGACGTCTCAGGGTTGGGGAGACGTAGGATAAATGTCGGATAAATCGCCGGCGGGACGGAGCTCTCATAGGCTGCGTCCGCCATGTTCGCCGCACTATTTGATCATGCCAATACAACTGGGGAGGTGCTGTGCCTAATTTTATTGGACGCTGAGAAGGCTTTCGACCGAGTCTCATGGTGTTTTTTATGGGAAGTAATGAAGCAGCGTGGCTTTGGTTCACAGTTCATCACTGCTGTGCAAACATTATACAGTCAACCCGTTGCCCGGATTAGCACCATGGGACTCGAGTCGGAGGCAGTTTCTATTCAGCGGGGCACTAGACAAGGGTGCCCGTGCTCCCCATTGCTTTTTTCACTATACATTGATCTGTTTTTAAAAATGTTGGAATTAAATGCCAAGATTCAACCAACAATCATACAAAATTATCAGTATAAGGTCCTCGCTTATGCGGATGATGTCGCCGTTGTCACGCCTAGACCAGCTAAAGCGATGCAAGAGATAAAGTATTTCGCAGCAGAATTTGGGGTAGTATCTGGCTATTAGCTAAATACAGCTAAAACTAAGATGCTATGTGCAACCCTGCCTACTTATTCGGATCCAAGGGTCTTACAAGAGGTCGTTTACTTGGGTGTTAAGATCCGGGTCTTAGCAACTGCATTAGTTAAAACAAATTGGGATGCTCTTCTGACGGGGTTAGGCGACAGTTCGACCGGGCTGAATGTAAATGTAAATGTAAATGTATAGGCATTTATATAGCGCACTACTTACCCGTAGGGTCCCAAGGCGCTTCGACCGCTGCGAAACCCTTCCTGGTTTCCCTGAGAGATGGTCCCTTAATGGGTATCTCCAGGGTGAGACCAGGCATCCCCGGCGGTCTGGTGGGGCCGTTAGTGAAGATGAGGCAAGCTAATGCCCAGAGTTGTCGAGTAAGATCGCTGATCAGAGTGGGCACCGAGGCGAGAGAATTATCGAGTCCGCTGACCCTGGTCCAGAAACCTGCCGCGCCGGGACTCGAACCCTGGTCCCGGGCCGTCCTCTGCTCTCGGGTCTGCCGCCTCTAACCAGTGAGCCACACTACTTCACTGAATGTCTACATCTTTCTCTTGTAGGGAGATGCAACCTATTAAAAATGATGATATTTCCCCAAAAAATTTATTTCTTTAGATGTGTTCCCTTAGAAATTCCAAAGACTAGTTGGGTACAATTGCAATCTATCTGTATGCGATTTGTGTGGTCTAGGGGGAAGGCTCGCCGGGCAATGCGATATATGGTTCTACCTAGAATGTCAGGGGGCTGGTCTGTACCGGACTTCACCTTGTACTATTACGCATGTATGATCCAAAGTATGAACATACTACTCACAGGGGTGGGGCCTCTTGATATTGCGGAGTATCCCTCTATATATCAGATGCTATTGGGCGTGAAAGTTAAAAATTGCTTGTTTTAAAATTTAGATTGGAGCTACTACAAGCGTACTAGATTTAAGGTTTTGGGGGCAGCATACAAAGTATGGAAAGTAATTAGGAAAATGTATGGGTTCAAGAAAATATCTTGGTATGCACCATTGGCAGCTACAACTTTTTTCCCAATTGTATTTTGGGACCGTGTGGTTTACAACTGGAGATCAAAAGGAATAAAGCTTGTTGGAGATTTGTATTTAGAAGAGGGCCTTTAATCATTCAATCAACTCGGGGAGCAATACCAGCTGCCTAGGGAGGATTTTTTTAAAAAGTATTTACTAATTAGGCATTATCTGCTGAATACTTGTGGAATTATCCAAGCTAATCCCCTGGTAGAAGCAAATAGTAAATCAGCAAGAATAGGCACTCTATATGGTCTTATGCTTAGTACTAAGCCTAATGATCTGGAGGAGCAAAATCGTAAATGGTGGACTAGACTGGGACGGCAGGATATATGTCTAGAGGCCTCCATTGAATTGGCTACTCAATTATTCTTGTCTGCTAAACTATCTGCTCAACACTTTAAATCTGTTTTTAATCTGTACTATACCCCGGATAAGGTCTCAAAATGGAGTGGGGATCAAATAGGGAGATGTTTCCGCTGTGGGTATCCTGCTGCAGATGATGTACATATATTCTATGCGTGCCCATCATTAGCTAGATTATTGACGCAGCTGGAGAAATTCTTAACAGAGATTCTTGGTGTTCCTACGCAATTATCTGCTGTTCAGATTCTCCTAGGGGTGGAGATGGGATCTGCGGCGGTAGGAATAACAAATCACAGGTTTATTTAATATTTCTAGCCACAGCTGTATTAAGATTGAGTATAGCCTCTCACTGGTTTCAAAAAGAATCACCTACATTTGAGGGTACGGTTCTTTTCTATGTACAATATGGAGCATAGTTTGTATGCCCTTAAAGGTCATCACAAAAAGAAGCTAGGGCGACAAATTTGGGGCACAGTCTCGCATTATTTGGATTTAGATATTTAAACTTTGGTTTATTGGTTCCCTAACTGGTGCTTATTTTGTCTGCACTATATGATTCGTAATTATTTGCATCGGTCCTATCCGATTAGGTTAATGCCTATGTATGTAAACATTGTTTCTCTCTTGAGTTTATGTGAAAGATCTATGTGTATATTGATTGTATGTTATTGATTGAACCTACTGACCCATGTATTTTCAATAAAAAGATTTAATAAAAATGAAAACAATGCAATTCAAAAGAAACATGGCATGTCTTATTACCAAAACAAATCTAATGGGTACAATTCTTGAATCCTTCCACCCAAACAGTACTATGAAAGCAAGCCATCTATCAATCAATCAGTCCGATTGACAATAACAATACTATCCAAGAGAAGGTCACCACCAGGTAGTTATTGATTGTGGTGGAGTAAGGCCCTTTTACTCCACCCAGATCAATAACTGCATGGGAGTGCCCTGCCCCTTGGGTAATATTGCCTAAATAACATGAGTGAGAAAGAAGGGAAGATAATGGGATTAGATTTACATTCTTCTTGAACATACTCGCCTATTAAAAATGTTAGTCTGCAACATAACTTCTGGAAGAGGTTCTGGACTACTGATGAGTAGGTGATAGAGGCCTAATGACCCTGGAGCCATAGACTGTTTCATCAGTGCATTCAGCAAAATGGAACCTGTAATAACAAGAGAAAGGGGTCACAAAACTCATGATCGATCAATCATTCAAAGTGTCTGTTCAGAGTGATTTACGAGCAGGTCAAATTTTTGACAAACCAGTTTGTCCTGAAATATTGTTTCACAGAGGTTTATTAGCCTTGAATAAGCCTTTATAAGTCTTATGAATGACAGTCTAGATCCTGCACATCAATACTCTTCATTAGAGCATTGACAAAGGTATTCGCTATTTTGCTTATGTCAAGAGACTTCAATGCATACTTAAAAACTTGGGCAATCATGTACGTAGCAAAGGATAGGTTCCTTTTCCTTATTGAGTACGAGTTAACAGGAGTAGGTGACTACGTAAACGTTCATCTTTCATTATTTAGAATTAGCCAAAAAATCTCTTAATGTGTAATATAAGGTTTAGCCCCCAAATAAGTAGATGTAATTGGATGGATTTACTTTTTGCACCTATCAAAGAATTGTTCAATTACAATATCAACAACCTGTAGAAGGGTGCTACAATCTTTAAACTGGTGACAGCACAGTGCTCCCATGTATGAGGTGTGACAGTGACAAGTAAAGTCAGTGAAAAGCGTATACAAGTAAAAATTATTTGGCTATGTGAACTCAGGAGAAAAAAGTTCTTTCTTTTCCTGAGCCAGGTAAATTGACAATGATAGCAGGAGCTTTATTAGAGAAGGAACATAAGTTGTCTTTAGGAGAAATTGTATATCTCTAATTTAGGAGGACAGTTAAGGCAGTTCTGAGTAATGTTTACCTCTCAGTTAGTCGTGAGGAAGTCTAAAGGAAACAGTACATGCCAAGCACTGAAATCTCAATATGCAACAAAAAGAGGGCAAGCACAAGTTGAATACTTCACATGGCAACATCAATAGGCTTCGCAGTCAGACTTGAAAAAGCATAGGAATACAATGGGAGAGGGACCTTAAAATTAAATTGTGAGGCATAGCTTGGATACCTGCTAGAGCGGTACTGAATCTGAAGAACAAGTTACTTACCCTTGGTAATGCTTTTCTGGTGGAAACTATCTGACCGCAGATTCTTGAACGTTGCATTCTCCCCAGGCACCATACTGGACCCGGAAACTTTTCTTCAGCAGTGCTCCTATGCTGCTAGGTGACGCTGTGTGGCTCCGCACTGGCTTTGCACTTTCCTGGAAGTGACAGAGCATAGGTGCCACCCCTGCACACAGATGTTAGTTTCTTCAGTTTCTTTTTTGCACCCTCGGACGTGACACATGAACAAATGTTGGTACCAGTGTAATGGACACTACCTTGGGACCTTTTTAGATGTTAAAATGAGGTTTGTGCAGCCTCAGTTCAAAAAGTCTTGCAGGACCAAGTGGGTGAAATGTTATTCCAGCCAGTCAAGGGGATAGTGCTCCATGAACATTTGCACTGACGCCAACGTTGCAGCCTTGCAGATATAAAGGACAGGCACTTCATGTGCCAATGCAGTGGTAGCATCTTTAGCCCCAGTGGAATGGGTTCACAGACCTTTCAGAGGCTTCTCAGCCAATGCATATAATATATCTTATTGCAGCAAACTATCCACCTCACAGGTTCCACTTCTGCACAGCCATCTCTTTCTTTACTTCAAAAAAACACACAAAAAAACAAAAAAGCTGACCGCCCTCTTGGTGGCCCGTAGTACAAACAATGTAAAAGCATAAAGCCGTTTTGAGGTCCAGCCAATGGAGCCTCCACTCCTCTTTCGAAGAGGGAGCCAATAATGCAGGCTGAGGGATGGATGGCCAACGTAAAAGGGAGCCACGACTTTTTGCAGGAATATCACCAGATTCCTACCAATTTCAGTCGAACCGCCACTGCTGCAGATCATGAACGGTCTCCTTCAAGATCGGCATCGCATCTGTCCGGGTTATTGGATATTGAACCCACTGGAACTTCAGATTCAAAGGCAGAGCTCACGTGTTACCTGGCTCAGGTTAGAATGAGCATGGACGAGGCTAAGAGGACAGAAAACCTCAGAGCGGCTCTTACCCTGATCCAGGATCAAGGCTGAAACGTCCTGGACTTGTTGTAGCCGATGGAAGGTCTAGAATAGCACTGTGTCCAAGACAGCACCAATGAATGGAAGCCTCTGCAAAGTAGTCAGGTGCACCTTCAGCTTGTTGATTGTGAACCCCAACGATGTCAGGAGGTTTGCTGTCTTCTGGAAGCAATCTATGACCGACTATCGTGAGCCCGCAGTCACTGATTTAGGAAGTAATGGTATATCCCCACCTCTGAAGGTGGGAAGAGACTAAGGAAAGGTGTATGAAAAAACCTGTGCTGTAGGTCCAACTAGAACATCCAGTCACCGGGGTCCAGGGCAGCCAGAACTGGGCGCTGCATGAGCATTTGAAATTTGTTCTTCAGCAAGAAGGCATTCAGAGGCCAATGGTACAAAATAGGTTGTAGGCCCCTATCCTTCTTCCCTACCAGGAAAAGATTCAGTAACAACCCTCTCCTCTTTCAGAGTCTAATACTGTCACTCAATAGAGCACTTGAAAAGCAATACCCACAGCTTATGCCTGAATGGACAGGTGCCCGTCTGAAATTAGGTTTGATTTGGGGGCGGCGGCTAGTTGGGAGGTGGCGGCAGGGTTAGGGAGACCATTGTGGCAGGGCAAAAATAAGGTTAGGGCACAAACATTTTGAACAATTTGTAAGACCCATCTGTTGAACATTTTTTGGCTCACCACCTGTGAGGAAGCAATGGATTCTCGCCACTCATTCCCCTCCCCACTGGATGGGCAGGTACTACTAGAGGTAAAATAAAGTGATGAAGTGGCTGCTACAGCAGGGGAATAGGAATGGAAGTACAGCTGTCCCAGCTGGCCTGTGCGCTGTCTGTCAAATCCACGTTCATGGCCACAGAAGGAGGTTTTCTGGGACTGCTGGCGAGACCCGACTGACCGACCCAGTGAGCAAACAGCATTTACCAACAGCCATGTCAGACTGGCAGATGAAATTATAAGCTTGAAAAAAACCTCAATCCTCCTAGATTCTCTAACTGAAGGAGTGGTTGAAAAAAATTTGGGATTCACTTATCTGGTTGAGGCCTTAAACACAATGTTCCCTGGAAGAGTATATATGTGGTAAGACTGTTCATGGCGCCAATAGCCTGGCTACTCGTCTATTTACAGGTGTGCAGGAAGAGGGCTTCGACCAAGTGGCCATCAAGGTATTAGTGAAGGCCTCATTAAAAAGGGAGCAGTGGCTCAGAAATAGCTGGCCAAAGGCTGAAAGATTTCTGTCAGGACATTTGTTTTGGTTTCAACTGAAACCAGCTGTAAATCCAGAACGTAAGGAGTCCTCCAGACCACCATTGCAAAGTAGGCACATTCTCTCATTGATGTCCCTAATGACGAGTCAAACAGTCCCTCAGGAGGTGTCAAGCCCTCCAGCCTCTTGCAAACCCATGTATAAAGCACCGTCTGTATAGCGAGTGGGAGAAAAACACAACGATCAACATCATCCACAACATTAGGCTGTCCCTTGTTCTGAATTATAGCAAAATAATGGAGTCCCTGATGGTGTATACACCCTAATAGAGGCACATGTACCAAGTGCAGATGAATGACAACCGGTTGCGGATTTGTGAATTCATAACCCTACACAGTTTAAGATTGGCATAAGACAGTTTGGTGCCCGACACTGGTATCAGTTTTGGATTCTCTTCCGGCACAATCAGTCTCAGCGTCAACGAGGAAGTGACCGACGCATATGTCAGAGCTGGAATAGAGGTCTGTACCAGTCTCAGTGTGGGGTCACGAAGGGGGTCGTGAGGTGCTGAGGAAGTATCCGCTGGCTGTAACTCGACTGGGGGAATAGCAATTTCTTTGGGCCTCGAAGATGTGCCAAATGGGACAGAAGTGCACCAAAAATTTGCAACATGGCCTCCTTGAAGGCTTCAATCTACTGCTGGGTCTCTGATGGCCTGGGAGATTTGGAAAGCACTGGGATCAGTTGAGGAGTCTGCTCCATGACTGAAGACATTGAAGAGGCATGACTGACATCGTGATGTCCATGCACCTTCACTTGTGTTCCGCATGACACGATGGATCAAATTATGCTTCACTTTTTTATATTAGCACTTAGAATTCCACCTCCTGGAGACGCTAAGCGCTCACAGGAACGGCTTGGAAGCAAAACAGAGTTTGCGCCTTGGAGCAGAACTTACACAGAGGCCTCGACTTCTTCTATTCCGTGACATACAGCTTCGCCTCCCAGTCCGGGTCCACCTTAGATGCACGAGGCCACATTTGCTGCACGACTGAGTTGTGGTCCAAGTCCAGACAGCCTCGGTTTTCCTCAGTGCTACAACTGGTGGTTATTCTTGATGGTTTAACTTCTCTACCTAGTAACCAAGATACACCATTCCGCATATTCTCATTTTAACACAGAAGCTACCAATTTCAAACAATCAATAAGCGTATTCCCTCATCAATAATGTAGTTGTCAGATCCTCTCATTTGGGTTCTACATGGTTTGTTTCATTTACCATCTTATTTCAAAGGTTGCACATCTGAATTCAGTAGAATTTTGGGCCAATAATAATTGGGGGTGGGGGAGGGGTCACATCTGATTCTACTTTTACGCTGAAGGATATATACTTTAGCTTTTTACATTCATTGACCAAAAATTTTTTTGTCACATAGACATCATATTGTATAAAAACTGTTGCAGAATTGCAGTAAATTAATTTTCGTATTGTTCTATTTTTTGTGTGTGGTATGCGGACAGGCCCTTCAATCTTCACAATTAAAGTGGCCTACATTGGCTGGTGGGTTCACTTGGAAGTAAGGGTAGTATTAAATTCATCATACCCTCAAGAAGGGACATGGATGTTATGTACCCTTCAGACACGTTTAAAGAAACATGTTTGCCAGTTCAACATGCTACCAATCATTGTAAGTGCCAATGTCTGTTAATTAAATTTTGAATGTGTTTACTAGCAGAGTTAAATGTCCTGCAAAGATTAAGTTAAAAAGATCTTTCAGGGACTGTCCCAAGTCTTTTTTGCAGGATTAGTTCAGTAGTCTTCTTGGCTATCCTCACTAAGAACTTTTTATAAGATCTTATACAATGAAGAAATCTTCCATTTACAGTTTGTTATTAGCTCAGGAACTGCACATCTGGAAGTCAGTCATGTATATTCTGTGGGTGATAGCTTGCGTTTCTCAGTAATGTATTGCATTTCATTGGTTTCTCGAATAAAGTTATGGGGGCAGGGCCAGTGCTGTATAAGGTACATGACTTTTTAATAATTTTCACAGAACACATTCACTTATTAAATTTAGTGCCAGCTCGTTATATTTTTGGTACAAACTCACCCTAATTCATAATCTTTCCCCCCGCAGATTTCAAGTGCAATAACTCTTTAGCAAGCCATCACATGCACAGCCCCTTGACATACAATCCGATATCCTGAATATAAACCAAAACTCTGCCACAACTTCTCCCATTATCCAGTTCGATGCCGTGCTGTCTGGTTTGCTAAAGACATCTTAAGAACATTCAGAGAGTTGACCTAGGAATGCATTCCACCCATTGCTTGCCATTGGCTTTGTAATTTGAATCTCACATTTTCTGGCTATTTGTTGGCTTTATTTGGCTTAGGCTGTCCAGCTTCAGTTCCTCCTTCTTGTTGCTCATACCTGGTTTACTGTATTCTTCCATGAACTTACACTCTGTAAACAGACCTTTAAATCTTGTCACATTTGTTGTGTATTGAAAGAGGTCAAGCTCTCTCTTCTAGAGGGAGCTTGGTGTTTTTTTTTTCTTTTTCGGACTTCAAAGTGAGAGAATTAATGTGACAATCCTGCCGAGTATCTGTGCAAGGGGAGAGGATGTAGGATGTTTTTTTATAGCACAAACAAAAAAAACACCTGTGCTTATGTATCAGAATATATCGGAATTAGTAAAAATGAAGCATATTTTCTTGTAATTCTGAAGTGTGGTTGAAACAGTTGAACACAATCAAAACACATCAATACACAGGTTATTGTTTGTGTGCAGTAAAACCGCATTTCGGTGCAAATATAATGGTTATTTCAACTGAAAATGTGTTGTCTGCAAAGGCAGTGCGCTACCACACTATGCATACAACACACTATGTCACTGCACTCTATGCCTGCCACTCTATTCTGCAACAGTCCATTCTACTTTATGCCACTCCACTGTAAGGCATTCTATGACATGATACTCTAATCTACGCCACTCACTCCACAACAACACACCCCTACCCTCCTTTCCTTTCCACTCCACATCACTTACCTCACTCCACTCTACCAAACTGGAATCTTTACCACTCTACCCTAATCTACACCACCCGCTCTGCCCCCTTCTAATCTACCCCACTGCACCCTAATCTACTCCACTACATACCACTCCAATCTACCCTACTTCACACTTCCCCAATCTCTCTCTCTCTCTCCAATCTCAACTCCACTCCAACGTAACTCCACTCCACTCCACTCAAATCTACCCCATCCAGCTCCAAGGTACCCCCTCCAATCACCCAAATCTACCCCACTCTACCAGACTCCAATCTACCACACTCCACCCAGATTTACTACACGCTACCCAATCTACCCCACTTCACTACCCTCCAATCTACCACATGCCACACAAATCAACCACACTAAAGTTTATTCTAATCCACTCCGCCCCAATCTACCCTATCCCACTTCACCCCAAACTACCCTACTCCATTCTACCCCATCCAATCTTCCCCACTTCAATCTACCTCAATCTACCACACTCCAATCTAACCAACCCTATCCCAATCTACCCCAAATCACTCTATCCAACTCCACTCCAATTTACTCCACGATAATCTACCCCACTCCACCCCAATCTACCCCAATCCACCCCAATCCACCCCACCACACTCAAATCTACCCAACTCCACTGAATTCCACTCTTCACAACTTTATTCCAATATATCCCAAATCTACTCCAATTCAATCTACCCCACTTCCCCACTCGATTTTACTCCACTCTACCCCACCCTAATCTATCCTACCCAATCTACCCTACACAACTCCAAACTACCCTAATCTTCCCCACTCCATTCTACTCTGCTATAATCCACCCAATGTACTCCACTCCAATCTACCCAATCCACTCCAGTCTACTCACATATATATCCCACTCCAGTCTACTCCAATCTACCCACTCAACCCCAATCCACCCCACTCAACCCCATTCCAATCTACCATGTCAATCTACCCCAATCCACCCCATTTTACTCATCCACACTCCAATCTACCCCTCCCCATGCTTCGAACTTTTACCCATGTTGAACAGCAGCAACACTGGTGTACATAATGGATAAAACACAGTGCCAATGCCAATAGCTCTCGCATAGGCAAGACCTATTGGCTTTGCCAATGCTTGTTGTTTCTCGGCTTCTTAGACTTTTTGTACTCTGAAAATCCATAAAATCATTTAAATGTAAAACAAAATACACAGTGCCTTTAACCCTTTCACGATTTTCCATTCAATGTGGAAACATACTGTAGGGACTAGGCAGCTACATCGGTCAGTGGACTACATTTTTAAATCTCGCCTATCAGACAGCACAAGTTGCATGTTTGCAAAGGACTCTCTGTGGGCTTACCAAAAAATTTAGTGAGCTCACAGTCTGCCCACTGCTTATCATCGGTTGGCCTTATTGTCACTCTTATTTGCTTGCTTCTTATTCTGTGACTTTGTTGGTTGCATCTTGTGTTTCAATCCATCAGTCAATATCTACATAGCGCAGCTTATCACTTAGGGGGGTGGGGAGATTCCAAGTGCTGAAGTATTGGCGGGCCTAAGTAGCAGAGCCGGGTTTTGGGTCCCTTTCTGAAGGTGGTCAGTGGGGGGAGGTTTGGAGGTAGAGTGGGAGGTCTTCCCAGGAATTGGCAGCGATGTAGGAGAAAGAATAACCTCCACTGTGGCTCCTCCGGAAGAAGGGGACGTGTGAGAGGGAGGCGGATCGGAACTGTCTGGTCGGCTGCTGGAAGGTCTGGCGGTGGTTGATGTAAGAGGGTCTGGGGTTGTGGGGGCCTTGTAGGAGTGAGTCAGCAGCTTGAACTGGCATCTCTTCTGGACAAGGAGCCAGGGGAGGCTTCGGACACGGGCGTGATTGATGCTGGTCCGTTAGGGAAGGTCGAGGATAAGTCTGGCTGCAATGTTCTATATGGCCTGCAGTCGCTTGAGAAGATAGGTGGAGATTACGGAAGAGTGCATTTCCATGGCTCAGTCGGCTGGTGACCTTTTGATTGACTGAATTGCATCCTTCCACTGCTCACTTTTTAAGAACTACTTTTCTTTTATATGGCTAGACACTGAGTGGCAGGATATCCCACAAGGTGCACAGCAAAACCCAACGGAAGAAACGTCTAGGTCTCCCACAAAGCTGGCTAAAATTCTAACTAAAGCCAGATCGGATGGAGCTCCGGGCACAAATGGCCTACCACAGGCCCGGTCAAAAAGAACATACCCTTGTGGTCCAAGCAGCTAGCCAGCCTGTTACTCTCTACGAAGCTCAATCATACCCGACGCACAAGTTACTTACCTTCGGTAATGATATATCTGTAAGAAACAGTAGTTAGTATTAGATTCCTTACCTTAGAATATCCCCAGGCGTCAGACTGGATCCGGAAAATTTTGCGTAGCAGTACCCTTGCGCGTCGGTAGGTGTCGTCTGAGACTCCGCATCCGTCGTCGGCGTCGCTGGCGCCGGGATGACGTCGTCGTACTTAGACGCCGCCCTCGCGCTTTACGTCAGTTCTTATACATAGCTTTTCCGCGCCAGAAACGCAGAGCAGTGATAAAAAACCAACATTGTTGCCATGAAACTAGGGCCCTGAAAGGGGATGACCGTAACCCGAGATATCGGTTCGCAGAACGGGGAAGATGGGTGGGACGGTAAGGAATCTAATACGAACTACTGTTTCTTACAGATATATCATTACAGAAGGTAAGTAACTTGTGCATCTGAAAAAAACAGGTTAGTATTAGATTCCTTACCATTGAATAGAGACCCCAGCAATACCAACCCCGGTGGTGGGTCTGTGAACCAATGATCACACCAGAAATTCCTGGAGAACGGAACGGCCAAAGAAGCCATCTCTCCGGACTTGGCTGTCCAGGCAGTAGTGTCTTGCAAACGTGTGCAGCGAGGCCCACATAGCTGCCTGACAGATGTACTGCAAGGAAACTCCCTGACCATGGGCAGTTGTAGCCGCCGTGGTCCGAGTGGAATGGGTTCTCAGCTCAACAGGAGGCTCCTTTTAGCCAAAGAGTAGCATACACCTTGATGCACAACACGACCCACCGAGAGATGGTCCGCTTGTGCACCGCCCGACCTTTCTTACTGCCTACGTAACCAACAAAGAGTTGGTCATCCACCCCAAACTGACGTGTGGTATCCAAATATAAGGCGAGTGCACGTTTTGGGTCCAGGCGGTGGAGCCTCTCTTCCTCTCTCGAAGGATGCGGAGGCGGAAAGAAGGTGGGCAGGGTGATCGACTGCCCGATGTGGAAAGCTGTGACTACCTTGGGCAGGAAAGAGGATCTCGTCCGCAACACAACTTTGTCCGGATGGACAGAAAGGAAAGGAGGTTTAGAAGAAAGAGCCTGGAGCTCACTCAATCTCCTGGCAGAGGTGAAGGCAACCAGGAAAGCAGTCTTAAGAGTAAGGAGACGAAGAGGACAGTTATGAAGTGGCTCGAAAGGAGCGCACATCAGGTAGGTCAGAACAAGGTTCAAGTCCCACTGAGGCATCACGAAAGGAGGAAACATATGGGTGATGCCCTTCAAAAACCTATTTACAACTGGGGACTTGAACAAAGAGGGCTGATCAGGTAGCCTTAAGAAGGCGGAAATGGCAGAGAGGTAGCCCTTGATAGTGCCCAGAGCACAGCCCTGCTGGGCAAGAGAGAGAAGAAAGCGGAGAATCTCCGAAAGAGGGGCAGAAAGGGGATCCACAGCCTTTGCTGTGCACCATGCCACAAATTTGTTCCACCTGCAGGTGTATACAGATTTTGTGGAGGGACGCCTGGCTGCCAGAATTACATTACAAACTTCAGGAGACAAATCACATGGCCTCAACTGCCGCCGCTCATTCTCCATGCATGCAAGTGAAGACTGGACAGGTCCGGGTGGAGGACCGTTCCCTACTGCTGCGAAAGAAGGTCCTCCTGAAGAGGCAGACTAATCGGGGGATCGATAGACATGCTGAGTAGCTCGGGATACCAGTATCTTCGTGCCCAGTCCGGAGCCACTAGGATGACTTGGGCCCGGTCGCGCTTGATCTTCTTCAGCACTCTGGGCAGAAGTGGTATAGGCAGAAAGGCGTACAACAGACCACAGCTCCACTCGCGACGAAAAGAGTCTCCGAGCGAGTGCCGCCTTTGAAATTCCAACGCACAGAACTGATGACATTGCACGTTCTCTTCTGTGGCGAATAGATCTAACCAAGGCTCTCCCCACTGCTGAAAGAGGCCTTGCGCCACGTCCGAGTTCAGACGCCATTCGTGATCCATCATGCACAGACGGCTGAGTTTTTCTGTCCTGGCGTTCAGAGAACCTGCCAGGTGTTGAACCACCAGGGTCACGCCCTGATGTTCCAGCCACTGCCAGAGGTGCAGAGCCTCCTGGCATAGGGTCCACAACCCCACCCCGCCCTGTTTGTTGCAGTACCACATGACGGTGGTGTTGTCCGTGAACACCTGCACTACACTCCCCCGGACAGAGGGGAGGAATACCTTCAGTGCAAGCCGGATAGCCCGCAGCTCCAGAAGGTTGATGTGGAGCCGGGACTCAGCCCGATACTAGAGGCCTCTGATCTCCGCCTCTCCCATGTGGCCCCTCCAGCCCTGGAGGGACGAGTCAGTCACAACTACGTGCTCCAGTTGGGGTAGGGAGAGGGATCTGCCGCTGACCCAATCGCGGTCCATGAGCCACCACTGCAACGGTCTTGCAGTGCCCTCCGAGATCAAGACATGGTCGGACAAGTTGCCTTGATGCTGGGCCAGCTGAAACTTCAGGTCCCACTGCAGAGCCCGCATCCGCCACCGGGTGTGATGCACCAGAAGGATGCAGGAGGCCATGAGCCCCAGAAGCCGCAGTGTCAACCTGACCGAGACTCGGGATAACGGCTGAAAGATCGGAATCAGAGCCTGAATATCCCGAACCCGCTGTTCGGGAGAATAAACCAGAAAACTGCGCCGATTCTAGAACCGCTCCGATGAAGAGGAGCTTCTGAGAGGGACACAGGTGTGACTTCGGCACATTGATGGAGAACCCCAGCAGGTGCAGAAGGTCGCCCGTAGTCTGGAGGTGGCTGACGACTGTCTGGGGCGAGCCCGCCTTCAACCAGTCGTTGAGGTAGGGGGCAGACTGAAACCCCTAACCTGCGCAGATGAGCTGCGACCACCGCTATCACTTTCGTGAACACCCGTGGGGCGCTGGTAAGGCCGAAGGGGAGAACGGTAAACTGAAAGTGCTCGTGGCCTACCGTGAACCGCATTATGTGAAAATAAGCGTCCTGCAAGTCCAACGCTACCATCCAGTCTCCCAGGTCCAGGGCAGCTAAGACCTGAGCCAAAGTCCGAATCTTGAACTTCTCTTTCCGGAGGAAGCCGTTGACGTTCCGTAGGTCCAAGATAGGGGGTAGGCCGCCTTTGCCCTTCTTGGGAACCAGAAAGTAGTGGGAGTAACAACCACACCCTACTGTTGGCCCAGGAACGCGCTCAATGGCCCCCTTGGCCAAGAGGGCCGCAACGTCTCTTGCAGAAGGCTCAAGTGATCCCCCGACATGCAGTGGTACTGTGGTGGCATGGCTGGAGGGGTCGCCTCGAAGGGGAGGGAGTAGCCCCTTTGGATGATTTGTAGCACCCACCTGTCTGATGTGACAGTGCGCCAGTGGAGGAGGTGATGGCGAACCCTGCCCCCCACTGGCGTCACATGGGCCTGAAAGCTCGGACTAGGAGGGTTTTGAGGCGGATGCTGCAGGGGTAGGTGTGGAGAGACCTCGCCCTTGTCCCCGACCGCCGCTATGGCGGTTACCACGTCCGTCACCATGCTGGATGTTAGTCTGCGGTCCGTGGCTGGCAGGACGTGTGGGGGCGCCCCTTCCTTGGCCACGAAAGGAGCGAAAGGCATCTGTTTGCTGGCGCGGGGCCGAGTGGCCCAAGGTCTTGGCCGTAGCCCTGGAGTCCTTAAAGAGCTCAAGCGCACTGTCTGCCTTGTCACCAAAGAGGCGACGGCCATCAAACGGCATGTCCATTAGGGTGTTTTGGACATCAGCCGAAAAGTTGGTGGACCTCAGCCAGGCATGGCAATGAATCGCCACCGTCGTTGCCATCGCTCTTCCCAGCGAGTCCGTGGTATCCAGCCCACACCGGATGGAATACCGAGTCGCATCGCGACCCTCTGCAAGGGCTTTGGTGCGTTTAGTCCGGACCCCCTCCGGACATTGTGGCAGCACGTCCGCGACCGTGTCCCACAGAGAGTGGGTGTAACGGCCAAAGAGGCACGCGGTGTTGACAGACCGCAACCCCAAGCTAATGGAGAACATCTTCTTACCATACTGTTCGTACCTCTTGGATTCCCGATCGGGGGGAGTGGTCGGGAATGTGGTCTGGGAGATAAAGGCCTGGATGACCAGGCTCTCGAGGGTGGGGTGGGTGGACAGGTAGCAAGGGTCGCCCGGAGAAGGGCGGTGGCGTCTGGCCACGTTCCTATATACAGGCGGACCTGTAGCGGGCCTGGACCAGGTGCCCAAAAGAACGTCAGATAAGGCCTCATTAAACGGCAGCAGAGGCTCCGAGGAGCTGGTCTGCGGTTTAAGGACCTCAGTGAGGAGATTAGTCCTCACGGCCGTGACGGGGAGTTCAAGGGATAAGGCCTTGGCCGCCCGCGTCAACGCCACACTATAGGCAGCCCCCTCCTCCGTAGCCACGGTAGGAGGGGGGGGGGGGACAAAACCAATGTCAAGTGTCCAGACCACTGGCATTCACAAGCTCACCTGCACAGTCCTGATAAGGCTGGCACTCACACGCCAGAGGGTCCTCAGACCCCTCGTACTCTGCCTCGCCACCCATCTCCTGATACTCAGGGTCATAGGATGGGGCCGGGTCATAGAAATAAAATTCTCCCAGAGGCGTCGAGAGCGGCGCCGCTCCGACGCCAGACCCGAATCGAGGGCAGGACCAGGGAAGGCGTCATCCGGGGACGGCGCCGGGGGTGACACCCTCGGGGTCGGGGCCAGCGAGGTCGTGAGGTCGACCGGCGACGACCCGGATCCGGAGGAGCCCTGCGGAGCCGGGACCGAAGTCGCTGACGGCGCCGGGGCCGAAGCACCCGGCCCGCTTGAGGACCCTGTCGGGGCCGCTGGGCCCGAAGGCGCCGCAGAACCAGATGGAGGAGCGAGCGACCTCATGGCCATGAGGAAGGCCTCGATCTCCTCCGGCGTCGCGTTCTGCCCAGGGACCAACGGGTGTGGAGCAGGCCGCGACGCTTGCAGCTCCAACGGAGCCGCGTGGGCGGTGTCGCCCGAACCCCTGGCCGCGTCAGGGGGGAGTCAGAAGAGCGATGACGCCTCTTCGACTTCTTGTGCCCGAGGAATGATGTTGACTCCCGGAGCTATGACGACTCTGGCCCCGCGACCGGTCCCTCGACCTCCTGCTGGACCAGGACCTCGAACGGCGCCGGGCCGACTGCCGGAGCTCAAGGCGCTTGCGGGACCGCTCCCGCCTAGCCTTCAACGTCAAGGCCCGGCAGTCGGGGCACGACTTGTCGGCGTGGTCGGGCCCCAGGCAATGTAGGCACCGGCGATGGGGGTCGGTAACCGACAGTCAGTTGCAGTCGACGCAGGGTTTGAACCCGGGCATCCCTACCGGCACCGTCTGAGTCGGTCAACTCGAAAAAAAGATCAAAAAGTTTAGTCAAAAAATGACTAAGGGGTACCACTTTCTCTGGACCTGCGCTTGCTGGCGCGGAAAAAAGAAGAACTGATGTCAGCGCGCGAAGGCGGCGTCTAAGTACTCAGACGACGTCCTCCCAGTGCCAGCGACTCCGACTACGGACGCGGAGCCGCAGACGACACCTACCGACGCGCAAGGGTACTGCTAGGCTACGCAAAATTTTCCAGATCCAGTCTGACGCCTGGGATAAGGAATCTAATACTAACATGTTTCTTTCAGATTCTTGCCATGGTGCGATTATCCAATCTATTCATAAGTCTGGCTCAAGATCAGCGCCAAGTAACTACAGGCTGATAACACTATTGGACAACGAGGCGAAGTTCTTTGCAGCCTGTTGCTGGAAGACCTGAAGTGTTCGGCTGATTCAAAAGGACTGGTACCTAATAATCAAACACGGTTTGTGACAAATTCAGGTACAATGACCAATTTCTATCTATCCTCATTGTCAAAGTGATCACATCTGCTACGGTGCTTTTCTGCTGCTTTGTGGACTTCAAAGCAGCATTTGATCACGTACCAAGGAGTCCCACAGGGCCAAGCTATCAAACTGGGGAATACCAGCCAAATTGCTGGAGCCTATCATCCAGCTCCATTCTAAAACCTGGATTTAATTTAAAATTAGCACATGATTGCACCTATCCAGAAAAATTCAGACAAGGGGAGTGAAACGGGCATGAGTGCTAGCCCTGTTGCTTTTTAAACATTTTTTAGCCGATCTTTCAGTAGACTTAGAAACAACAAACAATCACAGTGACCCTTTTCCCCCTTCAGGATTGGAGGCGCACAAATTTGCAAGCTTTTAAATGCTGATGACCTCACTCTCTTTAGCCGTACATGAGTCGGACTGCAGCTGTTTGTTAAACACTCTATACAGTTACGCCACCATTAACAAATTGGAGGTAAACCTAAAGAAAACCCAAGGGGTCATATTTGGCAAGAAGCTGTACAGAGGTGGTGGCTGGTCGTATGACATCATCCAAATTCCAGTTGGTAATACCCAAGGGTACCTGGGAATCCACATCGACTCAAGGGGCACACTAATTAAACATAGTTAAGAAATTGCCATGAAACCCACGGCTCTTCAAGTTCGCCTCTCTAAGCTCTCCCAAAAACTGACTGGCTGGGAGTAAATCGAGCCAAGATAGATCCCACCCTGTCGCACGGTTTTTGAGATCTCTCTTGGCAAGCTCACTACTGCACTTAATCAAAATGTGATCAAAATCTATAAAAGGGTGCTCCGGCTGCCAAAAACGTTGCCCACTGCTAAGATCCGCTCCGAGCTAGGTCTTGTAAACTATGTCTTGCAAAGCACAACGGCCTTTCTCAACCTTTGCCACAAACTGAGACCAGCCAGAGCCGGCTCACTTGAGTCCCTGTTGTGGACTGATATAAGTGCCAATAACCCTGGTGGGTCACAAAGTCGGTACTTCAAATAATGCAGGCAACAACTATCATCAAAAGACCAGTGGTCTCTCAATCCTGGCAAAAAAGCATTAAAACTAAAGATTAAGAAGCAAATCCAACTATGCTCTAGAATGTTAGATAGAGAGACTCTAACCAAACGTAAGTACGCATGGGCAGTAATGAATTCTTACCAGCTGGCCAATCCCCTGCCACATTTGGCTTGTTCTTACTCCCTACATCTAAAGCAAAGATTCTTGGCCTTCAGGCTGGGTGAGTGGCTCTTCTTGAAACATCTACCTTCATGGCAGTGCGCCTCAGACGATCTTGTGTGCAGGGGATGTGGAAAATCACATCACTCTCTGGAGCACATTGTATGCATTTGCCCAGCGCAGTTGGTCCTGCGCACAACAAAATCGAGATCAGAGAGGAACAAACTGGGTGTTCGGATCTGTAGACAGGGCATCATTGCTGCCTTGAACCCATAGAACCCGGCTTTAAATATTAGCTTTACAATTTTCATCCATCTGGCTTATTGTCAGTTCATGGTCCGCAAAGCCTCCAATTCAATCAAGGCAAACTGAGGTACCCGCCAACGCCGGTCTCAACTGAAGGCTCATAAAAGCAGAAGTCACGGGTGCTAGTCAATCGCTTGAACTGGATGCTTTGGCATTCCTTCTTCTCAATTATCCCAGATCCATCCTGATTGCTTAGATTAAATTGTTGGAGTAGACCATGGATTCTTTTATCCTTTTTAGAAAATTATTTTAACCTATCTTACCAGTGGACTAATGATCAGCTGGGCCACTTGGATTTTAGGTTCTATAAGTGAACCACTTTAGTGACCTAGCTCCTGGCCTTGTTCCCATTTGTATTTCAGAGCAACTTTGAAGAGCCTTCTCTTTTTTTCCCCCTACTGTACAAATCAAAATATGATCGTATTGTGCAACCAGCTAAGTATCGATGTTCATTCCCACTTTAACAATCTTATGTTCAAACAACAAACCTTTTAGAATAGTACACAGAGGGTTATAGGTCCTCCTCTCGTGGTCTCTATGAACATTTGTTATGTAGTTTTATATTTTATCAGAGGAGCGATTGCAATAAGAAAGAAATATGGGTAAGGGAAGGTCGGCGCATTCTGTATTGGTCTGTTTAATTTTTGATATATTGAAGATGCTTAAAGTTGCATTGATTCAATGGGGGTGCAGCTATTTTCTATTACTTACTGTGATGAATTTTGTGATTTGTTTTTACATGTTTTTTGAAATTTGTTTTTACAATGAATATTTGTACATGTGCTTTTATGATTTAGTTTAAATGGAATAACGCATGTCTGCATTGTGCACTCCGTGAAAGTGCTTCAGTTCTGCAGTTCTCTCCCTCCTGTACTTCTCCAGCCCCTGGCAAAACACACTGTTTTCCCGTGCAGTCAGTGTTGCAATATAGTTTGCATGCTTCTCCCTTACACAAACCCTGTGCTCGGTGTTCTCTCTCCTGTGCCTTCCACACTTGCCAAACACCCCCATGCCACGGATCCATTTTGCTCTTGCTCGTGTGCTCCCCTCGTACTTCCACAATCTCCTCTGTTAATCTGTCATTTGTGTGCTTTCTCCCACCGTACACCTCCATGTTTCATGTTGATCTCTCCCTTGTGCGCTTCAACCAGCCAAACAATCTCCATGCTCCATGTCACTACTTTCGGCATGTGATTCCCCACCCCATGCAAACCTAATGCGTTCTGTGGTGCTCTCTCCCTTGTGTACCCCCATGATCACCCCCCACGATTCACATGGTTTCTACATCCCCCCTCACCACCAACCTTCATTATGGACGATGCTGCACACCATTATCAAAGGCAACAGCATCTAGCGGCCTATTCGTTTCACCAATGAATGTTTACTTTCTCCAATGTTTTATGGTTTAAATCTTTTTTATTAATTTTCAAACAACATAAAGGACAAGACCCTCTGCTCCTCTATCAGAATGCAAAAGAGACAACAAGGTCGCAGTGGACAACATTACCTCAGGCAATAAGCATGGAGCATGGGCTGATAGAGTCAATAGAAAAGAACACAAATAAAGAACATTCCCAAACGGACCTCCCACCCATGCCATAACCCGCCCCATCCATCCCTCGTCCACCGTAAACAAAAAAAGGGGAAAGGGGAGGAATAAGGGAAAGACAGCACATTGATCAACACCGTCCTTTGCGACGTTTCGTGGGATTGTCACTTGGTATCTGCGTATCTGGAAGACTAAGTAGTCGGAGGTACCTGGGGCATGTCAACTCTCTGAAATCGGACACCAGGAGTGTCAGGAAGGGCTGCCACAACTCAGGGAACTCCGACCCCCCTACCGGCCAATGTGAGCATGAGCTTCTCCATACCCAACACCGTCCAGAGTCTCTGAAGCCAGCCAGAGTGCATAGGGAGTTGGGTAGAGAGCCAGTGTATCAGGATGTTCGGTAAGGCCACTCCTAGGGCAATCGCTATCAACCGACCCCTCCGGGACTTAAGTGGGTACGTTAATGGATTTGGTAAGCCCAGAAGAATGTAGGAGGAGAAACGAGGGAGCTGGGTTTCTAAGTGCAGGTCTATTTCGTCAAGGACTCGGGACCAATATGGCTGTATGTGGGTGCAGCTCCACAGGACATGTTCCAGTGTACCCCTCTCCCCACACTCCCTCCAACATAAGTCGCGCCACCGTGGATCGAAGCGATGCAGACGCTCCGGTGTGTAGTACCAATAGGTAGCAATCTTGGTCAAGGTCTCTGTGAGGCCCATATGGTATGCAGAGTGTTGTGCCCTATGATAAATGCCCTCCCATTCCTTGTGGCCCAGGGATCTCCCTTGATCTCTCCCCCAGCGAGCGCGACCTGCATTATATGTGTGAGTGGTAGGGGCTAGGAGCATCTTATAGAGGTCAGAGATGATTTTTTTGTCAGAGGTGCGTGTTATCAGCCATTTCACACAGGGAGACAGTAGACGTTGTGCCTGCGGTTAATTTGTGGTTGTAGTAACCAGTGTCTAACCTGGAGGTATGGCAGACGTTCCGTTTCTGGAAGCCCATAATGTTCTCTAAGCTGCGGAAATGGGATAATAACATCTAAATCAAAGAGGTGGCCCAGGGACCTGCAAGGGGAAGATAGCCAGGCTTGAAAGGCCCGGGCCTCTGTGCCAAGTTGAAACTCCGGGTTGTCTAACAGTGGTGTGAGGGGCGAAAGGAAGGTGGTCAGTTGTGTGTGAGCACTGGTGCGTTCCCAGGATTCCATAATGGTGCCCGTGATATGTGAAGCATAGAGATTAGCGGGTCGGTGATGTCTGTGGAGAAAGGGAACTCCCTGTAGGAATCTGCCCGCTACTACCTGGTCCTGAAACAGCCAGTGCCTCTCTGATTCCAGACACTGCCATTCCACGAGGTACGTAAGCTGAGCAGCATGGTAGTATAACTGAAGATCGGGCACCCCCACTCCTCTGGCGACAGGACTGAAACCTGGTGACAGAATTGCGGCTTACGGCCATGCCAAATGAAACGCGATAGGTATGCCTGAGTCTGCTCGATCCAACCTAGCGGGGGCCGGAGGGGAAGAGTCTGGAAGATATATAAAAATTGAGGGACTATAGTCATTATAGTAGCCGCTATCCTACCCAGCCAGGATATTGTGCAATGTTGCCACCCGTTTAATTCCTTCCTAATGAGAGTGCGGAGATCGGAGTATTTAATGTCAGAGGTGGCTTGGATGGTGGGAGCGAGCTGGATTCCTAAGTATGGGATCGCTGCTGTCGACCACAGTATCGGATGTTCCTCTTGGAGATGAGTGAGAGTATATGGAGAGAGGGAGAGATTAAGGGCCAGGGATTTGTCCATGTTGATTTTAAAGCCCGATCCCTGAGCAAAGCTGTGCAGTTCAATGAAAAGGGAACGCACGGATGTGATCGGGTTCGAGAGTGATAGTAGGATGTCGTCAGCATGGAGGCTTAATCCCACCCCCAAACTGAATCCCAGCTATTAGAGGATGTCGGCGAACCCTAAGTGCTAAGGGCTCCATGTAGAGTGCAAAGAGGAGGGGCGACAGGGGGCACCCCCGTTTGGTGTCCCTCCCAATAGGAAACCGAGAAGACGCGTGGCCGTTGACGCGGACCGTCGCCATGCGCGATCCGTAGCAGTTCAAGATCCAGGTGTGGAGTTTCTCGCTAATGCCGACAGCCATCAGAACCATCTCCAGATAAGGCCAGTGCACCCTGTCAAAGGCCTTCTCAGAGTCAACGACCAGGAGCATATACTCGCCCTGGGTGCGGGACGCCTTTTCTATCAGATGTAATATGCGCTCTGTGTTGTCACTAGTCTGCCTTTGTGGGATAAAACTGGCCTGGTCAGGCTAGACCAGTTGTGCCATGTAGGGGGCCAGTCGGGTTGCTAAGATGCCCTTGTAAAGTTTAATATCTATGTTGAGCAAAGAAATAGGTCTATATGCACTACATGCCGTCCTGTCCTTTCCTGGTTTTGGGATGACGACTACCGCCACCTCCAACATCTCTCCTGAAATCGCTCCAGTATGTTCGAAAGTGTTGAACAATCGTGTTAGGATGGGGGCCAGTTGGTTGCAGAAGGTCTTATAAAAAGGCGGCCGTGTTTTCCCACCTTAAGACGAGAGATTGCAGGAATTACTTCCTCCATCTGTATGGCTCTTTCTAGGTAGTCAGCCTGCGCTTGGGACAGGGAGGGCATGCCAGTAGCAGCTATATACTCAGCACTGCGTTGAATATCTAGAGGGTCCTTGGCATAAAGGTCCGCATAACAGCTATGGTTGCGTCGTCAGTTACAGGCTCGCCCTCGAGCGTTCGTATGGTCTGGACCCCCGTCGCTGTCTGCCCTCGCGCAGCTTGTTGGCAAGAAGGCGGCAGGACCAGTCTCCCCGAGTGTCGCAGCGGAGGGCTGCGTATTCAGCCTTATCTTGATCTAAGGCTGGGAGTTGCTACCTTTCCATACAGAGTTGGCGCCACGCTCGAGAATCGCCCATTCTCTGGTGCAGTTGCTCGAGTTCCGAAACTCTGAGTCAGTTCCGTCCACTTGTGTTCCCTTTCCTGATTGTGGACTGGAGAAATCACTATAAATTCCCCCCTGAGGACTGCCTTTAATGCTGCCCAATGAGTAGCCGAGGAGGTGTCAGATTTGTCATTGAGGGTGTTATAATCTGTGATGGCTTTCTGAATTTGAGTAATCACTAGTGGGAGGTGTAGCATTGTGTGGCGCAGGCGCCAGTGTCTGAGAGGACGTGGTGAGCATGGGAGGTGGAAACTGGCTAGCACTGGGGAGTGATCCGAAAGGGAGGCCGTCAAAATATCAGTACAGGTTGCGTGAGCCTGAAAGAAGGAGGAGCTAAGGAAATCGTCTAGACGCGCGTAGGTTTTGTGGGCTCCTGAATAGAAAGGGTAGCTGCGAGAGTGCGGGTGGAAGTGACGCCAGATGTCGGACAGTCCCAAATCCTGAAGTAACGTGCGTCCCGAAGGCGCGAGTACTCCCGCTTGGTTCGTCCTCTGACAGGAACGATCTAGCTCATTGTCGAAGACAATGTTGAGGTCCCCCCAGCAGTAAGTGTCTGTCCGGAGCTGTGACAGCTTCCTGTAAAGCCGTGAGAAGGAACTTAGTCTGCCCTTCGTTGGGTGCATATATAGATCCGCTAACAAAAGTAATCTCTCCTAGCGTGACCTGGTATGTAAGTAGGTGACCCCTAATATCCGCTTGCTTCTGCAGGACCCTCCCAGGGAGAGAACAGGAAACTAGGATGGCCACCCCTGCTGATTTTGAGGTGCTAAATGAAAACAGTTGTCTGGGGAATGCCTTAGACTTCATTCTGTGGTGATCCCTGGAGAGGAGGTGGATCTCCTGGAGTAAACATATGTCGGCCTTAGAGTGTTCTACGAAGTGGAGAATAGCGCTGCGTTTGATCAGGTTGTTCAAGCCCCTCACTTTAAGGGTAGGGATTTTAAGAGAGTCGTGTGCCATAAAAGAACTGGGATCGGGACAGGATGCGATGCGCGCCGTTGGCTATGGGGAACAGAAAAAGGCTCATAGGCATCGAAGTAAGCGAGGGCTGTCCAGTGGTGTAGAAAATGACAATTCTCAAAAGGTACCCAGGGAAGGTGGACGAGGAAACCCAAACCCAACATAAAAACCCCAAAAAAGGTCCAATCAAAGGGAACATCTCAGTCAAAAAGAAGGGGATCAAAAAAGTGGTAAGAACCAAGTTCCAGGAACATAGTCCGCCAACCCGGGGAAGCTGGGAAGTCGTCGAGTGGGGGCTTGTGATGTAACC
The DNA here is from genome assembly GCF_964263255.1 of Lissotriton vulgaris. Lineage (NCBI taxonomy): Eukaryota > Metazoa > Chordata > Amphibia > Caudata > Salamandridae > Lissotriton > Lissotriton vulgaris. The sequence continues at coordinate 1,024,498,356 of NC_141697.1, forward strand.
AAGCGGAGAGGACCAGCTCCCCCCGCCGTCCGCCGGAAATCAGTGAGGCGAAGGCAGTGACATATAGGTGCCAGCTTCTCACTGGGTGGTGGAGTTAGTTACGGCCAGGGCGTCGGTTGCGGAGGCAAGAGCATCCTGCTGTCCTTTTGCTATATCCACTTTATTTGGTTTTCGGAGCAGCCGTCGTCTGCCATGGTGCTGCCACCCTGAAGGTGTAGTCTCAGGCCCTGGACTGGTGCTTTGGCGGTCGTCGCCCTACTCGAGCACCGCCAGGCCCAGCAGTTGACAGGACTTCATAAGGGAGCATATTTGGTGGAGTTTACCATCGAACCGGAATATAAGGCGGATGGGCTAGTTTATATTTTTCATTTAACTTAACCCTTACACATTTAGTTTTGTTGATAATATCAGCGTGCTACAACATCCCAGGAAGCCTAGGTAAATACTGTGTGTCCTGGTGTGTAAATGAGTATCAAAAAGGAAATCTTGTTCTAATGATTCCTTATGCGACTCAACACCATGCTTGGTAGCTGCCCTAGCAATAACCTGTTGGTTAGCACTAGCAACCTCCGGAGGGGATGGTCTAGCTGGATAAAGATCCCGGTCATTATGAGTTATGGGATCAGTATCATATATCCCAAGGATCTGGGTCACCTAATGGGTCTCCCAAACTCCCAGTGTTTGATCTAGTTGAGTCTAGAGGTGCAGCATCTATAGGATCATGATGAGCAGATGCATGAGAGGAAGGAGATGGAGATGTTGCTCGTGGTGGAGGAGGAGGAAGTGGAGGAGGATGATGAGTAAAACTTGTAGCAGTGTCCTTTGTCCTCTTTTTTTTTTTTAGAGGCACAGGAGCGTCCAAGGCATCCTCAAAAGTCAATTGCCTCTTTGGTAGAGGAGAGGCCATTATTCTTCCAGTTGCGTATTGAATTTGGATTTTCCTTTGCCGAATATCCATGGTTTCGAGGATAGGCTCACCAGTAGACAAGAAAATTGTGGAATGTTTAGAAGTTTGTGTCTCGGATGGTTTTGGAACTGAAGAATACTTAGGGGATTTAGATTAGGTTGGCTTTTGAACTGAAGCTTTCGAAGCGGAGGAATGTTTTTAGGTCAGCATTGAGGCGAAGCAGCCAGTTGTTGGGTTTGGTTCCAAAGAATTTGGAGGAGACAGACGCATGTGCTCAATCTGAGGAGGTCGAGACTGAGGTTTTAACTTTGGTAGACATTTTTGGTGCCAAGCCTGGAGCATTTTGAAATGTCTTTTCGACAGTGGCGTTCCAGTGACCTCTCATAAAGGAAAGGGAAAAGGTTCAGAGGTATTTTTAGGGAAGAACAGAGTCAGGGTCGACAGTACTTATGTGCTGCCCAAGTGGCAAGGTGTACTCTTCTTCCACGCCGGAGCGAGAACTCTCCTCAACAGAGATAGTTTCCTCCTCAGCAGCATGCTCTTCCTGGGCATGCTGTTCTCTGAACATCTCAAGTGTCTTCATCAGTACGACAGGACATTTCCAGCCAACACGCCCTTGATCCCGGAGAGTCTTTTTTGATCAGAAAGACTTGAAGGCGTCACAACCAGCCTCAAGATCGGGTGAAAGGTAAAGATTGCACACGAGATGGTGGCCAGTGTGCGAGTATTTGACATGACACTGCAGGCAAAATCAAAAAGTTGTCCTTTCCATGAGGAACATATCTTAAGCACCGACGGTGCAGGTGGAACGTAGGTTCAAGACACGCTGCGCCCCAAGGGGCGATCGGTCAGTTACCAAACCAATGAAATTGAAGCAGCGCTGTAATGGAACAGCGCGATTGAAATTACTATACCTTCGAAGACAGGGTAAGACCGAGAATTCATACCGAACAGAAGTCGAAAACTGAGGAGAGGTACATACGTCTGAATAAGACAGCGGAGACAAAACAATCTAACCAAGGAGTCAATGCCCATGCGCAGAATTACCTAGCGGAGGAGTCACTCTACCTCATGATTTAAAAGAATTCCTCAAAGAAAAACAACTTGTTCAACTCTGCTCCCAACACTAGATGACAGGAGTAAGCAGAGCATGTGTATCTACAGCCACACATACCATCTAATCAAATGTTACTCGGATAGAGGATGTTAACCAGATGGTTCTGCGACTGTACTGCAGTGTAAGACAGACACCCATATAATGACCCTGTAGATCAGCATAGGCCTTTTTATGGAAATCCACATCTGGCACACTGGTTTCCAATTTTTCACAGCTGTACTGGAGAACAAAAGATATATTGTAGGAGTTTGTAGCTGGAGAAGAAATTTTAACAGTGACCACAACAAAAATAGAAAGCTACAGAAAAGACAGATAAAAACATTAGTATATGCACTCTGGGTGACTACATTATCATGGCACTAGAGCTAAATAAGGTATGTTGGGATTTGCAGTACAAAAAAATGAAAAGGTGCATCAACAAACACCCAAAATAAACGTATAGGCTTGGAATTTGGTAAGTATCTCAAATGTAAATACTCAAGGGCAAACAACTTACCAGGCATTAGAAAAAAAGCCTCTAATAACTTTAATAAAGACTACACAAAGTCTCCATGTGTCAGGGAGTATTTCCACATGTTCCATTGTACGTCTGAGGAGGAGGAAGAAGAAGGATGTTTATAAAAACAGCCCTAAGAGACAGACTGGAAAGGGGCGACCATTCGGTCCCCCCGAACGTATGGTGGAGTACCACGATCCCCCCGGGAAGCCATCTTGGGCGGGAGGCGAGTCTCGGCTGGTATGCCCGAAGCGGCGTAGCCGGGGCGCGCCTTTTTCCCGCCCTAGAGTGGGCTGGCCTAGACACCGACGCGGCCGGCCACGCCCTCGGAGGCAGGCGGGGGCGGGTTTACGCCCACCCTGAAGACGGATAAAAGGAGCGGAAGCCAGGAAAGCATCCTCTTGTTCCTGTGCTCTGAAGCTGCACCTCCCCGCTGCACGTGAGCTCGAGACGGAACGAAGAGCAATTTTGAGCGTTGTAATCTTTCTTTTGTCTTACAGATATCCCGTCTGAGAATGCCCAAGAAAGTCGGAAAGCGGGTCGGTACCGAGGAGATGCTCCGCATGCTCATGAAGGAGATAGCCGATCTGAAGAAAAAGGTGGAGGCTAAGGACGGGGAGGGAGGACCGAAACGGCCTTTGCAGGGAACAATCCCCGGTGGAAAAAACAAGAGGCCCAGAAGGGGAGCACTTGGGGGAGAGACCCCGGTTCCCGAAACCCCACGAGAGGAGCCAATCCCGGTGCCGAAAGAGGGGAATCCAATCCCTGTGGTGGTCACCCCCGTGAACAGGGAGGATATGCCCCCCGAGTTAGCGGCACAATTGGCAGCGTGGTTGGGAAACGATAGCGAGGGCGCCACGGCCGACGACGCCCGGGCAGTAATGAGGCAACTGCGGGAATCTAGAGAGGCTGCGAAGGCAACATCTTCTGTTCCCCCGCAGGTTCCAGCGGCTGGAAGTACAGCAGGCCCAAGTTCGGCGACAAGCGCGGGGTCTACTTCAGGTAAGCGGCCATTGCCGATTGCGGGGGAGGGGTCTGTACCTTCTCGAAGGGAGAAGATTGCCCAGCACGTTCCACAAGAAATTAAGGAATTGATTTGGGCGGATAAATATGTAAACATGTTTTCATTGCTTACCGACCATTACGAGATTGAGCATGTGAAGAGTCAAAAGGAGCTCATGCATCCGAGTGTTTGGCGCGCAAAAATGGCCGCCTTTAAGGTCGACGAGACCATTGGTACTTGGGGCAGAGCGTGGGGCATTTTTACTTCCATCATGGGTGAGCGCAGGCCCGAGTTGTTGACCGAGTTACCCATTTATCAGTCGCGTATTATGGAGTATTCTGTGGCATATGGGGGCAATCAGTGGTTCTGCTATGACAATCTGTTTAGAAAAGCTAAAGAACACAACCCATTGTTGACTTGGGATTGTTACGACTCCGTGTCATGGCAAAAAATGGAGAGTACAGGGATGTTGAAGGTGCCATTGGTAGGGAGTAACGGGGGGGAATCTTCCCGCCAAAACTCTGGGACACCCTTTCGGACGGGTGCAGGTAACGAGTACCACTCGAAGCCGAGTGGCAACACAGGTAAAAGGGGGATCTGTTGGAATTTTAACAGAGGGAAATGTACGAGCCCCCAGGGGTCATGCAAATTCAGACTTGAGTGTGGGGGGTGCGGGCAGCCATCCCATCCTGAGTCCATGTGCAGAGCCAAAACGGGTGATAACGGTGGTAAGGGAGGCGCCAAACAGGTCTAATATAGTCCGAGGGGCGCCTTTACCGACCCCGATTGATACCATGGCAATGATTCCTTGGCTCAGCGAATACCCGGATCATGCTTCCGCTGGGGTGTTACGAAACGGGTTTTCATATGGTTTCCGCATCCCAGTGGGGGATTTTCAGGGGGTACCAAACTGTAAGAATCAAATGTCGGTCTTACAGCACACGGCGGTGGTGCAGGTAAAGATTGGGAAAGAGGTGACTCGAGGTCGTGTCGCCGGTCCATTCGATTTGCCACCGGTTGCTAACTTTGTTTGTTCTCCTCTAGGGGTGGTCCCCAAGAAGGACCCGGGTGAGTTTCGGCTGATACATAATTTGTCAGCCCCACGTGGTCTTTCCGTGAATGACGCGATAGACCCGGAAGTGTGTTCGGTGCGGTACGCATCTTTCGATGAGGCCGTTGCCATGTTGAATCGCCTGGGGCCCGGGACGCTGATGGCAAAATCGGACATCGAATCAGCGTTCCGGTTGCTCCCGGTACACCCAGACGATCAGCGTCTCCTTGGTTTTCAGTTTCAGGGTCACTATTACATGGATAGATGTATGCCAATGGGATGCTCGATTTCATGTGCCTATTTCGAGAAGTTCAGTTGTTTTCTGCAGTGGGTATTCACAAGGAAGACAGGTTTTCACATGTTATGCACTATCTCGATGACTTTCTGTTTTTGGGGGCAGCCGGGGATTCTGAGTGTGGACAGGCTTTACATGAATTTTGTGTCCTAATGAATCAATTCGGTGTGCCATTGGCGCCAGGTAAGACTGTGGGTCCCTCGACCTTGATCGAGTTTCTGGGGATCGAGCTCGACTCGGTGGAAGGTTGTTTTCGATTACCCAAGGAAAAAGTGTTAAAATTCAGGTTATCCCTTGAGACATGTATTCGTGCAACGAAAGTAAACCTGCATCAATTGCAACAGGTGGTGGGTCAGTTGAATTTTGCTCTAAGAGTGATACCGATGGCGCGCCCCTTTTCCCGCTCGATTGCACAATCCATGGTCGGCTTGAAGGAAGGACATCACCGCACGAGACTCTCGGCAGAGGTTCGCCAGGACATGCGCATTTGGATTGCATTCCTGGCGGATTTCAATGGTCGAATTGTCTGGAACAAACCAGCGGTGTCTTCCGAGGAGTTGGGCCTTTGGACAGATTCGGCGGGGAGTATGGGTTTTGGCGCCATATTGGGTACACAATGGTCGGCTCAAAAATGGCCGTCATGGTGGCATGAGTGCGGGTTGACGAGTAACATTGCTTTTCTCGAACTGTTCCCTATTCTGGTGGCTTTGAAAACATGGCCTGAAGGGTTTAGGGATCACTCTGTGGTGTTCTGGTCTGATAACATGACCGTGGTTGAGTGTATCAATAGTCAGGCAGCACGATGCAAATTGATTCTGAGACTGCTCAAGGAAATTGTGTTGTTATGCATGCAACTGAATGTACTGTTTAGGGCGCGACACGTGCCGGGGGTGATGAACCAAGCGGCTGATGCGCTTTCTCGTTTCCGTATGCAGGCCTTCTGGGGTTTTCTGCCCACAGCGGACCCGGTGGCGGCACCCTTTCCCGAAGCTCTCTGGTCTCTCGGTGCCCCGAACTACAAAACCTCGTGGGAGAGAGTTTAGCACCCAGGACGAGGAAGGCATATGAAGGGGCGTTCCGTTCCTATTGGGCCTTTTTGGGTACTGCCGGGGGGGAGCTTTGGGGCCAGGAAGAGTTTGTAGTGAGATTCCTGCTCTCTTTACATCAGGCAGGCAAGTCAGTAGCTACGGCCCAGAGGCATCGGGCCGCCATTTCCTTTATGGCAAAGGCTCATGGGATCCAGGACCCGACAGCGTCTTTCGTTGTGCAGAAAGCGCTACGTGGGTGGCAACGCCTTGAGGGTCGCAGAGTAGACGATAGGCATCCGATAGGTCTGGATAGGTTGACCCTGTTATTGTCCGTACTACCGGCAACGTGTTCATCCCAGTACGAAGCAGTGTTGTTCCGAGCCGCATTTGCACTAGCATTCCATGGGGCTATGCGGGTAAGCGAATTAGTGGCAAAGAACAAGCGAGATACGATGGGGGGACTGTGCCGGGAACACATTCAGGTCAGGGAGGAGACGATGACGGTCTCGTTTGTTAGGTCCAAATCCGATCAGGGTGCAATCGGGGACTGCGTAATCATTCAGAGGATCCCCGGGTCTTCCATGTGCCCTGTTGCGTGCGTAGAGGAATATTTAGCGCAGAGGGTGGCAGCATGGGGGGGGACCTTGTTGAGACACGCTGACGCCACCCCACTGACGAGGTTTCAGTTCCGGAGGGTGCTTGCGATGTCTATTTCGGCCGCGGGCTTGAACCCCGGTGAGTTCGGGACCCATTCCTTTCGGATAGGGGCTGCTACTGAGGCTACAGCCAGGGGTCTGAGTGTGGAGCAAGTAAAACGTGTGGGGCGTTGGTCCTCTAATTGTTATAAAAGGTATGTGCGGTTGCACATGTTGTGAAGCTATAATGATATACTCACGCTTCTTGTCTCTGTTTGATTTTCAGTTACGCAAGCTTACGAAGCGGGGCGGACTGTACAGTCGACCCGACTCCTGGGGACCAGCGGTCAGAAATCACCGTCTGCGAATAAGGAGGTGTGGGTCGTGGGCCACTCATATGTGAGGCGTGCCGCGGACGTATTCAAAGCAGGTGATATGAGTCACATGGCTGGGGAATACGGGTACAGGGTGTCCTTCTACGGAAAGGGCGGGCTCTGTATTGACCAGTTTCAAATCTTTTTTGAGGGTTTGTTAGAGCGGACGAGGTCACCGCCGTCTATAATCATAGTCCATCTTGGGGGTAACGATCTGGTGGCCACTGGTAGACGACTTCTTCTCGAGGCAATGCTTTCCACAGTAAGTTGGTTGGCAAGAAGAGTTCCAGGGTGCACGATTGCATGGTCCCATATGATCCCACGGAAAGTGTGGCGGGGGGCTATTTCGGTTACTGCACTGAATCATTCAGTAAGAAAGATAAATAACAAAGTGAGTAGATTGTTTCGTTCAAATACACTGCATTCTGTTTCGCATGGTTGTATCAAAGGGGACAGTATGTATTTGGGGGACGGTGTTCATTTGTCCCGGGTGGGGAACGAGTTACTCATAGGAGACTTCATAGCCTGGTTAAGGGGTTTACAGCATGACCTTTAGGTAGGAGTGTTTTGTGGGGGGTCCGAATAGCCAGTCAACTATCCGGCCTGTGGCGGTAAGGTCATGATCGGTGAGCAGTAATTCGAAGATCCCTATGAGGGGGCGTCACCCATTACGGATGGGAGCGCTCGGGGGAGGTGGCCAATTGGCCCCTCAACGGGGAGGCGGTCCTGTCTAAGGAGAGGCCGCCGGAAGGAAAGGAAAGGTGGTCAAGGCCCCTTCCTGGATAGGAGGGGCTACTGCCCCTCCTGGGGAATTTCCCGGGGCCAGGACATCTGCGACGGCAGATGGGTAAGTTGTGTGGGGTGCGGGAGGGGGTTTACGCTACCTTTTAGACACCTCACACGAGTCCTCGAACGACCGTTAAATGGCGTCGAGTTTATTGGGGCCCCCGTCAAGTACAAAGGGAAATTGGTAGATGCACTTGAGGTACGCCTCTGTGCGGTCGCTCCTCTCACAAGTGAGGGGGGTATTTCCGGTTTAGGGATCTGACACCGGTTACGACCTTGCCGTTGGCCCTTAACGTTAGGATGTACAATTTCAAGTCAAATGTTTTGTAGGATGTTAGTTCGGCTAGGAGAACCTTTGTATTAGAGATCTGTTAAGGTTAGCCAAACATCGTAATGTGGAAATGAAATTGTACGTAATATGAAACTGTTATTTTAATGTTTTATTTTTGTTTCATATTTTTAATAAATACGGCCGGGAAGGGTAACTCCCTTCCCGCCTTCCAAAAGTTCAAGAACTGTTTCCGGTTTCCCAATTCTTGGGGATTGTGTTGAGAGGGGGTGGCGGGTATCTCAGCCATATGGAAAGGGGCGACCATTCGGTCCCCCCGAACGTATGGTGGAGTACCACGATCCCCCCGGGAAGCCATCTTGGGCGGGAGGCGAGTCTCGGCTGGTATGCCCGAAGCGGCGTAGCCGGGGCGCGCCTTTTTCCCGCCCTAGAGTGGGCTGGCCTAGACACCGACGCGGCCGGCCACGCCCTCGGAGGCAGGCGGGGGCGGGTTTACGCCCACCCTGAAGACGGATAAAAGGAGCGGAAGCCAGGAAAGCATCCTCTTGTTCCTGTGCTCTGAAGCTGCACCTCCCCGCTGCACGTGAGCTCGAGACGGAACGAAGAGCAATTTTGACCCACCCACCAGCCCCTGAGGACAGCGATTCGTTGTGAATACAGTTGATATAGTATCTTTTTGTTTTTCTCTGTTTTCTTACAGGTTGTGATGATTGTCGTGAAATTTCTTAAGATGCAATAAAGATTGGTTATTTTCAGTATGTTTTGCAAATAAAGTAATTTGGAACAAGGATTGATCAGTATTTACGCAGTGCAGTTGGGACTAGAAACTGAACCTGGTTTATGGCACAGATGGTATGAGAGGGCAATTGTAAAAAGAGGAAAATAGCAGAGGAAAGGCGAGTGAGAGAATACACGGACCAGTTGATATGGTCTTTCTAGATAACTGAAAGCAGCCTTTTCGGATTCATTGCCCCATATAAGCAGCAGGCGCTATACAAAAAAACCAAAACACTTGACACTAAAAAGCTAAATAAATAAATACAAGTGTAGTTTTATAAGATGGCCAAGCCATGTGCTAAGTGTTTAAATAGAAGATGAAACACTCCCTACCCCCGCGTCTCTCCCCACCTTTCATATTTCGGTGTTATCCACAACACTTTCATGGAAGCTGTTCAGTTCTCATTTTTTATTAAAAAAAAATGTATTGTCATTTATTTAATAGTACATACAACACATCTGTTAATGTAGTTGATATTGAAGCTGTTCGGTTCTCTGTAAAGCGATTTAATACCACTCCAGTGACAAAGCGCTATATAAGAATTTGAAATAAACAAGATGTAGTAATTAAGGAAGGATTTGGCACAAGAAAACAGTTCTTGCCTTCCCATTTTTTTAAAACACATCCCAAAAAACTACTGTGGTGCCGTGAAAAAATTCCCGATTTTACATCTTTATTCCCAATTGTCCTCTCAATAATAAGGTTTCTTCATTAAACGGAAATCCTGAGCTCTACAAGCATATCCGGTAATCCTCATTCTACAAGGACTATAAACACGACTTGCTTGAATTCCGAGCAATATTTGATAACCAAAAAAGAAGGTCGGATTGGCGCTGAACAGAGCATTTCTGAGGGTGGAATGTTGCAGTATTTTTTGCATTTTAAAATCACAAGCATTTCTCCTACTTCTTGCTTTCTTACATGGGAGGTACAGGGTGTTCGAGGAAATAGTAAAGTAGCAATAGTTGATTGTAGTGATGGAGTAGTACCCCATTCATTAGCTACTGTAGCGGTCCGAGTAGTAAGGTTGTTCATGTACTTAAACAATCTGCAATACATTCGTACTGAACCCTTTGCCATTCTTGTTTACCTTGGGTATTTTGTCTTTGAACACAAGCGTATGAAATGGGTTCATGAGTCTTCTCCAGATTGGTTTCGGGGAGCAGGACTTTGGGGTCTGCAAAAGAAAGAATATTCTGTTAAGATTTAATATCCTTCAACGTTTTGGTAGACTTCGTACAATGCTGCTTTCAATAAGAAGAAAATGCCAATAAGTGATAAACTGATACAGTTGCACATGTACAAGTTCACAATAAGACTTCATACCGAAGACGTAAATGCTGCTCTTGCTGAACCTAAATAGTGTGTTATGGAATCCATGTTCAAATAGTGACATTTTATGATGTCCACACTGTCCTCTGCATCTGGGAATCAGTTATAAAGTGGTTTCAAATGTTAAACTATGAAAGAATTAACCGTGTATTGTACTGTAATTTAAATAAATAGATGCAGGGTTCCTTTATCAAGTGATTTTTAAGGCGACAACCCAAACAATGGAATAACCATAAAGGAATAAGTTAATTATCTTTCACAACTCTCTCTTTCCTAGATACTCTAACAGCAGATTTCTCACTATTAGAATAAATGCAGGTGCCAGACTGGATCGGGAGCTCTTAAAACAAATGATACAGCAGGCCAACATGTGGCAACTGTCAGACTTAGTAGAGATGTACGAGCCATTGAAGGCTCAGGCCAGATCTCTGGCTCAGAACGAAATGCTCTTGGACACTCGAGCCGAGCTTTAACATGGTATCTGCATGCCACCCAAGCACTAATCCCATGCAACGAGAATCAAAGATAAACATTAAACTTCAAGAGCTTTCAGGAGTCTCAATAGAATATTTTTTTTTTTTTACGACAGCCTTGGGCATACACGCTAATCCCTACTCCTCAGGACTCAATGAACAATCATAGTGAACCTTTTCCCCTCCCTGGGTACCAAGACAATACTTGTGGATTGGAAAGCTACATCCCCAATCTCCTTTGACAAATGGTGGAACCTGATGTGCTCAGTCAGAGGGATTGGTAACATTTTACATACAAAGGTACACTGCACTGCCGATCCCAGAAGTCTTTGGGATGCCTTAGACAGCATTTACAAGAAGGCAAACCACCATGACTCTGCCATGAAGACCAACCCACCACATAGGGGATTAACTATGGTGTATTTCGACTGGTTGCCCACATCCAGATAGCAGAAGACCACCCCACCACATAGGGGATTAACCAGGGTGTATTTCGACTTGTTGCCCACATCCGGATGAAACCTCCGGAAAATATTGCAAGCCCAGTGTGCCAATGCCCCTCTGCTCTCTGTCTCTTACTCCTGTCTTTCCTTCAACCCTCCTCGATGCTTCCCTCCTTATTCTTCATCCCCTATCTCTTCTTCCATGAGCCACAAATGTTTACCTCTATGCACCCCTGTTGAACGAGATTACCAGGCACACCAACGCAGTACCTCTCAAGTCCCCCCAAGACCAGCCTTTGCTATATTTCGCATAAGTCTACCAACATGTATGTCTGAAACGGGAAAGATTTCACCTGCATCTGTTGTGATATTCACACAATGCTACTGCCTCTCCTGTACTGTAACAGGTGTGCACTGCATACCATTGTTATTTCTTTGCTTTTGTATGAAAATATAAATTACATGAACAAAAAACAAAATCTGATGTAAAACAGGAGAAAGCAATACCATCTAGTGGTGGGTGTGCACAATGTTAAGCCAGAAAAAACAGACTTCCCTGCTTGACCAAACCGTAATCTCAGGCAAATGTTTTATTTCACCAAGTTTCTTTTTTATTCATAAGAGCAAATTGAAATGCACGAGTTGAGTATGTGTGATGCATAAAAACCTCTATCGTGTTTGATTTAATAGACTAAAATGTTACCCAATAGAGCAATAACAACAGAGGCCACATATAGGGCGAACATGACTAATGACTTGCCTCTTAGGGTTCCGATTGGCTATGGCTAGGGTTCACACTGGCCCATGGCCACCTGATCACTAGGTTTATTTAACCCTAGGGCTCAGGGCAAACCAGTTAAAAGGCAGCAGGTTAAGGTTGTTGCCTGTTTTGGCCTGGAAATGGAATATGGCCAGAAACTCTGCATCCCCGCCATGAGAATTTCAGCTAAGCAACCACTAACTTACAAAATCTTTCTTTGTTATTACTGCCTAAACTCTACGTATACTAAATGACCCTCACTTGAATACATTCACTGGATGACGAACTGCTAATAAAACACCCCATGAACCATCTAACCTTTTCAGCAAGTAAAACAGCCACACCAACAACACACAAGCTATCACAAACAATGTATCAATTCAAAAACCACAACCCAATGTCACACAATGTCACTTTCCAGAAGGAAACTAAAAATCAAGGGAAGGCATGAATGTCTGATCACAAGGTTTTCTAATCGTACCTTCCCACTACCTAAACTCCACTCAAATCACCAGACTCATCATTGCAAAACCTTTACCCATCACAAAAGTCCACACACACACACAAACATATCTCAAACTTATAATTTCTACAACCTAACAACCTCCCTTCCATCTCCACCAAAACCGCAACAATACCCACCCATACCAAAGTACCTTATCCCCCCTGCTACTCCACCCATACTACACAGCATATACCACTCAAAGCACCATGACAAGAAAAAAACACATCAGCTAAAATACCTACTCTTCAATGCAAGACCCTAGAACAAAATATACGTTATAATCTTTGCCCTACTCTCAAGATACCTCACCTTCATTACAGAAGTATGGCTCTGGAAAGATTTTGCACCAACATACCATAAAGCCAACCCACCTGATCTTCTCATCAACAATAATCGTATTGGTAAAATTGGAGGAGTTCTGGCTATCGTCAAGAAAAATCCACTACAAATAACACTCATTGAAACCCTCGCCATGGAAGGCATCATGGATGATGTTACCCCACTCTAACTAGAACTTATTCCTTCCTCCTAATATATAGACCACCTTGCAGCAATGCCAACTTTAAAGATATCTTACTAGCTACAGAAACTAACACACATCTGGGCCACCCAAACATATTGAAGTGCTAAATGCACTCCTATGTATTGGGATAGTGCGATTACCTTGGACTACCATTGCTTTAATTAACTGTTTTAAAAGACTGTATCTTGAATGTATAACATCATTTTTGTGCACTTGCATTTTGACTTGTGATTTCATTGTGTGTCTCCTTATAGCTTCAAAGTAGAAGTGCTTAGCACATAGCAAAACAGCCTTGCCTGGAACAGAATGTGTGGGATGTGAGTTTGAAAGAATGAGGGAGAAATGTACTTATCTGTCTCTGAGTGTTCATTATGTTGTACAATGGGAAATTAACTTTTAATTATTAGCTTTCACATGCGCTAACTCCATCTTGAATTCTGACTCTGTCTGGCTTGAGTTCTGCATTCACAAGCAGGCCCCAGTAACTCACGGTTATTTCGGATACTCACGTTTAAGACCATTTTCTTCTTTGAGGGTGTGTTTGTGCTTGTGAGATGCTCATGCTTTACTAAGAAAGGGGATGGAACATGTAGTGTGGGACAGCGAGGTGAATATAAGAGAAATCTTGTGCGTTGGAATTCTTGCAGGAGTTTGGCCAGCAGCAGTAAGTTTCTTTGAAGTAGAGGTTGTCTATTCCAACAGTCTTGTGCATTGAGAATATTATAACAAGCATTTACAATGCAACGGTCTCGCCTTCGGAAAAGTTAGAGCTATTGGCATTGTAAATGACAAACTTTTTATTTATGTGTTGGTTTTGAAAACAGATAAATAAATGGCATTGTCATTTACAATGCCAATAGCTCAATCTCTCGCAAATGCGAGACATATTGCATTTACACACACACACAGAGCCACACACACAGCCACACACACACACAGAGCCACACACACACACAGAGCCATACACACCCAGAGCCACACACACACAGAGCCACACACACACACACACAGAGCCACACACACACCACAACACGCTGCTTTTAGCACCTAATTCAGGGCACACAATAGTTTGTGGTATAGATAAGACTAAGAAATTAGCCTATATATGTTTACAATAGTTTTGAATCTAGTTACGACGTTTTCTCACTGCACAGTGATTCTGTGCAAATTAGTTGATATCCCTGCGCCATAGGCAATATGGCAGTAGGCAATCTCCTTAATGCAGCCGGTTGTGGCGAAATGAGCAGAGCTGCTCAGCAAGAAGCTGAGATTCTGCAGAGAAGATGCATTTTGCCTGCAGAGGAACACAGGCCTTGTCTGCATTTCCATTGCTATTTCTTCTGCCTCAAGTTATGAGCGTCTCAGAACAGTCAGGCTTTAACAGTAGAATATTACAATCAACTTGATTCATTTTCGGGAGGTGTCTTACTGTTTAATTAGTTGCTTTGGAGCATTTTTGTTTAACTTGTAATTCCAGTTTTTAATATTTGAAAATGTACAGTTGTCAATAGGAAATTCTCAAATCTAACAATCATGGACCTGTGCTCAGACCGTCTCTCTTGTACCAAATTAGAAAGCTGCGTGGGAGTGAGGTGAGTGATGGCTTGTGGCGCGTGCTGCCATGGAGAAACTGCCGCAGAAGCTTTACGAGAGCGGCGGCGGTGTAGCTCCACTTCCTTTGCGGGGCCTCGGATGGGCACCGGAGCTACCCTTGACAGAACTGGGGAGCGGAGAGCACATAAGAGCACTGGTGGGCAGTAGGAGCTACGAAGGAACAGGAATCCCAGAACAGTACAGACCTAGGTTCCAAAAGTGCTATGGGACCAAAAAAATGGTACAAACCTGTATCTACATAACCTAATACGCAAAGCAAGAAAAAAGTGAGAAATGTAGTGTAGCAAAATGTACATGTTTAGTAAAATCTGAACTCTAGTAACAAAGACATGCTAAGTGAAATACCTTTTTAAATCAACTACAAGACAAGTGTAGCTGTCTGTTTATATTGGCAATGCATTGAAACCTGTCACTGAACGAAACTACTGTGTCATCAGAGTTATTCGGGTGCCATCGGATATCAGCCTTGAAGGAAACACAAACACTTACCACATCAAATATCTCGTACACTGTTTAGATGATGTACTCGTTCAGAAGAAAAAGTAATTTTGGAGAATTTTGAATTCTTTTTTACACAAAGGAACGAATAATAATAAAGTTATTACACAGCACCTGGTTACTTCAGCCAGTGTCCCCGTGCTAAAACCTCATACTCCGGCAACACCTATGAGGCAAGCTCAATATAGTTTTAAGCCAATCAAAATAACCAAGTTTTAAGCCTCCTTTGAAAGATCAATTCAGAGCTTTCTTGACCGAGTAACAGGGGCAAAGTGTATTCCACTGTTTGGAAGCCAGCCAGCTAAAGGAGCATCTGTATAAATACGTATTTTCTGAGCCAAAAGCAAGTGCTTCGACAGCTAAAGTCTCTTCTGTGAAGGGCCAGAAGAAATGTATGTTTTAAGGAGAACAGGTTGCAAGGTTATCCTTTTCAGTAACGTTTAAAAGGCGACTTTAAATCTAGATCCTTAATAGGCGAAACATTTCTATATATCATTCTTGAAACAAAAGGGTGCAATAAATACGTGAAAATGACAACGCTGGCGGTATCACTAACAACGCTCTGGTTCTGGGGAATAAAGCCAGCGAAAGAGCTGTCAGCAGCAAGGTCCTTCGGGCAATATGTGGGTGAACTGGCAAGACACGGAAGACAATAACAACACATGAGGGAATGACCGTGCAAAACAAGTACACCTCGCGTAGCATTGGCTGCGGAGACACTCGGAGCATAGGTAGCAGGTTGTGTTTGCGTCATCAGGTTCTCGCTTTAATGCTTTTCACTGGAAGTGAAAGCACAGGCAATCTGAAGGTTAACCGGGAGTATTCGCTAAGTGAAGTGGACAACAGTCCAACAGATACGTCCGGGGTATGTAAAAGTGGGGCCGACAGCTCTCGCCTTAAAAGGGGTCTTCAACCCGGCAGTGGGCCCTAGCAGCAGCCTGGCACCCCTCTCTTGGGATTTTACCACCGCCTCACCCTTACCTTTATTTCATGAGCAGCTGGTCCGATTCCCTGAACCCATTGTTGAGTAGCAGGTTGATCCCGACGAGATCCAACTCCGCGTCATCGGGAGACTGCAAGGGCGGCGGTGGGCCTGAGGGCTCTACACCCGGTGGGGGCTGCTCGCAGCCGTCCATGGTGACCGTGGGGGCACACATGGCAGGATGAAAGGGGCGTGATCAAGAACAAGAGGAGGAGGAGCACTGTGCCGAGAAAGGAGGGCGTGAATCAGGCCCTGGGAACCCCATTTGTCATTGCTGAACAACAATCACTCGGGAGGGGAAAGCAGTGCCGCCATTTTAGACAAGTTTATTTCACTTTGAACTGTACACGTAAGGTCCGGTGACGGTGCCATTCTGAGGTTTTATCCAGAATCAGATTGTGTGTTTTTTTAATCATAATATCACACGCTACTATTTAATACAAAAATCTCACGAGTGTGCATTTTTTGTATCTGCTGACTTTGATACACTATTTTGCGATTTAGATACCGAAGGGAAAGTACAGGGCAAACAAACTCACGAGAGAGGAGCGGGGCATGCGATGGCAGGAGGAATGGTCATAATGAGAAGTAAAAACAAGCCCTGTCCTTTTCAGACTGGGGGCGTTTTTTTTCCCTGAAGACGACACAGAGAGAAAGGATAGGAAAAAACACGCCTCTCAATCCGAAACTGACGGGGCTTAAAATGACAGACAAAGCTCTTCTCCAATGGCTGGCCGCCGTTTAGGAAGCCAGCCAATGGAGAAGAGCTGGCTCGTTAACCTCCGTACTAGAAAACATAAAATCTCGCCGGTTTCTTGGCTTGAAAACTGGGCTATCTCCTGAGAGATGGACGCATAATACTCAGTGCTGCATTTCCCAGCTTGAGGAGTCATGACCCCAGGATTGTAATTTGGCCACTGGTGTCTGGGAATTCTGATCATCCTGTTTCTCTCTAATGTTCTTGTTCTAATTAGAACATCATTATTTATAACAATATCCACATTTTTATCATACACTCTACACATTTACAGCCTTGAAAAAGTCGATGTTACGACGGAACATAAGTGGGCTGCCCAATATTAAAACTTTAATGGAATTTTTGATTAATTGGGAACTTTAAGTGGAATAAACAGTATTGTTTTGTGCTTTACACAAAACCTACTTTGTGGAACTGTACATTTTTTATTACTATTAACGAGTGCTTGGGTATCATTATGCATTTTATTGTTATATGGTAAACCCCAGGGCTTACTATCAGGCACACACCATTGAGTAGCAGGGTAGTGGATACCAAGAGAGCACCATCACAGACAGCATACTTTTTTCCTCTACTAGACTCTACACGTAGATCAGCAAGGAGGTGCAATTAATTATGCCACAGCTTCTCAATTATTTGTCCAGATGGCATATGCTAGTCTGGAAAACACTTGAGATATTTATTATGCTATTTGCCGAGGTAGAATACAGGGGCTGTGCTGTCCATCTGAACGGCTTTACATTCCCCATGAAAGCTAGGAAAAACATTTTCAGTTCAAACGTCTTTATGTGTTATTCTTCATCCACTTAGGGCCAATAGCCACAAATTTGAAGTTTACCTGTGTGCGCTCCTTATCTGTGTGGGATAGACTGTGGTTATAGTAGCTGAGGGAGTATTTTGGCTGAAAGGTCTGCCTATTGTGAAGTTCCTTGAGCCCTTCCCGCCCCCCCACTGCATTTCGTTATGTACTCTGTCTGTGACAACCACTAGATCTTCCCAACTCCCTTAGCCACCCCTCCAGTACTCTCATTTGTAGCTTGGCATCTGGTATGAATTGTGTACATAGGCCATCATGCCCATCAGCTTCCCCATAAACTTCACTGCCAGTTGTTGCCCCTTCATATAAAGGTGGAATTGCTCTGCTAATACCAATATTCTATTCTGGATAGGGAATGCTTTCCCTTCTTTGGATTCCAGTCTCCCTCTATGAATGCATTTCCCACTCCGTTGTAGGGGATGATTGTAGATATCAATGTGACAAAGATGGTCCCACCTCAACAAAACCATACAGAGTTCTACCACTCTGTGGCTCACAGTACAAGCAATCTGAGAAGAAGAAAAAGAATACACAATCTGTTGAAAGCAAACATCAGAATCCTGCATCAGCCA
Source organism: Lissotriton vulgaris (assembly GCF_964263255.1). Lineage (NCBI taxonomy): Eukaryota > Metazoa > Chordata > Amphibia > Caudata > Salamandridae > Lissotriton > Lissotriton vulgaris. The sequence continues at coordinate 1,024,516,391 of NC_141697.1, forward strand.
GCTAAAAACAAAATAAGAAATGGCCTGCACACCTAAATGTGGGTGACTTAAATAATCTTTCCAATGAGAGGCGACAGTATCCTCAGTTTACAGGTGAAGATGCAAGCATAGCCTGCTACGAACACATGGATTCACACCAGGTTGCTTTTAATGCTCACACCTCTCTTACATGCAACTGTATGTGAAAATAAAAGTATGTTATGAATAATTTTACTCTCCCTTAATTTATCACGCATTGTTACACACAAGTGATAGGAAACCCAGTAAAACTTAAGAGGCAATAAAACCATGGCGGTAGACAGCACTTTTTCAATGTTTCTGACATCCATGGGAATTATCTTCTGCCAAGATCTCAGAAAACTGAAAAAGACTCCAGAGATGCCTTACTTGCTAGTGCTGTGGAAAAAATTATGGAAGAAAATTTAACATCAAGAACCATTTTTGAATTTGAACTCTGTAATAAGAACATAACTTATTTAATAATTTAGGAGGTCCACATTTGTGCTGTTGGTCATGCCTGCGTTCATAATGCATTCGCTACTTTGTGTTTTTAAAGTGGCAACTCCGGATTCATTTTCTGTATATATTAATTGGTGTTTGCCTGTCTATCAAATGCAACCTTTAAACACACATCAGAAATTGTTAGACAGTGAAAACAAGACCAAGGGAAGAAAAATAGTAAACAGAGAGAAAAATTAAGTAATGCTCACAGAACAGTCAATCATTACTTTTGCATTGGCATTACTATAAACGTCAAATTCCATGACATAAAGCCTCCAAATGTAGCATGCTGAGCTTATTGTAGAGCATGCGGTGTAATTTTACACGACTGCCTACCTTCCTTGTTGAAGAGGTTTCGATTGACTTGCTGGGCTAATGGCGTCGGTGTTTTGGGGGACATTTCGGCACTGAAAGACTCCTTGGTAGGAAATGACATTTTTCCAATTTGTGACGAAGAACAACTTTCTGGTTTCAAAATTCCTGGTGAACCCTTTTTGGGACTAGAGCAAAATACCATTTTAAACTTTGGCATTGTTACAAAAGCTTCATTTAAATATTCAATAAAAACATGAGGTGACAAAACACAGCAATAAAAACAGGAGGTGACAAAACAGCAATCCTAAACACTGTCTCTGATTTAAGATGACTGCCACCATCAAATTATACTCTTCGAACAACCAATAAATCCACCACCCCAAACTGTTTCAAACCAAAAGGAAGTGGCAGATTGTGTCTGGGTTTCAAATAACACACAGTAGAAGCAAACTGCCATTTTTATTTTATTTCTTAGACAAACATCACACTGGCAATGTAGAAGCTTTGCAGATGATAAAATGCACTGAAAAGTTTGGGGCAACCTGTCTGAGCTATAAATGTATGCCATGTGGCACAACTGAAGGTAGTGGCACAACTGGAGGGCAATCATTTGTAAACAAATTACGATCGGGAGTATCTCTCATATGTCAATAAAATGTTTTGCAACAGGACCAGGCTCTGCACTGCCTAATCACCTTGTTATCCGCAAAGTGCATTGATCTGTCAGATGCTGGCACATTATAGCAAATACGCGTCTTCAAAATGGTTTACATCACAACCTAGCTTTCTACCAACAGCAACTCGATGAAAACAGAATATGCTGTACGAAGGGCATGGCGCAGTACACTGTAGGCCTTTATATTCATTAACTTTTTTTCTGTTCTACATCCCTCCTACAGCCTCCTCCCGGGCATTGGTCTCGACATGTATGATGCACTGTCAAGAGATGCATCCCAAACAGGTTGTGGCTGAGGCTGGAGCAACATTCCTTAAACAGAAAGATCTTGGATACGCTACTGAACCAGGGAGGGTAGACCATTATTCGATGTAGAGCTGGAATCAGGTTGCAGAAATAGTTTCCAGGGTGGAGCAACCTCTCGTTTGGGAATTCCGGAGTCTGATGTCCTCTGTGTAGGATGGCCTTCACAGAAGACATCAGCTTGGACATGATTCTGTGAGGTCCGGTTTAGCGTGTCTGTCCGGCCAATAGCCCAAAATCCAACATTTATCACAACATAAAATGCCCATCCACAGATGAATTAAACATTGCTGCATACTAGAAGCAAAATGCTATGTAAGATGACTTGGATGTCTTTCTTCTTGCTGTCCGTTATGGCCAAAACGTGAGCAACTGAATCGGAGCCCCCTGTGACAGACAGAGTGAGAATCAAAATGGCCAGCTCCTTGAAACAGTCGGACATGAAGGTGCTGGTAGGGTGCCCAGGAGGAAAAAGGAAATTGTAGCAAAACTGCATGAAAGAGATCAGAGAAAGCAATGGTGTGGGGCGGCAGTGTACAACAAGCAGAGGTGCCTACTAGACCTGCCATGGTGCAGACTGAACGGTAGGGCAGAGAGGCCGTAAGGTGGGAGATTCAAAGGCAGTTCAGAAGGACCTACCAGAATATCAGTGTAGGAATTTTAATTAGGAGAAGGAAAAAGGAGAAGAGAAGTGAGGAAACTGAATTGCACAGCAAAACCTGGTTTCAGTAAACAAAATATATATGGTGTAAGAAAGCATATATGTCACCATACAGAGGAAGGAGAAAGGCTTCCTCAGGCTCCGCATGTGAGTGTAAGAGCATGCACGTGAGATGGCAGAAAATAAGAGATGAATAAGTCATTAAATAGCAAAGCTTCCTACATACCAGAGAATTGTGGATTATTGGATTGGGGGGGGGGCAGACACGGCTGCGCTGTAGTGCTATAGGAGTAAAGGGCAAACAGGCACGAATCAATGAGGAATGTGTGGAATAGTCACTCGGGCTATGAAGAGGAAACAAAGTAGAAGGAAGACAAGATGGTAAATGATAAACCACAAATAGTGCCCCAACATTAGATCCACGGTGGACCAAGGTAAAGCTGCTGCACTGATCCTTTTGGACCCAACGGCAGCTTTTGATACTGTGTCTCCTGACCACCTGCTGAGTATCTTACATGAAAAAGGAATACATTAGAAAGCTCTGCAGTGGTTCACCTCTTGCCTACAAAATAAAACACAAAAATCCAAATACGGAGCCACGCCTCCCTGAGCCCCACCGTTTTCAAAGCTTACATCTCCTCCTTAGCTGAGATTAGCAGGAAAGGGCCTTAATATCTGCTCTTAGGCGGATGATACGCAACTGCTAATTGCCATTGAAGAAAAGCATGAGGATACCAAAAATAATTTAATTAACTGTCTCAAGAAACAGCAACCTGGATGATGGAACACTGTTTGAAATTAAATGCTGAAAAATCTGAGATCCTGCCTCTCAGTGAAATACACTTAGTTTGGGACAACGCCTGGTGACCACGGGCGCTAGGAGCCGCCCCAGTACCCAAGCGAGTAGCAAAACGTTTGTGCATACTCATCGATAATGAACTGAATGCAAGATCAAGTTTGAGGCTGTGCAGTAAAAGCTTTGCTATGCTGAAACTACTATGAAGACTTTTTTCATGGATCCCCTTAAACTGTAGAAAGTCAATTACCTCGGCTTTACTTTATAGCAGACTTGCCTATGGGAATGCGCTCTATGTGGGCATGCCAGAGTATCTTTTTTTCCCTGACTACAGGTAGTCCAGAATGCTGCTGCTAAACTGGTCTGCAATAAAAGCAAATACAGCGCAGCATCTGAAAGTTTGAGGGAACTGCATTGGCTGCCCATACGCCAAAGGGCTAAGTTCAAGCTCCTGTGTAATGCACAGAGAGCGCTACATAAGAGTGGCCCCCGCAACTTGCACGATAAAATAGACTCCTATACTCCTACATGAAATCTGAGATCTCGCCATGGTGCCCTGGCCAAGATCAAACGGATCAAGAAGGTAGGAGCAGGAGGTGGATCCTTTTCTATACTGGTGGCCGCTCACCGGAACAAACTACCATTAGACCTTCGCCTAAGGGACGAATATTTGTCCTTTAGGAAGAAATTGAAAACCTGGATTTTCCCTAGAACATAGCCAAAGATACCTACTGTCATCCTGGCTGAGGTCAAACCCCTCTAAACTGTCCAAAATCACCTTCTTCTTATCAGGACAACACTTTCGTAGCGCCATGATGTGCCCTGGCAAGAAAGTTGCACTTAATAAATATAAATACAAATACAAAGTCAGTCGAAGGGAGACAAACATGCAGAAAGAACAGGAAAAGAACTAAGACAAAGCCACACTAAAAGTTGTGTGGAGAGTTGGTCTGAAAAATTATAACTGAAAGCGTTGCAGGGGTTGAAATTCAGGTGACTGACGTAACAGACAGTAGTTTAGCTGCAAAAGAGAGTGGATGGCTTGATAAACGAGAAAAACACTTTGGAAATAGAGAAGATGCAGAGTGGAGGTCCAGAAGAAATAATTTTAAGGCTGGTGGGACTGTGGGAGAAAATGGGTGGCGAATGCCTGGAGCTACATCAGAGGACTGGATTACTTATGAGAAAGGACAGTCAAATTTCTTTCTGATTGAGTGACCCTACATCTGTCTGAAGCGTCCCAAAAAAAGATCATATTTCATCTGCTGAAATAAAGACATGTCATTTTGTAGAAAGCAAGGGGAAGAAAAGAATCTTGAATAGATTGTGCTTCTATAATGTGATTTTCCAAACAATGTTATTCCCACACTACACAATAGAAGTGCAAAAGCGATTCTATAATTTGAATTAATACAGAGAATTTAATTTAGGTATCTTATATTCTTTCTAGTGCAAATAAAGCTCACCATTTAAACTAAAACACACTTCTCCATGAGCCTTCATCAGGGTTTGAATTGATTTGGTAACCTTTTTTTATCGCGTTCATACCATGCATCACACTAAGGAGTGTAAAATATGTTCATATGACCTGTTCGGTTTATTATTGAAACCCTTACTTCAGGGTATTTATGCATCTAGGACATGAAGACGGGGATACGCATGTAGTCACACACTTGTCAAGGAGTTGTAGGCACTGGCAATCTACCAGTCCCTCATCGTCCCATTTGAGACTCAAACTGTATAGTCAGAAAGAATGATTCTATATCACAGGAGTGGAGATCAGAAAGAGAAACCAGGCTGGGATGTTGTATGTCACTGCTCTTATTTGTCCTAGCAATAGAGCCACTCACTTGCAAACAGAGGGAGAAGCAGAGTGATTGGGCAACAGAGATCAGCAATCGAAGCCTGTTACCACATTGTATGTGGACGACCTCCTGGAATATTTTACAAAACGGACTGGTTTAACACAGGAGCATTGATTGTGGTGCATGTAGTAGAGAAGTTTGGGGATCAAACTGGATTGTGTAGAAATAAACAAAAACTGTGCATTTACACCAGAAGCATTGAAACAAAAGTAAGACAATCTACTGGCATTGGAAATACTGTTGCAACTTGATTGCTTTCGAGTTAGAGATTATGGTGACGCATACAGACAATAGATGGCTGAGTAACATCTGATAAATTAAAGTAGACAGAACTAAATTCATGGGCATTTTGGACAACTCAACTTTTTTGGCAGCCGGAAGGATTTTAGCAAGAACTAAAATGTTAGTACTTCCCCAGGTGTTTATACTTGCTCCAATGTGAATGTTGGACCTGGCCCTCTCAAGGTCACCCCAAACTTTTGGCTTTCAAGCCTCGGATTTTACTGAATTAATTTTTCTTGGCTTTTAGGACTCTGTGCACTTTACACTTCTAACTGGTGCTAAAGTCTTTGTGCTCTCTGCTTTAAACCTGTTCAAATTAGCTTACACCCACCACTTGTAGGTCCCTCCTTAGCAAAGTGGTACTAAATGTACCCAGGGCCTTTGAGTTAAATGGTACTAGTGGGCCTGCAGCACATATTGTGCCATCCACTTAAGTTGCTTTTTTAAACATGTGTCAGGCCTGGCATTTGAGTGTGTGCGTTCAGTTTTAAACTACAATTTCAACCTGGCTAAATAAACCTTTTGCCAGGCCTAAACCTTCCTTTTTAATAAATATGTTACCCCTAGGGTAGGCCCTAAACAACCGATATGGCAGGGTGCGTTGTATTTGTAAATGTGCTCTTAAGTTTTACATGTCCTGGCAGTGAAAATATCTTAAATCCGTTTTTCACTCCCATAAAAGAACTTGGGTTACCTTTTTACATGTAATGTGTTTATAACTTTAGATTAGAAGAAGGTAGGAGTGTCATGTTTGGTCTCTGAGGAATTATAATGTAATACCCTCTTAAATGGTAAAGTCAGTTTTTAGAAAGTTGAAATTTTTTGATCGTCTTTTGGTGCCAGCAACCTGTACCTGAGTCACAAGGCTAGGTGTAGTGGACAGGGGTCTTCGTGTATTCCGCGTAGACAGCCACACAGCAGAGGGTCTGGATGCCAGCAGGAGGGGTTACACTGACTTGATGAGCGGGCGGAGTGGTTACCTGCCAAACTATCACTTCAGAGACACTGCCTAAGCTCACACACAAAGGACTTCATCCTAATCTATTTTCCCTGCAGACATGCTGGGACTATGACAGGAGGCAGGAATTCCCAGACACGTCTGTAAGGGAGGGGGGGGGATGGAGACTCCAGAATTTGCTTACACTTCAAACTGGGTAGCAGGTAAAAAGAGGACCCACTCTTCAGTACACTCCTGGACCTATGAATACCACAAAATAAGAAGAGCCCTGTTGCCAAAGGAGTGCCCTGTTGCCAAAGGACTACCCTGCTGCTCGAGTCCTGCCCTGCTGATCGAGGAGGAGGACTGGACCTGCACCCTACACAACAAGGTCCAGAGGACTCCTGCAACTGAACAGCTGACCTGCTCTACTGGACCTTCCCGAGCCCTGCTAGCCTCTGCTGGAGTGAGTTTCTGATCCCCAAGAGGTGCCCCTCAGGTCCTGGACCCTCGGTGTGGCATAAGTTGAGCTTTACCTAAAAGAAAATGAAAAATCCTGCAGCTTTGGGCTGTTCGTGAACGGGCCAGTCTGAGCCAAGATCTTGCAGCCCAGCAACGCAAAGCTCCGGTGACGAGACTCTTCACGCTACAGCAACCCAAGCAACGTGAGATCTGCACTTTACGCTACTGCATCGACGGCCTGCAGTGACTGCCAACGAGAAGCTCCAGCATCGACCGTTGTGGCGCCAGATATGATCTCTGTGATACAGTGACGACTGTCCACAACACCTGGCCTGCTCTTTGCACCACAGTGACGACCATCCCCGATGCTCTCCCTGCTTCTCACGGCCTCCTCAACTGCTAACGGAACTCCTTGCGCTTGAGTTTAGGAGGCAACTTTTTCAGCAGTACTGACCTGGTCCCTCTATCTGGCCTGCACTCCATTGCGGTCCACCTGATCTTGTGACTTTCGCCTGGTCTCGCACGACCAGATAACAGAGATGGGCGCTTTGTAATTTTAGGAGCTATACCGCCATTACATCTTTAAAACTGAATAGCTACAGTTCTACAGATTTTTTTTTAACTTTTGGTGTGAAATAGTTTACTACTTTTTACTCTACTGTTCTAAATTGATGTAGGATTTTTCTTGTGTTGTATTGTCACTTTATTGCTGTTTGTTGCTGCATAAATACTTTACACACTGCCTCGTGGTTAAGGCTGGCTGCTTTTGTGCCAAGCTACCAAAGAGTTAAGCACAGATTGATTTAGTGACTTTAGTGATTCACCCTGATGAGGAAATAGGAGGCTGTTGCTTGAGAATGGCTCACATCCCCCCTCAATTGACAACCCAATTTCTTACAGTGGTATGGTCTCAATTCCAAGACTTACACTTAATAAATATAGTATGGGACAGGAAACAAAGTGAAAATGGAGAACTTGCAGTGCGAGTGGCTTGAGAGTGCAGCACTAATTTGACCCAACCAAGAGGGTTGAATGTCCCAAATGTAAACAATTGGAAGCAACTTGTTATCATGCGACATGGGACTGTGCGTAGATGCATGAATACTTGAGGTAATAAGTGATCAGATACAAAGATGGAAGAATTAGCATTACAGCCACAAATGTACTAACTGGGAATAGAAGCTGGCCGGTCAAAGGACAAGAAAACAAGAACGTTTAATGAGTTTACTCTCCAATTAGCTAAAAGGCAACTGGCAACACACTGGCTAAGCCCCAAATCACCTAATGCAGATGGTTAGTTGAGAGACATAAGAGAATGGTCCTTAAGTAAGGAAATAAAAAGCTGAGAGAACAAGAGGATATGACGAATAGCGGCAGGACTTGGACACAGGATAATAATTAACTTCAAATTTAAAGCACCAGCCTGATGAACAACCTCCATGAGTCTTTCTAAAGTAATAAGAAATACAATAAAGGGCAGATACAAGTATAATCATAACATAAACAATAGTATGACTTGAATTTTGCACCCTTATATGTGATGTGGCAGATAATGCATTAGCTACGTTGTTCCACAATGTGAAGAAAAATGCAGAACACTAAAATCGATATCTAGTACAAAAAAAGAGAGGACATTAGCCTCTATGCAGCAGATAGAGTTAGAGCTTACACCTAAGATACTGAGGGCTACTGCTCCCTGTAGCCCTGAGAGTCATCGAAAGTACCTTGTATTTCACTCTTGCAGCGTTCAAACCATTGCAGATGAGTCAGAGACATGTGAATACATGGATTATCATTACAAATTGAACACACTGCTGGAGTTCCCACGTCTGCTGCCAGGCACTTGCACACCTCAAAAAACTTACATCAATGGAGCTGCAATAATCTCTATAGGACAGATCATATCCTCCATCTCGGCTGCCCAAGATTGATAGTTCAGGAACTGCAGAATATTTATTTTGTTCTCTATTTAGAAATTGCAAGCACTGACTAACTCTCAGATGTGGTGTTCTTGTGGGATTTAACTGTGATGTGGGCTACTGAAGCAACAAACACATTGTTGCAACAGAACTTGCAAAGATCTTGGTCTTTGAATAATTCAGCATCATTATGCTGTGCTGCTTATAAATACATTATTCACTCCCATCACCCCACATACTAATGACTGGGCATCATATGAAGGCATCTGATATTTTAATTGAGGTTTTGTAAGCACCCCAGGCAGAAGGTGTGTGTGGATGTTTGGAAAAAAAGATGGGGAAATGTAGGATCCCGGAGGGACTCCACAGTTAGGATAAGTTGTGCATCAGAAGTGATGGCAGAGACAGATAATTTGCCACTTATCTGACGGGAAGTAATTACATGAACTCTTGGTGATTGTAGGAAGCTGGCTCTTTATGCGATGTATCAGTGATCTGATATATCGTGTAAAGAGTCCAGGGGTTCCTTTATAAGTGGACTGGGGGTTGCTATAGCTATCCCAAGGTGCTCTATTAGGGGTAGTGTGTTCGAGCAGCCTTAGGCTGAACCAAGAGGAGTGCAAGACATCTGCAAATACAACGATCAATTAATGAGGCACGCAACTCAAGAAGGAGATCCACGCCAATTTATAAAAATTAGCAAGTATCTTGTTGATTGTTTAGGCATCAGAGAGTAATCATTCAGGTAAGTACGTTTTAAAATATAAATTCTTTTCAGTTCAACAAGTGGACTCTGCAATTTTTGAGTTTGGCAATATGACCCTATGAAAGGCAGAACAAGTTTTGCAAACAGGTATAATACAGCGACTTACAGAACCAATATTCAGGAGTTAAGGTAAGCGGTGAGCAAGGTCCAAGTCAGCACCAACAGCGGTACGAGGGCGGCCTGGTGCAGGGTCCGAAACAGCGTTTGGAGCCCAATGTTATTCTATGGAGATCGGTCACTGCAAAAGAGGTTGCAGTTTCTGGCTAGAAGGCCAGTCCGGCTGAACCAAAAGGAGGGCTCAGGCCTTGCAGTGATCAGGGACCTAGGGACACCTTTGTTCCTCTTCTCCTTGGTCTGGGGTCGAAGGATGCAGAGATGACTTTATGCATCGGGTTTTCTTGCGCGCAGATGCTACAGACGAAGTCGGTGGGTCCACAAGGTGTGGAACCACAAAGGACTTGGGCTCTGGGGAGCTGGTGGACCTTGATGACATCGTTGGCCCACTTCGGCTTGAGCTGTGAGCGTCAGGTGAATTGGTGGCTTCATTTGTCAGGTTTTGGCAGTTCTATATTCCTCAGAGTCTTTTCTATTGGAGTTTCTGCAGGAGGCAGGGAACAGTGCCACTGTTCTTCAAAACGTTTTGGTCTTTATTGAAGGCAGGCAGTCATCCCAGGTTTTGGAGGCACACAGCTGCAGGACAAGAAGTCTTTGCCGCAGTTTAGACGAAGAGAGGCAGACAGATTAGCTGGACTAGTGCTGTCAGGTGCTCTCTTCAGGCTTCCCTTCTTTTCCTCCTTCGTAGGTCGTTAAATACTGAATTTAGGGAAGTATAGGGTAGTAGCCAATGGGCTACTGATCCTTGGGGTAACTATGCCCCCTATATGACCACTTCCTGTTGGAGGTAGGTATAACCCTGTCCCAGAATTATACTATCACAAAGATGGGTACTTCTGAAACATTGTATCAATCAGTCTATCCCACCTTAGGGGTGATACTAGCCTGGAGGTGGCACGCCTAGTTGACTAGCTAATTTCCCCACTGTCCAGGTGCCAAGGGAGTCCTGGACAAAGAGGGGGTGGCTTCCTTTCCTGTCAGGGGAGCCAGACTCTCATTACAAAGGCGGCAGCTCTTTGAAGGTTACCGGCCTGGGGAGGCTAAACAGCAGGGCATCCTGTGGGAAGGAGTGTTATACCCTCTTCCCAGACAGGCTTTTGTTCTGGGCCTCCTTAGAGTAGACACTATCACCCTAGGAGGTCAGAACAGTGTCTCAGGTGCCAGGCCGGCAGGAACCAGTCCAGGGGGCTGGTAGGTTATCAGGGGGCACCTCTAAGGTGCAGGTATTGGTAAAGCACTCACATGTAATATTCAGCACCCTGTCTTAGAGCAGTCAGGCCTGCTGTGGGGGTGACTTACAAATGTCACATGCAGTCTTAGGGCACATGTCACACAGGGAGATGTGACATTTGTTTTCACTTTTGTCTGCACCAAGACTCGCAGCCTGCAATAGCAGCCTTGCATGTGCTTGGGAGGGGTCCCTTAGGGTGGCACAATTAGTGCTGCAGCCCTATAGGGACCCTCTTTAGTACCTCAGGCACTAGGCACCAGGGGTATCATTTACTAGAGACCTACAGAGGGTGCTAAACATTTTACCAATTAGGGAAACAATTGTACAGTTTTGGGAAAGAGCTCTGGCACTGGAGACTTGGTTAGCAGGAACCCAGTGCACTTCCAGTCAAAATCACATCAGTTACCAGGCAAAAGGTGGGGGTGAGTTTGTCAACATGCATTTGCAATGCAATAGGTCTTGCATTAGGAAAGTTTGAGCTATTGGTATTGTAAATATCACATTTTTTATTTATGTGTTGGTTTTGAAAATAGCAAAATTAATAGATTTGTCATTTACTATGCCAATAGTTATAACTTTCGCAAATGTGACACCTATAGCATTTGTAATGCAATATGTGTTGTATTTACGTGACTTACATATATTGATTTTACAAATAACAATGGCTTTTTTTTTTTAATAATGAATACTCAAATAAAAGTTATTGTAATTTATAATGGCAATAGCTTAAACTTTTGTAAATAACTTTTGTGAAGATTATGTTCAGTGTATTTTATTGTGATGAAAATCCAAGAACAGAAGTGAAATATTAACATCTTTTTGTGACATTTGTAATAAAGCTTGAAACATTGAGAGAACATATTTGAACCAGGTGTTGTTGAATGGTTGCACAGATTGATGCTGTGGTGGCGCTGAGTGATGTTGTGGTGGCGAACGAGTGATGCTGTCTTAGCACATAGTGATGTTGTGGCGCCCCTGAGTGATGCTGAGTGATGCTGTATGGTATGCTATGTTTTGTTTTGCTATCCTATGTTTTGGTTTGTTAGGTTATGCTATCTTTTGCTATCCTATGCTTTGATTTGTTATGCTGTGTTTTGTTATGCTATGCTAGGTTTTGTTATGCTAGGCTGTGTTTTTTGGGGTTTTTTATTATGCTTTGTTTTGCTATGCTATGTTTTGTTATGCTATGCTTTGTTGTGTTTGGCATGCTATGCTATGCTATTTTTGTTGTGTTTTGTCTATGTTTTGTTGTGCTTTGCTATGTTTTGTTATGCTATGTGTTGTTGTGTTTAGTTATGCTATTTTTCGTTTTGCTATCCTTTGCTGTTTTGTTATGCTATGCTGGTTTACTATCCTATGCTGTTTTACTATCCTATGCTTTGATTTGGTATGCTATGCTATGCTGTGCTGTGTTTTGTTATGCTATGCTATGTTTTGTTATGCTATGTTTTGCTATGCTAGGCTTGGTTATGCTTTGCTATGTTTTGATATCCTATGCTTTGATTGGTTATGCTATGCTGTGTTTTGTTATGCTATGTTTTATGCTATGCCTTGTTTTGCTATGCTATGCTTTGTTATGCTATGCTACGTTTGCTATGCTATGCTATGTTATGCTATGCTAAGCTTTGTTGTGTTTTGTTATGCTATGCTATGTTCTATTATGCTGTGCTATGCTTTGTTATGATGTTCTGTTTTGTTGTGTTTAGCTATGCTATATTTTGTTATGCTATGCTATGTTTTGTTATGTTATGCTATGTGCTGTTGTGTTATGCTATGCTGTTTTCTGTGTTTTATGCTATGCTTTGTTGTTTTGCTATGCTATGCTGTTTTGTTATGCTATGCTATATTTTGTTATGCTATGCTATATTTTGTTATGTTATGTTTTGTTGTGTTTTGTTATGCTATGCTATGTTTTGCTATGCTACGTTTTGTTGTGTTATGCTATGCTTTGCTTTATTTTGTTATGCTATGTTTTGTTATGCTATGTTTTGTTATGCTATACTATGCTTTGTTGTGTTTTGTTATGATATGCCATGCTATGCTTTGCTTTGTTATGCTATTTTTTGTTGTGTTTTGTTATGCTATGCTTTGTTTTGATATGCTATGATTTTTCTTGTGCTATGTTTTGTTGTGCTATGCTACGCTCTGTTTTGTTGCGATATGCTATGCTTTGTTATGCTATGATTTGTTGTATTTTGTTATGATATGCCATGCTTTGTTGTTATGCTATGCTGTTTTGATATGCTATGTTTGTTGTGTTTTGCTATGCTATGCTTTGTTATTCTATGCTATGTTTTGTTATGCTATGTGTTGTGTTAAGCTATGCATTGTTATGCTAGGTTTTGTTTTGCTATGTTATGCTATGCATTGTTTTGTTATGATATGCTGTTATGCTATGTTTTGTTATGCTATGCTATGTTTTGTTATGCTATGTGTTGTGTTAAGCTATGCTTTGTTATGCTAGGTTTGGTTTTGCTGTTATGCTATGCATTGTTTTGTTATGATATGCTGTTATGCTATGTTTTGTTATGCTAGGTTTTATTGTGTTTTGTTATGCTATGCTGTTTTGTTATGCTTTGCTTTGTTATGCTAGGCTATGTTTTGTGATGCTATGGTATGTTTTGTTGTGTTTTGTAATGCTATGCTATACTTTGTTTTGTTATGCTGTGCTATGTTTTGTTGTGTTGTTATGCTATGTTTTGTTATGCTATGCTATGCTATGTTTTGTTTTGCTATCTTGGTGTGTGGTTGTGTGTGTGTGTGTGTGTGTGTGGTTGTGTGTGGGCTAAGGGGCATGGTGGTGCAATATGATAACATTGATAGAGAGGATAGAGCAGAGGAGCAGGGTGTTTTGTTACGTGAGAATAGTACTGGCAAGGATACAGCTAAGGGGCACGATGTGGTAGGGTGATAGCAGTAATGACGGAGATACTGCAGAGGGCACAGTGTTTTGTTTTGTGATAGTAGTAATGGTAAGGATATAGCGAAGGGCTACAGTGTTGTAGAGCGATTGCAGTGATGGCGGGGATAGAGAGGATCATGGTGTTTTGTGGTGTGATAATAGTAATAGCGAGAATACAGCTGAGGGGCACGGTATTGTACTTTGATAGCAGTGTTGGTGGAGATGAAGCAGTAGAGAATGGTGTTGCAATATTAGCAGTGATGGCAGATAGAGCGAATGAGCACAGTGTTGTTCTGTGATATTAGTGATGGCAAAGATGCAGCACAGGACACATTGTGGTAGTCCGATAGCAGCTATTGCGAGGGTAGAGCAATATTTCTAAACATAATACAACATGAATATTGCAAATGCTACTTACCAGTATGCATCTGTTCTTGGCATGTAGGGCTGCTGACATTCATATCTGTGCATAGATCGCCGCCTAGTGTTGGGTCCGGATGATTGCACATTGTTGTCCTGGAAGAGTCTTCGAAGTATCACGAGATAGGTGGCTCCTCCCCTGGACTACAGTGCGAATGGGCATCGACTCCATCCCCAGATTGTTTTTAGCCATTGTGGCCAAGATGGAGTGAAACTCAGTGAATGATGACCATGCCATGAAATGATATGTGAACACTGCAGCTGCTACAGGCGCCGGGGAGGAGGGCGGGCGATATGAATGTCAGCAGCCCTACATGCCAAGAACAGATGCATACTGGTAAGTAGCATTTGCAGTTCGAGGCATGTGGGCTGCTGAATTCATATCTGTGCATAGAATACATAGCAGTCCCTCCATTAGCGGCGGCCGCCCGTGCCAGCTGCAGCAGTTTGGAAAAGTGTCTTGAGAACAGCCTGCCCTACAGCTGCCTGCTGTTTGAAGTGCACGTCTACACAGTAGTGCTTAGTAAATGTGTGTGTGGTAGACCATGTGGCTGCTCTACATATGTCCTCTAAGGGAATGTTTCCAAGGAAAGCCATAGAGGCCCCCAACTTTCTGGTGGAGTGGGCTCTTGGTGGAATTGTAAGAGTGTGTTTTGCCTTTGCATAGCAGATTTGAATACATTTCACGATCCACCTAGCAATACCAGCCTTGGAAATAGGGTTACCTTTGTGATGTGGCGCAAAGGCAACAAAAAGCTGCCCAGTCTTTCTAAAATCCTTGGTCCTATCGATGTAATACATTAGGGCCCGTTTAACGTCAAGGGTGTGGAGCATCCGCTCTGCCAGTGACTCTGGATTTTGAAAGAACACCGGCAACTCAATGGTTTGGTAGATGTGGAACTGAGACACAACCTTGGGTAGAAATTTAGGGTTAGTGCGGAGCACTACCCTGTTTGAATGAACTTGGAAGAAAGGCTCTTGGATTGTGAGGGCTTGCAGTTCACTAACCCTCCGTAGCGATGTAATTGCTACAAGGAAAGCCACTTTCCATGTCAAGAACTGAATCTCGCAGGAATGTAGTGGCTCAAAGGGAGGACCCATCAGTCTTGTAAGAACCACATTGAGGTTCCATTCAGGACCTGGTGGAGTCCGTGGCGGAATGACTCTTTTGAGGCCTTCCAGAAATGCTTTGATGGCAGGCACTTTGAAAAGTGAAAGGTGCTGTCTAATTTGGAGGTAAGCGGCCATCGCAGACAGGTGAATGCGAATGGAAGTATATGCCAGATTACACTTGTATAGATGGAACAGGTAACAGATGATGTTCTGAATAGAAGCATCTAGTGGATCAATGTTGTGGTTTGCGCAATAGATGACAAACCGTTTCCATTTTGCCGCATAACATGCTCTAGTAGTGGGCTTCCTAGCCTCCCGAATGATGTCCATGCAATTGGGAGGAAGGTTGAGGTAGCCAAACTCTAGGACAGGGGTACTCATAGTACGGCCCGCGGGCCGCTGGCGGCCCGGCAAGCCTTCTCTGGCGGCCCGCGGACCTTTCAGACATCTACCCGAGTTTTTTTTTTTTTTAAAGGCTATCTGCAACCAGAGCTCAACTCGGAGACTCTGCTGCCTGTGGGGGCCGGGCGATTTCCGCCGTAGTCAGAGTGGGGCTGCAGGGGCGCTGAAAGGTGAAAATAGCCTCATTAACATGCTAATAGTCTGAACATTAGCATGTTAATGAGGCTATTTTCACCTCTCAGCGCCCCTCCAGCCCCACTCTGACTACGGCGGAAATCGCCCGGCCCCCACAGGCAGCAGAGTCTCCGAGTCGAGCTCTGGTTGCAGACAGCCTTTTAAAACAAGCCATCAAGGCACCGATGCAGCCTCAACATGGAGGGTGTCATACCCTCAGGCACTGTTACAGTCTCAGGATCGGTGAGGGTTCTCACCCCCAGGCCCTCGCAGCATTGGTGAGGGTGTCCCCCGCTCTTCCCCCTCTTCCCCCTCTCCCCCAGGCACCGATGCAGCCTCAACATGGAGGGTGTCATACCCTCAGGCACTGCTGCCCTCTCAGCATCGGTGAGGGAGTCACCCCCCCCCCCCACCCCCTCTCCTCCCCGGGCATTGCTATACTCTCGGCATGGAGGGTGTCATACCCTCAGGCACTGCTGCAGTCTCGGCATCGGCGAGGGAGTCACCCCCCCCCCCCTCTCCTCCCCGGGCATTGCTATACTCTCGGCATGGAGGGTGTCATACCCTCAGGCACTGCTGCAGTCTCGGCATCGGTGAGGGTGTCTCACCCTCAGGCACTGCTGCCCTCTCAGCATCGGTGAGGGAGTCACCCCCCCCCACCCCCTCTCCTCCCCGGGCATTGCTATACTCTCGGCATGGAGGGTGTCATACCCTCAGGCACTGCTGCAGTCTCGGCATCGGTGAGGGAGTCACCCCCCCCCCCACCCCCTCTCCTCCCCGGGCATTGCTATACTCTCGGCATGGAGGGTGTCATACCCTCAGGCACTGCTGCAGTCTCGGCATCGGTGAGGGAGTCACCCCCCCCCCCACCCCCTCTCCTCCCCGGGCATTGCTATACTCTCGGCATGGAGGGTGTCATACCCTCAGGCACTGCTGCAGTCTCGGCATCGGTGAGGGAGTGACCCCCCCCACCCCCTCTCCTCCCCGGGCATTGCTATACTCTCGGCATGGAGGGTGTCATACCCTCAGGCACTGCTGCAGTCTCGGCATCGGTGAGGGAGTCACCCCCTCCCCCCCCCCACCCCCTCTCCTCCCCGGGCATTGCTATACTCTCGGCATGGAGGTTGTCATACCCTCAGGCACTGCTGCAGTCTCGGCATCGGTGAGGGTGTCTCACCCTCAGGCACTGCTGCCCTCTCAGCATCGGTGAGGGAGTCACCCCCCCCCACCCCCTCTCCTCCCCGGGCATTGCTATACTCTCGGCATGGAGGGTGTCATACCCTCAGGCACTGCTGCAGTCTCGGCATCGGTGAGGGAGTCACCCCCCCCCCCCACCCCCTCTCCTCCCCGGGCATTGCTATACTCTCGGCATGGAGGGTGTCATACCCTCAGGCACTGCTGCAGTCTCGGCATCGGTGAGGGTGTCTCACCCTCAGGCACTGCTGCCCTCTCAGCATCGGTGAGGGAGTGACCCCCCCCCACCCCCTCTCCTCCCCGGGCATTGCTATACTCTCGGCATGGAGGGTGTCATACCCTCAGGCACTGCTGCAGTCTCGGCATCGGTGAGGGAGTCACCCCCCCCCACCCCTCTCCTCCCCGGGCATTGCTATACTCTCGGCATGGAGGGTGTCATACCCTCAGGCACTGCTGCAGTCTCGGCATCGGTGAGGGTGTCTCACCCTCAGGCACTGCTGCCCTCTCAGCATCGGTGAGGGAGTCACCTCCCCCCCCCCCCGCCCCCTCTCCTCCCCGGGCATTGCTATACTCTCGGCATGGAGGGTGTCACTCCCTCAAGCACTGCTGCAGTCTTGGCATCGGTGAGGGTGTCACACCCCCACGCACAGCTGCATTGCTGCACTTTCGGCATGAAGGGTGTCACTCCCTCAAGGCAAGCACTGCTGCACTCTCGGCATCGGTGAGGGTGTCCCACCTTCAGGCATTACATTTTTTGTGTGGATCCTGTTAGGAACAAATTCTATTTTTATTTCCCAGTTTTACTAATTTAAGCCCTAGGTTGCCTAACAATATTGAATTATATGTTAAAGGTTACGACAAAAATACACAAAAGAGAGCTAGAGAGAATGTTCATTTTCCCAAGAAAGCCTTGGAAGGTGTGTATGTGTGTGTGGAAGAGGGGGGGGGGAGGGGGGGGGGAGGAGCATTTCAGGAGGTCAATGCAGATTGTCAGAATGCTTCCAGCCATGCCATTAATTCTGGACTGGACACAGCTCTACTCCGTTGCCCATACTATGAGGACATCCATTTGTATCTATCTGCATATTTGTCTTCGGATGTCCAAATTCACTGAAGACGTCGAAACCAATCTGATGGACCTTACCTTTGTTAAAGTAGGAGGGAGGGAGGGAAAGGAAGGCAGACAGAGGGAGGGTGACAGAGGGTGGAAAAGGGAGGGAGAGGGAGACAGAGGGAGGGAGAGCTAGAGGGAGGGAAAGAGAGGGAGAGGGAAAGTGAGGGAGGGAAAGGGAGGGAAAAGGGAGGGAAAGGGAGGGAGAGCGAGGGAGAGCGAGGGGAAGGGAGGGGGAGGGAGGGGGAGGGAGGGAGAGCGAGGGAGCGAAAGGGAGCGAGGGAGGGATGGAAAGCAAGGCAGGGAGGGAAAGGGAGGCAGATGGAGGGAGACAGAGGGAGGGAGGGAGACAGAGAGGGAAGGAGACAGAGGGAGGGAGGGAGACAGAGAGAGGTAGGGAGACAGAGAGAGGTAGGGAGACAGAGGGAGGTAGGGAGACAGAGGGAGGGAGGGAGGGAGACAGAGAGAGGGAGGGAGACAGAGAGAGGGAGGGAGACAGAGAGAGGGAGGGAGTGAGAGAGTCAGAGTGAGTGAGACAGAGGGAGAGATGGAGAGAGATGGAGAGAGAGAGTCGGAGGGAGACAGAGAGTCAGAGGGAGACAGAAAGACAGAGAGAGGGAGAGGAAAAGGGGGAGGGAGAGGGAGAGGGAGGGAGAGAGTGAGAGTGAGAGTGAGGGAGAGACAGGGAGAGAGAGGGAGGGAGACAGAGAGAGTGACTGAGACAGAGGAAGAGAGGGAGTGAGACAGTCAGAGTGAGTGAGACAGAGGGAGAGATGGAGAGATGGAGAGATGGAGAGAGAGAGAGAGAGTCAGAGGGAGACAGAGAGTCAGAGGGAGACAGAGAGTCAGAGGGAGAGGGAGAGGGTGAGGGAGAGGGAGGGAGAGAGGGAGAGGGAGAGGGGGAGAGAGGGAGGGAGAGAGGGAGAGAGGGGGGAGAGAGGGGGAGAGAGGGGGAGAGAGAGAGAGAGAGGGAGAGGGAGAGAGATGTGTGTCTATGCTGAGTCTGGTGGCTCAGTGGACGAAGGCGTCCGCTGCAGGGACCTATGATCAACCTCATGGTCACAGTTTTTTTTGTTGCTCTAGCCCCGCCCCTTCCCCACTGACCCCGCCCCCACCGGTGCGGCCCTCGGACACAAACCACACTTTAAATTTGGCCCCCGAGAGAAAGTTTGTGAGTACCCATGCTCTAGGACTTCAGGAGCCAGATCGCCAGGTTGAGCTGTTGCGGATCTGGGTGCTGAATGTCGCCATGGCTCTGCGTCAGAAGGCTGGGTGTGAGATGAAGCCTTTGATGCGGTACCACGGAAAGTTCCAGAAACGTGGTGTACCATGGTTGGCGAGCCCACGTTGGAGCAACTAGGATGAGAGTCATCGAGTGCTGCCTGAGCTTGCGCGCCACCAGCGGTATCAGAGGTGCTGGGGTAAAAGCGTACGCAAATCTGCCTGACCAGTTCATCCATATCGCATTGCCCTGCGATTGCGGGTGTGGGAACCTGGCGGCGAAGCTTTGGCATTTTGCGTTCTCCCTTGTGGCGAACAGGTCCATCTCTGGATGACCCCACCTTTGGAAGTACGGTTGGAGTACTGATGGATGTATCTCCCACTCGTGCATTTGGTGGCTGTGCCTGCTGAGCAGGTCCGCCATTTGATTGTCCTTGCCTGGGAGATGTTCTGCCATGAGGAAAATGTTCCTCTGAATGGCCCACTTCCACATGCTCTGAGCCAGATGAGACAGCTGCGGAGAGTGTGTGCCCCCTGCTTCTGAATGTAGTACATGGCCGTCATGTTGTCCGTCCGGATCAACACGACCTTGTTGCACAGATGTACTTTGAATGCCTTTAAGGCCATGAAGATCGCCATCAGTTCCAGTACATTGATGTGCATCTTCCTTTGCTGTAGCGTCCATAGTCCCTGCACCGTGTATTGGAGTACATGCGCTCCCCATCCCTGGAGAGAAGCGTCCGTTGTCAGGATAATCTGCGGCACAGGCTCTTGAAACGGTCGGCCCTTGCAAAGGTTTTGTGGATTCCACCAATGCAGAGAGTTGTATGCCCGACCGCTCACCAACACTAGGTCTTGTAACTGCCCGTGAGCCTGAGTCCACTGACGTGCTAAGCACTCCTGAAGCGGACGCATATGTAGTCTCGCGTGTGGGACTATGGAGATGCAGGAGGCTATCATGCCTATCAACTGCATAAACACTCTTGCTGGAAGCGAGTGTTGAGGTCTGAATCTTTGGATCAGCGAATGAATGCTGTTGACTCTCACTGAATTCGGCTGCGCTGTGGCCGCCAGAGTGTTTATGGTCGCACCCAGATACTGCCGTATGTGGACGGGCTGGAGATGGGATTTTGGGTAATTCAGTGAGAACCCCAGATCGTGCAGAAGATGAATGGTGTGGGACACGTGGTCGGCGCACTGCTGGGCCGACTTCGCCTGAATGAGCCAGTCGTCCAGATAGGGGTAGACGTGGATGTTTTGACGTCTTAGATGCGCCGCCACCGTCGCCAGGCACTTTGTGAAAACCCTGGGCGCGGTGGTGACCCCAAAAGGCAAAACCTTGCACTGGTAGTGCTGGTTTTAAATGGTGAACCTGAGGTACTTTCGGTGTGAAGGATGCAGTGGAATGTGGAAGTACGCATCCTTTAGGTCCAGAGTTGCTGGGAAGTCCCCTTGCCGAAGCAGTGGGAGAACCTGCTGCAGCGTGAGCATATGGAAATGTTCTGACAGAATGTAAAAGTTGAGCGGTCTGAGGTCTAGGATGGGCCTGAGGGATCCGTCCTTCTTTGGAATCAGAAAGTACAGGGAGTAAACTCCCGTACCTCTTTCCTGCAGGGGCACGAGCTCTATTGCCCCTTTTTGCAGCATGACGTTGACTTCTTGCTGCAACAAGTGCAAGTGCTCGCCGGACATAGGACGGTTCCTTGGGGGTATGTTGGGTGGAGTGGATGTGAGCTCCAGACAATAACCGTATTGGATAAGAGATCTGACCCACCTGTCCGTGGTGATGGACTTCCACATGGGCAGGAACTGCTGGAGTCTCCCCCCGACCGGTGTTGCGTGGTCGGGGGGCAGTGACAAGGCGTTACTGTCTGTTGGTGGTGGAGGACCTGGAGCTGTTATTTCCACGTCCTCTGCCTTTGACGTTGTTGCCACGGTATCCACCCCGACCCTTGTTGGTATAGGAAGGTTGGGTGTTGCTCTTGTAGAATTGTGTTGACTGCGACAGTTGACCCCTCTAGGTGCCTCTATTATTGGAGCGCCAAAAGGAACCACCCCGAAACTGCTGGGACTGCAAGGCACCCATAGACTTCGCAGTGTCGGTGTCCTTTTACATCTTCTCGAGGGTGGTATCAACCTCTGGGCCAAACAGGTGGTCTGGGTTGACCGTCTGGTTCAAGATGGTAATAGAACAACAATGCCCCTGCACTATACAAATTTAGAACATTATAGTGATGATATTGTAGAAAGCGACGATCAGTTAGTATACATCCACACTTTCGGAGTGACTTTAAGAGAATCAAATATCCAAGTTCAGGTACAAGAGTTCCAAAAAAAGAAGAAATGTTCTGTTCCTGGTGTTAAGTAAATGTTTTATTGTTCCTTTGGCATTATCAAAGGAACAATAAAACATTTACTTAACACCAGGAACAGAACATTTCTTCTTTTTTTGGAACTCTTGTACCTGAACTTGGATATTTGATTCTCTTAAAGTCACTCCGAAAGTGTGGATGTATACTAACTGATCGTCGCTTTCTACAATATCATCACTATAATGTTCTAAATTTGTATAGTGCAGGGGCATTGTTGTTCTATTGTTATTTGTGTGGATCCTCTTGGTCCAACCTTGAGCGGTTGTGTGAGATTACCGCTCGCCCTTTTTGCCTGTACCAACCACCTCACCGTGCTCTCTACTTTGCGGACATACAGGTGTGCGCCCTATTTCCCTGGTAAATGAAAAAATCTCCTTGTTGTATAACTGGTTCAAGATGGTAGTTTGAATGTCTGGCTTGAAACCGGATATCCTGAGCCATGCATGTCTACGAAGTAGAACGCTAGTGTTAATTGCTCTTGAGGCGGTGTCAGCCACATCCAGAGCGCACTTAATCGAAGCATTGGTGATAAGCTTCCCCTCCTGTATCAACATTTCTGCTGCTTCCTTATATTGATCGGGTAAGTGCTGTAAAAGGGTCTCTAGAGTATCATAGTGTGCCCGGTCATAACGCGCCAGTAGCGCCTGTGTGTTGGATATGCGCCATATGTTGGCTGCCACCCTTTTCCCCGAAGCCTCAAATACTTTTGATTCCTTGTCTGGGGGAGGAGCATCACCCGTAGTTTGTGAGTTGGCTCGTTTGCGTGCATTGGAGACAACCAGGGAATCCAGAGGCAACTGTCCTTTGATACAAGTAGGATCAGTGGGCGCTGCCTTGTACTTCTTGTCGATACGTGGGTTGATGACTCTTGCTCGGGTGGGCTCCTTGAAGACTTCTGCTGCATGTTTCAGCACCCCTTTTAGCATTGGCAAAGTTTTACAGTTTTTTCAGAGACTGAAAAGGTGTCAAAGAGGAAGTCGACGTCCACAGGGTCAGCATGGAGATCGACGTCATGATTGGCTGCAACCCTTTCAATGAGTGCATTGAAAGCTGCAGAGTCTTCTGTTGGGGAAGTCTTGGCTGAAAAAAGCTGAGGCTCTTGCCCCGAATGCGGGTCCCCAGGATCGCCACCAGCAGACCATGGCTCAGTCACATCTTCTGGGTCTGAGTAGACTGGATAGGTATACTCATCCTCGTCGTTGCCGTCACCCTCCTCCACGTGGGAATGAGTGGGTGAAAGTTCATGGGCTTGTGGTGATACAGGCTCCATAGAGGCAGAGGCACCAGCAGAGTCCATCTTTTTCTTAAGTGGAATTTGGTAATGCTCCAATTGTGGTTCAGGGGTGATCTTTCTCTTAAGGAGAGAGAGAGCTTGCCCGTGTTGGCGTCGATGATGACTTCTTGACGCTCCTCTTCTGCCAGCGGTCGGTGCCGTGGGCTTGGGACCACTAACTATGCCTTCGGCATCGAGGACATCTTCACGGGCACTCCTGCCCCAGGTTTTGCTGTGAAAGCTTTCGCGCCGTCTTTGGCGGCAACGTGAACAGAATAGGCGTTGGCGTCTTTGCCGGTTTTTGAAGAGGCTTGGGCGGCACAGGGTCCTTCGGCTCGACTGCTGTGGCCCCCTCCCTAATACGTTGAAGGGACTCCGTAACCTTTTTAGTGAACGAGGCGGAGGGACGCACCGGCTCGAGAGAGTCTTCTGAAGCTGGTTTTGGGACGGTGATCAATGACGCGGTCTTCGGAGCCGACGTCGTTGCCCCCTTGGCCTTGTCGAGTGGAAGCGAGGCAGTGAGAGACTTGGGGTCGTCCTGCCGCTTCTTTGGGTCGAGAGTGGCCTTCTTATGGTCGTCGGCCTTCTTGGGATCGAGGCGACTCTTATGTGCGTCGACCGTCTTCGGCGCCGATGCAGCTGCATCGGTCTTTTTAACCTTCGGCTTCGATACAGTAGCCTTTGGGTCGGCCATTTTGGTGTGGCCCTTGAGCTCGACGGCCATCTTGGATTTCTTCGGCGCCGAGGCCTCCGAAGTCTTCGACCCGACCAGCGTGACTATCGCTTTCGGTAAGTCTGGCGTCGAGACCGATGGTTTCACTTTCGGTTTCTGTACCGTGAGTGGTGCCGTATCAATGTCCGTGGCCGGGCCGGAAGGCGGAGCCGTGGGACGGGATTCAAGGCTTTGGGTAATGTCCGAAGGCGATCCCTCAGTCTGGGCCTTAGAATGGTGGCTGGCCCCGGAGTCAGTCTGAGGAAGCTCCTCGTCCGAGCTATCCTCTACGGTGGCAAGGGCCCCGTCGTCGTCCCCTACCTCCTCGACGACTTCATCGAAATCCTCGTCTTCCGCGTCGTAGTCGTCCTCGACCTCCGACGCCGGGTTAGATTCTGTGATCTCCTGGATAGTGTCGTCCCCGACATCCTCCGTGTTGAAGATGTCTGCAGGAGGTGGTGCCGATCGCTGGGCCTCCATGCGCGCAGCTCGACGGAGCTTGAGTGTCTTCTTTGACCGGAACTTGGAGCAGGCCATACACTTGGCCTCGTCGTGGTCCGGCGACAAACACTTATTGCACACCGGGTGTACGTCGATATGCGGCTACTTCGAGACACACACCGGGTACCGTTTAAATGGACTTCGTTCCATGATGGAAGTAAGTTGTAGCGTCGTGTAGGCCCGTCCGCGCCGAAAGCACGCGGAAGGGAAGTGTTGTTTCGGAGCCGAGGAAACTACGAACCCGAATGACAGACAATACCGACGCAAGTCCTAAAGACCTTTTGGTCTCGAGCAAAGTAAGTTAAGAACTATCGATCCCGACAGAGGGAACCGAAACACATCCGAACCCAATGGCGGAAAAAAACAATCTGGGGATGGAGTCGATGCCCATGCGCACTGTAGTCCAGGGGAGGAGCCACCTATCTCGTGATACTTCGAAGACTCTTCCAGGACAACAATGTGCAATCATCCGGACCCAACACTAGGCGGCGATCTATGCACAGATATGAATTCAGCAGCCCACATGCCTCGAACATAAGCATTTACACAATTTCACAATGTTTGTGCAGTTTTTATTTCGTTCACGCTATTATCACACAAGTGTTAGCAGCACCTTTTACATCATTCTTTGCAATATGAGCCGAGTATCTCTGGCATAAGGGGGCTTTGGAAGATGGGGGAGCCGCTAATGTACTTACTTTACTCGCTCAACACAGTGAGGTTAAGCAGAACTGTATTCGGGAATCCATTCTGGGCGGACGAAGTGCTAAAGCAAGATAGATATTGTGCGAACATCTGCAAATGTTGTTGATGAGTTATGTGGCAGTTTATAAATGCTTACACAATTTCACTATAAGCCTGTGTAGTTTGTATTTACCACTCCTTGCAATATTAGCAGAGTATCAGTGGCAGAATGGTGCTTTGGAACATGGCGCAAGTGAGGCAGCCGCTCATGCCTTCACAATAAAGCAGGAAAGCAAGAAATAACGAGGCATGCCGCCAGCTAACCACGTGCTGTGTAACATTGAATGCTACCCCGTGTTTATGAGTCTGTTCACAAGTTAACCACTACGCCATGCACTATAAAGCAGCAGTGTTAGCGACGACGAAGCACATTAATCGCCATATTTGTACATGTCAGTGCTGTCATAATACAGAGCTAAGAGTAGAGCAAAGGGGCACAATGTCATAGTGTAATAGTAGTGATGACGGAGGTACAGCGCAGTGTATAACGTTGTAGTGTAATAGCAGTGATGGCAAAGATAAAACGAAGAGACACAGTATTGCAGTATAATAGTAGTGATAACATAATAGAACAAGTGGAAAGTAAATGTGATTTAAGAAAAAAGGTTCTGCATGTTAAAGAAATACTCTTCCTTTGGTTTTTAAAAGTTTGCTATATTTTACAAGGTCTTGTTACATAATTTACATTGCAAAAATTTTCAGGGCTTGGCTCTGTGCATCAGCGTTTGTAAAACCCGCACTTGACAAAAACGAACAAAAGCTCAACATTCTTTAATTATGCGGCACAGGAAGATAGAGTTCCTCGGGGCAAAGAGTGAAGGGGAGGCAGCCATGAGAGGACAGTCAGGAGAAGGCTGGAGTGATGGGAAGAGAAGCAGAGAAGGACAAGGCAAATAAGCGTGCTTTTTGTGGTTGCAAATGTGTGCTTGGCTTAGGAAGTTGAGCGCTAGCTGCTGGCGAATAGGGTAGTCCAACGCACAAGGGTTCGAATGCAGCCATTATGTACTCAGCTTTCATGCTACTGATAATTTTCATATTATCGTAAAAAAGAGGGTAATTATACCTGCAATGAATAGCGCTTAGAATCAACAGATGTGGGGTATGAAGAACTAAGCAACAAGATAAGAAGTAAACCTTCCTCGTCCTCCTTTCCCCCCCCCTCACACTAAACTGAGAAGAGCTGAACTGCCATGATTTGCACTATCGCTTCTGTGACAGGCGATGCAATGCATGTGGTGGTCTGCATGCCACAAGTTCCAATACCAACACAGACGGCCTAGTCTTTCCACAGTCCGAGGTGGCTAAATGGGGTACCCTTACATTGGGTAATGTTAGCCCCTGTCCTTTACAGACAGAAAGGGCACGGGCACGATATAAAGTGTTATATATGGCAAGTATTATTAACCTCTGCTACACACAGAGAAGCAAATGGTCATTTGTAAAGGAAGCTGTGAGTGTAAAGATCACTTTATACCGCATTCTTCCAGACCGTGTCACCGTGGCAATACTTCATGAGTACCTGCAATAAATGCACATCTGTTTAGTGTTTAAGAAATGTTATAAAACCAAAAATCAAATGGTATTTTTAAGCTTGGAAGCTGCACATCTTGCTTGTTGGATCGGGCAATCTATATTAAAATTTAGTTTAGGGCCCAGAAATCAAGGCAGACATCAACGGTTAGGTGCACACAGCAGAGCCATTTATCAGAACCACACGAGTCAGCAAAAAGAGTGCAATGAGCACAGATGACGGGGCTGCAGCGTGCACTGGTCTGATGGCATCCGGGGTAAAGATTCCTGGGGTGGCCTGGATTGCAGCAACATATTGCTGCATCTTTTAGTACATGTCGTGAACTTCTTTTGGAGTGGCTGTCACGCGATTAAGAGCTTCTGAAGACGCAAGCTTCCACTAAATGAAATGCTTTTTGCATGCATATTTGTAACTGACATGCCACTCAGGCATGTTGACAGTCCGAATCGTCCCAACACCTGTTAAAATATGTGGAATTGTTACAAAACAATGTTGGATAAAAAGGTGAAGCCCACGGGGAAAAAAGTAATGAAATTGGCATTACCGGTCACCCCCATTTCTGCAGTCAGCCACTGTTCCCTCATGCCAGGGGTCTCCCACCCTTCCAACCTTGCCTCCTTTGCATATCTGTGTTACAGGATCGGGCTGCGACAGAAAATAGGTGTGGGTGCCAAAATACAAGCGGCCTTTGTTTTTTTAGTGAATCCGCAGTACGAAAGTAAAACGTAAAAAAGATTTACATGAACTGCGGCACCAGTCCGTGAAGCGGGCGTAGTGCAACAAAAGAAAGTTTGTTTACGCAGGCTATTTGTTGGAAAATGGCGCTTCATGGACGAGTGCGGGGGTTCATGTTAATGTATTTAAGGTTTTAATTTCGCACAGAGGATTACATGGCCGAGACATCCTCTCACATAATCCACACTTAATTTTTAACAATGCTTGCTCGGAGGGCAACATACTAGTTCCCAAGCATTGTTAAAGAGGATGCGCAGTGTGTGTGCGAGGCTGTGTTGGCCCGTAGGAAATGCCAACTAGAGAGATGGCAACACAGCAACAGCATTTGAGGAGCAAGGCTACTGTAAACAAGCACGGTAGGCTTTCACATTTGTCCAGAAACAAACTCTCGGCATTGCTGTAGCGGGGGAGCGGCAGCCTTTGAAGTCTGATGCCGAGGCACAGACAAATGGTGGTGTGTGACGAGGCTGGCATTATGTGTGCACACGCATAGATCTCGTGTCAGGAGGAGTTGAGAGGATGTCCACAAAGGTAAGGTCAATCCCCTGGGCTTGCAGAAAACCAGCCCAATGACTGCCTGAAAGCTGGTGGAACTCAATATGTTTCTTCAGTTGCTGACAGACAACAGCCTGCATAACTTTAGCGATTAATGAAACATTTGAGATGGGTTTATAAATAGTAGGGTACACTAGAATTCGTAATGCAATTTTGAGCTATGGAGACACTAATGGAGGTATTAAATATATACATGCTGCCCCTGTTACAAGGCTACGACTTATGATGATTTTGACTACCATTGCAATAATTGTTGTGGCGTCACAAAACCAGCTGGATAAGGATCCAATGGAAACTCAACCAAATTACAATCTGTTGGCTTAACTCCAACTTACTCATATGCCATATTCCACACATCTAGCTGGATGCAGCAACATAATAAAGAAGAAACTTCCAGCTTGTGCCCCTATGAATTCCCCAATACAGGTAATATCTTCAGTGAAGATGGGGGCTTCTCTCACTATGCATAATAGAGAAGACACCTTGTCTCTTTAAACAATTTGGACAGCGACCTACCGTGGCTTCCTCAGTCAACTTTTCATAGTGATGCTTTTTTTGCACACAATACCATTTTGAGGAGTCTGCTTTGAGCAATTCTGTTCTCTCTATTGAACTTTCTCCCAATTCTCTCCTTATCCTACCTTTAGGCACCTAAACTCTAAAGTAAACCAGACACTTCTCTGAGAAAGGCCACTTTACCCCTACACACCACAGTAGGAACAAGCAGGAAGAATGCCTTGTCTAATGAAAGAGTGAAATGGATTTACAGCTCACCAGGGGAGAGTTTACCCATAATACTTGTTGCAGTTATGTTATGTTACAGGGTATTTGGAGAGTGCGTGGCTACTCTAGGGAGTGTTCCAGCAAGGTGTTGTAATACTTCACAAACCTCTCACCAGAATCCTGTTTCCCATTTCAGACAAACATTTTTACTAGATAATAATCAGGTAATGGAATACTGGGCAGACAAATCTGAACAGGGGAAACAGCCTCACTGAATTCATCTTCAGGATTTGGCATATGAATGCTGAAAACTTTTTCAATGAGGCAAAACTTAGAAAGGCTGCATTTAATACCTGCTTCATTAATCACTTACAGTCTAAGGGATAAGGGTATTTAACACCAAATACGTGCTTAGTAGAAGGTGACATTTTATTTATATTTTCAAACATTTTTTTTATCATGTGTTAGATCTCAGTTAAGATTTTCAGGGAGGAGATGTCCAGCAACAGGCGTTGGCATGTATTAAGCCACGTCATTCTCTGAAGGATATATAGCACATGCTGTAAGCATTTATGCAGAAGCCACCCACCAGGAAGGGTACACTAGAAAAAGGTCATGTAACATGCCCCCAAACTTTACTACTAGTTTCATACCTTATACAGGGAGTGGAAGCTGCTGCAGACCTGGACAGTCTTTCACAATTCTGTAACCTGTTTTTCATTTCATGCATTTCAGCATCTTTGAACTGAAGCTCAGATTGCAAAGATTGTAACTAGGACACAAAAAAAGAGATGCATTAAAATATTTAATTTGGTAGTACAAATGTTTACAGTTGCCACATAGCCAGAGACTTATTTTATTTTTTAACTATAAAAAAGTCTATCGTTAGCATCCTCCACTCATCATTTTTCATTCCAGCCAAGAAAAAAAAACATTAAAATTAACATTTTAATAATGTTCACACTGTACCTTTTTAGCAAATTCCTTATCTTTCTCACTCTGGGCTTGGGCTTTCTCCTTCTCAAGTTGCAAATAAGATCTTCTCTGATGCTCTTGATCATGCTCACTTTGTCGCAACGACTCTCGCAAAACTTTAATTTCCCCATTTTTGACCAGGATTTCATCCTGCACTTCTTTCAGCTGTGAATATCCAGATACAAACAAGAGAGTAAACCAAGGCATAAAAGGTTTAAAAAGATATTCATTACATAAAAATGTCCTTAGGCTCTATATTTCGGTACATTATTAACTGCTGGTATTTTTACAGCTGAAGTGAGAACAATGGAAACAATGCTATTTAACTTTAGGACCTTTCAGGCTAAGTTATTCTTTGGTATAGTATCAGTTCAAATACTCCTGTTATGTAGTTTCAAATCAAAGTACTCATTGCTTTATTTTTTCCATAATAAGAATGTTTTTTGTTTTTTTACAGGGTAAAACCTCCGGTGAACCCAAGTTCTTCTATCGCATTCATACCTCATGTGCATGCCCCTTCTTTTTTCCTGCCATGTCTTTTGTTTCTCTGAACCTTTAGCGTAGGCTCTTCGTTTTCTGGTGGAACACTTGCCTTGTGCCTCCTGCTGCCAGCGCCTGTCTGCTGTGGCATTATGACAATTATGATGCGTTTGTCTTCTAAAACAAAATCCCTTGGATTCGTATTTGATTCCCATCCCACCATGGAAAGGCAAGGGAGCCAATTTACTAAGAATTTGTGAGTACTTTTGGCATGGGGAAACCTCTGTCATTTGCTATAAGGCTTCTTGTCTTTGAATTTTCTAGCATTCCAAAGGAAGCCTTTTGTCAAAGGTTTTTTCAATTTTCATCTCATTTCAATCCACGCATTAGTTCCATGTGTTATGTGACATAAAAAAACAACATTATGTGTACTTCTATAATGTAAATGGACAGCTTCCACATGTTTGAGAAATAGACTTCACTTCCTCTGGTTTCACTCCTCATTCTTCAAAGCCCTGGAAAGACAATATAGTAGGAACCAGCATCCCACAATTTAATGATAAACTGCTCCAGGAGGGGCAGGAGAATTA
This sequence comes from Lissotriton vulgaris, assembly GCF_964263255.1. Classification (NCBI taxonomy): domain Eukaryota; kingdom Metazoa; phylum Chordata; class Amphibia; order Caudata; family Salamandridae; genus Lissotriton; species Lissotriton vulgaris. Next base: position 1,024,546,947 of record NC_141697.1, read on the forward strand.
TGGTTCTTGACGTCTAATGAACAAAATAATAATAAACTGGAGCAGCGCATGAAGAATTAAGCCTTGAGGAAGTGTCAGCTGTTTCCAAATGCAACCTGGGAGACAGATTACTCCCAGTGGTGTAGAAGCGGTTTGCAATGAGCTCTTTAATGGTTTGCAAAATCGGAATATCTTACAAAAGTTTAAGAAAAGACATAAGTACCTAATCTTTGATAGCCTCTTACTCAGCCCATGTCCTGCAAGTATCTGGACACCAATTAGTTATGCCACAATGCAAATGTATGGACTCGCCACTCTTTCTGAGTCTTTTTGGTGCCCTGGAAAGGGAGCTGCTCTGTACACAGTACATACATAGGAAAGGGCTCTGAACACATACTGTACCATTTCAGAATGTTCGCTAGGTTTTGGGTTACAGCGGGCTTCATTCTGGTCTCCCAAGCTGGCCTTGAAATGATAACGTGCATTTTGCTGCCCTTTGTGAGGCGCGTCTCTAGATATAGCAATTAGTTTCAGCAGAGAAACTGGAGAGATCGCTTTAGACATGGAAAATACCAGCCGTCTTTAGGGATGGGTTTACCAACCTATCACCTATTCAGGAACTTTCCATTGCAGAATAATGTACTCACTTTGCTGTACTCTGTAAGCTTCATGCAAGTCACAAACTGCAGGTGAGATCAATATTATGTACCAGACAGCCAATCACACTTCACATCTATTTGCCAAATTGGGAAGCCCTCGGACGTCTGCATAATTTAGGTGCTTTCCCAACCAGACAGCTATACATTTTCTTTTCAAAACTACAGGAATATTAGTAAATCAATTAAACAAACATTGGAAACGAACACGGAAGGATCTGGTCTCTCCACATGCCAAATTTGGAGGCATTCTTCCTTCATTATTTTCCTATCTGATGGCAAACCCTCAATTTGGAGTAGAAAAAGAAATCGCATTTCATCACGGACCATCTGATATACCTCCCTCCGATTTAGTTATCTTTTTCTGATAAAAAAAAAAATACACTCCTCACAAGAAACCACATTAAAGATGGAAAAGAGGAAGGACCCATTATTAATTCCTAGTTAAAGCAAAAATAGGACTGAAGAGGCTGCAGCTTTATAATAAGTATAAGGAAACAAGCAACTTCACTTCCCCTCAATGACCTGCAGTGCCTGTGTATACTTCAGTTCAGTGTGACAGTGGGAGCTGGAACTTATATAAAGAACCATCTTGCTGCCATTGGACTGTTGTTTAGAACTTCAGTGAAGATTTTAATTATGGAGAACTAAAGTTACAACTAAGTAAGTTTTCCTTCTCCATCATGGCATTTACACAAAGTCCTGCACTGAAAAGAACTACAAACATGAAATACATAAAATAAACAGCAGAAAATGAAACAGGGTAGTAACAGTTGGAAGAATACAAATACACAGGCAAACAGGGGTTGTAAAGCTGAGATTTTGCCCTAAAACTGAACTAAAAACAATAGTGTCTGGTAAACGGGATGGACCTCCAGAAGGCAACTTTGCAGAACTCATCAATGGAGGACATTCTGTCATAGGGCTGAAGTCGTTGCATTTACCCTCACAGAATGAACTCTGGGCTTCCCAAGAGCGTAGTTGCGAGTGTTGTGGTAACCCTTTTGGCCGATAATTCACACACAGCAGAATGGATTTCCTGATCTTTTTTGCTTCAAAGGCTCAGCTTTTCTCACTTCAAACATCTAAGTGAATGTCAGTGCAGGAGATGTTTAATCATGAAAGAAGTTGAGTAGAGGTATGAGCTGATTTAAATAAAAACTAAACACTACTTTTGGAAGATGTGCACTCGAGATCCCTCAACTTTTGTGAAACAAAATACATGGTTCATGTTCATAATATGTAATGTTGATAATACTTCCTAAAGCTCACGTTTCATCAGTGGTTTCTTGACGCTATAAAACTAAGACAAAAAAAAGGCTCTACTAAAATCAAACCAGCATGTAAAGGCCTGTATAAGAGACAAGGAGCTCCCTAAAAGTTGATCTAACACATCTTAGCGTGTCTAAGTAGCCAGGTTTTAAAAATTTTCCTGAAGGTCAGATACCGGTTTTCTAATCTCACTTAATCATATGGGGCGTTCCACGACAAGGGGGCTCGTGATCAGAAACTACAGCCTCCCTTATGTTACTTATTATATCTTAGAACCTGGAGAAGGAAGGCACTTCGTTTGTGTGCGGGAATGTATTTAGTAAGTTTCTTTGCTAGGAAAAGTGAGGATGAATCTTGCAGAGCTTTAAATATAGTTCAGTCGAGTTTAAACTGAACCCTATGCCTAAAGGGTAAACAGTGTCATTGTTTTAGGGTAGAAGTAACATGAAATGGACTCTTAATCCTAAATAGGAGGCAGGCAGCTTCGGTTTGAATAAACTGGAGTCTCTGGATAACATTATTTGGAAGAGATAAATATAGAACGAGTTGGCATAGTCTAGATGAGAAATAACTGTAGCCATAATGATAATTTTCAAGGCTTGCATGGGGAAAATAGAGTGAATTTTCCTGATTAACACCACAGTAAAAATGCATTAAGATGCAACCGCATCAATCTGAGAAACCCTTGTTAGATCACCAACATGTAAAAACAGAGTTTGAACCTCACTAGCTTTACCAGTGGTATGATTTCCAGCGGCAAACTGCTTTCTAAAGAGGATGCTGTATTGGAGAATTATGGATGGCTCAAATTCAATAAAATAGCTGGTTAATGTCTTAGCAGAAAGCCATCATTATATTGAAGCAGAGTTTGGAGGGTCAGTACTGTGATGGAAGAGAACTGGAGGCTAATTTGGTAAAATGAAGAAAATATGACTAGGCATTCTCTTGTAAATGACAGGATTGGCGATTTATGGCAAGACAGGAGGGTAGTATTATGCATGAACCTTTATTCATCACTTGTGAGCACAAAACACTTCAAAGAATCAGAATGGCTATGGTACCTGTAGATTAATATGTTACTAGTCTTAGAACCTGCATATAGGCCTGTTTGCATGTTCACCTGTTCATACTGAAGAAATGCAGGAAATACTGCCTAATTTCAAAGATAGACTTCTGTGACGTTGGACCTTGACTTGGAGTCGAGGGAAATGATCAAGTATTCATGGTCCCATCACGCAGCCTCCTTGACATTTGGAGGTCTGGGAGCCCCCAATGAAATCAATCACCATCATGTTAGATTGTCTCAGCTTGATGAGGATTGTTTTTTTCCAGCAATAATTGAAGTGTGTTAGGGGAAATTTCTAAGACCATATGAAATAGGTGGACACAACCCTGTGCCCTATGACGAAGAGCTACAAATCCTATGTGAGAGATACAGGGAATATGATAGCTAAAATAGAAAATGCGCCTTTTGAGACAGATTCAGAAATGTTTGCAACATTAGACATGGAGGTGTTCTATACAAATATCCCTCAACAAGAAGCTATAGAAGCAGTTAAAGCTTTATTAGCGACATCTATAGGAGATCGCCGGATAATTTTATTCTGGGATGTTTGAAAATAGTACCCCTTCAAAACTTACTTTGAGTTTGATGGTAGCTTGTATCAACAAACTAAAGATACTAGAATGAGAGCTTCTTGCGCTCCCAGCATAGCGAATATCTATATCGGAGAATACAACCGTAAAAAAAATTTTATGAAGTTAACCCCCCTTTTTTTTTTTTTAAATATAAAGCACTGGCATCGCTTCATTGACAGTATTTTTTTCGGCTGGTCTGGACAAGAGGAAAGCCTTAGAGAATTTGTACAATCTCTAAATTTTAGTGACAAATCTCACATTTACCACCGAATATAATTCAGTTAAGGTGGAGTTTTTAGATATTTGGATTTCAAGGAACCAGGGAAATCTACAGGTCAGCATCCACAGAAAGACTACTTCGAGGAATACAGTGCTACAGGACTCGCACTTTCATCCCAACTGTCAGAAGGACTCCATCCCCCTTGGGGAATTTTAAAGGATGAGAAGAAATAATTCAAGTATCAAAAATATTGGATAGATGGAGAAGCACTCAAGCTGAGACTCTTAAAACAAGGGCATCCGAAACGCTTGATGAGGCAAGCGTTTAAGAGAGCAAAGTGCTATAACAGAGATGCTCTCTTACAGGGACCCAATCGTTAAAAAAAACCAAGACAAATTGATGTGTGTCATCAACCACTCCAACTTAAACTATAAAGTTAAAAGAATCTTGATAACAACTGGAAGATTCTAAATGTAAATGAAGAACAAACCACACTGGACAGATCAACCTTGGAATATATAAGTAATGCAAATATAAGATAAACTAATACATAACAGATTAGAATAAAAAAAAAAAGAACAAATTCAAAGTTCCATCTTAAGAACCACTTTGGTCACAGGTAATCATAGGTGTGGCACCTGTCACGCATGCAATACCGCAGTGATCATATATAGGTGGCAATTTGGAGGACGTATGGCCCCCTAAGAGACATGGCTAACTGTAATAGCTCCAGGGAATTTAGGATTTGGTTATGGAAAACACAAATCAGCTATCAGGACCAATTAACATCAGGTAGCCCTAGTTCAGCACTACTGTAAAAATAAAAAAGTCATATAGAAAGGGAATCAAAATGGCTTATCTTGGAAAAAGTAAACACCAGGCAAGGCCAAGCCATTACAGACACTCGCAAAGATAGAGAGCCCTATTGGATTTTCTTGCTTAACACTGTAAAGACGGGGCTCAATGAGGAAATAATATGGTGCATTACTTGATCCATTGGGCCCACACTTCAATTGGGTTTTCATAATATTTTACCCAATGTGTCCTCCCTGCCATTTGGGAGTGGAATAAAAATGGTTTGGGGGGGGGGGGGGAGCTATGAGCTATAGCGAGAGCTTGGAGGATGGGTATTCGAAGTTACGCGGACTTGTATAGAGAGGAGGGCTTTCTTGAACCTCCGGCCCAGAATGATACACCTCCCCCTTCTTTCTCAGACTCACTGTTATACCATCGCATACGTGCAGTTTGTCGGCAAACCCATGACACATTTCCAAATACACCACCAATTCATCATCAGTTGGAGAACCTATCCCTAAGCAAAAAAAACTCATCACCATGCTCTAATCCTCCACTCAGACACATTACCCAGTCTCTAGGCCAAATCATAGAGACCAATGGAACAATGAATTACAAACACAGGTGACAAAAGAAGAATGGAAGTTCTGTTGTGCGCAGCTAGAACAACTGTCACCCAATTATCTCAGGCTAATTAATTTTACATTTTTAAACCAATATTATCGAACACCCATACAACAGTATCGAATGGGACTTAGGCCGAACAAGGAATGCTGGAGATGTCGTACCGACCAAGCCACTTTCTTGCATTTGGCCTGGAGCTGCCCCCCAATAGCTGCGTACTAGAAGGAGATTTTCCAAACTATTAGTGAGATACCCATGATACAATTAACACCTGGGGCAACAATGGGCCTATTGGGATATGTAAAGAATGTGCCTGCAGGGGTTCACAGACTATTGGCCATGCTGCTATTTTTAGCAAAACATAGGATTGCTATGAAACGGGCTAGGTCGCACCCTCCCAAGCTTAAAGACTGGACCATTGACGTTATGTTCTGTCAGGAACAAATCACTGCCTTTTGGGAGTTGATGCCTGTGACCTCTCAACCGAAAGACATTTGGGGCCCATTTCTAAACAGGCTGAGGGCTGCAAACCAAAGTGGACCACAACCTGGAGAAGAGTAAGCTGCAGACTATATTGCCATTCAGCAAGCCATTCAGCAAGTGAGAAAACGGACCCAGCATATAAAAAGAAATAAGATGGTTTAGTAAGAGTCTTCCACAAGAGATCATGTGTTGTGTAAGTATGTATACGAAATGCATCATTCAAGGTTTTTCCTCTTTTCTCCTTTGTATCAGTGATCAATATTGTCAGTAAGTGAATCTGATCCGTTTGTCAACTTGTACAATACTTCAATGGCCAATAATAAAAAAAATATATACAAGTCTGTTTTTAAACCACCTAGTGAAGAGGAAACATAACACTATTGGTCTTCCATGTAAGGATAGTAGGATTTCCTCATTGATATTGCGGTTGGGAGTACAAACACATAGATTTGGATTGCCCATTCATAATCTTTTACAGTACTATATTCAGGGGGGAATTAGACCGGATTGTAATAGATAGCAGCCCACTGGCTAGGCCATATACAGCTTGAAAGAGTCATTTCAGGGGAACTAGGTTTGAAACTTTCCCCTTTGCCTTTTCAAAGTCGTACGATGCTGTGTTCTTTACCATCTCTAGACGGTATACCTAATAAGATTTTTTGTGTGTAGTCCTGTTTCCATGTTTACCACATATTAGACAATGACCCGGTTGACTAAGCCATCATTTAATTGGGCAAGAGATATATCAGGGGAAACTAGGTGTAAAACTGGTGAGTTGAAGACGTGCCATGCATTTTTTAACCATTGTAAGATGGAGTCTCCAACATTTTTTGACTTCAGTCCTATATCCAGGTTTACCACATCAGCAAAGTATGTTAGGTCCGTGCAAGAACACCCCGGGCGATTTTAAAATGCTTTCGTCCTAACTGCAGTAGCAAGAGGAGCACGCCTACATATATAGACACTTGCGATTTCCATACTATGAGGTAAGACATCCCTAGATGTAGGACGATACATAGTCAAAAACAGTGCTTTAAATGGGTCGGTACTCACCGGCACTGAGTACCGGCACTACTAAATTTTCTGCGCTTGAGTACCGGAACTTTTTCTTGTCTCAAAGACAGTACCGGTACTCATGGAGCAGCAGCCCAACTTAATTTGGCTTCTAAAAAAAAGCACGACACCCAGCTAACGAGTCTGTCTGCTTTTGTGAAGCACTCGAGTGCTAATCTCCCCTTAACATCTGATTGAGCAATGCCCCTCCTCCTGTTGTGCTCTCTAGCCCGGGCTGCTACAGCCTCCTGGACACAGGAGATTCTTTCAGCAGACCTGCACGCTGGGCTATTGTGCTCTGTTGGCCATCCAAACACCTTCGAAAAGTGGCGAAAGCTTTGTTTTTTTAAATTTCTTCATGTGCCCCCTGCTGTCCAGTTCCCTTCAACCCATTTGCAAGGTGTAAACGACTTGGTACGGGACAGATGAAAGGCCAAATTTGCATCTCACCCCTCTCCCTACTGATAAACACACTGCAGCCACAGCTTGTCAGAGCTTAACTTATAAAGAGGAGAAATAATATACATAATTTTCCTTTAAAATTTAATTGATCAAGAAAGTTTGTGATATTGTGTTATGTATGTTTGATTTCTATAGCACTTTTCCAATGCTTGTGAGATCCAAGGCGCTATTACACTGGAAACAATTTAAGAAGGGGTTTACACTCAATTAAAAGTAAAATATTTATAACATTAGAAAATAATTTTAGTGAACTTTTTTCTTCCTGCCTTTGAAACAATTTCTAACATAAAGCGCCAATGAAACGAAATCTTAAATGAAGAGTTTCATTTGATCATGAGGTTTTAGCAATGATTTTAATTAATGGCCCCTTACCACTACCCGTAGCCCCGCTCCCATGGCTCCACCCCCATAGCCCTGCCCGCCCCTAACCCTGCCCACATCTCAATTTGGTGAGTACCTGCACTTATTTTTTTCAATTTAAAGCTATGGTCAAAAACAAAAGAAACATTGTTAACTTTGCCGTCCAGATTAAATCTAGATATGTTGGATTCTTTAAAGAAGTTTATGATATTGGTAAAGAGACAACTGGCCGCTTATGTGACCTCTATGAAGACACGAACAATGTTTCACATGTCCCCGTTATTTTAAATCATGGCCCATGCGAGAGGTGAGTACTCGAGTCTGACAAATGCTTCTGCCCTAATAGCATCAGCGTTAGGCTATATACTGATGTTTACATGATAAAGGAAGACACTCTGAGAACAGAGGCAATATACATCATTTTCTTTACCTCGGAGTCCGAGTGCAAGATACGCAAATCCAGGAAAATTAGTGCTTTTATAACAAGAGACAGCCCCCCTGCAAAATCTTTACGCCGATACTTGTATTTTCTTAATTGCCCGTTGGTTTCTGAACATAACTAAGGCGAGAGACACGGACTAGGGTGTCTATGTTTTTAGATCAAAAGATTATTAGCAAGTTAAAAGCTTATGTCATCCTAGGCTTTTTTAGCAGTCTATATCAAATGATACGAAAACAATAAATGAGAAAAGGAAAATGATGTGGGTTTTTTGTATTTTATTTCCGTTTAGGCATGTTGAGTGACCTTCTCCAGGGCCCTAGTGGACCCTCGAAAAAGCAAGAGTTACACTGTGCTTCAAAACAGAGGAATTTTCCACATAGAATCACTAGTCTCAGAGAAAGAATAGATTCTATTCTGTAACTCCGGTACAGTGCTGGTGCATTGGACCCCCTGAATAAACAGACAAATGTATACATTTTTGAGAGCTCACCTCTATCTAGTCAGTATTTCAACATTAAGATAATGTTTTTGTGTGTATTCTTTTCAGATCTTTAGTCTTTTCAAATACAAAGAAAAATACCTAACCTACCTACTGATACTGGATCTCAATGAGAGGACCAGTACGAATATTCATAAACCACCAAGTAAGGTGTAGTTTAACACCAGGGAGCAGAGGGATAAGACACACTATCTAGGTCTTTCCTTATATGTATCAGTACATTGGAGGTGCTATAATCAGTTTCTCACTGTCCACCTTAGAATGAGCATGTGGCAAGAGTTGTCTTCGTAACCTTGGGATTCTTCGGTTTTCCTTGTGGGGTATACGGGTTAAGAAATTCTGATGGGCACTACAAAGGCTTTCTTGGTTTGAATTTGTTTCTATACATTCTTTTGGCTTATTGGTGAAGGTACTTCACTTGAGCAGCAGAATGGTTTTCTAAAAGGTACTTTAAAAAGAAATTGCGTCTGTGGCTGGACTGCAGTTAATTATTATGTTTTTCCAGATACCCCTTTGCTGTTCCACCAATTCCGAATAGTTACTCTTGGTGGCCCTGAAGAAGATGGACTTATAATATATTTTCCACCGAAACGTACGTAGACCAGAACAACAATACCCAACCCCAAAAACACAACAATGGCTGAAAAAGATAGTTCTTTTACCGTTTTGTTCGGATAGTGATTGTAAATCTAGGCTGGGTAAGGTATGAGTGATAGTTATGAGTGTATGAGAGGGCGTGTGTGAGGAGTGGAGTTTTATGAATGTTGTTATGATAATAAGTTGAAAATATTTCTTTATTATATCTATTGTTCAACAACATCAGCTGCCTTGTGGTTTCATAATTATATTTACTCGCAGGATCACTTCAAATAGGAAATGACAAATGGCAACTGAAAGTTTTGATTACATTGCGTTATTGTATATATGTATAGTTGTGTATTTATGTTTTGTTTTATTGAATAATCAAAGGAACACATTGTATAGCACTTCATACATAGAATGTTTTTATTGTTTTATGTTGCTTTCAATTGTGAAAAATAATATGTCCAAAAAGATTACGAATTAAAGTAATGAATATTTAACTAAGAAAAACACAAGATCCCAGCAAGGAAGACATTTTTCATTAGACCAGCCGTGAGCTCATTTCAGCCTTGGAAGAAGCAATAACGTTCTGATAGAACACCTCTCTTATTTCATTATTTCGTGGGAAACTACCATACTGAACTTTTCATCCTTCTGTTTATCATCTACAGATGTGGGCGGCAGGAGGGTCTTTTATGGTTAACACTGGGGAAAATGAATTCCTTTCCATTCTGGAATAAAGGTATAGACTCCACATGCTGGGTTCTGCTTTAGAATTTAAGACTTGGTCTGTTATCGGAGAATGATGGTAATTTCAGTGCTTCATGGAGCGGGTAGGTGGAGGAATATTAAACATCAAGGTATCGCCATTTCGCACAACATACTACAGAAACTTGTCATTAGCGTTCTTTCTCTTTAACTCTCAGTTCTAAAACTGAAAGAAGCAGAGTAAAAGATACCACTTTTTTATACCAAGATGTGTGATTTTCAGAAGGTATACGTGTGATCTGAGTATAAAAGACAGCTTAATATACGGTCGGAATATCTGCTTTACTGCTTCATTCAGACATTTGAATCGTACCGTATTGCGGACGACCTATCTCTGCAGAGTTTGAATTTCCTTGTTCAGCTTTATAACAATTGTTGCCGTAACATAATTTAAGCCATGTTGCACAGGCAGGGACCTTTGCTGTGTGCTTTGGGAAGATAAGTAAGAAATAGTAGCTCAATCAACTCCAGTTATTTGTGCTTCACCAGTAAATGAAACTAGCAAATGAAGCAAGAATGGGAAATGTGGCCCCATTGTTGTAAGTCCTATATCATAATGATCCTCAAGCAAGTGATGGGAAAGATGGGATGGGAAGGATGGGTGAGAATGGAAGGGTGTGATGCCTAATCAAGTCGTTTCCAGGTCCCATCACCAGGTTTATCCTTCCAGAAACTGTTTATTCATGGCTAGAAATCCTGGGTAGAGAAATATAATTTACTAACCTTTTGCTTCAGTTCTTCATGCTGTGTCTGTAGTACTTGAAGCCCAAAGCTATCTCTCTTCTTTACATTTTCTGTGCCGTTTCCTGATTAAAATAAGATGGAAATGATGGTAAAGTAAGGTATGCTGGCTAACATTTTTTACATGCAAGGAAAGAAACAAAAAAGAAAAAACGAAAATCCACATGAAGGCCTTGATTAGGACTTAGGTGTACTGTAATTACCGTATGCAGAGGTAAATAGAGCGTGACTTTAAAGAATTGTCTCATTATGGGTTAAAAAAATGCATGTGTTATTTAGTCAACAAGCACTATTCAATGCATGCGCTATTTATTACAAGCGAAAAATAACGCATGTGGCACATAACACCCAATTACAAGTATTAGAGGTCATAAAAAACTAGTAGAAAATATCACCTAAAATACAACTAGTCAGAACCTGGGGGTTTAAATACGTGAAATTGTAGGGAATAAAAGAAAAGCTGTATAACAATAGGAAATTCAAAGACCAACACAATAATGCAAACAAAACAAAGCACATGCACTGTTTTGGATGAAAATAATAAAATATCACACACACCTGCAAACAAGGCCAGACCTATATTAACAGCCAGGAACAGATGAATCTATCATGTGTTAATTGCAGCAGCTCACACTTCCATTCTGCAGTCCACCAAAATGGATGCAGCACTGTGAAAATGAAGCTCTCACAGGTCGATTGCAGCAGTTCACACTTCCGTTACACCAACCACCGAAATGGATGCAACACTGTGAGGCTACTACATCATGAATGCCAGATCCTGGTTCTGCTACACCAAACCATGCAGCACGAGGATGGAAACCACGCCACCAATCAATGCCCTCAAATGCACCCATAAACATGAGTCAGCCTGAGATCCAGAGGATACACAGGCTCTATAAAGGCACCATACAAAACATTTTCACCATTAAGGATACCGTGGAGCCAACATGGGGATCCACTGCAACCCCAGTTTCCTGAAAATGCTAGAAGCACTAGAATTATTTACAGTAGGCACCACACAGCAGACAGTAGGATTGGGGTCTGTCATTTGTCAGTCAACCTTTACCAAAATACTCTACTAAGTGATGGATGTTTTCTAGAGAGCGAGTGAGCAGCATATGCAGTTCCACTAGGACATCCCACACAGCTAATGCCCGCAAAGCAAACATCTGTACTACAGCAAGATTTTCTGATATCTTAAGGTCAATCGGCTGATGATGTGTACAACTAGTGAGCTCAGGTAGACAGGAACAAGTGTGCTGAAACCTTAAAATGAAACAAAGTATTTATGTGCAAATGCTGTGGGATGTGGATCCGTTTATACTGAACTGGTTGTGGTAGGTGCTCTGTACAAAACTAAAATGTTATGATGCTGATGAGCAGCAAAATTAGCCCTACTGTGGTAACACATCACCCTTAAGGTACTGGGCGGACAAATCAACCCTTCATCAAGATTACAGTTCATGATGATTGTTGTAGCCTAATCTATATTCATGTCAGCAGAACCATTAGGTAGCTGTTAACGTCTATGACAAGTACATGGCTCAGTGTGAATATGTGTAACAAATTACTTCAGCCATTCTTTGCAATGATGAGGATTATCAGCCAAGTCAAATTTTTAACAATCACATGTACTTCCATTACAACTCTCATGACTGTTAACTAGATTTCCTCAGAGCTCGCAACCTTCTTTAATGACTTCCACTCCACACATGTTGAGGATGGTCATATTTGGTTCTTCTCATAACTTAAACAAAATACATACATTTTTGAACCGCAAGCATGGTCAAACACTTGGTTTCACTCAGTCGTTTATATGAATAATGGAGTAGCAACTAGGTGGGATTGAGCAGCTTGCTCACCTTGAACACGCCATAAAAGATATGTATTTTTGGGCACTGAAACACGGTCTATCTGCACAGGGGTCCAACTATAGCTTCGGGAAGCTGCTGGTACTCAATGAGATCAAGATGGATTGATCCGATTTATGGAGTTATCAGTTTTCTTTAAGGTTTGAGATGCTTATAATTGGTTGAAATTGTTCTGTTGTAGCTCAGTAGTTATTCCCCTGAAGAAGGACCACTGAGTCCGAAATGATTGGGCATGAATGGAATGATATGAGAAATACTGTGCACTCAGCAAATTTGAAGAAGACACATGTGAAGTAATTGAATGAATAAAAATGTTTAAGAAAAGAATGACAAATAAACATTGGTTAAAAAGCACAATAAATTGGATCACTATCTTTGAAGGCATCACGCCACATCAATCACTTTGCATTCAAGGGCTACTTTTTGCCATATAAATTCATTGTATAAATGATGAACAAGTCATATGTAGAGCTGAGCAAAAGTTTTAATGGGGTAAAAGGTTGACCAAGTTCAACAGGATGTTACTAAATTCTGGAGGATAAGCTAATACGCTGAAGAGGGGGAGGAGTTATGCATCTAGAAATTTAATTATTCTTATTACCTTCATATTACGGTTTCAATTTTGGAGGAGTGAATGCCTATCATTAAGAAGGAAAATGAGTATTAAGTACAATGTTCCAATATTTCTTCAGGGACTAGGTATGGGTGGGAAATGGGGAGACGAAAACTGCAAGGAGATTGAAATATGGCACCAGCTGGATGCAACTGCTAGGCTGCTCCCTAAACCTTAATGTCAAACTCGGTTGGCTAAAAAAATAACATGGGGAAACTAGTGAGAGAGGATGAGCAGAAATGCTTCAATTACTTACCGGTAATTGCATTACTCTGAGTCCTACTCCCTCGCTTCCCTTCCTTACGAAATTGAGGCATCCCTGCCTCACCAGACACCCGTACCCACGTGATTTGTCACGTGGGGACTATATATAGCCCCCAGCCCCCTCATACCTCCTGTAATACCACACAGATCGAAACCATACCAAAAGGTTGGCCTGGACCATCAGGGAGGGAGGGAGGGATGTAAGTAAGGGAAGCGAGGGAGTAGGACTCAGAGTAATGCAATTACCGGTAAGTAATTGAAGCATTACCTCATCGTCCCTCCCTCGCTTTCCTTCCTTACGAAATTGAGATGTACAAAGCCAAACAGGACAACCAAAGAAGGTATGCAAAAAACAGGTTTATTAAAAAACACAGAAGACCAGGGGAAAAATCACTATTCAGGAATCATAGTGGAAAGAACCCTGTGTCCAAACACATCAGTACAGTCAATCTCCTGGCCAATCCTGTAATGAGAGGCAAAGGTCAGCGGGGAAGCCCAGGTGGCAGCCCGGCAGATCTCTGAAATGGAAGCCCCTTGGACCTCCGCACAGGAAGCAGCCATGGAGCGAGTGGAACAACCCTGAACCCCCAAAGGAGAAAGGTGCCCCCCCTCTTTGTACGCCAAAGAAATCAGAGAACGAACCCAACGACTCAAGGAAGGAGTAGAAGGACGCAAACCCCTATTCACAGGACCAAAATTAACAAAAAGGGAATCCGAGAGACGGAAAGGAGCGACCCGCTCCAAATAGACCAGGAGAGCCCTCCTAACATCCAAAGAGTGAAGCCGCACCTCAGACTCCGAGGACGGGGAACCAAAAAAGGAAGGAAGAACCAACTCCTGATCCCTGTGGAATTGAGAGTCCACCTTAGGACGAAAGGAAAGAATAGGTCGCAACACGATCCTGTCATCAAAAACCCGACAAAAAGGGTGTTTGGAAGAAAGAGCCCCCAGTTCACTCAGGCGGCGAGCAGATGAAATGGCCACCAAAAAGAAAGTCTTGAAGGACAACAGGCGCAGATCCACAGAAACCAACGGCTCAAAGGGAGATGACATCAAGGCGTCCAAGACCAGAGAAAGATCCCAGGTCGGAAAATGCCGTCGAGGGGCAGGAAGAACGTTACTCAAACCCTTAAAAAGGCGACTGACCAACCCCTCAGAATCCGAGAGATTTCCCCAAGAGCTCCTAAACGCCCTAATCGCAGCCCACTGCAAACGAAGGGAAGACACCTTCAAGCCCAAGGAAGCACCCTCCTGAAGAAACAGCATCACCTCAAACAAAGAAGAGGAAGAGGGGTCCAAACCTTTGACAAGACACCACCGACTGAAAGAACGCCAGTGCCGTAGGTAAGACTTGTTGGTCGAAGCGCGTCTAGCCGCCTGCAGAGTAGAGGTCAAACCAGCCGGAACCCCACGTCGCAGAAGACCTAGGCGTTCAACCTCCAAGCCGCCAAGCGCATCCGGCCCAGAACATCCTGTTGAAACGCCGGGAAGACCAAAGGGGGAGGAGACAGAGGCAGCAACCACTCCACCTCCGACCTCAACTCCACCAGGAGAGGAAACCAGGAGGCACGAGGCCACGCCGGAGCCACCAGAATCACAGAAGCCCCCGAGGACCGGACCCTCAGCAGGAAGCGGAGAAGAAGGGGGAAAGGAGGAAACGCATACAGAAGCCCGCGGGGCCAAGGGCAAGAGAGAGCATCCACCGCCCAGGCCGACCCCTCCCGACAGCGGGAGACAAACCGGGACACCAAGGCATTTCCCACATCCGCAAAGAGGTCCACCACCGGAACACCCCAACGCAACGTCAGAGCCACAAACAACTCCCGACGAAGGCAGAAATCCACAGACGACGGAATGGCCCTGCTGAGGGCATCCGCCCGGGAATTGGACACCCCCCGAATATGGATCGCCGAGAGAGCCAACAGATGAGACTCCGCCCAAACAAACAACCGCCTCGCCACAAGGGACAGAGAAGAGGACCTCGTCCCCCCCTGCCTGTTGACGTAAGCCATGGCCGTGACGTTGTCCGTCCTGACCAGGACCACGGAACCCAGCAGAAACTGGGAGAAGGCCAACAGAGCCAGACGGACAGCCTCCAACTCCCTCCAGTTCGATGACATCCTGCTCTGAGCGGGAGACCAGAAGCCCCTGGACTGATGAACCCCCAGCCAGGCCCCCCAACCCGAGAGGCTGGCATCGGTCGTCACCACAACCGGAGCCGGAGGAGAGAGAGAGACACCCTTCAGCAAATGATCCCGAACCAGCCACCAACCCAGAGAAGACCTGATCTGAGGGGAAACCGGGATCGGTGAAGAGAGGGGAAGGCAATGGGGAGACCAATGTGCCAGAACATGAGCCAACAGAGTGTGTAAATGAAATCTGGCCCAAGGAACCAGAAACACTGTGGCAGCCATATCCCCCTGGACCTGCAACCAACGTGCCGCCACCTGCACCGGACCGGACAGCAGAGACAGGATGTGAGACTGAATCTTGACCACCCGAGCCTCGGGCAGAGTGACCACTCCCAAATCTGTCCGAAACCTGGCCCCAATGAAGAGACGATCCTGGGAAGGAACAAGAAACGACTTGCCCAGATTGACAAGAAAGCCGTGCCCCCTCAAAACGGCCAGCACCAAGTCTGTGTGAGCGACAGTCAACTGGAAAGAGGGAGCATGAACCAGCCAGTCGTCCAGATAAGGATGTAAAAATATCCCCTGACAGTGGACCAGGGCCACCAAGGGGGCCAAGAGCTTGGTGAAGACCCGAGGGGCGGACTTCAGCCCGAATGGCAAAACCGCAAACTGGAAGTGGAAGCCGCCAACTGCAAAGCGAAGAAACTGCTGATGAGTCCGAGCCACAGGAACGTGAAGGTAGGCGTCCTGTAAATCGATAGACGTCATGAAGTCCCGGACCCCCACCAACGGAATGATGGACTGCAAAGTCACCATCTTGAAGTGAACGGTCCGAACCCAACCATTCACCCTCTTCAGGTCCAGAACCGGCCGGAATCCCCCTGACACCTTCTGGACCAGAAACAAAATGGAATAACATCCCAGACCTCGCAGCGCCAGCGGGACCGGAACAATCGCCTTCTTTGACAGAAGATCCCGAACCCCTTCCAGTAGAGCCTCCCTCTTGGATGGAGACCTGGGGATAGGAGTAAGGATGGTGCCCCAGCCGGGCGGAACGGCGACAAAGTCGATAATATAGCCTCTCCTGACAATAGTCAATGCCCAGCGATCCCTTACATCCAGCTGCCAAGCGTCCAGGAAAGACATCAGCCTCCCGCCCACAGGACCCGAGGGCGAAACACAGTCGACGTCAGGACTTCCTCTTGAAGGTATCCGCCGGAAGCTTGGGACCAGGCAAGGCCGAAGATTTCCTGGGCCTGAAATGGCGTTGACGAGCAGAAAAGTTCCTGGAGGACTGGCGGGAAGACTGAAAAGACGCAGAGGAGGAAGGAGCAGGATTCCAAAAACGGCGAGAACCAGAGGAAGACGCCTTGCCCTTGTAAGGCAGAGCATGCTTACGGTCCTTGAACGCCTTAGTGACCATACTATCCAGCTGGTCACCAAAGAGCAACTTGCCATCAAAGGGAATCTTAAGGAGTGAGGACTTCTCCGAAGAATCAGCCTTCCAGTCACGCATCCACAAGTTCCGACGAGCCAAAACCAAGGAGGGCCGCAGAGCGAAGAACATCTGAAGAGACGTCAGCCAAGAGCTTAGCCTGCTGCTCCATGTGGACAAGCAAGCCAGAGCAGTCCGACTCCTCCTGAACAGCCGTGGCCAGCTTGCCAAAGTCAGACACCAAAGATTGCGCCGCATACGCTGAGTAGATACCAGCACGTAAAGACAAATTCCCAGCGGAAAAGGCCTTCTTCAGCGCACCATCCACCTTTTTAGGTCTCGCCTGTCGATGCGCATGCGCATCGAGCAAGCGAGACTATAGGGGCTCATCCACTCTTTATCCAACTGCAAGGAATCGTGGCGATTCCTTGCAGTGCCCGTGACTTTTAAGGTCAATGCGCATGCGCATTAAGCTTATGCGCATGCGCATTGACCTTAAAAGTCACGGGCGCGTGCACGTCCGTGTTTTGTTTACCCTTGCCTACTCTCTCTCTCCCCTCCCCGCCCCCGTTCCGCCCCCTCCCCTTCCCGCCGTGTCGCATTTCTCCTCCCGCCTCCCCTCTCTTCCCTCCGTCTTCCTGCCATGTCGCACCTCTCCCCTCTCCGCCCCCTCCCCTGCCCGCCCCCTCCCGCCCGTGTTTGTTTACCCTTGCCTACTCTCTCTCTCCCCTCCCCGCCCCCGTTCCGCCCCCTCCCCTTCCCGCCGTGTCGCATTTCTCCTCCCCCCTCCCCTCTCTTCCCTCCGTCTTCCTGCCATGTCGCACCTCTCCCCTCTCCGCCCCCTCCCCTGCCCGCCCCCTCCCGCTGTGTCGCATTTTTGTAGAAAGGCGCAGAGGAACCAAGCCAAAGCGCTGTTGGAAATGCAGCAAGCTTATCCGTGACCTCCTTTGGGTAGCCTCGGGCTTCGTTTACTCTACCTGTCTGGGCTGTTGTAGGCAATCCCACTGTCCTCGCTGTGGGCCGCCCCTGAAAGTTGCGCTCGTCAGTCTCTCAGAATCTCTGGGTACTGGTAGAATGTCTGCAGCATGCTTTTGGGCAGTCTCGCTGCACTTCCGGTGGGCACTTTTGTCTGGTCTGTTCTGTTGGAGCCTCACACCCTCCATGGCAGTGATGCTGGCAGTCTTATTGCCCTGACAACGGAGGTCTCCTATGTGTTCCTGCCGCAGTCTCTCTGTCTAGTCTATGAACAGTGGCTACGAGGTGCTCTGTTGCAATCTCACTATCACCCCTCTGCCGAGCTGTCTACACACTGCCCCCAGTCTTTTAAATGGAAGGTGTTTTGAAGCCGCTCTTCATCCTTCCTTACTTGCGTCCTCTTCTTTCGTTTCTCCCCTCAGGCCCTACAATAAACGCTCCTCTCGCCCGTCTGCTCCTTTCCAGGCGCCCCCAAACCCTGACGGAAACCCCTCACAATCCTCTCTGAACCCCCCTTTATTGTGCTACTGCCTCCTTCACTCCTCCACATCACCCCATGCCCCCCCCCCCGACTCCCCTGCCCCCCATCTTCAGGTTTATTTCAATAATCCTTATTCTCCTTTCGTCTCCCCCGCGCCCCCTCATACCCCACACTGTCCGGTCAGCCGGCTGCCCTTCGTTCTCTCCCTCTCCCTTCTTCACGGCCCTCCCCAGAGTCCTCGCGCACCTGTGTTCACTCACACCTCCATTCTGTTCCCACGCACCTCTTTCCTTCAGCTATTTCTTTCCCTCGCTCTGGATTACTCACTCTCCCCATCACACCCCCAGACACCCTTTCGTTCACCTCATCTGCTTAAAGCCAAAAACTAGGACATTTCACGGAAATAGAAAAAGGACTACACCATAGTGGTCTCTCTCCTGTCACTAATGGCTGTGTTCGCATCTTGCTGTCACCGTGTCAAGTTGGTTTAATCATTTGGATGCTCCGTCCCGTCTTCGCGCCCCTCCCCCAGCACCCCGAGAGCCACTGAGCCGAGATGAAACACAATAATGGAGTCTCTCAGCTGAATGTTGTTGGATGTGGTGTAGTTAACAGCACCCAGCCAAAGCTAACTGGTTGGGTGACGTAGCTCCTGCCCCCCGTGCCCCCTCCCCACACACACACACACAGAGCGAGGCTCTCCTTACAAGCCGCCCCTGCTACTAAGAGAGGGGCCTAGACCATGAGATTGTGAACTTGATTTAGTTAGTGTTCCAGGACCCTGCCTCTTTCTTTCGGGCGCCTGGAGGGATACACAATTGTGCAACCGGTAGACAGGGGGCCTCTGTCACAGCGACCTGGCCAGGGCTGGAGTGTTCGCACTAAGCACCCCATTTGTTCCGGGGTATAAGCCTGTTTTTTTAAGCATTACTCTCACTCTCTCACTCACTCTCACTCACCCTCACTCTCACTCACCCTCACTCACCCTCACTCACCCTCACTCACCCTCACTCACCCTCACTCACCCTCACTCTCACTCACTCTCACTCACTCTCACTCACTCTCACTCACCCTCACTCTCACTCACTCTCACTCACTCTCACTCACCCTCACTCTCACTCACCCTCACTCTCACTCACCCTCACTCTCACTCACCCTCACTCACCCACCCTCACTCACCCTCACCCTCACTCACCCTCACCCTCACTCACCTTCACCCTCACTCACCCTCAACCCCTCACCCTCACTCACCCCCACTCACCCTCAACCCCTCACCCTCAACCCCTCACCCTCCCTCACCCTCAACCCCTCACCCTCCCTCACCCTCAACCCCTCACCCTCACTCACCCTCAACCCCTCACCCTCACTCACCCTCAACCCCTCACCCTCACTCACCCTCAACCCCTCACCCTCAACCCCTCACTCACCCTCACTCTCACTCATCCTCACTCACCCTCAACCCCTCACCCTCACTCACCCTCAACCCCTCACCCTCACTCACCCTCAACCCCTCACCTTCACTCACCCTCAACCCCTCACCCTCACTCACCCTCAACCCCTCACCCTCAATCACCCTCAACCCCTCACCCACCTTCACTCACCCTCACCCTAAACCCCTCACCCTCAACCCCTCACACTCACCCACACTCACCCACACTCACCCACACTCACCCACACTCACCCACACTCACCCACACTCACCCACACTCACCCACACTCACCCACACTCACCCACACTCACCCTCACTCACCCTCACCCTCACTCACCCCACCCCCACTCACCCTCACTCACCCTCAACCCCTCACCCTCACTCACCCTCAACCCCTCACCCTCACTCACCCTCAACCCCTCACCCTCACTCACCCTCAACCCCTCACCCTCCCTCACCCTCAACCCCTCACCCTCAATCCCTCACCCACACTCACCCATACTCACCCCCACTCACACTCACCCACCCTCACTCACCCTCACTCACCCTCACTCACCCTCACTCACACTCACCCATCTCACTCACCCTCACACCTACCCTCACCCTCACTCACCCTCACACTCACCCTCACTCACCCTCAACCTCATGCTAAAGATTTACAAAAAAACCCATTAACAATTCTAAAAGCACTAACTCTAATGCTGCGAGACCTATTGCATTTCTAATGCTTGTTATCCGTGGCATCCGAAGGCGAACAATCCTCAGGATTAATAGAAGTGCGCCCAATAAGAGTGGCCAACATGGCATCCACCTTCACAGAGTGAGGAAGAGAGACCTCCCCTTCCTCCAGGGAATAAAGCTTCTGCAAAAAGCGAGGAACAGAGGAGCGCTCAAGGTCTCGCCATTCCCCCGAAATCAAGTCTTTGATGCGACCATGAAAGGGCATAGAGAGCACAGGAGGCTTAACATATTGGGGGAAAATGTCCTCGGACCCCATGGGAGCAGCAAAAGGAGAAAACCCCAAGTTCTCCCTGATGTGCTGGAGAATAGCAGGCACCTCCTCCCTACGCACAAACTTCCCCGAAGACGTAGAAGGCATGGCAGAGTCCGAAGAAGAAGAAGACGAGTCCTCAGAGGGAGAGTCCACCGGACCCCCCGCAACACGAGAAGACCTGCGTCGTGGCTTAGCACCCCTCGCCTCCAAAGCACGAGACACAGCAGCCTCAATCATGGACTGCACCTCAGAAGCAGACAGGAGGGCAGAAGAATCCACCGGACCCTGGGACCTGGTCCTACGAGCCGGGACAGGCACCTCACCATCCTCATCAGAGGAGGACAAAACCCTCAAGCGCTTCGAAGTCCGTTTAGCCATAGAGAAACTGACAGGGTAGAAAGCCGAGGCAAGCCCTTAAATAATGTGAAACACAGCCCCAGCCGGGAGAAACCCAATAGAATAAAAGGACACACGAGGCAACCAATAAAGAAGCCTCGCAGACAATGAAATCCAATCACCAAAAACATAAAAATGTATAAAAAACGACCTCAAACGAGGCCCCTACCCCATAGGAGCATCGGAAACAGCCAGCCGAGAAGCCACAGCATATCCGCCAGCCGCCGCCTCCATTCCGGCCATCTGAACCGGAACCACAGCCCCAGCCACTCAGGGCCGGTGACTCCGTCACCCGGAACCCGACCGCCCAGCCGCCGAGAAGTGCACCGCAAAAACACCTAATGCGGTGGGGAAGGCTCGCATACACCAGGACGGCGCCGCCAGACCCAGGATGGCGATAGCAAGTGAGGGAGAAGCCCTCAAGAAAGAGAAAATGACCGCAGCTCCGCAGAACGGCCAGCGCGTGGGACGCGCGTCTCACAGTGGTGAG
Organism: Lissotriton vulgaris; assembly: GCF_964263255.1. Taxonomy (NCBI): domain Eukaryota; kingdom Metazoa; phylum Chordata; class Amphibia; order Caudata; family Salamandridae; genus Lissotriton; species Lissotriton vulgaris. The sequence goes on from NC_141697.1 coordinate 1,024,568,602, forward strand.
ACAGAAAAAAACAGGAGGTATGAGGGGGCTGGGGGCTATATATAGTCCCCACGTGACAAATCACGTGGGTACGGGTGTCTGGTGAGGCAGGGATGCCTCAATTTCGTAAGGAAGGGAAGCGAGGGAGGGACGATGAGGTAATGATGTACCTGAACGACACTTGCACCCAACTCCTCTAAAAAACAAGGCTCAGAAGAAATTTCAACACAAACATAATCAGAATGCTAGGTCTCTCTCAGACAAAAAAAACAAGCATTTGCAATGCAATAGGTCTCGCATTACTAAAAGTTTGAGCTATTGGCGTTATTAGCAACGCCAATAGCGCATTCTTTCAGTAATGCGAGACCTATTGCATTGCAAATGCTTGTTCATATTTGCACTGGCTGTCACGACAACCAGCTCAGGGCCTCTGAGCAGGGGACCTTCAAAAGCAGTAGTGCAACCCAAGTTCAGAAAAAACACGTTTTCGTATATATACACATATATGAGCGTCTTCGTAGCAGCTGCAAGGTTCTTTTTTTAGTACCTGCGTTCCCAACATTTTTTTTAAAACATGTTGTTAAACTGCGCGCAACCTTCAAATAACAAGCAGTGGGGGAAGAGGCGGCAGCCGAGCAAAGGAGCAAGTGGCAGCTGACCTAGTGCCTTCATGTACTTCCTTCTGACCCTAAACATTCAGGCAGACTAGGATGGAACACACGCACACATATGTGCGTGTTCATAGAGGAATAATTAAATAATAGAACGGGAGTAAAGCACGTGAAATGTAAGCAGAAACAACATGGTTACCTTAACACACACTAACTGTGCCTGCAGTGCAAAAATCAGACGCTGATACATCTAAAGATAAAACATGGCGTGGTGATATACAGAACCAAACAAAAGCGGGCCGCTGCCATATTCATACAAGGACGGGGTAGCGGGTGGGGTGTTAATGAGCCCAGCATTGCAGCATGTCCGGAGCTGCGAGGACTGCTGTTAAATAGAAGATTAGGCATATGAAATGTAAGCAGGAACAGCATGGTTACGTTAATGCACTTGAACCCGCCGGCCGTCCAAGAATCCAAAGCTGATACATGTAAAGAGGAGCGTGACGGTCACTAATTTTCTCTTAAGAGTGTACCTGCTTCTGGCCTTTCCAGTCAGTCTTGCGAAATCTGTTGTCAATATCCCAAACGGCTCAGATCTTTGTACAGAGGTGAATGGTTCATTGGAAGCTGAAACAAGCCACACGAAGGGCATGGATGGGGAAGGGAGGTGGAACAATGGCACATGGAGGAAGCGTCCCCAGATTTATTTAATCAGCACGGCGCCTGCTTCACGAACAACGAAGGGCGGAGTATATTTAAAAGTTATACCGCGACATCCATAAAGCGGACGCAACGCGGAGTTGTAAAAACACTGCGGGAGGATTAAGACAAGCTGTGAAAAGTAATTCATAAACAGATGCAAAGAAAAATGTATATTTGCTGTGGGAAAAATTGCTGATTACTATTTGAGGAGAACGAATTTTATGTTGTGCTGCACCGGTGGGAATGCTTCGACGACTAACTGGAGGGCACACAGCGTTCAAAAAAGGTTTTCTTCTCTCACAATGAGATTGGGGCATATTTGCAAATAATCATTTTTGAGGATAAACGTGGGATTTTGGCATCCTGCAGAGAACTCGCCGCTTTCAGATCTGATGCAGATAGGAATATGATGTGCAGGAGCAGACAGGGAAGGGCGCCGAGGACAAGTATTAAACAGTACTTTTAAAAAACACTGGCCGGGTAACTTGCTTGTGTTGCCTTAACATTTACAAAGTGCCTCACGCTGAATGTGAATTTAAGTGCCTTATGCTGAAAATGAGTGGCTTACATACGGTGCTACAAAGCTCCAAGAAGCCCAGATGTTCTAGTTCCAGGTTTACTGCTATAGCAGAGGCCCTTTTCCCTGCACGACCCACACTGGCAAGCAGGGGGCAGTGTGTGTGGACCGGATATTATCAAGCAATGTAATGGAGAGTAGCTGCCAAGGACGCTACCCACAGGGAGGGCCAGACGTGTCCTATGTGCACCACATGTGGCTTTTTGGTGTAATGCAGGGCAAGAAATACTCATTCAAAGGCAGTAGAAATCCCTACACACAGACTAGGACTGATTATTCATCCCAATGGGCATTTCCTGGGGGCTGCAACCCTTGCTGGACAGTTGTTGAACGAGGGTGGCTGTGGCTGCGTTCTAAGATGTGAGGCACTAGGCGGCACACAGGAGGGAGAGGGAGGGGCAGAGAGGGTGAGTGAGAGGGAGATACGAAGTGGGGCTGCTTTGAACAGTCTCTCCAGGGCTGATTTTGGGTCCCCAGTCCGGCCCCCAGGTAGCAAGCGCCATCGGGCACTGCTAATGAGTGTAAAAGAGGTTCCGAGTGTCAGTGCCCAACGGGTAGTAAAGCAAGGGCTAAAGCGCGCAACAAGCCCTTCGCCGGAGGTGCGCACCCCGCTCCCTCCCCGTCCCGCCCTCCCTCCCTCTTTTTATCCCTGGAAAACTTGTTGGCAGACTTTACCAGATTCAATAAACAGGTCGAATCCTTAATGAGAAAAGCCAAGGCAATGTTTGCAGGGCAGTCCGGCCCTCCTTTGGATGCGCGAGGGCCCGGGCATGCGCCAGCATTCACTGTTTGCAGCCAGGACGCCTTATTAGCCCGTTTCATCAAGGACAGCCCCTTCACACTGTCAGGACACAGAGCCAATGTAAATAGCAAGCTGAATACAGGTCCAAAGCCCCTCGTCATGCAGAGGGCACTCGGTGCTTACTGGAGCTCTTAATGGGAAAGGACGGTACCGGTGCCAACCTGCAGCGCAGCTCAACAAGCGGTAGAGACACTATCCCAAAATAGCAACAAGGACAGGTAGGGGGAAGGGGACAGGAAGTGTGAATACAGAGTGGGGAAGGGGATGCACGGGCAAGGAGAAGAGTGGCAGAGGCGGTGAGAAAATGGGAACAGGTATGCGAAAGCCAAAAAAACAAGCGGCAGGGAAAGCGTTCGCTTTCACTTCCGCTTGAACAACAAAGAATGTTGCGAGCGCCACTGCGAGCCATGGCCTATTGGTGTCTATTAAGCGAACCAAGCGCATAATAGACACAAATAGGCCATGGGAGGAGCAATGCTCCTGCCTCGGGCCAATTGCGTGCAGTCTTTTAGAAAAAGACGCATGCAAAGGCCAATGGGGGAGCTAAAAAGGAAACGCACACGCAAGAGCGTGTGCGATTCCTAGGTCAGCTCAGATTCCCTGTTTTTCCCTTACAAAATATCTCGCACTGCACAGGCACTGCTGCGCAGTGCACTGCTAGGCACGAGACCTAAAAAGACAAGAATAGAAGCGGTTCCACGGAATTGTGATGTTTGTTTCTCACGTCACGTGTCCAAGAGTAAGAGGAACAAAAAGTAATGCTTAAATATAGTGTTGGTTGATCAACAGTGATAATGTCCTTCGAGGTCCAAGTACTAAAATAGTTAAATGAACCTGTAAGGGAACTCATCCTCACAGTGTATGCCAATTTCAAGCCCTAACATCAGGTACCCTTTAACTCTTTAGGAGGCAATGCTTGCTTATTAGGGAGTCAGACACCCTCTGACAAAAGTTGTCATTCTAAATCATCCATAAACAAATAGGCAAATAATATTTCTGAATGTACAGGGCTTAGGCAAAATACTGGTTGGTGGTAAAAAAATAGTTTCCCAACACGCACCTTAAAATTCAATGTGTTATCAGAAGTGCCTTTTTCTGCAGCCAGGTGTCAGAGAACATTCCCAAAGCATATAATGATTTCAAATCAATAGATAAGTACCAATATAACAATGTTGCACCGCTCAGGTTATCCAGTAAGAGAAAAAGTCACTGGTGTGGTCATTTTTCTATCATCTATAGTACTTATTCCAGTTTGGAAATGTTAAACATAGGTTACCTATGCTCATGTGAGCCATTAACAAAAAGCATTCACCTTTCTGACTGAACCCGTCATTCAAGCCTACTTCAAGTTTTTTGCCAGAAACCCAGGAGTTGCTTTATCAAAGGAAAGCCTCACAGTGGATAGGATGGAGAGAGAGGGAATATTGAGACTCCAAATGATCCAGGAACCTTTTGCCTCTTAAAACTTCTTGTGCTTGGTGAACAGACACTGAAATCTGGAGATCTGCTCGGACACTTAGAAGGAATAACTAGCTGACCTCAGGTGAAAGGTATTGGGAGAGCGACAAACAAAGAAACAAGGAAGCACTAGGTTTGTGTCTGTGGCGTGACAGATGTTTTCCACAAGTATATCCTTAGAGTAGGTAATGGACCGCACTGTTGCGAACTTTAGAAGGGAAAAAGTCCAGTTAGTTCTATTCACTTGCTTGAGATGTGCCTGGAACAAATGAAGGAAAAGACAGATCCTCATGCCTGTTACACCTAAGGATTCCTGCCTGCTTGAAATTGGCCTATACTCCGAATTTCTGAATCCATAAAGCCAGCTCCAACACTGGTATCACAAGGGACTTGCTGACACTGAAGGATCCAGACGTCTAGATCCTTTCAGTAAAGCCTGCATGTTCTAGTAGATCTTTGCTGCAGAAAGTGTGCAAAATATGCAGGAGCAAAGGAAGCGGTTGCCTGCATGGACGTAAGCCACTGGACATATTACAATACAAGTGTCATGTATGCCTCCTGTGGAACTACTCTTCTGTGACTGAGTGCAGAAGGAAGGTGCTGCAGGACAGAAGTCCCAGAAACCACTTGGAGAAGCACCCTCTCAAGTGGAACCACTGAATGAAGAATCATCAAACAGGAAGATCAAGAAACAAGTTATTAGATGTTTTGAAACAGCTGGTGATTTAGAAATGCTTTTTAGGATAGACTATAATAAGATACCTATCCTACTCGAAATAAATGAAAAGTTTGATTCTTCACCTTATCATTTTCCCAGCTCTCAACTCTTCCAGGCAAATGACTAGGGAACAGCTCAACAGGTGTATTCAACCACGACGACCCCTTCTTGGTTCCAAGAAGAATTGCCTGCTGAAGATCTTTGGCGTCCAGAAAGATTTCTATATCTGGTAAAACTTTTGACCTTGGCAAACCAACTTTTACTACCTGATATGGGTGCCCCAGGTCCCAGTCTATCATACCCTGCATTTCAACATTGTATTTAAGGTTTATTTTTGCAGGTGTGGGGAATTTCTATCGCTCAATGTTCAGGTCATATTCTATGGAGCCAACCACCTGCAGCACAAACCCTTTGCTTTCCAGTTTACAGTATCTATGGTATGGATGTGTGAAAGAGAATCATGTGTGACCAAGGCAAGATTTGTATCCAGATGTACATGTTGTTCCAACTTGTATATATGATTTGTTAATGAAAAGTCTACACCGTTAATGGTTAGTGCCATAAGGAAATGCAAAGAGCTATTAGCTCAGCTTGCATTACTGCAAAAAACACAGTTGATGGACAGAATGTAGAACAATGTCATACATTCACCCCAGTACAAGGATCTGGGCATACATCCATCGTTTTTTTGCACTCCACACCACCCTGGGTTAGACGCTGGCTATATGCAAATCAGCTCAGACCCTGTGCCTCATGGGAACAGTCCAGTCCGAACTACCAAGCCATGTCTTTCCCAGACCGGAATCAAGCATCCAAGGACCGGTTTCTGGCTATCAGCCTTCATCAGCCTGGATAGCTTGACTCCAGTGGTGTGGAGAGCCTGGGACTCACGTCTGAGTATACCCAGCACACTCGGGGTGAAAATTGCAAAAAACACAGTTGAAGGACAGAATGTAGAACAATGTCATACATTCACCCCAGTACAAGGATCTGGGCCTAAATCCATCGTTTTTTTGCACTCCACACCACCCTGGGTTAGACACTGGCTATATGCAAATCAGCTCTGACCCTGTGCCTCATGGGAACAGTCCCGTCCGAACTACTAAGCCATGTCTCAGACGTGAGTCCCAGGCTCTCCACACCACTGGAGTCAAGCTATCCAGGCTGATAGCCAGAAACCGGTCCTTGGATGCTTGATTCCGGTCTGGGAAAGACATGGCTTGGTAGTTCGGACTGGACTGTTCCCGTGAGGCACAGGGTCAGAGCTGATTTGCATATAGCCAGTGTCTAACCCAGGGTGGTGTGGAGTGCAAAAAAATGATGGATTTAGGCCCAGATCTGGGAAAGACATGGCTTAGTAGTTCGGACTGGACTGGACTGTTCCCACGAGCACAGGGTTACTCCCCAGTTATGAAGGAAGATTTAATGATGGTTTAGCTGGGATGGAAGGCACTGGGGAGTGACAGGTAATCCTCTGTGCTGTAGGCAAATTGAGTCCAGGTTGAGGAAATTTAGGTTTTTAGAGGGTATACAGTGAGCAGAGATGACCAGCAGGCCTTATTCACAAGACAATATCATGGACAGTAGCCCAGCAGAAATACTGTTAGGAATCTTGGGAAGAAAGTAATAAGAGAACTCTTAAACCCTTATGGAAAGGAACATCTGTACAGCATGTACTTAGAAAACAGAAGAAAACTTATGACGCAGTCCACAACTGCTAGCCTGGTTGTATGTTACCCATGAATAGACAAACACAATATGTACATAGATTCAATTATAAAAAAGAGTTATACACTTTTGGGATGGGTTCACATTAAAATCCATGCTCACCATTTTGCTATCTCGAAATACACTCCTAGATGTCACCCTGACATTATCCAAGCATTGAGAACAAATGCAAAAGAGTACGCTCTTTGGCAAACTGGCGCTCCAATCACCTAATTTACAGTCGGGCAGACCTTAAGTAGGTCAGTGATTGAGACCACTTAGTCTCTGTCACTGACATACTCTTCTAACAGCCCGACGGGGTAAGGGCCTTTGGAGGTGCAGTTATTAAAAGACTTTGAACATTTTGGGATGGGTTTGCATTAAAATTCAATCTCATAATTTTGTGATCTCTAAATACACTCTCCGATGTCAACTTGACATTAGCCAAGCATTGAGGGTAACCGAATTCCCAATTCAAATGAAGCTGCTTGATGTTATAAGGCATGTTTCATCAGAGCTTGATTAAAGCATTTAAAAGGTGTAAGTCCGAAAACTGGGACAAACTACACTAATATAAAAAATCAAACACTTTGTTAGGCACCCTAACATGAAGATTCAATGGGTATATTTCCAAATGTATTTAACCTACAAAGGTTTACTCATGTTTGAGTGGCCAATGTGTTTTATCCATTTACATGACAATACGGCCAAGTGAAACCATTTGTAATATAGAACAGCTTAAACAGCTGTACAGGTGAAGTTTTGTAAGCTTCATTGGAAATCTTTAAAAAAGAAATACTTTCTAGCTGTCAGTCCTCACAGCTATTGACCTAGCATTCATGATTGACATTAGAGCAAATTGTCTAAAAGAAAATGTATTTTCTGTGTTTATACATATTTAAAAAGAAATACAGACAAGAAAATGTATGTTTTTCTGTCTGTATTTATCTGTAAAAATCAGTTAAAACTGGGAGTCTTAATAATAGTTAAGTGAAATGTTATTAAAATATGGTTATGCCTTAATGTGGTTAGTCTTACTCAGTTTTGAAAACCAGACTTAAAAAAAACAGGCTTAAAAACATAGTAAGACCAGGACAGCTTTTAAAAGAAATTAGTTTCCCATTTTCCTGCATACCCAATTCGAAAGATTTTTCCATACCAATAGGATCTTTCAGCACGCTCCCAGCATTAGAAAGAGTATCCCAGGAATTGCTGCTCCTAGACTTCAGCCCTGTGCTGCTTGGGCTGGCTCTTGTTTTCAGAATTTGTTCAGTTTGTTTTGTTCTTTTGAGAGGAGCAATGGCTTGAACTTCTTCCGTTAAAGCTTGAGTAGCAAGAATGTCAATTTCTTCTAAGTCGTCAACTGTAAAATCTTCATTCTCGCCAAACGGATCGTCCAGCGCGGTCGCCTCAGTGGATTCCTCACTTTTGTAACGTTTGCTGGGTGGAAAGACATCTCTATGATTTCCAACTCTACTTGAAGATATTTGAAACACGGAGGATGAAGTGGCTAATGGTGCCTGACCATATAACATCGAACTGTTTCTCTTCTTATTCCCAAAGAGGGGGTTAACCGACATCCTCATCACCTGTGGCAAATCAACAAGAAAATGATTTAAGGAGCAAGTTTGGATATTTGTATTATACATATGGTAAAACTCCCTTCTGTTTGAAACACCCACCTTGCATTTTTTAAGTAAATATGGGACCATGTAACAAAGTGCAAGGTCCATTCATGGAACAACATCAGACCTCTAAATCCGATTTATGCCATGTCAGCAGTGAGCAGCCCCGTAATTTCTTTCTGAGATGCAATGTAATATCTATGGTTAAGATCTTTTCATTGGAAAACGCAAACACTACATATCTCACTAAATTCAAACAAAAAATAGGACTGTTATCTCAGCAAACTTTCCTGCTTACTGTAAAGTGTTAATCATGGCTCATATTAACATCACACAAAGGTGGACTGAAAACTGGGAATGCCACATGTATGAACCCCAAACACTTAGCATTTGTGTCCACGCCCCGTGCCTCCATCACCCCTTGCTCCATGTGCCCCATACTTGCGCCCTCTGCACCACTTTGCAGATGTACCCACTGTGCATTCTTAACAGCTGCAAAACAAATCATGCTTGTTGAAGCAAACCATACCAACCATACAAGCTAAAACAAATGCACAGTTTAGTCATTTTCCGGAAGTAAACCTTGCATTGCTTCAATCTATACTGCACTACAACGGGGCATCAGAGACGGTATGTACTATATCAATCTACAAAACCAGCCTTGCCAAGTGTCACGCATAGTGAGTGGGTTAATGTAGAAAATGTTAGTTGCTATGTCATGCATACTGACGTAAGCGATTCGACATGCACTGATGAGCTGCACCAGAGCAGTATTATTACAGCACACTTGCTTTTCTACAAGCAGTGAGTTAAGTGTGCTCTGTTGGGTCTAGTTTGAGGGAGGCAGCTGCTTAGAACAGAACCCAGGTCTAGGCTTCTTATTTAAAGTCACAAGGAGGGCCGCGGCGCACTGTGCTACCCAGAAACAAAGAAAAGGGAGGCTGTATCGGTCCTTCGTCTGCGCCTCACGCAAGGCACATGGCATCCATGTGGTCCTGCCAGGCAGTATGCTCCGCTTGGGCCACGCACTGTCGACTGAGCCGGTTTGAACATTCTCTTCCTGCTGCCATCCAGCCCCAACCAAGACTGATCATGACGATGACTTCTAGTGCTGCAGACAGTGTACAGACAGGCGGAGGAACACAGACTGGACGACAGAGGGGTTGACAGTCTCCTTCCCCCTTCTCAGGCCCCCAGTGTGCATGGGTGCTGGAAATAGGGGTGCGGGGTGGGCTGGGGGGGTTATGCATCACCCTCAGAAATAAGCATGCTGGAGTTCAGATGGTGAATAAGCAATAAAGATGCCATATTCTTGTTACATTTGACGAGCGTTTAAAGCCAGAGGTTTGATGTCAGGCTATTCTGACAAATTACTGCCTATTCGTTTAAAATGGAGGTTGGTGTTTACTTCCCTTTCTCTGACTGGAAAGTGAGAGGATTTTGCAAAGTGACCTATGTGACAAACGTGCAGGTGTGAAGGGAAAGGAGTAGGAAGCCAATTAAATGTATTGCACAAATGATTACAAAATAGTCCAGCAGTTAAGAAAGCACAGGTGTAGCACTGTTTTGTAACTCTGAAGGGTGACGGAAGCAAAGAATTTAATAAGGAACAAAACAAATCAGGACATTGTACTTTGCGATGTCCACATAATAATTAGTGATCTGTATAGTTTTAGCATTAAAACAGCATATCCCGGCTACACACCATACTTTTACCACTCTCCTGCTGGATGGACATGTCCCATTTGGTATACCTGCTCACTGTGTATCGCTCAGATTGTTCACTTCCTTATGACTTTGGTGCTGTAGACCTGATGGCAGCACCCCAGCTCTCAAAATTGTTCCAGCACCACTGAAAGTGTAAACAACTGTCCACCAAAGTCCGGGCTTCAGCAGATGTGTGTGCAGTGGCAGGCTGGGGACAAGTCAGCCCATTTAACAGCCACTCAGCACCACAATCAGATTGGCACAGTATCCGCTCCTGGCATCTGCCGACCCCTAGGGGAACGGGGGTGGGCACAGACAGGCTGGTGGAGTTGCGTGCCACACCCCGGCCTCTGAGTCACTAACTCATCCAACGTCTGAATGTTCTGAGATGATCTCAAAATGGTCCTTTGAGATTGCCACCCACTCAACCATCCCATGCTTTTGATATGGTTTGGGCACTGTAGAAGTTGACGCCATACCCGTTTGGTACTTTCTTCCTGATTCAGACTGACCCCAGGTCCCTCTGGTGGATCATGCAAATGAGGGGTGAAAATCCAAAATTGTTGAGCTGGTCCATTACCCTACTGAGTGAGCACTCCAGGGTTGAACACAGACCAGGGGATGCCCATACCAATGCTGCCCGTCTATCCAGGTTTTTCCTTCTTAGTGATGGGAACTCACTAGAGGTTGGGTAGATCCCCCCCAGTTTCAGCAGGGGCGGGGGGACAGGAACACATGTTAGACCAGTCATCCTTAGGGTGCTTTTCCCAAACTTTTTGCCTGCTTAACTTTTTTTGCTGTATATTTTTGTTGGCCATAGGACTCTGAGCACTTTACCACTGCTAACCAGTGCTAAAGTGCATTTGCGTCTTCCCTAAACATGGTGATATTGATGTATACCAGATTGGCATATTTAGTTTACCTGGAAGAACTTTGGAAAGTGGTACACCATATACCCAGGGCCTGTATTCTAAATGCTACTAGTGAGCCTGCAGCACTGATTGTGCCACCCACAAAAGTAGCCTTTCAAACCGATCTCAAGCCTGCCATTGCAGGGCATGTGTGTGCAGTTTACTACCACTTTGACTTGGCATTTAAAACTCCTTGCCAATGCTTAAACTCCTCTTTTATTAGACACAGGTCTCCCCTAAGGTATGCCCTATGTAGCCGTAGGGCAGGGTGCTGTGCAAGTAAAAGGTAGGACATGTGCTTTTAATTTCTACATCTCCTGGTAGTGACAAACAGGTAAATTAGTTTTTCACTACTATGAGGCCTACTCCTATCATAGGCTAGCACTGTGAATTCCTTAAAACACTTTAAAGCTGTAATTCCTCATTAGAAAAGAGTAGCTAAATAAGGTTTCATATCTTTGGAATGTTAATGATAAATCCTCTTTAGTGATAAAGTTGGATTTGTAGTTATAAATGCCACTTTTAGGACGTGGACATTTCTCTGCTCTTAACTTTGCGCTGTGGGAATGCAGCCTATCTCCAATATACATCTGGGTTGTGCGACAGCTACACTTTGTGCATTTCCTCTAGACAGCCGCAAACACAGGACGAGTGAGTGTGACAGAGGACTCATCTGCATATGGATAGCTTACCTGGGCAGGAAGTCTTTTGTAAGTTTCTGTGAGCCCTGCCATGCCTGTGGACAGTTTGTTGGGTATTGAGCGCACACTGTCATCAGCGAGTCCTATCCTTGCTTAACGTGCCCCCCTCCAGTCCTAGGCCTCAGAAATGGGTTCTGCAGCCGACTTTCTACAAAACCGATGCACGTTGATTGGAACCTGCGCAGTGCTCTTCTACCCCGTACCGATCGGAGACAACCATGTGCCTGCGGCATACACCTGACTGCATAAATCGGAACATACGCATCAGACTCTAAACAATGACGCTTTGATCCATCTAAGGTACATTTTCAGCTGAGTCTGCATGGGACATGCAGCTGGCCTGCTCTCTATTACGGTCGGCCTGAACTTTGAATTTACCATGATCCATCGTGACCTCAAGAAGCCTTTCAGATTTATTGACTTCAAAGCACTGTTTTTAGGTTTATTCTTTAAAATTCATATCTCGACTTCTACTGATAAGGTTTTTGTCATTTTAGTCTTGTTTTACTCAGATAAATATGCTCTATTACTCTAAACCTCTGCTAAGCTCTTTCTGGTGCTTTCGTTGTGTTACTTATTGTCTGTGTGTTGCAGAAGTACTTTAAGCATTGCCTCTTAAGTTAAGCCTGCCAAGCTAACAGAGGGTGAGCACAGGTTATTTTAAAGTGTGTATCTAGCTCACGCTGGCTAGGATTGTGGTCCCTACTTAGATAAGGTGCAAACCTCTGCTAACTAGGGACACAATTTTTAACACAAGCCCAGCTGCGAAGAGAGAGAGGAATGCAGATGTGTGACGCGGACGCTACGTGCAACTACGGTGTGCTGGGACCTAGATTCCCTGCACTGCGGATTCCACCGGATTACGGACTGTCTTCCTTGTCGGGCCCGGAGGCTGACCCTTGGTAATGGGGAGCTGCGAGGACGGTTCAGAGAGGTGTGATCTGGAGACCCGGCACTGCAGCTGAGACACTGGAGGAGCCTCAACGTGAACGGACTGCGAAGCATGATAAGAACCAAGAATACCAACTCTAATTTGGCAGCTCACTAGTTAGAAAAGCATCACAATATATCTCAGTTAAGATTTTTAGTAATTGAGAAAATAGAAATCAAACCAGGGAGGGATAATCAAAAATTCTTGTACCAAAGGGAAGTAATGCTAATTAAAAAATTCCAAACCATGGAACCGTTAGGGTTAAATGACAAGCTGGATATGGGATGTTTTCTATGAATAAGTAACATGAAATATTATACAATGTAAATTTATACTCTGTGTCTTAAGAGAATGTTGACAAACAATGACCTGTGTAAAGTATGTCTAGTACAAATAAGAGGAATAGTCGCATGGGGATACAGATGCATCATATGTAGTGGTTGTATTCCATTAATATACAAGATAAAAGAACCGAATTTGGAAAAAACACAGTAAACACTCATGAGATTATGTGATTATGTAATCCGATTTCGGTAAACCTTTGATGCATATTAGGTAGTGAATCCTCTTCATTCCATTTATTTTATTTTGCGTTTAAGCACACCAACTATCAGTAACATTGGGATCCCCTCAGTATCTACTACTACCAGAAATCAACTAGCAGCATCAACCTAATGTTAAAATTAAAATTCAGGTTCATTTACACAGCTATGAATCAGATGCAACAACTAATCTAGATCTAGCAGGGTGACGTTTAATATGTTTTAATTTTGTTCTGTCCGGCACACATACTCCCAACTAGGAAGTCTCGTTCATGAAGTCTAAACACACCTTTATTGTAATAAGATTCAAATTTCTATTAACAGTCTTATCGCCATAAGTTATCTTCTATGACATATGGTGTAAGCAACTTTATACCGTTCCAATATGGCGCTTAAAAACGAAGAAGGCAATAGAGTTATCGGTGTGGTAAATAAAAACACTGTTTTCTAATCTCTCGAGACTTTGACACACTGAAGCTTGGTAGCTGACGAGCCGCCAGGTAAAAAAGCATAGATTTTTTCACACATAACAGCGACTAGCACATAGAGCGATATTACATTATACTCATTATTGTTACAGTTCCCGGCCAATTTACATCTCCCGGCTGCACACGGTCTTAAGAATGAAAAGGTAATACTGACAGCATCTTTGTCTATGTAGTGTTTCATTTAAATGCTTCATACCCGGTTTTCAGAGTAGGAATCCCGTTTCCTTTACCCCCCAGACACCCAGGTTTACGATTTGATCAACAGAATATGCACATTTTTTTGCTATGTATAATTCGATAAATTGTGAAAATATCCAGAAAGTGAATCGAAATTTGCCTAGCACAGTAACGGTAAGTTTCAATTCTATTAAGGACACGGAGGCGAGGATTATGCTTTTCTCTCTCCGCTGTTTATTAACAGAAAACACATAGCAGCCAGAAAAGCAAAACTTTGTAAAGAATATGATATACTACCCAACACTGGGATAAACATATCACAAAAATCAAACACATGGGATAAACTACAACTCCCATCAGTCCATAAACGTAGTCCTTCCATAGTGTCCACTGCGCTTAGGTAGGGCGTCCCTCTTGTGATCCCTTCCTCTTTCTTCGCGCGAGTCACGCCAAATCAACCACGATCCTGTTTAGATTCGCTACCTGGAAGGAAAAGAACAACTGCGTCAGCGCCGCAAACGTTCATAAGTAATTTGAACAAGGCCAGAAAACAATAACAATGTCGACACGTCAGAAGCAAGCACTTTCAAGTATTATTACCTACACCAATACGTTAGAAGCAAGTACTTTCAAGAGTTTTTACTTACACCAATACGGGGAGGGATCTCCGCCAGAGAGTGGGTGGGATAATCCTCGCCTCCGTGTCCTTAATAGAATTGAAACTTACCGTTACTGTGCTAGGCAAATTTCGATTCTATGTCAGGACCGGAGGCTTCAGATTATGCTTGTTTAAAGCTGACCGACCACCAAACTCGCAATATCCACCACTGGCTTGAAATAGAACCGTTTGAAAGTGGAATCCGAGGACCAATCTGCAGCACGCATTAAGTCCTCCAAACGCGCTCCCAAGGAGAAAGCTTTCGAGGCCATAGCACCTCTGGCCGAATGAGCTCCAAACTGCTTGGTATCAATGCCAGCCTCTTGCAATATCCACCGTACCCAACGGGCTATGGTGGGAGAAGACACCGCCTTATGCGGTTTTCGCAGTGCGATCAGGAGCTGCTGTTCGCCCGGAGGACGAAGTTCCAAAGTCATATCTTCGTATGCTTTCAGGCATTGGACCACACATAGTTTGGGAACGTCCACGAGGGCCGGGTAAGATATAGATCTCGTTGCGGACTTCGTTCGACGACCCACCGTGAAGGTAACTCCATCCGGAGAGAACACTCTCGCTGAGATATCCAAAGCACGTACATCAGATACCCTCCGACACGACACCAGGCACAATAGCATGGCCAATTTCGCCGACAGTTCTTTCAGAGAAAGATACCTATTCTGTTGCCAGGAAAGGAAAAGGTTCAGGACCAAATTAACGTCCCAAAGGACAGAATACCTTGGCTCCGGGGGCAAATCAAGGCGTACCCCCCGCAGGAGCCTGCACACCAGGGGGTGTTCCCCAACCGGGGCACCGTCTATCTGTTCATGTGCCGCCGAAATCGCCGAGCGAACGGCATTAATTGTTCGATAGGCCAAACCACTAGTCGCTAGTTCCGCCAGGAAATTCAGTACGTGAACGATTCCTGCGACCAGGGGATCCAGATCCCGTCGAAGACACCAACGCACCCACCTGGACCACGCTGATCTATATCTCTTCGTGGTACTGCTGGCCCATGCTTTAGACAAAAAGGAGTCAGCTGCTCCCGAAAGGCCAGGGAGCGACCAGCGTCTCCGGAAAGCCTCCATGCCATGAGGCGGAGAGAACCCTGCATTATCAGGGGATGCGGGTCCCCGTCTGGATTGAGGAGAAGATGAGGGAGCAGGGGGAGTAGGATTGGAAAATCCCAAGAAAGTTCCAGAAGAACCGGAAACCAAACTTGCGACCTCCACCACGGCGTCACCATCACCACCTCCGCCTGCTGGCGGTGAAGATGGGCCGCCGACCTCATTAACATTGAAAAAGGTGGAAACGCATACGGGCGCTCTTGACTCCAGTCTTGCAGGAACGCATCCGTTGCCTCCGCTAGAGGATCCGGCCTCCAGCTGAAAAACCTCGGTAACTGGAAGTCGAGGCGGGACGCAAACAGGTCCACCGAGAACGGGCCCCAAACGGTCTGTAGCCAATGGAACACCTGCGTGTTCAACCTCCAGAGACTCGAGTCCCGCAGGTACCTCGAGTGCCAGTCCGCCACCTGGTTGGCTCGACCCGGAAGGTACTTCGCTGTCACTGAGACCTGGTGGGCTAGACAGTAGTCCCAAAAATCCTTTGCCAGGTTCGCCAAGGCTTTGGACCGAGGGCCGCCCAGGTGATTGACATAGCGCACCGCTGAGATGTTGTCCATCCGTAGAAGGACGCACGATGACGCTGAATCCTTGGTCCAGCAACGGACCGCGAAAGAACCTGCGAGGAGCTCCAGACAATTGATATGGAGTTGTTGCTCCTCTGACGACCAGCCTCCGCCTGTGGAGAAATCGCCGCAACGGGCGCCCCAACCAGATCTGCTGGCGTCTGACTCTATCACTAGATCCGGAACCGATCCGAATATCGCCCGGCCGTTCCAGGCCTCCATATGGCAGAGCCACCAGGACATCTCCTCTTTTACCTCGTCGGACAACAGGACCAACTGTTCGTAAGATAGACCTTTCCGAAGGTGGTACGCCTTGAGGCGCTGAAGGGCCCGATAATGAAGCGGACCCGGAAAGATCGCCTGGATGGAGGACGAGAGGAGGCCCACCACCCTGGCGATCTGACGTAGGGATGTGCGCTCCCTGGCGATCGTCTGCCGGAGTTCGTGCCTGATCTTGGCCATCTTCCGTGACGGCAGACTGAGGGAGGCCTGCACTGAGTCCACTAGGAACCCCAGGAACTCCATTCTCTGGGAAGGCGTCAAGACAGACTTGTCCTTGTTGATGATGAAACCCAGCCCCTGCAATAACGTTACCGTTTGGTTGAGCTGGGTAATCAGCTTGTTGGGACATTGCGCCATCAAAAGGATGTCGTCTAGATAGACTATCATTCGGATGCCCTGAGCCCGAAGGACCTCCACTGCTGGGTGCAACAATTTGGTGAAACACCACGGGGCCGAGGAGAGCCCGAAAGGAAGGGCTGTGAACTCGTAAATCTGGTCCCGCCAGAGGAACTGCAGGAACCGACGGTGAGGCGGGTGGATGGCCACCACCAAGTAAGCGTCCTTCAGGTCCAAGCGGACCATCCAGTCGTTTGCCCGTAGGACATCCCTGAGAAGATGGATCCCCTCCATCTTGAAATGGTTGTAAACCAACCAACCGTTGAATTCTCGGAGATTTATGACCGGTCTCTTGCCGCCATCCGGCTTCCCCACCAGGAAGATGTTGCTGCGGAAACCTGCAGGATGCCGTGTTGAACGACAGATGGCGCCTTTCTGGCACAGCGCCAAGACCTCCTCGTCGATCAACCGGGCATCCCCTTGGGAAAAAAGAATGGGCCGTGGATCCCTTAATTGGATCGGGTGATCGTAAAAGTCTATGTGGAAACCACGCACTGTCTGAAGAACCCACGCGTCCTTCGTAAGTGCCGACCAGGCTTCCCGGAAGCGGGCCAGCCTCCCCCCAATCTGGACCTGGTCCGCCGGGATTACACTCACCGTGGGAGTTGTTGCTGTTCGCATCATTCCTGAAGCCGCCGCGGCCTCCTCTGAAGCGTTGACCCCTGGAGGGGTAAAAGTTCGTGTAATTGGCTGAGGAGTTGTATTGCCCTCTGCCGGAGCCTTGACCCTTATTCGGTTGGTTCTGTCCACCACGGCCGGACGTGAGGCCCCTTCCACGACCGGCCCCCCGGGAAAAACGTTGGTTAAACACCCTTTTTATTGTGGACTGCGCTTTGTCTAAGGATGAAAAGGTGGAGACAAATTTCCCCAATTCTTTTATGAATGGATCTCCAAATAGGCCGCCCTGCGCTACTGCTCCCGCCTCCGACGAGGCCAGGTCTCCCAGTTTAGGATCTAACTTAATGAGCAGCGAGCGTCTACGCTCTGTTGAGAGGGCGCAATTAGCGTTGCCCAAAAAGATTACCGCCCGCTGAGCGCAATTAGAGAGAACCTCTGGGGAAATGGTGGAACCGGAAACTTTGGCCTCTTCCGCCATGTCTAGGATCTTTGTTAAGGGGCCTATTGTATCTAAAAGCTTGTCTTGGCATGACCGCCAGGAACGGTCAATGCCTTTTCGCAGGTCCTTAACAAACTTTGCCATAAAAGTAGCCATTTTCCCGTCTAACTCAGGGGTCAGGGCCACTTTTCCCTCCAGTGTAGGCCGCGGACACTCTCCCCTGAGGCAGCTACGTGCCTCCTTCTCCAGTGGCCTGCGCAGACGTCCCGCCACGAACTTCGCGACTTTGTCGCCCGGTGCCCAGGCCGCCGACCTCGGATGGATAATATCGTCCGGGTCAAGCATACCTGAGGCATCATGAGGCAACTCCGTCGCTGATCCGGACGGGCGCCACGAGCGCACTGAATCCTCGTCGTCATCCGTGTCCGCCGGGGAGAGCCCTCCCTGGGGGGAAGGGGCTGTCGCGATCGACCCCGAAGGGCCTTGGGCTGGGAGCGGCGCAGGGGTGTCAGGCTCTGTTGCCTTAGCCAGGAACGCATCCCGGAGGCGTTCAAAGGCATCCTTATCCACCCCTTGCGACCCTCCGGAGCCACTATCCCTGCAGACCTTCTTGGGGGCAGGGGGGTGAGTTACAGAAGTGGCAGGGACAGAACCCTGGGCACCCAGAGCCGTAGAGGCCAATTTAGTGCACTCCTCCACAATGCGGGCCGAGAGTCTATCCTCCATAGGCCCCACAATCTCCTGCACACACCTATAGATTGACTGATCTACAGCCTCATAAAACTCGTCATCCCCCAAGTATTGGTGGGTTTCCTCCTCCACATAATATCCTTCTGCCATGACCAAGTCCTTTAGGGCAGGGAAAGGAGGGTTAGACTGGCCCAGGCACCAGTAATGTGGGCTAACCAAAGATTAGCAAAGGTTTTAAATATCTGGCACCCCAGACCGTAAGAGGCAGCACTCCTCGTAACGCGCTGACCCTCTTAAGTAAGACCGGGTCTTAAGCCGCCCCCCAGCGCGCTCACAGAACCAAATGTAAATCACGCCGATCAAAATCGGCAAGTGCTGAACAAAAATACCGCCCGCAGGCGTCAGCGCGGTAAAACCGCAAGTACAGACCCACAAACGGGCGTCAAGATGCTGGGGCAATACAACCCTGGCCGGGCGTCACGGTGGGGCAGCAGTCGAAGGCTCTGGCGCGATCGCTCTCCTCAGCGCGGCTCCCGCTGAAGGGAAAGACGCGCTGAGGAGAACGAGACGCGGCAGCGCCCTCTAGCGGCAATCGAAACGAGCCGCAATTCCGGGGACAGTCGCGTCAGGGGCGAAACGTCCCCGCGACAAAAGCAAGAAAATTCGGGCTCTGTAAGGGAAAGACAACGTTTGAAAACCCCCACAACAAGAGCCCACACAATCGCCTTAATCCACACAGTACCCAAAACCCCAAACGCTCTCACCACACCAAAAAACGAGGGAGAGAACAGGGAAGGCACTTAACTGGCTGCGAAGCAGCGAAGAAAGAGGAAGGGATCACAAGAGGGACGCCCTACCTAAGCGCAGTGGACACTATGGAAGGACTACGTTTATAGACTGATGGGAGTTGTAGTTTATCCCATGTGTTTGATTTTTGTGATATGTTTATCCCAGTGTTGGGTAGTATATCATATTCTTTACAAAGTTTTGCTTTTCTGGCTGCTATGTGTTTTCTGTTAATAAACAGCGGAGAGAGAAAAGCATAATCTGAAGCCTCCGGTCCTGACATAGAATCATTGAGTCTTCAGCAATCAGAAATAAGGATAATCATTGTGTAATATCCAGTTTTCCACTTTTGGCAAAACTGAAAGACTTTTAACCATCAGCATAACAGAGTAAGAACGCTATGAGTTCAGATGTTTGGAATCGTATACATATGATAATACACCAGAACAGAAATGTACAGGTAAATGAACATGCTAGAAAACACGTGTATGTACGCTATATTGGTGGTAGATTTGAAACTTACAGTGTCCTTTGAGCACATAAATGTAAACATGTAGATAATGAGAAATGAATTACAATATAGATGTATTCCTCTTGCAGGAAGGCCCCCGAAGAAGGGACAGGGTCCCGAAATGCATCGGGCCAACTAATCCTCATTCGTCGGAAAATAATTATTTTGGGCTGTGTTAAGTGTGAGCTTGATCACACCAAAGATTGATTGTATAGGAAATGAACAATATTTGATATGATATGAACAAGATGAAAATTCAAAAAATGTTAAAATGTGTTCATCACATAGTAAAACAATACGGTGAATAAAACCATGAGAAATCAATGGAAAACTGAGCAGTAATTTGTGAATTAATTTAGAGTAGTAGTTCAACGTAGTTCAGCTGTGCATCAGGTCTGGGAGTAACAGTTGTTCACTACCCGCTTTATTAAAGATAGAAGACCAACCTTATTCCCCGACTTGGTGGCTGCGGCGTGTGCGACAATTGGGGTTCTTGCTGCTATCTCAGCCTTTTGCGGCCTACTTGGGTGCTTGCATCTATTGTTGGAGATAACTGTTGCATTGCTGTGAAGTGCCAGTTAATGCACTGTTGGGTTGCTAGTTTGCTGACGCTGGGGGCCTGAGTATTTGCAGTGTGCAGAGAGATACAGTGGGACTGGAGTCCTGTACATTGCTGACACACCCCTCCACTATGGGGAAATCTGACCCCAAACAGCCGAAACTCCAGTTTGAGAGCAAGCGCAACACACGTGTGTAGGAGAGTAGGGTCTGCTATCCTATGGTCAGCCCAATTTTTGCTTTTTGCTTCACTGGTTTTCGACTTACTGAGGCTGTGGGCCTGCTAATCAGACCCCCAGCCTGCTGTTCTCTCTCTAAATTCGTAATACATGTGCTATAGGTACATACCACAATTGAAAATGGACTCCTCGTCAGCCCCTGTACCATGCACTATAGGTGCTCAGGGCATAGGTGCCACCAAGGTCTACCAGGGGCTGAAGCATAGCTTTTGCCACCCCTGGCTGGTTCTTAAATTGACACAACAGGCTGATCACTCAGCTGGGGCAATTGGGTGTAATCACCCCTTGCTTAGATATAGTATACCTATATCTAAACCTATATCTGGGCACATATAAACCTGTGAGCCACTCCTATGGAAGGCCTTATCAATCCTGGAGGCAGAGTGCGTGGTTTAATGTGAGATGGAGCTCTAGCATGAGCTGAGCCTGTATGCAGCTGTCGGGAACAACTCCCTAAGCTGTTCCGGGATAATGCCATACCATATACTATTAAGTGCCTTATAATCCTCGCGGTTATATAGCAACTTTGGTTTGGCTTTATCAAAACATGTCGTGTAAGGTGTCATACGAATTGGAATACTACCCCCTCGCCAGTTCTGGCAACGGGGGTAGCATTCCACCCCTCTAGAGGGAGAAGACATGTTACTTTACTGAAACGCGGTTGATTTTAAAAGAGCCTCAGATCCACAAAATGGATGCCTCTGCCACAGACACGGGTCTGGCCTCCTGCTGCTGACCGAAACTCAGCAGATGGTGGCCTGGACAAAGGGTTTCCTGTCACAGGGCGGTGTTACACCACCCCAGACAGGAGATAGTGGATTGTAGCAGGGAGGTTTGAAAGAAACCAGACACTGCCTGGGGAGCACAAGGCTGCCCCTTGCATAATCCGGCCAAACCGGTTCTGGGGCACACCAGCCCCAGTCCCAGCGCGGCCTGGATCAAAGGGAAAGGGGTGTATCCACCCCCTTCCTGGGTCCCACCCATAGGAGGGGAACTAGCAGGTAATCCAGCCCCCTAGATTGGTATAAGAATGGGAGCAGTGCCAAAGCACTCAGATTATCCTGACGAAACATTTGAACCGAAACTCTGGACCCTTCGACATCCTACTCAACGTAGAAGACTGAAGAATCTCCCTTGTGGCCAAGGAGTGACCACCCTGTGCAAACAGGCACCATCCAGCACCTCGACCCTTGCTTTGTTGCAGTTCCCGCCAGAACTCGAGCGACAGAGATCGACGAGATCAAGCTTGCCTACCTTCCTCCAGCCCGATCCACAGTCCCTACAGAGCTGAGACCCGTGGAGGCGACCGGAAGCGTGGGGCACGCCATCTTGAAAAGGCCACGAGACGCTGACCGTGCAGCCCACGAGTGACCCTCGAAGCTGTACACCGGGGTTTGAGAAGCCCCAACCCTGAGCTGCTCTTGCACCGAAGCTCACCACTCCACACTCGACGAGTGCTGCGTGGGGCCCTTCTGCTTGTGTTGGCTAGACGCGTTGGCCCGGTCACTTGCCAGCTGGCTTGTGGCCCCTGTGCCGACGAAAACCTTAAACCGACCTGCTTTTCTGGTTGCTCTTGATTTGCACCAGTTCCTGTGAAAAGGAGCCCCCGCTCTGACCCTCCTGGTCCGAGTGAGAAGCCATCTCCCGGTTCCACGTGGATTGCTTTTGCCAAGTGTTGTTTGCTCCAATCTTGAAGCCGACGGCGCTGACGGCGAGAGCCTGCGTGGGACAGATCGTGACCTGCTCCTGGACGTCGCAGATGCCCCAGAGCCCACGTGACAGCGGAGAGAAGCTCCTCGACAACCATCTGATTGCGCCCGACATTGCCTAGTTCCGTCCTGGTTCCACCCTGGTCACTGCTGAGTGACCCAGACTCTGTCCCCTCTGCTTTCAGATACTTCTCGACTTCGATCCACCCTTGGATCACACCGGACACTTCTGCTTCCCATCGCCTGCAGCATCTTCAGCTCCAAGCACCAAGAGCCTGCGTGTCAAAACCCGACACCACTTCGACCCTATGCACCCGCTTCCTGTGGGTGAGGTAACATTGCAACGCCGGTGTTCCCACCCTGGTACACACCTCTAGGGTCTGTGTCTTAAGTTTTGTTCCTCTAGGTTCAGCTGAAGTATCTTTAAACTCTCTTTGTGTAACTTTTACGCACCATTGACATTGCATTGGTGCAAGCCGCACTTTACCTGCTGCACCCGGATCCCGCGGGCTTTTCCCGACTTCAGGATTGCTAGTCCCGACTGCTCCCAGCGATTCCCTAGGTTCTAGGCCTAACCACTTTTCAATTGGTATCTCTTATACCACTTTCTTAATATATGGTTTGAGTGGCCACCCGCCCTCATCCATAATTGTGCAACTTTGTATGTTATACTGTGCTTTTGATTTAACGCTTGTGCCCCTTTGCTCATAAAGAGTACTGGGAATTAATTTAGAAATAAACACATATTTTTATAATATATACTTGTGTGGTGTCCTTTCATTTGATATTACAGGATTGTATGTGGTAAAACAGCTCACTTAACACGACCTCTTGAGTTAAGCCTTTAAGGCTGCTTAGTCTATGCTACCCTTAAGATAGCTTGTCTAATAGGGTTGACTTACAAGCAGACAGCGGTGTGCGACAATTGGGGTTCTTGCTGCTATCTCAGCCTTTTGCGGCCTACTTGGGTGCTTACATCTATTGTTGGAGATAACTGTTGCATTGCTGTGAAGTGCCAGTTAATGCACTGTTGGGTTGCTAGTTTGCTGACGCTGGGGGCCTGAGTATTTGCAGTGTGCAGAGAGATACGGTGGGACTGGAGTCCTGTACATTTCTGACACACCCCTCCACTATGGGGAAATCTGACCCCAAACAGCCGAAACTCCAGTCTGAAAGCAAGCGCAACACACGTGCATCCGAGGCCATGGGGGACCAACCTGTGACGCAGAGTGCGTCGGACTCTGTGGAAAACCCGGAGGATGACACCAGAACAATCCTGCTTGAATTGCGCTCAGGGTTGAAATTCATAGACAGTAAGATAGATGCGCTCACGTCCAGCCTCGACGTGGTAAAAAAGAAGGTGGATAAGCATGAACATAGGCTCGATGTCCTGGAGATCAGACTATCGGATACGCAGGACTCGCAAGCAGAATCCCGGACTCAGACACTGTAAATGGAAAAGGTTTTGGGAGGTCATAAAAGCTAAAAACGATGATTTGGAAGCGCGATCCAGGCGCAACAACCTTCGTATAATTGGCCTGCCGGAATCCACTGCTACTTAAAAAATGGAGCCGTTCATAGACAGTCTGCTGCGCAAACTCTTTGGCTCTGTTTTGTCATCAGTAATGATTGTGGAAGAACGCATCGATCTCGGGGCCCTAGACCTCAGCCGGGCGCACCGCAGCGTCCGATAATGGCGGGCCTGCTAAACTATGCTGACAGAGATGCTATATTGCGTTAGGCCAGAGCTAAGAGTCCCATAAATCATAAGGGTGATAACCTGTCCTTTTTCCCAGACTACACCCCTGCGGTGCCGGCGGCGCGCAGGGAGTTTGTGCCGGTAAAGAAGATTCTTCAGTCTTCCTCTATCCCATACGATATGTTGTACCCTGCTAAATTGAAAATAGATCACGATGGTCAAGCACATTTTTTCACTGACTCGAAGTCATCCCTGAAATTCTCTAAACATATCTGCAAACCTAAACACAGACAGGGCGACCTGGGGAGCCCGTCGGCTCCACCAAATCTTGAGGACTCCGATTAGAAATAGTGGCTCTGTATATTTTATGGACTTGGGTGGACTTATAACAAAGAAGTATGTTGCAGCTGGTTTTTTTTTTTTCTAAATGCTGTGGCTGGAGGAAAGTTTTTCCTTTTCATTTCATATCTTTGCATGCTGTTCTATGCTTTTTGTTTGTTAAGCATTCCGGATGCTGACCACATTCGTGGTTGATGGCGCACAGGTGTGCCACATAGTTATAGCCTGGCAAACTCACCCTATGGTGAGTGTTCGCTGCCGTTCCCTCCCCCCGAGTGGGTGTTCCCCTTTTGACAGTTGTATGGAAGATTGGGTAAATGGACGGGAGGGTGGAAGGAGACGGACTCGACCTAATTGGGAGGTTGCAGTGGGTGGGGGGAGCGGGGAGGGACGATGGGGAAATATGTTGTTTTTTATTTTTTTGTTTATTGTAACTTTGTCGTCTGGATTGAGAGCTGGTGTATAGAGTGTGTTGGACATACATTGCATCAGTGCTGCCCTCCTGCTTTAGCCAGTTTTGATGCTGGGTTGTCATGGGTTGCTGTAATGTTTTATGGGTGAGCGATAACAATTGTTAACCTAAAATTGTTCATTCAAAACAACACAGCTTTGTAATGGGAAGAGATACTACCGCCCATCACGGCATTCGATATAGCCAAGAAAGAACCCACCCCACTCGGCATGATTCTATTAGATGCTGAGAAAGCCTTCGATCGAGTGGGGTGGGATTACCTTTGGTCTGTACTGATTTTCATGGGTTCCAAGGGCCAATTTGTTAAATGGATACGAGCGCTATATGATAATCCCACGGCGAGCATCGACTATGCTGGGCTGACCTCTTCCATCTTTTCCATCTCTCGAGGCACCCGACAGGGGTGTCCTTTATCACCTCTGCTTTTCGCTCTGTCGATGGAACCATTACTCCTCGCTCTACAGACTCAGCCTCGAATAATACCGTTTAGACATGGTCCGCACTCACTGAAAATTACTGCATACGCGGACGATATTGCTAACTATTCTACCGATGTCGTAGAAGCATTTGAAGGGATAAAAATTGAGGCCAGTAGATTTGGAGAAGTCTCAGGATATAAATTGAATATAAATAAGATGCAAATAGTCGTCAATCATAAACCATTGGCGGCAGTCTCCGGAATCTGCAGGGTTGCCACCTATTTAGGAGTTAAAATGTCATCTAAAATCAATGAGGTCATTACAATAAATTACGATGCTCTGTTGAAGTCTACAACTTTGTCTTTAAAAAAAATGGCATAAACTTCCCTTAAACATCATCAGTAGAATCAATTTGATTAAAATGAAAGTGCTCCCTAAATTTCTCTATTTATTTCGCTCTATACCACTAGCACCTAGTAATTCTTTCTTTAAAAAAACTCGATGGAATATTTAGTGGCTTTGTTTGGGGATATAGGAAGGTCCGTAGATCTTTGACGCTACTAAAGGGCTTTTTTGGAAAGCGGTGGACTTAATTTTCCTGATTTCAAACTATATTATTGGGCTAGTTTTCTCGGTCGGTTACGTTCTCTGCTCAATTCGGACACCCAACTCTATTTTCATATCATTATGCTAAATTCAGACTCTAAAATGTTCTTGCTAAAACTCAATGACCCCAACTACTACAAAAGGGTAACATTTAAGGCCGCTAAAGATATTGCGAAGATCTGGTTTAATATTATGGCATTCTGTAAAGTTTCTTTCTTTCACTCTAAATTGCGGTTATGGGGAAATCCAGGCCTTCCCGGGATCTTTAATGACGGATTGACAAATATATGGTCTGCTTATGGCATTAAAACAATGGGGGACCTTTACGGCTCTCACGGCTTTTTGGGTTTTGAGGCACTGAAAAATGTATACAAATTGACGGATTCAATGAGATTCAAGTATATTCAAATTCATGATTTTTTTGTTCGAAAGATGAAAATATGTGAAAGCTTAGACTCCGATATTTGGAATTATCTTTATTCACTTTAAACTAAATCTTTAATTAGCGAAGGATATTGGTGCTTCAACACCTACAAGAGCGGTGATTGTTCTAAACTAGCTGAGAAATGGAGCTCTAAACTAGGAATTAACATAACTTCGAATCAAATTGCCTCTTCTTTTTTCTGATCTCAACAATTTGGTTCATTCCTCAAGCTTAAGACTACAGCAATTTAAAACATCATGCATGCTTTATCATAATCTAGAAAGGATTGCCAAATTGTCTAATAATATTTCCTTCAGCGACCGTACTAAATGTCCAAAATGCAATTTAGAAGCAGCCGATTTAGACCATATGTTACTTCCTTGCCCGGTTCTATCTGAGTTTGTCTCCTTTGGACAAAGTATTGAAATTGAAACTGAAAAGGCCACCTTTTCTCTTGGTGTCAACGGTACTATTAGATGTTCATTCCGTCATTCTTCCCCAGCAGGCCTTAGTTACTATATTATTATCCTGTGTTAAATTAACCATAGCTCGCGCCTGGATTTCTTCTAAACCTCCCCATATCATGGAGTGGTGGTCTCTAGTCAACGAGATTCACTCTATGGAATTTGCTTTGGCTAAACTCAGGGGTGTCTGGTCTGTAAGGAAATTTAAAAAAATTTGGGGCGATGTCATTTAAAACCTGATAAATTATATATGTTTTCTGACTTAGAACATTTAGGGGAAATTTTTCCCACTATGCTCGTATCTAATTTATACTCTATGTTTGGTTTTATGACATTGTCTGTATATTCATTTTGCTACATCTTTCATTGCTCCCATTGTGATGTGAATATTGTTTTTGTTTTTGCCTCTCGTGTTGTTAATAAAAAAGTTTTGTTTTTAAAAATGGAATGTGAGGGGTCTAAATTCCCCTAAGAAAGTTCGCCAGGTGCTGGCTTACTTTACCCGCCATGATATACATATAGCTCTGCTGCAGGAAACGCATTTAACTAGGCATTAGGAGCGCAGCATTGCTAGCAAGTGGGCAGGATATAGGCTTGCCTCCTCCTATTCATCTTATGCCAGGGGTGTGGTGATTTTGATCCAACGAGGCATTGCATTTGCACTAATCCGGACACATGTAGGTGTGCAATGGTGCAGGGCAAATTGGGAGGCTCCCTGGTGTCAATAGTCAGTATGTACGGGCCAATTGTAGATGACCCGGAGTGCTTTTTACGAATGTATGCCAAATTGAGCGAATGGCTGGAAGCAGACATGATGTGGGGAGGTGATCTGAATACCTATCTGAACCCTGATCTAGATAAATCTAATCCATTATCACATCGAACTCCCAAAGTGTCTCAGTGTGTACGGAGTGCTATGTTGGAATTTGGATTGATGGGTGAATAGAGAGTTTGCAATGCCTTGGTGAAAGTGGGAACACATGCAACACCGCTACACAATAGCTGGTCCCGATTGGTCTACTGGCTTCTAGGTGGATAAGCGATTGAATGGGTATTGGAGGTTACTAACTTGCAGTGCACCCGATCAGATCACAATGCAGTACAATTAGATATCAGAATTCCGACTGCCATACATCAGCCTTTCATGTGGCACCTGCGTTCGGAGGCATTGCTTGACCCAGTATATGAGGCTGCGGTGCGAGATGTCATAGAGCAATACTTTGTAATCAACAATGGATCCGTCGATAGCGCCTCCACTTTATGGGAGGCCTTTAAAAAGTGACAATCCGGGTATTGTGCATTGGTACCGCGGCGGGCATATTGAAGGATCTCAGGGCACAGCTTGCTAAAGTCGAGGCTACACTTCTGGAACTAGAACATAGCTACACAGCTTCCCCATCGACCGACACCCTAGCCCGCATACATGAGCTCGTCTTGGAATATGACACCCTGGCTGAGTCTGAGATACGGTATATATCGCGCAGGCATACAGCACGTAGGTATAGAGAAGGGGGAGACCAGGTCATACTTTAGCAAACACAATCAGGGACCGTATGGAACAACCTCGTATCGACAAGATCACAGATTCGCATGGGATAGACCATTATCATCCCCTCGCTATCACCGAACAATTTCGCAATTTTTATGCTAATCTCTATACATCTAGAGGGGAGGCAGCAACGGCTGAGATGGGGAGCTAATTAGAAGATGTGCCGTGCGACTGGCTGTCTGATACGCACAGGGAATATTTTAGCTTGCCGATTGATGCAGAGGATATTAAATCTGCAATTCTGGCTCTACCCAATGGGAAGGCGCCAGGGCCAAATGGCCTCACGGTCTAATTTTATAAAACATACACAGACCTGATTATTCCTTACCTGCTGGAGGGGTACGCAGAGGCACACACATAGGCACACGACTCGGGGGTACTGCCGCCGTCGCTTCGACAAGCGCGGTTTATAACAATGCTTAAAAAATCCAAACCCCCTGATAGGTGCGACTCTTATAGACCACCATCGTTGATCAATATAGATGCCAAAATTCTTGCCAAAATTCTAGCCATTAAATTACAACCTCTAATGCCGTGCCTGGTATTGCCGGATCAGTCGGGTTTTATACCTAACAGATCTACATTGCACAATTTGTGGACCATATTTTCAATGCTTCATATATTAGAGCCGAGCATGTCTGCTGCGGCAGTCATGCTGGACACGGCTAAGGCTTTTGACTCGATCGAGTCAAAATATATGTTTTTTTTATCCTCCAGCGTATGGGATTCCCATCAATATTTATACAATGGGTCATGTTATTATATGCGGAGCCATCGGCTCGGGTGCGGGTCGGTGGTCTGACGTCAGACCCATTCAAAATTAAGCGGGGCACTCGACAGGGCTGCCCCCTGTCTCCGCTGCTTTTTGCGCTTGCGTTGGAGCGGCTGGCGTGCGTTATCAGACAGAAGCTTAGAGAAACAGCTCTAAATTTTAACTAGCGCACAGTTGCCATCTCGCTCTATGCGGACGACATGGTGCTCTTTGTCCGTGAGCCCTCATGCTATCTGGCTCAGCTGTTACGGGAATATGTCCGATTCGGCCGCTTGTCGGGACTGGTTGTAAATTGGGAAAAATCTACTGTCATCCCTCTAACTGAGTAAACCACTCAACCTGATGTGTACTTCTCGTTGGTATGGTCTGCAGACCCAGTTAAATACCTTGCAGTCTGGATCTATTGAGACCCGGAGGTTGTTTTATGTGAAAATGATGGTCGGGCCGACACCAAGTTGGATCAACAGGTGGATCTATGGGTAACTTTGCCACTCTCCTTGGCAGACCGTATTGCCCTAATAAAGATGGTGGTCTTACCGCGTTTTTTGTATTTATTTACGAACATCCCAATTGTGTTATCGAAAGGGATTTTTAACACCCTCCGCGGACCCTGCTTCGATTGGTTTGGGGAGGCAAACATGCCATGATTATGATAAAGGGGGGTTCGGGGCACCGGACTTTTATATCTATTATCTCAGTGCGCAGGCACAGTATGTATATTATTGGACAAGACAGCGCGCTTTTACTCCGCATGTCGCGGTGGAGGAGGTTGGACGCCTCCCTAGTTCCGTTGCACAGTATGATCAACACACAAGACACGTGGAATCCCGAAAACGGAAATCAATGCGGTAGACACAATGATTGCTGCCTGGCAGGAGATTGGCGCATAAGCTGCCCATATACGCACCAGCTATGCACACACAACACCACGCTGCACTGTCAGTGACCCACGAGGCGCCTTCGATGCGGCTTCTTAAAGAGGCGGCTCTTCAGCTGATGCAAGATCTGTACCCAGAAGGGTCGTTCCACACACCTGACACTTTGCAATACATAAGTAATCCTTTGCTGTTGTTTAGGCTTGCGATGCATAGACTCAGACATGCGGTTAGAGTGCACTAGGACACCTACCCTCTTGAGCCTCCTACACTACTTTCCTTACAGTTAGTACTCACTGCTCCCAATAATAAGAAAATGGTCTCCAGGCTATATAGATTAATAAAGGAAGAGTGTATAAGTCAGCCCGACAGAAGCTGAGAGAGATGAAATGCATGTCTGCCTTCCCAGATATTGGAGAAAGATTCGAAATATGTATGTGGGTTGACAGGTATACTGGTCATGAATGGAAACTTATGTATAATACATTTTAAATATATACACCAGGTGTATTATACAACGGCGCAGTTACACTGTTATGGGCTGCGAGAATCTAGCTGCTGTGTACGTTGTGGTCAGTGTGATGCTGACTTTTTGCATCTCGCTTGGGGATGTCGGAAGGTGGCCAAGTATTGGACACTTGTGGCGAAGAAAATCGGGGAAATGTCGGGACTGGAGCTGCAGTGTACCCCACTTGTCTGTCTACTGTGTTGTGTTCTGCATGCAAGGGGAGCGGGCGGTAGATTTGTACGTCTGGCTCTGCTCATGGCTAAACGCAGAGTGGCTATCACCTGGGGCGGGAAGCGCACACCGAAAGTAGATCACTGGATCAAGGATCTTGTATACTGCAAAGGAAATATGGAGACTTACGCCAAAGGGTATCTGGGAGCCTGTGAGACAATTCCTCCAGAAGAGGGCAGCTGAGGCAGAGCTGGGTGACCTGAGCTAGTTGGTAGTGGGTAGGGCGGCGGGCGGCTCGAGGGCGCAATCCGAGTGCAATTGTAGGAGGATGCTCTAGTATTCCAGCACGACTGTTATCGCTCTGGCATGTTATGGGTTTTTTTTGTCATTATTATAATTTGTTGTTTATGTATTTTTGAGAAGGATTTCGTTTATTATCATTTTCGCATAATGACGATGTGGGACATGGATATTTTTTGATGTGTATGTATTTTGTTTCTTTTTGAAAAATAAAAAAATTATTTAAATGATTTTAACACAAGCTATTTAAATGTTGTGTTATAAAACAACTGACTTCCAAACACACCTGCGAGCAGGTACTTGGTATAGGCATACCTGCAACTCAGACATGCACACATTGGTTTCTTGCAAGAAACCCATCTAACCCAGATTGAACCAGCCCGCCTTCGCAGACAATGGTAAGTATATAGTACAAATTACTCATCCCAGGAACGTGCGGGCAATGATATGGATTAAGGCAAGTGTCCCAGACACAGCAGAAGAAGTGGTCACAGACCCTGAAGGGAGATATGTCTTTGTGAGAGGCAAACTAAAACAGACAGGAGATGCGAATGGGCACCATATATGCGCCAAATGTGGACCTAGCCGCGTTTCCTAGAAAACTAACAGGGGTACTTGCCAAATGGAGTGGACATCCCTGGTTGTTGGGAGGGGACTTCTATGCTGTACTAAACATAGAACTAGACAGATCGTACCCGCCCCTAACGCAAACAACAGCAACCTCCAATGCGCAGGCCCTTTTCGGAATGGCTTGCAAATTGGGCACTGAGAGACATCTGGCACACCCTTAACCCCACACTACGCGTCTACTCATTTCACTCTCCTGTACACTACCTGCATGTTAGGTTGGATCGCTTTGTAGGGTCAGCCGCTCTTCTCCCACTTCTCAAACAAACAGAATACTTAGGTTGCGCTCACTCCAACCACAACCCCCAACTATTACAGCTCACATATGATACAAGACGCCCCCCCCCCCCGATCCCTACATGGAGCCTGCAGCTAACAGCGCTAGAAGATCCAGCATTCCGCGCCTCGCCAGGAACAGCAATACTCGAGCACTTGAGCACTTCGAGATTAATGACCATTCCACTAATGAATTGGATGCCT
The DNA here is from genome assembly GCF_964263255.1 of Lissotriton vulgaris. NCBI lineage: Eukaryota > Metazoa > Chordata > Amphibia > Caudata > Salamandridae > Lissotriton > Lissotriton vulgaris. The sequence goes on from NC_141697.1 coordinate 1,024,600,516, forward strand.
TCAAAGTAACCCTGAGAGGGCATTACCTAGGAGCTACCCGGAGTATAAGCAAACAACTAAACACAGCGCTCAGCCGGGTTGAAAGGCAGATATTGCACCTAGAGACTAAGCAGGCAGAACGGAATGGAAGGAAACTAATTAAACTAAGGGCAGAACATGCTGACCTATTAGAGCAGCTCCGTTGCCACAACTATGCAGCTCACTCAACGCGCACACAGGCTACGGCAGATCACGTCAGCAAAATGCTAGCATAGCTAATACGTCAGGAGCAGGCACGCCACCAGATAGCTGCCTTAAGAACTGACGCAGGCTGGCTGTACGCACACAACACGAGATACATGAGGCACTGACGAATCACTACACTGCACTATACCAATCTAGGAGAACGCAGAAATGTCACCGTATCGCCCCGACCTTAGCACCGTTACACCTACCAGAGGCCACATCGGAACAGAGGGAACACATGAATGAGCCTATCACGACTGAGGAAATACACAGCACAATAATGGCACTGGGAAGCGGCAAAATCCCGGGCCCAGATGGATTCCCTGCAGAATTCTACAAGGTCTATAATACTGCACTTACTCCTTATCCTCATGAGTTATAGAAGACCGCCATCCATGAACGTCGTCTCCCTCCTTCAATCAATGAAGCCAATTTGGTATCTTTACTCACACCTAATAATGACCCCACTGATCTAGGCTCGTATAGGCCACTGGCACCTCTCAATGTCGATTACAAAGTGCTACCAAAACTACTGGCAGACTGGCTTATACGAGCGTGCCCCCACTCTGGTTCACCCAGACCAGAACCGGTGTGTACCCTCAAGAAGCACATCTCTAAATCTCAAGCGATTCTTCAGTATCGCCACCTATTTAACCACCCAATGGCCAAGAGCGGGCTACCTCGTATTGGACCACGAAAAAGCATTTGACTCCTAACGGTGGGGGTTCCTATTTGCTGCGTTGGACAAATACAAACTAGGAGACTCTCTCCTAGGTATGGTTACACTACTAGACAGCGCTCCCACTGTGAGAGTCAAAACAGACTCCTACGTCAAACCCGCTGAACATCAGGAGAGGGATGAGACAGGGATGTTACCTTTCCCCACTACTGTTCTCGCTGGCGATTGAGCAACTAGCGGAGGCAATACGCTCCGAGGTAAACAACGGCATCCTACTGGGAGACAGCCAGCATACAATTTCATTGTACACTGATGACCTCTTGGTATACATAAGAGAGATACATCACAATCCGCAAAACCTGGCGCTGATTTTAGACAACTTTGCTTCTATATCAGGGCTGGGCGTCAACGCCTCTAAATCCTGCCTATATCCCTTCAGCGGACAATGCGAGGACACCAGCTACGTACTCAACGGGACGAGAGTCTAATGGTGCGCTGACACATTCCGATACCTCAGACTCTGTATATATTAGAACCCAGTGGACTTACAGGATGGTAACCTAGGCAGGGTCCTGACTGCAATCCAATCACAATCTGCATTCGGGAAAAACCTCCCCACTGTCAGTGCCAGGGAAAGTAGCTTTACCAAAGTTGGTGATACTGCCCTGACTATTATATTATTTCACTAATCTCCTGCACTACATCCCACCATCCTTTTTCTGCCCCCTGGAAAAGCTAATGAAAGATTTCATATGGGGTAACTCAAGGCACCGGGTGGCAATACATCAACTTTACTTGTCTGTAGATCAGGGAGGCTTAGCAGTCCCACACTTAGAGCAGTCCTATCTAGCGGCTCAGCTACAATTGATATCCAGGTGGCTGGCAGAACTCCACAACAGAGACACAGCAACAATGCAGCCACCCCCTACCACAGAACTAACCGCACTATTACACACCTGCTCAAAAACCAAGCCGCCACTCACTGCTACTGACAGTAGCACACAGATGCTACCACAGAGCACTCTACTTCACCTGCAAATTAACTCCATAAGCACCAATCTTCCCACTGGAGGGCACGCCCGAAGGCACTAAAATCACCATGGCAACAGAGCTAAAAGGGTGGGGTGCAAGACACAGGAGACTTATTCTGAGAAGGCGCATTAATTCCATACACAACACTGGTGGCAGAGGCAGACTTGCCCCCCGGCGGGTTCTTACTCCATCGCTCCCGGATGGCGGCACTCACCGCTAAATGGGGAGACTTAACAACCGAGCCAACGACACACCCAACAATACAATATCTACAGCTAATGGGACAGTGGGGACACCTCACTAAATGGTTGGCTGCTGTATGGTATCTAAGTGATGCAGCAAACTTATCGCCCCTCCTCTAGCACTGGGAAACAGATATGGGCCGTCAGCTCACAGACCCGGAGTGTACCTCAGTACTGGTGAGTCCGACCCAAGTCCCTAGGAACACATGCCTGTGCCTAATCTAATTTTACATTACACACAGGGCATATCTCATGCCCACAAAAATTAATCAATATTTTAAACGCGCGGACTCGATATGCCCCAGATATGCACGTGAAAAAGCAGACCCACTACAGATGGTATGGGAATGCCCCATCCTTGCTGGATATTGGTCAGCAGTGGCGGACACACTGACGCAATGCACTAGCCGCACCCTTCCATTCGAGTGGCATACTTATGCTTTACACTTATACCGTAGGAACCACAATGATGGAGTCACCTCCAGGTTTCTTGACCATGGAATGGCAATGGCGAAACGATTGATAACCAAACTTTGGAAGCACCCTGACTTCCGAAAATAGGAAAGCGGAAAAACTCTATGCTTACCTGAGCTAGGGCGGAAAGCATTGCACTCCGTTGTGATGACACATTAGGACTCCGAAAGGTCCCAGTCGCCACTATCTGGGCAACAATCCTGGCTGCTCTAATCCCCGCAAAGTGCCGATACCCTGCCCCAGACCACAGAGGAGGCAGAGCCTCAACCCGCACAGGCCATTGCAGGAGAATAGTCAGGAAAATCACACCCATACTTGCGTCCCATAACACAATAGCAATCACCACTGAAGCGCAAACCGCACACACCAACACTGGGGAAGGGAGGTCCGTGGTGCACAGGAGCCAGCATCATGTTTCATACCTATTCCCTATAATGTATTTTTTTGTCCCTGTTCAGTTACAGCCCGCCTCCACAGTTCAACAGCACACTAGTTCAGACAAACAATCGTCGAAGAAAGCGGATCCCCATGGCAAGCGCAACTGGCAGTAGCCAATCAATTGCTGGAAATAGAGGTGCAAAACCTGGCCAACACGAACATCTCAACTGCAGTATGGAAAAGAGCAGTAAACCGACAGGTAAAGCAAATATCATTTGCAAGAGACATCGCTAGTCTGCATCATCACCCAAATCTCTCCTCACTGGATACCTCTTATAAATTAGGTAAAGCACAGCCCTACTTTGAACAAGCTCTTTCCGTTCAAACTCGAAAAAAGATAACTTACATGAGGCTCCTGGCACTACCTATAGTGGAGTTCAACCCAAGCTGGGCCCGCCCGGACAAATTAGTAGCATGCAGACTCTGTGACTACCACCAGGAATCCTGGTATCACTTGTTCTGTTGCTGCCCAAAGTTAGCCAGAGAGAGACAACGTTTGGTCATTCTAATTTGCAGAGCTCAGGGCCGCAACCGATGCTGCGAAATTTCGGACTTGTGTTTTACGTCTACAGCAAGTCAAACAGTAGCACGGCTGGGGAAATTTACAGACCTAATTCGTGCGGGACTGTCCGCAAACGCAGAGCTGCAAAAAGGAAACTGTAGGTCCGGACGGAGGAGAGAGGCGGACACACATCCAATTTAAAAACATTTAATGTACTTTGTTTTTAAACTGCATAGTCAGAACATGACACTTTATGAAGGTTTTACGTTTAATTGACTGGAGGAAAAAGCCCAGGGAATACAACTTATGTTTCTTTTTTAGATAACTATTTTTATACACTTAGTATATTGTAATGATTTTAAATAATTGAACAATAAAAGCTTTTTCACTTTCACTAGTTCAGACATAAGTAGTAAAATTGACATGCTCAGCAAGTCCCATCAACAGCGGACGGCTGGCATCATGACACACGCTCACAACCTCCTGTGAAATAAAAAATAATGGACAAAGCGCGTCGAAGATACATAAAGCTGTTAACATAGACGCAAAATGAAAATGAATCACAGTACAAGAGATACTATGTTTGATAAGACGTATAGTAATGCGTATGTAACCAGTCAACATGCAATGTAATGTTTAATCGGTTATACAAACCAAATATGCTTGTTAAACTGCACACAAAAAAAAAAACACAGCAACAACTGACATCCAACAACCTTTCATTTCATACTTACTGTGCTCCAGCAGGACGGTTAACTTTACAAAAGTATCTAACTTTACAGTCAGCGAAAGAAAACATCAATCTCTCCAGTATAAAATAAGCAGCCGTTTGTAAGAAGACATAAACTGACATTTGACCTCTGTCTGAACGCAAAGCAAACATGATACAGTAAAAACAAGACATAAAGGCATCTTTATTGCTCATTCACTTTCTGAATTAACAGAACACCTGTTATTTGTCAGCTCCAGCTCGGTCTCCAGAACGGGCAAGTGGGTCCTAAAATAGCTTACCGCGATAAAATCTTTCACGCAAGGGCAAGCGGGCGAATACATTTTTTGGGGAGGAATAACTGAACGCTCTGAAATGCGTTACAAACTGACCTGAACAATATCTCTATGTTAACTCAATTTTTAAACTCCTCCTCTCTCAGCTCGCCTTCTCTATCTGTTCCCTCCTTTCTCTTAACTTTGCCAATCATATCTGCCTCTCTCATTCTGTTCCCTCTACCTTTTTTCTTTTTTAGGTCTCGCCACTCAACCACGCAACGCCACTCTAACACGCAACGCCACTCTAACACGCAACGCCACTCTAACACGCAACGCAAATCACACATGCAACGCCACTCAACCACGCAACGCCACTCACACATGCAACGCCACTCACACATGCAACGCCACTCACACATGCAACGCCACTCACACATGCAACGCCACTCACACACGCAACGCCACTCACACACGCAACGCCACTCACACACGCAACGCCACTCACACACGCAACGCCACTCACCCACGCAACGCCACTCGCACATGCAACGCCACTCGCACATGCAACGCCACTCGCACATGCAACGCCACTCGCACACGCACGCAACACACACATGCAACGCCACTCACACATGACACGGAACTCACACATGCAACAACAATAACAAATGCTACGCCACTCACACACGCAACGCCACTCACGCAGGCAACGCCACACACAGGCAACGCCACTCACACACGCAACGCCAATCACACATGCAACGCCAATCACACATGCAACGCCAATTACACACGCAACGCTACTCACACACGCTACACCACTCACGTTCCCAATAGGTATCGCAGTAGGAAAGTTGGAGCCATTACTATTGCAAATAACAATGCCTTTTATTTTTTTATCATTTTTAAAAGATAAAGGGCTTTGTCATTTACAAAACCAATAGCTCCAACTTTCCTAATGCGAGACCTATTGGCAACGCCAGTGCTTGTTCTATTTTCTTATTTCTCTCTGCCATCCTCAGCATCTTTCTTATTTCTTTTATACTTCTTTCTCTGTCTCATCATCCTGTGATCCTCTTTTCTTTCTTAATCAATCTGTTTTTGTTTTCCTCTCATCTGGCTAACACTTGCTTGCTTTCCTCTTCTCTCATTGTTCACTCTCACAGTTCCAAATGTCTGTTTTCACCCACACTATATTTCCGTCTATTCCTTATGATCATAATTCACACACAACAGTGGTATATACTTCCCATATGGTAATCCATGTAAGTAAAGCAGTCCCTCTTTACATGTTTTACTTCATATAACCTACCCTAATACCATATGCGTTTCCCCATGTGATTGGTATACTGCGCATACTACTTACTAAATCACCTCTAGGAGGCTTGGTGATTTCAGGTTGTGGTGGGTTTTCATGTTGGGAAAAGAATGAAAGCTCTGGAGTAGTAGTCTTAAGTCAGTGAGCGTTTTTGATTGTGCCTGTCAGTGGGTCACTAAATTGTTTCCACTACATGATCATCCAATCCGTAGCCTCATTGCAGAGCACACAGCAATTGTGACACTTATGCCAAAGCCTAATTGCAAATACCAATTTTGGTGAAAGCATGTGTTGGAGGTACACAACTGTCGAAATACTATCAGCACCAAATTAAAAAAAAATCTGCATTTACAGGGGAGGAAATTGGATTTGTGAGAGAGAAAGTATGGTGAAGGGACGAGACAAGTATATGCAAAAAGAATGAAAAGACAATGGGAGGATTTGGGAAGAGTTTTAAAGAAAATGGCGCAAGTGGCTAACTGCGAGAAACCTGAAGTGGTGTGAAGGGTCGAACAGGAGTGACTTAAGACACTACAAAGGCCACTATCCTTTCCACAGATCTAGTAACAAAATTCACAGAAGGGCACTCAGAAACCGGTCAGCGCTTAAATTTATATGCGAGAAACTGGGGTACACTTGACAGTAGAAAGGCACTTTAACCAGATAGAAACCATAGAAATGTCACGTTTTACTATACAAAAAATACAACGATTGGCGTTGGTTATATTTCTTTTAACGCTCCTACAGCCTTCACTCAATCCAATTCACTACCACAATACACCAATCTTACCCCATTATAGCATGTTAATTAACAAATTATTGCAGCGTGCAACATAATAAATATACTCGACTCAGCCACCTCAAGAACTTACCTCCAAACGGAGGATCTTAAAAATCCTGTCACTCAGATTTTGCTAGCGACTCCACTTCACTTCCAGAATTGAAAACATTGAAAGCCAATCGGAAACTTTGTATGTCCCGGAGTGCATGGCGGCAACCGAAGGCAGCAGCCAGCCGTGGCTCATTCTCGGCATAAAGCCTACAATTGGTTACTGAAAGAAAGGGACACACCCCGGAAATGGTGGCTCGAAATAATTTTGAAACACACCCCCCTATTCACCCGGAAGCAAACGCCCCAGAATGTTCTGAACTATTTCCGGAATCGTACATCTGGCGTTGTATGGATAGGGAAAAAAACAGCAGAGCAGGAGCAGCAACGCTCTTGCTGCCAGGATACTGCTCTGTAATGCTGCTAACAGAAGGGGTATTACTTATATCCCATAGCTTTATTTTTTATTTAATGCCGTTTTACATAGCTCTAATTTTACCCAAAGGTGTCAAAGCGCTTTACAATAAAACCAAGTAAGTTTCATAAGGAGATTTGACGCTAACAAGTTACATATAAATCAGGATTGTTAAAAAAAATCAAGGTAGCAAAATGAGGTTAATACAGGTATAGATATATACATATATTTACAAAGTTGAGCTCAAGAATGCTAAGCGGCCGTGAGATCATGAAATGGCTTGAATTATTCCTGGAAGTGTCGTTGGAAGAGAAAAGTATTAAGATCTGCTTTTGAAAGTCCGGGTAGAGGCCGTGGTTCGTAGGATTGGAGCAAGCGAGTTCCAAAATCTAGTCGCATTGCCTGAGAAGGATTGAGCCATAAATCCCTTTTGAAAGTAGGAGGCTCGAGCAGTAAGTTTTCAGTATTGCTTGAAAGTCTTGAGCCACCTTAGATTTCGAGTTTATTCGCCAGATAGCGAGGGGTGGAAGTGTACAAGGCTTTGTTCGTGATAATTGGCAGTCTTGTAAATTGACCTAGCTTTCAAGAGAAACAAGCATTTGTAATGCAATAGGTCTCTCATTTACGCAAGTTTGAGCTATTGGCATTGTAAATGACAATGCCTTTTATTTATGTTTTAGTTTTTAAACCATAAATGAAAGGTATTGTGATTTACAATGCCAATAGCTTAAACTATCGCAAATGAGAGACCTATTGCATTGCAATTGCGTGTTCTTTTATTCTAGCAGAACAATTCAGTTCAGTTCAAAAGCTTTTATTCGATTTGTACATACAAATCATACAAGCAAAAATACATAATTGAAATATTAAAATCACCATATAATCTTTCCTAAAAAGAGAAAAAAAGCTAAAGTGCAGCAAGTGGAAAGTGATCATGCCTCTATAGATCAACATGTTCTTATAAAATACAGGACGTTCTTACATGGACTAACTGGGGATCAGTAGGGATTACTCACTAGGCCTTTCCTGGGAACTGTATATTAAAATTGTTAAATAATCATTCAATACTGTGGGTCACTGCATAAATACCTTAATTACAGAAATTGATATAAAATTCAAAAAGAACTGAAAACATATATATACAGACAGGAATGTTAACAGTAATTTCATCATATATAAACCCTGGCAGCTGTATAGCATAAGTACAGACAGGTCAGTAAACAACATTATAGTACAATACTTTTCCTGGCAGCTGTACATTTTAAAATAAAAGTAGCCAAGAAGAAACAAATCTCCTCGTTCACTAGCGAAGATAAAAATATCAATGCTGTTTGTGTGGTACAAATGTTGTATTTGATAAAAATTGGTTTAAGGTATTTTAGCCTGAAAAACTGATAAAATTGACAAAAAAGTAAAAAATGGCAACTACTCTGACGAGAGGTGCCATCACACGGACATGGTGTGTTTGAACTAGTTTTTGTGTTTGGAAAAGCAACCAAGTGGTGTACAATACCCAATCTGACCCGTGTTAAAACATACTGGTGGGAAGGGCGGGTCACAAATACAAGATAGGATTGTAGTCCAGAAGCTAAATTTAATTCTTTGTAAAATTTCATAGTAGCAAGATTTCCAACGGCTTTGTCTCGCTCAGCCTTACGAAAATTAAGGAACGTTATCTTAATTTCTTTTTTTGAAATGGAGACAACCTTTTCCGGCTCACGGAACACATTAATGTTAAACAAAAGTAGATACCAATGATGGATGTATCTTAACCATAATACCCGTGAGGAATGATCCAAACCTATACAGTCAAGGATAATATCCTGAGTGAATCGAGTCTCTGGCTTAGCCCAAATAGAACGCCACAATAAAAGTGGCCGAACTGCTGCTAAGTCAGAGATGTACTCGATCCCAACCTCTTCATGGATCAACTGGATGGAGGCGGAGGGGGGAACACATAACAGCCTCCTTAAGAACTTGTTTTCCTCCTTCTGCAGGAGAATACCCTCACAGTGACCCCACACCCCTGCCCCATACAGAGCAGAGGAAACACAACATACATTGTATATGTTCGTCATATCATAGATACTTCGTGAGCCAAGTTTAGAGGCAAAACGAAAAATGCTACTAGTGGACCGTAACATTTTTGTTTTTACGGCATCAAATTCAGCATTCCAGGACCCACCGTTATTATATGTTATTCCCAAATAACAAAAGGATTTAACAGAGGTCAGCTTTTCCTTATCTAGGAAGAAAGTATGCTTTACCTGCTTAGCTGCCTGACCACATGACATTACATATGTCTTAGTTTTATTCACACGAAGCCGCCTAGCTTGAATGAACTGCGTGAAATTATCAATTAGGCGCTGTAGGCCCAACTGTGTTCGAGATAAAAGAACAGCGTCATCCGCATAAAGTAACAGTGGAACAGGTTTACCACCAATCAGGGGGGCATCTGCTAAGATGTCGGTCAGGGATCGATCAACACCATTAATAAAAAGGGAAAATAAAAGCGGGGCTAAAACACAACCCTGACGTATGCCCCGAGACACTCTAAAGAACGGGGTACATTCGCCAAGGGTGCCATAGCGGACTTTACATGAAAGTTTTTCGTACAGTCTAGCTAAAAAATACACTATTTCCCTTGGTGCCCCTGCGTCAAGCAGAACCTCCCAAAGAATGTGATGGTTAACCAAATCGAAAGCGCTGCTCAAATCAGCAAAACATAAAAAGAGGTTGCTACTTTTGGCCACAGTATATTTACTGATTAAAAGGTCCAGATTTACGCATTGGTCCAGTGTACCCAGGCCTTTGCGAAAACCGTATTGGACTCTAGTTAAGATGTTAAAATCAGTTGCCCAGTCTTCTAGCCTCCTCAGCAAGATCCTACTCATCACCTTTACAGAGGCATCCAGTAACGAAATTGGACGATAATTAGAGGCCTCTGACTTATCGCCTTTCTTATGTAAAGGAATGATGATCGATTGACCCCAAGTAGAAGGGAATTCATTTTCAGCCGCACAATTAAAAATCCTCATCAAAATGGGAGCCCATAACGCTGTTTCATCTTTATATAAATCCAGCGGGACCCCATCGGGGCCAGGTGCCTTGCCTCCTTTACTTAAAGAAATTGCTTCCTGGCATTCTTCTAATGTTATAGCCATCGAAAGGGGCAACCATGGGTTTATATCTGGTGATGGTAACTCAGAAGTTGGCCCTTCAGGGTTAAATATTTTGGAAAAATGATTAACCCAGTCGCTACATGCCACATATGAGGTCAGTTCTGGAACATTTTCTTTATTGAGAAACGGACTATTAATCGTTTCCCAATAGAGTTTACTGTTTTTGGTCTCAGCGGCCTCCCTCAGCTTGTCCCACGCCTCAGACTGTAATACCCTTTTCCTTTTATTAATAGCTGTTTTATAACTAGCCCTGAGGTGTTGTATAACAGTCTTAACACGTGGTTTGGTGCCTAACGCATTCTTTAAGTTGCGGAGGGCGACTATACATGTCTTATCAAACCACCCCTGCTTTTGACCACTGTTGGCTGACGGGGTCTTGGTAAAAATACCCTCAATAATACTGTTCATAGATACAAAACATTCTATTAAACAGCCAGAATCACTGTCATCATCCAAACAATAACTAATTTGATTCTTGCATTGGGTAACGACCTCCTTCTGCTTGACTTTAGAATTTAAACCAGTCCATTTAACCCTAAGGCCCTTTGGTCTAGTAGGCACTATATCGGTTGTACATTTGCCACCTGGAACTAATGAGGTGCCATGCCCCAAGAGGGTAACACGTAGGCTATTATGGTCACTGAGACTTTCTTCATTCACATATAAATCAGTGTAGTCTCCACTGCTAGACAGCAAAATATGATCAATGAATGAACCTGCATCTCTGCCCGTAAATGTAGGGCATGTTATTGCCCGATTGTTAACATTGCAGTTTAACAGGGTCATGTCTAGCATGACTAGCATATTATTTAAAGTGGAACCATAACTGCAGTGTTGGAAGTGGGGAGAATCCTCCCTCCCCCCCTGGTCTCTCCAATGGCTATTTAATGCTGCATCGAAGCCACAGATATTCCCGTTAGATAGATGGCAGGGCTGCAAGTTAAAATCACCAGCCCAAACCACCTCAGCCTTTCTTTTCGAGATATCTAGAGCTTTAATGATTTCCTTTTCTAGAGGCAGTAGAATATCCCCCCTAGTGGCATCAAAAATGTTGTTATAGAAGTTAACAATAACTAAATCAATGTTCTTCCTACATTCCACCCTTATAACTTGGCTGTGTGTCCCCACGGTCGTACTATATTTGACCGTACAGTCACACAGTTTGGTTGACACTAGCAATAAAAGGCCCCCCTTAGCCCTACCCGAGCTAGATTTAGTTGCTCTGAGACAGAAAGATGCATACCCTTCGATATTAATAGGGTCTGGACACCAAGTTTCCTGTAATAAAATTAGATCAAATCCCTCACCCAAAAAGCTGGTCCAAAAGGGTGTACCTAATTTGCTGGTAAGACCAGCAATGTTCCAAGAAATAAGAGAGATTCCTGCTGGTTTACCAATATTACCAGCAACAGGTAACTCCTGCTGGTTTACTGGTGGTGATAAAGCAGGACCCTCTTCCCGAAAGATGGTAACCGGACTTAGGCTGGGGCTAGCAGTAGTTGTACATATATCCAAGCTACCCCGATTGCCTATATACTGGGGAAGTCTTAATGATGGCAATACAGTAGATTCGTGGGGTACGACTGGGGGCATGACAGAGGAAGAAGAAGAACACTCCAGCTCAAGATTAGGGTTGTTTAGATCCAATGCTTCTGGTGGGCTGAGTCAGTCTACCTCATCCAGCACGGCATATCTATTTGGGTGGGCGAATTGTGAGGACATGGGGTCTTGGGAGTGGGGCGGGTCCTGCCATGTTTGTTGCCAAGGATAATTGTCTAATTGTGGTGGCTGAAAAGATTGCGGCCATTGGTAAGCAGACTGAGGTAAAAGTGGCGGAAAATGAAAAGGGTGTTGCCAGTGGGCTTTAGCTTGATGCATAGGAAAAGGTGAGGCATTTGGTAGCTGCTGCTGTAAATTAACATGATGTGGAAAGAAAGGGGGCGGATAAGGTGGTTGCAGCCAAGATTTGGCGGGTTGCTGTGGAAAGTACCCAGGTCCACTGTTACTTTGAAAAGTGGGACAGGGAGGGTTAGGTCGTGCGGGCTTTGATAAAAAATAAGACAAGGGAAGTGGGTTAATTTGGGTCGCAGGACCACTATTGGGTGCATTACATACGTAGCTTGCTGCCCCTACATCCCTAAAATTCACAGTTATTACGTCCCCTACTATTGTTTTCTTGCTTCTGCCCACCCAGTCCCCTCTACGCACGGTAAGGATTTCACCGTTCATGTTATTAGGTAGGGGTTTATGTAGATGGAGCCATTGAGCACATTTATTCCTAAGCTCGGTAAACGTTTCTTTTACTCCCTCCTTCAATGGGGGAACCGCCGTCAACACAACTACAAAAGGGGAAACCTCTGGTGGTAAATTTATGGACCTAAAACGTGTCTGCTTTGGCTTAGGCCCTTCTGGTTTGTTTATAATGGGAGGTGCAGAGGTTGGATTGGGTTTCCCTGCTACTTCTTTAGCTTGGATAGTGGAGGTGGCAGTATTAGCAACAACAGGGTGTTGATTCGCCTGAACAGGAGTATTCTCCTTTGAAATCAGTACAGTTATTGGTTGAACAGAGGTGTTCCCTGTTTGCGACGTAGGGGGTATAACTGGATTCCCAGGGGCTGCAGTACCTTGAACCTTATTTGATACGCCTTTAGGGGGCTGAATGCTCATTGAACATTCAGGGGCTGATTCTATGGTCCCTTGTAGCTGAACCAGCCCTTGTCCCTGCTTTTTTTGTGGCCATTTGGAGTGTATTAAAGAAGTAAGCCTATCCACTTTAGAAATTAAAGGCTTAATTTGTGCTGCTAAAGTGGCTTCAAGGTCTAGTTTTAAGTCTATTACCATGTTTTGCACCCAGCACGGAATACCTGATGTCATTTGTGGAGTGGGGGAGATCAAATTGTGATTCCTAACTGGGGCTTTTACTTTACTTTTGCCCTTCAATGTGGCCTTGGGAGGGTTGGGAGCCCTTCCCCGGGGAAAAATGCTATTTACCGGGGCTTCCCTGTGGTCGTTCCCTCGGTGATGACATCATCTAAGCCTCCACCATCTGAGGGGCTGTGTTCTTTACCTTTGGTAAATCCTGATAGCCTAGGCACTTTGGCTTGCAAAGTGAAATCTGGGTCCCCTGAGGATCCACTTTGCCCCGAAGTGTTCAAGGACCTGGCGGTACATGACATCTCTCCGCTTTGTTCCTTGGTCAATGCGTCTTTGACTTCTGGCGTCGTTCCACTTAAGTGGAAGCGAGCCATGGTTCGACCGATCCTGAAGAAACCTAGCCTGGATGGAAGCAAGCCGGAGAGCTATCGGCCTATTTCACTCTTGCCGTGGCCGGCCAAGGTGATGGAGGCACACGTAAATGCCGCGCTCTCAGAACATCTCTGTCGAGCTGACATACTCGACGCTACGCAGAATGGGTTTAGGGCAGGTCACAGCACGGAGACGGCTCTGCTGTATATGGTGGAGCACCTCCGCTCCGTGCTTGACGCGGGACAAACGGCAGCGCTGGTGCTATTAGATCTAAGCGCTGCCTTTGACACCGTCTCGCACCCTATCCTTCTGCAGCGTTTAGAGGATGCTGGTGTTTCCGGCATAGCACTCGACTGGTTCCGGTCGTTCTTATCAAACCGGGCCTTTAGCGTGACCGTCCCACCCTTTCAGTCTAAATTCCACCCGTTGAACCTGGGCGTCCCCCAAGGCTCCTCGCTGAGTCCTACGCTGTTCAACCTGTACGTAAGGCCGCTAGCTGAGGTTGTCAAACTATGGGGTATGACCATGGTATCATATGCCGATGACACCCAGCTAGCGGTCACGATCAGCGGGGATGCGGAGGTCGACGCTCCTAGGTTTCAACAAGGACTGAGGGCGGTCGCTAGGTGGATGACGCTTAATTGTCTCCAGCTAAACGCTAATAAGACCGAGGTGATGGTATTTGGTAGGCGACCGGAACTGTGGGGAGAGAGATGGTGGCCGGAGGAGTTGGGTTCCGCTCCCATCCCAGTCGCCGAGCTTAAAAACCTCGGGGTCTGGTTGGACCCTTCCCTTACGTTTGCATGCCACACTAAACGCACGGCTGCTTGCTGCTTCGGCATCTTGCGTGGGCTCCGTCCGGTGCTAAAGTTCTTTGATGCCCCCACCCGGCAACTCATGATCCAAGCTACCGTCATATCTAGATTGGATTATGCTAGCTCTTTGTTGGCCGGACTGAATGTAGCTGAGATAGGGCGCCTGCAGCGGATCCAGAATGCTGCTGCGAGAGCGGTGGTGGGTCTTCCTAGATTCTGTCCCACCTCCAGCACCATTCGAGCATTGCACTGGCTCCCTGTGGCGCAGCGGATTCAGTTTAAGGTCCTCTGCGTCGCCCATAAGATCTTGAAGGGGTCCCCTGCAATGATCCTCACGACACTCATGGCCAATTACATTCCGGCACGACCCTTAAGATCGTCAGATCTCGATTTGGCTGTGGTCCCGCGCTTTAAGCGAAGCAGGGCCGGTGGTCGCTCATTCCGAGTGCGGGCCGCTGCTCTGTGGAACTCCTTGCCCCCGGCAATTCGCGCCATGAGCGATGTGCTCTCTTTTCGTCGCGCCTTAAAAACATTTTTATTTCCTTAGTTTGTGTGTTCTGTGCTGTTTTATTTAGTTGTGTTGTGTAGCTGCCTTGTCTGGCGCCAAGACGCTCCTTAGCTGGAGCATTTGCGCGCCTAATAAAAACCACATAACATAACATAACATAACATAACAGAAGCTGTTTCCACATCCTTATACCCACTCAGACTCGGCTCCGCTTTGTCAGGTGACTGACAGATTTCAAGATCTGGTGTAACCTCCAGGTCTTCAAAAGACGGGTCCGAGTCTGATGGGGCAACCGATAGATCGACAGTATTCGGTACAGTCGGAACACTATTAGTAGGCATGGTTATGGGTAAGGAACAGTTATTCAAAGTCTGCAAAGCAGGAGATTTAACCTTTGCCAAAGGGCCCAAGGATGAGCGCCTAGCGTTTGCGAGGTCCATAGAGACTCTTTTTTCCAATAAAACAATACTTTGGTCAATAGTCTCATGTACGCGTGAGATAAAGAGGTCAATAGGACCAGTCACCTGAGCTACCGCCGTAGCTTTTTTCGCGCAACTCCGAGTTCTGTTGCGTATGGTCGACATCTTGGATGTTGTGGTTATCAGGGGTGAAGACACAAGAGTTCTGGGCCAGGGCCGTCCTCTGCCGTCCTTGAACGGCCTTAAACGGCCCGCTCTTTGCCCGGCCCGCTCTTTGCCCGGTCTTCGCCCCGGTAGTCGCCCCGCGCGCGTCCCGCGTGCGCGTTGCTACAGCAGAATATATGGAAGGGACAGGTGAAGGGGCGGGAAGAGGACCAGCTGCGGCCGATCAGCGCCGCACTGCCTGCTGGTCCTCGCAGTCCCGCCTCACGTCCTCTGAAGCAGATGCCGGCTCAACAAAGCCGCGTTGGTGCTCCTAAGCACTAGGGGGTTGGTCCAGCAACACAAGACTGCAAATTGACCTGGCCTGCGAGCGGCACCCGCGGAGCGGGGGCCGCGAGGCGTAGGTCTCAGCAACAGGGAAATGGAAATGAAGGATCTGCACTCGCTGCACAACAGCTGACAAAGAGAGTCCCAGGCAGCTCACTCGGCACGTTGGTTTTGACCGGTGGAGGGGCGGGAAGAGGACCAGCTGCGGCCGATCAGCGCCGCACTGCCTGCTGGTCCTCGCAGTCCCGCCTCACGTCCTCTGAAGCAGATGCCGGCTCAACAAAGCCGCGTTGGTGCTCCTAAGCACTAGGGGGTTGGTCCAGCAACACAAGACTGCAAATTGACCTGGCCTGCGAGCGGCACCCGCGGAGCGGGGGCCGCGAGGCGTAGGTCTCAGCAACAGGGAAATGGAAATGAAGGATCTGCACTCGCTGCACAACAGCTGACAAAGAGAGTCCCAGGCAGCTCACTCGGCACGTTGGTTTTGACCGGTGGAGGGGCGGGAAGAGGACCAGCTGCGGCCGATCAGCGCCGCACTGCCTGCTGGTCCTCGCAGTCCCGCCTCACGTCCTCTGAAGCAGATGCCGGCTCAACAAAGCCGCGTTGGTGCTCCTAAGCACTAGGGGGTTGGTCCAGCAACACAAGACTGCAAATTGACCTGGCCTGCGAGGCGTAGGTCTCAGCAACAGGGAAATGGAAATGAAGGATCTGCACTCGCTGCACAACAGCTGACAAAGAGAGTCCCAGAACAATTCATTTTCTGGGAGTAGAATTCAACATAAAATCTGGGGAAAATTCTATGGGAAGAATTTCTGCTCTTTTCTCCATAAATGTCCACTATTCCAGAAGAATCCGTTTGTTTGAGAATTACAAAATCGTTGTTAGCATCTGTGGCATTCTGAGTTTCCTCGTTTTTTATGATAGTCTCTTCTGGAGAGTCCTTGAATTGTGGCTGAAGTGGCCGGTGTGGAACAGGGATTGTCCTCACTCATGAGAGGAAAGCTCCTTGCAGTGGCGTTTAACAGAGCAAATGCAATGTGCAACGGCCACTTTCCCCTTTCCAAACGTCTGAACCAGAATCCACCATCCCAATGTGTCCATGCAAAGGAGGGCGAGCTCATTTGAGGGCAAATGGAGCGAGAGAGAGAATGGATGCACGTAAAGCAGGGCTCGACAAATCCACTCGCCCGCTCGCATTTGCGAGGGAGAATGGATGAGGGCGAGCTATTTTTAGCTCCTACTCGCCCTTTCTGGCGAGTAGGAAACAAACTAACTTTTTTCCTCTGCCTTTGAAAACGGAGCAAAAGTGACAAGATAACAAGATTTAAAGGCATTTTTATTGCTCACAAAGGAACTAAGCAATAAAGATGCCTTTAAATCTTGTTAACTTGTCACTTTTGCTCTGTTTTCAAAGACAGAGGTCAAGTAGGTTGCAGTTGGGTCGAGGGGATTTTCCAAGTTACTAGACCTGCAGGACTAGTACAATTTTTCAGATTTGTCGAGCCCTGACGTAAAGAAAGAGATTAAGGGTGAAGATGGTTTAAACATATTGCCCGGACTGCTTTTGGTAAGGAGGGAGGGCTAAAATTCGTTTTTTAATATAAGGGCACACAATTGACGGTTTCATCGACATCAAGAATAGAGACATGGTAATGAAAGATATACACATTATCATATAAGTTGACTCCTGCTAAAGACGTTAACACTATTGCTCACATTTTTTCGCACCCCTTACTGGAAAGGAACCTTCTTAGAATCCGACCTTGATGGCACAACGCCCTAGCAATACACTTTGAAAACACCAACGTGTGTACTTTACTGGCAACAAAACGCTCTCCAGAATGTACACTCAAATTCAGATTTAAAACTTCGCTCCGCTTTTTGAAGCCACATAGGTATCCCAGCAGCACAGACTTACTGTGATATAAACGGGGAACATCATTTACAACAAAGTCCTTTCCACGCATGACGTTATCAACGATCCACTTACCCCGCAAACGTCTCTTCAACGCGGGTGCCTTCCACGACCGTTTTTAGCACGCAAGTGGTATTCCTTTTGGTCGTCCTGCTTGTAAGTTCTGCGTGGCCTTGGGGGGTTGGGGGGGGTCTCCCCCCCCCATAAAAAAATAAAAAATAAAACGAGAAGGCTACATACATTAAAAAAACGCACTACAGTGTCATTTAAAAGTAAAAGAAAAGAGCCGCACCAAAGACGTGGCGTGTACGTCATAATTGTAGTCCTTTTTTCGTTTTGGTAGACGTGTTTTGACGCATATTTCCATGGTGGATGGAAGTAAGAGCTGCTGAACGTAACGTTTTTTAAATGCGATGTTAGAACTTGCGTTCTAAAAAGCTGCGTGGTAAAGCCACTTGCGAAGTAAAATTCGGCTGGTAATGCCATGCGGAGTATTTGTATTCGTGGTAAAGTCATATATTCGATATAAACTTGAAGGTAGAGCTGACTGAATAATGTATGCGCGTACTGGAAAGCACGAACCAGTAATTGCCTAAGGCGATAAGTGAAGTAGTGTGGCTCACTGGTTAGAGGCGGCAGACCCGAGAGCAGAGGACGGCCCAGGACCAGGGTTCGATTCCCGGCACGGCAGGTTTCTGGACCAGGGTCAGCGGACTCGATAATTCTCTCGCCTCGGTGCCCACTCTGATCAGCGATTACACTCGGCAACTCTGGGCATTAGCTTGCCTCATCTTCACTAACGGCCCCACCAGACCGCCGGGGATATGGTCTCACCCTGGAGATACCCATTAAGGGACCATCTCTCAGGGAAGCCAGGAAGGGTTTCGCAGCGGTCGAAGCGCCTTGGGACCCTCCGGGTAAGTAGTGCGCTATATAAATGCCTATACATTTACATACAGTTACATTTACTCTAATTCGCACAAGGAACAGGGAAAGTGCTTTAAGTGAGTTGGATCCGTGCATCAAGTGGAAAACAAGCATTTACAATGCAATGGTCTCTGCATTATTAAAGGTAGAGCTATTGGTATTGTTTATTATTTTTTAAGTTTTTTTCTAATTTATAAATAAATAGCATTGTCTTTTTAATTTGCAATAGCTTAATCGTTAAATAAATGGCATTGTCATTTACAATGCTAATAGCTTAATCTTTTGCATATGCATGACCTATTGAATTTACACATACATATCCACATACACATACAGAGCCACCTAGATAGAGTTGTTCACATTCACCTACATACACAGAGGCACTTACACAGAGCCACCCTCACACAGACATTGGCACTTACTCATAGAGTCACCTACAGAAAAAAGCTATTTACACAGTTACATACCTACACAGAGGCACACATTCACACACACAGTCACACACAGAGCCACACACATAGACAGAGCTACACACACAGAGACACACACACACACACAAGACTTCTACGGATTGGTTACCAGGTCTATCATTTTTTTTTATAGAAAGTATGACACATGCTTATACCTTCTTGCAAGACAACTCGCACTCTATGCAATTGGGTAAAACGTGTAGCGCCAGTCACGTACCCTCGTTAGGTACCCTCGTTTTAAGTTTGGGTTGCTCCTTTTTCCAGTCACATAGTTATGAATTCCACATGATGAGAGGTAAAGTATAGCATTTTTAGTAAAACGTCAGCGTGTTACTAACTTTGAGGTGGAGAAACGTTTAGGGTTTATTTGCTTAATGGACACTAAGCCCACCAACAAACGGGTCCATGATTAGCCCCAACCCTATGTTCAACACAAGTTCTTGTCAATGCATTTTTGCTATTACCTTCACAACTCCCAAGCACTGCACTGTATAATGTATTTGAAGTTCCTTTTCATACTTTAATGTTAGCTGTTGAAGCTCAAATATAATGTTTATATATTGCTTTATGACTGCAAGTTTGTTCTGTTTTGTCTATGGATGATTATTTTCACAAAATATACATTCATGTATATAGGGAATGGCTCAGAGGGAACTACTGTTAACTATACTTTGTATGCCTAAGCTTAAAATTTAATACAACTAGTGGACCAAAGAAGATGAAAGAAAACCAATCCGAAAAAGTCTGCTCATTAGTCAAACACCAGCAGAAATATATACCAGTTGCTCTGCTATTACGGACAAGCTGTGAGGGGAAGGGAGCAATATGGAATGCACAGGGTGGGGGATGTGAGAAGAGAAGCAGCACTCGAGAGCAAGAAAACATACACACCAACAGAGTGCTCCAAGAAAAATAAATCCCTAATGGCAGCGGCAGGAAAAAAACAAGTCATCCAAACAAACATTGTAAAAAACCGATGCTCTGGATAGGGACAAACACAAGCAGAGGAACGAAAGCCACTGAATAAAAATCAAGAAAGTGAGATTGACAAGTCAATCCATGCTAAACAACTGAGCTGACCCAAAGCACACTTTGGGTACTGACATTGTACAAAATAAGTCTTCGACAACAGACAGCTACAAACTACACCTAAAAATCCTGCAGCAGATTTTTGCCACTGCTCATTAACTGAGGATAGTGCCACCTAATTAAATGCCATCTGTCATGGATACTCCAGAATAGTCTCCTGACTCTCACACCGACAACCAAAAGCCCATACTCCTAACATACAATGCAGAAAACTAATGCCAAATACATAGCTCTATACAATGAAAGAGGGATATGGATGTCAGCAACGTCAATTCCCCAGAATAATACACTTCATGGCACATGAGAAGAGCTAGTATACACAACAGAACAAGGAGTAGAGTGGTCAGGCAGCGGAGAAGTAGGCAGGTATATATGGCATTGTAGCTCAGAATCATTTGTAGGCACTGATTTTCCCAGCATGTTGAACCAACACCGGTTCCCAGGTAACAAGAGCAGTAGCACTGGCCATCTTGTAAAAAAGTGATACTGCTGGAAAGTTCATGTGACAACTGTCGTGACAAAGAGGGGGTGGAACACAGTGAACCATACACCAATCAGCCTGTCAGACTTCACTGAAGCCTCAATAAAATTTTCAGAGCCAGCGCGCATTTCGCGGTAGGATGCACACTTTACCCATTTCCGTCTGCAGGTGGTCAGTGCCTGCTGGTTGACAGCAGTACTAGACCGGTACCTCCGTTCATGTGCGCACCGCCCCGCTCTCACACTGTGTGCCCCGGGCATCGTCCAGCCCAAAGTTACTCAGTCATTCATTTACCAGAAACGGGAACTTTACGGCCGCCGAAAAACTTCCTGCAACGCGCCCACAGCCCGACCTCAAACCGCAGCGCTTTATCTGCCACAGAGAGGGCATCCCCCAAACAGCATGCTTCTAAAGAAGTTTCTATTGCTCCCTCCCCTCTCACCCCCACACAATAACCCTATTCATCCCTCCCCATTTAATTGCGAGCAGAACACCACTGCAGCAGCACCAGCCCGCAAACAAAAAGAAGATGAGGGAAGGGAGAAAGAATCGCAGCAACGGAAGAATGCAAAGTTACAACAGCTTACCCCATAGGTGCGCCTCTCTTGCAGGTCTGTGGAAAGTGGCAGCTGCTGTCCCTAAGTGCACATGCCATGAACACCGGAGGGTCTGTAAAGTGGAATCCACACAGATGTTGCTGCTGTTGATGAGGTCTGTGCCCTTTCTAATGAGTTCCCTTTTAGTGCTGGACAAGTTCACAGACGTCCCTTTTGTTGTTTCCTGACAGGGACGGGAGAGTCACTGAGGGGCAGTGAGTAGCTCTGAGCAGCACGGGACATAATCCGATGCAAGCCGGGAGCGCCCAGCGGCTCATTCAGAGAACTCACCCTTCATGACTCGCTGGAATGCAGTCTACTCCCGGGCCGAACCACTTGCACAGGAACTCCGGGGAGCGGCGGACTATACCACTGCCAGTCCCCACGGCGCCTTGGACTGTCTCCTGGCTGCGGCCGGCTCCTGTGTACAGGGAGCGGCCGGCTGGTCCCCTGAGCGCCTGCTGGCGATTAGAGCTCTGATTGCTGAAGTGAAAAGAAAGCACTCGCTGCTCACATATGCAGACTAGAATTACATTTCTGGAAGCAATTACACCTTTTTCTTTTATTTTTTTACCCACTTCAACTTTTTTAAAGATTGGGCATCGTGTTACTTTTCAGCATTTGGCACTGGTCGTGCCCCCCCAAGTTAAACATGCCTTCCTCCTTTCATGCTGCATTTCTTTAATTCGAGACAGCTTTCGGAACCCACCGCCTCTCGCATCTGATAAAGAGGACGTCCTGCAGCAGGACTGGGAATCAGCGGGAGGAGGGCGGGAACAAATAGACGGACAGCGGGAGGGGGGATGGGGTCAGGAAAAAGACACGGCGGGGAAAGAGAACAGCAGCAGCCGACCTAATCGTCGGGAACAAAGCCAAGGACAGCGGGAGGGGGGCGGAAAAAAGACACGGCGGGGAACGAGGACAGCAGCGGCCTACCTCATCTTAAGGAGCAGGAAAATGGCGGCCGCCAAGCTCCGAGCATTTTCGGATTCAGGGGCGTGTTTTGGCGTTCTGAGTGACGGATGACGTCACAGGTGGAAAGAACGCCAAAAACACGCCCCCGAATCCGAAAGTGACGGGGCTTGTTTGGAGTGACGCCTCTCTCCTCCAATGGCTGGCCTCCGTTTAAGAAGCCAGCCGATGGAGGAGAGAGGCGGGTTCAAGCCCCGTACTCAAAGACATTAAATCTCCGACCGGAGACTGTGCAAGCGCAGCCTTTAGGTCCTCGACCTAAAAAGTAAACACATTAGTGAAGCCCTACTTGGCAAAAAAGCTGTGTCGCTATCCTTCTCAAATACACTGCGACAGATAGCGCAGTTATTCATTAATATTGGTTGTGTGTCATTTCTGTGGAGAATATGAGGTATCCACTTAGCGTAATTTCTTTTTGTTGGTGCGAGTGACGGCACGCTGTCACAGGTAGTGCCTCCTCAGTTTATTCTTTAGATTTGATTGAAAATTTCTCTAGTGCTGTTCATCGAGGAAGAATTAAATTGCCTCTTGATTGAAGCGCAATATGCTAAATTTGCTTATGCAAAGGGAGGCTCGCACAGGGGCGTATCTTGTTCAAGAATGCGAGGGAGATGAGTTGGGGGTGTCCCAGCAGGCAAAGAAGTGTACCCAAGACAAAAGGAACAAGCATGCCACACCCCAATCAAAATACCTTTTTTGCCGTCCACTACGTAGCGATGCTAATGTTATTAACAGTCCATTAAACGCTGAATAGAAAGCAAACAGATTCCTTATTAAAAGTCTTCCTGCGTCACAAAGATGGCGTTGGCATGTCAAAAATGACAGAAAGCAAACACATTCCTAATTAGAAGTCCTCATACGTCTCAAATATGGCGTCGGCCTGTCGAAATGGTCCGTAGTAAAAGAAGTCAAGGCGGGAACAAGTAAGCCCAATTAAAAATCAAGCGCCAGCGTTTAACATAAACGCTGACACAAGCCAATCAAAAAGAAAGGCGTGGCTTAAAGCACCCTTCTCAAACCGTATCAATTCCAAAAGCCCTCGCATGGCGAGAGCAGCGCATGCACTGCTAACGCCAGGCAAGACCTAAAAAATATGGGTGTGATGTGATAATTTAATTTGGCTCCATATACGAAACGTGCTGCTGAATTGAGGATGGATTTTAAAGCGGAAAGGTGGGTTTTGGGGGAAGCCAGCAGGAGAGAGTTGCAGTAGTCCAATCTGGGGAGAACCAGTGATTGGACTGTTCCAGCGCGGACCTAATATTTTGGACAGGGACAAACATTCAATTATTTAATTTACATTGGCCCATACACCCAAAATCCCTGTTGCGCTGGTGTCAAGTTTGTGAATTCGATACCAATTCATACTCAGCTGTTTAATGATTAGACAGTTCACCATTTTTTTCTATAAACCCTTTCGTTCAAATTTCCTTCTTTTGATGGCCCAATTAGTTGAAAAATTGAAGGCAACAGTTATTCAAACATTGACAGACTAAAATAACCACAGACTCTTTGTTTGAAAATTGTTAAATTTTATCTAACTCAAATGCATTCATCTTAACAATTACCTCATGAGAGAAAATACACTCTAAACAGTCGCAAATAATCAATCTCAAGAAACGTATGTTGCATGGAGGGGATAAAAGAAGAGACATCAGATATATGCATAAACCAATTTACAATTTAGAAGGATAGATTATGAGACAAAAGTACAGGGATAATAACTTCAACAAATTATCACAGATATCAACCCAAGAATTAAGAACGGGAAATCACCACCCAGGCCTAGGTAGCGACAGGGGACCCCCAGCCAGAGAGTCAGGGTCAAAGATTTCTATGATCAGGGCAAGGATAGGACTGGAACAGTTAGGCCTCTCAGCAACCCGATAATCAGTAACGCACCCTCTCTCTCTCTCCTTGCCTTAGTCTGTAGCTGCATCTGCCGCCCTCACACTGATCTAGACCCCACCCCTAATTCACTCATGCAGGGGGGTCAAATATATGATGAAAGCCCAATCTCTCTTACAGCAAGCTGAACTTGGAATCACACCACCAAACTGAAATATATGACATCTACTTTGCCATTTGTCAATCAGTTCTATTTGCTGATATTTTAAAAAGTGTTTTATGTCCTATGATGTTCTAAATGCATTTTGTAATAATGTTTTATAATTTTATACAATAAATTGACTTGACTGCTTGGTGTTGACACTCATTCTTTATACCCTTACCATACATTTCCATCCATTAAAGTTGCTAAAGTCATCCATTCTAGCTACAGGATTGGTTAAAACGAGGGGCAAGTGGTCACCCTTTCATTAGGTCACACTTCTTTGAGTACCCCATTGTTAAGTTATTACATATTCAGTATACATCCCTGTTCTCTCATGAGGTTAAAGTAACAAGTTAAGGGAAAATGTTTATACATTTAGCATCTTGTGGGTCTTTCACACGAAGACACTGGAATTGGCTGCTCGTCAAGCGTCATGTCCTTCACTGTGTCACGCTCTTTCATCTTGTTCAGCATTCCATCCACTCAGTCATGTGGTTTATGGCGCCACAAGTTTCACTCACAGTTCGGCTAACTTAACCAAAAATGGAGGCTTGCCCATTTACGAAAAAACAGAAAGTAGAGATTTATTAATAATGGGACAATGCAATTTTCACTGTTAACCACCCACCTTTTCTCTACCCCATATTAACGGTTAACCTAGCATAGAAAAAAGAAAGCAGCATTAGTTATTATGACAAAGCAACACAGGTCATGCTTTTTACTACATATACGTGCAATGTGCCATGCAACACATTCATAACACGCGCTACACACAATATTATTATAAATTCAGTTATTTACGTATTGTAAAGATTAATTTCTTGCATATTGCAAAGCAAATTTCCAATGTGTGATGTGTAATTGCATGTTAATATTACTTACTACTTAAAAATGAGTATGTATTAGAGGCGTACTAGATTCAAGCGGGTTTCTTTTTGGGAACCCCCGCTCCATCAGTTCCCCCCTCTGATGGTTTAGAAGCCATCATAAATACTCACCGTACTGCGTGCCACCTTTCATTTTATCTAAAGTTTAGTATCTCTATCTTCTTTCATGGCTTTCTCATTAAGTCTTTTCATCATATAATATTCTTAATTTATTTCTTCAAGTTCTATTTCATCTCTTTTTCTCTTTATTCCTCTCCTTTTATTCTTTTTATCTGATAAAACGTTTCTTTCTTTCATTCACTTACAACATTTATACGTTATTATTACTAAAATTATGATTGCTATTGAAAGTACCGGTATTACTATCATTCATAAAAGACTCTCTCCAAACATTGAAAACCAATTTTTCACAGCTGCAATACTCTTGCCAATTCTCTCCGAAACACCGTCAACCTCCAGTTGGGTTAAATCTTTATGAAACCTGGTAATATTTCTATTATATCCTTCTATCCCTTTACTTTTATCCCTTTACAGTATTGAATTTTTAACGTTCCACAGACTCCACTCTCTTTTGCCAAAACAATGTCAAGGGCAAGACTATTTTGCAAAACCATTGATCTTATTGTCACCATTTCAGTATCAATCATTAACAAGCACTGGCGTTGCCAATAGGTCTCGCAGTAGGAAAGTTGGAGCTATTGGTTTTGTAAATGACAAAGCCCTTTATGTTTTAAAAATGAAAACAAAAATAAAAGGCTTTGTTATTTGCAATTGTAATAGCTCCAACTTTCCTACTGCGAGACCTATTGGCAACGCCAGTGCTTGTTTGTTTAATCAGCGGGAACATCGGTGCTCTCGGCACTGGCATCTAATGGTCAACACCATACTTAGAACAGTCTACCATTTGGTGGCACTGCTCATCTAATTTAGAGATGAGTAGAACAGTTGTTTAGGAATAATGTATACATCAAAATTGGTCAGAGTCCTGGCGCTTAATATTTTACAAATTAAGCACTGGGGCAACATCTAAGGTATTGTGGACTATTCACAACTCCGTCCATCTAAAGAGCTTCCTCCTTATACAGTGGATAAAGTGACCTTCACGAAAATGCTGATCCCGTTATGCCTGTGATTTGGGAGGGGTTGGGGGGTTGATCAGGCAGAACTGGGCAATGAAGAGGCTCTGGCGTAATGGCTGGAGCGGGCGACTTTGATGCAGGGGAACTGGATTCGAGTCAGCATTCTGACAACTTTGAAGTGGTGCTACAAAAGTAAGGGGGGGAAATTAAAACAAAGTGCATAAAACATGAAAGGCGACCAGCGCACAAGACGGTGCTACCATGATTGAGTATTAAAAAAACGACTTGGTTCAGCGGCGCACAAGAAGACTCCTGCAGCCATGATTTAATGTAAATTTTAAAAAACGAGTTATGGGAGCGGGTGCCTGCTGTGAAAATAATGCTACAGCTGCCATTGTTTGTATTACCTGTGTTTACATCAAAACGGGCGCTAAGCTGAAACATTAAGCACGGTTCCCTGGTCATGAGGAGTAGACAGCTGATCAGTGGTCCGCGGGCAATGAGTTGAACTATTCACAACTCCGCCCATCTGAAGAGCTTCCTCCTTATACAGTGGATAAAGTGACCTTCACGAAAATGCTGATCCCGTTATGCCTGTGATTTGGGAGGGGGTGGGGGGTTGATCAGGCAGAACTGGGCAATGAAGAGGCTCTGGCGTAATGGCTGGAGCGGTCGACTTTGATGCAGGGGAACTGGATTTGAGTCCGCATTCTGACAACTTTGAAGTGGTGGTACAAAAGTAAGGGGGGAAAATTAAAACAAAAGTGCATAAAACATGAAGGGCGACCAGCGCACAAGACGGGGTGGTGGCATGATTGAGTGTTTAAAAAGAGTTTCGAATGCAATGGCAGAAGGCAGCTCGGGTTACAAGCTGCCTTTGAAGAAGGACAGGCAGCACTGGGAGGGGGGCTGATTCACGAGCAGATGGGCCGGTTTATGACCTGCGGAGCGCGTGAAGTGGCTTTGGGAAATGTCATGCTTTGAGGGAGGAGTGTAGGGGGAGTGGGGCGTGCATGAAGTGGTTGTTGGCAAAACGAATCCTGGGAGATGATTGAGTAACAAGCCCGCCCTGTGCAGTTTCATACAATGCTGCGGCAATGTAATTAACCCGCACAGTTATGCGTGCCTTTTTAAATATAAATCGTGCAAGGCTGAGAGTTGTGTCTATTTTTAATCTGGCAGTGACAAATGGCCGCTGGTTTCTCAAGGAGCCAGAGCTAACATACATGATGCAGAAATCTGTGCTTTCGGCACAAGTGGCGCTTTTTTATCTAAGAGTTTGCACCGGACGCTGCTGATGCAAACTACAATCCCAACCTGCACAGCTTAATTCGATCAGCCGAACACTAAGCATCTGTGTGGCAGCGGAGCAGCTCGGTGCCAACAATCCAAAGACGGAGGGAAGGCAGAGAAGGGAAGGGGGGAGGAGAAATGCGACACGGTGTATTTTAACAAGAGGGGAGGGAAGAGGTAGACACAGAGAGATTGTAGATAGAATCAAAGACAGCTAGAGATTAGAGAAGGTTAGACAGAAGATATATACGATGTTGCAAAGAAAGAGAGAAATTAGAGAAGGTTAGAACGAAAAAGCACGCACGGAGACAAAGTGAAAAAAACACGTACCTGATAATGCCGGCAAACTGAAAGTACGGCCGGCCTGCGGCCGGACATGAATAATTAGGGGGGGAGAAGCCCTTTGATGTGCTGTGTGGCCGGGAATGCGCGTGCTTGTTTGGTCACGTGATCTCAAACAAAACCGCAGGAATTAAACCCTTGGTTTCACGAGCATTTTGGCCACTTGAATTCTCGCTCCGCTCAATGCGCTTGCGCGCATTGATAGGTCGCGAGACCTAAAAATCCACCAGCCGTATCTGTTGATAAACGAACAACCACTGTAGACAGTTTTCATATTTTATGTGAATTTAGAACTACCCCAACTGAGGGCATTAGTGCAGAAAATAAATCACCTATTATTTCTGAAAAACCTGCTCTCTTACTACATATTAATCCTTGCTTTATTTCATTGACACTATGATCTTTTTGGTCTATATGATAGACTTCTAGAAAGACAATTCCAAAGTAACAACTCGAATACCAGTGGGCAGGTAACCTGTAATAGGCTTACCTACCACATACATAATATACCCCGGAAAAACAGGATCAGTTCCACCCTTTAATCTCCAACCTCCAGTAATTTGGAAAGTATGTTCACATTCACTAGTGCCAATAAAATAATTGTTGTAGTTAGTCTTTGTTCTCAACAAACATAACTTCCCTTCCTCTGACCAGCCCAGGGACATTGCAGCATAGGTCTAACTTTTTTCATAATTTCCTCTCTAAATGCCCAATGTGTTTTTTGTTTAGCAGCTTTCTTCTGGAAACCTTCTCTTACATGTTCTACCATGTCCAAAAACTGTCTTTCTTCATAATGCAATCTGCAAGTCAAATTATTCTTATAAGCATATTCTAAATCAAAGGGTTTAGTAATATGGAAAAATTCACCCGTATAACGTGCATGTTTACCACGTTCTACCTTGTTTAGTTCTCTCATAATTGGTACTTTAGAAAATACCACCTCTACATCTGTATATTGATATTCCAACATACTTTCCACGTAAAATAGGCTACTAAGGACACTACATGAAACAGCATATGTTAAAGAAAGATGATGGTAGGTTATACCTTCAGAAACAGATGATGGTAATTTCATGCAGACATAGCAATCACTCTCATTCATGGTGTTAGTATATTCATACAACAATTTAGTAAACACATTTAATGAAAAGTCATTAGTTGATACATCATGATGGAAAATACTTCCATCTAATTGTTCTTCATTAGTTTTCATTATTTGTTTAGCAACATCTTTCATTCCTTCATTAGAGACATCATTAGTGTTATTTCCGTTTTTATTCACATTAAGAATTGGTATGACAACAATTAATAAAATCCACATAAATGTTAGTAGGAAAACATTAATTAGCAAAATTCCTGACCAATGTCTGGCACACTCGCACCCGTATTCTGAAGATGCAGGCTCCCTCCTAATTTTAGGGTCTACAGTTATAAATGTAATTTTATCAGTACGCTATCCTAAGGTTTTACACTGTATAAGTATGCATTGATTGATTATGTATGCTGATATTATAGTGATTATATATGTTTTATTGTATATCTTTGATGGCCGAAATAAAGATTGAATGATGCTGAAAACATTATTTGTTTAGCAACATCTTTCATTCCTTCATTAGAGACATCATTAGTGTTATTTCCGTTTTTATTCACATTAAGAATTGGTATGACAACAATGAATAAAATCCACATAAATGTTAGTAGGAAAACATTACATAAGCAAAATGTAGCACATCTATGTTTTAGTTCAGATTTTAGTTGACAAGTCACTTCATCTCCTTCCATTTTAGTGCTCTACTAAAAAATTGAAAAAATTAACAATATCTCTGTTAGGGCCTAAAAAAAAATCTAAATCTTATCTACTAAAATATATATATAAAGGTGGTGTAATCCTACAGTCAATGACGTTCGCCTTCATCCTCCTTGTCTATTTCTAACTCCCTTGATGTCTTGATTCTGACAAAAAATGTCCTTTCCACCTCAGTTTTGTTACAGTTTTTGTTAAGGTGCTCTCAATTTGTTCTCATTCTCCTTTTCAGTATCACTACTCTCGTGTTCCTCACTTAGGCCTAAAGTTTCAAACTTTTCAAGGATCACTTAGGTCCATTCAGGGGCTTTGTATTTTCTACAGGGAATTCTGGTTCTTTTCGATCTTCTTCTTTTGCTTTTCACTAACTCTGCCTGTTCTGTTTGACTAGAGATTTTGTTGCTTTGTCCTGGTCTTCTTCCTAATCTTCTTCTTACTATTCTGTATTTCAATTTCTTCACTGCACTTGGCCAAACAGTCTCCTTTTCTGGGTTTCTTTGCCTGAACTAGCTTATCACCTTCTGTGTTCTGTTCACCGTTTCTCTAATTCTGTCTTATTTCTATTTGTGTTTCTTGGCTTTCTTGGTTTTCAGTCTCAGTATGTTCAGTGCTTCAATCTGACTCACTAGCTATTTCTCCTTCTTCTAACTCTTTGGTGAACTTGTTTTTTTTGGAATGCTCTTTTGAACCTCAGCTGTTTCTTATTCAGTCTCAACAGCTGTTTCTGTTTCTCCTTGTTCGATAGCAGCCTCACCTTCTTCTGTCTCAACAGCAGTCTCTTCTGTCCCAGTATCTGGTGCCCACTCTACTCGACTTGTGCTTGGCTGTTCAAAATGTTCATCAGAATCTGTCACTCCAGACTCTTCAGCTTCACACACTTCAGCTACTGGCTGTGGATTTCTGTTTCTCAGTTGCTGCTCTTTGGGTCTTTCGATGAGACTTGGGACTAGACGGGTATGGCTTAAGTGTATCCAATTTGGCAAACCAAAACACTTCACTGCTGTGGTCGTCACCAATATGATCTTATAAGGGCCCTTCCAACGGGGTTCTAGACACTTTTTCCTCTTGTGCTTCTTCACTAGGACCCACTCTCCAGGATTCAGGTCGTGTGCTTAGTCTCGCAGTGTCATTATGGCATCTCCTCCAGCCTGGCGAGACAGAGAACGTACCAGATTAGACATTCCTCTACAATCGTCCAGCACACGATCATCAGATAGGTTCATTAATTTATTTGCAGGTATATATGTTTGTCTCATTGCTCTTCCCATCAACACCTCGTGGGGCCTTAATTCAGTCTTTTTGTCAGGTACACTTCTGAGACTCATCAATACAAGGGGCAAAGCATCAGGCCATTTGAGTGTTGTGGATGCACACATCTTCCCTAACCTGGACTTTACTGTGCAATTAATTTGTTCCACAATACCAGATACCGCTGGTCTTTAGGCACAATGCAACTTCTGTACAATTTGCAAAGCAGCACATATCATTCAAATTATTTCATTATTAAAATGCAATCCTCTATCTGATTCCAAAGTGACCGAAAAACCAAATCTTGGGATCAATTCTCTCAACAACAATTTTGCCACAGTAAGACTGTCATTACTTTTCGTGGGGTAGGCTTCCACTCAGCGAAAAAACAAACAAACAAACAATGACCAAGATATATTTTAGCCCATTACATGGAGGTAGTTTGATAAAATCAATCTGCAGTCGAGTGAAAGGTCCTCCTGCTCCCCCTATTACACCCCAACTGACCACTGTCTTTCTTCCTGGATTTTGTTTCTGGCAGATAACTCACCTCTGGCATAGACTTTCAACGATCAACCTAAACTTGGAATTATACCAGGACTGCTTGAACATTCTTACCATAGCTTCTTGTCCAATGTGTACATGTCCATGGTACATCCTGGCCATGTGAGAAAGCAATGAATCTGGTAATACTGGTCTTTCATCATAATAAACCCATATCTCTTCATCATCTTTCCTGCAGCCTGCCTTCTTCCATTCTTTCTTTTCTTTCTCACTGACTTCTTCCTGCATTTGTCTTACCTCATCCCACGTCTCAAATGGGGTGGTGACCATAAGATGGCATTCAGTATTTCCTCTTTCTATTGATCTGTTTATTGCCAGGGTATTTTGTGTACTGTAACGACCTAATTGGTCTGCATATCTGTTACCCTTTGTTGCATTGACGTGCAGCACATTTTACCACTGCAATTATTTTTGGCCACTGTAAAGCTTCCAATAATTATTTTACAGTTTTCCCATTCCGAATTGGAGAACCAGCGGAAGTCATAAATCCTCTGTGCTTCCATTACTGACCAAAGTCATGTACAACGCCAAATCCGTACTGACGGTCAGTGAAAATCGTTACTTTTAGACCTTTTTCCAATTTACAAGCTCTGGTAAGAGCAAACAGGTCTGCAACTTGGGCAGACTTTATGCCTTTCAGACATGTTGCTTCCAGGGCTCCAGTCAATGTACAGACAGCATAAACAGCACACAATTCACCCTTTGTATTCCTCATACATGAGCCATCTACACACAATTCGCAATCAGATTCTTCCAATGGTTCATCTGCAATATCTAGGCGGGGCTTAGTGCAAAGCTCTGTCACTTCCAAACATTCATGTTGTGCTTCCTCTCTCACCCCTTCAAAGTTTGAACTTGGTAACAAGGTAGCAGGGTTCACAGTAGTGCATCTTACCACTGTCACGTTTTCAGTACCTAGTATCACTCTCTCATATTTAGTCAGCCGACTATTTGTCATATGTTGAGTTTTAGTACCAGTTAAAAGTATCTCAACAGAGTGTGGTACATAGACCATCACTGGGTAACCCATCACCATTGATTCACTCTGTTCCAAGCTTACATAAGTGACAGCTACTGCTTTTAAGCAACCTGGCAATGCGGCGGCCACAGAATCTAGGGTAGCAGAAAAATATGCTACTGGACGTCTTGCCATCCCATGTTTCTGAGGTAAGACTGCAAGCATGCAACCATCTCTTTCACAACAGTACAACGCAAATTCTTTAGAATAATGTGCCATTCCCAAGCAGGCGCGTTACAAAGACTGTTTCGCAATCGATTGGAAGATTCCATACTCTCTTCATCCAGCACAATTGGATCCTTCACATCTTTTCAGATCATCCTTTTTTAGAGGTTTTGCAATCAACGGGAAGCCACATATCCACTGTCTGCAATATTCAACCATTCCCAAAATCGTCCCCACTTCCTTCTGATTTCTGGGTGGATAAATTTTCTTGGTTATACTGCTTCTCTCTGGGGTCACTTTCCTTAGTCCCTTTTCAATCTTGTGACCTAAGTACTGAACTTCTTGTCTACAGTACTGTAACTTGGATGGTAAAACCTTGTGTCCTCCTTCAGCCAAATGGTTTAGTAAAGCAATGGAGTCTGTTACACATGCCTCTTCTGTTTTTGATGCCAACAGTAGGTCATCAATGCATTTTACCAAGACAGAATTTCCGGACAGTTTTAGAGTTTCCAAACATTTTTTAAAGATTTGATTAAAGATTGATTGACTCTCAGTATGCCCTTGAGGAACTCGGCACCATGCCAAGACACGATTTCCGAACCGGAAAGCAAACAAATATTGGCTATCCGGATGCAAGGGGGTGAAAAAGAATGCCTGACACAAATCAATAACTGTATACCATTCAGCATCACATTGAATATGGTGTAGAATTACAGCAGGGTTTGGTTCCACTGGGCAACATGGCACAGCAATTTTATTCACCTTTCTCAAATCTTGTACTATTCTATATTTTCCGTTACGCTTTTTGATACTAATAATGGGCGAATTACAAGGACTGCTCAATATTTATTTTAAAATCCCTTGTTCAGTCATCTGATCAAATCAAAGGCATGACTCCAGCAATGACTTCCGGACTCATTTTGTACTGTGGGGTATTGGGATACACTACTCCATCCTTCACTATCACCTAAATGGGGTCCACATTTCTCATTAATCCAATTTCGGTTCCTGTGAAATCCCACACATCTGATCTCACTGTACTCTTTAACTCGCCTGGCAATTCTTTTTCTGTCAGTAGTGGATATAATTCACTTACCACTGATTCTCGTTGGGCCATCATTATTTTGTATTCAATATCCTCATCCAGTGTCATTATTGCAACACCATCTGGTGTACAATAAACAGTGCAATTCATCTTGCACACTAAATCTCTACCCAAGAGATTTACCGGACTGGTATCACACACTACAAACCTATGCATGTCTTTAAAATTTCCAATGTGAACTTCTATTGGGGCTGTGACAGGAGTTCTAATGTGTTTGTATGCAACGCCTTCAACTTGGATAGTTTCTCCAGAGAGGGGTAGATTTGGGAATTCCACAGCTCTCACAGTGGAACGGGTAGTACCAGTGTCCAATAAAAAGGTGATATCTTTTCCTTCTACCTTTCCATCAATAAATGGACCTGACTGATCTACTGCTAAAGATGCGCCATGTATGCATTCTTTCTCCCCCTCAGGCACCGTCACTGTGTCGTATCCAACTCACGCTCACTAAAACTCACCGAATACTGCGAAACTAATGGATTCTTACCAAACTGATCTTCTCCTTGAAATCCCGAACTTGCGCTGTACAACTGCCTGTGAGCATTCACGTTGCATTCTTTCTCCCCCTCAGGCACCGTCACTGTGTCGTATCGAACTCACGCTCACTAAAACTCACCAAATACTGCGAAACTAATGGATTCTTACCAAACTGATCTTCTCCTTGAAATCCCGAACTTGCGCTGTACAACTGCCTGTGAGCATTCACGTTGCATTCTTTCTCCCCCTCAGGCACCGTCACTGTGTCGTATCGAACTCACGCTCACTAAAACTCACCAAATACTGCGAAACTAATGGATTCTTACCAAACTGATCTTCTCCTTGAAATCCCGAACTTGCGCTGTGCAACTGCATGTGAGCATTCACGTTGGGAGGTATAGGTGGTTGTGGCACCTGTAACTGGGGCGTAATTTCCTGTTGCTGCTGCTTAGTCACGTATTCTGCATCTTTGGATTCAAATTTTGATTTACTCCATTACCCTTTTGTGCAGATCTTCACACGTTCTTCCAATGTCCCAACTTCCCGCAAGCATGACAAGGATATTTCTTCTTAGCCTCTTCCTTACTCATTTTAAGCTTCCCTCGATTATCACTGTTTGCCTGTCCTTCCTGACTCTGTTTTTGTGTAACATTATTAACTTCCTGTTGCTGTTCTGCCAATTTCCCTTGTGCCCACATAATTTTTTCTTTTAACTTTTTAAGACACGATTCTATATTGTTGCTACAATCCTTGGCATATCGTAGAATCTTGTCGATTGACTTACTCTGCCAGCACAGCATATGCTGCTGTATCATGGCACTCATTTCTGGTCTTAATCCATATACGAACAGATACACAAAATGTCCCATATCCTTATCTCCAATATTCTCAAACCCACTATAAACAACTGCAACAACCTCTTATAATAAGCGTGAACTGGCTCTTTAGGCTCTTGGGTTGTTCTGTTAATTTTAACCTAATGTGTTTTTTTGGACTGATTTTTCCTTATAAAAAAGGTAATGACTTGTTGAATGTCTGGGAACCGAATGACTATGATGTGGCACAGACTCAGTGGATGACCCTTGGGAATAGGATTGCTAAGAGAGACATAGCGCAGCTGTGGGGCTCCCAGCGGCCGCCCACGGTCTTGGCGTAGAAGGAGAACATGGATTGGTGTATGTTCAGAGAGAAGACTGTGTATGTGGCACGAGGTAGACCCAAGAAATTGAATAACATTTGGAGCCAGTGGAACTCCTACCGTGGAAACATATGCACGCCTCCATTTGTGGAGACCCCAGAGGTTTCTCTCTCCCCCTGATCCGACATTCCAAGTATTATGTAACCGTTATGATCACTGCTACTGTTTCCTCACTGGCCCCCCGTGTCAATGAAGTCTGTATTAAATTGTTCCTGTTTTGCCCAGTTTACAAGGCAGCGAGGAAATATTGGCTCCTACCATTGATCAGAAACCTGGGTTGTAGGGAGTACCTCCCAATGTACAGAATCTTAAAAACTGATGCCTCTAGCCTAACTGTGTTTGTATTAGCAAAATTCCTCACTAATGTCTGGCACACTCGCACCCGAATTCTGAAGATGCAGGCTCCCTCTTAATTTTAAGGTCTACAGTTTTTAAATGATATTTTACCAGTATGTAATCTCAAGGTTTTACATCGTATAAAAATGTATTGATTGATTATGTATGGCGATTTTATAGTGATTATATATGTTTTATTGTATATCTTTGATGGCCAATGGCCGAAATAAAGATTGAATAAAAAAAAATAAAAAAAAAAATAGTTCTGCGCTCTCCTTCCTTCCTGAACACATGTCGGAATGTAATGTCTTATTGCCTTGTGTGTGAGTTCTTTTTATTTATTCACTGGCTGCAGCTCACGGGGCATTTTGCTTGGCTTGCCTGGATCGTCGTTGGATCTCCTGGTCTGTTGGTTCCCGGTCGCGGCACCCGCTCCTCGGTAGTGCTGACGGACCCGCCCACACCGCTGCGGGACTGCGAGGCAGTTCACAACACACCTGCAGCCTCTTCCTGCAGCGGCTACGCCCCCCTGCCTGCCTCTACCATAACTGTTCGCAACACCCGCCTCGCGGGTGCTACTCACTGGCTGCAGCTCACGGGGCATTTTGCTTGGCTTGCCTGGATCGTCGTTGGATCTCCTGGTCTGTTGGTTCCCGGTCGCGGCACCCGCTCCTCGGTAGTGCTGACGGACCCGCCCACACCGCTGCGGGACTGCGAGGCAGTTCACAACACACCTGCAGCCTCTTCCCGCAGCGGCTACGCTCACCTGCCTGGGAGGATTAATAACAGGCTACCCATTCCGCCTGCGGGACGCGCGCGGGACGAAGCGCGGGCAAAGGGCGGGCCCTCGTAGGCCAGTGTAGGCTGGGCTGGGCCTACTCTCTTACGCCTGTATTGTACTGAAACTGTGGACCTTGAAACAGGCGACGGACATGGCATTGCCGTCTGAGGAGGGAATCACTGGGAAGGTGGGAATCTAGAAATGGGACATTGGACAAATATTTCTCTAGGGTCCTGGGTGATGGTGATAAGGAAATTTCTATGGCTGAGCGTAGGGCAGAGCGTCGTCGCTCTGTTGAAAGCATGAAAAATAGGTCTCTTATCGACACCGCTCCTCACCCTGTCGCCCAGGAGGGAGGTTCATCAAACATTAGTGAGGACCCATTATCTCAGGATGGTGTCCCTCTTTTGTTGCGGGATTGTACTCCCACTCCCTGTTTGCCACCCGACCAGGCTGTAAGTGTCTCCCCCCTCCAGTCTCAGTTGTACGGCTGTTGATCTAACCACCCAGACCCCCACTGCAGTAAAGCCAAGGAAGACGAAGCCTAAACAAGTAGTTGTGGTCGAGATGCATGGCCCACCACCCAGTAAGAGAAGAAGGAAATTGAGGGGAGGGCAGGGTAAAGCCAAAATTCCCCACTCCGATTTCGGTAAAGCTTCAAAGCCTCCTACCATCCCTGATATGGCAATAGTGGAGGTGCCAGAATCTCACCCAACTCTGTTAATAGAGGCTTCATCTGTCATGGGTACCAACACCATAGACCATGACACTACTCCTGGGGACCCACTACCGAATGCATTACTTCCTGTCACATCATTGGGGAACTTGAATTCTTACTTAGGTCCCTGCTCCTGCCCATTAGTGAGAGCATAAAGAAAGTTGAGATTAGACTGACCATCCTGGAGACTGCCATAAGTAGTATGGTTACCTTAGCCAAAGCCCAGGCGAGTGGGGTTGCTCTGCCCGCAACCTCGGTTAGGTTACCCTCTACCAACGCTCCTATAGCTCCATCCCAGCCCTCCAAGCCGAAGTCACTGCCCTCTGGCAGGGCCGACCCTGTCTACCAAAGACCGCACCCTCTAAAGCCTCCAAACATCCCAGTAGCAGGGCAAGTGGGTGATTCTCAGAGGGGATCGATAATGGCCCCCACAGGAAATATGCGGGAGGAATAGGGAAGTGCCAGACACATTAGAGCTCCAGTGACCAAAGGGCCACAAGTGGAGATACCTCCACAAGCGGTGCTTTTGTGGTCGTCTTGACAGGGGTTCCGCCGTTATTAGAAAACAAGAGGGAGGGCTATGCCCAATTGAAAAATAAAATAATGCACTGGTTGCGTACTTATAGGCCCATTTCACACAACATCGACGGGGAGGTAGTGCATGTCAGGCGGCTCAATTGGTTGGGTAGCAGATGTAAAGATATTGAGGGTGACCTGGTGGTGGTTAATTTTAGAGACCCGCGTGCAGTGGATTACATACTAAACTGGCCCACTGGAAACGGGGACAATTGCATTACCCCTCGGGCTCTGACATATTTCTACCAGAGATCCGTGGTGCTTCCCCCAACCTTTACAAATGGGCTGTACCCCCCCCCCCCCCATGCTAACCCTCTGCCACTATATAGTAATAGGTATGCTCCTTATGGCCAGCATCCCGTCCAGGCGGCTGACCCTTTTGGCTGGATCACGGCACCCCAGAGATACAACAGAAATACCAACAGTAGAATGGAGCACTTGAGGCCCTTTACCCCTCTGGAGACAGGCAACAGGTTCTCGTTGCTATCCGGTATAGAAGACTGTGACTGATGTCTACAGTCTATGGGGGATAGGGGTTGCCGACCAAGTGTGGCTAACCCAAAGGGCACAGTTCTTGAGGCTCCAAGGGTGGCAAGTTGTAATGACAATAGACAGGCAGGTCCCTCAGCAGCCCAAAGTACGGATAGTAGCATCACCAGAGCCACTACGGATGTATTGCGTATAGACACCATAGCTGGTAGCATTGTATCCCCCAAGCCATCTACCTATGTGGACGCCATTCCCATGCCCAAGGAGGGGGTAAGGAGTGGGAGCAAGGGGGCCCCTGGTATGGCTCCTATAGGTCACAGGGTTATACACCTGTTATCTTGGAACGTGGCTGTGTTAAAAAGGAAGATGGATCTACCGGAATGGCACACATTCATTGAGAAGTTTGATGTTTGCTGTTCCAGGAAACCTGGAGCCTGCTCCCACTACACAAATCTGGCTATACTACATATTTTTCCTCCGCAGTAAGTAGTGGGAAGGGTAGACCCGCGGGAGGACTACTGGTTTGGATCAAAATTGATCTGGATTGGGATGTTGTCATTCATGATTCAGTGTGTAGGGATGTCCTACACCTCTCCTCTAGGGGATACGCTGAGGGTAGTAGGCTCGAATTATTTAATGTTTACGCTAGAGGGGCTCCGGGGGAAACTTCCTCAGTAACCTTAACGTGTTTGGACTTAGCATTAGCCAAGTGTCCCCCATCTGCTAAAATTATAGTGGGCGGGGCTTTTAACTGCACGTTTGAACCTCTTAGTGTGGATGATCCCTTGGGCACTGAGGGGGAAGATTCTAGACGGTCTATCCCAGCCTTGTCACTACCCCCTATTCGAAAATGGTCAGCAAGGGCAATACAAATTAATGCCCTCACTAGGGATTACAACCTAAGAGCACTCAACGGCAGGACTATGTCCGACAGAGTTGGTGCAATGACATTCAACAGGCTTAATGGTCCGTCTAGAATTGATTACATCTTACTGGATGTTAGACTGTGGAAAGACCTAATAGATATGGAGGTGGTGGCTACACAGGATAGTGACCACAACCCCCTCTGTACCAAGTTTAAGTGGGGTAACTCAAAGGGTGGGGGGATGAGTGCTCCCTTGAGACTAACCAAAGAGGTTGTCCCCTACAATAGTAACCGTAGGTTGAAATGGGACAAGGCCCAATTAAAGGAAGACCAACTTGGGAGTATAAAATCTCTTGTGGTAGATTTGACCTTGGACTTGGCAGCACGGGAACAGGGAATGGGAAGCACCCCGGAGTCGCCCATTGCCTTTGATACAGCCTACAAAAACACAATAGATCAGGTGAGCCAATATTTTTCATCTAAAGGGAAAAGCCGTAGAGCTAATAATATACCTCCCATTTCTAGTAATCCCTGGTACTCAGGCCAGTGTAAGGGGAAAAGGAAAGAGCTAACAGCTGCCCTACTTAAAAAAGATCCCTCACTAGTTAGAGCGGCTAGGAAGGACTATTTAAGGGTAGTGGCACTGGCTAAACGAGAGTGGGAGGAACAACATTGGCAGGACCTAAACTGTGCTGCCAGTATGAGGAACTCAAGGTTATTCTGGGACCTTATTAATAAAGCTAGGCAACAGAGCGCACAGCCATTAGCCGCCCACATAACAAGCCAGCAATGGGTTGACCATTTTTCGGCACTATATGGTGGAACTGAAGTCTCCCCTTGTTCAGCGGCAGCCAGGGGTAGAGAAGGGGAACTTATAAGGGAGCTTGAGGATCCATTTTCACCCTCGGAAGTAGTAGTGGCTATCAGACATCTGACCCCGAAGAAAGCGGCTGGCCCGGATGGGATACCGGGGGACCTTTTGATAGAGGCTTGGGCCGAACTAATTGCCCTTATAATCAATCTCATTGCCATGGGTCACCCCGTGCCAGACTCTTGGAAGGGCGCTGAGGTGGTCACTGTGTTCAAAAAGGGGGCTAGAGAGGACCCTGCCAATTACAGACCCATCAGTCTGATAGACGTGATTCAGAAAGTGGTTGGCAGGGTCATTATCTCAAGGGTTGGAGCTTTGATGGAAGAGGAACAAATCCTCTCACACCTTCAAGCAGGATTCCGCCAGAAGGTGGGTACGATGGACCAGGTCTTTCGCTTCTTTGTCATCTATTGGAAGTCAGTTACCATCAAAAGGGGTAGCCTTTATATGGCTTTCATAGATCTCAAGACGGCTTTCGACCTGGTCCCTCGAGTAAGGCTGTGGGAGACGTTGGAGAAGATGGGTTTTCCCAGGTATCTTTTGAGTTTTATTGTAAGGCTCCGCGAGGGGAACTATGCGAGGATCAGATGGGGCACTCAGGGCCAGCTGACAGATAGAGTGCCCGTGAGGAGGGGAGTACGACAGGGATGTATTATGGCACCGACCCTCTTCTCTCTGTTTGTGAATGGAGTGGTGGATCATCTGAGAGAGGAAGAGGTGGACGCACCATCCCTGGCGGGGGAAAGAATCCCCACTCTACTCTTCGCGGATGACACCATACTGATCTTCAAATCCCCGGCGGGACTCCAAAAGCTCCTACATCGATTCAGCACCTTTTGTACAGATAGACTACTTACCATTAACACCTCGAAAACTAAGCTCATGGCTCTTTCACCCTCCAAAAGATTTAGAAATAATTTTACGCTCAATGGGGCACCCCTGGAGTTGGTAGATTCATTCGACTATTTGGGGGTGCGGGTAAATAGTCGGATAAATTTGGGTGCGGTTGCGAAGGACCAGGGAGCTCGCCAACTATGCTGCTGCGCTGGATGAACTAATTCTGCTCGACATCGGTAACAAGATCGGGGGGTTGAGCAACGTGAGGCAGTTGGTGGTGCAATTGGGCCTGAGGGATGTGTGGGCGAGTCAAATGCCACCTCCCAAACCGGTGATTAAAAAGTTATATTGGGACTGGGTTCAGGCAGAGGCAACACTCAGTGGGGTTGGGGGTTTACTCACAGAGCGGTTCTTAGAGTTTAAATGGTCTAGGAAGTTGGAACCCTTCCTCGACCTCATAGCCAAGCCTCTGGATAGAGCCCTTTATTTAAAACTCAGGTATGGGACCCTTCCGGTGCACGAGTTCACCTCGGGGTGGTCTAATGCTGGTGGCCCTCGGCGCCCTTCCCCCGGGTGCGCGGCTCCAAAGGAGTCTGTGGCGCATTTACTTTTTGCCTGCCCCGCTTATAAAGTTGCTAGGAAGGTTTGGTTGAAACCAGTATGCATGGGGCTGGGTTTGAGGTGCCACAGAATGGCCTTACGAGTTCTCTCCACTGACCCATCTTCCTCTGCCATGGTATGCGGGGTGGCCAAATTTCTGAGTAGCGCATGGTTGACTCGTATAAGGAGGATGAAGCAACACTCCTCCCCGCCAAATAGCTAACAGTCCCCTACTGGTAGGACGATATGTTGATGATTACTATGGCTTGGAAGTCACTCTAACCATTAGGCAATAGTGTACTGATGAGAATGTTTGGTTGGGGCCTCATAATAATCATCCAATGTACTGTATAATGTGCAGGCTTCACTTTTTAATAAGGGAATTTTAGCGTGCTAGGTTTATCCAATGTTCTTCATTTCCTTTTTATTCTTTTAACTAAAATTAAAAGTAATGTATAATTGTATAAAATGTATTCTTTTATGGTGAAATGTTTACTGAATAAAGATTTATACTACTACTACTACTACTACTACTACTACTACTTCTTATTAAAATAAAAATTATATTTAAAAAAAAAGGTAATGACTTGATGATACTTTTTCATCACCTCCTCATATGGGGCCCCTGTATTGCATCACTAGGATACTCATCCTTTGGCCAATCAACAGTTATCTTACATTCTGTCCACAAATCAGCCAGAACCACTATCTCAAAAAGTCCATCTAAATCTTTCAGCAATACCTTTGAAACTTTTACAAATCTGTCCACTTGCTTATACTACTCAACCGGTTTCTCTCGTAATCTAGGAAAATCATTGGTAAATGACAATATATCCTGTCTAGTCCAAGGTACGTGAACATATCCTCTACCTGGAACTTCTCTCATGGGACAAAGTCTTTCTCCCTGGTTGGTTTCCTTTAATGGAAGCATAGATGTTTCCTTTCCACTGGTTTCTTCCTTCTTTTTCACCCATTTACTTCTTCTTTTTGCTATTGTTCCCCATTTCTTCAAAATATTCATCAATTCTTTTATCTGCAATCTCTTCCCTGACGTATTCAAACTTTCTAAATCTTTGTCATTGAAAGCCATGCAGTACGTCTTTTATAACACCTTTGATTTTTCAATATCGACACCAAATTCACTAGCTACTTCTGACAATTTCTCATGGAAGTTCTTTGCTCTCTAAGTAATAATTTTTCACAAAAACAACAGCTCTTCGTCTGTATAAGTCCCCACTCTATTTGGACTTATTGTTCCAATAATCATTTCTTCTAAATCTACTTTTAATTAACTCACATTCACACTTTTAGGCTGTGCATCTGTTTTAGTTAATTTACCCAATACCTGAGTTCCTCTGGGGAGGGACCCGTCGAACTCCCAGCTATTGGAGTGATAATTTTACCTATTTTCCTCGGCTCAAATTGGGTACTTCTCCTTGGGGTTTCAGGTATTAGGTCTCCAACGGGTAGATCCAACAGGGTATTATTTTGTTTTCCTTGACT
This sequence comes from Lissotriton vulgaris, assembly GCF_964263255.1. Classification (NCBI taxonomy): domain Eukaryota; kingdom Metazoa; phylum Chordata; class Amphibia; order Caudata; family Salamandridae; genus Lissotriton; species Lissotriton vulgaris. The sequence continues at coordinate 1,024,643,575 of NC_141697.1, forward strand.
CTCACTATTCGTTATTTTATTTATGTTACTCCTGACTCTACTTCTTAGGAGTGCTAAGGTTGGCATTTTCTGTAAATTGGAATTTTCCCCAAATAGCAGGATCACAGGACCAATAGTCACGGGTACTGTCAGAGCTTCTGCATTCAAGTTCAATTGCTTCAGTTTCTGCACATGTTCCATTCTAGCCTTATTTAACAAACTTACTTCATTCTCTCTTATTTGTTTAGCTAATTCAGTGACTTGAGGAGTTAATGGGGTTATATTTACTATTTGCGGAGCACTTGGAGACACCCCCTCTGAAATTTCTTCATATGGCGGAGGTCTTTTTATCATCATTTCTTCTAATAATTCACCATGAGTTTCATCCAAACCCTCTCTAGACACTTGTAGATTTTTCATTTTTTCCTTACATTTAGCTCCAGTTTGACTTTCCACTGTCAAAACTGGGTATAATCCTGCAGTTACTACAGCTTTTCTCCATCTTTTCATTTGATGATTTCGCCTATCAAATGGGTAACCTGTGAAAAATCTTCTATTCTTTCTACCACCTTGATCCCTCTCCCTTTCAAATGCTTCTGCTTCCCACTCTTCTAATGCTTCGTATTGTTTGAGTCTAGGATTTGGCTCTAAGGAGTTCATTTTGTCTCTCAAATTTTGTAAGATCCTTACAGTAAACGTGCCAAACTCAGGAAAAGCTAACACTCCATCATCCTTTGTATATTTCCTCCAGTTTTCTAACCGAAGACACGTATGATATCCTCGCTCCATCGTCATATAAGATGCAGGCGTTTTCAGGAGCGGATTAAGAATTCCCTCCCTTGTCACAATCGGTCTGTCCTTATTAAAAAGATTCTTAAGTTTCTTCCACAAACCCATCTTCAGACTGTTCTATTAGTAAATTTCTACCCGATCAAACACCAAAACGTTTCCGTATTCTTCTTTTCCCAGTCATCAACCTTTATCCTGTCCCATGGCGTCTCACACCAACTAACCAATCACAATAAACTACGTATTTCAGTCTTGCCCAATGTCAGCGCGTTGCGCACTAGTCACCCAGTCACCACTCTGCTCACCCCTGCTGTCTGACCAATGCCAGCGTGGCACTTTGTGACCTCAGTATCGCTCCTGCTTTTGACCCTCCCTTTACAATCTGCTTTTTGTTACACACCCGCTGTATTCTCCAATACCAGCTCTGCACCTTGCGACGTCAGTATCACTCCTACTATTGACCCTCCATTTCCAAAGACTTACTGCAATATTTTCTGAATTTTTCTTAATCAAAAATTCTGTTAGTAACAACATAAAAAGACAATGCTACTTTGTCTGTTCAACTAAATAAAAGATAGTCTTCACTCTTCAAAGATAATTTCATACACTGCAAGCAATAATAACGACCAGCGTTATCTTACTGCTCTGTCAAGCTCCGGAGTAACCTATCTAGTCCTCTCAAGATCGCACTGAGGTATCACAAGAGGGCCTCTTGATATACAAAGAGGGTTGTCCTGTTACTGTTTTCAGCTTCCCTTACCAGAGTTTCAAAAACAGTGACCCTTCACTATTACAGACTTTCCCCTTTCACACAGAAATTTCCCTAGACATAATACCGACAGCCCTACCTAGCTTTTCAGTATTATCACAACAGACAAAATACTTCTGCAGTGTGATTTCTTTACCACACTCTTCCAATTCCTTCCCGGGATTCCTCAGCACCTCTTGTACCTGTACTTCTGCACAACTTATAAACAAAAACACTAACCCTTATGTTAAAACATATAGTGACTATTTCAATAACCGTTACCTAATTAATCAATAATTAAACAATAACTCTGCTACCAAGAAACTGATCCAGCATGGACCCAATTATTTGCACAGGGACGAACATTCAATTATTTCATTAACTTTGGCCCAACACATACACCTCCCAAAATCTCTGTTGCGCAGGTGTCAAGTTTGAGAGTTCAATACCAATTCATACTCAGCTGTTTAATAATTAAACAGTTCAAATTTTTTTTCTATAAACCCTTTCGTTCAAATTTTCATCTTCTTGGTCGATACACCAATTAGTTGAAAAATTGAAGGCAACAGTTATTCAAACATTGACAGACTAAAATAACCACAGGCTCTTTGTTTGCACATTGTTAAATTTGATCTAACTCAAATGCATTAATCTTAACAATTACCTCATGAGAGAAAATACACTCTAAACAATCCGCAAATAACCAATCTCAAGAAAAATATGTTGCATGGAGGGGATAGAAGAAAAGACATCAGATATATGCATAAATCAATTCACAATTTATAAGGATAGATAAAGAGATAAAAGTACAGGGATAATAACTTCAACAAATTATCAAAGATACCAACCCAAGAATTATGAACGGGAAACCACCACCCAGGCCTAGGTAGCGGCAAGGGACCCCCAGAGAGTGAGGGATCAAAGATTTCTAGGATCAGGATAAGGATAGGACTGGAACAGCTAGGGCTCTCTGCAACCTGATAATCAGCAGCGCACCCTCTCTCTCTCATTGCCTAAGACATCAGCCGCATCTGCTGCCCACACATCGATCTAGACCCTACCCCTAATTCACCTATTCTTTATACCCTTATCATAGATGTCCATCCCACTAAAGTTGCTAAAGTCATCCATTCTAGCTACGGGATTGGTTAAAACGAGGGGTGAGTGGTCACCCTATAATTAGGTCATACTTCTTTGACTACCCGATTGTTAAGTTTCTGTTCCCTCATATTCAGTATACATCCCTGTTCTCTCATGAGGTTAAAGTAATAAGTTAAGGACAAATGTTTATACATTTAACATCTTGTGGTTCTTTCACACGAAGATACTGGAATTGGCTGCTCGTCAAGCGTCATCTCCTTCACCGTGTCACACTCTTTCAGCTTGTTCAGCATTCCAGCCACTCAGTCACGTGGTTTATGCGCGCTGCGGGTTTCACTCATCACAGTTCGGCTAACTCAACCCAAAATTGGGCCTTGTTCATTTACTAAAAGAACGGAAAGTAGATATTTATTAATAATATGAAAATGCAATTTTCACTGTTAACCACCCACCTTATCTCTAACCCATATTAACGGTTACCTAGCATAGAAAAAGCAGAAAAGCTGCATTAATTATTATGATAAAGCAACACAGGTCATGCTTTTTACTACATATACGTGCAATGTGCCATGCAAAACATTCATAACACGTGCTACACACAATATTATTATAAATTCGGTTATTTACGTATTGTTAAGATTAATGTCATGCATATTTCAAAGCAAATTCCCCATGTGTGATGTGTAATTGCACGTTAATATTTCGTACTATTTAAAATTAGTACATATTACAGGGGTACTTGATTCAAGCGGGTTTCTTTTCGCAAACCCCCACTCCATCAGGACCAAGGTTTTTAGGTCTTGTTCAGGAAAAAAACTCCCAGAGAAGGCACAGTTGGTAACGTGCATTCTTGGCGATTATATTGATATGGGAATGTAGGTTGAGCCTTTTGTCTTGTATGGCGCCTAGGGATTTGGCGTTGTCGATAACAATAGGTTTGTTGTTTAGTATGTTCAGATAGTCCATCCATGATTGAACAGAGGGAGGAGAAAAAATGAGGTAGGGAGAAGAAAGAATTCTGTTTTGGAAGGATTCACAATTAGTTGCTGAGTTGACATCCAATTTTGGATGGAGTTGAGAGTGGTGTTGAGGATGAAGGTGTCGTTTGCAGAAGACACCTTAATGTAGATTTGGGAATTGGCATAGAGGTGATAATGGATCCAACATTTCTTTAGACGATTTCCCAGCGGTTCGATGTAAAGATATGTAGAGAGATAGTTTGCTATTTTGATCATCTGAGATCTACCAGAGAGGAATGATTTAAACCATTTGAACACTGTGCCTCAAACCCCATTCTTTGATTTAAATTGTTCAGAAGAGTGTTGTGATTAACAGTGTCAAAGGCTGCGGATAAGTCAAGAAGGATCAGTAGACAAGTCTCACCACAGTCAAGTACTCGCAGGGGATCGTCGATCACTTGTGGCAGGGCTGTTTCAGTGCTGCAGCCTTGCCTGAAACAAGAGTGGAATTCGTCAAGAAGATTGTTATCTATGATATGTTGGGAAAGTTGCTTCGCTACAGAGCTTTCAGTATTTTTTGCAAGAAAAGGGAAGTTTGTGATAGAGTGGAAGTTGTTGAGGTCATTCACATCAGCGGAGGGTTTATTTACGAACTGGGTGTAGTAGTCTCTCTCTAGTTTCTACTTTGCTTTGGTTGTATGTCTCTCTGATGTCACTTCCACGATAATGGAATGTGCATGTTTGAATACCAGGGGCAGTATTGTTGTTCCATGGAAGCTATGGAGATGAACAGACATTAAACATAGTGTTTCCACACTTAGGGCATCTTCGGTAATGATATCAAAGTTTTGCCACAAGATTAAGGATTTGCGGTCCTCAAGGAGGGTAGGGTGAGTGAGCTGATCCACAAGCAATTTCACCTTTTCATCGAAGAGTAGAGCAAATTCTGCTGCTTTCTTGGGAGGGCCGTCAAATTTGATGGTTGAGTGAGAATTGTTGGTACTTTTGATAAGGTCAAATAGCTTTTTAGGTCTGTTCGTGGTTGGGTCGAGGAGGGTTCTGAAGTGCATCGCTATTTCACAGAAGATGTGTTTGTGGAAGCGTGATCTTACTTAACAAACATTAGAGAGATTAATGGTGGAAGGAGATTGTCTGCATTGTTTTTCCAGTTACTTCAAGTTCTTTCTTTTTTCATAGAGGAATTTATCCAACCATGTTGCAGGAGTGGGCTTTTTCTTTTTACTTTGTAGTGGAGCAACATTTTCAATTTCGACTGAAAGACTGGAGAAACATTCGGTGGTAAGATCGCTGACATGAGAGTTGGGGCTAAGATTGGAAGTGAATGTCGAGGTCAATGTTTTTGGTGTTACAGAACAAGGTTGTAGTCCTTTTAGGTTGACCAAGGGTTACAGAGTGAGATGGGTGCAGAGAGAAGGGGATGAAGAAGTAGTCAGACCAGTCTACTGGCATAGGATCAACAGTAGTTAACTTCTTTGGATATAACAAGGTCAAGAATGGAACCCTTAGAGTGTGTTGGTTTTGTGCTGTGTTAGACAAGATCATTTCCTATTAGAAATGTGGTAAGCCTGTTGGCAGCTGGGTGCTCCAGAGTGCCCCAGTGAAGATTAAATTCTCCAAGAAAAATCTGTTTATCACTTTGTGAGTATTAGTTGCTAGGGAAGTCAGTGAATTCCTCCGTGAAGGTGGAGCAGTCACCAGGCGGGTGATAATTGGCATGAAAGCTGAAAGGGGAGCAATGTTGTACCTGAAGCTTCAAAGAAAGGCATTTGAAGGTGCGGAAAGAGCTGTTGGGAGAAACCTTGAATTGAAGGGAGTTTCTGAAGATAACTGCCACGCCTCCTCCAACGTAAGTTCCTCTATCATTTCTAATAATGGAATAGTCAGTGGGGATCAGAAGATCGAAAGTAGCATGAGATGTGTCATCAAACAAGGTCTCAGTAAGGAAAAGTATATCAAGATTGTGAAGATTGATGTTGTCTGAAATTTCCAGCTTGTATTTGTTTGCAGAACTGCAGTTGTGAAGCAAACAGCACAACCCTGAAATTACTGTTTTGGTGAAGGAGGTGTCAGGGCTTTTAGGGACAATAGGGATAATGTTCAAGACTGTTGGTGCCTGGGTAGAAAAATGCTGATGTTTGGTTCGGGCGAGGAAGATGGTCTAAATAGTGCAATGATTAGAGTTAGCTGGAGAGGAGAAGGTGTGGGGGATGGAGTTAAAAGTATTGTAGCTAGCCAATAAATTGGAAATGCCTTTTGGGGACAGATTTTGTGTGGCTTTTTTGGGGCGTGGGAGCAGGGTACTCCTCTGGAGTTTGGGAAAGTGAGTGCTCGCAAGGGGTATTAGGGTTTTGGGTAAAGTATACATTTTAGCACTTAGGTGGGAGACGGTTGCTTCAGCTGGGAGTTAGAGGAGATGAGATATCCTAGTTTATCTTCCAAGGAGAGTAGGGCTGGGCACAGAATGTTAAGTGGCTCAATGGGTTCAGGAGGGAGTTCAACTTGAGAGGGAGAGCAAAGGAGAGGGGGTGAAGGAAGGTGTGCTGAGGTGTAGGAATATAGAGTGGAGACTCAAGTGATGTAGATTGGTAGTGAGTGTCTGTGCAGCTGCAGTGGAGAGAAAGGTATCTGGGCATACATTGAACAAAAAAGAAGTATGAGTTCTAACTGAGGAAGAGAAGGATGTGGGCTGTGGTTGGAGGACGGAATGAGGGGAGGGAAAAGAAGGGAGTCTCAAAAGGGCAGGAGGTTGGGGAGGAAAATAGAGGAAGGGGTGGAGAGCACACATGGGCTGGCAGACGTGAGTGTATGGGGTCAGGGAACGCATACGGTTTAAAAGTAGCTATGTGAGCTGGGAAATCAGACTGTTGGAAATATTGTTTGGATAAGGGGGAGCCTGGTTTGGCGGGGGGATGAGGTTTTTTCAGAATTCCAGAGTGGTGCTGGGAGGGGGGGTTAATGAGAGTGCTGGCCATTGGCTGGGCAGGTGTGTTGAGAGTAACATCCCAGTTGGAGAGGGAGAGATTGAGAGGAGGGGAAGCAGGGGTGAAGGAGGGGAACAGGTCTGCTAGCTGGAGGCCGCTACTTCGGAGAGCTACCTTCTGGTGTCCAGGTTGGTCAAGAGAGGCGAGAGAGAATTGAGGGAGGAGTTAGTTGAAGAATCGGAAGGGATCAAAGTGCCAGGGATGGAGAGCAGGGATGGAAATAGTTATTCAAAGAGAGACAAGTGTCTTTGGTTTGAATGAAGACCTTGCCGGTGTGATAGAGTGCAATAGTGAGTGAGCCACTGAAGCAATTAGAAGGGGAGATTTTTAGTTGGTGTCCGTAAGGGATTGAGGAGAGGATATACCATTGAAGGAGTTACTGAGTCCAGGATGAGATGTTGTAGTTAAAGAAAACGAGGTCAGTTTTAAGCCTCCCGTATCGACCGCTATGGTATTGGTCAATGAAAAGCAAATCAGGAAATTGTTCAATGGTGTTATGTTTGAGCCTTTTTACTGATGCGTTGGACAAATTGGGGAGGGGGGGTAAATGATCTTGAAGCAGTTGACTCCAGTCTTCACTCGTTTAGTGACATAGTTATGAAATGAAAAAGGTGAGGTGCGGCTGATGGATTGGAAGAGGAGAGCGGTGGATGGGAATAGGAGAGCGCCACGGCTGTAGTGACAGCGTGCAGAAGCAGAGGGAGGAGATGGTACTTAGCTAGGGGGAGTTTTAAGTAAGAAAGGTGAAAGGAGAGAACAGGGTGAGGGGCAGTAAACCAGTTGATGGTAAAGGCACGTTGAGGCAGCTGAGTGTCATGACAGAATAGGTTACCACTAACCTGATCAGCCGGGTACAGCGGGAGCGATGAACGATGCTGACTTTCTCCTACCCTTATATGGAACCACCTGCGAGTATGCAGAAACTCAATAGATGATACCATAACAGGGGAAGGGGAAGCAGGGACAAATGAAACAATAAATATGCAGCAGCATGGCAAAACAATGAAGTCTCGGCTGGGATCACGTAGACTTCACTCTATGGTAGCCCGTGCTTCCTGCGAATGAAACACAACATAACACACATAAATCCTTGCACAGTTTGTGGATATACCAATGTGAAATATACAAGGTTACACTTACATCTTATGCTGCCGCAATCATACCATATAAAAAGGATTTAAAAAATGGAAAAAATTAAGAAAAGAAAAAAAAAGTTTTTACCACTCCCTTCAGTGATAAAGTACCTACAGTGCCACAAGAATTGTGATTTCCATATAACCAGTTAGGATTGAACTTATCAGTAACCAGGCAGGCCTCCTGTAAGGATGACTGGGTCGTACAAGAATTCCAGGAAGACTTCTGTAGTCATGAATGCTAGCCAAATGCTCCCAATAGTGATTGTTTCCTTGTTTCCACTCTGAAATCCGAGCATTTCAATCCACTCTTGGTTTTGTTTTATATCCTGACTGCTGTCTCATGGACTATAGATGCCCCAAAAATTAAGCAAGCAAAAAATAGAATGCTGTCCGCTCAGTCCAACACTGCCATGGTCTTCTTCCTAATGCAATTCAGCACACTCTAAGGCTTTCTATACATCCTTCTGGCAAGAAGAAACTGTTTTGGGCACAGCGTCCTGAGCGCGATTAAATTAAACAAAGTACGTAGAACACACACGCTACATCTGCATCGCGTGTGCCTCAGGAATGCGGTAGCTCTTGTTATGTTCCTGGATGTGGCACGCCCCTGACGCCAGGAGCGTGCAGCGTTGAGTCATGTGACTTACTATAATAAAGAGAGGCATACATACGTACGCATTCAGACGCGCGCACGGAGAGCCACAAAGTTATTCCCAGAGTCCGCCTCAGTTATTTCTAGGGCCACGTGTCAGGCCTAGGTAGACCTATATGCCCCGGAGTGTAGGCCCCAAGTTGCTACCCCTAAGGCTGTCACTCCCAGACTGCAGAACACAACAATTGGCGACGAGGGTGGTTGCCGGATCCTCGCCCGGGGCGTGTGTGTGCCTGCTGTCCCGTGGGGCGGCTGCGAGCCAGTCTTTTGGCTCGTGGTGCTTGTGCGTCGCGGCGTCACACGCCCCCGCAAGGTGCGCCTGGAGGGAAGACTTCGACCCCTGGGGGATCGCAGGTGAGCCGCGCTGCCCAGCGCCAGCCTGCAGTGCGCGTCGTTACGAGTGCCCAGGAGGCGTACTCTCTCATCGGTGGCTTCACACCCAGCGCCGCACCGGGCCCCTCGTCACGTGCGTGAAGCGCGCGTCGGTCCGCCTGGCACGACGATGGGGGCGGCGCCCCGTATCATCTCCCGTACTGGCGGACGCAGCGCCTGCCTGTCCCACCGCTGGTTTTGCTCGCCCGTGGTAAGTGCGCCTGTCGCACGCGCCTTTCCGGGCTCCCGGTGGCATACTCCACGGTCACGGACCGGCCTACCTTCGGGTGTCGACAGCCCAGTGCATAGCAGAGGCCCACGTCCGGCCCCCTCGCGCACCGGCTCCGGTGCAGCCCCGGCCCGCCGAAGGCCTGATCAAGCGCTCCCAGGGCGATGGCTACAATTCCACCCATCGAACCGTTTGTGGTGGAGGGTGCGCCCTCGACTCTCGCCCCGAAATGGAAAGAGTGGGTGGATAGACTCCTAGTATTCTTCGAGGCCACAAACGTCCACAAGGAACAAAAGCGGGCCATGGTGCTCCACCTAGGTGGCAAGGACATCCACTCCATCGCTCGGACACTCACAGAGGCGACCCCCAAAACTCATCACACGTTGATAAATGCCCTGAATGCCCACTTTGAACCCATGGCCAATCAAGACTATGAACGCTTTGTGTTCCGACAAGCGCGTCAGCTGTCGGAAGAGTCGTTGGACACATACCACACCAGACTCAAAAAGCTGGCGCTGTCATGTGGGTTCCAAGATGTAACAGAAGAGATCCGAGGGCAAATCATACAGGGCTGCGCCTCTGCCAAACTGAGAGAAAGAATACTGGAAGAGTCTGGCAAGCCGCTGGCCGATATCCTAACTCTCGGCCGCACGAAGGAACTTTCCAAAGCCAGGGCAGCGCATATGGAAGCCGCATTGCAAGCTACTGTTAAAGTGGAACCTGTCAATAAGCTTCAAGTCCAAACACCATCCAAGTGGCACAAAAAGACAACACACACACAGGGGGGGGCATCTGGACACTCATGTGGATACTGCGGAGGCCCGCGTCACCCGGCACCAGAACGTCCAGCAAGGGGAAAACGCTGCTCCGGATGTGGCAAGATGAACCATTTCGAAAAAGTATGCCGATCGAAAAGATTCCGCAAGCCACGCCAAGTAATACAGACTATAACGGAAGGAGAGCAGAGCCCCAGTGACATGGATGATGACGAGGAGGAAGAGCGATCGGTGCATAAAGTACACATGATCGGCACCGCCGCTCGTCGCACCAGAACACTCCCTCAATGTTCAATCCGGGTGGCGGACCAGGACATACTGGCGGTGGTGGACACGGGAGCGTCTATAAACCTCATGAGCGCCTCACTCTACAGAAACATGGCTACGCCTCCAACTCTGAGCCCCACTCCCATCACTGTCTTTGCATATGGACAGGACATCCCCCTCAGGATTCGAGGGAAGTTTCGAGCGGCAGTCCGCCATGGGGACAAGACTATCAGTGCGAACATCTTCGTGTCGGAAGAAGGACAAGACATGCTACTGAGCTGCAGAGCAGCCGAGGACCTAGGCGTGGTAACATTCGCCTTCGAAGTCCACGAGGAATCGGTACTACAACTCCTCATGGAATTCCCGGACCTCTTCGAGGGCATTGGACGCTTTAAGGGCCGTGAGATACACTTATACGTTGACCACAGTACAGCCGGTGGCTCTGCGACACCGTCGCATTGCATTCCATCTGCGGCCGTTGGTGGAAGAGGAACTCCGCAAACTGGAAGCGGCTGGCATCATCGAAAAGGTCTCAGGTCCCACCCCCTGGGTTTCGCCCATCGTAGTCACCCGAAAACCGAAACAGCCAGGGGCCGTCAGGATCTGCGTGGACATGCGCCTCCCCAATGCGGCCATAAAACGGGAGCGTCACATCACCCCCACCATTGATGACCTCATCGGAGAAATGGCTGGGTCCTGCTGGTTCTCAAAGCTAGACTTACGATCGGGATATCACCAGCTAGTACTAGACAAGGAATCGCAAAATATAACCACCTTCTCCACCCACATTGGTCTTCGGAGGTACACCCGGCTCAGCTTTGGGGTCTCCAGTGCAGCGGAGGTGTTCCAAAATGTCATCCAGGAACTGATCGCTGGCATACCCGGGGTGATAAATGTCAGCGACGACATAATGATACACGCCCGCACTATTACGGAACACAATCATCGACTAACACAAGTGTTTCGCAGGCTAAGAGACGCAGGACTTACGCTCCATAGGGAGAAGTGTGAATTCCTACGAACCAAAATAGGATTCTTTGGATACGTCTTTTCGGCGGAAGGTGTCAACCCAGACCCTGACAAAGTAAAAGACATCAAGGACGCACCACCTCCCACGACAGTCACCAAGGTCCGGAGTTTCCTTGGCATGGTTAATTACTGCGGTAGGTTCATAAAAAATCTGGCCAACCTCACACTTCCCCTACGCGACCTCACAAAGGACTCCACCCCGTGGACCTGGGGACCGGAGCAGGAGAAGGCCTTCCAAAGCATCAAGGAATCCCTTTCCAGCTACACCACACTTGCGTTCTATGACCCTCGAAATGCCACCCTCATAGCAGTAGATGCCGGGCCGGCAGGACTTGGAGCTGTCCTAATGCAAAAGCAGAGGGACGAAATGGATTGGACACCGGTTGCCTTTGCAAGCAGGTCTCTCACAGACACAGAGCAGCGGTACTCCCAAATTGAAAAAGAAGCTATTGCCATTCATTGGGGGTGCCGGCACTTCCATCTGTATGTCTACGGCAAGCCGTTCACAGTGGTAACTGACCATAAACCGCTAGTGGCCCTATTCTCGGGAACATCATCAAAGCCGCCACCTCGCATCGAAAAATGGCTGCTTCAACTGCAGGAATATAACTGCAACATCGAATACCAGCCCGGAGCGAAGAATCCTGCGGACTATCTATCACGCCATCCCAGGCCAGCCACCCCGGAAGAAATGGATGAGGCCGAAGAAACAGAGGCAAATGTCAAATGGGTGGTCGCGCGGTCATGCCCACGTCCCCTCTCCATAGAGGACATTGCGAATGCCACGACACAGGATGCCTGTCTCCAGAGGGCCAAAGAGATCCTCCGAACGGCAAACTGGCACAGAGCCAAGGAGAGTTGGAAGGTGCTCACACCCGAAGCTCAGAAAATCATGGAGAGCCTGTATCACGTCCGGGAAGAGCTAAATGAGGACGAAGCAGGGTGTCTGCTAAGAGGGCATCGCCTAGTTATACCTACGGCACTAACTGACCAGGTGGTACAACTGGCACACGTGGGCCACCAGGGAATGGTTAAAACCAAAGCCCGATTACGGACAAAGGTGTGGTTTCCCCTAATGGACGACATGGTAGAGAAGGTGGTGAGGTCATGCGGCGCTTGTCAAGTTACCGGAGATGCTCCTCGGGAAGCCCCGATCATAGTGGAGCCCCGGCCCCAACAACCATGGGAGAGGGTCAGTATGGACTTCGGCAGCCTTCCGGATAGAAGACACACATTGGTAATGATCGATGACCATGCCAAATATCCTGAAGTGGAGATAATGACAAGCACAAATGCTGAGAGCGTCATCCCCAAAATAGAGAAAATTGTTGCCACTCACGGGGCCATGCGCGAGCTCCGCACATATAATGGACCCCCGTTCCAAGGACAAGACCTGGCCACTTATCTATCATCCCTCGGCACTCGACATCGACGCATCACCCCTCGCTGGCCTCAAGCCAACGGAGAGGCAGAGCGATTTATGAGAACCCTGAACAAAGTCATTCGCATAGCCCATGATAAAGGCCAGTCAGTGGAGATGGCCATCTTCACATTCCTCCCAAGCTACCGACAAATTCCACACTCAACCACTGGGATAGCCCAAGCCCATATCCTCATGGGGCGAGTGGTGACTGACTCCATCCCTCACCATCCACGGTGGTCACCGGAAGGGGTGAATGAAGACAGGATTGTGAAGAAAAGAAAGACCACCTTTGCCAGAATCAGCCAGAAGAGAAGGGCAGTGATGACATGCTTCAACAGAGGCGATTTAGTGCTCCTTCGCAACAGGGTAACCAGTGGCAAGTTTAGGCTGAACTATGAAAAAGGACCGTGGCGAGTGATTGGCGTAAAAGGCACCCGCATCACAGTGGTCCGGGGACAGGAGACAGTAACAAGAAACGTATCACATTTCAAACGCTTCCATCCGGAGCCAACAACATCCTGTCCCCCGCTGTTTGCCAATGGAACTGAAACTGCAACTAATCCGTTACACCAGAAACTAACACCCAGTCACGAGGTCACACAGAGTAGCAACCCTGGAGCAGCCGTGAGTGAAAAGGCGGTTGACGATGCTGGGGCCCTCGAGGGCCCGACAGATCCGGATGTGGCCGACAGAGAGGCGCCCGGAACGATCCCAGTCACAGAGACAGACATTCCGAGTCAGAGAGGGTCGCAACACAGGCTGAGAAGAAACCCCACACCCTCCTGTCAGCTACGCGACTACTTCACGTAAGGCTGTTCCAAGAAAAGTTTGTATGAGTGCAATGTTTGTAACGATGCTCCACATGGTTGGAATCATATCTGGAAGCAGAGTGTGTCAATGAAGAACATTATGACAGACTATTTGACAATGTTAATGTTGTTGTTGTTATTGTTTGTTTTTCCTTACTTTAGGAGGAATGTTATGTTCCTGGATGTGGCACGCCCCTGACGCCAGGAGCGTGCAGCGTTGAGTCATGTGACTTACTATAATAAAGAGAGGCCCCGCACGCACGTACGCATTCAGACGCGCGCACGGAGAGCCACGAAGTTATTCCCAGAGTCCGCCTCAGTTATTTCTAGGGCCACGTGTCAGGCCTAGGTAGACCTATATGCCCCGGAGTGTAGGCCCCAAGTTGCTACCCCTAAGGCTGTCACTCCCAGACTGCAGAACACAACAGCTCTGAACTAGCGCGGAATGCGCTTCTGGCTCACCGCACTCGTAGTAGAATGACTGCGCCTTCGAGCGCGTTCGAATTACCAAAGTCCTTATTTGAGCGAACTCGCTCTCAAATGAAAGCGCGGCAGTGCGCTTTCTAAAACGAAAGGCTTTCCCTCGGAAATGTTCTCCAGACAAAATAACAACCGTTTCCTCCATGCCCTTGCTGAAAGTAAAGCTCCAATATCAGGTGACAAGCACCTGATAGCACTCAGGGAGGAGTTAAAGTAGGAAAGGGAGAGGAACAAGGAAGGGTCACATTCAGCTAAGCATTATGGGAGTTGTAGTCTCAGCTATACTCCCCACACACCACTACATTTTCCTACCGCGCCAGGGGTGAAATGTGACACTGAGCCTCCAAGGCAGGATGCGTACCAGTTGCGGGTAGAGACACGTTGACGCAGCAGACCTCTGCAGTGTAAGAAGAGGTGCCACAGGGAGATTCTTTTGGGAAAAACATTAGCACTTGAGGAGCCAAGAAATGATGTTGCAATGCAGTTGCGCTGAAAGAGACGGCAACAGTCGGGTGGAGAGGGACTCTAGACCCCATGGGCGCTTACCGCAGTCCTGAGTCAGCAATCCTAGGAGGGAGAAGGGCCGTTCCGTTTCGTGAGTTGAACCCAGAAATCACACACCAACTTCTAGAGTAGCGCATCGGTGCACAATGATCAACGGTGCAGGGAGAAAGGAAACGTCTTTGGAGGTCTAGAACTGCTGGGGGGCGCCAGTACTCGCCACCAACCCATACAGCACAGTGAACAGCAGTGTAGTCCAAAGTATAGCTGGCAAGTTTGCAGCTCGCTTATGTTTTTTTTTTCTTTTTGCAGTTTTGTAGCACAAACTCTACCTGACGGTATTAGAGCGCTTTACATGAGCACCAGTTACATTACACAAGGAAACATCAAATTTTGGTTGGCAGATTACATTATTTGCCCAGAATCACAGGATGTTGAGCCGATGTCAGACTCACAACTGGTTCCGCAGCTCCAAAGTCAGCAGCTCTGGCCGTTAGGGCATATTTCTATGATTTTAGTCTACCCAGGAGTGACATTCTATTGTCAAATGTATGACACTTCGAGCGACTCTTTCTCGTGAGTAAATAAAAGCAATACCCAGTATTTGAGATTCTCGCTGTGAGTTTTCAGTCGGTGTATTCTGATATCATACAGTAATAAAATCAACCTAAAACAAGCTAGACCTATTGGTGTTGCTAATGCTTATTAGCAGATTCAGATCAATGAGTTCAAACAATGATTTTGTTAATCATTAGAATTGAACATGTTTCAGTTCTGAAAGTATTGGACTGTGACTTGAACAAATCTTGGCTTGTCAAAGCTATAGTGATATTTGAAGTGTCTCAATCACCCCTGTTCTCTCATTCACACAATTTTCCTCTGGAGGTTCTCACTAGCCACTTACTGGGCAGCAGCTTTTGTGAACCATACTGTGCAGACTGCAGGCACGCTGAGCCTGGTGCTTGCCAGGGAAGAAACCTGCTCTTGGACTTAACTTCAGGTCTGGCTGCAGTGCTGTCTCACAAGACTGCTCCACTGTTAGGCCAGCTCTTGTGCTGATGGTGTCATGCTGGGAGGCAGTCAGGTTGTGCTCTCTGTTTCTCCCTCACCTCAGGTTCATCAACAGGGCAAATCATCCTGGAACTGGTTTCGGGCTAACAACCCTCATCAGCCAGGCTAGCTGGATTCAAGCTAGCCTGGCTGATGAAGGGTGTTACCCAGAAACCGGTCCCAGGATGCTTGTTTCCGGTCCAGGGAAGACATTGCTTGGCAGTTCGGGCTGGACTGTTTCCATGAGGCACAGTGTCAAGACTGATTTGCATATAGCTGTGTCTGAACTGGGGTGGTGAAGTGAGCTAAAGAACGATGATGGGTTCAACCCAGACCTGTGACTGGGGGTGAGTGTCTGAAAAGTTTCAGCGCTCCGTCCATCATCTCCTTGTGTTTGCACTGTACAATTCAGCCACCAGAGGGTGTCTCTTTTGCTCATCATAGGTTATTGCTTAATGCTTAATTCATTTAGGATGAGATTCGAGGGTGGACAACAGGTAGATCTGCGTTTAATTATTTGCAGTTTTACATAGTGTGAACTTTGCCCAATGGCATACAAGTGCTTCATAAGAGACATAAACTAGTTGCACATGTTTTTTTTGCTCAGGGAGATGTTTATTGTATTGTAATTGTATTTATATAGTGCTTACTCCCCCTGAGGAGGCGTCAAATCGCTTTTTCGGCGAGTAGCACGCTACTCTGGAACCCATAAAGGATTAGTGGTGAATTAGTATAGTGAAAATATGAAAGTAATTTGAGTGGTGGGTATGTTAGTCAGTTATTTGGATTGAAAAGGATAGTGAAGGGATAGAAGGGAACGATTTAGAATCCTTTTTTGTTGGTGTTTTTTGTGTGTTTTGGAGCTCATAGCAGTAGTCGGATGCTTGGGATGAGTAAAAGGGAGGTGGATGCGGTTGAGTAAAGTGGAGGTGGAGGGGGAGAAGTCAGAGGGAAGAAGGAGGGTTTAGAAAGGCTTGTTTTGGGGGTTTGGAATATGGGATTCACAGGACACAGAAATATTTTTATTAGCGCCTAGGAAGGCTTTGCCAGTTGCAACGTGTTAGCTGAAAACGCAATAGGCGGGTGCTGCGGGTGCACTTAGTGATGTGTCAGAAGTCTGGTAGAAGGCCAGCAATTGATAGAGGAATGATGTCATGCCCTTATCCATATATAGGTTACTCCCAGCGCTGGTGAGTCACCAGCTGGGAACAGAGGCTGCTAATGCAAAGACGGAGCGTACGAACCACTGGCCATCAGGAAGAGCTGCAGCATCCCATAGTATTATTACACCAGAGGTTATGGACATCTATATGCTTAGCAACGCAGCTCTGTGCTTTCCCCTGCACACCTGACTGTGTTGCAGGGATTCTACTCAGGAACAGAACTATGCTTGGGACCATAGAACTTCTGCATATAGGGACAGTGTCACCATACCGTCTCAGTATATATTAGCTGGAGTGCGACTAGCTATAGTGGCTCACTTGCTCTCCTAAACTTTCCAGAGAAACAAGTGAGTTGGCACCCCAGAACACAACACTCGATTCTCTCAGGGATTTCGGTAACAAGACACACACTTTTGCTCTCTCACTCGTATTTTTCCATAATAAAATGAACAAGAGACATAAAGGAAGTTTAGAAAAATTATTCAAACTATTGTGCTCTTAAGATATAGTTTTTGCGCCACAATTTGAAAACAAATGAATAGCAAAATTATTGCTAGCTTAGTTAACAAACCATATACCATAAAAAAGCGCTGTCATGTTATAAGACAAATTAGCATAAACCACCCCCTTCCTACTGAAGCCAAATGATTATATATCGAAGGTCTCTGGGATGAGTGGCGGACACCGTAATTTAGCATACATAGATGGACGTTCTACATCTCAGCTGATGCAGTAATCTTGCCCTAGGACCTTCCCTCAGTGGCTTTTTTAGAACTCTGGTCCCGATGTATATGACAAGACGTGTACTCACAAACAGCAGCTGCATGCTCATGTTAGGTCTAGGTGCTAGTGTCCAACCAGAGAGAATAATAAGAGGTATTGTTGTATGACCTTGTCTATGGTATTCAGACTAAATCCCAGGAAAGAACAGAACACAAAAACATATGCAGGTTCTGAATGAAAATACAAAGTGGCATAAAAGCAAGTGTGTTAATGTAGTAATGTGTGCAAAAGAAATGTGGCCTACAACGTGTACAACTAGATTAACATAAACTAGATTAACATAGGGAAAACGACAATGGGCCATTCAAGAAACACACAACACCCTTCATTTGGTCAAGATAATAGCACAAAATAAAATACTAAATGTAATGGATGAAATTAAAAGGTAAACACACTCACAGCACAGTTTGAAGGTAAGATACACTGAAAATAATAATGGCAATGAAAATTTAGAAAAATCGTCAAATTATGGTGTTTTGGTGGAATCCATTGTCACTTGCCAACTCAAAGGTTAAGGACTCCCTAAAGGAGTCCGACTCCGCCTATGTTGATTGGTGACCAGCCCACGTCACTAACTCCAGGGAACAAACATGATCCTCGGTCTCAGCTGATGCAGAGACATCGGGCAATCTACAACTGTGTTAGTAGAGCTTGTTTCCTGTGACTCATGTGCAGATGCATATGGTTCCCTGAAGGTGAGTGGCTCAAACCTCACATTGTGTAGAAGTCGCAAACCTAAAAGACAGTCCGAGAAATGGGTCACTAAGAGACTTGTCAGCAGTCCAATTTCCAAGGCAGCAGCTGTCTGCGGAGCCAGGTAAATATCAAGTGCCCATTCAAAGGGGCACCAGGGACAGTGGAACACGGGTTGAGCATAATGTTATGGACCAATCGAGATCAATTCTTGCAGTAGAAATATTCCAATGATTTGAAGCATATGCTCACTGTAGTTCCAGAAGGCCCACAAATGGAACATTAATTGCAGAAAAGCAGGAACAAGATGAGAGCGCCACAAATGAGAAATCACAGCAACCGGAATTCTACAAATACACTGGAAAAAATTGAGTGGATAAAAGCCGGGATTACTCCAAAGATAGTTTGGAATGAAGTAACAACCATAAAAAAGTGGGCGAGGCCGGTCGTACTAGAGGTATTAAAAATTTGATTGTGGGAGGGCAGGTTTGATATATAAACGCGGACGCTGTATATATTGTCTAACAGTGGCTGATTTATTGTCAGGATATACAGTGGGGCAAGGTGAAGTGGTAAAACCAGTGTCCTCTTCTTCTGACTCCTCAGGTGTTGTTACAGGGGTCTTGATATCTGCCAATAGGGGGCCAATGGCCGAGGCTTGAGGCTCCTCCCTCTCCGTGATGATGTCCGATTCCGGAGGTTCATTAAGGAGAAAAGAAAGAATAAGGGCCGTCAGTGGTTTTATACTATGAGGGAAATGCTACCGTCACCAACACCCGTTGGTTTGAAAACGCTGTTCTGAATGAGGCAGGAAAACAGAGGTGAATAGGGATAGGGGTTTTGTCTTTACTGAAAGGTAGTGTGGAGTTTTTACAGGTTTTAAGTGCAGAGGGGTTCACGGTTCCAAAGAGCTTAAGGGTAATGCAGAGGTTTGGGGTTTTAGTACAGAAAGGTTCAGGGTACCAAAGGTGTGTCAAACAAACCTTCACCCTCCCTTTTATCAACCCCTCCAACCCCTCCCTACCTCCACCCTCAGTTCACCCTCCCGACTGCCCGCGAAGCGGTGTGACTCACCGACCCTGCCGTAACTCTCCAGAGTTACGGCCGCTCCTCAGCTTCCTCCGGTGGACGCCACCAATCTTCAGTCCAGTGGTCGTCTTCTCCGTCTTTGCTTGGGGCGTCCTCCTCGCATTCCAGTTCCTCCGACTCGCCAGGCACTTCCGCGTTCGGCTCCACCTCTTGGATTCCGCTTCCGCAGGATAACGCGAGCTCCTCTTGCCGAGTCCTGTCTTTTAAGTGAGTGTCGCTACTGGTTCCGGGGTTAGCTCCTCCCTCGCTGGCCTCCTAACGGCTCTGCGGAGAAAGACGAGAGATGGGTGGACTTTCTTCCTTGATCCCGATTGGTCGGCAACATCCCCATTTAGGCAGAGTCACAGGGAATTCTGGATCTTGTAGGGTTCTTGAGGTATCGGAACCCTGCCTCTCACATTGATGTAATAAGTCTCCGAAATGCAGGGAAAGATTTATATAATAAAATTACTGTATTTCACTGGAAGTTCTACCCACCTGCAATTTGAAGATTTCACGAGCAGATATGAGAGCTATTTCTTGTTGGAACAATAATGGTTTGAGCTTGCTAAGGTTGTTGAAGTCTGCCTGGAATCTGAGGCCACAATGAGTTATCTACGATCTCATGCGGAGGGTTAAACAGGTTGCAACAAATGACTAACTGGGAAACCGATAAAATATATGGAACCCTAGCTCGCATTCTGCAGCAATCTAGATCACTTAGCATTAATTAATTCCCATTGGAGAGTGTTATAATAAGGGGGAGAATTGCGGGAACCGGGATTCCTTTTAAATAACAGGTCAGAGGGGCGTGGCCAGGATGGCAGTGGAGTAACAGTGATATTTTGGAGCTCCGCTCCCGATAAAAGCATCCACTTCGCCAATCCGGGACCCCGCACACTGCAGAAGGGGAGCCCGGGACCCGGATCGCTAACTGCAGTTGCTGTGCTGAGGACGAGTGGTCGGTAGGACCCCTGAGCAAGCGAGGAGGCGAGGTGAGCGAGCGGCCTGATATCGGGCTGGAGCCCTGCTGTATAGCTGGAGACTGTGGGAGTGCTCGGGGCTGCTGTCCGCGACTGCGGAAGAGACTGGCAGTTTACCTGTAAAGAGAGTGACCAGGCGGAGACGTGAGGCATAGCCGCAGACAGAAACTGCTGGAGGCGTCTGGTGACCAATTCGGTTGATGGATTGGAGACGGGCCTAGAGGGCAAGATGACGCTGACTCGATTGAGGCGAGATCGGACCGGAGGTGGCCCGGAGCCGCCGGAGACAGAGGTGGCAGTCCAGAACTCACTGCGGGCCCTGAAGAGAACAGGATCCACAAGCGCTATGAGGGCCAGCCTGCAGACACGCAGTCTCTACGAGGTGAGGCCAGGCGCGTGCGGTGTGACAGCGTGGCTGATATCAAGCGGAGGGGAGATGGAATCGGACCTTCTGATCCAAAGGAGGGAAAGTGGAAGTGAACAGGTGACATTTAGCATTTCTGTTCACATATGTCCTTGTGTATTTATTATTATTTTGTTCACGTAAGCAGTAGCAATCAAGTTTATGGGTCCTGATGAAGCGGCAGGTACAGTGCTTGACCTTTAATAGTCCGCAGAAACATGTCGACCAGATTACCCAGTCAGAAGTTATTTGTTTGAACCATCTGACTTTTTTGCACTCTATTGTTTTTAGCCTTGGAGGTGCATGACTCCAGAATAAAGTTATATTGCATGCATCATCCAATCTTATGTTTAACACATTCACTTTTTTCACCAATGCACTGCTCTCAGTTACAAGTGAATAACATTTACCAGACATCCATCCTTAATTAATTATCTCCCTTCCATATCCATGGAGATAAACAATGGACTACCTACTGTGAAGTAGACCAAATGATGTACTGGGAGGCACAGAACGAGTAACTGATGGACATTTTTTCACAATGGTTAATTGTCCAATAATTTGTCTTCTAGTTAACGTTTATAGCAGGCACATAGCCAGCTCTACACACACATAGTCTTGATTTTGTTGGTAGACCCACAGTTATCCGTTGTTTTTCATAGGCTTACCAGGGGGATTCTAACTGTGCTCAGGTCTTTAAACTGTCCCTCGAACCCTCAACTAGTTGTATGTATGTTGGAGGAGACGGAGGAACCAATCACACATGGCTTCCTCCTGGAGCAGCTCTTTGGTACGCTTAGGGAGGACTTTGCAGCCCTCAGGCTAGATGTCACCTCTGATATCAAACAGATCAGAACAGATATCCAAGAAATAGGCAATCATGTGGATTCACTTGAGCGAGCAGGCAACCGTAGGGATGAAGAGCTCACTGAACAGGTCCGAGAACTGCTAGACCTCAGAGACCGCAATTAGGACCTCCACCTCCGCCTGGAAGACCTTGAAAACCGCTTGAGGAGGTCCAATATCCTCATCAAAGGAGTGCCACTCCAGGCGGACAGTGGGAAATTGGAGGATGTTGTGATGTGACTTCTCCTTTTTGGACTCGGCTGCGTCCGGTCCCTGCATTCTGCTGTTTAGAATATTCAAGTTGCGGTGTTCTATCGACAACAGTTGGTGTTAGGCTGGTGTGAAGTAACACGCCTTTCTTGCAGCTTTGTGGATCGTCTTTGTTTGAAGTAAATAAATGCTTCTGTTTTGATCCTGAGACCGGTGTCATCACTACAGAGGACTGGGTGGTTTGCTATTTCCGCATTGCCGCAACGGCGCCTGGGGACAAGAAGATCATCCTGGAGCCCACACACTGAGCCGGGAGGGCGGCGTCCAGCCCTGGTCAACAGCAAGACATCCTCACCTGCCTCCATTCAAACAAACAGAAGGAAGTCGTAATGAATGCAACCAGAGACAAAGCAACCATCGCTTTGGAAGGGCTTCAGATTGGAATATATCAAAAACTCTCACCTCTCACTCTCCTGCGGCGCAAAACCATGAAACCAGCTACGAGCTACCTATGAGATAAGGGTATCTGCTATTGCTGGGGACACCCTTTCAAACTGACTTTTGTGTGGAACAAAGAGTTGCAGGGGGTGCGGTCCCTGAACGAAGCACAGGAGGGTCTTGGCATTAACTTGGAAAAAGAGGGGGCTGTGTAGCGACAGAAGGATGACACATCAGCTCATGGGCCACTGAATTCCAGACGGCGACGGGGGACCGGGAGACAGAAACGCAGAAAGCCTTCTGAACTCCAAAGCCAGAAAGAAAGAGAAGCCTTGCTTTGACAGCTACAGAACAGAGTTGACACAGGGAGTCCACCAAAGACTGATTTGTGAAGCCTTGCACTTTGCGCCCGCTTCCGGGCCACTACAAGCAGCGGATATGTCCCAGTTGAGACTGAAATCGGCCTGAGGGAGGTTGCTCGTTCATCTTGAAATGATGACCGATCGCTGGCCATTTGGACCCATACACGGCGGTGTTCCTCTTGTTATATCTGTCTTCTTTGTTTAATTCTCTATCTACATCTCCTCTTCTCCTATTTTCCTTTTGGTATCAGGAGACATCTTCGATAGGGATAGGGTCTCAGTTAGGTGAGTCGGAGGCACAGGCTGTGTTAGTTTGAGACAAACCACAGATAGGTAGGGACATGTTTTATTTTTTACTTGTTCTACCACAGATCTTCACAATATGTTACCATCATTGGTAGGGACAGTTATTGGCAATTGGGGGGAGGGAGGGCCTAGTTGGGAAAGTTCCGCTTGGAACTCAGTGGATACATAATCAGACAAGGTGTGGGTGTTTGGGTTTCCCTGTGGGGTGATGGCGACGGGTTGGGCGTAGTACCCCCTTCCTGGTGATGAGCGGCGCAGGGGTTGGAAAGGACTTCCACTTCCGGGCCGCGGCTGCTCACCACCTTTCTGAGTGGATGGGGGGGTGAATCGCAAGCCCCCTGAGAACACTCGAGACAGGCCCCATGGTACCTCCTTAAAACCTTCCCCATGACAACGCTTAAGGTTGTGATATTGGGCTTTAATGTCAGGGGCCTTAATTCACCTGTTTAAAAGCCTATGCTTCTTGCTATGCTTATAAATGCCAATTGCGACATTTGTCTATTGCAAGAGACTCACCTAATACGCACTGATTGGAAACGCCTCCGATCCAAATGATTTGATAGTCAATATTTTTCATCTACGGCAGGGAAAAGGGCAGGGGTGGCTGTCCTCTTAGCAGCAAACTTTCTAGGTACAGTGATGGGCATACATGCAGAAATACCGGGCAGGATGTTACGTTGTGGACAACAGTGGGGAATCATACATATACTATTACATCTATCTACGGTCCAAACGAGCATCAAGAAACATTCCTCTGGGATACACTGAACACTATCCCTGAATCCCTGGATGGGGGCCTAATATTGGGGGGGGCAATTTTATTATAGTATCAGATTTATTTATTTATTTATACGATTTGTAGAGCGCATACGTTTGCCCTTGGGCGTCTTGGCGCTAAGATTACTAAAAGGATCTCTGAGTAATGGCAGCGTTTAGGCGGAAGATTCATTACTGGTTGAATAACCAAGTCTTCACCAGCTTCCTAAACTGGAGGAGAGACTGTGCCGATCTGATAGTCAGGGGAAGCGAATTCCAGAGTCTGGCTGCAGACACTGTAAGGCGCCAGTCTCCCCAAGTAACCGTTCTGGTACGGGGTACTGCTAACTGATGTAACTGCATCAATCTCAGTTGTCTTGATGGGCAGTAGATGGAAAGCTGCTCTTGCAGAAACCTTGGGCCTTGGTTGTGAGTAGCTTTGAAAGTTAGACACAGTGATTTGAATTTAATGCGGTTTTTAATTGTTAGCCAGTGGTAACTCTTAATTATGTGACTGACTGATTTGAATTTAGGAGTTCTAGATAATAATCTGGCTGCCGCATTTTGGATCATTTGAAGTTTGGAGATTACCCGGGATTGTGCATTGGCAAATAAGCCATTACAGTAGTCCAAGGAGGAGAGCACAAGTGTGCTCACCACTGTTTTACCCGCGCTGTCAGAGAGAAATGGGAGAATTTTCCTTATCAATTTAAGTTTGTGATGAGCATTTGCTACTGTCTGGTTGGCGTGTGCTTCAAAATTAAGTTTCTCATCAAAAACTATACCCAAGTTTCTGACCTTAGCTGACGGTGTTGGTAGAGTTCCCAAAGACGGAGGCCACCACTCAGGAGACCAATGTGGGACGATCTTACCAAAGATAACTACCTCCGTCTTTTCGGAGTTCAACCTCAAGCAGTTGGCCTGCATCCAGTCTTTAATAGCCAGCATACCCTCTTGAAACAGTGCCGCTACCTGCTCCCCGTCATTATTGATAGCGAGCACCAGCTGGGTGTCATCAGCATAGGAGGTAAGGCTCATATGGTAGGTTTTAATCACTCTCGCCAAGTCCAACACATAGATATTAAACAGTGTTGGACTTAGCGATGAGCCCTGAGGAACTCCACAAGGTAAGGCAAGCTCAGGTGATTTGAAAGAACCCAGCGTGACTGCTTGAGTTCTGCTGGAAAGAAACGATGTGAGTAGTTCTTTAGCGCTGGATCGGATGCCCAAATTTCCGACACGGTCAATCAAGATGGAGTGATTGACCGTTTCGAAGGCGGCCGACAGATCCAGCATAATAAGCACTGCTGTCCCTCCATGATCTCTGATTGTTCTAATGTCGTCTGCGGCTTTAATGAGAGCCGTCTCAGTGCCATGGAGCTTTCGAAACCCGAACTGCGTATCATCCAGCAGTTTGTTTTGCTCGAGATAATCAGCCAGCTGAGTGTTCATTACCTTTACAAGCACTTTGGCAAGAAATGGGAGACTGGCGATAGGTCTATAGTTTTTCAACAGCTCCTTATCTAAAGATGGTTTTTTTAGGAGCGGTTTTAGCAGAGTATTCTTTAGCATGTTCGGGTATATCCCTGACCTGAGGATCATGTTACAAACTTGTGTGATGGTGGTGCTGATAACATCAATCACAGGTAGGTAGACTTTTCACAATGGACAGGTCTGTGCAACGAATGGGACACTCTGGGTCACTCTCGGACTCTATGATACAGACGTTGGTGGAGGTTGGACTGACGGATGCTTGGAGACACCGCTTTCCCGATGCCCGGGAGTACACATCCTTTTCGGCAGCCCACCAAACCTATGCGCGCACAGACTTATTTTGACATCCCCGCGAGTCACAAGAGAAACGCAAGAGGTCACGATAGGGGAGGCGGCTCTCTCAGACCACTTACCGATCTCCCTTGAACTGCACCTAACCGGGGACCCCCACATCCGAGATCGTGGAGATTAAACCACAAAGTGCTCATATATGACCCAAACATTAAGGACATACGGGCAACGATACAGGCTTATTTAACGATCAATCACAATGGGTTGGCTTCGGTTTCCCTGTTGTGGGACGCATTGAAGGCCATCATACGGGGGCGTTTTCTAGCTATATCTGCGGGCCTGAATAAAGACAGAAGGGACAAATGGGAGCACCTGGAGTCGGAGATCAGGGAGCTGGAGGGAGTGCACTGCCGTAACGGTGCGGTCCAAATTAGACGACAACTTAATGCTGCATGGCAGCTACTGAGGGCCCTGTTGCGCACCGAGCTGCACTATTATGAGGGGGGAAACAAAGCCAGAAAGCTTTTGGCGAGCATGCTTCGTGCTCAGACAAATGTGTGTCGCAGTGTAGGGATCAAAAACCCCGAAGTGGAGATTCTCCGATCAGATTGCGCCATCGCTGCTACCTTTGAGTCCTTTTACACCGATCTGTACATGGCATACAGCTTGAATCCGACAGCAGCCGAGGCCTATGTGCGGGATGCTCCGGTGGCCTCCTCCCATCCTCAGACGCAACTAAGCTAGACGCGGATATCCATCCGAACAAAGACCTACTAGCCATCCGGGTACTTACCTCCGGGAAAGCTCCAGGAGAGGAAGGCTTCTTGGCCGACTTCTATAAAACGTTTGCCTCCGACCTTACACCGGTGCTCGTCCATCTTTTTAATTCATTTAGCGTTACTGGAGCCCTGGCCCCAACGATGGCTATGGCGGAGGGGGTCGTGATACCCAAACCGGGCAAAGACCCACTGGATTGTGCATCATACCGTCCCATATCTTTATTAAATGTGGATCTGAAAATCTTTACCAGCATACTTGCAGCTCGTCTGGCCCCCCACATGCAGGGACTTGTGGACCCGGACCAATCAGGTTTCATCCTGGAGCGTAAATGCAGCAATGGGACGCTGCAAGTGTGCCATCTCTTGGATAAGATCCAGCACACTAAACCACCTGCTGTGATCCTCTCGGTGGATGCCGAGAAGGCATTTGTCTGGGTCAACTTGCCATTCCTGAAGCAGATGCTCAATAGATTTGGGGTCGCTGACCGATTTTTGAGATGGGTAGATTGCATATACAATGACCCAGAGGCGCGCATCAGGGTTAACTGGGTTGTCTCTCAGCCTTTTCGGATCAGGAGGGGGACTTGGCAGGGGTGCCCGCTGTCGCCCCTGCTCTTTGCTCTTTACCTGGAACCGTTCGCTGAAATAGTCCTCCAAAACTCCAACATCTCAGGGATCAGGATGGGAGACAGGGAACACATAATTTCGCTCTATGCGGACGATGTGGTGCTCTTCCTCACGCAGCCATTAACCTCCCATTCGGGTGAAATTGAGACCTTCAGCCAGGCCATGCGCTTTAAGGTCAACATTCAGAAAACACAAGCTCTTAGCTTAACCCTTCCTAAAGCTGAACAACAGCAGCTAGCAACGATATTCCCCACACTCGATAAGACAACCCAGGTGAACTACTCGCCGCTTTTAGCTGAGATCCGGGGAGAGCTCTTGGACTGGAAGAAGCACATAATGTTGTGACTGGCGACCATTAAAATGACTCTTTTGCCATGTATTCTGTATGTGATGCAGACGCTCCCGCTTCAGCCCCCTTCCCGGTTAGTGGCACAGCTGCAGCATCTTATCCGGGGCTTTATATGGGGAGGGAAGAGAGCACGTATGGCATGACACCAGATGTATCGGAGGCAGGAGGATGGTGGACTTGGTGTTCCGCACTTAGAACGTTAGAAGGATACTTCCAGGCAGCGCAATTGTGATACATGATTGAGTGGTATAAATTGGAGTCATGGAAACACTGGTGTTTTATTGGCTGCTCGATCGCTGGCATGCATATCTGGAAGGTACCTTGGCTCCCTAAAGGACATCGCCTGGTTGGGCCTATGTCTCTCCGGTTCTGAGGGCCACTCTTGGTGTGTGGGACAGGGTGTGAGAACCTTGTGGACTCTCAACTTCCATGTCGCAACTGACGCCTTTTATAGGTAACCCAGACTTCCCCCGGCAAGAACAGGGAACAGCTATCTTAAATGTCAAGAGGCCAACTGCAAAAGGATTGCAGACCTTTTTGATAAAAAGGGAGTCATGGAATTTTCCCGCCTTATTTCAGACTCTGGAGTCCCTAAGGATGCTTATTGGCAATACCTTGCCCTATGCCACTGGGTGACTCAAGCACAGGTGTACCCCCCACGCTAGCCGCCCCCTCACTAAGTTTGAGCTATGGAACATAACTCGGAAATCGGACAAGCGCCTCCTATCAGACATATACACCTTACTGAATGCGACCAAGTATAACACTAAATCCCCGTGCAGCGCCGGTGGAAGTCTGAACTTGAACGCGAGTTCTCCCCTATAGAGTGGCATGACATCATCATTAGGGCCAGGGACTCCTCTTGCAGTACTGCTGGTAAGGAAATGTTCCTAAAAGTAACGCATTATTGGTACTACACCCCTGTTAGGGTTGTTCGGTGGAAACCAGGGGAGCATAGTCTCTGCTGGCACCACTGCTGAATGCCTGGCACCCTCACTCATATCCTCTGGCATTGCCTGAGGATACAAGCTTACTGTGACTCAGTCCTGTAGGGCATAGACACCATCTACCACACGTACATCCCCAGATTTCCACGCTACACATTATTAGGACTACCCACTCAAATCTTGCCGAGGGAGTGCGATTATTTTAGCGCTTGGCGCTGCCAAGCAGGTGTTGTTGTCTAAATGGGGAACAGATGAGGTCGTGACTTGACTGGACTGGCTACATAAAGTGTGGGAGACGATGGGCATAGAAAAGAATACTGCGAACCTTACATACACACACTCCCCAGATTTGACAAAACATGGGGCACCACCATAGAATTTTTATCCACTGAATTTATGGAGCCTACGTGCCCGAGATACCTCTGGGTCCTCCGGCTCACTAAAGCACCTCCCTCCATGGAAGACCACGCCCACACATGATAGAATACCCCTACTTTGGACATAATTTACACTACTGAGACACAGCCTACCTTTAAAACATGCAAGCCCTATCCCTTCTTCCTGCTCTCTGTTTTTTCACCCTTTGACTGAGTTGAATATTCTTTACTGTTCCCCACCGGCCAATGGATGTAGGTGACGTCTATTGTTATCTTTGCAATCTTAAAATTAATAAAACGATTTAAACCATAAATAACATGTCAAATTGGGTGCTAAAATATTACATGTGCCATGAATTTTAACATGTTTACATAATGACCAACAGTAGAGTTGCATCCTTCACCAGTGATAAAAATGTCCTTGTTGGCACGTTCACAATGATACGTAAAAGGAAGGGACCATAAATTATGAATGAAGCTGCTCTCAAGGAGTTTATATCCATCTACAGGGAAGTGTGTCATGCAAGCTGTGAATTGAAATGATGAGATAGGCAGAGAAAATACTCAGTTTTTTAACCACACAGCCAAATGAGTTTTAGCTATATTGAATGGGAATTGTTCTAATTCTTCTAAATGCAGCGTTGTGTAGGTTGTGTCTTTCATGGCCATCAATTTATGTTGGTTTGTTAAATTAAAAGGCAAAAATAAATGGGTGCAATTTAAGTAATGCCTTGGAACGTGCCCATTTTTA
The DNA here is from genome assembly GCF_964263255.1 of Lissotriton vulgaris. Taxonomy (NCBI): domain Eukaryota; kingdom Metazoa; phylum Chordata; class Amphibia; order Caudata; family Salamandridae; genus Lissotriton; species Lissotriton vulgaris. The sequence goes on from NC_141697.1 coordinate 1,024,672,503, forward strand.
AGAGCTTGAAGCATCCAAATATACGGCATAATAGATCTAAGCTGACTCTGCCCATGATACAGTGTTAATATGTCACTTTGCTCAATATCAATAACAGATGACACAATGTTGTGTAAACTGTAAATTCGAGATGACAATGCATCAATACTATTATTCACAACAGCAAGCACTTTATCCAAATTATTTTGATCAATTTGTCTCAAACGTGCAATAGCATCCATCTGGGATAATTTCCAAATTTCATTATATCTAGCTTATATAACTTTTTTATAAAGTGGGTATTTGGAACCTAAAAAAATCTGATAACTTTGTATTTGAGCAAGAGAGAAAGATGTTGCTTCACTGCAGTGTGAAATGTTCCAGCCATTGATAACATAACCTTTCCACTGAATAAGTAAAAATAATACCAGAATGTGTTGATTAAGCATATCGTGGATCACGTCTGTTAGATTTGAATCTGGGTGTGGAATTAGCACCTTGACTGCTGCAGCAATTCCCGCTCGGTGCTGAACTTTTCAGATTTCCATGGTTCATGACGAGCTCAGCTCGTCATAAGCACACGACCAGTGTACTGCATGACGAGCTGAGCTCGTCATGAGCATGGAAGGGGTTAAGAAAACAAGCGTGGCAATCATTAGTGTCTACGGGCCACAAAAATCATCCATCAGGACTCAAAAATGAGGAATTAAATGTACCATTCTGCACCATGCTTTTTAACTGTTCTTCCATGTAATTTGTGAAACTCTGGCCGTTATCAAAGCGAGCTATAGAGGGAATTGTCAGGCGTTCATTTCTTTCATTTTTGCCAGTCCCAGACATGTAGTCTGCTGGATCATTTCATTCAAGAAAATCATTTGGATGGGGATTAAACAGCCTAGAAATAATGTTTCCGTTCTCTCCACCTGCCAAGATTTAGTTCCTCAAATAGACTTTAAATCAATGGTGTCTCTACAGTAATCATAGCCTTTAAGGGCTAACTGGTTGATGATTGAAGCTATATATAGGAGCTTAGTCTAGGTGAGCGTATATTTTTTTGATGGAGTAGTAGCCAATTTGAAATAATATGAAGCAGGATCTGAAGTGTCATATCAAGTAAAATAAGTAAATTCCTTGTTGGGGGGGGGGGAGGTTGGACAGTGTTCCTATTGCCAGTAATTAAAATGTGGATGCTGACCATTAGCTCTGTTTAGAAAATTATGTCAATAATGATTATGACAGAACATATCAGCATAGTTAACAGAATTAAGATTTAGGTCCTCTGATTCGAAAGCAGTAAAATACTCTCGTTCTGAAAGCATAGAATTTACAGTATCAACATCCCAATCATCCAAATATAACCCATGTGCTATTATATCACCCATAGAAACTTTGAACACTTATGGTATCTTCAGTATCTTCATAGGGGGGAATATGTCGAAAGGAGCTTTATCCCAAACAATGCCATCAGTCACTAGAACAGCTGAAAGGTTGACGAGGGACAAGTCTCTTTTCAGTTCATGCAGGGAAGAATGGGGGGGCCAACACCCCGTCGACCAATTCCGTAGCAGGTCGTTCTGGGAGGTACTGGCCATTGATTTAGAGAAAAAAAACTGTCACAAATCCAATCCAGATGAACAGAAAAACCCAAGGAGAGTATGATCCAGACATATATCCATGGCAGAACTATATAATTGCGTTTTAACCATGGAATAAAAACACAAACTGGAGGAGGATGCAAAACAGAAGAACTGTCTGAAGAAAAATCATCTAGTTCCATGTAGTACCCAGAGCTACTCAGTTGGAAAACTGGAGGCTGTGACTCAGCAGTAGGATCCGGAAGACTTCATTTGGAAGGACTCTCCAATGGTGGATCTGTATAAATAACATCCGACGTAGAAGACGTCATAGAAGACACAGGTACTTTCAAATATTCGGTGGAGGACTCAGCCTCCACCCACCCAGGTGGGGAGACTCCTCATCGGCAGTGCTCTCAGGCTGTTAAGGAAAGTCTTGTGGAAGTGTATCACCACTTCGTGGCATACTATTAAGAATCAGCCACATGGGGTCGTTTGACATGTTCAATGGAGACAAAGCTTTTGTCTTTAGCGCCTGGAAGTGGTGGCAAGATCATAGTTTGTGTACCTTGTATGCCAAGGACAGGCGCAGGAGCATTGTACTTTGGGCCGAATTCCTTTTTGATTGCCACCTTCTAGCGAACCAGATCTCCAACTTTTGGAAGCCAGCCGGAAACCGGACTTTGGTTCTCATTACTCAAAGATAGAGATACAGGCAAGTGTTTGCGAGAGTGAGCTTCGCAAAACGTTTGTTGCTCCTGTAAGACAGCACAATGATTATCGACGTCAGAGGTTGCGGCAGCCGCCACAATGTCTGAACCGTCAAAGTCTGGAACATACATCTTGATGCCAAAAAGCATTTTGTACGCGGTCCGCCTACCTAGACATCTTTTGGGGAGATTATTAAGTACTTGTTTAACCCCATAGAGATCGTTCGACCAATCACGCCCTGTACCTAATACTATATCCATTAAGGACTGCTTTAAGTCATGGTCCATTCTTTCTACAACAGAATTACCCTCAGGCCTATATAGAGAAGAATAATGCACCTATACACCCATAGACTTAATTGAATTACGGTAAGCTTTAGAGGCAAACAACGACCCTGGTCTGAATGGAAAGCACTGCATGCATATGTCCCGATGAAGACTTGCAAGTCTTTAATAACAGTTCGAGCATGAGTCAAGTGCTGTGGCCAAACCTAGATGAACCTAGAGCAAGAATCAACTGCAACCAAGATAAATTTGAACACAGTATCCGAAATCAGTGGACCACAATGATCAAGATACACAACAAAATAGCTTGTTATAAATTAAGAGATGAGTCTGCAGTGGACCAGACACAGGAAAGCTTTTAATTTGTTAACAAATGCCACACAAAGGACACATTTTCTAGTGTGTTGATATAAGCGGTGCTATCAATAGCGTTGATGTAAGAGTGAAATATGGCTGCCATTCCCGCTTGGGTGGAAGCTACATCTTCATGTGCAGCAAAAATTAAAGCCTGTCTGTGGACTTCATTGGGAATTATACGATCACCAACTCTAGGAATAGTTAAAAAGGGAACATTTTGGTCATTTAAGGGAGAGAGAGTATTTGGAAGGAAAACCCTTAGGTAAAGGGGTACCATTTTTAAATTCATTCACAGCAGCCAATATATCATTATCTATATGAGTGGTAGAGTGTAACTGCAGTTATTTTAGCTGGGGCTACTGCAGATTTAGATGCTTCATCAGCCAGATAATTCCCTACAGCATGTGTTCCCACACATTGATAACTCAGTTTATGTATTACATGAGTTAGTGACAACCTATCCTAAGATCTGCCACTGTAACCCAAAGCAGGTTGTGCTTGATTGTGCTGCCTTTTGAATCTCTGAACTTATTTTGTCGCCAAAAATGGCAAATTATCATTAAGCCCTTGCATGCATCGGACGGCCCCCGGCCGTTTGAAGCCGCTGTGGGCGTGTGCGTTGGTCGGCGGGGAGCCGTCCGACCTGCGCACGAGTGGGATTTTGCCGCATTGCAGGAAAATTCCGGCCGCGTCGAAGGGGTTAAAGGACTGTACATAGTGATACAAATCACACACTATAAGTGTAGGGAATTCAGGAGGACTAAGTATTAATAGAGATGTGCTTCGCAAATTGTTTATGTCAAGCTTATCGTGTTATGTTTAAATTGTGTGTTTTGGGGGGCGTGGCCAAGATGGCGGTGTGAGCAGACGTGCTCTGTCAAGCTCCCGCCGCCGGCCGCCGTTTACTGGCATATTTACAGCATCCATCCCGGCCCGAGCGCTTTCCTGGCAGGCCCGACACCGGCACCACTGCAGAGAGGTGCGGGGGAGCGGCATTGCCGGTTCCCGGCGCGTGATTCCCGCCGACCCTGCCCCGACTCGTGGCGGCCGCGGCGGCCTAAGGAGAGCAGTGCGGCGAAAGTGAGGCCGTGGTGGGCGGAGCCCGGACGCCGTCTCGAGTGCACCTAGTCCGGGCAGCGGCAGCGGCGGCGAGCCCGACCCGCGCTGCGGAGCGCGAGGCCCCCCCGTGGTCACAGGTCGGGGGCTTCTGCGGGCTTGCCGCACCATCGCATCGCCTTGGGTGATCGGCTCTGAGAGCCGCGGACTGCACCGACACCTGCTGGGGGACGTGTGGAGGAGCCCGGCGGGTGCCCCGAGAACGGAGGTGAGGAGCGGGGGTGGACGGGCGGCCCCCCAGCGCCCGGCAGGCCTACCTCTGTGGAGCAGCAACCGCCGGGGGAGGGAGGTGTTCACGCGGACCCCCTTGCAAGTGGGGGTTGGAGGCCCCCGCTGCGAGCGCCGGAGGCGCGGTGGGACTGTCGGCGGGCGCTGCACTGAGACGCAACGCGCCCTGACTGGGCCTAGCCGCGTGTCCTTCCCTCATCGCTGGTGCCCGACTGCAGCGCTTCCCCTGCCGCACAGAGCTCCCTATGGACTGCTGCAACATCGGGGCTGCGCACCCGGAGGGGGCCCGTCGGCCTGAGCGACGATTGTGACCAGGGGGACACGTGGAGACGCTCCCGCGTGCTGTGGGCCTGGCGAGGCCTCCTGCTCGGACAGACTCATTGGAAAGCGCACCCAGCGCCGACGGCGGCAGCACCGGTAGGCCCGACCCGCGCTGCGATGTGCGAGGCCCCCTAAGATCACTGGACGGGGCTTCTGCGGGCCTGCCGCACCTCCTCGCCCCCTTGGCAGCACAGCCCTGAAGGCCGCGGGCGCCATTTTGGACCACAACGAGCCCTGCCCGGGACTGGCCTTGTGCCCCCCACCATTCCTGGCTCCAGCAGCTCTTCCCCCACCGCGCTACGCCCGCCTAGTGCAGCCGCGACCTCGGGAAGCACCGATCATCCCAGCCCGGAGGTTCTTCCCCGGGACCCAAGGGCCTACCCGCGGCCAGCGGAGGAGGTGGTCAACGGCCGCGGCTGGGGGCCCCGGGAGGCCATGTCTGGCGGAAGGACCAAGAAGGACCGCACCATTAAGGACCTCTTCACCCCCACCACCATGGGGAAGCGGAATGGACAAGTGGGGCCCAATTCCAGAGGCGACGCGGAGAAGAAGGTGGAGGTCGTATCGCCTTCCGGCGGGACGGACCCCAAGGGCCCGGTCACGCGGTCCTTCCTGGAATCCCTGTTCTCCAGTTTGCGGGAAGACATCCATGCCCTAAAGAAGGAGCTTCAGGACGAGATCAAGGAGGTCCGCCGCGATACCGACGCCATAGGGGAGAGGGTGGCAGACCTGGAGGCGAAAAGTGACACGCGGGACACCGAAATCGAGGCCCTAAGGCAGGAGCTGGCCCGCATACATGACCAACAGGTAGATCTCCAAACGCATGCTGAGGATCTGGAAAACCGCTCCAGGCGGCATAACATCAGGATCAGAGGAGTGCAACTAACCCCGGACACGGAGGACCTCTTTCAGTTCACGCGGAGCCTCTTCAATCACATCCTGGGCCGACAGGCGGATGCCCCCTTGCGACTAGACAGAGCCCACCGGACGGGTCCGCCGAGAGCCGGCGCTGCTCACCCGGCGGACATCCTGGTGTGTGTGCAGGACTACAGAACAAAGGAGGAGATCCTGAGCAAGGCCCGCCAATTGGACAAGATTACCTTTGGCGACCACACGCCGACGTTATACCAGGATCTGGCCGCACTCACACTGGAGAAGCGACGCACCTTTCGGCCCGTGACGGCGGAGCTGAGAAAACGCAACATCTCCTATAGCTGGGGGCACCCTTTCCGCTTGGTGTTTCGGCTAGGTAATGTGCTTCATCAGCCGCGTTCCCTCAGGGACGCTTGCCGTGTACTGGGACTTGACGAGCCACCGGTCGACGACGGCCCGCTGGGCGGCGGGGCCCCCAACGAGGCGACCCCGGGACGCTGGCAACAGCAACGCCGCAGACGCAGGCCGAGGCGCCCCGCAGCAGCGGAGATAGAGGAAGGGCAGCGGGCGGCGGTGGAAACCGTGGCGCAGGGCCTGGCGCCAGTGCACAGTGACTGACCGCTGAGAGGGGACCGCACTAGCTCCACAGGTCTCGGCCGGGTTGGATCAGTCCGGTCCGGCGGCGGGGGCGAAGGCAGAGTGCTTGTTGGCCTTCCCAGACGGAGAATCTGACTCAGCGCTTTCGGCGGAGAGCTAGGGGAGGACCGACCTGCTCGCACTGCTGCCACTGCTTCCATTCTACGGACGTACTCTACCACGGGTCCAGTGGCCTTGAGGCTGGACCTGGGACAATATTGGACCTCATTTCTTTACCAGTTGGGGGTGAGAGTTGGGGGGTGATGCAGGGAAGAGGGGAGGGGCGGGGGGAGTTGCTCCGAGGGAGAGGGGGACCCGGGAGAAAGGGGTCGCTCCAGTTGAGCTGAGGATGGGGGGGGCGGTTGGGGCTGACCAGTTGCTCCGGTTGAGCGGGGACTTGGGGGGGCAGTTTGGGTTGGGGGGGCCTTGGGGAGAGAGGGGGGAGGGGCGGGGGGGTTCTCCTTGTCCAGAGGGTTTGGTCGCCAAGAGGTGCTCTGACGCGGCCCCGAGCGCAGTGTCTTTCGCGACCCGCGGGCCCGCAGTCACGGCCGCCGGGCAGGCTTGGCTTTTCTCGTACGATCCCAGATATGACACGACACCTCATAGTGCTTACGCTTAATGTGCGGGGTCTCAACAGCCCGAACAAACGCAGGGCGATATTATCCTACCTCGAGCGCTCCAAGGCGGATATCTGCCTTCTCCAGGAAACACACCTTGTGCGCAGCGACCAGCATAGACTCAAATCCCTCGCGTTCCCGTGGCAGTTCTTTTCCTCTTCCCCGAAGAAGTCTGCAGGGGTGGCGATCCTAGTGGCTAAGTCCTTTGAGGGGAAAGTCCTCCAAAAAGAGGCCGAAGTTAGAGGGCGGCTCCTACTCTATAGCTTCCAAATCGCGGGCCACACCTTGCTTGTGGGCTCTGTTTATGGCCCGAACGAGGGTCAGGAAAAATTCCTGCATACAGCTCTAGAGACCGTTACAGCCACCACACACACTCACTTGCTGCTGGGGGGGGACCTCAACATAGTCTTTCATAACACGGCGGATCGCTCGGGTCAGAGATCCGGTCAAGTAGGGGCACTCACGGCGGCGGGTCACGCGCACCTGACGGACCTGGGCCTCATCGACCTTTGGCGGCACACGCACCCCCAAACTACCGCCTACACGTATTATTCGGCTGCGCATAAGACGTACGCGAGGCTCGACTATTTTCTGGGCTCCTCGCAGCTGGCGCTACAAGTGGAGAGCGTGGAGATACTGCCAGCCTCGCTCTCGGACCACTCCCCGGTGGCAGCGACGCTTCGGGTGGGAGCAATGCCAGCTCCACAACGGCACTGGAGGCTGCGGGACGGTCTCTTACAGCTGCCTGACACACAGGCCCGACTCACGACGGCGATTACCCGTTTTCTGGAGCACAACGCCAATGGTGACACCACCAAAGCGACCCAGTGGGCGGCCCTCAAAGCGGTCCTGCGAGGGGAAATCATCTCCATCGCCACGGCCAACAACAAAGAGAGGGAGCTGAAACGTGCCGAGCTCTCCCAGCGCGTGGCGGAATTGGAACAGATGCACCAACGCACAGGGGCAGCCAGAGCATGGCGTCAACTATGCGCCGAGCGGAAAATGCTGGCGGCCTTGGACCAAGATGTGGCGGAATACGCCGCGATGCGCCTCAAACACGTCTACTATACCGGTGGCGACCGCTGCGGGAGACTGCTGGCGAGTAGACTTCGGGCGCAAACCCAGAGGCAACAAGTGCGCTCTCTCCGGTTGCCCAATGGCGACCTGGTCACAGAAAACGCAGCGATTGCGACGGCTTTTGGAAATTTCTATGCGGCGCTCTACGACGCGGATCACCTAGACCCTGACGCCGGCCCAGCCTATCTGCGGGGCGCGGAACTCCCCACCCTTACCCAAGCCCAAGCGGACTTTCTGGAGCGGCCCATAGGCCTGGAAGAGGTCATCTCGGCCATTGCCCGCCTCAAGGTCGGGAAATCCCCGGGACCCGACGGCTATACTGCGGCATTTTACAAGACCTTTTGCCAGCAGCTTGCCCCCCTCTTGCGCGACCTGTTTAACACGTTTGACACGCCCGGCGCCATACATCCGGACCTGCTGGAGGCGTCTATCTCTGTTATTCCCAAACCCGGTCGTGATCCGGCAGTCTGCGGCTCCTACAGACCCATATCGCTACTGAACGTAGACCTGAAGCTCTACACTGGCATACTAGCGAGCCGCATCGCCCCATATATGCAACAACTGATAGACCCCGACCAAGCGGGCTTCATCCCCCAACGGCAGACCAGCGACAACACCAAGCGGGTGCTGCACCTCATTGAGGCCGGATCGCGCACTAAACCCGGCTGCATGCTGCTTACCATTGATGCGGAGAAGGCCTTCGACAGAGTACACTGGCCATACCTCGACCAGGCCCTCCGTCACTTCGGCTTTGGAGAGAAACTCCGCCACCGCATCTTCAACTGCTACCGCCGGCCCAACGCCGCGGTACGAGTGAACGGTCATACCTCCCCGAGGTTCGACATTGGTAGAGGCACGCGCCAAGGTTGCCCGCTGTCGCCGCTCCTATTCGCATTGTACATGGAGCCGATGGCCCAGAGGGTGCGGCAACATGCGCTCATTTCAGGTATTAAATTTGGGGCCGACACGCATAAGATCAGCCTGTACGCCGACGACGTCTTGCTGTCCCTCACTGACCCGATGCGATCCCTGCGCGCTCTCTTTGTGGAGCTACACACCTTCGCCCTGGCCTCGGGCTTCAAGATCAACGAAGCCAAATCTGAGGCTTTGAATATCTCGCTGAGCCCGGATGTGGTGGCCGAGATTAAATCGGAATTCCGAATCCAATGGTCGGACGCAACCGTCCCGTACCTGGGCGTTCGCCTGGCTCCTACTGTCCGAGACACTGCGCGGGCCAATTACGAGGCCCTCACCCGCAAACTCCGGGAGCAGCTCCGGCGCTGGAAACCACTTACGCTGTCGTGGTTAGGAAGAATTGCCGCAGTCAAAATGACACTGCTGCCGCAGATTCTGTACCTGTTCCAGACGCTCCCCCTGAACCCCCCGGCGGGTTGGCTCCAACAAACTCAATCGGAATTGTCACGGTTCATCTGGAATGGCCGGCGACCCAGGTTCAAGCATACGCTCGCCACCCTACCCCCCGCGAACGGAGGGGTCGGCGTGCCAGACCTCACACTGTACTTCCAGGCGGCACAGCTGCGCACCTTTGTGGAATGGTTCCAGCTGGAGTCCGGTAAGCACTGGCTCTTCTTGGACCAGGCAGTGGCCGGCCGTACCCTCCAAGGCGTGCCCTTCCTTCCGCGTCGACACCGTCCCCCTAACCTGTACGCCTCTGAAATCACCAGCACCGCCCTGCGAGTGTGGGATAGAGTAGCCGTGGCCAAGGGGCTGACCACCTTCCCCTCACCCATGACTCCCATCTTTGAGAATCCAGACTTCACACCGGGCTTGGACACCGGCACGTTCACGACGTGGCGGACGACACCCTGTCGCGCGGCAGGACACATGTTCGATATCAAGGGCATTCTGCCATTCCAGCAGGTCAAGGCGGATTACGGCGTGGCCGAATCAGAACGCTTGCAGTACCTGCAGGTGCGCCACTGGGTGCTCCATCCCTCGATCCAGCCCGGAGCCCAACGGCACCTCACGCCTTACGAACGATGGCTGCTGACACGCACCTCGGACAAGAAGTTGATATCGGACCTCTATCAGCAGCTGCTACTCACGCAGGCACACACATACAATGCGGGCCAAGTCCGGTGGGAGAGGGATTTGGGGAGGCAGCTCACCAGGAAGGAATGGGAGGGGGTGTACCATAGAGCCAGACACTCGGCGCACCACACTGGCCTTACCGAGACATTGACTAAGGTAGCAACATACTGGTACCACACCCCTGAGAGACTACACCACTGGGACGCCCGAATCAGTGACAGATGCTGGAGGGGATGTGGGGAACTAGGGTCACTGGAACACCTGCTGTGGAGCTGTAAGGCGCTGCGCCCCTATTGGGACCCTATCCTGGATCTTATAGATGCACATCTAGACACACAACTGCCGCGCTTCCCAGCGTACATCCTACTAGGCCTCCCAAATGCACTCATGTATCCTCTGAAATCCTGGCGCGGGCGCCTGATCGCGCTTGCGCTTGGGGCTGCGGTCCAAAACATTGTGGCACACTGGAGGGCGACCCAAGCTCCGCTACAACTGGGGTGGCTTCACCGACTGTGGGCAATCCTGGGAATGGAGAAACTATCGCTGGCAGCATCAGGGAGGGGGGCGGACTTTGCGGAACTCTGGCGGCCATTCCTCGCCTTGCTTACCGGGGAGTTTCGGGAGGTGAGCTGCCCACGCTACCTGCGTCTGCTACGCCTGGCGGAAACACCTCTCCCGGACCCCAAAACACATACCCGTAAGCGCACAGGCCCCACGCGCGTGGCGTCCACTGACTGTTGAGGGTGGTTCACGACCTATAGCCGGATTCCGGACATGGACAAGGAGAAGGGAGGGCTGGGGTGGGGTGGGTGGCGGGGTTGTTTACAGTTCTTCGTTTCTCGTGTTTTCTCACAATGCACTAGCACTGACCAGCTTGCACCGTTGTAGCACCTCTTAAGACGCGGCCGGCCCATTGGGTTGTAGGCGGCTTGCTGTGTTAATAAGATGATGTACCCGCTGGCCCTATGTGGGGTATTCGCGGGGTCGCTGATCTCGGCCTCCCCAGAGTGGTGGCGGCCCTTACAGAAATCGCTGAGGTGCATTTTTTGCCTATGCTCAATAAAATATTTAATACATAAATTGTGTGTTTTGTGTTGTAGTGATGTCTATGGCATAGTTGTGGAAATGTGCACATTTGATTGATGTTGAACATTAGAAGTTTTTATCAGACTTTTTGCAGTCCAAAATGTTGGGATAAGTTAAGATAGATACTCATATATGTGGTTTAACTTGTCTGCTAGGTTTTGTCGTGTCAGTGTGTATGGTACCATTGACTGCATAATTGAACAAGCATTTGCAATGCAATAGGTCTCGCATTTGCTCGATTTTGAGCTATTGGCATTGTAAATGACAATGCCATTTATTTATGTGTAAAACCTGCAATAATAAAAGGCATTTCAGTTTACAATACCAACAGCTCAAAATCCTGCAAATGTAAGTCCTATTGCATTGCAAATGCTTGTATCAGTTACGTTATGAGACAGGTTCACAGAACAACAAGTCCTCCCTGCTTCAGTTGGTAAATTGGCATATCTTTATTACCTGGAGGCCAAGGGAAACCTATAGTGTGCAACCAATATTTATTGACAACACAGCAATCAAACTACCTGGAAAAGGTCAAGCAAGAAAAAAAAACTTTTCAAATGTAACTAAATTAGAGTTCATACAAGAGTCTGGACGCAAAGCTCATAATCTGAAGAATCTGAATCGGCTAAGAGCAGAGTTATAAAAGGTAAATTTCATATCAATTGAAGCATGTTACATTATCCCTGCATGTAACTGAAAACGACTGCAACTGCTCAAGGGCCACAGCATGAAGTCGCACTGCCATCTGCTGGATTACGAGGAAAAACTTTGAGGTTTCAATTCAAAACATAACATTTAAATCAATACAAAAACGCACGCTACCATCAACTATATTAAATAAGTGTCTACCTGGCATTAGCATGCCAGGCTGCAAGAAGGAATGGAAAGTGGCTGCGTTATATCACAAGCATTTATAATGCAATCGGTCTCACAATTGTGAAAGTTGGAACTATTGACGTTGTAAATGATATTTTTTAACTTGTATTTGTTTTGTTTGTAGTGGAATTAAGTGGTTTGAATTGCAATTGTTAGACGGTGTGGAATTGTGTGGGGTGGGATTGAGTGATGTGTATTTATGTAGTAGAATTATGTGGTATGATGAATAGATAGGGGTGAGAGCTGTATATATTAGATAGAAAGTAAGACTGAGAGGTATAAGTAGTTTCAGTTTGTGTCTGACGTGGTGAATGAACTGTAGATAGAGTAGGTCGGCAAGCAGGCAGTTCCAGGCGACCAACCGCTCTGGCTTTTCCGCTAGAAACGAATAGCTTCAATCCATTCTTCCAAAATAACTGTAGTCTGCACTTCAGTGCATAATTTATTGTGCAAAATGAACCTTAAAACGAACCGTAACTAATATTGCTCAATCCTGGGAGTAGTCTGTTCAACTAAATTGTATGTCTGGAATTTGCACGCTCCATGCGTGACCCCCTGACCACTAGTTTTACAAAGTAAAGCCAGTTTTATAAGCAGTAGACAAACCAGCCCAGAGGCTACAACGAAGAAACGAACAAGTGTAAAAGCTTTAGAATACCCACTATGTTACCACATAAAAACACGGAACACTCTAACTTTCACAAGTCCCGCCTTTTATTGATTATAATGAGGTCAGCCCGACCTCACCACTATGTTAACATCACATAGGCAACATCGTGGCACACCCCTCTTCGCATGGGCATATCTTTCCCCCAAGACAACACAGTTTCGAACATAAACCCAGTTCTCAAGAAAAATGTCCCTGTTTTAAATTGTGGTGTGATCAGGACAATCTCTGCTTTTGATTAATGCTGCATACATGTTACATTAAGGCCGCAGCCACACTGTAGGAGAGGGAGGGAGAAATGAAATGAACTCTTTCCTCAAGAGCAGTGTTACAAAAGAGAGCCCTAGGCACCGAAACAACAAAACAAGAGGTCAGTTAAGTGCAAACCAGCAGTATACTTCCTTCCGGCTGATAGTAATGATCTGCTACCATGGGTACCTGTGGCCAGGTATTCTAGCATCATTGTAGCATGTTGTGTTTTATTTTATTGATCTGTAAAATCTGCTTTTTTCACAGTGACTACTTAGTATCACACTATTTTTCTTTTTCTAGGTTTATATATGTGCCTTGAGCCTCATGTTCCTCATCTGGTCTTTAAGTGGGCCGGGTCCTGTCAGTGCTCAGCAACTGCAGTTTCCAAAACCAGGTGCTGAGACTGGGCAATATCGGGCCCTCCATTAATTGCCTTTACCTTCAGTATTAAAAATGTAGGAACTCTGCGAGGTTCCCCGCAGGCGTTTGCTGAAACTTTCAAGAGTCTGTTATGTTATGTTTGCAGCCAGGATCAGGAGCTCTTGTCCCTTGATAAGGATCTTGTGGGCTGTAGGTGTAACACATATACAGTGATTAGCTGGTAAAGCTGCTGCCCCGCTTTCAGTAGTTTTAGACCACTTTCAGGCCCACAAAGAAAGAAAAGTAAATATGTTCCAAAGGGTTTGCTTTAAAGTTTTTGATGGAGCATTCTCGTCCTCTTCAAGATTGCCGTGGTAAGAATAGCAGCCATGTCCCCTCAGTGGAAACGTGTACGCGCTGAATATACACTTTCAGCTGATCAGACTAAAGGAGAGATCTAAAACGTAGAATAAGATTAATTCCCCTCTTTCGCCACAGTTACTGGGATAGAGTGTTCACTGCACCTTATGAAGAGTTTTGAGTGGATTTTGAGAGGAGTTTTTTAATATCTAGTTTATGGGACTTTTTTGTCAGTGTGATAAACTCCTCCTTTACTGAAGCGCATACACATTCCTAGCCTCTCACACCTTGTGTGTGCATCCTGCGGGCTCACTGTCATTGCTGCTTGTCCCTCCGCGTGGATGTGTTTTTAACTCTTACGTATCCTGCTGTTTTCTCTCTTTCCCATGGCTTCCAAGGCGTTCAGAATGAAATACAATCTTTAGGCTAGCTATTGAGCATCATATTTCTTCATAAAGTCTTCCAACCCCCCCCCCCCACACACACACAATTTCCATCCCACTTTAATGTTTTCCCATTGTTCATGACGAGCTCAGCTCGTCATAAGCACAGCTCCAGTGTGCCTCATGACGAGCTGAGCTCGTCATGAGCAGCGAAGGGGTTAAAGCAATGTTCTGGGCTTTTTTTTTTCCGGCAAATCGACAGTTTTACAGATTAATTGGATCCGTTTGTGAAGCTGCCGATCGAACCTGTTACAGGGTGAATACAGGGTGAAATCCAGCGCTCTGAAAAGGAAGAGAATTACAAAGAACCCCGTGTAAGCTACACAGCACTTTGAAATGCATGACTCACAGCTGCTTGTAAACGTAGTGACCTGCAACACTGCATTGATATGTTTGTTGTTAGTGCGGTTACGCCAGTCCCACCGTTTAAAGGTCACTCGTATATGTTGTGTCATTTAGTTCCCATGATATCATCTTGGCCACAAGCCACGCAGTCGTCGCCTCTGAGGTGAATCCAGTGCCACATGACTCACCGTGATGGCAGCATCCGGCCTGAGGTCACGTGGTGTTATTGCTTGTAAATCAATCACGGCACTAAACAGGTAAACAAATTTATTGTGTATGGTTAATCAAAACCTTTACAATATTACAAGAATTAAAAATTAGTTCAAACTGTTTTTGGCTAAAATTGAAATGGAAAGTGCGGTTACATTCTATAGTGTCCTTAAACTTTAAAAGAAAAACAAAAGGCAAAAAGAAAAATAAGAAGCAAATATTGCTTAGTGTGTATTCTTGGCCATTAATTGTAGTTCATGCCTTCTATTTTGTGCCGTTGGTCACAATTTGTTTGGTTTTCTGTATAAGAAGGGTCACCTTCTGTAAGAATCTGGTGGCCCTGCAAGCTGTCTGCAACTGATCACTGTTCGGTGCTAGCATGACTGCCGGCCGACATGATCTGATTTGGAATAAACAAAATATATACAATAAGTAATGACGTCTCAAGTTGGCCAAAGATGGGCAAATGCACAATATGTGGGTCAATGTTTCATCTGATTGGCCACAGAGTCTGCAGAGTGATGTCGGCCATGTTTGATTCCATGCAGGGATTTGATCTTTTGAGATGTAGGTTCCCATCCGGACTCTTAGGAGCGTTTGTTGGACGGCTGCAGTTATATGGGTGACTAAATAAGGTTGCGGCGCACATTTCTCATACGAACCGAGCTCCGTCCAGCCATGTTTTTCCTTTGCTAAGGCGGCTTTGTCTATCGTCTAGCCTTTTAATTTTGCTGCTCTGTTGACTACTGTTTTGAAAACCGCAAATGTGTGGTTGGTGTTCCATGCCTCTTGCATATCGCGATCTGTCAGTGCTTCTTCAAGTGCTAATTTCCAAGGTTTTTTTGCGTTTGTTTGGTGGTTTATTTCAGACCAGCATAAAGCCGTCAGCGTATTCTCCTGTGCTGCTCTTAGTTTCCAACTCAATTTTAGTAAAGCAGCTTGTCTGACTTGTTGCTGATTTAGTAACCCAAATTCGAGTCGTACTTGCGCTTGAGATGCAAACCTCGGGATCTGAAAGATGTATTTAAAAAGCTCTGACTGTTGTAAGTTCAGAAAGTTTGCGTCTTTGCCTCTATATAGTTCAGGACCATACGTAAGGGATGGCAAAAACTTCGCCGCGATCACCTTAAGTAGGTGTGAGTTGGATGGGCATTTCAGTTTTGTTCAATCACGGCACTAATTGTGCGTTTGATCTCTGATAATGCAACCTTTTGTTTTTTGATCGCCGAATATTAGCAAGTCTGGAACTGAAAGTGCAGGTGCTTTGTTTATGACCGAAGAGCATGTGTGGGCCCTGTAGAAAGGAAAGAAAGACTTGCATGGTCGTGCAGTCCCTGCATTGCCAGACTGGTAGTGCATCATTTCAGATGGGCGGATAGGGCGAGGGAGCGGGCCTAGTCATGCTTTTAGCTTGTGAAACTAGCACAGTAAGGGAGGGAGCTCTCCTGGGTTACACGGGCCTCCATTTCAACATTTGGTGTTCAGAGCAGTTAGAATTACAACTGAGCAGCCCTGCCGTCTAACAGTAATTGTGTTAAATCAAAGTACTCACACACAGTTAGCTGTTTATGTATTTCACTTCCACTGCCCCCGCCCCCAGTGCTTGTCCTTTGTTCGTTGAATTCCTAAAATTATCCATGCTTGCTTGTGGTTAAATGGAGGATAAGTGGGGGGTGGGGGTTGCTTATTTCACCTGTTCGACTGCTTTAAAAAAAAAAAAATAAGGTCACATAAAAAAAATAATCGTACAGCGTTGTTGTTTGGAGGCTGCCGCCTGTAGAACAAGAAAACCTAAATTAATTGCAGCTTCCCTCCTTAACCAAATTGGGTGATATTAGGCAAAGATTTTACTTCTACCAATCCTCCTTTTTTTTCTTCAATATGGCAAAGGAATGCACATTCAGATACCCGTGCTCCGAATCCCAGTTGTAGAAAAGCAGTGTGTTTGATTTACTAGCCTATAATGTTGCTCTTTCCACAAGAATGCGGGCCACGCATAGTTCAAGTGACAACTGGCTTTCCTCTTAGTTCATTAACATCACTTTCGCCAGAATGGGGGAGGGAGCAGAATGGTTCTAACTTCTTGTTTAAAAAGTATCACAAAGTACTTTTCAGTGCAGTGTTGTAATGGAAGAATTAATATCAAAGTTTCCACGTGAAATAAATTCACGATTTTCGACTTCAAGCTGTGTGATACTTCTTGCATGTTTCCCTGGCAAACATGTTCAGGGCTCGACTCGCGCACGGGCCCTAAGAGCCAGGGCTCGTCCTGATAATCTGTTAGATCGCCCACTTCTACCCCCTATGCATCTCACTGACCCTGCCGTGCACATACACTGCACATGCAACCCCTCTGCATAGCCGGGCCACGCCCTGTGCGCAGGCACTCAAGTTCTCGAACCTTCCAGCTCTTCATAGCACCCCTTACCCCCTCCCCGCCCTTAAGTTGCGCACAGACTGGACATTCAGCTCCGTGCAAACCGAGAGGTAAGGGAACCTTCAGGCAGAGCATAACCAGGTGTGTGCGGAAGGGCAGGGGTGATACTAGCTGGGGAGAGGTGATATAAATCGGGGAGAGCCGGGGGTCACACACGTAGTTTCCTGAGAATGGAGCACATCAAAGAACCGAAACTGCAATGACCTAAAGGACTTATGTAAAGCGCTCTGACACCTTCGGGTAAAGTCCGCGCTATATAAAATCGCATTAAAAGACTGACGCCAGAGCCAAATGAATTAATTAACTGACACTGGAACAAAGTAAACACGACGAGAAAACTGACACTAAAATAAAAATGAATGAAACCATACTGAAAGGCAAATTAACGCCCCGATACTGGAAAGAAAATCAATCGACAAATTCTATGACGATTCGAAGCACCGATTATGTAAAAACATTTTCAAATGTGGAAGCAAAACAACAGGTGCATGCAGTGCAACCGAGAGCAAACTGGCCCAATTAATGGTCGACTAATATACGATGTAAATGTGTACATCAGGCAAGGTTTACACAAAGAGCTGACACTGCGGGCGCAACTGCCGAAACTGTCACTAAAGGAGTAAAGTAAAAAGCCTGTGTTTTAGGCAATAAATAAATTACTACCGCAGGTCAAAGACGGTGACTTAGAATTCAAAAATAATACAGGCAATCGACACGCTATATCAGGACCATGTAAAGACGAGACCTGATACTAATACCTAAAAAGAACCAGCACCGCCTCTCTTCTACCTCCTCCACCGCGGAGGAATGGGCAGTAATGACGGCAACAACGCAAATAAAAAAAAAAACCGGGGCGGAAACATATACGGAATCCTGCCCCTCCAGGACACCCTGACCTGCCTCATGGTTGCCAAGGCAATATTTCAAGAAATATTGTCGTGCTACCGTAAGGCAGGTCATGGAGTCCTCGAGAGGCGGTATCCAGAGCAGACAAATCTGCTAAACAGGAGCTTTTTCCAATGGCAGGCCTCCGTTTTGAGAGGCCTGCCAATGGAAAAAAGGGGCGTGGTTTTAAGACGTACTGAATTCTTCTCACAATATCTCTCTGCCTGCAGCAGGGCATGCCCTGCAATGCAGGCTTCGACCTAAAAAGGGAACTGTAACTGATCGTTGTGAGTGCACTTATAGTTGTAGGTGCCAGTAGACCATATTGTGTAAAGGGAAGCTGCATTAGTCAGGGTGTTTCCCCCGGTCGAGATTGTATCTGTGTATGTGGAAGTTGAAAAGTGTTATTTTCTGTTGTTCATGTGTGAGTGATTACTTTGAATTCTTTAAGGGAGCAGCCAATAGATATTTGTTGATTGTGCTTGCGTTAGTGTTTGTAGACATTGAAGTATGAGTACATTGTAAAGGAGGACAGCGGCGAGAAGTGAGGATTGCGTCAAAGAGTATCATGCTGTGATAGGTTATTTGGTGCAAGTGCAGCAGGCTGTGATTGGCTGTGATAGATTCACAGATAAAAGAATTGTGCTGGGATTGGATACAAGAGTCGATCGGTATTGAAGTGTGATTTGGACTAAACTGCTGCATAATTTAATTGAGAATTGTGTATTTTCATTTCTAAACCAGTGCAATCATGAAATGTTTCAGAGCCTTTAGAGATTTTATAAGGGGTGATGTGCGAGCTCCTGTCCATGAGGATGAGGAAGCTCCAGCGGAAGGTACACCAGGTTATTATATGGCGACAAATGAAGGGCTTCACACTTGTTTGTGGCTTTGTCAATGGTATAAGATCACAGAGAAAGAAGGAGTATTAAGATTCCCACAATATGGTACATTTGATTCGAGAGTTATTGTCATCTTAAGAGGAGTGTTGTATGACATCAAACCTCCTCTTAGACCAGCACAATATGAGGCTTTACATTTTTGGGAGCGTGCTGCACATGCAAAGTAGAAATACCAGAATAGAGCTAAGAAAGCGGTGTGTAATTATGCAGATGCTAAGCGGGACAAGGAGCAGCAGAGTTGGAGAAAATGCGTATTGAGCGAGCTGGAATGTACACTGCATTAATGAATGATAAGTCCAAGACGAGAAAACAGAGAAACGAAGATGCTAATGCTTCAGAGAAGTCTTGCACTGATAGTGACTCTAGTGATGATCTCTTAGATGTTTTGTTGTCCTCACGTCCACCACCTTATCCTGTCGGTCTACAGATCAAGGCGGTGCTACCGCTAGTAGTAGTACTGTTGTCACAGCACCTGTTGACCCAAATGCGACTCAAATTGGAGGACAACCTCCAACTCTTCTCATTGCAGCTTCAGCTTCTTAGACTGCTACTTCTGTGGTCACCTCAGTTATTCCGCCTCTGTTGCGTCTGTTTCCAACACTCCTTTCGGAACATTCCCCACCAAGTCGTTGTGGTTTACTGTACCTGTTTTTGTTTTGCATATCTCCCAGTGCTTAGTTTTCATGTATGTATGACCTGTTTGCTATTTATACAGCGCTCTGATGCCGGATGGGTCATGTGTGCGCTTCATAAAATAAATAAATAAATAAATGCCACAAGTTATGCCAGCTCAGACTTTAGCTGTACCAGTTTTGCCTGCCCCAGTAACTCTTGCTCCGATTCCTGCAATCCCAGGAGCTGTAGGTGGAGTCACCGCAACAGGGTTTACCCCAACATTGTAAAATTTACAGATTATTGCTTGGAGACTACCCCAAAACGTAAAACGTTGAGAGAAGGAGGGAAAATCGTTTCCACAACACCAATTGCCCAAAGTGGGATGGGACATTTTGATAATGACATGTTGTGCCCATGGTTTGAGGAGTCTCCCTAGAATAGAGGGACAGGTGGGACTGGGTCACCATCTTCGATTCAAGTTCGAATTAGACCCTTAGATGTTCCACTCAATACCCGCACTTCCGCAAGGCGCTCAAAACCTTGCTTTCCTCACAGGCCTTCCCATCATAATCGTCCTATTCTTTCCTTCCTCCCCGACCCTCCTGCCCTCTTGGGCCCAGTACTTCACAGCGCCATGAAACCGACCGGTGTACGTGCGCTCTACAAATATTTTAAACTCAAACTCAAGGTGGAATTGGGAGAAATTATTAGGGGATGTTTGGAAATTTCACATTTTAATCAATACCAAGAAAACAAGTTAATATATTTGAGTAAAGAGATCATTAAGCATGTAGCGATTGTACATGAAAAACTATCTTTGTTGAAGGGTTCCCTTGCAGAAGAGTTTCAGAGCTCAATTAGATAAGAAGTGTTTTACTATGCAATCTTCAAGGATCAAGTTACATATTGCTGAACTGGTTAAATGCATTCAGAAATTGAGTGATTTTTGGCAGGTTGGAGAGCAAGTGAGCAAAGAAGCAAGCAAAGAAAAAGCAGCAAACGGAGAATATAGAGGTGAATGGGAAATGGCCTCTGGCACAGCCAGATAGAAATAAGGCTCAGACGTTCCCTATGAGAGAGGTACCAGGTGGAGGGTATGTCCATGTGCCATGGAGTCGATGTGATCTTGTGACATTTACGAACAATTTCCCCAAACTGAGAAAGAATTCTGTCCAATAGTTCACCCAACATTGTGGTACCTAGTGATTTATGGGCTGTGTGTGAAATGGCTATACAGTGACCACGCACAGAATCCCCAAGGGAGCCAAAGACTCAAATACAATCCCCTAAATTAATGACAAAGTATGATGAGGTGATTGCATTCCTAAAAAGACAGGTCCCTTCAAGGGATTTTGATTGGCTTAAGATCAACAGAACAACCCAAGAAGCCAAAGACTTGGTGCATGCTTTATTATGAATGGTTGTTGCAGGTGTTTAAACAGCACAGTGGTTACGAAAATCCTGAAAGGGGAGATACAGAAAGCTTAGTGTCAGAGTTCATTCTTGGGTTGCATCCATGGATCTGTATGCACATACAAAGGAATGTGATCTTTTGACATACTAAGCAGTTGGATGAGATTTTGAGGTATGCCAAGTACTGTAGAGATTAACAAGAGATGAAGCAGGAGAGACTTAAGTAAAAGTTCTTGCTTGCCCAGGCGAAGATGCAGAAAGGTTTTCAGAATCAGCCGTTCATGGGAAATATTGGTGAAATGCAAGGTGCTGGTTATCAGAGCAGAGGTCAAATAATGCAAGGTGGGAATGGTGTTCCACAAGTTAGAGGTTGAGGTGTGGCGGTTGATTCGAATTCTGGTGTAGACACTGTGACGTTGAATTGATTGACATTATCATTATTGTAACAAGCTGAGGCACTTGAAGAGGGAGTGTGTTCGGAACCAAAATAGAGTAGTCGGTGATGGGCAAAAGCAAAATATCAAACCTACTGTGACCACTTGTTATATGTAGCGTTAAAAGTCGGCTCAAAGTAAATCACTACAATTCTTATTGATGTCATTCGTTCGTCTTCTTCTCTTCCAGGTTCACCTTCACCAGAGGATCTCCGCCAGCACCCTCGAAAAAACAAAGAAGCAGGTACGTTTCTGCCCTTGTTTATGGGAATAGTGTTTGTTTTGTGTTAGGGGAGAGGTAGGCGTTTATCAATCTAAATCATACTCAGTGTGATATATAAATAAACAAAACAGACTATAATGCTCTAAGTGTCTGGCACAGTGCTTTGTGCCCTTCTCTCTTCTTTTATTTTCTTTTTAAGGGAATAGTGCTTTCTTCTTTGTTTTTCTCTTTCCCCTTTATTTGGCCACAATCTTCACCTCCTTCTTTTGATTCGCTCTCTTTTTTTTTTTTTTTTTGAAGTCGCCTTCTTTCCTTAAGTCTATCACTTTTGTCTCCTTCCCTTCCCTTATTCTCTTCTTCCTCTCTCCCTCACCTCACCTTGTGTTTTGACCCTTCTGTTGGCTTCTATGAAAAGAAACTGGCACGCACCTGGCGAAGCCACGCCCCTCCTCGGAAGCGGCGGGAAGCCTTCGTCAGCTGGCGGTGAGACAGCTCCTCTTCGGGTCGGGCTTCTTGTTCCCTTCTGGATGGGACGGGATTGCTCTGCGTTGCTCCTCCCTCCTCCCTTGCATCTTCTGTTCAGGTTCCTTCTCCCTCGCGTCTCGACTCTCCATCTTCGGTTCTGCTCTCCACCACCGGCCAAAGCGATCTCCCGGCCTCTTGTAGTTCCCGGAAGCACGGGCTGGCGGTTGCGTTGTCGTCACCCAGTAGGTGACAGATCCCCATCCCTGAATTTTCCTGATCGGGAACAAGGGAAAAACGTGATAGAATATCTGGCCCTATATGGTTTCTCCCTGATTTATGGAGCAAATCAAACTGGAAAGGCTGTAATGAGAGAAACCATCTAAGTACTCTGGGGTTATTCCCTTTGTTTTTGCTTAGCCAAGTGAGAGGTGCGTGGTCTGTGTATAACACAAAAGGTTTACCCTCAAGATAATACCGGAGTTTTTCGACTGCCCATTTAATGGCCAAGCACTCTTTTTCCATTGTGGAGTAGGCAGTTTCATGAGTAAACAACTTTCTGCTGATATAAATGTTGGTCTACTCCTTCCTTGTCTTTTTGTGCGAGCACAGCCCCTATACCTACATTGGAGGCACCCGTTCGTAAAATGAAGGGCTTATTGAATTCTGGGCAATGAGAACTGGGGCAGAGGTGATACCTTCTTTCAGGGAACAGAACGTTTCTAGGGCTTCGTTAGTAGGTCTTTGGAATTTGGTCAAAGGTGCTGCTAAGATGGAAAAGATAGGAATGAACCTGTGATAATATCCTACCAACCCTAAGAAGGATCGGAGAGCCCTTTTGTTGTTTGGAAAGGGTATTTCGGTGATGGCCTTGATTTTCTCGGATTGGGGTTCAATTAGCCCATTACCCAGCAAGTAACCCAAAAATCTGACTTTGGTAAATCCTACTCTTGATTTCTTTGGGTTTATGTGCGGGTTGGGCTTTTCTGAGTCAGTTAGGATGAAGCTTAGATGTTTTAAATGGTCATCCCAGGAGTGGCTGAATATTATGATGTTGTCTAAATGGGCAGAGGAGTGTTCGAGATGGGTTTTAAGGATTTTGTCCATTAGCCTTTGAAAAGTGGCAGGAGCCCCATGGAGTCCAAAAGGGAGCACTGTAAATTGAAATAGACCAAACAGTGTGGAGAAAGCGGATTTCTCCTTATCCTTCCTTCTCAAGGGGTTCGTAAGGTCGATCATGGTGATATATCTGGCATCTCTTATTCCCTCAATTAATTTGTCGACCCTGGGAAAGGGGTAGGCATCTAGTTTGGAGATTTTGTTCATTGCCCGAATTCTATGCAAAATCTTATACTGCCATCCGGCTTAGGAATCAATACAATGGGGGAAGACCAGTTGCTCTGGGAGGGTTCTATCACTTTCATTTTTAGCATCTGTTCTATTTCTGCCTGTACTGCTTTCCTCCTGGCTGCGGGAATTCGATAGGGTCTTTGTTTTACTACACTCCCTTCGCAGTTTGAATAAGGGGTTGGGCAAAGTGAGTTTTTCTCGGGATGTCGGAAAAGACTGAAGTAAACGATTGTAATACTCTGTTTAAATCTTCCTTTTGTTCTTCAGAAAGGTCATCATTGATGTTTGACTGATCTAAGGTGGTTGGAAGACCAGGCTCTAAGCGCACTAGGTGTACACCCTGGGGTAAAGGACCAATCCACTTTTTAAGAGGCTTATATGGAAGGTCTGTTCCCTATGCTTTCCCCTCTTTAATTTAGAATCAATCAGTCATTTGTTAAGCGCATTACATACCCGCGAGGGTCTCAAGGCGCTGTGGATGGGGGGAGAGAAAGGTTACCAACCGTGTCTATGATTTTATAAGGGCCCTTTTAGTTGGACTTTATCTTATGAGAAGAAGTAGGTAAGAGTACCAAAACCCAGTCACCTGGCTAGTATATTCGTAATCTTTTTCCCCGGTCCTATAGTCGGTTTAGATTCTTTTTACTCTTCTCTAGGTTTTTTGTCGCTAACTCTTGGTGTTTCCTGATATGAGATTTTAATTGGTGGGTGTAGTCCAATAAGTTGTCTGCTTCAGGTTGTTTTTTGCTTTCCCAGGCCTCCCTAGTGATTTCTAGAAGGGTTTGGGGTTTTCAGCCATAGAGCAATTCAAAAGAGGAACGTCCTAAGCTACTCTGAAATTGCTTCTTAGCACAAAAAGAGCTACTGGAAGCGTTTGAGCCCATTATCTTCCTTCTCCTGATAATATCTGTTTGAGAAGCAATTTGAGGGAACTGTTGTACCTTACAAGCAGCCCATCGGTCTGGTGGTGGTATACGGAGGTTTTTAAATGTATGATGCCCAATTATTTACCTAGTTGGCTCATGAGTCGTGATACAAAAGGAGTACCTCGATCGGTTAGAATCTCCTTTGGAATTCCAACACGGGAAAACAACTCTAAACGGTGTCCTGCAATGGTTTTGTTATCAGGAGTATGAAGAGGGAATGCTTCTGGATAATGGGTGGCATAATAGACTATGACAAGAGCATATTGACATCCTTTAATGGTTTTTGGCAGTGGACCAATAAGGTCCAACCCTATCCTCTAAAATGGGGTACCTGTCATTGGTAGGGGTTGAAGAGGTGCGTTAGGAGGTAAGTATGGGTTTCTCTTTTGACACACTTCACATTCCGAACAATATTTTTTAAATGAGCGAAAATACCAGGCCAGTAAATATTTGCAAGAATTTCTTTAGTTGTTTTCTCCGGACCACAGTGTCTAGCTTGTAAATGGGGATGGGCATAGAACATTATCTGGTCCTGGAACTCCTTGGGTACCAATAACTAAGGAGGGTCAGTGGGAGTGGGTCCTGGGATTCGATACAAAAGCCAGTTTTGTACCTGAAAATGGGGGAAAAACTTGGGTATTATTTTGTCGGACTTTGTCCCAGATAGGATGTAAGAGCATATCGTTTATTTGAGTAAAACGAAAGGTACGGTCAGTCTCCCATGGTTCAGGAGCTAGAAGGGCGTTTTTGGGAACAACATCCTGTTTTTCTTGTAAACGGGTCAACACAGTATAAAACATTCCTATGAATTGGGGGTTATCAGTTCCTATGAAGAGGTCTTTGGGCAAATTCGGAAGTACCCCTACTTCTACTGTATATGTACTCTATATGTAAGTTTCTCTCATCTGGGAAGGTTTTATAAGGTATGCCCTTACAACGGATTGTTTGCAACCAGAGTCTAGCAAGGCAATTGTTGGCTTTTGGTTAATCCATACACTTACAAGAAATGCAGGACCCATCTCCTGGGTATAGTAAACGGGGCTTGGGGCGTAATTAATCTCCATCGGGTCCTCTGATACTTTTTTATTTTTACTAAAACGGGCAATGTGGCCCCATTCGCCACATTCAAAACATTGAGGACCAGATGGAAGCTGAAGGCCTGGTTTACTCTGGTTGGCTCTTCTACTCTCGTTGATTGTTCAGTTCTGTTCTGTGGGGTCTTTCTGCTTCGTGGGAGGATAGACGGGGCTGAACCTGTGAGAATGAGGTGGCCATTTCAACAGCTTGTTCGCTATTGAGTCCTGAATGCTGGCGAAGCCATCGTTGAGTCTGGTGAGGAAGAGCTTCTATAAACTGCTCAAGACAAATTTTAAAGAAAAAGAGGGAGGTCCCCTTTGAATCCACTCCGGGACAGGGGAAAATACTTGAAACAAAGAAGTCCCTAACACATAGTCAAATGATACGACGATTTAGACACAAATTAATTGGTAGTCACGTTTACTAAGACTAAAGGAACCACTAGTGCCACAGTGTCAAAAACATAATTTCGATGTTACGTGAAATACTTAAAAGTGTTTTTTTTAAATATAATAACAAATCATTTATACAAAATACATCATTTATTCGGTACAGTACATTATTACGTGCAAAACTCATAAAAACATTTGTTTTAAAAACATCTCATTATATGGAAAACAGTTGTCAGAAAAACAGTTGTCGACGCAGCGTTTCGGTTTAGGGTTAACACCTTCTTCAGGATACTTTTTCTAAATAGCTAGAAACATACAATTAATTACATAATATTTTTTAACATATGAATAATATTTAAACCATAAAGACACAAGCACTATTACTTTTTAAGTTTCTTTTTAACATAACTACCCGTAGACACAAATCACATATCCGTCTATATTGACTGAACAAATGGTTGTTTAAAAAAAAAAAATTCTATCTGTAACCCATTTTACAGTCAATTACACCAAGCTACAGAGATGACCGATCAATTACATACCTCAATTTAACAAGCATTGGAAATGCAATAGGTCTCGCATTAGAAAAGTTGGAGCTATTGGTCTTGTAAATATAATTATTTTTTAAGTTATGTTTGTTTTTAAAATATAAAAAATTATTAATATTGTTCTTTGAAATGCCAATAGTTATAAAATTAGCAAATGTGACACCTATAGCATTAGTAAAGCTACATGTTTAGTTTTTCCCTGACTTACAAGTATTGATATTACAAATCCCAATGGCTTTGGTCTTTGCTTTGAGTGTTGCTGTGGTGGTGCTGATTTGTGTTGTGGTGCTGTGGTGTTGCGCTGAGTGTTAATGTGTTGCTGCCTAGTGATAATGTGGTGGCGCAGAGCGGTGCTGTGTTG
The DNA here is from genome assembly GCF_964263255.1 of Lissotriton vulgaris. NCBI lineage: Eukaryota > Metazoa > Chordata > Amphibia > Caudata > Salamandridae > Lissotriton > Lissotriton vulgaris. Next base: position 1,024,698,952 of record NC_141697.1, read on the forward strand.
GTGCTGAGTGATGCTGTGTTGGAGCTAATGGTGATTTTTGGGTGGTGCTGAGTGATGCTGTGTTGTTGCTGACTGATACTGGTGTGGCGCTGAGTGATGTTGGGGTGTTGCTGAGTGATGCTAGTGTTGCGCTGAGTGATGCTGGTGTTGTGCTTAATGCTGCTGTGCTGGTGCTGTGGTGGTGCTGTGGTGGTGCTGTGGTGGTGCTGGGTGGTGCTGTGGTGGTGCTGGCTGGTGCTGTGGTGGTGCTGTGGTGATGCTGAGTGATGCTGTGGTGGTGCTGAGTGGTGCTGTGGTGGTGCTGAGTGATATTGTGGTGGTGCTGAGTGATAATGTGGTGGTGCTGAGTGGTGCTGTGGTGGTGCTGAGTGGTGCTGTGGTGGTGCTGAATGATGCTGTGGTGATGAAGAGTGGTGCTGTGGTGGTGCTGAGTGATAATGTGGTGGTGCTGAGTGATAATGTGGTGGTACTGAGTGATAATGTGGTGCTGAGTGGTGCTGTGGTGGTGCTGAGTGGTGCTGCTGAGTGATGTTGCGGTAGTGCTGAGTGGTGCTGTGGTGGTGCTGAATGATAATGTGGTGGTGCTGAGTGATAATGTGGTGGTGCTGAGTGGTGCTGTGGTGGTGCTGAGTGATAATGTGGTGGTACTGAGTGATAATGTGGTGGTGCTGAGTGGTGCTGTGGTGGTGCTAAGTGGTGCTGCTGAGTGATGTTGTGGTGGTGCTGAGTGGTGCTGAGTGGTGCTGTGGTGGTGCTGAATGATAATGTGGTGGTACTGAGTGATAATGTGGTGGTGCTGAGTGGTGCTGTGGTGGTGCTGAGTGGTGCTGCTGGGTGATGTTGCGGTGGTGCTGAGTGGTGCTTAGTGGTGCTGAGTGGTGCTGCTGAATGATAATGTGGTGGTGCTGAGTGGTGCTGGGGTGGTGCTGAGTGATAATGTGGTGGTACTGAGTGATAATGTGGTGGTGCTGAGTGGTGCTGTGGTGGTGCTGAGTGGTGCTGCTGAGTAATGTTGTGGTGGTGCTGAGTGGTGCTGCTGAGTAATGTTGTGGTGGTGCTGTGGTGGTGCTGTGGTGGTGCTGAATGATAATGTGGTGGTGCTGAGTGATAATGTGGTGGTGCTGAGTGGTGCTGAGTGATAATGTGGTGGTGCTGAGTGATAATGTGGTGGTGTTGAGTGATAATGTGGAGGTGCTGAGTGATGCTGGGGTAGCGCTGAGTGATGTGGTGATGCAGAGAGCAGAAGGGCACAAAAAACTCAAACTTTGTGTGGCATTCAGCAGCAAGTGGTTTTCCTACCTATGGATTTATATATCCGAGTAAATGAACTTACAAAGAGTAACACTCATCAGCTTAGTGATGTGCTATGTCACTGAAAGGATGGTGAATGGAAACAAAAAATTGCCAAACAAAGAGCTATGGAAACGTAAATGCTGAAAGAAAAATTATTCCTATGCCAACTGGAAAAATTTAGTTGCCAAGAAACAGGGCCTAGCATGCAACAAAACAAAAACACAATTCAGGCAAGAACTGAGTAAAGACTGTTGAATAATTCTTACCCAGCACGTGGACAGGCAGAGGATTAGACCCCGGGACTGATGGTGCGAGGGTGGTCATTAGGGCAGCCAGATGTAGACTGCTAATGGCGGACAGCGGAGACTGCTGCAGGGGGAATGTGCGTCCGATAAACGAGGATGACTGTCAGCGAGCCACGGGTGGCATTGGTAAATTTGTGCACCCGTGTTCTGAATGTAAAAGCGGGCTCAGTGTTAAAGATTAAGTGCAGCATGCGGTCTGGGGGGTAACCAGGCTGTGGGTGACTCGATGGGTTTTGGGGCAGTGTGGTTATTGTACACAAGTTCGATCTGAGAGTGGACTGAAGGGGTTAGAGTCGAAGTGAACCCAGATCTTGAGAGAGGATGAATTGTGGATGGAAACTGTAATAACTGCCAGGTTTACTCGTTCGTCAGAAAGAACAAGAATGGAAACGCTCTAACTTACGAGCAAAATCTAATAAGGGCGTGTAATGGAAATAGATGCGGTAACTCAGATGGATACGGATGGGGGGATAAGGGGGAGCATCAGGAGAAATCACAGGGAATAGGTGGGCTGGACGGAGAACAAGTCGGGGGGCGGGGGAGAAGGGGAGTGAGCAGCCTTTGATGAGCGAGTGGGAGGGAACACCAAATGGGGCACTCTGTTACATCAATGACTGCAAGCAAGCTCTTGGCATTGCTGTGGGGAGGGGGAAGGGGGGAGGAGAAACGCGAGACACGGCAGCGGGCTCAGTGTTAAAGATTAAGTGCAGCATGCGGTCTGGGGGGTAACCAGGCTGTGGGTGACTCTTGATGGGTTTAGGGGCAGTGTGGTTATTTTACACAAGTTCGATCTGAGAGTGGACTGAAGGGGTTAGAGTCGAAGTGAACCCAGATCTTGAGAGAGGATGAATTGTGAATGGAAACTGTAATAACTGCCAGGTTTACTCGTTCGTCAGAAAGAACAAGAATGGAAACGCTCTAACGTACAAGCAAAATCTAATAAGGCGTGTAATGGAAATCGATGCGGTAACTCAGATGGATACGGAGGGGGGGGATAAGGGGGAGCATCAGGAGAAATCACAGGGAATAGGGAAAGTGGATCTGGCCAAAAATGCCCCATTACAAGTGAGAGCCCACAGAGATAAAGTAGAGGGTCAGTCGGCCTGTACACAGAAGTGACAATCTTCAGCGTCTGTGGTGGGCGGGGCCTAGCACCTAGCCCGGAGCAAGGGTGCCCGTAGGGTAGTGACTAAGATGACGAGCAAGTGACGCACTTAAAGGATGGTTACACTGCAGTTGTGGAAGAATCTTCTAACTGGCCCTGTCTCTTCCTATCACAAAGGCAATGCAGCTGTCTTAGGCGCGGGCGCTGTATGGCTGTCCAGCTTTGCACCAACCACCTCTAATTGAAATTATAAAAAGAAAAGCATAACTCGCTTCAAAAGAATCCCAAATAGGCATATCCTACTGAAAGAAGTCCAACCATAAAAACGAAACAAAGACTTACAAGGGCAGGGTGAAGGGTGGTCCGAGGGGGAAAGCACACAGAGAAACGATCAGAGGAGAAAGCAGTAACGTTACAAAAAAAAAAGCTCTTGGCATTGCTGTGGGGAGGGGGGGGAGGGGGGAGGAGAAACGCGAGACACGGCCTGGCGGCCGTGAAAGTGAAAGTACGGCCGACCGGCCATGAATAATTAGGGGAGGAGAAATGCCTGGCATTGCTGTGGGGAGGGAGGAAGGGGAGGAGAAACGCGAGACACGACCTGGCGGCCGTGAAAGTGAAAGTACAGCCGGCCAGCCGTGAATAATTAGGGGAGGAGAAATGCCTGAGGCAGAGCGCACAGCTTCAGATGCCTGTGGGAGGGAGGCTGGTGGCTTTGAAGTGCATGCGCTTTTTTCACGGGCACTGCATGCAATCGCCGATGGTTAAGCTCTGGTTAAGCCCCAATATGTCTCGCAAGCTCAATGCGCAAGCGCATTGACAGGCTCGACCTAAAAACGGTGAGGCACTAAACTACATTAAGCCTCTCACTTCTGATTCTGTGGTCACAAGATTAAAATCATGATTTCAGGGAACCGATGTCCTTCTCAATAAAGACAACCTTTAAGACAAAGGGAGGAACCAAGCTATATATAACTGGGTTAAGTTGTTTCATTCCTAGTTATATCTCATGTTATATGGAAATAGTTACCTCAAATTGTCAAGTATTCACTGTGTATTTGTGTACACTAGAGCCACCGTAGACAACGTATAAATTGGGTGGACTGTGGAAAAATATATAAAGGATAAGTGCATAATATCTCACTGCATGGCGTATATTATACCCAAAGGTTACAATCAGCAACTTACCACTTTTAATTTAGCAAGGAGCAAATACTGCATTCATGATTGAATTTTATTAATGTTGCGCAGATTTCAGGGGATAAGTCTTGTCCATCTGTCGAGGTCTTTCAATTAACCATCTGAAATTAGCAGTAGTACACCTTAGTACAATGGGTAATTTAATTTGTGCGGAGTTCTTAATTGAATAATGCTTATTTTAATAACATTTAGAATGTAATTTATGGCGTTGTTTAGTTGTATGTTAAAGGGATATTAATCGGAATGACGTATTGAAAACTGTCTTACTTCAGCCCTAAGTTGTACCGCAGCATATTTAGAAAGTCTGATTTAATATTCGGAGGCGCTCTCTACCTTCTCCTTATAACAAAAAGGAAAATTGCTACCCCATGAAATAGTCAAGTTCTATGCGCATACTAGAACCATATCGAGGCACTGTCCTTTTAAACGACAAACTTATGTAAGGAACAAACTTGTTTTTAATTAAAAAAACTGAACACTTACAAAAACGCACTCCATCAATAGCACTGTTTTGATGATACTAGTGCAAGAGATCACGGGGCCATTAAAAAATTCACTGATGATTTTTGTCTGCGGGTAGTCATGTTAAAAAGAAACTTAAAAAGTAATAGTGCTTGTGTCTTTATGGTTTAAATATTTTTCATGTTAAAAAATATGATGTCATTAATTGTATGTTTCTCACTATTTAGAAAAACTGTCCTGAAGAAGGTATTAACCCTAAACCCAAATGCTGGGTCAACAACTGTTTTTCTGACAACTGTTTTCTTTATAATGAGATTTTTTAAACAAATGTTTTTATGAGATTTGCACATAATAAGGTACTGTACCGAATAAATGATGTATTTTCTATAAATGATTTGTTATAATATTTTTTTTTTTACTTCCTTTAGTGTTAGTATACGTGACTACCAATTAATTTGTGTCTAAATTGTCATATCATTTGACTATGTGTTAGGGACTTCTTTGTTTGAAGACAAATTTTAGCCACGATTTCCTCCTTTGTGTGGTCATGTGGTTTTAGCCATTTATCTGTGAGCAAAACAGGGAGTGACCCCACTGGCCAAGAAACAGGGTACCACTGGTAAATATTAAGAGAGAACTCTCTTGGACATGCACAGAAATTTACCTTCATCCAAATATACAATCAACCAAGTTCGCAACCAAGTATACACTGTTGTATCACACATACAAATACATCCACAAAGTTGAACCCAAACAGCAACCTTATATCACACAGAGATAAAAAAAACTCAAATGTATAACACAATAAGGGTTTATTAAAAATAATTCAAAATAGCAATAGAGAAATGACAATAATAAAATACACAAATTCACACATTAAAAAACATTGAAAACATCATGAGAGACAAAGAAATATATGTGAATTACTTAAATTCATCAGAAAAAGGTTATTCCCAACAGGAATCAAATACATAAACACCATTCGTCCATTCATTTATAATTGCATTAGACATGAGGCTGTTCCTGGATACAACCCAATACAAAAGTGCAGGCGTTGACGCGTTTCGGTGGTAGAGAATTATTGAAGTACCACCTTCATCAGGACATATACAATGCTTGTCTCTCTCTCAACAGGTTTAAAATTTGATACACCGCTAATCGTGTATGAAAAGGGGGGTGATAGTTACATAACCGATCCTTCAAAATGACTTTAACATTTTTACACGTGGTCTGTTTAAATCCACTGTTACTTCACCTTATCGGTGAGTATGTCCTAAGTTAGTTTTTGTGTGTACACACATCTCACTGTAGGTCAGACTTTCAAAGGAAGTTCAAAACGGAGCTTAATGTATAGTATTTGTTACTATATTCCAAAAGTGGCACAAAGGCTTAACACCTTAAGATGTGGTAAAAACAGATAACCCTGTGTTGATCAATCGTCTTCTTGCGTTTCGTCTGTGAACTCCACAGACGTAACGCAAGAAGACAATTGATCTCCACAGACAAATATTTTTATATTTTATTGTATGTGCTTTATTGTAATGGTATTAACTAACCCTTCAATATTTTTTAACCGTAATCTGTAATAACCAGAGTTCTCTAGAGAGATACATTGGGTTCACAGATTGTGCAGAATCTTCCTACCTTATACTCACAGGTTCATCAGAATCACTTTAACTGACTGCATCCACTCTGGAGGGGGCAGGAATGAAAGGCTTTATGTACGAAGCTATTTTGCAGTGGCTTGTTCCTTTATTTTTTGGATAGGTAGTTCAATGTTCTGGCAGAGATTAAATATACTATTTGATGTACAACGAGCCATATACAAACAGCCGACACGTGTCTCGCTCTCTGTGCCTATTGAGCCTGGGGCATTCTGAAGTCTCACTGGTAAAACTGGCATTGTTCTTATCTCTTCTTCATGGTATATGTGTGGTCTCATTGTATCTAGTCCTGGGTTAAATCCCCGTCTTTGGTCCATCTTTGGGTGGTGGTATTGGCATGGTGCTATGGCACTATTGCATATACCAAGAAGAAGAGATCGGAACAATTACGTTTTTACCAATGTGCCTTGAGAAAGTTCCAGGCTCAATTGCCACAGAAATCGACACGTGATGGCTGTTTGTATATGGTTGTTTGTACATCAAGTGGTATATTAAATTTCTGTCAGAACATTGAACTACCCATCCAAATAAATTTAAAAATAATGCAAAACAATGAAAGGATGGCATCTTGATTGATCATCCTTTCTCAATTACCTCTAAACTGGGGAACGGAAGGTCCAAACCCCACTCGAGTGTTCCTCCCGCACGAAATCGAAGATCTTTCAAACACCGCAAGAGTGTGCTGGACCTTGCATCCTCCCATTTGCATCATAGGGTGCAGTCTGTCCACACCTTAGGTGGACAGAGAGACTTTGGGGGCCTTAGGGGTGGGGCATATGGCCGACATTTTTGTTACTAAAACAAAACATATATCCCCGGTGTCTAGTGGTCGCTTTGCCCTCTCCTAAGGCAAAATCATTGTAAACCTCTGTATTGGTCTGGGGTAGAAATACTGTTGGGCTTGTTCTGGGGTCAGGGCACAGCCCGATGCCTGTGCGGGTGGCTCACCACCCCTTCTTTATTTGGAACATTTACTTCCTGTTGCCTTGTGGTCTTTTTACCCACTGAAGAGCAGATCAGGGGAACATCTCCTATCTTCCCCTTGGGCCAGAAAGACTGTATTGTTGCTTCTTGGGTGGGTGAATGGCTCAATACCAAGGTGGGCTACTCCCATATTTTTTGTGGCACCATTTTGAAAACCATGGTGGCTAATGCCCATTCCGCCCTCCCCCACTGGGTTGATTTGGGGTAAAAAGACTTTGAGGGTGGTGTACGTCCCTATGCCAGGGTGGCATACCCCCACTCCTTCTTTGCCCCACTATAAAATCTCAGGTGTCTACGCGACTTTCTACTACGGGGGAGTGCAGGGATAGATTATGGGCAAACCCATAATTTGAGAAAACTTCTTATCTCCTCTGTCTGCCTGGTGAGGTAGAAAGACTCTATTGCCCCTTCTTGGGTGATATTATGGCTCAATGTCTGGATGGGCAGCCACCGTTGTTGCGCCATTTCGAAATCCATGGTGCCAAGTGGGCTTTCTGGCCTTGGGAGGCAACCCCCCACCTGGCCAGGGAGGCCCAAAGACTGTGTTGCTCCTTTTGAGGTCAGAGCATAGACCTATGACAGGGTGGGCCAACCCCGCCCCTTCCAAAAAGTGTGGCCTAAAATTCTTTGGGGTCTAGAGGGCTTGAACCCATGCTAGGGAGGGCTTCCCCCACCCCATTCTTTTTGTACAAAAATAATCTCATTGGTGTCTAGTGGGTTTTCTGCCCCCACTCCTTGCAGGGCAGATTGGGGAAACACCCCAATCTTCCTCCCAGGGTTAGCATAAACACTGAATTGGCACCTTTGGGGGGGCATGGTCCTATGTCAAAGTGGGTTTACTCCAAACCGCACCACTTTTGGTTTTAATCCCTGGTGTCTAGTGGGCTTACTACCCCAGAGGATGGCAGACTGGGGTTCCTTGAAGGAGTGGGGGGGGGCACAGGCCCTTGCCCAAAAGGCCACTCTCCCCTAATGTACTTGTGAAATGGATCATGGCTTTGGAGGATCACCCTCTAACACTATCACCTTTCCAGTGGTGCCTCCCTAGTGCACAGATCAAAAGTGCATAAAACTGCCCCTCACCCCCGCACAGATCAAAAGTGAAAGCAGACCACGCAATAAGAGCAGTCTGCTATCCCATTACTTTTATTTTTTTGTTACATCAAAACAAAAAAAATAGTCAAACTCCGAATGGAATGGAAGCTGTTTTCTCATGTCCCGACTTCGATTTTGAAAAAGCAATTGTTTCTGCTTTCGAAAAACAGAAGCATTTTCTTTTTTCAGTACCCAGGATACTCCCCGTTGACGTCCTCAGAACTACAGAGGCAGTCCTGAAGCGGTCAACAAGTGGTCTACAGCACCTAGAGGTTAAAGTGGAGTAGTCTGATCACCACAGGACTGGGAGCAATGCCTGGTGAAGAGCAACGAGCAGACACAAAATGGGCTTTTTCAATCGAGGAAAATGTAGTTATGCCTTGTGGGGTGGCAGTTTCGCTTATCCAAAGCCTCATGAAGCACACCATGTTGGACCCTTCCAGAAGACCCACCATGCGTATACTCCTGTGCCTCGCACAGCCTTCATCTTTTCCAGAAAATAGGCCCAGTCCAATAATTTGCTGATTTGCTTTTCCGTGTCAGACATTTCTAGCTCCAAGCATTTGCAAAACCCTTTCACAGAATTTACATTGATCTTCCCAAAAGAGACCTACATCTATTGCCAGACTCTACTTTGTCCAAAGCTTTTCAATGGAGGCTGCTATGGCTTCCAGTATCTGGTCCAGCTTGTCCATATGGAGTGAAGACCCAATTATTTATGACTAGTAATAACTGTGTGGCTCAATAATAGAGGCTGAGTTCAGATAATGTTAACATACCCTCGTAGAGGCTGTTAGTCTTGGTTTGTTGCGCTATGCGGGGCCCTCTCGCCCCATCCCTCAGGACTGCATTATCACAACCACTTGGTATCTCGTAAAGTGAATTCTGTAGTAGATAAAGGAACCTAGGCAAAGTGATAATTTTGAGGAGGGCAGTCTTACCCATCAGGGACAGCGGGAGAGACCATCAGAAACCCATGTCTCTCCCATAGTCATCAAGGACTTGCCTCAGCATGCTCCTTCAGAACTCCCTGGGGTACAAGGCAACCTGGACCGCCAGATATTGGAATCCCTCTGTGGTCCATCTTAGGGGACAGGACCAAGCTGCTGGGGGTCCCAGTTAGTCAGCAGGAAAGCTACAGACTTATGCCAATTTATACGGGCGTCCAATTATCTCCTGACAGTGTCTAAGATTTGCAAGGCTCTGGGTATGGAGTGCAACGGGTAAGCTAGGTAAAGTAAGAAATAAGTTGCATATAGGGAGATAAGGTCTTCCCAGTCTGGTCCCGATCTTAGTTCCCGCAACTGGGCATCTGTCCTTACCCAGCGAGCCAGGGGCTCCAGTGAAATGAAATGAATTTGTACTTGTATAGCGCACTTATACCCTGAGGCGTCTTGGCGCTGTACGCATACCGCTGTGGAGTGACAGGGCAAACAACAATGGGGAGAATGGGCATCCCTGTCTCGTTCCTCTACTCAGGGCAAACTCTTCGAAATCCGTTCAACCGTACCTGGGCTAAGGGCCTAGTGTACAGGAGATGTACCCAGAATATGAACTCTCACCTGAAGCTCATTGTACTCAGCACCTCATTCAAGAGCATCCAGTTCACTGAAGCAAAGGCCTTTTCGGCATGTAGGGACAAAAAGATCCCATTGTTTGCATAATGTCTTCCTTCTCACCAGGCATTCAAAGAGTTGTCATAAATTGGCCAGGATTTTCACTGTATTTAATAGGATGATCGGCCTGTAGGAGGCACAGTGGTCCTCTGGCATTCCCTCTTTATGGATAAGGATGATGATGGTCATACTTAAGTGCCTGGGCACGTATCCCTCCCTCTTGACTTTGCACAGCTTTTTACGTAAAAGGTCACATTCCAAATGCAGTGAAAAATTTGAGGGGGGTAGCCATTAGGCCTTGAAGTTTTTCCTTTGTGAAGCTAATATATGGCGTCCCTGATCTCATTGGTGCTGATCTCCCTTTCAAGTGTCTCAGTCCACCCACTCTAATACCCTGTTGGGTGATCTCTCACAAAACCCCACAGGTTGTCGCCTCAGGCCCATGGCTATATAGATCCGCGAGATGGACTGTGAAGGCCTCAGATATATTTACCGGTGGCTTTATTGCCCACTACATAAAATTGGTGTTGTTTGGCCCAATATTGGTCCTTCTCTTCATCCCCAACTAAACATCTGTACTCTTCCCTTGTAATGGCAATGCAGTGTAGAAGTTTGGGACTAGGTGGGAGCTTATATCCCCCTTCCCATTCCAACAGTCTGGCCTCCAGTACGGTTACCTCCAATGGTCCTTCTCTCTTCTTCCCTGCGATATGGGATATCGAGCACCCCCGCAAGACCGTTTTATAAGCCTCCCAGGTCACCACCTCTGATGCCACCAACCCCCTCATTCTCTTTGAAATACGATTCTGTGTTATTTATCAACAAGTGCCTAGAGTTCCAATCACCCAACTCCCAGGGCTCTTGCCGCAACCCCATCGGACCCCTTGAGTGTTGGCACCCCAAGCGTGTGAAGATTGGGGAATGATCAGGGACACCCATCTGCATGTATCTAGTGTCCCAACATCTACCCACCCATCCCTGTGTTCGCAGAACCAGGAATATTCCAATTCCCTGGGTTGTGTGTCTCTCCAGATGTCAAGCAGGGCTTGGCCTATATGAATGCACATAGCTGTGTTGCTCTCTGAGCACTGCATAACCCCCCCCCCCACAGTAAGCTCCCCATTAAAGTTGAGATGCTCTACTTTAATGGTGGTAACCTGCAGGGCTTGCACTAACCATATCCCCACCTTCTGATGCATAAGAGGAAATTAACACCCACTCCACTCTCCCAGAAGAGCTGCATAACACCCCCCCCCCTTCAGGGTCAGGCCAGGTCTGAAGGACCTTGAGCAGGACAGACTTCTTAACCATTATTCCCACACCTCTGGAGTACAATGTGAATTCTGAGTAGAAAGACAGGGTGATTAGTGGCAAGGCTTATCGTGAACAGAAAATTATCAAGTATTCCCCTTAATCAGGTACAGACTGTTTATATAGTATGCTCCAAATACGGGGACAGCCACTCATACCCCTAGAATAGGACCAGTGAACCCGTCCAATAGAAAAAGCAATAAATTGTCCTGAGCACAACACCATGTGTATCACAAAGAGTCCAATCAATCTTCCTTATCCACGATGATTTTATTCTTGATGTTTGATAAAATCTTCTCCAGGTCGTATATAGCCTTCTCCAGATCACATATAGCCAACACGTGTTTCGTCAGTTATGATGCCTCCGCATCTCTGACTTCATCAGGGCTATAAACAAATCAACAACATATGTCTGAGTCATGCTAGGAGTATTTACACAAGATCACCTACACCACAACACCCGTGTGCTCAAAGGTGATCAAAGATTGTTCATAAGTGCTCAAATCACTTATTCAGCATATTAGCATGCAGTTCTCATCTAAAATTGCACTTGTTTAAGAAAGGCAATTGTAAACACAAGTACAATGTGGTTCTGAGAAATCTGGACCCTGCTATGACATGGTACCGAGGCCCAACACTCGTGTCACAAAATATCATCATACCATGACGAATTTGGTATCGGCAGACCGGTAATTATTAGGACATTGTACCTGTGCATTTGCGTCGTGATCGAGCAATGCAATCACCTTAAAACAATAGTTTCTGCCTTGAACCCTCGAGGTTCCATGTTATGAGCGGCATCCATCTTGTGATTGCCCTTACATAGTCAATTGACCAAGGCCGAATTCGAGCTGAAAGGACACGTCCACCTTTGCTGACTCCTCTGTGACCTGGGCGAGCTGCCTTCACTGTCTCCAGCCAAACCTGTTCGGGCAGCCCCCATCCCACTGGCCGAGCGAGATTAACATCTAGGCACAACATATCATAAACCGTTTACCACATACAAACCACGCCTTATCATACACACACCTGTCCCTGTATCTTCTTTATGACTGGTTTTACAAGAAGGAGGTGCCCGATTTTATTGGGGTTTCATCAATATCTGATGGGAGTTCTGGGCCTGGCTGGGTAATCTATCACAAACTGGACACACGAGAATGTGGCTGGCCATCATGACTCTGCTTTTCTATTGTTGTGAAAATATGTATATGACCATACTGTAAACTAAAGAATTCTTGCCCGAAGGTAATATTTTTGTATAAAAGGAGAAGGCTGGTTCTGTAAAAACGAACAGTCTCCTGAGAATCTACACCCCGTGCTGTTGTACTTCTAGGACACTTGTTACTTGGTTGCAGCCAATAAACTCGATCTTTGACATCACCTAGAAGACTCCGTGTTTCTGTGGTCCAGAACAGGAAGAACCAAGAGGTCTCTGGGTGTTGTTTCCCTGGCACCGCCGGGTTCCTAAAAACCCGGTACCTCAGTTGGCGCTCAGCTCGGGGCGATATCAAGCGGTGTCGGTCCAAGCAGATGTTCGTGAGGAGCTTCGTGTGAAAATTCCGGAGGACAGCCAGCCACTTCAGCGACCCCTGTATGTCGACGTGGTTCCGAAGGTCTTTGCTGCGAGGTTCCCCGCGTCCCGACGGCTACGAAGGACTGCTGCCCTGACTATCGCCCTGTTTTGGACCCATCGATACTTGGTAGAGCGAAACGATAGACGAGTCTTCTAGTGACGTCATCGATCATCAATACTTCAGTTAAGTATAAGTGGAGCGTCTCCCAGTACTTAGTTTTGTTCTTAGTTTTTGGTATCCTTGAGATACGCTTTGATTTGGTACTTGCAAGCCCCAAAGCCGAAGGACTCGTGTATTCACGAGAAATATTGTAATAGATAATCCTTTGAAGTTTGAAGCTAGACTAGTGAGCGAAGATGCCTGGTTTTAGCAGACTTGGAAACTTGTTTTGTCTTGGTTGTAATAAAAGGGACTCCCGATTGGAGGACTCGTGTCCGGTTCCTCCGATTGGAACTCCAACGTATGAATTATATGTAAAAGCACGGAGTAGGTCCCATCACATATAATGAAGTGTGGATAAAATACACCAGGAAGGGTGGTGTTTTAAAATGGCCCCAATATGGTAGTTTCGACACAGAAATCCTAGATAATCTCGAGGTCAAACTGTTCAAGAAGAAAGCCCGGCCGGCAATGTTTGACTCTTTCCGCCTCTGGCGAAAGGAAGCCAAACAGAAAGAAATGAAATTAGCAAAGAAAAATAAAAGAGGTATGTCAGTGGTACAAGCTGCCGTTGCATATAGGGATAATGAGGAAGAACAGGAGAGCGAACAAATACTTAGAATAAAGAAGTTAGCGTTAGATAAATGCTACCCAGTGCTACCCCGTAAAGGACAAGAGTCCAAGGAGAAATCTGATCAAGATCCTTTAATGTCCCATTTACTGAGTTCACCACCTCCCTATGCACAAAATGTTACTGCACCCCCGCAACGCTTTGTTATACCGCGTCCTGGCGCACAAACTCCAGTTCTTACACAAGCACCAGCTCCTCTTCAGCTGGTTTCTACTTTTCCGGCGCAGCCCTCTCAAGGGCTGCCGCCTTTGCTATATACTCCGTCTGCCTCTTCTACAACTTTGCCTACTGCTCCAATCGCTTACCCTGATACTCTTTCTGCTACTGCCTCGACTTCTACTTTACATCAGCCTGTCGTTTCTGGCATTTCTGCCCTTCCACCAGTTTCTCCTTCTGTTCGACAGAGAGTGACGAACACTGTCACTGGTCTTTTCTCCCCTTTCTTTGGGTCGCCTAAAACGACCCCTAATACCGAACGTAGACAGTTGCGAAGTCGACTGCCTGACTATCAGGAAAGAGAAGTGCTGAATGAGTTAGCACGTAAATGGGTAACCGATACTGCAAAGTATGATGTTCAGTCCGTTATGGAAGTTTTTAGTCAGTGGGAAGCCTCTACGCAGAGATATGTATTTGAGCAAATGTGCCTATATCTCCGTGAAGATGTGAGGGGAAATGATCCAGAACGTGACATGACTAAATTACTTCGTATACGATTCAATTTCGCAGAAGGCATGATTGTAGGTGCCGATGTCGAACAAGCAATAGAAATATTGTTGTCCTATAGGAGTACAGGAAGTAATTCTAGATCACTGTATGAACAGGACATGCCAGGTAGGAAGAAGGCGCAACAGTATCCCATGAGAGAAGTTCCTCCAGTTTGGAGGGAAGGCAATGCGAATCCAGTAATTCCGCCGCATTTCCAGCGTGTATGGGTACATGTTCCCTGGAAAAGATCCGAAGTTTTAGCGCTCAAGCAGACACTACCTGATCCTCGCAAAAATCCTGCAGGGTATTATAAAGAGTTGTCACAGACTGCCAGTTCATGTATCATGAATTTAGCCGATGTAGACATGCTGTTTGGAAATGTTGTTCCACAGCCTTTATGGGGAAAGATTCGTCATGCAGATCACGACCAAGAGCTAGGTCACACATGGGCAAATATTGCCGCTACTGATGCTAGACAAGTTGGCGGCGCAAAACCTGAGCCTTTAGTAGCAGAACTCCCTGGTAGAATTATCACGTATATGAAGACTTTAATGCCTGAATTACGTGTGAATTGGGACAAGTTGTCCGCATGCAAGCAGAAGAAAGATGAAAATGTGTCTGACTTTTTCACGAGGTTTGAAGAGACTTTCGTCAATCATAGTGGTCAGGATATGGCTACTGAGGGTGGCCAAAGATTGTTTGTTGACAAGTTTGTACATAATCTGCTTCCTGAACTGTGTAATAAGTTGAAAGATTCAGAGAGTGCTTGGGCCGTTTCCACGTCAGCGCAGATTTTAGCTACAGCCCAGTACCACGAAAATAGGCGCAAGGACGAGCTAGAGGAGGCAGACAAAAAGACTCCAGCAAGCTTATCCACCTCGTAATAATCATCAGCACGATTATCAGCAACAACAGCAGTATTCAAGAAACTCGCAGAGAAATGAGTCTTCTCAGCAGCGTTTACTGTATGGTCCGAATCAGTGCGCATATTGCAAGGAAGAGGGTCATTTCAAGAATAATTGTCCGGCTTTATTGCAACGCTTGAATAGTGTTTCTGGGGCAAGAGGTAGATGTGTTCAACAGGCTCCTAGAGGTAGGTGCCGGGGAAATGTCCCCCAGAATGCTCCTTCTTTCCCGCCTCAGAAATCTATGAACAGCTTTGATCAACAGAGTAATGCGTTCTCTAGGACAGCTCAGTACTATGCCGATGACTATTATGCAGAAAACGAGAATAAGGGTAATGATTGCTAGGACAGCCATGGACAAAGAGAGGGAGTTGTTTCAGTTCCAGTAGATCAGAATGGACCTTATGTTGAGGTGATTACATCAGGTGTGTCAGAACCTTTTCTGCTGGATACTGGTGCTACAAAGAGTTCTATAATGCACTCAAAACTTCCTGGCGCAACTTTGTCTGGCGAAATAAATGTTTCCGTAGGTTTTTCTGGCGCCCCGGTTAGGAACCCGATTTCTAGTCCTATGCCCCTTTCTGTTGGGCCATGTGAATTGGAAGCACCCCTCATTCTTACAACAGGTTGTGGTGAAAACCTGTTGGGATTGGATATGTTAAAGAGATTATATGTGACGTTGTACTGTTCTCCTTCAGGAGTACAACTTACCATAGGAAAGAAAGTGGTTTCTCCAATATATGTGTCAAGAGAGAATGTTCCAATAGAATTGTCATCTCTTCCGGATACACTTTGGGCTACTGGTTCTAATGATGTGGGTCTTTTGGAGATAGCGCCATATGTCATAACATTGAAAGCCAATGTTAGGTTGCCACGTATTCCCCAATACAAGATCTCTAGCGAAGGTGAAAAGGCGTTGTTAGCGATCATTTATGATCTGATTGAGAAAGATGTCATTGAAGAGACAACAGGTAACGTTTGTAACAGTCCTGTTCTGCCAGTTTTAAAGCGTACTGATCCGTCTCAGCCACCTGTGTACAGATTTGTAATTGATCTTAGAGAAGTCAACAAGATTGTTGTGCCACAGTTTCCAGTTGTTCCTGATATCACTGCCTTATTGACTATGGTTCCAGCTTCAGCTACTTGGTTCTCGGTGATTGACTTGAAGAATGCTTTCTTCAGCATCCCGATTGCCAAGGAGAGCAGAGATATTTTCGGCTTCCATTTAGGAGGACGAAGCTTCCGCTTCAAACGCCCTCCTCAGGGCTACTGTGAAAGCCCATCTATATTCAGTCAAGCTCTGAAATCACAGCTTGACACGATTGTTCTACCTGATGGTGCAACACTTATTCAGTATGTAGACGATTTGCTACTCGCTGCAGATACCGAGGAGATTTGCAAGCAAGCAACTTTATCATTGTTGCACCATTTATGTGACATGAAGCACAAAGTCTCTCTTTCGAAATTGCAATTTTGTCGACAAGAAGTGACCTACTTAGGTCACATCTTATCGAAGGAGGGAAGGAAGCTGACTCCAGAGAGAATACAGGCAATTGCAAAATTGGGTGTCCCAAGGACACAGAGAGAAGTGCGTGCTTTCTTGGGCATTACATCATATTGCAAGCAATGGATACCAAATTTCTCATTATTGGCCAAACCTTTGGTGGCATTAACTTGCAAGGATACACCGAAACCCATTCCATGGTCTGAAGATTGTCAGAAGAGTTTTCACGAATTGCGTGATGCATTGTGTTCGGCTCCTGTGTTGGGTAACCCCGACTACAGTAAGCCTTTTACGTTATATGTGCATGAAAAGGAAGGTTGCGCATTATCAGTTCCGACACAATGTTTTGGGGACAAGCAGCGCCCATGCGCGTACTTTTCAGCAACTCTAGATCCCGTAGCTAAGGCATTGCCAAGTTGCTTGAGGGCCACTGCTGCAGCGGCTGTCTGTATTCGACAGTCTGCTGGGTTAATAATGAACAACACAATGATAGTTATGGTCCCGCATGCAGTAGACATTTTACTAAACAGAACAAAGACACAGCACTTAACTAGTGCTCGTCTGTCAAGCTATGAGCTGACACTGTTAGCGAGTCACATACACATAAAGAGGTGTGATACACTCAACCCAGCGACGTTATTGCCCATTCCAGTAGAAACAGATGAGGTCGAGCAACACGACTGCTGTTTCAGGACAGAAGAAGAGACTAAAGGGAGAGTAGACTTGCAGGATACTCCCCTCCCTGAATGTAATGATGCTTTATGGGTTGATGGTTCATGCTTCAAGTTGCCGAATGGTGATACGACAGCAGCATATGCTGTGACAACGTTGCATACGATTGTAGAAACTGCACGTATCCCACACAATTCTGCGCAAGCAGCAGAACTAATTGCACTTACAAGAGCGTGTGTGTTGGCAAAAGGAAAACAAGTGAATGTGTACACAGACAGCCAATACGCCTTTGGCGTGGCTCACAGTTTTGGACGATTGTGGCGTGAACGTGGGTTCTTGACATCGCACGGTGCAAAGATTCAACACGGTCAGCTAGTGAACGAGCTTCTCGAATCACTGACATTGCCTTTACAAGTTGCGATTGTGAAATGTAGTGCGCATAAGAGGGTGACTGATGATGTTGGTCGTGGTAATGCATTTGCTGATGAAATCGCGAAAGAAACAGCCAGGAATATGATGAGCCGAATGTATGTTGCAGTCTGCAAGATGGGTAGGTGATGTTGGAATGTGTGAGGACACCATAGAGAGTGTGAAGTCCATACAATCCGAGGCCACTGAGAAAGAGGTGAATGAATGGAGAGAAAGCAAGGGTAGATTGGATGGGAATGGTTGTTGGATTGAATTGTCAGAGCATCAGAAATGGCTGCTACCCGACGCATACGTGCTTGCATGGTGACAATGGCTCATGGAATGGCTCACCTTAGTGTGAAAGGCATCTGTAAGTGGTTGGCTCCAGTATGGCAGAATAGTGGAATACCCAAATGTGCAGAGAACGTGGTCAAGAACTGTATGGTGTGTTTGAAGTACAATCCTGGTAGGGGAACCCCAACTCCAGCTGGTCATTTTGCGCCTCCAACGTATCCGTTTGAGGTTTTGCAGCTAGATTTCATCCACATGGAAAGGTGCAACAATCTTAAGTATGTGCTCGTTGTTATTTGTGCCTTTTCCAGGTGGGTAGAAGCGTATCCCCTTAAGGACAACACTGCCTTGTCCACAGCGAAAGCCCTTGTCAAATAATTTTTCCCTAGATTCGGAATGCCTAGAATGATCTGGAGTGATAATGGGAGTGAATTCGTGGGACGAGTGATGAAGAGAGTGTGTGAGAGTCTAGGTATACGCCAGAAGTTCCACGCTGCAAATCACCCCCAATCAGCTGGATTAGTAGAATGCTATAACGGCACTCTGAAATTGAAGCTTGCCAAGATCCAAGCAAGCACAGGCCTTACATGGCCTGATGCTCTACCCTTAGCACTCCTATCCACCAGAATGACTGTGCACTCCAGAGTGAAACTTAGTCCCTACGAGATAGTGTTCGGTCGTCCGGCCAACATATCGGGAGTGCCCAGACCCAAAAAGCTTAGTGAGGTAGGGATCCTGTGCTGCTTGACTATTTGTACGATTTGACAACTAAATTACGTATTTTGCACCAACAGGTTCACAGTTCCCTACCACCAGCTTCTGATGATCCAGGCCACGCTATTGAACCGGGTGCCTGGGTCTTAGTCCGCAACTTTCAGAGGACGAAGAATGAACAGCCTCGCTGGACGGGACCCCACCAAGTGCTGCTGGCAACCCGCACCGCAGTCCGTGTGCTCGGCAAGAAAAGCTGGGTGCACGGCGTGCACGTGAAACGAGTACCTTTACCTTTGCCATATGACCGGTGGGTCCAGGAAGGAATTGCCAACTCAGAGACAGACACTATACCTCGCTTCTTGCCTTTCAGTGACGCACGTTTGAAAGGAACTATTTCAGAAAAGGAGAGCGATAGCATTCTGCAAGGATCTGTGCCACCGTCAATGCAGTTGGACACTACTGAGCGTGAACCCCTGTTCTTAGACCACACAGCTCCTGGTCGAGATCGCTATAACCTGAGGCCAAGAAAGACGAACTAATAAAAATAAACCAATAAACTTTCCCTTCCCCCAAGAACTATTTTTTTTTGATTGTGCAGCTCTCTCATCCAGGAAACTTGCTCATTTTTGATTTTTTGAACCGCCATCCGGTTCTGCAGCTAAGGTCGCGGTTGCCACCGTCTTTGGAGTGCAGCTGGAGACGGTTAGGTCGACAGTTCTGGTTGGTCTAAGGGAATTACCCTGGACTGAACAGAAGCACTCCTTAGCAGAATCAACCTCCCACCGCGGGCAGCAAATTAGAGTGGATGGAGTTTTCCAAGATGAAGAGACCTGCCACATTCACGAACTTTAAGGCAAGAATATGCACTGTGATGACAAAAGTACAATTTTTAATAATATGCCTTTTTATCTTGTGTAGTGTTATGATGTTTTTAGTGGGCTATATTCTGTTCACCTTTCGAGTCATATTTGTTCACAACACTCCGCCCACACCTCCTCCCACTGTTTCCCCGCATTTCTTCCGCCCTCTACCCGAACACGAGTCTGCCAGAAGATTAGAATTTGTAAATAACTCATTCGTCCAACTCCTACACCAGCACCAGTCCATAATGAACACAACAGATTATTGGGTATGTGGACTCATGCCACACACGACAGATAAGGGTATCCCGTATTTTGTCCTGCCATTTGGTTACCATGGTTCGCTATGGGCTTTTCGAGCAATGTTCCTGTGTACCCTCGAACCATATGTCCCAGGGAAAAACTCAAGCAACAAGGCACTTGTGGCGGGAATTAGAAATATGAGTAGGGATATCAACACATTTAAAACGATCCCCAGAGATGAATTGACGCCTTACAGTAGATGGAATATGACTCAATATGGAATCTCCTTGACTGAGAGTCAGAAAGCAAGGAAATCCTCCCCAATCTGGATAGTACCCCACCAAGGTTACCTATGTCTGCAGGGAAATGGCAAGAATCCCAGAGCTCAGCTAGGGAAGAGTGTCTGTACTAAAACTTATGTTCTCTCGTCTCAGACCTCTCCTTCGCTTCTAGCCGCTAGGGGTACCTACTTCGTCTGCCATGATAGGGCATACACATGGTTGCCCCCTGACTTCTCAGGTACATGTTTCATCTCGTTTCTGCTGCCACCCACTTACACGGCCGAGGCAGACTACCACCGGACAAGGACAGTTAGAGATTGTGAGTAAAGACGACACTGCGGAACAGGAGTTTGGGGATTTCGCAAAGGGTTTTCTGCCATTTTGGGGGCCCATGGTGAACAGCAGGAACATTCGCCAGTTGACGAGGGTAGTTTAATCCGCCATGACAGAAACGGCTGGTGCCCTTAGTAACTTGACTGCAGAGCTCCAGTCAGACCGCCTTATGACCCTTCAAAACAGGGTTGCCCTAGACGTCATACTTGCAGACCGTGGTGGGGTATGTAGAGTGATCCAATCCAGTTGCTGCATTTTCATCCCTGACAATGCTCCGACAGTATACCAGGCCATCTCCAAACTGCACGAGATTTCTGATTCCATCCACGTGGATAAAGGAGAGTGGTCCTTACTGGGGTGGTTCTGGTAGCTGATGTCTGCCTGGGGGTGGAAAATTCTGATGTTCATTGAAATAATCTTAGCCATTCTGTTCTCGTTCTGTCTGTGTGTGCAGTGCGCTCCTGCAATATGTGGCCTCTGTGCTACATCATGTACAAGAAAGCCTGTGTCTAGAGACGAACTGATCAGCAGGATGATGCTACAGCAGCATCTCCATGACTTCATGAATACAGATTTGGACTCAGATTAGCATGAGTTATTGCCTATATAAGGGCAAAAGGAGGGTCTGTGGTTCTGAGAAATCTGGACCCTGCTATGACATGGTACCGAGGCCCAACACTCGTGTCACAAAATATCATCATACCATGACGAATTTGGTATCGGCAGACCGGTAATTATTAGGACATTGTACATGTGCATTTGCGTCGTGATCGAGCAATGCAATCACCTTAAAACAATAGTTTCTGCCTTGAACCCTCGAGGTTCCATGTTGTGAGCGGCATCCATCTTGTGATTGCCCTTACATAGTCAATTGACTAAGGCCGAATTCGAACTGAAAGGACACGTCCACCTTTGCTGACTCCTCTGTGACCTGGGTGAGCTGCCTTCACTGCCTCCAGCCAAACCTGTTCGGGCAGCCCCCATCCCACTGGCCGAGCGAGATTAACATCAAGGCACAACATATCATAAACCGTTTACCACATACAAACCACGCCTTATCATACACACACCTGTCCCTGTATCTTCTTTATGACTGGTTTTACAAGAAAGAGGTGCCCGATTTGATTGGGGTTTCATCAATATCTGATGGGAGTTCTGGGCCTGGCTGGGTAATCTATCACAAACTGGACACACGAGAATGTGGCTGGCGATCATGACTCTGCTTTTCTATTGTTGTGAAAATATGTATATGACCATACTGTAAACTAAAGAATTCTTGCCCGAAGGTAATATTTTTGTATAAAAGGAGAAGGCTGGTTCTGTAAAAACGAACAGTCTCCTGAGAATCTACACCCCGTGCTGTTGTACTTCTAGGACACTAGTTACTTGGTTGCAGCCAATAAACTCGATCTTTGACATCACCTAGAAGACTCCGTGTTTCTGTGGTCCAGAACAGGAAGAACCAAGAGGTCTCTGGGTGTTGTTCCCCTGGCACCGCCGGGTTCCTAAAAACCCGGTACCTCAACAATCATATACATAATAATAATCCTCATATCAAAGATCAAAGCATTGTGTATAAATAAACACATGAATCAAGTTACCAATGTGTGAAACTTAAACCACTCCTTAATACCCTTAAACACCCATGCCGATATTCCAAGACATTGAGCTCACCTAATAAAAAGTCCAACCTAATTCTAGCCATAAAATCCACCGTAGTTCATACGTCAAAGGCTTATATTAGGCAAAATTATGTACTAGAGCATAAGAAAAATATATATATATATATATATCTAACCATAATGTTCCGCAAAAGCTTATACAGGGTACATCATGCACCAATTATAAAGCTAACTATACATTCTTACCATAAGTTTCTTGAAGTCATCCAGGACAAAATGAGTAACCACACTGGGTTATCTGAAGCCTGCAGGTAATGAGCATGAAGTGAGACAAAATAAGTCTCCTACTACGGTCTATTTAAAAACCACCACTAAAATACCACAAAAATGATCCTTGTCAATCACTTGTATTAATTATTGTTAACTCCGATTCCCCAAATCGAGGAGCCAGGAAACATGCAAGATATCCATCCAGCATAAACAGCATAGCGAAATATACCACGGAGTGTCCAACATAAAAAGCAATCTCCACATTGAGTATTCTGCTGACTAGGCTCTTTAAATATACGTACCACACGACTACAACATACAGCCAACGTGTGCGCCAAAAAACAGCAATAAACCTGTATAACGTGCCAAATCTTAAAAAGTCATCATAATACATATATTGGTCAGATTTCTCTCTGGATAGAATGACTGGTGGTTTTTAAATAGACCATAGTAGGAGACTTATTTTGTCTCACTTCATGCTCATTACCTGCAGGTTTCAGATAACCCAGTGTGGTTACTCATTTTGTCCTGGATGATGACTTCAAGAAACTGAAGTCAGAGATGCGGAGGCATCATAACTGATGACACACGTGTTGGCTAAATGTGATCTGGAGAAGGTTATATATGATCTGGAGAAGATTTTTATCTAACATCAAGAATAAAATCATCGTGGATAAGGAAGATTGATTGGACTCTTTGTGATACACATGGTGTTGTACTCAGGACAATTTATTGCTTGTGAATTCTGAGTATACTATAACTGTATACTTGTCTCACTCCAGAAAGGTGCAGTTGATGCCCACCAAGTGGGTCTCATGGAGCAGAATTATGTCCGGATTGTGTCTGAACAGGAAACAGGACCCAACTCCTCTATTCACTCTACTTCCCAGCAGATTTCCTGATGACCTGGGGACCTGGGGATTCAGGGTACAGCCTTCGCCTGGCTGACATCTTTCCTGGAAGATAGGTCGCAACAAGTGCAGCTTGCTGATCTTGTATCCAAACCAGCAAAACTGACTTGCGGCGTGCCCCAGGGCTCGGCCCTGTCACCCCTACTTTTTAACATATACCTTCAGCCACTGATCGCGTCACTGAACAGGATGGACTGTAGAGTCTACAACTATGCAGACGACACACAAATCCTGATTCAGATTGAGGATACTGCTCAGGCTCATGTGAGAATGCAGAACACTCTCAAATTTATAATCAGCTGGATGTCGAACAACTCTCTAAAAATAAATCCAGATAAAACCGAAGTCCTGGCAATCACTACAGCTGCCAACCCATGGTGCGACCAGTTCTGGCCGGCTGAATTGGGGCCACTCCCTGCCCCAGCCCCAGCAGTTAAAAGTCTGGGCATCAAAATTGATGCCCGACTATCAATGACTCAGCAGGCATCATCTGTGGTCGGTGTCTGTGTGAGTTTGATCCGCCAGCTGAGGAAACTCTCCTCAGTTCTATCCTTTTCCACCATGAGGCTGGCGGTCTCCGCCTTAGTTCTGGCACGGCTGGACTACGGTAACTCTCTTTACTATGGCCTCCCAAACAACCTTCTGGCTCGACTACAGGTCGTAATGAATGATGCGGCGAGGCTCATTTTTAATAAACCCAGGCACACTCGAGCCACGCCCTTACTTCGCAGCTTACATTGGCTACCCATTGCCCAAAGAACTAAATTTAAAAGTCTCTGCATTGCTCACAAAGCGGTTTACGGCTCAGCCCCCAAATATATTAAAGATCGGCTCCCTAGGTATTTTCCTACTAGGTCTCTCCGGTCTGCTGAGGCATGTAACCTACTTTGTCCTCGGTATAACCTTACATCAAAGGGCGGCAGAGCCTTTTCTAGCACTGTCCCCCTGGCATGGAACTTTCTCCCGGTTGAACTCAGGAAGGAAACAAACCTATTGCTGTTCAGGAAAAAGCTGAAGACAGTGCTTTTTGCGGAGGCATGGGGGCCTCTGTGATCTGCTTTTTTCGCCTACTGATGTTGTGTTTCCGCTGATAGCGCTTAGATACCCCTGGGTGATATAGCGCTTTACAAACTCATCATAACATAACATTTGCGTTTCAGGAGAGGAGCATAAGACCTGGTTCCAGTCTTCAGGTCACATCCCCATTTGTGTTTCCTATGGTCCTTTTGCTGATCAATGGTTGCTCTGCCTGCATCCCCATCTGTGTGCCCCTTTCAGTGCCAAACGTCCTCCACCCAACTCCCCCATCCTACCTCCTCACGCCTCCCCAATGACTGCAGTGTCTGCCTCTTTGCCCTCCCCAACATCAAACCTTTTTGAGATTATGGTATTCATGAGTCTCGGCCCCTGTTATCAGGGGAAGACTAGCTGATCAAAGTCTGGTGTGCAATTACCAGTCCCAGCAGGTGTTGCGCTTCAAGTCGCCGTGGCCCTTCTTACTCTTCTTAGTTGGCTGCTCCTCTCCTCCACAGACCCTCACAGCACTCAGAAGATGCCGCCTCAGCCAGTCTCAGACCTCCTCAGGGGATGAGCAGAATCAGGATTTCCCAACGTTCAAAATACACAGTTTTGCTGGTAACTGCATGGAGTATTGCAGGTTACGCTTCCTAAGTTCCTGCTTAACCTCATCAAATGAACGTCTTTTGGCCTGCATTTCTCGCGTGAAGTCTGGGAACACCATGGTCATCTGGTTGTCAAAGAGCAGAGAACCATGCTGTCAAGCCCCTTGGAGCACTGTATTTCTGTCTTTGACGTGTATGAAGCGGGCTATGATCGGCCCGGGTCTCATTCCTGGCCTGGGAGGCATCCCAGGGACTGTGTGGGCTCTCTCCACTGTGAAGTGCGTGGTGAGTTCATATATGTTCAGTCTAGTGGACACGGTCTTCAATTTTTCTTTCCATGTTGGATCTCTCTGCATCCTCTGGTATCCCAATAAGATGTACATTGTTGCAAAGGGATCTGCTATCTGCATCCTCCACTCTAAGATGCAGGCATCGAGTGATATTGTATGCAGATGGACTTTGATGCTTAGGGTCTTGATGGAGGCCTTGCGTTACAGCAGGAAGGCTTCAGCAGTGGTAACCCATCCCACT
This sequence comes from Lissotriton vulgaris, assembly GCF_964263255.1. NCBI lineage: Eukaryota > Metazoa > Chordata > Amphibia > Caudata > Salamandridae > Lissotriton > Lissotriton vulgaris. Next base: position 1,024,724,220 of record NC_141697.1, read on the forward strand.
AAATTTCCTATGTCAGTCCGTATCAAAGTCACATCTACTGCAACTGTATCTATTTTTGTTTCAAGCTCTGGATTCTGTGATAGCCCAGAAAAGTTCTATAAGGGTTGGGCTCCGGTCTCCCACCTCCATGCCACCCTTATCTCCAGCGTGCCCCCCTCCGATAGCCTACACTGTGCTTTGATATACATGTTTGTCCAGGTGGGTGGTATGAGCCTATTTGTGTCCCTTGTTGGTACCATGGTGTGTTCAGCAGCAAGAAAATACCCACATGCGTGGCTCTGCACCCGCAGCTTAGTGGCTTAAAGCCCAGTTATGGTGGCAGGCCTCCTTAATACAGAAAGCGGTTCCCAGGCAACCTTTTTCATGCTTCCTCTGCTCCCCACAGTGTATACGCTGCCCCTTGGCGAAGGGCTGATGGTTGAGGTCAGAAACTGTGTGGCCTGCAGCCCGCTCCCTTCCAGTGCAAATGCAGCCCATGGCTATAGGCGCTGTTGCCTGCTGGCCCCAACAGATTCCCTTTTGTTGGAGGGTGGGGGGTAACTCCTCCCCAGGCTTGCGTCGTATCTGAGAGGCACGTGTATCTGGGGGCCTCCAAGTGTCAGTGGGCACTGCTGCTCCATAGCGGTGCTATTGGAGAAGTAAAGCTCGGTTCACAACTCACAAACAGGAGATTAAAAGCTACTCCGACTGCCACAAACCTCACCGATTGCTTCTCCCTCCTATCTGCGACCGGCAGTTGCTGCCCATTGTATCTCAAGCCAGGCCGGGCAAGGGTAATGTGTCAATTGTGTAATGTAAAAATAACAGTTGACGGACAGAATGCAGAACAATGTCATACATTCACCCCAGTACAGAGATCTGGGCCTAAATCCATCGTTTTTTTGCACTCCACACCACCGAAGTTCAGACATGGCCATATGCAAATCAGCCTTGACTCTGTGCATCATGGGAACAGTCCAGCCCGAACTGCCAAGCCATGTCTTTCCTGGAACGGAATCAAGCATCCTAGGACCGGTTTCTGGCTATCAGCCGTCTTCAGCCAGGATAGCTTGACTCCAGTGGTGTGGAGAGCATGGGACTCACGTCTGAGCATACCCATCCCACTCGGGGTGACAAATGCCAAAATAATAGTTAATGGACAGAATGCAGAACAATGTCATACATTCACCCCAGTACAGAGGTCTGGGCCTAAATCCATCTTTTTTTTGCACTCCACACCACCCCAGTTCAGACATGGCCATATGCAAATCAGCCTTGACCCTGTGCCTCATGGGAACAGTCCAGCCCAAACTGCCAAGCCATGTCTTTCCTGGAACGGAATCAAGCATCCTAGGACCGGTTTCTGGCTATCAGCCGTCTTCAGCCAGGATAGCTTGACTCCAGTGGTGTGGAGAGCATGGGACTCACGTCTGAGCATACCCATCCCACTCGGGGTGACAAATGCAAAAATAACAGTTGATGGACAGAATGCAGAACAATGTCATACATTCACCCCAGTACAGAGATCTGGGCCTAAATCCATCATTTTTTTGCACTCCACACAACCCCAGTACAGACATGGCCATATGCAAATCAGCCTTGACCCTGTGCCTCATGGGAACAGTCCAGCCCGAACTGCCAAGCCATGTCTTTCTTGGAACGGAATCAAGCATCCTAGGACCGGTTTCTGGCTATCAGCCGTCTTCAGCCAGGATAGCTTGACTCCAGTGGTGTGGAGAGCATGGGACTCACGTCTGAGCATACCCATCCCACTCGGGGTGACAAATGCCAAAATAATAGTTAATGGACAGAATGCAGAACAATGTCATACATTCACCCCAGTACAGAGGTCTGGGCCTAAATCCATCTTTTTTTTGCACTCCACACCACCCCAGTTCAGACATGGCCATATGCAAATCAGCCTTGACCCTGTGCCTCATGGGAACAGTCCAGCCCAAACTGCCAAGCCATGTCTTTCCTGGAACGGAATCAAGCATCCTAGGACCGGTTTCTGGCTATCAGCCGTCTTCAGCCAGGATAGCTTGACTCCAGTGGTGTGGAGAGCATGGGACTCACGTCTGAGCATACCCATCCCACTCGGGGTGACAAATGCAAAAATAACAGTTGATGGACAGAATGCAGAACAATGTCATACATTCACCCCAGTACAGAGATCTGGGCCTAAATCCATCATTTTTTTGCACTCCACACAACCCCAGTACAGACATGGCCATATGCAAATCAGCCTTGACCCTGTGCCTCATGGGAACAGTCCAGCCCGAACTGCCAAGCCATGTCTTTCTTGGAACGGAATCAAGCATCCTAGGACCGGTTTCTGGCTATCAGCCGTCTTCAGCCAGGATAGCTTGACTCCAGTGGTGTGGAGAGCATGGGACTCACGTCTGAGCATACCCATCCCACTCGGGGTGACAAATGCAAAAATAACAGTGGATGGACAGAATGCAGAACAATGTCATACATTCACCCCAGTACAAGGAACTGGGCCTAAATCCATTGTTTTTGTGCACTCCACACCACCCCAGTTCAGACATGGCCATATGCAAATCAGCCTTGACCCTGTGCCTCATGGGAACAGTCCAGCCCGAACTGCCAAGCCATGTCTTTCCTGGAACGGAATCAAGCATCCTAGGACCGGTTTCTGGCTATCAGCCGTCTTCAGCCGGGATAGCTTGACTCCAGTGGTGTGGAGAGCATGGGACTCACGTCTGAGCATACCCATCCCACTCGGGGTGACAAATGCAAAAATAACAGTTGATGGACAGAATGCAGAACAATGTCATACATTCACCCCAGTACAGAGATCTGGACCTAAATCCATCGGTTTTTTTGCACTCCACACCACCCCAGTTCAGACATGGCCAGGTGCAAATCAGCCTTGACCCTGTGCCTCATGGGAACAGTCCAGCCCGAACTGCCAAGCCAGGTCTTTCCTGGAATGGAATCAAGCATCCTAGGACCGGTTTCTAGCTATCAGCCATCTTCAGCCAGGATAGCTTGACTCCAGTGGTGTGGAGAGCATGGGACTCTCGTCTGAGCATACCCATCCCACTCGGGGTGACAAATGCAAAAATAACAGTTGATGGACAGAATGCAGAACAATGTCATACATTCACCCCAGTACAGAGATCTGGGCTTAAATCCATCGTTTTGTTGCACTCCACACCACCCCAGTTCAGACATGGCCATATGCAAATCAGCCTTGACCCTGTGCCTCATGGGAACAGTCCAGCCCGAACTGCCAAGCCATGTCTTTCCTGGAACGGAATCAAGCATCCTAGGACCAGTTTCTGGCTATCAGCCGTCTTCAGCCAGGATAGCTTGACTCCAGTGGTGTGGAGAGCATGGGACTCACGTCTGAGCATACCCATCCCACTCGGGGTGACAAATGCAAAAATAACAGTTGATGGACAGAATGCAGAACAATGTCATACATTCACCCCAGTACAGAGATCTGGGCCTAAATCCATCGTTTTTTTGCACTCCACACCACCCCAGTTCAGACATGGTCATATCAGCCTTGACCCTGTGCCTCATGGGAACAGTCCAGCCCGAACTGCCAAGCCATGTCTTCCCTGGACCGGAATCAAGCATCCTAGGACCGGTTTCTGGCTATCAGCCGTCTTCAGCCAGGATAGCTTGACTCCAGTGGCAAAGTGAGCAAGGGACCCACGCCTGGGCATACCCTGCCAACTTAGGGCGAACAAAGCAAAACCAATGGGGATGATGGACGGAGTGTTGAACAATGCAAGCACTCACCCCCAGTTAACTGATCTGGGTTTAATCCATCATCATTCTTTAGCTCACTCCGCCACTCCAGTTCAGACATGGCCATATGCAAATCAGTCTGACCCTGTGCCTCATGGGAACAGTCCAGCCCGAACTGCCAAGCCATGTCTTCCCTGGACCGGAAACAAGCATCCTGGGACCGGTTTCTGGATAATCAGCCAGGCTAGCTCAAATCCAGTGGCAAAGTGAGCAAGGGACCCACGTCTGGGCATACCCTGCCAACTTAGGGCGAACAAAGCAAAACCAAAGGGGATGATGGATGGAGTGTTGAACAATGCAAGCACTCACCCCCAGTCAACTGATCTGGGTTTAATCCATCATAATTTTTTTGCTCACTCCGCCACCCCAGTTCAGACATGGCCATATGCAAATCAGTCTGATGGCAGCGAGGAGGGCCATGTAGATGTTGAAGAGCGTGGTACTGAGTGATGATCCTTGTGGTACTCCGCAGTTGATATTGGTGGGTTTGGAGAGGAAGGGAGGGAGTAGAGATCCTTTGAGGTTCGGCCGGAGAGAAAGGATTGGATCCAGTCCAGGGCAGCTCCTTGTATTCCTGCGTCGTGGAGTCTGGGTGCGAGCGTGCGATGTGAAACTGTGTTGAAGGCTGCGGAGAGGTCAAGAAGGATGAGGGTCGCGGTGTGTCCCAGGTCGAGTAGCATGTCAATATCGTTGGTGAAGACGAGGAGGGCGGTCTCAGAGCTGTGGTTGCTGTGGAATCCAGACTGGGAGACGTCCAGGATGGCGTTCTCTTTTATGAAAGCGGTCAGTTGGGTATTTGCAAGTCTCTCAGTAACTTTGGCCGTGGAGGGGAGGAGAGAGATGGGCTGGTAGTTTTTCAGGTCTGTAGGGTCGGCCGTGGGCTTCTTGAGGAGAGGTTTAACCTCCGCCCGCTTCCAGACGTCTGGGAAGAAGCCGGACCTGAAGGAGGCGTTGATGGTTCATTGTAGTTCAGGTGCGATGGCGGTGGCTGCCCTGTTTAATATGTGCGTTGGACAGGGGTCCGTTGGTGCTCCTGAGTGGGTTTTCTTCATGGTAGCGTGGATTCGCTGCGGTGGCGGGGTCCCAGGTCATGATGGTAGGCTTATTGGCGGGGGCGGTTGGTGTCTGGCGCCTGTTAGCTGAAGTTGTTGTAGAGGGCCTTGTGGGAAGGTGGGATGTCCCTGACTTCGCCGGAGGGTTTAGCGAACAGCTGTATGACGTTAAACAGTTCCTTGGCGTTGGTCGCGACTTTGTCTCTTATTTGGTATCTCTAATGCCTGGTGGTATTCCTTCAGGGCGTCCATGTGGTTGTTCCGTGCTTCTGTAGATTTCTGGTGTCGCCAGGTTTTCCCTAGTCGTCTGCAGGAGTGTCTGGCTTCTTGTAGTTCTGTGGTGAACCAGGTGGCCTTCAGAGGGTGTGGCGGCGGAGGGGTGCAAGCTTGTCGGCGAAGCAGGAGATCCAGCGGTGCAGTTCCACAGCAGTGGCATTGGTGTCGGTCATGGCGCTGGGGGGTCTTGGAGGAGGGTGGTGTTGAGGTGTTCTTCTGTGACCTTGCTCCAGTTCATTCGCGGTGGGGGGCCTGGGTGCGGTGGTGGTGTTGAAGGTAAAGTGGACGCAGTGGTGGTCCGTCCAAGGGGCTGGGTTGTTTGGCTGAAGTGGTGTTTGTCCCCTTTGGCGAAGATGGGGTCGACGGTGTGTCCAGCTCTGTGACTGGGCGTGTTGACCAGCTGCTTCAGTCCAAGGTTTCCGAGGAGGGTGGTGGAGTCGTGGTCGTCACCGTTGTCGAGGTGGAAGTTCAGGTCCTGAGTAGAATATAGTCCGTGGAGGTGATGCGAGATCTGTGATGGCGGTTGCGGATTGGGCGCGAGGTCCCAGTGGTCTGTAGATGAGGGTGCTGCATAGCGTGGTTCTGGGGCTGGTCTGGATCTGGAAGTGGAGGTGTTCTGTGTTGGAGTGGGGGGGTCGCTCTTGCTGGATGTGGAGAGTCGGAGGGGGGTCTTGAGGGGGAGTCCTCCTTCTGGGCGGTGGGGGCGGTCTTTTCTTTAGATCTTGTAGCCGTCGGGGATGGCAGTGGCGATGTCGGGCCGGAGGTGGCACTGGTCTAGGTTTCCGTGAAGAAGGCGACGTCGGGCGAGAGGTTGTCAATCAGGTCCCAGATCTCTACGGCTTGTCGTTGAAGGGAGCGTACTTTGAGAACGCAGGTTAGGGTTTCGGTGGTGTGTGCATCAGGCGGGCCTTCAGTGGTAGTGGTGGTTGTGTCGATCGTGAAGGATGTGTGGCAGAGTCTGCATGAGAACGGTCCGTGGGTGGTTTTAGGCGAAGATCTTTCACGGTCTGCGTGACTTCCGGGGTTGAGGGCGTGGAGTGCGGCGGAGTTGTATCGGCGGGGTCCTGGATATCCAGGGTTCCTGGCGCTGGCCCCGGACGGGCTTGCCTTAGGTGTGCCTTCGGCGTGTCCGCTGCACGACCATACAGCTCTCGCCAATAAGTAGGGGAGGTGGGAGGGACGTGGGGCTGGGAGGCGGGTGGCAGGAAAAAGAAATGGGCGAAAAAAAACTATGGTACAATTACAAATAAAGAATGAACAGTGGTCAGGCTACAGGAGTAGCTACAGTAGGACTACAGAGCAATTATAAATGTACAATGAGCGGAGATACAGTAAGGGGGAGCAGTATGCTAAGGGGGCACAATAGCGTGCTGCTGACACCCAATAGAGGAAACCGGTCTACTGGGGGGAACAGCGTTAAAGGGCTACAGTGGGGGAAATTAGGGGAAAAGTAATAGAAAAACAACAAAAATTACCGCCGCGGGGCCCAACAAGGAGAGGTCCCGAACCCTGCCTGGGTGGGACTGTAGACCGAGCACAGCAAGGCGGAGCTGCTAGGGGAGAGCTCATCTATGACCGAGGGTCAGAGGTCTAGATTGCACTCCCGCAGCGGTCGCCATTAAGTAGGGAAGGGGGAGGGACATGCAGCTGAGAGGCGGGAGGTGGCGGGAAAAAGCGATGGGAAATGGGTGAAAAAACACAGAGGGACCATGGTACAAATACAATTAAAGAATGAACAGTGGTACAGGCTACAGGAGTGGCTACAGTAGGACTACAGAGCAATTATAAATATACAATGAGCTGGGACACAAAAAGGGGAGTGCAGAATGCTAAGGGGGCACAATAGCGTGCTGCTGACACCCAACAGAGGAAACAGGTCTACTGGGGAACAGCGTTAAAGGGCTACAGTGGGGGAAAGCAGTGGAAAAATAATTGAAAAACAACAAGAATTGCCGGCACGGGACCCAGCAAGGAGAGGTCTTGAACCCTGCCTGTGTGGGACCGTAGACTGAGCACAGTAAGGCGGAGCTGCTGGGGGAGAGCTGATCTCTGACCGAAGGTCAGGAGTCTAGCCTACGCTAGAGCCTGTCTAGGAGGTGGTCACGCCTCCCTGTGACAGGAAACCTATTGTCAGGCTTGGTTCAGCAGAAGGAGGGCAGACTTGTGTCTGTGGCTGCAGCATCCATTTTGTGATGCCCAGGACAAGAAAGCTGGTACCGGGTGTACCGGTGTTTCACATAAGTCCCGCTAGGGGGGCGGAACATACCTCCAGTTACTGGCGGGGAGGTATGATTCCACGGTGTTTGACACCAAACACAACATATTTCTAAGCAGCCATTTTAAAGTTAGCATTTACAGCGAGGTTATAATGCACTTAAATGTATATGGCTGGCTGCATCACTGACAACCCTGGAAAATAAGTTCTGAAGGCTGCAGAGGGGCTCTGCTCATGCAGGGGCACCCTCTCACATAAAACCCAGCATCCTGCCTTCAGGATTGATAAGGCTTGCCATAGGAGTGACTGATAGGTTTATATGTGCAGTGATTTAGAATGGATATAGGGGACCTATATCTAAGTAAGGGGTGCATGCACCAACTTACACAGGCTGCAGTAGCAGACCTGTGGTGTCATTTTGAATGGCCTCTCAGGGGTGGCACAATACATGCTTCAGTCCTTGGAAGGCCTCTGGGGTACCTATGCCCTGGGTACATGGTGTACCATATACTAGGGACTGATAAGGGTACCCCAGAATCCAATCTGGAGTGTACCTAAAGTACATGCAATCAACTTAGAGGAGAAAGCAGATAGACTGGGGTTCTGAATAGCAGGATCCCAGTCTGTCTAAGTCAAAAACAGTGATACAGATATATAAACCTCAGCACTCTCATTCAATTTTGTATTGATTCATACAATTTGTATATACAAGTCAGTTTGAAGTACCAACAGAACATAAGATTTGTTCTTGCCGTATCAATTTAATATGAGTATACAACAGAGTTTTGAATGACAAATTTAAAAAGCAATGACATTATAATCCAGGAGTAGACAGCTTGGTGTATTAATCCTCCTTTTGAGCGTTGAACCGGCAGCCGACATGTGTTTCGTTTCATAGAAACTTTTTCAAGGCTTCGAAAACTGATCAAGTAAATGGCCAAAAGGTTGTATAGCGATATCTGGATTCTTGTAGTTGGGAATCGTCTGTCCCTAAATGTATTTTAGCTCTTTAGCAGAACAAAAACCGCGTCACATATTTTTATTGAATCCACTAGTTATTTTGCAGTACTAGTAATCGCAGAGTCTAGGGCTGTGATATGCCCCTGTAGTCGACATGTCTCCCTCACGGCGCAGTCGTTCTGAATGAGTTACGCAGCAAAACAGTGATACATCAACAAAAAGTGGGGGTAACCATAAGAGGCAGATCCTACTCTCCTACAGCTTTACTGCACTTACAATGTCTAAGAATTTACTTTGACACTGTAGGGTTATAGTGCTCATGCAATTGTACTGTCACCAGTGGTATAGTGCACCCAGCTAGAGGGTGTCTTACCTATACCATAGGCTGTGGGTTGCAGGCATGGCACAGTATGTGTGCCATGTTGACTCTTCTTTTTTCTCTGCACCAAAACACGCAGCTTGCAATGGCAATGTGCTTGTGTGTGTTAAGGTACAGGACCTCCAAGGGAGGCACAATATGTGCTGCAGCCATTAGAGGCTGTAGCAGGGATTGCTCATATACAGAACTGTGCATAGAGACTTGGAACCTCAGTGAATTAGGGTGTGCCAAAACTCACCTCAGTATCCAAAATCCCCTACCAGACTAGCTATCAGTGTCTCATTGGTTCTTACCGACCCCCAGTGATTAGACAACCCAGAACATGTACTTAGAACACCTCAGGTAACGTGGAACACATGAACACTCTTTCGTTATACTAACATATCAATCCAGAACGAGGAGTCAATGAGGACATGTGCGAGTTTGAAATGTTTATTTCTAATGCAGTGTTCTCAAACGCAGTATCTTAGCTAATACAAGCAAACATATTATAAGGAACAAGGTTAACAGCATGGTTACTATTCCATAAAATACAAAGGGTGAAAGCATGTTAAAATGCTAAAAGGAAAAAGGTTTAAATAGAACCTCAGTTTACCCTCCATAGCTAGTATATTATATTATATCAACAGAAGGTCTCTTTGGGTTTAGAAGGGCGGGCCCATACCTTTTGGTTCAGCAGAAATAGATCACATCATCTCCTGCACCAACTCTCTGCATACAGATATTTATCAAGTGTGTGTCTCCTGCTTCACGCAGTGCATTATTAAATGCGCCTAAACCCAAAGTTGGCCACAGCTGAATCCAATTTATGTCTACTCTGTGCGCTGATCAATCCAAACAATAAGCGCTGTGTTGAAATAACCTTGAAGACCTCGGCACTCACTGTACAGACATAGCTTGCCAAGCAAGGCTGATAATATAAGCAAACATGTTATTCTTGTGTAAAGCAAAATACCTAACTAGGCGAAAAGCTGTAATAACAAAATGTGTTGTGTGCAGAGGCAGCAGAAAAGAAAAAATGGCGTTTAAACTTCTAACAAACACATGCTAACTTTACACTGCAAAGGTGAAACCAATACACAAGACAACCTCCCTTTGATCCGAGCACTGATAGGATAAGTGTGAAGGGACAAATTTAGGAACGCAGAATTCAAGTTCGATAGTTCAAACACTAGTCTTTAATTTGGCACTTTAAAAATCTAATAAAAAAATATAAGTGTTTGCGAAAAAAATCTCAGTTTTGGACGTTGATAAAGTCAATAGGCAAGAGTTTCAAAAATTCTGAGAGTCCTTAGAATAATCCAACAATCCTACGAGATGTGTAGGTCAAAAAACCGAGACTACAAACACAGTTCATCCTAATAATGAATATGCAAAATATTCAGCAGCAGCCTCCAAAAGGAAGTCACTGTTATCATCCGAAAATAGATCTGCCCTCCAATTTAACAAAGGGAAACAACATACATGCTCTTCGATTACCGGAGCCTCTTGCACCATCAGAGGACAACTCGGTGGGATCTCGAGGAAACTGTGAGCCAAGAAATCTTGCGCTGCTGCGAACACATTCCAACAACCCAGTATACCATGCATCGCTGCAAAGGCCATAATCCCTCCATCAGAACAAAGCAATTCATGAGTAACTAAGGGACTCATAAGTTGACTATAATCCGCATCAGGAGACACCGTATTGCAGAGACACAAATCCAGGGCCCATTCGAAGTCGCAACTCAGGCAATGGAAAACAGGCTGAACGCATGTAAAGTAGGAAAATCGAAATGATAATCCATAAGCTGCGCTCAGTGTAGCAAGAGGCAGCGCACCATAGTACTCAAGCATCCGGGTACGAAGGAGCCCTAGCCGAGACTGCCCGTCTTATAACACAGGATGTGCATCCAATTTGAAATAAACAAAACAGTAATAGCACGCCAGCAGCAAGAGCCAGTAGCAAGGGAAATCCACCAAACAGGCTGGAGAAAATAGAATGGAAGAAAGCTGGAATGACTCCGAAAATCTTTTGGAAGGAAGTCACAAAGCCACTGCTTACAACTTTCAAAAAAGTGAGCCAGCCCCGAAGTGTAGGACGCATTGAAGATAGTGTGAATTAACTCTCCGAAGTGCAAGGGCAAATCAGTATTTAATAAGACATGCACTTCTGTGCGGGTGTTAGCCATGTGAAGGACAAATGTTTCACAAGCAGATGTGAGGGCAACTTCTTTTTGGGACAATAGAGCTCTTATGCGACTCATCTTATTGAACTCTGCTTTCAAGGTCTGAATCTTAGGCCAGATGGAAACATCAAGTTTCCCATGCGGGGGTGGATACATTATATTCTTGCAACAAACTACACGTTCACTGACTGTAACAACATAAGCAATCCCTTTTATTAACCCACAACAATCCTCATTGTTTAAAAGTAAATAACTCCCGTTTGCCAGCAACGTGAATCTGGGAACGATTGCAGGCACGGGTGTACCTTTCAAAATACAGGCTAAATTAGGCTCGTTTTGGTTGCAAGAGCCATGTAATTGGATATGTCGACACATTAAGGAATGATCCGGTGTTTCGGTGCATTCTTCACCATTCAAATAAACTTCTCTTCCCTCCCTAAGGCATCTATATGTAAAAGGAAGCGACCAGGCTTCATGGAGATAGGAACTTCCAAAAGGCTTGTATCTACCAATGGCAAAGTACTTCACACAGTTTTTAAACTCAAATAAAGGAAACGGCAGAGTTATTAAACCGTGAATAAGCCACGTTGCAGCATTGGCTTCCGCCACAGAAAACTGTAAAGGCTCTAACCTCTCAATGTGTAACATGGAAAAAGAAGCATCCTTCATCGATAGTAAGCGTTGCTTGTCAGTCAAATTAAAAGGGGCAAATAAGGATGACGTATTCATGTAATGCCACAGCACTTTACTTGCCTTAAGGGTCTGCAATGTCCATGCAAACTGCATAATGGAACGCAACTGATTTTGACCGTGGTACAAAGCAGACACTTCATCTTGCACTATATCTACAACAGATGACACAATATTATCTAACGTGTAAATGCGAGAAGAGAGCGTGTTAATGCTATTATCTACAACTGCTAGCACTTTTTCTAAATTAGCCTGATCTATAGCCCTAAGGCGGGTAGCCGCCTCAACCTGGGAAGCTTTCCAGAATTCGTTATAAACAGCATATATCCAGCTTTTAGATCTACCTTTAGCCGGGCCTTTAATAAAATCATTCAGATCAACATCATCAGTCAGTTTAGATAAATGCAGTTTAACTGACGCCAAGGTAGAATGTCTGAGCCAGTTCTGACACAATTTGCCTACAGAATAGATAGTCACAGAATGGCCACTTTCAAAACGGGGATCTACCCTGACCTGTGAAAGCCATGAGCTAAACCCAGAAAACAATGCTGGCATGAATCAGCATTTCTGTGCCAGAGTAACCAGCCTTCGGGATCCAAACTGGATATGTTAACCCCTTCGATGCTCATGATGGAACGGTTCCGTCATGAGCGTGGGTTGGCCTGTGCTCATGACGGAACCGTTCCGTCATGAGTCCATAAGCCCAATGGAACGTTCAGCACAGCGCACGAATTTGCGCCGCGCTGATGAGGTTAAAGGAGGAATTCAATAATAGTTTGTAACTCTCTCACTGAAAATTTAGTAGTATTACCCCAACCGGAATATTCCTCTAAATCAGGAAAAGAAGGAGCATTTAGTTTTTTAGGAGTAGCCAATCCAAAGCATGTTGTCTGTGAAATAGTAAAATTCAAAAACAACATATGGTTCGGGATGAGGCATGCACGGTGCAAAGCCTCAGTGCTTTGCACTTGCCAGCTTTTAGAACCCCAAACTGATTTAAGGTCAATTGTATCCTTTCACAACTCGTAGCCCCCAACAGCCAACTGGTCTAGAAAGGACTTCGAATACAATAATTTAGTATCGGTAAGTCTAACCTTGGATATGGATTTTTCACCCATTTTAAAATAAAAGGCATTAGGATTAGATTGATTAAAATCTGTAAAGTAAGTGAACCTTTTGAAAAAGGTAGCAGAACTGCCTTGTATAGGAGCTGGACAGTGCTCCCACTGGGTGTAATTTACAGTGAGCCTCATTAGCTTTATGCAGGTAGTGATTGCCAAAATGTTGATAACAATACAAATCACCGTAATTAGCAGACTCCAAGTACAAATCTTCAGCATCAAAGGCAGCATAATATTTCAAATCAGAAAACAATGATTCAACGGCCTGAACATCCCAATCATCAGAACGTATATTTTGTTTAACTACATCCCCCATAGATACACTAAGCACATTAGGGACATTTATAACCTCAGTGGGTCCATGAATTTGAAATCGAACAGCATCCCATACAATCCCATCTAAGACAGGTCAAGCAGTGATGTTAACAAAAGCCAAGTCTCTCTGCACTCTGTGTGATGAGGAATGGGGAGCCAAAGTTCCATTGATATGTCGAATGCTAGTTCTCTCCCCGACATAGTGTCCATTGACGAGACAAAAAAAATTAAACACAAAACCAATTGACATGAAAAGGTAAATCGAAAAAAGCACCATCCAAATATAAGTCCAAGGGGGAATCAAAAAATGCTTTTTAAACAGTCTTGCCAAAACAGAAATCTTTGAGGGCTTTTTAGATGTGTGGGAAACAGTGTCAAATGAAAATCTGGATTCTGTAGCCAAGCGAGTTTGCAAATCAAGCATCGATAAGTCAGTAGGATAAGTATAGTCAGTTTCATCATGTTGAGTACCAGGCAGTATACTCAATAAAGGACTGGAAATTGCAGGTAACTCGAGAGCAACATCAGGCACAGGATTGAAAACCGGGGCCAAAACAGAATTTCTCAAAATCGAAGGACATGAGACTGCCGGTGTCATACTAAAAAGAATCGGCCACTCTGTGTATCTTGACATTGTCAATGGAGACATACCTGTTCTCCTTACGACCTGGAAGTGGTGGTAAAATGACTGTTCTTGTGCCCTTCACTCCAAGCACTGGAACGGGAGCTCGATAAGAGGGACCAAATTCTTTCTTATCGATCTTCTCACGAACCAGTTCCACAAACTGGGGTAGCCAGCAACTACCGGGATCTGCAACGCATCATCCGAGGTGGAGGGCAAATGTTCTTTTGCAAGACTGTTCCTGGTCTTTTGTAGATCCTGTAAAACATTGCAATGTTCAACTACGTCAAAGGAGGCAGCTTGAGCCACCGAGTCTAGACCGTCAAGGTCCGGTACATACATCTTGATACCAAAGAGCATTTCTTATGGGGTCCGCCCACCCAGAGACTTTCTAGGAAGATTATTAAGAGCACGCTTCACGCCATTGAGATGGGCCAGCCAGTTCCTGCCAGTGCCTATAACTCGAGCCGTCAAAGACTGCTTTAAATCTCTGTTCATCCGTTCCACAACACTATTACCCTCAGGTCTGTATGGAGACGAAAACTTGACTTGGACCCCCAACGAAGTCATGGCATCCTTATACGCCTTCGAGGCGAAAGCCGGACCCAGATCCGAATGGAAGGTACCACAGGCAAAAATCCCTACAAAGATACGCAAGTCTCTTATGACAGTCCGTGAATCAGCGCTGCGGTGAGGCCAGACCCACACAAAGCATGTGCATGAATCAACTGCTACTAAGATGTACTTATACGCAGTATCAGAAGAAAAGGGACCGCAGTGATCTAAATAAACACACCCAAGGGGTTTATTAGAAATGTACAACTGTGTCTGGGGCGGACGCGCAGCAGTTGAAGGCTTAATCTTCTGGCAAATGTCACTTTGAAGGACATAGTCACGCGTCTGTTTGTACAGCCCCCGCCACCAGAAACGTTGTTGTAACTGAGCTACAGTAGCCGAAGCGCTCGCATGCGCAGACGCAACATCTTCATGGGCTGCGGTAATCAGTGTAGGCCTTCGGTCCGCGTTGGGAAGTAACCTCTCACCAACGTCAGGAATTTTCACATAAGGAACTTTATCAGGACTTAAGTGGTATGAATACTTCGAAGGGAATCCTTTTGGATATTTACCTCCCTTCTCAGTTGCAGCAACAGCTGCCAAGATATCATCATCAATCTTACTTTTGGAACGTGTAACCGCTGCAACCAAATATGTTGATACTGCTGATTTTTCTGCCTCATCGTCAAGCGAATTGCCAACAGCGTGGACTCCCACGCGCTGATGACCGAGAGTATGAATCACAAACACGAGGGGCAATTGCTCTTTAAGCTCAGCCACTCGGACCCAGATCATTTTATGTTTTATCGTGCTACCCTTGGAATCACGAAAATCATTCTGAATCCAAAAGAACAGGTTTTCATTGTAAGACTGGACACAGTAGTGAGAATCACTCACAATAAGAGTTGTCACACCAGGATCAGAGTACTCCAACGCAAGCATCAGAGCACGGAGCTCTGACAATTGTGCGGTGCAGTCCCCTGGAGTCTGCTTGTGCACGACTCTGGACTTGAACTCATCATTCACCATGGCACCTACCACAATAGCGCAAGCGGAAACGTATGCGTGTTTAGACCCATGCGCAACCTGCGCTGAACCGTCGGTGTATATGATGCAATGGAAGTCCTCCAAAGGCCGCATAGCTAAAGGGGCAGGATGAACAAATTCATACTGCAAAAACTCCTGCGACTGTAAGGAAGCATCAAAAACGTGACATCCGGAGACGTCAATGATGCTGCCCATGTATCCACTGAGGGTGCAAAGCTTTAGAATTTGGCACACTGGCTTTTGTTACTGCCTCTAATGCAGGAAACGGGGTTACAACCAACATGCGTTTTCCCTGTGACAGCGCACGTTCCTTGAGAATCGCCATTTGCACTGCTGTCAAAACTTTTTCCACAGAGGAAAACCACATTTCAGCCGAAGTGTATAAGTGTGAATTGTAAGCAACAGGTACTGTGTCTCCTTCGTTAAAAGTAAGGTACATGAAACCCACCGCCCAAGGGATGATTATTATCACCAGGTTGGTGTGGTTATCACGGGTCAGTAAGAATTTAGATTCTAGAAGATCAGCCTGCAAAGATTTCAAAATAGCTGAATGTTCCGGCAGCCAGCAAGATTTGGTAAAAGTAGGTTGTATCAAAGCATACAAAGGCTTGATAGGCTGAGCATATTCGGGAATATAAGTACGCCCGAAATTCAAAAATCCCAGCAAGGACTGTAATTTTTTCAGAGTTGTAGGAGCACGCAGTTGTGCGCATTTCTCCAAGTAGTGAGGAGCCAATCCTCTACCTTCATTGTTGAGCTCGTAGCCCAAGAACAACACTATTCTCTGCAGTATGGGACTTTGCAAAGTTGAATTTGTAACCGAAGTCCGCAAAGTTACAAATTATGCGATCAACGCGACACAGATGCGCCCAAAGTTCGTCGTCTGTGAGATAAATGGCATCCACATACGAACACGCATCAGTGTCTATCCTCTCTAAAAGAGAGACTATACGGGCAGCAAACACGCCTGGACTATTCTTATAGCCCATAGGTAAACGAGTATACTGGCGTTATTTGCCGCCACAGTTAAAACTGGTCCACTGGGAACTCAGTCCGTCCAAATTGTGGGCAAAAAAACGTTGGATATGTCAAGTGTGGTTTTAAAACGCTTACGCACAAGACCATACACAAGAGCAGAGCCGTGGGTATTCTGTACTGCACAGGTACGGCAATGCGAGTTCAAATGCCGGTAATCCAATACCAAACGGTACGAGCCGTCAGGCTTGGTCACAGTAAAAAGAGGGTTATTCATCAGTGACACACAAGTTTCAATTACGCCTTGATATTCCAATTGGTCAAGGATTTCCGCGACGGAAGCCTTAGCTTCACGTCGGATGGGATATTTAGGTTGAGGCTGCGGCATAGACCGTAAAGGAATCTCGTGGTGTGGGGAAAATGTATCCCAACCACGCTGTGTACGGTACAGAGCTGGCACAAGAGCCTTAGCCCACTCTTCTGCAAAATTCAGCGCATGCTCTTTCAAGACCGTGTGCGCGAAACTAGGGAGGATCACCTCCTCCCCTCTCGGACCTGCGAGCACGAAAGGTGGGGGCCAGTCAGCCTCCGCTAACAAAATGTCATATGTAGTCGTAAGATTTTCCCAAAATATCCCTTAGATGGTACGCTGTATGTCACCTTCAATTAAAAGGGCTATGTTATAAAGTCTATCAGGGGGAGCTACTCTAGTATCAGCTGTCTCCACAACAACATATCTATCAGTCGCTGTCACCTTCAGTAGCGGACGCAGGGCCTCTCGCATTATGGTAATCTCCGCCGCGCTGTCCAGCAAGGTCAGAGCCCATGTCTGATTCCGAAGCTGTGTTCTCACTATCTGTGGCATATCTCGCTGTTAAAGGGGCAACTTTCTTTTTCTGAAACTGGGGTCTCTTCGGTGTTGAATCGTCCTGCTTGCCTTTACTGTCTTTCGGGCGGGGCTGGTCGCGTCCCTGCTGGCCACCCCGACCTCTGCCGCCACCTCCACCACTGGTCGATGAGGCCGATGAATCCTGAAAAGAACGAGGAGAGCGTTGTTCAGAAACCTGAAAACGATCAGGAGATTTTATCGTTGCGCGATCGCGCAAGTCATAAATACGTTCTGTAGGCGCAGGCACTGGTGATGCAGAACGAGACTCCTGTTTCTGTTGTTGTTGTTTACCCTGTTTTTGTTTTTTCGGCCAATTTTGTTTTTTTGGTCTTGGGCTGTTCGTCATTCTCTGACTTCGGCCCTTGGGGTTGCTTTTTCTCCTTAGTGGAAAATGGCTTGACACCCACGCTATTGCGGCCCACGGTTTTATAAGCCGCCACAATAATCCTCGGTAACGGTTGGGGTTTATCGGCATCGGGAACAGCCTGTAATGCATTGGACACCTGAAAGTTCACTGCATCTCCCTTGACATTCGCAAGTATGAGATCGGGAACTACGTCAAAGGAGCCGCATAGGCGCATACCCAATTCAACCGCTGCCTCAGGTCCGTGCTCATCCTGAACACGTTTAATGACCATTGGAAGGACAGTCATAGAAGGAGTGCCGAAGCACCTTGCATAGACTGCCGCAAAGATCTTTCCCCACGACTCAGTCACCAATTTCTGGGGTCAAGTCTTTCTGCATGCTAATTGTCAGAATCCTGTGTTATTCACCAGGAGTCGTGTTAGGAAATACCGCTTCCAGCTGGTCGAACTTCTCGGCAAGCCAGAAAGGAAATTCATCTTTATCCTGGGGGCGCTTGCCCATCGTAGCGTTGACCATTACAGGACTAAGTTTCATTCCGCCCTGTCCAGCAGGAAGCGCCGCACCTCCTGGGGCCCCGCCCGGGAGATTGCGGCTAATGTATTGCACTAACGACCTAATCACGCTAATCGTGACTACATGTAGTCATCTTAATTCAGCAATGGAACACGCTCCATGCTGAGGATGAGGTGTAAATACAGCCAAAACAGGCCAGGCCAAGTCGCGCCTGGAATGGACAAGGGACCTAACCTCGGAGCTGTTAAAGAGTGGGGTAGGACGCCAGTAAACCAAACTCGGTGCTGCCAAGCGTTAATCGGAACTTCCTGTACGGAGCATATTCGTTAGGAACAGCTGAGGCAGTGTACGTGTCGAACACAGTAGTATTTGCGTTCACAGCCGGGAAGGCCACCCACGAATAAAATATTTCGTAAGGGTAAGCCACTTCCGAACTCACCACCATAATCACAGCCATGCCATCCACGGGGACATTATAAGTCGGCAAAGGATTGCGCACCGAAATTCGACTATGTTGCGGAATGTCCACCGCGGCCATAGTGACACGGAAAGAAAAAGGTACAACAAAAAGTACGTAGCACAACTGGGTAGTAATTCAAGGAAACCGTTTTGAAAGAATCAAGCTTGAAAAGACCTATATAAGTGTAGGCAGGTTTGTCCGACACCACTGTTTTCCGGAAACAATAGCGAAGGGTGTTAAGGACCGATATATCGGGCGCCATGTAGCAGGGATTTCTGCTCATATACAGAACTGTGCATAGAGACTTGGAACCTCAGTGAATTAGGGTGTGCCAAAACTCACCTCAGTATCCAAAATCCCCTACCAGACTAGCTATCAGTGTCTCATTAGTTTTTACCGACCCCCAATGATTAGACAACCCAGAACATGGACTTAGAACACCTCAGGTAACGTGGAACACATGAACACTCTTTCGTTATACTAACATATCAATCCAGAACGAGGAGTCAATGAGGACACGTGCGAGTTTGAAATTTTTATTTCTAATGCAGTGTTCTCAAACGCAGTATCTAAGCTAATACAAGCAAACATATTATAAGGAACAAGGTTGACAGCATGGTTACTATTCCATAAAATACAAAGGGTGAAAGCATGTTAAAATGCTAAAAGGAAAAAGGTTTAAATAGAACCTCAGTTTACCCTCCCTAGCTAGTATATTATATTATATCTACGAAAGGTCTCTTTGGGTTTAGAAGGGCGGGCCCATACCTTTTGGTTCAGCAGAAATAGATCACATCATCTCCTGCACCAACTCTCTGCATACGGATATTCATCAAGTGTGTGTCTCCTGCTTCACGCAGTGCATTATTAAACGTGCCTAAACCCAAAGTTGGCCACAGCTGCATCCATGTTATGTCTACTCGCTGATCAATCCAAACAATAAGCGCTGTGTTGAAATAACCTCGAAGGCCTCGGCACTCACTGCACAGACATAGCTTACCAAGCAAGGCTGATATTATAAGCAAACATGTTATTCTCGTGTAAAGCAAAATACCTAACTAGGCGAAAAGCGGTAATAACAAAATGTGTCGTGTGCAGAGGCAGCAGAAAAGAAAAAATGGCGTTTAAACTTCTAACAAACACATGCTAACTTAACACAGTGCAAAGGTGAAACCAATACACAAGACAAGGCCTTCCCTGGTCACAGTGCCTTTGGTACCCATGGTACGTTTCAGAAGGGACTTACATGTGGCCAGAGAGGTGCGAATTGGGGGTACAAAGGTACAGGAAAGAGCACAGGCCCTGGGATCCTGATTGGCAGTAACCCAGGACCTAGCAAGTCAAAGAGCATCCAAAGTCTGACAAAAAAGTAAAGGGTTACTGCAACAGAAACCCACTATCCTACACTTGCTGCCAGGGGGATTTCTGCTATGATTTTTATATATCACCAATATGATCACTGCTGACACTCTTGGATGGGGTGTTCACTTTTGCATAGTCTTATTACTAGCTCAGAATGATTTTCATTGTTACTGAAAAGGTTGGAGACCCCTGAATTAGACATTCATGCCTAACAACCTGTCACTACAAAAAGCAGCAGTGACAGTTGAAACATCAAGACAATGCAAAAGTATGCGTTAAAAAAACACATGCATTTAGTACATAGGAATTAACAACGCCAATACTTCTCATCTTTATAATGCAAGTGATGTCATGTCATGTATGTAATTGGACTGCAGTGGATAAAACAAAAATCCCTATTCTTCAGCCATTCCCTGGCAAAAAATATATTTGTTCCTGTGCTTTTACAGAAAGGAAGGGAATGGATCAACACAGCGCAGTTGTACATGGGGAGGGGGGAAGCACCAGGAGGGAGAGAGCTAAAAAACACTTGCACTCTCAGGTTGTGCTGAATAAATAAAACAAGCATTTTCAATGCAATAGGTCTCGCATTAGGAAAGAGTGAGCTATTGGTATTGTACATTACACATTTTTTAATGTGTTGGCTTTGAAAATATATAAATTAATAGCATTGTTGTTCACAAAGCCAATAGCTTACACTTTCCTAATGCGAGTCCTATTGGCTATGGCAATGCTTATTGGTAGCAAGCAAGGACAGTGCTGTTGTGGTGCTGAGTGATGATGTGGTTGGGCTGAGTGAAATGGTGGTGTATTAGAGTGATGTGGTGGTGTATTAGAGTGATGTGGTGGTGTATTAGAGTGATGTGGTGGTGTCCCAGAGTGATGTGGTGGTGTCCCCGAGTGATGTGGTGGTGTCCCCGAGTGATGTGGTGGTGTCCCCGAGTGATGTGGTGGTGTTCCCGAGTGATGTGGTGGTGTCCCTGAGTGATGTGGTGGTGTCCCTGAGTGTTGTGGTGGTGTCCCTGAGTGCTGTGGTAGTATCCCTGAGTGCTGTGGTAGTATCCCTGAGTGCTGTGGTGGTGTCCCCGAGTGATGTGGTGATGTCCCCGAGTGATGTAGTGATGTCCCCGAGTGATGTGGTGGTGTCCTCGAGTGATGTGGTGGTGTTCCTAAGTGATGCGGTGGTGTTCCCAAGTGATGCGGTGGTGTCCCTGAGTGATGTGGTGGTGTCCCTGAGTGATGCGTGGTGCCCCTGAGTGATGCGGTGGTGTTCCCGAGTGATGCGGTGGTGTTCCCGAGTGATGCGGTGGTGTTCCCGAGTGATGCGGTGGTGTCCCCGAGTGATGCGGTGGTGTCCCTGAGTGATGCGGTGGTGTCCATGAGTGATGTGGCAGTGTCCCTGAGTGATGTGGTGGTGTCCCCGAGTGATGTGGTGGTGTCCCCGAGTGATGTGGTGGTGTCCCCGAGTGATGTGGTGGTGTTCCCGAGTGGTGTGGTGGTATCCCCGAGTGGTGTGGTGGTGTCCCCGAGTGGTGTGGTGGTGTCCCTGAGTGATGTGGTGGTGTTCCTGAGTGATGTGGTGGTGTTCCTGAGTGATGTGGTTGCGTCCCTGAGTGATGTGGTGGCGTCCCTGAGTGATGTGGTGGTGTCCCTGAGTGATGTGGTCGTGTCCCTGAGTGATGTGGTGGTGTCCCCGAGTGATGTGGTGGTGTCCCAGAGTGATGTGGTGGTGCCCCAGAGTGGTGCCCCTGATTGATGTGGTGGTGTTCCTGAGTGATGTGGTGTTACTGACTGATGTGGTGGTGTCCCCGATTGATGTGGTGGTGCCCCTGAGTGATGTGGTGGTGCCCCTGGGTGATGTGGTGGTCCCATTGAGTGATGTGGTGGTGCCCCTGAGTGATGTGGTGGTGTGTCTGTGATTGATGTGGTGGTGTCCCTGAGTGATGTGCCGGTGGTCCTGAGTCATGTGGTGGTGTCCCTGAGTCATGTGGTGGTGTCCCTGAGTCATGTGGTGGTGCCCGTGAGTGGTGGTGCCCCTGAGTGATGTGGTGCAGCAGCACAGAGACTGAAGCTAAGAACACGCAGGGTTGAGTGCTACAAAGCGCATTCAGTTTATCAAAGCACAGAATGATGGAGCCGGGAAAAAGCAAGGGGAAACAGGAAAACACAGGCAGAGTGTATAATGATAGAGGCAGCGAGGGCTGGGACTTGGACAGCAATCAAGAATGGGGTCGAGAAGGCACTGAATGTGAGAACACAGAAAACACCCAGGGCCAAGGAAGGAAGATGCAAGCACACGGGAGAGCAGGCGGAGACATGCTCTCGGCATTGCTGTGACGGGGGAGGGGGGGGACGGGAAGCGGGAGCGCATTCCTTTGAAGTCTGATGCGGGGGAGAGGCAGCCTTTGAAGTCTGATTGGGGAGTGGCAGCCTTTGAAGTCTGATGCGAGGCACAGACAAATGGTGGTGTGTGACGTGGCTGGTGTTGTGCACGCGCATAGATCACATAAACTGTGTCTAATCCGCTGTTTTGGTAGACTATTCTTTTCCCCTTACTATAATCTCGACTGAGCAATGCGCAAGCCCCTTTGGTTCAGGCGAGACCTAATAAAAAGAAGTTCCCTTAATAAGGGAAGTTGAAGGATACATGTCAGCCAATCAAAAGGATGGTAAAGAGGCAGAGTTCCAGGGAGGGACTAGCACAAGATGGTGGCCACAAACCATCTAATAAAAAAATTCAAGCCAATGTGACTTACAATAAAGCTAACCAATTGTAAGCAATAGATGGCCGTAGAGCCACTGTAAGTGCACAATAATTCTTTCACAACCAGACAGCTCGTGCACATATCTGTGATACAATGATGTGCAAAGCATGGTTTACAGAGTTTTGCAATCATGTTCCCTTTAGATCTGTGCATTGACATGGCCTTTAACAGTCTGTGCGTCCATCACCACCCCCTTTTGTACCGCTTTTGGCCGCCATAAGTGTGGCAGGGTATGTTCAGACGTGAGTCCCTTGCTCACTTTGCCACTGGATTCAGGCAAGCCGGGCTGAAGACGGCTGGAATGCCAGAAACCGGTCCTCGGAAGCTTGTTTCCGGTCCAGGGAAAACATGGCTTGGCAGTTCGGGCTGGACTGTTCCCATGAGGCACAGGGTCAGACTGATTTGCATATAGCCATGTCTGAACTGGGGTGGCAGAGTGGGCTAAAGAACGGTGATGGATTAAAACCAGATCTTTTGACTGGGTGTGAGTGTATGATTGATTCAGATGCTCCGTCCATCACCACCCCCTTTTGTACCTTTAACAGTCTGAGCGTAACTGAAAAGCAAATGACCTAGATAGCACACAACATTTTTTTAACCCCTTCACTGCGGCGGCTATTCCGCCGCAGTGCTAAGGGGGCGGGGCGGAAATGTGGCGGGCGCATGCTGGTGACGGAACCGCTCCGTCACCAGCGTCGGTTGCGCTGTGCTGATGACGGAGCGGTTCCGTCATGGCCCCGCCCGCTCAATAGAACGCTCAGCGCAGGCGCGGAATTCGCGCCGCGCAGGAGCGGCGAGCGGGCCATGACGGAACCGCTCCGTCATCAGCACAGCGCCACCGCAGCTGATGACGGAGTGGTTCCGTCATCAGCATGCAAAGGGTTAAATACATTTCACGTTGACTTATCTTTTAATATATGAACGGTAATTTTCCTTTTAAGAGACACAAAGTAGTAACACCTCAAAAGAAGGTTAAGATTGCTTAGTAAGTGTATTTCGGTTAAAAATGCTAATGCCTTTGGGCCGACGTTAATTGGGGCTGTGACAGGGTCAAAATGCGGCGAGGGTCGATCTCGGTATCAGCTCAACATCCTGTGATTCTGGGCAAATCACTTAATCTCCCCGTGCCTCATCAAAAATGTATGTGGCATTGTGTAATGTAACTGGTGTTCACGTGAAGCGCCCCGATACCTTCGGGTCTAATTTGCGCTATAAAAAAACAGCCAAAAAAGAATGCGGGAAGCTTCCCTCTCTCTCCCACAAACACCGTAAAGGGATATTAATAAACCGTCGGCAAATAATAAATTATTTGTAGGGTACCATCTCTGCTCCTACCACTAAACCGCATATCGGTTGTACAAGAACCCTCTCGATTTAAGAATGTGCATAGCCCCTACCACCACTGAACGTTTACAAAGAAAGAGCAGCCTGCAACGTGCAAGCCGCTATCCGGACCAGTGAACACCTTAGCCCCGCCCAGCGTTTTACCACAGAATAATAGGGCAGGACTCTCTGACGTGCAACGGTCTCGCTGGACTTGAAGCAACCAATCGTTACCTTTGCTACACCCAAGTCTTGTCCCAAAACACATGTAACGAGTCTAGCTATTGGTTGATAACAAAGTCTCTGCAGTACGGTGTCCTCGAAGGGCCAGCACAATTTTTGAAATTTGGAAGACACAAACCATGCTTATTGCATAAAGGCTTATAACTGCTGCTGTGCCGGCCACGTGCGTTGACAGCGGATTTCATTTTTGGAAGCTGGCGTTTAAAGCGGCGAGACTAAATTTGAAAAGTGCTATGGGGAGGTGTATGTGTAGACTACCAGGTGAGTTTTCTTGGAGTGGGGTTTAATATTGCTTTTGGAGATCCAATGAGGTCATTGATCTCTGATTGAGTCTGTATGCAGAAGGATTTCGCTTGGGGCTGTGCGAATATTAAAGGGTCTTGGAGGTGCATTGTATGTTCCCTGCCTCCGGACCTTTTAACCGCCAACGCAGCAGAATAGTGTTTCCTGCACGCGGGTGTCCGCGTTGTATTTTGTTTTTACCAAAGTTTAATGCTTCCCTTTCCTTCTTAATTGAGTCTTGTGCGTAATCATGGGAGCTGTTAACTATATTTTGCAAGCCTGCAGCCATATGATCTAGCAACAGTGTAACGGTGCTTGAATTCTTATGGGCCAAAGCGATATTTAGTGTGACATGAGATAATTAATATAAATGTTGAACAAAAGAAGAGTTAATACTCATGCCTAGATTATCGATATATCCTTCTGTCAGATTCTTGTGCTTGGTGTAGTCACTTCGTGTTATGCATGTGGGACAAAATAGAATCTAGTTCTGCAGGGCGAAACCGGCGAGTACCATGATCTCAGACGCGTGGGGCAGTCCATCCAGTGCTTTTAAAAAAATCTGTGAAATCCCGGTATCACATAATGGTCCTACTTATAGCTTGCCATTATTCCTGGCTGTTACTATCATCTGGTGTGAGTTCTGCCTTGATAATTTTTAACTTGCAAATACTCGCCCACTGTCTGCTTTTTTTGTCTCTATGAACTTTCGTTAAGTCTAGTACGACTGTGTCTTGATATTTAAATGAGAATCTTCAGTAGTAGGCACTCAAAGCCTTACTTACTCTGCTGGCAGGGTTAATGGTGATCCCGAAGGCCTATTATGTATCACTGCCCCAATGCCTTTCTTATGCATGGTTAGATTGTTGGCAGGGCACAATTCCTATACAAAGAAGTGGGGGGACTGACCAAGTAAGATAATAAGCGAAGGACCTCATGATGTCACGACCAAGCGCTATAAAATAAATAAAATAGTGCTATTTAAATTATTTGTATAAATATTGGGACAGACTAACCCATCTGATAGTCTTACAGTGTCTACATTTATTTACAGGGACAGAGCAAATGTAAAAGCATGCCTCTCTTAAGTACCTCTGAAGAGAAGGCAAGCTGTGTGCCTTTGTTTCCCTCTGTGGCATTTACATTTAAATGAAAGGTTCCAGGCAGCCCCCAGTCAGTATATACACAAACAAAAGGAGGTAGGATGGCCCCTGAACTTCGCCCTAGCTGGAGGTGAGAAAAGGCTTGCCTGCATGTTGCTGCAGGGAATGGAAAGCAGGCAACGCGCAGGTGCTGCTGAATGTATCCCACGGGACAAGTTCAGCATATTTCTGTGGGGCTTAACTTCTTGGCAGGGGGGACGCCGTCCACCCTGTGAAAAGAGTAGGGGGTTGCCGTGTACCCCCAACTCGAGCCCTGATTGTTGGTAATAATTCTGCTGCATGCACAGTACAATTCCAGTTTGAACTTGGTTGTCTCCAATAAAATTATGTATTGGTGAGGCCTTCAATAAACGTTTTATCACCACATATTCTGGACCATGATTACTTATGTTGTGCATTTTAATGGTAAGTGAACTGTAGCAGAAGCATGTTCCAGCCTTTTTGAAAGAGGCAGTTTAAAATGTACCGTAGTGTACATGGGTGGTGTAATTTTAAATGGCATACAACAACCATATTCTATATTTGAAAATAGTACTTTTGTGGTAAATCTCCTTGTTTCACTGACTAACTCATGTATTTAGATAGTAGTTTCTGTTATAAGATCTCTAATATACTGACCGTGCAGCAAAGGATGTTAAAGTTGGCTTCGTTTGGGTGATTGCTTGCCAAACTGGTGTAGACTGGCATGTACTTTTATTCTTATAGGGCTACTGTCAAAGACTCCATTACGTGTGTGTGGGGAAAGGGGGGGGGGGCATACCTGCCAGCGGTCTTGTGATCTTTTCATTGTGGGCGTCTGCATTGTTGGGGTGGAAAATGTGAATTGGTTCTTTGTGAATTTACTGCAGTGAATTCAATCTACCGGATTCTTATGGTATTGGAAAGGAATGCATATAATTTTCAGTTTTTTGCCATCTTTTAAAGAAGCACTAAATAGCTTAATTCTCTAATCCTAATTTGTAACAACATACTTATAAGGCATCTTGCAAGTAGAATTCTTCTCCGGTTACATGTTGTTCAGTGAATGTTATCCTCCTCTTTGATACCCACTGAAATTCCGTGGTCTTCTCATTTTTTTTTCCCCCCAGTCAAGGTGATCTTGTCCCATCCTATTTCATAACATTCATTTTGAATTAGTACATTAGTTCTGTATAGCTATTGAAAGAAAATCCAGCGGTTCTGAGTTTTAATGTAACATTTCTATGTATTCCTGTGCTGATCTTTTATCCTGAGGAGTAAGTTACCCAATCTGGGAATGCAGCTCTAGTCATGGTCACCTAATGTTTTGGTTTTAAGTTCCCCTTTAAATCCCATTGTTAGAAGCATTTCATTTTGTTGTCGTATAACAACCTCACTCGAGGTCCGTCTAATGTTTGATAAAAGTTAATCAGCTTTTGCAAAAAGATGATTCCCTCCTCTTCTCCGTGGGGGTCGTGTGCAGCTGTTGGCAAAGATCTGATTTTGTTATCACGTTCTAGAAGAATTTTCCGCTTGATTGATGATTATTATTTTTTATGCTGCAAACTTAAACTGTTGTGCAAGGGTTATTTATTGCTTTTTACCTAAGAAACATACAGAACTGTAAATCTTAAAATGTTGTGTGCCACTTAATGAGGGGGCGGGGGGCACGTACTACCTATTTCCTCAGATGTGTTGCTACTACTGATTGCTCCTGACTGAACTATCTTAGAGTAAGATTAATTCAAGATGGTACCATTTTTTGACCTGATGATGCATTACACCTAGTGTGAATCTAAGGCCATTCTGATGTGTATCCTTAAGATCGATGGTTCTGAGGAATTTGCTGCTATTGTTGCAGGCAAGTCATCTCTCAACATGATCATTCTGAAGCTCGTCGCCAATCTACTTGTGTAGCCTCATGTCTAAGGCTGTCCAAATTTTTCTGTTTTTGCAATCTGGAGTATATTGAGAACACCATAACTTCCACTCCTGTAAGGATACTTCCTTCTCCATGAAGAGGTGTTGTAATTGTATGTATATAGTACTTACTACCCCATACAATGCATGAAATCGCTTTATTGCGAGTAGCACACTACTCCGGAACCCAAAAGGATTAGTATAGGGAAATAGGAGTTAATCTGAATGGTGGACATGTGAGTCTGTTAGTTGGATTGAGTAGGTTAATGGAGGAAAGAGTCTATAAAGAGTTATTTTGGAGATCCTAGTTGCAAGATAATGTTTGAGATGAGTAAAAAGAGATGGGAGGATGGAAGTGTCTCTAGAAAGGGATTAATGAGATCATAGTATTGAAGGGTGTTTGGGATGAGTCCAAATGAGGATAGACGGGGGAAGAATTTAGAAAGGATTGACTGGGAGGTTATAGTAGTAAAATGTGGTTTGGGGTGAGCCAAGAAGTATGAAAGAGGGGAGAGTCTAGAAAGGTTGTTGTTGTTGTTAGATCATAGTAGTAGAATGAGGTTTGGGATGAGTCAAAGTGGAGGTAGAGAATATGAGCGGTATGGGGTGAGACAGTAGTGCATTGCTTTATTTTCCCCCTCTACAGTAGGAGTAGAGTGACGAATATATAGATACACGACTACATAGGGTATACATGTATATGGCAGCTAATGTATTGAGATTTACAGTTGTATAAACTCAGAGTTTAAAGTGTTGCTGTACTTAGAGCTAATTTATTTGTGTATTTTTTTTATATCTTGGGTTAATTTTTTTTGTATATAACTGTTTATATATATATATAGTTCGATTTTAAAAGCCATACCAAAATCTCTCAAATAAATGCCAAGGGTCCGTAATGCAGCCAGGCAGTGTGCCCTGAAAGAAAGCAGGAGTTGCACACATATTTAGCCTTATTGCGCAAGGTGCATTAATGATCCATTGGTATTCATCAACGGTTTAGACCGTCAAACAGCATTAATAAAGATAGGAGGACTAAAATATACTAGACACATGCAATGCGGGGATAGGTAAACAAGAGTTTTAATCATGAGCCATTTGGCGAGCAAGTCGAAAGATGCCATTTAACTATGTGTGAACTGAGTTGTGGTTTTCCACCATGGTACTTGGGGGAGAGATATTACAGTTTGTATAGTTTTTACATTGCATTGGTTTAGTCCTGATGATTGTGAGGTGATTTACATGTAGGTGGAAGACCAACAAAGTTACAGATTATTTAGTTCTCTGTATCCATGTCTATGACTCTTCTCTCCGACTCAATGACCACACTCCCATTATACCCTGGATCACAGTTCGCATACTTTTATTCAAGCATTTAGACCGCTGATACAGATTTACATTTATGAGGTGTTTAATTATGGGGCTTGACTAATTTTCTGTAGTTAAAGACTTTTTTCTAGAATGTATTAGTATTGTTTTTTTTTTTTCACCAATTGAATCATATATGTAAAATGTGATTGGCCATTTTCGCAGTTTAACTTTTTTTGTGACGAACCTGGATTGGTTTACTATTTAAAATGAGGCTAATTTGTCCCCCTCCACACACACGTCCTCCAACTGGTTGTTCAATGCATTTGGACGAATTCAATTTAGTTTTGAAACATTCATCCTACCCTAGTGTATATAGAGCAGAAGATCTCAAGGGCATTAATTTATTTCATCGAGTGATACTATGTGTGACTCTTGGTGAGTATTATGAAAGAGATCAGTGGAACACTTTCTTCCTGGTATTTCGATAATGGCTTTTAGAAAAGTTTTTTTTTTTTTTTTTTTTTTTTTTTTTTTTTTTAGGTCTCGTCCTATTCCATTTAGCAAGGAATTAATAGGACGAGACTATTGGGGCTAAACTAAGTTCTGAAAAATGCGGATTTCCTGAAGTGCATGTGGTCTCGTGAACGCGCTTCTATCCGCCTGCCTCGCATCACCACATGAGCCATTTGTTACCACACCACCATCAAAGGCTTCTGCTCCCCCTCACTCCCTTTCTTCCCCCGCCCCCACTCGCTGGCCACGTCAAACGCGAGAGCTTTAAAGGGGCTTGCTTGAAGGCAATCTGCTTCCCCGGTGTTTCTGGCTTTTCTCGCTCATCAGTTTTTTCCTCATCAGTTTTTTCCTCATCCCACCCGTTGATGTCCGCCGCGCGTGGCCTCTGCCTGTCGCCTAACACGGTCGTTGGTGCTACCACCTCTCGCAAAGCTGCATTTACAATTCTTGAATCTTTCCTATCTGCCATTGTTACTTTATCCAACCGGATGTTTGCAGCCTCCATCATTGCTTTCCTTTTATAAATAGTTCCATCTTCCTTTCATCTACTTCATCTCACTATGGTTGATTTGTTGTGAATACTGTGCAGAAGTATTAGGATTTCTTTTCAGACTTCTCTACATATAATCCCCGGCCTAATCTGTGTAAGCCTAGCAATTTTGCTGCTTCGTTTCCTCCTTCACTGACAAACCAAAACGTTTTTATTTGCGTTACTGATTTGGCAGCAATTCAATTTACCTTAGCTTTTTCTATCCTCGCCGTCATCTGCAGTTTGGCGGACCCTAGACCAACAGGCGCTGAGTACTCTTGTTTTGATCCGCTGCAGGAGCACCTCCGTCGTCAGGTTAGGATATTCTGATGCTTGTACAAACAGCTGAGATCTGTCTGGGACATTCACATCTCCCTTCAGCTGGCATTTTTAATGGCTTCCGCACTTGATACCATCAGCCGTCAGGGTAAATTTAGCTAAATGTATGCTTTTATCAGCCACAGCCTCATCTGGAGATAAATCACGCATAAACCTTTTTCAACTGTTTATATGCCATTTGAAGCTCATAAAGTTGTACTGTTGGGGTAATTGTTCTGTGTTAACTACATCGTTGGCCAGTTTCCCCACCCCACAAAAATGAACGGCTCTACATGAATTGTTTTTCCTATTGCCTTAAATATAGCTGCCCCCCCCTCCCCATAGGCTTTTGTGGGGCAATGCTCTAAGGGTTCTGAGTAGCAGTACTTTTTTTTTTTTTTTGCATCGGAGTTTGTGGTAGGACAGAGCTGTTATCCTGCTGTCAATCCTTCACTTGCTTTCTTTCCGTATCCAGTCAAGCATGGCCTTAATTTTGATTGTGATCTCTCACAGCTCTGGTTACAGAATTCAGATCTCTGATCTCCTTTGATGTATTCGGTTTAAGATGTGTCTGTGGATCGTGGGCTGTTCTTGTTCCAGATTTCTGCAGCCGATTCTAAATTCTTTGTTTTATTGAATTGAATCATTGTATCCGAATTTGATTGGTTTATGTTTTTTTATGTTTGTTTTGAAAAGGTCTTAATTGTACACTCTAGTTACAACACAGCTTAAGGCCTACAACCCGAAGGGGGCCGGCTGCAATATCAATTATGTGCTTCTTCATAATTCCGTATCAACACAGCCCTTTAGCTGACAACCTTAGGTCCGGGGCGTATTGTAGGTGGTTGGACAATTCATTCAATTCGTATTAGGGATAAATTAATGTCATTCAGTTTCATCGAGCATACAACAAGAACGCTACACATAATAGCTGATATGAACATTAAACAACCAACAACTTTGGCAATTCGACACAGTATATAACCTTGTATTTCTTCGCATCTGGTCATATTTTTGTTTTCCGGCTGCCTCAGGGCAGCACATTAGGTCATTCATAAAAGTCACTTGCAACTGCCAACACCACAACTAGCATCTATCTGGTATACTGCTTAAATCCTCCTTCCCCCTCATCTGAACCAGAGATATCATCCTCAGGCAACGGGTCCCAGATGTTTCCCCTATACACATTCCACGGCATCCAGATCTTGTTCCATTTGCGTGGACTTGCCCTTGTTGTGTATACCACTCTTTCTATTAGCATCAGTAGATCCATATTCCTACACCATTGTGCCAATGTAGGTGCATCAGTCGCTCCCCACTTCTGCGCTATGTCTCTTTTGGCAACCATCATTCATATTGTACCCCAGATTTGACCATGTCTTGAGAGGGCGTTTGGTTCCTATATATTTAAAAGACATTTGCGGGGCTCGGGTGGGAGGGAGACCTAGTGATTGCGAGATAGTGCGCATTACCTGTCTCCAGTATTGTGTTACCCTCCGACAGTCCCAAATAGTGTGCCAAAAGGTCCCTTCATCCCCACATCCGCGGAGACAGTATGGATGTTGTGCCCTGTGGAATTTATGTAATGTGGTCCTAGTGTAATATATCCGGTGTAGAATCTTTAACTGCACCAGACGGAACTTGGCTGAGATTCCCACCTCCCTTGGGGATGCCAGTGCTTCATTCCACTCTGTTTCATCCATGTCACCCAGTTCGTCCACCCATTTCTCTTGTAGTTTGCATGTGGGGTCTGGTAGGTTGTTTGTCAGTTTGCGGTATGTGAGTGAAGTAGCGCTGTGTTGCATGAAGTCTATAAGCAGTCGGTCCTCCAGCGGGGAGGCTTCAGGCACCTCAGTCTGGTGGGATTGCGGTCAACAAAGCATGCCTAATTTGTACGTACCTATCAGTTTTGTTTGGGCCTAGACCGTATTGTCGCTGGAGCTGGGGGAATGGGATTACGGTCCCCTCCGCCCACATGTCTCCCACTGTCGATATGCCAATATCATCCCACTGCGTAAACCCCCCCCCCCTCTCCTCCAATACCAGCTTCTATTCAGTTTACATGTGTTATGCGTGCAGGCAGGTCTCCCCTGATCTGTTATTCTTGACCTGGTGCTCATTACCTTTCCTCCATAAGTAAAAAGTATTGGCATCACCAGTTATTTCCCAGTTTCAAGGTTTTGTAGTGTACTTTCAAATTTTTTCCCTCCCACTTTTGAAAATCGTATGGCAACTCTGCACCACTCGGCGCCACCCCGGCACCATCACAGCATCAATCTGTGCAACCATTCAACAACTGGTTCAAATATGTTCTCTCAATGTTTCAAGCTTTATTACAAATGTCACAAAAAGATGTTAATATTTCACTTCTGTTCTTGGATTTTCATCACAATAAAATACACTGAACATAATCTTCACAAAAGTTATTTACAAAGGTTAACGCAATTGCCATTATAAATTACAATCACTTTTATTTAAGTATTAATTATTAAAAAAAATTAAAAGCCATTGTTATTTGTAATATCAATACATCGAAGTCACGTAAATACAAAACATGTTGCATTACAAATGCTATAGGTGTCACATTTGCAAAAGTTATCACTATTGGCATTGTAAATGACAAAGCTATTAATTTAGCTATTTTTAAAACCTAAACCAACACATAAATAAAAAAAATTGTCATTTAAAAGACCAATAGCTCAAACTTTCATAATGCGAGACCTATTGCATTGCAAATGCTTGTCTAATTTGGCAAGGTGCTCTGTAGTGGTCCATCTGCAAATGGTGTAGCACGAAAAGTCTCCTTCACACAAAGAACCTTGGGGGCATCCTCCACGCACGAGAAGGCTGAACTGCGCGGTGTTGAAATCTCCCGTTAATTATAAGGAAATCTCCCGTTAATTATAAGGCTCTGCGTCTTTGTTTGAAACGCTTCAGAGCACATCTTGTGCCACCTCCCTGTCTTCGGGTAGTCTTGGGTCACTCTCTTTCTCGTTTGCTGACTTCATTCTTCACCCCGCTAGTGTCTCAAAGGCTAGCATTAGTTCCAAATTTAATGGTTCCAGGGAGTCTTAGGGGCTGGGGGTTGTAATTTCGCATCCAGGTCTGTGATTGCAAAGAGCTGCAAAACGAGCAGTTTATGTAGTGTCAATTGCGGCCTCCTTCTAAAGAAATGCTCCACGGGGTTTCTAAGAGTCGAGCGGTTGCCGTGCCCTGTAATTGATTCGCGCACTCTGTTTTCTTTTGCCCACCTCCCTTCTTCCAATCACTTCCCGCAGCCCCCTCGCAGATACTGGCAGTGTGTGGAGCCTTTCATTAGAGGCTCTTTCTGCTCGCCTTGGGCTGGGCATTTCACACAGGTGACGTGGGTGGATTCCCGCACACAGCTAATCCACAGAAGAAGCTCAAATTGTGTTACTCGTACGTGTGCCCGCTCGTTGCACGCAGATTAGCTAGTATCACATTGCGATGCAGGACAACTGGCTAACATGCATTCACCAACCACTCTTTAAGTATATAGTTATTTTATCAGCTTGTGGAATCATAAAAGTAGTGGTATTATTTTGCAATGCAACCTGTGTTGAAGTCACACCTGTACATTAAAAGTATACTTGCAGAAATCAGAAGCTGTTTTCTATCCAGTGTCACAGTAGGCCTCCTTTGGCACAAGTTCTTGATAAATGGCGGTAATTTCATTTTGGCCACTTCGTAGCTAAGAGCGTTCACTTTGTATGGGGTTATTTTTTTTCTTTGACTGTCTTTTTCATGAGACATCATGGCTCGCAATTTTTACATCGCCTCCAAGGACATCCGGGAATCTCGGAGAGCAAGGTTTATTGATACCATGAAAAGGACACTTCGTACAGAGCACTGGTTGCATGCAGCCCCGCCCTTCTCCCTGGTTTCTAGCATAATTTCGCTATCAACGTAATACCAGTGATAAATTGTGAGAAGTATCGAAGCCGAGCCTGTTAGCCCTTACTAACCTAATAGTAACATATAACACACACACACACACCCTGCATGCATTTACATGCACTCCCTGCAAAATTGTTGATATTTTTAACTCTTCCCAATCTGAGTTCTTGCTATAGTAATGCATTAATACACGCTCACCAGAAAGTGTAATCTAAATTAAATCTGTGGTCACGCCGCCATTAGTTCAAACAAGTAGCCATTATGAAGCTTTTTTTAAAATAAAGTAGCTTGAAACTTCACTCGGGACCTAAATGTCAATGCTTTTTTAGGTCTCGAACTACAGCATTGCTTTAGCAATGCTTGTTTGTGTCGATTATAGTGAGGCTTTCAGAAGTCTACCCAAACTGCTGCGGATTAGGTACAGTTCATTTGAGCCGGGCACATGCACAAAGCACACCAGAAGCCTCTGCATCAGCCTTTATCACACACTCCTAACTAGTCTTCCTTCTCCTGCATGTGACCCTACTTGCACCCTCTCGGATCCATCGTCATTCTTTTCGGCTTTTCCCTGTTTCCACCACACACTCCACTCGTTTGTGTCTCCTTTCTGGCCTCTTTCCTACTTACTTTTTCATCCTTTCTCCTTTAACCCCATTTCCACCTTCTCACAACCCCTCTGAGCACTATTATCTTAACATTTGCGTTTCTGATTTATAATGTCTGCCCTACCGCCATTTACTTTGGACCCTTACACTATTATTAATATATATATATATATATATATATATATATATATATATATATATATATATATATATTATAATATTGCCATTATAAATTACAATAACTTTTAAGTATTTAAAAAAAATTAAAAGCCATTGTTATTTGTAATATCAATACATGTAAGTCACGTAAATGCAACACCTATTGCATTACAAATGCTATAGGTGTCACATATGCGAACGTTATAACTATTGGCATTGTAAATGACAGCTATTAATTTCACCATTTTCAAAAACAAAACATAAATAAAAAATGTCATTTACAATACCAATATCTCAAACTTTCCTAATGCGAAACCTATTGCATTGCAAATGGTGTTCACAGTTGGCCCTTTCCGGTCTTCCTAGGCAGTCAGTTGCGCCTCTGGAGTTTGGTGAGGGAGAGGGTGCAGGCTTTGATTTGCCCAACTTAATTCTCCCATTGGATCAAGCGGGCGCTTGCCTGTGAGTCACACCGGTATTGGTTGGAATGGTGGCAGCTGTAATAGCTGCTCTAGGATACATCGAATTCAGCCAGCCTGGTGCCTTAAAGAAATAAAAGGCATTCATAAATGTGTGGGACTTTTAGCACCTGTTGGTCTCATTAGTAACACAGTGGGTACATGAGGGCTCAAACGAATGGGTGTGGCATGCATATTTTGTAAAAAAATATACTTTACGTAACAAGAAGGCTCTGCTTCCAATTAGTTTGAGTTGCCAAGTTTCCAGGCTGCTTTTGCATAACAGTAGTATCTTTTAGTGTGCTTATGAGCAGTGGTCTACTCTACCGCCTCAAAGGAACCAAGCAGAAATAAGTATGCACCGTGTAGAAAAAGCTAAGCGTGCAGCTGAAACTTGAATTGCGGCCGACGTGAGGAACAGCTTTTTTTGTTTGTTTTGGTTTTTGGTACAAATAAATAAAAAAAAAATAAAGTTCCCAAGCCACATAATACAACAACAGAAGTGGTAGAGGACAAATCCTGTGGGGATACTCCATGGAAGATCACAATCACGAAAGACGGGACAAACCTGGAACATTAACCACTTAGAAGCAACATTATTTATATGACACTAGCATGTGCCAATCAAAAGCTATGGGTGGGGTCTAAGCCCACAGAGTGAATACAGCATTGCTCGAAGACAGCGCACTTGTGCTGCCTAGGCTCGACCTAAAAAAGGCCCACTTTACAACTTGCGTCCCAAATTACCTTTCCCCCAAAGATCATGTTCATAACCTGTACCTATATCGCAGGCCTGAAAGCAGATATGGTGCCATTCCAACTTATGACTACCAGAGCAGTTGTCCAGTTTATTTTAATTTTATTTATTAAGTTGTATATACTGCGAGCATGACCTGTGAGGGTATCGGAGTGCTTTACAGAGTTCGGGACAAAAGAAAAGCACAAGAAAGCAAACCACGTAATCAAGCAAGGTACAAAACTGTGTATGTTTCCCAAATTGAGAAGAGTAAATCACGAAGACAAGTCAATTAGGTAATGTGACCTTGAAGTTGTAGTGCTTGTACTGGGGATCATCCTTCCTAATAAAATATGAGCTCTTCTGACTATTGTGGAGGTGACACTACATGGTTCCTAAAGCTGGCCTCCATATCTTTACACTGATGGTGAAGAAGTGATCAACTGCCTGGAGAACCGTTCCTTGAGTTTAATGCCTTGCTGAGCACTAGCAGGTATGGACAGCACTGACCAGTTTCTATTACTAGAAAACTCCTTTCATCTTCGTTTACTTCTGGTGAGACTCCACAATGCTGAAGGCTCTCTCTACAACAACATTAGAAGTAGAAATCTCACTAAAAGTGAATGGTTTTAGGTTCTAGGAATCAATACGGTTAGAGGTTTGTTTCACCTTGTTGCTATCGCATACATTTTAAAATTGTAAAACCTATTGGGAATTTTTCATATGTTCAAATTCAAAATTAGCTTTATTCGACTTTTGTTGCAAAATCATAAAAGCACAATATCACGATTCATTAAATAGACAATTAAAAAAATTAAAGAGTTAAATGATCGCCATGTATTTACACAATAAAAACAATCATGGTGGAGTGGTGTGGCTGGTGGAGTGGTGTGGCTCACTGGTTAGAGGCGGTAGACCCGGAAGCAGAGAACGGCCCGTGACCAGGGTTCAATTCCCAACGCGGCAGGGTCGTGGAACAGGGTCAGCGTATTCGATAATTCTCGCCTCGGTGCCTACTCTAACCAGGGATCACACTCGGCAACTCTGGGCATTAGCTTGCCTCATCTCTACAACGGCCCCCCCATTCGCCGGGGATGCCTGGTTTCACCTTGGAGATACCCAGTAGGGACCATCTCACAGGGAAAACCAGGACTGGTTCCCCCCAGCGGTCTACAGTGCCACGACTCCTCAGGGCAGCAGTGCGCTTTAAAAGACACATACATTACATTTCAGCAACAATCAGTACTTTCATTTTAATTAGTAATGGTCAAATGGGATAGTGCCAAAAAGTACACCTAACTATCACCATACATTTTTCCATTTGCTAAGATGGAAAAACAATGTAACAATCAAGTTAATTTCATGTTTTTAAAAATAAAATGAATAATTATTAGAGTAAAATAAGAGGCGACAAATTTCATACATTATTGCCTACATAATCACAGTCCTATGTTGCTTCTCAGGGCAATTAAATTTCTCAAGTAAGAAGATACCGCTTTTACCACAAACTCTGTTTCAAGCTGCTTCAGTTTGAGATATGCTTCTCTGGAGCTCCTTATTCCCCATTTTATAAGACCAGGCTTCTAGAACCTCTTCCTGGGGGTCACGTAATATTTACAAAACAGGATAGAATGAATATTAGATTGGACGGATATTTCATCACAAGGGCAATTACCTAACAATTTTGACCAATCATTACAATTTGGAAGGGTTATCAAACGAAAAAAGGTATCTCCCCGGAACCTGGTTAGTAACTTTCTCGCATAGGGGCTTGTTTCCAATAATAGATATGATTGCATACCTGCATGTCTATTTATTTTCTGATATTCCAGGCATGTATGTTTATCAGGTTCTGCCAACCACCTTTTATGATTAAGAACTCCAAAATCAATTTTTTAAGAGTACGTTTTGAAACAGTTCCCAAACATGTAGGGTGATCGAAATATTCTTTATGCCCTATGTCCAAAGCCATGGTTTTAATAGAATTTAACCACTTAATATTTGCTACTCCATCCAAAGCTAAACAGTCTAAAGCGATATCTCTGTTTAGAGACGTTTCTGGCGTTGCTCAAATTTTGTGCCATAAAAGCAGTGGGGATTATTTAACTGTGTCCTCTACAAACGATATCCCCAGTTCACTGTGAATAAAGAAGGTAGACATGGATTTGGGTACAGCCAATAAATAACAAAGGAAATCATTTTTCAGCTCGTTGGATCTGATCCACGCTGACAATCCCCCAGAGCCCGGCCCATAGGTACCGGTAGGGATACATCTCGCCTTATAGATTTGGATTACCTCCTTCGCTGGGCGCCCACCCAGTTTCCTGGAGAAATTTATCAAGGCACCATTTGACCTACTAATCGCCTGTTTTCTGGCAAAGACTGCCTCTTTCCAACTCCCCCTGCTGTCAAAAATGACTAGGTAACAGAAACTGTCCGTGTTTTTAATCTTATCTCTCTCCAGATTGCCTTACTGTTGTTTTTTTTATTTTTTATTACTACATGTCATGGAATATGTTTTAGAGACATTAATCAGTAGGCCCCGGTTCTTCAAATATTTACGAAGATTCAGCTACGGCCCGTTGTAGGCCAATGACCGTACGAGACATTATTGCCGTGTCATCAGCATACAAAAGGATGGGGATGGGTGTTCCGCCAACAGCGGGGTAGTCAAACTGGAAGTTTCCAAGATGTTGTCCCACGCTATTGATATATAGGGTGAAAAGAAAGGGCGCTAAGATGCACCCTTGTCGGACACCTCTTTTAATATTGAATTTGTCAGAATAAGCCCCCGCTCTCCCGTAGCGTACCCTGGCCCCCGCATCCCTATATAGTTCTCTAATGAATAAGAGAAGCTGGTGTTCTACACCTATATCACCAAGGGTCTTCCATAGCATTGAATGATCTACACAATCGAACGCAGACCTGAGGTCCACGAAAGTAATAAAACGTTTTTCATGTTTGGCTTGAGTATACTTGGCGGTCAGTAACGCCAAGTTTAAGCCCTGTTCTATCGTGCACTTTCCGCTACGAAATCCATATTGGAGATTAGTAATAATGTTTTTATCCTCTGCCCAGACCTGTAGTCTATTAAGAACATTTCTGCCAACCACCTTCGTAAGGGCATCCAAGAGCGAAATAGGTCGGTAGTGGGCAGGATTGTTCCTATCCCCCTTTTTAAAAATCGGTACAACCACTGCCTCTGGCCAGGTAGAAATAAAACCAGAGGCGTTTGCACAATTTAAAGCATTAGTTAGTAGGGGTGACCATAAGGATAATTCAGCTTTGTAGAGGTCGATCGGGACACCATCCGGGCCTGGTGCTTTACCGAGGCACTATCTTGAATCGCTTTAACAACCTCCACATGTTCGAAGACCACTCCTAGCGGAAATGGGTTTAAACGCTCCTGATTGTCCAAGTCATTATCAATCTCTGGAGCAGTGGTATTTTTATATAATTTGGTGAAATGTGTAACCCAAATATCCCCTGGTATAGCCATGTCCATATCCGAATCTCTGCCAGAAAAGGGGCATTTACAGCTCTCCAGAGGATGTATTATCTTTTTTCAGACTGGCATCGTGAAGGTTCTGCCAAATTTCACTTAACTTTTTCCCTTCTGGCCAATGCCACACTTTACAGTTTCCGGGTTTGTCTTATCAATGACCTATTTCTGGGGATTTCGTGTATAGCCCTTTTCAAATTCTGATGCGCCTTTGTGCAATTTTTATCAAACCAGCTCCTTGCTTTTTGAGTATGAGTTTTAGACTCTCTAGTCAACAATTTTTTAATTTCAGATGTTATGTCCCCGAAAGCATCGAGGACTTGTTTATTGCTTACAGTTAGTGCAAGGCAAGTATTAAACTGGTCATAGGTTTAAGTAATCTGTTTATGCATAAAGGTTTTTGGGTCTACTTTCGCCCAGTTAATACGATATCCGTTTGTGCTAGCCAGGTTTATTGTAGTATTGTAAATTACCTCCATAGTTGGTTCACGTTCCCTTTTTTCTAGACAGAAAGAGATGGGGTAGTGATCGCTGTGGGCAGCATCTAGTGTTTTCCAGGACAACACTAAAGACCTGTGTCTAGAGGATAAGAGGGTGAAATCAATTATAGAGTT